>NC_062562.1:9866653-11175820 GCF_022837055.1 Prionailurus viverrinus | reverse complement strand
GCACTTTTGTCTGATGGGACTTCACAGTTGGAGTTTCTAAATTCCCCCCTTTCATTTTGGATACTTTGCTGGAATGACTCACAGAAATCAGGAAAATGCAACACTTACTCTTCCCAGTTTACTATAAAAGACACAAGTCAGGAACAGCCAGGTAAAACAGGTGCATCAGGCAAGGTGGAGGAAGGACCGAGGACCTTCCATGCCCTCTCCAGACACACCACCCTCCTAGCACCTCCACGTGTTGACAAATGGGAAAGTCTCTGATTCCCATTGCTTAGGGAGTTTTTGTGGACGTTTTGTTACACAGACATGATTGATTGAATCATTGGTTCTTGGAGATTGAATATCAATCCATAGCCCCTCTCCCCACCTGGAAGTCCCAGCTCTCTGATCTCACCTTGGCCGTTCAGGGGAGCAGCCTCCTTCCTAGACTATCCAGGGGCTCCCAACCACCACGCATCTCCTTAGCATGCAAAATCCAGTATCATCACTCCTGAGACAAGGGCTTTAGGAGCTGTGTGTCATGAAGTGGACAAAGACCAAATGTGTTATTATAGCCCAAGGATGCACATACTAATGGAGATGTTCTGGCTCAGATCACCAGGACAACAGGGATAGGGTAGAACTTGACCAGTGTGGGGAGGTGGGGCTATCCAGTGTGACCAGGAGACACTGAAAACTTCTATTGACCAAAGGAAATCAGTCCCCAAGACCCAGCTCTAAATTACCCTTATTCTGGGACACCCTCCAGCTGCCCTGACCCCAGAGCAGAGCTCTGGATTCCCACTGTGGGCTGCACCAGCTCCTGCTTTCCCTCTGACTCTTCCTTGACCCTAAGGGACTGAGGGCATCTACTTCAGCCCTGTTTCCCCCAAGACTGGGAGCTCCTAGTCCTCAGCAGGGACTGGGGCTCTCAGGGCAGACAGAGACAGCAGGGAGTCTTGGTTGTGTTGGGGAGTTGGAGGAAGGAGTAGGGGCTGCACATCCCCAGAGATCCTCTGATGATCCTCTTGGCCACTCCAGACCTTGAGGAGGCCCTGGGGAACAGCCTGCTGGGAAGCTGCAACAGGGATAAAGCACGCAGCATCAGTTCCAGGAGCCCAGAGGTCTGGCCCCACACCTGCCCCTGTGTGCTGCTGACAGAATAACCCCAGAGAGCGTCTTCTGTCCTCCCCTGCTGGCTGCTTCCTGGAAGAGGCAGCCCAGCACGAGGGGACCAGGAGGGACAGGGTAGGTGGCAATAATGGGACATTTATTGGGAACAAGACTCAGACAGTGGATGGGAACCGGGCCTGGTTGAAGGGTTGTAAGACAGATTCTTAGCTCTGGACACCTGCCAGGGGGGCTTCTCAGGGTGCCCATGCTGGGTCCTGGGCTCTTCACTCGGCCTAGTGCAAATGGCACTACAGAGGCCGTGAGTTTGGAATGTGACCAGCTGGTGCATCTGGTACAGACTGATGACAGGAAAGCAGCTCAGAGGACAGGGAAGATATCAGCATCAGGGATAACCCCCCATGTTAGGTAAACATGGAGCCCTTTCCATGAATCCTCTGGACCTTCTGAAGATAGTTCTCCGCTTACTCCCATTTTTCAGTTGGGGAGAGGAGGCTCAGGGCTCGAACGTTCTTTCTCAGACACACATACCAAAGCTGGGGCTTGAACCCTGGCCCTGATGACTGCACACCTGGGGTGCGTTTCAGACAGTTCTCTCTGGAAGCCAGAGTGCAGTGGGAGCAGAGGAGGGGCCTGGGGCAGTGAGCAGTGCAGGGAGGGAGGTGCAGCCATGCAGATGTATAGGAGCAGAGCACACAGACAGCTATTTAGCAGGGGGAGAGGGTGCTGAGTGATGGGGGTTGAGGCACAGAAGGGGGCTGACACGGGTGTCTTGGTTCCTGGTCTGGGGAGGGGGGAAGTCTGCATGGTCAGAAGGCTTTATTTCCAGCTCACCAGCCCAGCCTTCCTCACTCCAGGAAAGTCCCTCCCTATCCTGCTGGTTCTGTGTCCTCTAGGCTCCAGGTTGACCCCTATTGTGGGGGATCCTTCAGAACAACACATCAGTAAGACCAGGGGGTGCAATTATGGCTGGGTTCTGCCCCAGAGACGAGGGTTTCAGGAGCTGTGGGCGACATCGAGGCTCAAGTTATTCATAAAAACATTTTTGTTTTGTTTTATGGTGGATGTCAGGTGCAGAGGTCTGAGTCAATGACGTTTCTGGGTCGCTGCGCTTGACAAGCATTGGTTTTCATCACGTCCTTCTCTGATTTTGCTCACGTTCCCTTTCGACCACTTGTTCCCTCCAGTGCCAACAACCCTTCTCCCATACTAAAGGTATGCGCTTTGATTTGCATGTGCTCTTGTACATGCGTACTGTCTTCTCTGTGCATATATGTGCTGTGAATTATTTGTATCCTTTTAAATTTCATAGAAAAATTTTTGCTTTTTGATTTTATAGAAAAATTATAAGTTTGCAGGAAAACACATACTTCCTCTCTCCCTCACACGGTTTCCTCTTTTACCTCTTGAAATAGTGTATTTGTTCCTGTTGGTGAGCCAATATGGCTACAACCAGAGCCCACGGGATACATTAGGATTCACTGTCTGTGTCGTGGGTTCTGTGGATTCTGACAGATGCATAATGGCATGTATCCACCGTTACAGCATCCTACAGAATAGTGTCAGCTGCTCTATTTTTAATATGCCAAAAGGGTATTATGCTGGAGCGTTCGTCTGCTTTTTGCTTCACTCACTCAACACATTTTATGGGTTCATTTATGCGCTGTGCGTGCATCGAACTCCTGGCTGGGGCTGCAGGGTTTGCATCCAGCCCATGGGTCCTGCCCCCTTCCAAAGAATGGACAGGCAGGCTTTCCAGTTCCCCACTAAAAGCAATGCTACAGAAACACCCTCTGACATGCTCCCCTGTAAATGCCTTTGAGCAATCGCGATAGATGTTCAGGAGCACATGTGCTGGGGCACAGAGTGCGTGCACTCCTCATTTCCACTATTCTGCGCTCTCACAGGCCGTGCACGAGGGTTGCGTTCTCCCCAAAACTGATCAACACCAGGGAGTTTCTAACTTGGGGCTCTCAATAGATATACACTGAATTTCCACTGCATTTTCCTTCCTTTGTCTCTCTCTGTCCCTCTCTCTCTTTTTTCTTATTAGCATGTTTTTATTTGCCTGTGCTACACCCTCTGTAAGTTCTGTGCTCAAACCTTTGCTCATTTTTCTTCCTTTTCCCTCTGCTTATTTCTGTATGGAGCTTTTGCTTGTTGTAGATGTAACTGGTTTCTTGTTTATTCTAGATCATATTCCTTGGTCCTTTTTGCACAATGAACATGATTTTTCTCACCTTTCTGTCTCCTTTAACTGGATCCAGAATATTTTCTGTTGGACAAAAACGCTTCTTGTTGATGTCGTTGTATATTTCAAAATCATGTAAGGTTTGTGCTTCTGGAGTTTGTTAAAAAAGTCCTACTTGGGGTGCCTGGGTAGCTCAGTCGACTGAGTGTCTAACTTTTGATTTTAGCTCAGGGCATGATCCCAGGGCCATTGGATCAAGACCCGGCCAAGCTCCACACTGAGCTTGGAGCCTGCTTCAGATTCTCTGTCTCTGGCCTTTCCCCTCTTCCCTGCTCACTCTCTCTCTCTCTCAAAACCAAAAACAAACACAAAACAAAAGAAGATCCCCACTCCTAGTTCAAGAAAATTATTCTCCTCCACCTTCTTCTATTAACTTCATAGCATCATGTTTCATATTTATGTCAGAAACCCAATTGGATTCCACCCATGCATGTGTTTATAGGCAGAAATTCACATTTACTTTGCTTCTAAACGGGACGGATTTTCCCACCACAAACTCTTACACAATCCATCTTTTTCCATTGATTTGTGTCCTACCTGTATCATATATCAAGTTTTGCATCACACTGGGGTACTTTCTGAGGTGTGCAGCCAACTTGATCGGTGTTGGTGTCTGTTCCAGGGTCACACTTGAAATTGACAATGATGTGTATAATGTCTATAATGCGTCTTCCCCTGCCAGGGCATTTCTCTCCTAGTTAATCCATTTTAATGGTGCAATTGTAAATGGTACTGATTCCTTGATATCTCTTTCTGCTGCTTCATTATTGGTGAACAGAAACACAGCCAATGTTTGTACATTGATTTTATATCCTGCAACTTTGCTGAATTCACGTATCAGCTCTAGCAGTTTTTTGGTGGCGTCTTTTGGATTTTCCTTGTGGAGCATCATTCGTCTGTGAAGAGTGAAAGTTTGACCTCTTCCTGCCAATTTGGATGAGTTTTATTACTTTTGTTGCCTGACTGCTGAGGCTAGAACTTCCAACATTATGTTGAACAACAGTGGTGAGAGTGGACACCTGTGTTGTGTTCCTGATCTCAGGGGGAAAGCTCTCAGTTTTTTGCCACTGAGGATGATACTAACAGTGGGCTTTTCATATATGGCTTTTATGATGTTAAGGGATGCTCCTTCTATTCCTGCTTTCTTGAGGGTTTTTATCAAGAAAGAATGCTGTATTTTGTCAAATGCTTTTTCTGCATCTATTTAAAAGATCATAGGGTTCTTACCCTTTCTTTTATTAATGTGGTGTATCACATTGATTGATTTGTGAATATTGAACCAGGCCTGCAGCCCAGGAATAAATCCCACTTGATTGTGGTGAAAAATTCTTTTAATGTACTGTTGACTTCGATTTGCTAGTATCTTGTTGAGAATTTTTGCATCCAGATTCATCAGGGATATTGGCCTGTAATTCTCCTTTTTAGGAGGGTCTTTGTCTGGGTTTGGAATCAAGGTAATTCTGGATTCATAGAATGAATTTGGAAGCTTTCCTTCCATTTCTATTTTTTGGAACAGTATGAGAATAATAGGTGTTAACTCTGCTTTAAATGTCTGGTAGAATTGTCCTGGGAAGCCATCTGCCCCAGGACTCTTATTTTTGGGGAGATTTTTGATTACTGATTCCATTTCTTTCCTGGCTATGGGCCTGTTCATATTTTCTGTTTCTTCCTGTTTGAGTTTTGGTAGTGCATGAGTTTCTAAGAATCTGTACATTTCTTCCCGATTGTCCAGCTTGTTGGCATATAATTCTTCATAGTATTCTCGTATATGTTTGTATTCCTGTGGTGTTGGTTGTGATGTCTCCTCTTTCATTTGTGATTTTATCTATTTGGGTCCTCTCTATTTTCTTTTTGAGAAGTCTGGTTAGGAGTTTATCAATTTTGCTTATTCTTTCAAAAAACCAGCTCTTAGTTTCATTGATCTGTTCTACTGGGTTGTTTTTTTTTTATTCTATATCATTTATTTCTGTTCTAATCTTTATTATTTCCCTTCTTCTCCTGGCTTTGGGCTTTATTTGCTGCTCCTTTTCTAGCTCCTTTAGGTGTGAGGTTAAGTTGTGTATTTGGTACCTCTTTTGCTTCTTGAGACAGGCCTGAATTCCAGTGTATTTTCCTCTTAGGACTGTCTTTGCTGCATCCCAAAGGGCTTGGACTGTTGTGCTTTCATTTTCATTTGCTTCCATGTATTATTTTTTAGTTTTTTGATGTTTATTTATTTTTGAGAAAGAGGGAGAGACAGAGCTTGAGCAGAGGAGGGGCAGAGAGAGAGGGAGACACAGAATCCGAAGCAGACTTCAGGCTCTGAGCTGTCAGCACAGAGCTTGACGCAGGGGTTGAACTCATGAACTGCAAGATTATGACCTGAGCCGAAGTCCGATGTTTAACCAACTGAGCCACCCAGGTTCCCCTGCTTCCATGTGTTTTTAAATTTCTTCTTTAATTTCCTGGTTAACCCTTTCATTCCTTAGAAGGATGTTCTTTAACCTCCATATATCTGAGGGCTTTCCAAATTTTTTCTTGTGGTTGATTTCAAGTTCCTAGCATTGTGATCTGAAAATATGCATGGTATGATCTCAATCTTTTTGTACCTGGTCAGGGCTGATTTTTGCAAGATTGGTATGGTTTTGCACTGACTTTATTTTTCAGAAGGAACTTAAGGAAACTTTTATCAAATGTACAGTAGACTCACTATAGACATAATGTAGGTGTGCTGATGATGTAATCATTACCATATTCACTCATCCATCCAAGAGTGTAGATTGCCCTCCATATATTCAGATCACCTCCTACATTTTTACTAATGGTTAACATTTCTGAATTTGGATGTATTGCATGTGTTTCATTAATTCCTAGATATTTTATAGCAAAAGTTTTCAAAGTGTGATATGAAGACCCTGTGGTCCTGGAGACCCTTTCTGGGGGAACATCAGTTCCTTACTTTTCCATTTTTCATCATATGCTTCAACTAAAACAACATGTTGCCACAGGCTGAATGAAGAGGCAGGTATGAGCATCAATTTGTTTCCCATCCAAGTTTGTTAAAATGTAAAAACAAACAAACAAACAAACAAACAAACAAAAAACAGCAACTCTTCTCACCAAATGTTAATTTTGTAAATGTAGTTACTGTCTAAAAACATGTTACTTGTATTGACATTGAGCAGGTGACTATTCTTTTGAATGTATGCATAATAAGTATTTTCAAAGAATCTCGGTGTTAACTTCTAATATGGTGAAAACGGAGAGTTGTACTGCACCCAAACAGGAACCCATCAGAGTCTCATATTTTCTTGAGTGTTAAGAAATCACCAGACCACAATGTTGGCGAGCCGTGTCTTTACAGTTTGTGTCACCGTTGGGAATGTTATCTTAGTTTTGCTTAAAGCTTATACTTTGAATGATTACTGCTGGAGTAATTCTGTGAGAAATACTGAGTGTTGCGAGCCGATCTTGTCTTCTGCAGACTGTGCTCTCTATTGCTGTGGTACCTTATGTCTTCATTCTTTACTTTTTCTGGGTGAAGGAGCATGTCTCTTTCCTTCCCATCCGTACATACCTTCTTTCTTGTTCTTATTTATAGCACCGCTCATGACTTTCAGTTCCATGCTAAAGAACAGCAGAACCAGTGAGTATCCGGGTCACTTTCCCAATCCTAACATACTGCGTCTGTAGTCTCCCCATTTCATATATTGTTGTATAGACTCATGATTGTCATGTTGGTCACCTTCATTCCTCTTCTGATCTCACCAGATGCAGCACCCGTGCCTGGTCAGAACTATAGCATGGTGACTGAGTTCATCCTCGTGGGATTCTCTAACTTCCCACAGCATCTCCTGCCCACCTTCTTCCTGCTGTACCTGCTCATGTACCTGTTCACGCTGCTGGGGAACCTGCTCATCATGGCCACAGTCTGGAGCGAGCGCAGCCTGCACACGCCCATGTACCTCTTCCTGTGCGCCCTGTCCACCTCTGAGATTCTGTTCACCGTTGCCGTCACCCCTCGCATGCTGGTTGACATGCTCTCCACTCGCCGCACCATCACCTGGACGGCCTGTGCCAGCCAGATGTTTTTCTCCTTCACGTTTGGCTTCACCCACTCCTTCCTGCTCATGATCATGGGCTACGACCGCTATGTGGCCATCTGCCACCCCCTGCGCTACAATGTTCTCATGAGCAACCGTAGCTGTGCCCGTCTGGTGTCCTGGACCTGGGCTGGTGGCTCAGTCATGGGGATGATGGTGACCCTGATAGTTTTTCACCTCACCTTCTGTGGGTCTAATGTGATCCACCATTTTCTATGCCATGTGTTTTCCCTTCTAAAGTTGGCCTGTGGGAATGAGAATTCCTCTGTCACCTGGGCTGTGATCCTGGTGTGTGTCTCAGCTCTGATGAGCTGTTTATTCCTCATCGTCCTCTCCTATGTCTTCATCGTGGCCGCCATATTGCGGATCCCCTCTGCTGAGGGCAGGCACAAGACCTTCTCCACATGTGTGTCCCACCTCACGGTGGTCATTGTGCACTACAGCTTTGCTTCCATTATCTACCTCAAGCCCAAGGGCCCCCATTCTATGGACAGTAACACCCTGATGGCCACCACCTATACAGTCTTCACTCCCTTTCTCAGTCCAATCATTTTCAGCCTCAGGAATAAGGAGCTCAAGAATGCCATAAAGAAAAGCTTCCAGAGAAAATTCAGTCCCCTAAGCTCCTGACGGCCAGTTTGGCGGTGAGGAAAATGACAGTAGGGTTGGGGATGATCAAGTCCATCTCCATAAGCCTGTTGTAGGGATTCTATATAAGAAAATACTGAGTAAGTATTGTTGAATGCATCTATAGGTGTTGGATACCTGCTAGGTATTTGTTTTTCTCCAATTTGTGTGCCTCCCTCTTGCATAGGATCTAGAGATCATGATCTCCTGTTCAAGACCCCATGTGATGAACTCCATCCCATTACTTCTGTCTACAAATGTGTTATGTACCTGTGGATGAGTGGGGGGGGGGCATCACATGGATGTGTCTGGGCACTGATGCCCATGGTTCTTCTCAAATGGAGAAGGAAGGAAAGACTTTCCCTTCATCACCATACGTCTGAACAAAAGCATGCATAATAATAAATGCCATCAGCTTTTCTCTCAGGCATGTGTCCAGTGTTTTATATACCATTTAATATAAAAATGTACAAAAAGTAAACTCTTCCTCTCCAAGAAGTTGGTTGACAGTGTATATAGTTCCTTCTGTCCTAGCAGAGGATAGACCCTAAGGGAGTTTTTCTACCTTGATTGGTGTTGAGTGAAGGATGTCAGAATAAGAAGTGAAGGGAAAGAGGGAGGGAGGGAGGGTAGGAGGAAGGGAGGGGAAGAGAGTGAGGGGAGGAGACGGTTCAGTGCTTGGATAAGAACATACAGAATGTTTAAAGGGTCTTGCTTATGGAAATCCTTTTCTGTTTTTCCCCACATTACTTTCAATAAAACATCAATTTCTCATTCCTGTGTACTTACATCTATCTGCGGGCTCTGTTGGAGGACACAGTGCTATCTCAAGATAGCACAAAGGAAGGTCAAGGGTGTGGCAGATGAGAAATGTTGGTGAGGGTCACACAACATGTGAAGGAAGGGGTCACATGCAACTTTAGGTCTAACTTCCATGATAGGGTTTGGGAAATCATATGTCTGAGCATCCAGGAGGGGGTCTTCTGTTAATGTAAATTTCTTACTTAAGCTGTGGCCAGATATTTGAGCTGCAGGCAGAAGGTGTTTTATAATAATAAACCAAGGGAGGGCTGTTGCATATGAGTGCCTGCCATTTGCCAAACGTTGTGGAAAGAGTTTCCTATGCATTCACTCTTCTAAGTCTCAAAATAAATCATTATTTCTCCGCATTTAGATATGACCCACTTCTATTATTATTCACAATTTTGAAACACAGAAAATGAAAATCTGATAGATAATTTGTCCTGGGTCACACCACCTTGAAGGGGGGAAGCAGGAATCGATTACAATGTGCACGTGTGTGCAGTTGGTGAATAGGAACCCACCTCTCTCAGGTGTCTACAGAGAGAAGTGAGGTCATGACTGGGAGGAGAAGGCTGTCATTAGAAGGAAGAGACCCCTTTCAGGGAAGGAGGGCAGGTGCAGCCCTAGGCACACACCCCTTTCACACAGCCAGAGGGAAACACGGACTCCAGAGGAGTTCATGAGACACTTTTGCTCATGCACACTGACAACGAGAGCTTGGAAAAACCGTCTATGGTAATTTTGGGATTCCTTTCATCATTTTACTCATTATTGGTTTACTAACTAATGCCACCCCTCCCCATCAAGATGTCCTTATCTATGGTGCATTTGGGGACATTGGTATGTTCAGTTCACCAGGGAGAGTTGGAAGTCACTAAGAGAGTGCTGGAATGAGATGTAGATATGTGGGTAGGGCAAGAGCATGTGAGACCATGGTGTCCACTTAGAGAGTTTGTTCCAAGGGCAGTGGGGAACTCTAAATACTCTTAAAATACATACACAAAAGAGCTGTGTGGTATTCCATTATGTGAACATATGCATAGACATTTCCATTTGGGGATACTACAAATGGTGCTCTTATGACATCTACTACATGTCCTTAGTGGATTAACACTTATGTGTTGTGTTGAGTCTGTAGCTAGAAGTGTAAAGGCCAAGTCATAGGGGATACTATGTTCAGGTTGAATAGATGTTGACAAAAGTTTACCAAAGTGGTTGTACCAAGTAGAAAAAATTTTTAATCAAATTCAAGTTAGTTAACATATAGTGTTTTGGATTCAGGAGTAGAATTTAGTGATTTGTTACTTACATACAACACCCAGCGCTCATCCCAGCAAGTGCCCATCTGCCCACCCACCTCCCCTCCAGCATCCTTCAGTTTGTTCTCTGCATTTAGGTCTCTTATGGTTTGCCTCCCTCCCTGTTTTTATCTTATTTTTCCTTTCCTTCCCCTATGTTCATCTGTTTTGTTTCTTAAATTCTGCATATAAGTGAAATCATATGATATTTCTTTTTCTCTGACTGACTTATTTCACTTAGCATAATACAGTAAACCTTGGATTACGAGAATAATTCGTTCTGGAAACATGCTTGTAATCCAAAGCACTTGTCTATCAAAGCAAATTTCCCTATAAGAAATAATGGAAACTCAGATGATTTGTTCTGCAACCCTAAAATATTTATGTAAAAATGATTACAATACTGTAATATAATACAAAATAATAAAGGAAATATAAAATATAAAGAAAAATAAACAAACTAACCTGCACTTACCTTTGAAAACCTTCATGGCTGGTGTGAAGGAGACAAGAGAGAGGAGGGTTATTGTGTTGGACGACTTTCACGATCACTAATGGAATCACTGCTATCTATTGGCTCAGTGGAAGCTTTTCCTGCATGGAGGCAATTGTATACACTTGCATAGATGTTGACTACAGCACAGTATTAATAAACTCTTGTCATATATTGTATTTAATGTAAACTGACAATAAGGCAGCAAGGAAAGGGCCTCAATCTGCAGGCAGCCTGACCTAAAATGAAGCAAAGCATTCCTGAGCTTCCTCTTGTATGGAGAAGCAAAGGACTGTCCACAGGTGCTTTGAAGTGACAAAAAATACACCAGTGCCCATTGTAGGCATCTTCAAACATTCTGAAAAATCACTGATTTCTGCCAAATACTACAGCCTGAGACCGAGCATGGGAGATGATCACCCACAATCCTACAGCAGGAGAGAGAGAGGAACCATTGGCTCAGTTGTGATCATGTGACATCTGGAGTCACATCCCACCCGTATTGCAAGACATTGCTCACTTATCAAGTTGCAATTTATTAGAGGGGTGCCTGGGTGGCTCAGTCAGTTAAGCATCCAACTTCGGCTCAGGTCATAATTTCCTGGTTCACGAGTTCAAGCTCCACATTGGGCTCTGTACTTATGGCTCAGAGCCTGGAGCCTGCTTCGAATTCTGTGTCTTCTCTTTCTCTGCTCCTCTCCCATTCATGCTGGTCTGTCTCTCTCAAAAATAAACATGATAATTTTTTAATTTATTAGAAATGTTTGCTTGCCTTATAGAGCACTTGCAGAACAAGGCACTCATAGTCAAAGGTTTTACTGTGCACTCTAGTTCCATCCACATTGTTGCAAATGGTAAGATTTCATTCTTTTTCATCGTTATTATTCCAATGTATATATATATACAAATCTTCTTTATCCACTCATCAGTCTATGGGCATTTGGACTCTTTCTGTAGTTTGACTAAGGCTGATAGTGCTGCTATAAATTTGGGGTGCATATACCCCTTCGAATCCACATTTTTGTATCCTTTGGATAAATACCTACTAGTGCAATTGCTGGGTCATAGGGCAGTTCTATGTTTAATTTTTTGAGGAGCCTCCATACTGTTTTCCACAGTGGCTGCCCCAGTTTGCATTCTCGCCAACAACGCAAAAGTGTTCTCCTTTCTCTGCATCCTCACAAACATCTGTTATTTCTTGAGTTGTTAATTCTAGGCATTCTGACAGGTGTGAGGTGGCATTCAAGTGGTACATTTTAAGCCCATGCACCATGGTCAGATTCCCGTTTGTAGGGAGTCCCCCTGGCTGCTGTGAGGGAAGCAGGCAGCTGAGGGCCGGCGGGGTGGGCAGACGCAGGAAGAGATGGGCAGAGGTGCGCGTGGGCATCCTGGACTGGGTCGAGTGGCAGACTGGAGGTTGATTTCAGAGGCAGAATGGACTGTGTTGTTGATTGGACAGAGGGACACAGGAAGTGAGCTGTTTCTACACCTAACACTTAAGACCAAATGGGTGAGTTCTTCCCACAACAATGAACAATTCTTCAGCTTCCCAGACACCAACCTGCAGTCCCATAATTCAGTTCACTTCTGACACGAACTACCTGGAGATGCCAGTGACAAGTTTTCAGTGTTCAGGGTACCTGCACTTTTGTCTGATGGGACTTCACAGTTGGGGTTTCTAAATTCCCCCCTTTCATTTTGGATACTTTGCTGGAATGACTCACAGAAATCAGGAAAATGCAACACTTACTCTTCCCAGTTTACTATAAAAGACACAAGTCAGGAACAGCCAGGTAAAACAGGTGCATCAGGCAAGGTGGAGGAAGGACCGAGGACCTTCCATGCCCTCTCCAGACACACCACCCTCCTAGCACCTCCACGTGTTGACAAATGGGAAAGTCTCTGATTCCCATTGCTTAGGGAGTTTTTGTGGACGTTTTGTTACACAGACATGATTGATTGAATCATTGGTTCTTGGAGATTGAATATCAATCCATAGCCCCTCTCCCCACCTGGAAGTCCCAGCTCTCTGATCTCACCTTGGCCGTTCAGGGGAGCAGCCTCCTTCCTAGACTATCCAGGGGCTCCCAACCACCACGCATCTCCTTAGCATGCAAAATCCAGTATCATCACTCCTGAGACAAGGGCTTTAGGAGCTGTGTGTCATGAAGTGGACAAAGACCAAATGTGTTTTTATAGCCCAAGGATGCACATACTAATGGAGATGTTCTGGCTCGGATCACCAGGACAACAGGAATAGGGTAGAACTTGACCAGTGTGGGGAGGTGGGGCTATCCAGTATGACCAGGAGACACTGAAAACTTCTATTGACCAAAGGAAATCAGTCCCCAAGACCCAGCTCTAAATTACCCTTATTCTGGGACACCCTCCAGCTGCCCTGACCCCAGAGCAGAGCTCTGGATTCCCACTGTGGGCTGCACCAGCTCCTACTTTCCCTCTGACTCTTCCTTGACCCTAAGGGACTGAGGGCATCTACTCCAGCCCTGTTTCCCCCAAGACTGGGAGCTCCTAGTCCTCAGCAGGGACTGGGGCTCTCAGGGCAGACAGAGACAGCAGGGAGTCTTGGTTGTGTTGGGGAGTTGGAGGAAGGAGTAGGGGCTGCACATCCCCAGAGATCCTCTGATGATCCTCTTGGCCACTCCAGACCCTGAGGAGGCCCTGGGGAACAGCCTGCTGGGAAGCTGCAACAGGGATAAAGCACACAGCATCAGTTCCAGGAGCCCAGAGGTCTGGCCCCACACCTGCCCCTGTGTGCTGCTGACAGAATAACCCCAGAGAGCGTCTTCTGTCCTCCCCTGCTGGCTGCTTCCTGGAAGAGGCAGCCCAGCACGAGGGGACCAGGAGGGACAGGGTAGGTGGCAATATTTAGGCAGTTGTGGGGAGCAAGCCCCGGTTGGGGGTGGGAACAGGACTGGGGAGAAAGGTGGTAAGACAGGCTCTGAGCCTTGGGAGCTGGTGGGACTTTTCTCGGGTCGCCCCTGCTGGGTCCTGGGTTCCTCACTCAGCCTAGTGACCTTTGCAGCTTCTAGGTCACTATTGTTGATTGGGACTGATCCTGTCCCCCTGAAATATTTGCACATGCCCGGAGGCCCTTTTGTTGTCACAGCTCATGGGGAGGGAGGGATGCTACCGGCATCTGGAGGGCTGAGGCCAGGGATGCTGCTAAACGTTGTACAATCTGGTAGTAGTGTGGGGCGTTTGTTCCACTGGTGAACCAATCAGGACACGTTATAGTAACTCCGCCCACATTTACACTAGGGCTCACTGTCTGTGTTGCAGCCTGTGGGTTTGGAGCAGCGGATAGTGGCATGTATACAGCGTTGCAGCATCCCACAGAACAGTGTCAGGTGCTCTGTTTTTAATGCGCCCAGATGCAATTATGCTGGAGAGTTGAGCTGCCTTTTGCCTCATTCACTCGGTGTCATTTTACGGCTTCATTTACGCTGCTGTGTGTGCACGGAACTCCTGGCTGGGGCTCCAGGGTTTGCCTCCGGCCCGTGGGACCTGCCCCCTTCCCAGTTACGGTTCCCAAGCAGGCTTGTCCATTCCCGCACTACAAGCGGGGCTGCATCCCACAGGCTCCGTCCAGGTAGGTGTGCGCCATGGAGACAGAGGTTCAGGTGCACGTGAAGGCTGCACTTCTCCATTCTCGGTTCTCAGCCGCAGGCCGCGGGATTGCTCCCTCCCCGTATAGCTGTGGGCACTGGGCACTTCCTAATCTGGGGAAATGAATAGGTGTACAGGGAAATCTCAGGGTCGTTTTCCCCTTCCCTTTCCTTGTCTTGAAACCATCTGTGCACTTGCCTGTGTAACCCCTTCTGTGGGTTCTCTGCTCATGTCCTGCACTCGTTTCTGTATGGAGTCTCTTCTTCTTTTTTTTTTTTAATTTTTTTTTTCAACGTTTATTTATTTTTGCGACAGAGAGAGACAGAGCATGAACGGGGGAGGGGCAGAGAGAGAGGGAGACACAGAATAGGAAACAGGCTCCAGGCTCCGAGCCATCAGCCCAGAGCCCGACGCGGGGCTCGAACTCTCGGACTGCGAGATCGTGACCTGGCTGAAGTCGGACGCTTAACCGACTGCGCCACCCAGGCGCCCCTGGAGTCTCTTCTTCTTAATGTGCTGGTTTCTTATTTACTCTAGACAGTATTCCCTGGTCAATTTTAGTCAAGGCACCGGCTCCTTTCCCAAATTTCCATCTGCCTGTTCATGTATCCTGGATATCCTTTGTTGAACAAAACCTTTGTGGAAGTTTTCATGTCTGTTTCTTTTTCCAATAGTTAAAATATATTTAATGAGAATGGCGTCAGCACTCATAGAAGATATGCTGATGAAATTCAAATACTCCTTTGTGTGTGTGTGTGTGTGTGTATGTATATATTAATTAATTAATTAATTAATTAATTAATTTATATAGAATGCATACATACATTTCATCTTTTTTTGAAGTTTTTATTTAAATTCCCGTTAACATACATGTAATATTAGTTTCAGGTGTACAATACAGTGATGCAGCACTTCTGTACATCATCCGGTGCTCATCACAGCAAGTGCACTCCTTCATCCCCATTACCTAATTCACCCAGCCCCCCACTCCATGTCCTCTGTTCACCATCAGTTGGTTGTCTATAGTTAAGAGTCTCTTCCTTGGTTTGCCTCTCTCTCTCTGTCTCTCTCCCTCTTCCACTTCTCAATTTTTTTTGTTTCTTAAATTCCACATATGAGTGAAATCATATGCTATTTGTTTTTCTCTGACTGGCTTATTCACTTAGTATAATACCCTCTAGGTCCATCCATGTTGCAAATGGAAAGATTTCAGCCTTTTTTATGGTTGAGTAATATTCCGTTGTATATATTATATATGTGTATAATCTTATATAGCCATATATAGATATCTCAGTAGTTACAGTTTCTGTCCTTGGAAGTACTGCATTGTGTGATTAATTCCTAGATTTTTCATAACAGAGGTTTTCAAAGTATGATATGAGGGCCCTGGGGTCCCAGAGACCCATTCCGGGGGACCACCAAGTCCTCACTCTTCCAGTGAAGGTGAGGATATATTTTCATCATATGCTTCAAATTAAGAACATATTGCCACAGGCTGAATGATGAGGATACTGCATCATCTTCTATGCCATCTAGCCAGCACTGGACAAATTTGCTAAAATTTAAAACAAAGCCACACTTCTCATTAAATAAGGGTTTTTTTTTTTTTTTATCTTTATTCATTTTTGAGAGAGAGAGAGAGAGAGAGAGCCAGAGCACAAGCAGGCAAGGGGCAAAGAAAGAGGAGGAGACACAGAATCTGAAGCAGGCTCCAGGCTCTGAGTTGTCAGCACAGAGCCCAATGCAGGACTCGAACTCACGAACCGTGAGATCATGACCTGAGCTGAAGCCAGACACTTAACTGACTGAGCCACCCAGGTGCTCCGTCATTAAATGGGTTTTTAAAATATGGTTACTTTCCTTAGTTTGAACCAAAGGTTGATTATTATTCTTTAAATGTGTCAAGAACTTTGAGCTCCTGGGTGGCTCAGTCAGTTAAGCAACCAACTCTTGGTTTCAGTTCAGGTCATGATCTCCCGCTTCATGAGTTCTAACCCCTCGTGGGCCTTGCACTGACAGTGTGTGGATCCTACTTGGGATTCTCTTTCTCTCCCTCTCTCTCTCTGTCCTTCCCCAACTCATGCTGTCTCTGTCTCTCTCAAAATAATAAGTAAACTTTACAAATGTGTTAGAACTAAATATGTTCAAAGAATCTCAGTTTTAATTACTAATATGGTAAGAATGGAGACTTCTAACTCACTCAAACAAAAGCCCTCTAGGGGACTCACCGGTTTTGTTTTGTTTTGTTTTTTTCATAAAGAAATCTTGAGACCAAACTGTTTGAGAGCTGTCTCCTTATAGTTTGTGTCACTATTGACAATGTTGTCTTACTTTTTCCTTAAATTCTATCTGGTGTGTGATTATTATGGGTGCAATTCTATGGGAAACACTATGAGTTTGGGAAGTTGATCTGTCTTCCACAGCATGTGTTCTGTCTTTGCTCAAAGATTTTCTGCCTTCATTCTTGCACCTTTCTAGGTAGATGATCACGTGTCTTTCCGTCCAATCCTGATATTCCTTCTTTCTTTATCATTCCTCAAGCACTGCTCCCGGCTTTCATTTCCCTGCTAATGAACAGCAGAGACAGTGAGTAACCTTGGCTTGTTTCTGATGCTAAAATAGTGCATCTAGGGGCGCCTGGGTGGCGCAATCGGTTAAGCGTCCGACTTCAGCCAGGTCACGATCTCGCGGTCCGTGAGTTCGAGCCCCGCGTCAGGCTCTGGGCTGATGGCTCGGAGCCTGGAGCCTGTTTCCGATTCTGTGTCTCCCTCTCTCTCCCCCTCCCCCGTTCATGCTCTGTCTCTCTCTGTCCCAAAAATAAATAAAAACGTTGAAAAAAAAATTTAAAATAGTGCATCTATTGTCTCCCACTTCTTGCTAGTTTTCTAGTGTATGTTCTTAGTTATCTAGGAAAAGTCCAGTTGATTTCATATTTAGAAGAAACTTCTAAAAAATCTTTAAGATGCGTACATATATCAATCATTATACTGTATATCTAAAATAATACAATATTTTATGATAATTATGTATTAATTTTTAAAATCATAAACAGTAATCGAAATTTAGCAATCCAGGATTGCTGTCTGAATTGATATAATTATATGATATTTATTTTAGTTTATTCCTGTGACTGATCACATGATAGGTTTTCTGACACTGAATCATCTTTGTTATTCATGGGATAAATTACGCACCCTCATTCCCTTTCTGATCTCACCAGATGCAGCACCCGTGCCTGGTCAGAACTATAGCATGGTGACTGAGTTCATCCTCGTGGGATTCTCCACCTTCCCACAGCATCTCCTGCCCGCCTTCTTCCTGCTGTACCTGATCATGTACCTGTTCACGCTGCTGGGGAACCTGCTCATCATGGCCACAGTCTGGAGCGAGCACAGCCTGCACACGCCCATGTACCTCTTCCTGTGCGCCCTGTCCACCTCCGAGATTCTGTTCACCGTTGCCGTCACCCCTCGCATGCTGGTTGACATGCTCTCCACCCGCCGCACCATCACCTGGACGGCCTGTGCCAGCCAGATGTTTTTCTCCTTCACGTTCGGCTTCACCCACTCCTTCCTGCTCATGATCATGGGCTACGACCGCTACGTGGCCATCTGCCACCCCCTGCACTACAATGTGCTCATGAGCAACCGTGGCTGTGCCCGCCTTGTGTCATGGTTCTGGGTTGGTGGCTCAGTCATGGGGATAATGTTGACGCTGATAGTTTTTCATCTCACCTTCTGTGGGTCTAATGTGATCCACCATTTTGCCTGTCACGTGCTTTCCCTTCTAAAGTTGGCCTGTGGGAAGGAGACATCCTCTGTCACCTTGGGTGTGATCCTGGTGTGTGTCTCAGCTCTGATGGGCTGCTTATTCCTCATCGTCCTTTCCTATGTCTTCATCGTGGCCGCCATATTGCGGATCCCCTCTGCTGAGGGCAGGCACAAGACCTTCTCCACATGTGTGTCCCACCTCACAGTGGTCATTGTGCACTATGGCTTTGCCTCCATTATCTACCTCAAGCCCAAGGGCCCCCATTCTATGGACAGTAACACCCTGATGGCCACCACCTATACAGTCTTCACCCCCTTTCTCAGCCCAATCATTTTCAGCCTCAGGAATAAGGAGCTCAAGAATGCCATAAAGAAAAGCTTCCGGAAAAAATTTAGTCCCTTAAGCTCCTGACACTGGAGGAAATATGTTGGTGAGGAAATATGACAGAAGGGCTGGGGATAATAATGTCTCCATAGGACTTTTTAGTGATTCAATATATGAAAATATTGAATAGGTATTGGTGGGTGCATCCATATGTGTGGAGGCATCCTACACCTTTGCTTTTCCTCAATTTGATTGCCCATCTCTTCTATAGGCTCTAGTAAGCATGATCTCATGTTTAAGACCCCATGTGATGAGCCACATCCCATTAACTCTTCTAAGAATGTGTTACCTACCTATTGGCTAGTGAGAGACATGACATGGATGTGTGTCAACACTGATGCCCATTGTTCTTCTTAAATGCAGAAGCAAGAGAAGAATTTCTCCTCCACCACCTTAAGGATAAATCAAAATAGGCATAAAAATAACTGCCTCCAGTATCAGGGATTTTCTTATCAGGCACTGTGCCCACTGTTTATAAGTATTACCTTCTAATTATAACAAATGCCCAAAAGAACATTAAATATTTGTCTCCATGGAGACTGTTGAATGTTTACGGTTCCTCGCTGTGTTTAGAGGGGATTGACCTTAAGGAGGTTTCTATTTTGAGCTGGGTTGAGTGAAGGATGTAGGAATGTTTAGTAGAAGAAAAGAGAGAGATAGAGAAATGGAGACAGAAACAGAGACAGAGAGAGAAAGGGGAGAAGATTCAGTGTTTGGGTAAGAACATACAAAATGTTTAAAGGGTGTTGCTCTCTGACATGTTATGGAAATCTTTTTCCCTTTTACCCCACAATACTTCTGGTAAAACATCAGTTTCTCATTCTTGTGTTTACTCAAATCTATCTACGGGCTCTGTTGGAGGACACAGTGCTCTCTCAAGATGGCACAAAGAAAGGTCAAGGGTGTGGGTACCTCCTTTATGCTGATGACAAATGTTGGTGGGGGTCACACAACATGTGAGTGAAGGGGTCACATGCAACTTTAGGTGTGTCTGACTCCCATGCTGGAGTTGGGAAACCATGTCTGAAGCTCCAGGAGGGGGCCTCCCATTGGTGTAAATTCTTACTTAAACTGTGGTCAGATATTTGAGCTGCAGTCAGAAGATGTTTTACAATACTAATCTAAGGATGGCTGCCACATACGAGTATCTGCCACTTGCTAAATGCTGTGGGAAGGGTTTCCTATGCATTCACTCTTCTAAGTCTCAAAGTAAATTATCCTTTCTCCACATTTAGATATGACCCACATCTATCACTAATCACATTTTTGAAATGCAAAAAATGCAAATCGGTCCCAGGCCACAGCACCATGGAGGCAGGGAGCAGGAATCGATTACAATGTGCACGTGTGTGCAATTGGTGACCAGGAGCCCCCCTCTCTCAGGTGTCTACAGAGAGAAGTGAGGTCATGACTAGGAGGAGAAGGCTGTCATTAGAAGGAAGGGACCCTTTTCAGGGAAGGAGGGCAGGTGCAGCCCTAGGTACACACCCCTTTCACACAGCCAGAGGGAAACACGGACTCCAGAGGAGTTCATGAGACACTTTGTCTCATGAACACTGACAACGAGAGCTTGGCAAAACCGGCTATGGCAGTTTTGGGGTTCCATTCATTATTTTGCTCATTATCGGTGTTACTGATGGATACCCCCACCATTCCTAAGATGTGCTTCTCCAGAGCCTGTGGCTGCGTTCCCTGACCCAGCAAGAGGGAGTGTGCAGATGAGATGCAGTTAAGATCTGAGACAGGGGGATTACCCTCATCACCCAGATGGGCTGCTATAATTGCAAGTGTCCTTATGCAAGGGGGCAGGAGGGGCCAGAGACAGGGAGCAGTAGGGGATGTGACACCGGAAGGAGGAATTGGAGTAGCTGAGGCAGGAACCACGAGCCAGGGGATGCGTGGTGCCCTCGAAGCTGGGAAAGCAGGAGACACATCCCTCCCCGGATCCCCCGAAGGACGCAGCCCTGCTCACACCTGGACTCACACCTGGTGACCCTGATTCAATTCTGGCCTCCAGCATGGAAGAGGATAGATGTGTGTGGAGTCAGGGCACGAGATTTATATGCTTTGATACAGCAGCCCCAGGAACTGACTCGTGAAATGGCATCCTGACGTTAAATGTTATTGGGTTTCACTTTACAATTAGTTTCAAGCCAGATTCTTAGGCCATTCTTCTTTGTGGAGAAGACCTGGGGCATTGAGATGGCTCTCGAGAAGTGCTGAGTGTCCTTGGAATTCGGTCAACAAAGGTGAAGGAGTCCCGGTAGCCCAGCTGCAGGGTTTGCTCGTTGGGGTGTGTTTTGAGGACTCACCTGACCATGTAGCTGCAGGGGCCCCAGCACAGGGGCTGGGGTGCGGTGTGCCCTCAACCAACACTTATTGGAGCAGGAGCTGGAGGACAGCAGGAACGGTCTCCGTGCTCGACGTGGACCGTGTGACTCAGGACGGATGCTCACCCTCCTGTGTATTGGGGCCCCTGCGTTAGAGTAAAGACACAGCATCACGCACATCCTCAGAGAGACGCTGAGTTGCAGGGGCTGAACTGGGGGAAATGCTTACCCACAGGACAAACCACCAGGGATCCTGAGGTCTGGGTCTCATCTCTTTAGATGGAAAAGGGACATTTTTACAAGGCCTCTTTTTCTTTTAAGGTTTTTGTGTTAGGGTTCCTCAGAAAAGCAGAACTACTAGAATGAATGTGTATATACCCGTGTGAACATATATACGTAAGTGTATATAACATATATTTAATAATGTTACAGTATGTTTAAATTCATCTTTTTACTGCTTTTTGCTATTTTCTTTTCCGTGATCAATCTCAAAGCACAAATAACATTTTTTCCTTGGTACTCTAACAAGTAGTCTTGTGGCTGAAGACTAAGTGGTTCCAACTACTAAGCTAATGAAATGCAAGATATATAATTTAGTTTACAAAGTATAATACTTCTAATTTTTATACTAATTTTTAAAGAATACAAACTAAGGTCTTTTTTAATTTAAATTTAAAAAATATTTTTATTTATTTTTGAAGGAGAAAGAGAGACAGAGCATGAGCAGGGGAGGAACCGAGAGAGAGGGAGACACAGAATTTGAAGCAGGCTCCAGGCTCTAAGCTGTCAGCACAGAGCCTGATGCGGGGCTCGAACTCACTAACTGTGAGATCATGACCTGAGCTGAAGTCGGATGCCTAACCGACTGAGCCACCCAGGCGCCCCCAAACTAAGGTCCTTAAAATACACACCCAGAAGAGAAAAGTGGCTATGCAAACCAGTACCAAAATAAAAAGTAGATTATTTTCTACAACAGCCCATGGACTTACCCCTGCTCTCAGCCTTGGGGACAGAAGCCGGAACTGGAGATGGCAGGGGGGATCTTCATGTGGCCATAGCAAGTGAGGATGATCACAACGACCCCAGCGACATGCTCGCCACCTGCTCCTTGTGTGACCCTACATCCACTCGTCAGTTCCTTAACCTGTGCCACAAAGCACTTCAAAATTCAGGTGAGAGGCGCCTGGTGGCTCAGTCAATTAAGCATCATGTCTCAATGTAGACACTACCAATTGCCAAAGTCTCTAAATTGCAGGCTGGGTCTGTGACTCACCCTTAGCTTCTGCAGATCCCTAGGCTGCCCTGGTCACACCTCTGACCACTGTGTATTGTCATGTTTGGTTATATGACAGGTTCTCTCAATGGACCATGAAAAGGGGAGAGCAGAGACCTAGTCCTGGGTCATTGCTAGATCCTAGCACCTAGAATATTTCCATACAAAATAAGCCTGGAAGAACATTTCTTTTTTTTTTAATTTTCTTTAAAATTTATTTATTTTTGAGACAGAGAGAGACAGAGCACGAACAGGGGAGGGTCAGAGAGAGAAGGAGACACAGAATCCGAAACAGGCTCCGGGCTCTGGGCTGTCAGCACAGAGCCTGACACGGGGCTTGAACTCATGAGCCGTGAGATCATGACCTGAGCCGAAGTCAGATGCTTAACCGACTGAGCCATCCAGGCGCCCCTGGAAGAACATTTCTTGACTATACACATGCTAAATGAAGGCAAAGTATTGTGAGAACAAAGAGCATTCCTGTCTGCTCATGATCAGAAGCTATGACTGCTACGTGGCCATCTGCCACCCCATGTGCTACAGTATGCTCATGAGTCCCTGTGGCTGTGCTGTCCTACATCCCAGGGCTGGGCTGGTGGCTCAGCTGGGAATGATAATGACCCCAGTGGTTTTTCATCTCACTTTCTGTAGGTCTTGTGTGATCCACCATTTTGTCATGCTGGTTGACATGCTCTCCACCCGCCGCACCATCACCTGGACGGCCTGTGCCAGCCAGATGTTTTTCTCCTTCACATTCGGCTTCACCCACTCCTTCCTGCTCATGATCATGGGCTATGACCGCTACATGGCCATCTGCCACCCCCTGTGCTACAATGTGCTCATGAGCCCCCATGGCTGTGCCCGCCTCGTGTCCTGGTCCTGGGCTGGTGGCTCGATCATGGGGATGATGGTGACCCTGATAGTTTTTCACCTCACCTTCTGTGGGTCTAATGTGATCCACCATTTTGCCTTCCATGTATTTTCCCTCTTGAAATTGGCCTGTGGGAAAGAAACAGCCTCCGTCACCTTGGCTGTGATCCTGGTGTGTGTCTCAGCTCTGATGGGCTGTTTATTCCTCATCATCCTCTCCTATGTCTTCATCGTGGATGCCATATTGAGGATCCCTTCTGCTGAAGGCAGGCACAAGACTTTCTCCACATGTGTGTCCCACCTCACGGTGGTCATTGTGCACTACAGCTTTGCCTCCATTATCTACCTCAAGCCCAAGGGCCCCCATTCTATGGACAGTAACACCCTGATGGCCACCACCTATATAGTCTTCACCCCTTTCTCAGCCCGATCATTTCAGCCTCAGGAATAAGGAGCTCAAGAACGCCATAATGAGAAGCTTCCATGTTTTCATGTGTATGTTAGTCATCTGGTGTCTTCTTCAGAAAAGTCTTCTCATGTCTTCTACCCATTTCTTAACTGGGTTGTTGTGTTTTGGGTGTTGAGATTGATAAGTTTTTAAATTTTTTGTAATGTTTACTTATTTTTGAGAGAAAGAGAGAGAGAGAGAGAGACAGAATGTGAGCAGGGAGGGGCAGAGAGAGAGGGAGACACAGAATCCAAAGCAGGCTCCAGGCTCTGAGCCATCAGCACAGAGCCTGATGCAGGCCTTGAACTCATGAACCGTGAGATCACAATCTGAGCTGAAGTCAGATGCTTAACCAACTGAGCCACCCAGGCGCTCTGAGTTCGATAAGTTCTTTATGGATTTTGGATATGATTCCTTTATGAGATATGTTATTTGCAAATATCTTCTCTCATTCCATAGGCTGCCTTTTGGTTTTGTTGATTGTTTCCTTCTCTGTGAAGAAGCTTTTTATCTTGATAAAGTCCCAATGGCTCAAGTTTGTTTTTGTTTCCCTTGTCTTCAGCAATGTATCTAGTAAGAAGTTGCTATGGCCAAGGTGAAAGAAGTTGCTGTCTGTGTCCTCCAGGGTTTTGATGGTTTCTCATCTCACATGTAGGTCTTTCATCCATTTTGAATTTATTTGTGTGTCTGGTGTAAGAAAGTGGTACAGTTTCATTCCCCTGCATGTTGCCATCCAGTTTTCTCAACACCATTTGTTGAAGAGACTGTCTTTTTTTCCATTGGATATTCTTTACTGCTTTATCGAAGATGAGTTGGCCATAGATTTGTGGGTCCATTTCTGGGTTTTCTATTCTGTTCCATTGATCTATATGTCTGTTTTCCTGCTAGTCATATTGTCTTGATGACTAGGGGTTTGTAATATAACTTGAAATCTGGAATTGTGATGCCTCCAGTTTTTTTCTTTTTCAAGATTGCTTTGGCTATTTGCAGTCTTTTGTGGTTCCATAAAAATTTTAGGATTCTCTATTCTAGCTCTGAGAAGAATCCTGGTGATATATTTTCCTAGGGATTGCATTAAATGTGTAGATGGCTTGGGTAGTACACACACTTTAACATTGTTTGTTCTTCCAATCCATAAGCATGCAATGGTTTTCCATTTCTTTGTGTCTTTTTAAATATCCTTCATAAGTCTTCTATAGTTTTCAGAGTACAGATCTTTTACTTCTTAGGATTATTCCTAGGCATCTTATTGTTTTAGTGCAATTGTAAATGGGATTGATTCCTTGATTTCTTTTTCTGATGCTTCATCATTGGTGTATAGAAATGCAACAGATTTTTGCACATTGATTTTATATGCTCAATATCACTCATCATCAGAGAAATACAAATCAAAACTACAACGAGATATTACTTCACACCTGTCAGAATGGCTAAAACTAACAACACAAGAGACAACAGGTGTTGGCAAGGATGCAGAGAAAAGGGAGTCCACTTGTACTGTTGGTGGCAATGCAAACTGGTGCAACCACTCTGGAGAATAGTATGGATGCTCCTCCAAAATTGAAAAATACAACTACCCTACAACCCAGCAATTGCCCTATTACCCAAAGGACACAAAAATACAAATTTGAAGGGGTACATGCACCCCAATGTTCATAGCAGCAGTATTAACAATAGTCAAATGAGGGAGAGAGCCCCAATGTCCATCAACTGATGAATGAATAAAGATGTGGAATATTGCTCATGCACAATGGAATATTACTCAGCCATCCAAAAGAATGAAATCTTGCCATTTGCAACAATGTTGATAGAGCTAGAGTGTATTATGCTAAGTGAAATAAGTCAATGAGAGAAAGACAAATATCGTATGATTTCACTCATATGTGGAATTTAGAAAACAAAACAGGGGTGCCTGGGTGGCTTAGTTAGTTGGTCATCCGACTTCAGATCAGGTCATGATCTCACACTTTATGAGTTTGAGCCCTGCATCAGGCTCCGTCCTGACAGTGCAGAGCCTGGAGCCTGCTTTGGATTCCGTGTCTTCCTCTCTCTCTCTGCCCCTCCCCCACTCATGCTCTGTCTCTCTCTGTCTAAAAAATAAATAAAGATTAAAAAAAATTTTTAAAGAAACAAAACAGATGAACACATAGGAAGGGAGGGAAGAGAAGGGGGAGAAACAAACCATAAGAGACTGTTAATGATAGAGAACAGACTGAAGGTTGATGGAAGGAGGTGGGTGGGAGATGGATAGACGGGTGATGGGCACTAGCAGGGCACTTGTGATAAGCACTGGATGTTGTATGCAAGTGATGAATCACTGAGTTCTACTCCTGAAACCAATATCGCACTGCATATTAATAACTAAAAATTAAATTAAAAAAAAAAAAGAAAAGCTTCCAGAGAAAATTCAGTCCCTTAAGCTACTGTTGGCCAGTTTAGTGATGAAGAAATATGGTAGAAGGCCTGAGGACAATAACATCTATCTCCACAGGAATGTTGTAGAGTTTCAGTCTATGAAAATACACATATCCGTAGATGTTGGATGCATGCTGGGTATTTGTTTTTCCCCAATTTTTTACACCCCTCTTGCATGGGATCTAGTGACCATGATCTCTTGTTCTTGACCCCATGTGATGAACTCCTTCCCATTACTCTGTCTAAGGATGTGTTGTCTCTCTATGGACCAGTGGGGAGTATCACAGGGATGTGTCTGGGAAATAACGCACAAGATCTTCTTGAATGTTCATGCAAGGGAAGATTTTCCCCTCCTCCAACATAAGGATAAAGAAAATTAAGCAGAGTAATAATATCTGACCCCAGAATTGACCCTTTTCATATCAAGCTATTCATCCAGTGGTTTATAGTATTGTCTTTTAGAGTATGACAAATGCACAAAAAAATTAAACTATTAGAAAAGTAAAAAAAAGGTAAAAAAAGTAAACTATTAGAAGATGATTTATTGTTTACAATTCCTCACTACCTTGGAAGGGATAGACCTTAAGGGAGGATTTCTGCATAATATAGGGTTCAGGGATGCCTGAGTGGCTCAGTTGGTTAGGCGTCCGACTTCAGTTCAGGTCATGGTCTCACTGCTTGTGAGTTCGAGCTCCGTGTCGGGCTCTGTGCTGACAGCTCAGAGCCTGGAGCCTGCTTCAGATTCTGTCTCCATCACTCTGCCCCTCCCCTGGTCATTCTCTCTCTCTCTCTCTCTCAAATATGAAAAATAAAACTTAAAAAAAATTAAAAAAATAGGGTTCAGAGGGTGAAGCAGAGAGGGGAAGGGAGAGACACCGGAAGAGAGAGAGAGAGAAAGATAAGTAGTGGGATAGGAGTCCTGAAAATGATCTGAACAAGAAGTTGGATAAAAGTGCATATGGGCAAAATCTGGAAAAGGCATGAAAATGAGAAGGAAGTTGGTAACAGCACAATTTTCACATGAGGAAGGGAAAGGGAAGGGAGAGTGAGAGAGAAGGAGAGGGGGAGAGGAATAGGGAGGAAAAAAGAGAGAGAAAGGGGAGGGGGATCAGTGCTTGGATAAGAACATAAAGCATGTTAAAAGGGTGTTGCTTTGCACTCTCAACAATAGCTAAATTATGGAAAGAGCCTAAATGTCCATCAACTGATGAATGGATAAAGAAATTGTTTATATACACAATGGAATACTACATGGCAATGAGAAAATGAAATATGGCATTTTGTAGCAACATAGATGGAACTGGAGAGTGTTATGCTACGTGAAATAAGTCATACAGAGAAGGACAGATTCCATATGTTTTCACTCCTATGTGGATCCTGAGAAACTTAACAGAAGACCATGGGGGAGGGGAAGGGAAAAAAAAGTTAGAGAGGGAGGGAGCCAAATTATAAGAGACTCTAAAAAACTGAGAATAAACTGAGGGTTGATGGGAAGGTGGGAGGGAAGGGAGGGTGGGTGAGGGGCATTGAGGAGGGCACCTGTTGGGATGAGCACTGTGTGTTGTATGAAAACCAATTTGACAATAAATTTCATAAAAAAAAGAACATAATCTCAGATATGTCTTTATATAACAGGTTAGTTTACATATGTACATTTCTGTGCTGTTAGCTGAAAAGCCACCAAATAAATGATAACCCACTAGCAAAAAAAAAAAAGGGTGTTGCTTTCTGACAGCTTATGGAAAGTCTTTTCCCTTTTTCCCCACATTAATTTCCATAAACATCAATTTCTCATTCCTGAGTTTGGAAGAATCTATTTGATTTGTTGTAGGGGGATTTGTTGTAGGCACAGTGCTATCTCAAGATGCACAAAGAGAGGTCAAGGGTATGGGTACCCCCTTTATGCAGATGAGAACAGTTGGTGGAGGTCACACAAAATGTGAAGGAAAAGGTCACATGGAGATTGAGGTCTGTCTGACTCCCATGCTGGGGATTGGGAAACCATAGGTCTGGGGACCCAGGAAGTGGGATTTCTGTGGATCTAAACTACTACTCAAAGGTGAGGCCAGATGTTTGAGTTGGAGGCGGAAGATGTGATATAATGCTAAACCCACAGCTACCAGTCACCTCTTGAGCATACAAGACTCTCCTCGGAGGTCAATGAACATGGACAACATAGGAGACCAAATATTTGCTTGATTGTATCATAGAGAGGCTTATGTTGATGTGGACTCTCAGGCTTGGATCACCAGGATGACAAGGAAAGGGTAGAACTTGACCATGAGGCGAGGTGGGGCAATCCAGTGTGTCCAGGAGACAGTGAACACTTCTACTGACAAGGAGAAATCGCTCCCTATGACCCAGCTCTAAATTACCCTTATTGTGAGAAGCCCTCCAGCTGCCTTGACCCCAGGGCAGAGCCCTGGATTCCCATTCTGGGCTGCTCCAGCTCCTTCCTTCCCTCTGACTCTGCCCTGACCCTAAGGGGTTGAAGGCATTTACTCCAGTCCTGTCTCCCCCAAGACTGGGAGCTCCTAGTCCTCAGCAGGGACTGGGACTCTCTGGGCAGATAGAGACAGCAGGGAGTTGTGTTGGCGAGTTGGAAGGAGGAGTAGAGGCTGCAGGTCCCAGAGGCCCTCTGATGATCCTTCTGACCTCTCCAGACCCTGAGGACAGCACTCCAGATTGGTGTTCCAGGGATGCTCTAGGGAGCAGCGTGCTGGGAAGCTGCAGCAGGGATAAAGCACACAGCATCAGTTCCAGGAGCCCAGAGGTCTGGCCCCACACCTGCCCCTGTGTGCTGCTGATAGCATAACAACACAGGAGAGCATCTTCTTCCCTGCCCTGCTGGCTACTTCCTGGAACAGGCAGCCCAGCACAAGGGGGTCCAGGAGGGACAAGGTAGGTGGCAATATTCAAACAGTTGTCGGGAGCAAGACCCAGACAGGGGATGGGAGCAGGGCCCGGTAGACAGGTCATAAGACAGGCTCTTACCGTTGCCTGTGGTCTTCTCAGGTGCTGTTATGGGTCCTGGGTTCTTACCCAGCCCAGGGCCCCAGAAGATTCTAGGCCAGTGGTCCTCAACCCAGGGTAGTTGGGCCCCACGGGAGACATGTGGGCATGTCTGGAGACATTTTTGATTGTTGTGACTCATGATTGGTAGGGACACTATTGACATCTGCTGGGTCGAAGCCAGAGATCCCGTTAAACGTTATATAATGCACAGGACAGCCACCACCCCAGAGAATGATCTGACACCAAATCCCACACGTACTGAGGTTCAGAAACTTTGCGTCAGGTGTGTATCTTGCCTTGGCCGTTGTGTCCTGAGTTGCTTGAAGGTGGCCTTTGCTAACCTGGAGGTGATCCTTGAGGGGAGGCAGAGAGGTTGAGCTGGATTCACTCCTGGATGCAGGTGTGTGACATAAGCTCAGCACCTGTGGGTGAGCCAACCTCTGTGAGACCAAAGTAGACGAACTCTCTCCTGCACCTGTCAGAGGAGATGGGGGAGCCCAGCCCGGCGAACTACAGCCACTCCACCAAGTGGCAGGTGGGAAGGCAGACTGTAGGGTGAGGCAGGGGCCAGGCGAGGAGGCAGAGGTTGGACCAGCCACTTGTCAAACTGTGTTGCCAATTTACCAGAGGTCCTAAAGACCCCATTGAGGTCAGAAACTATGAGTTTGGAATGGGACCAACTGGTGCATATGGTACAGACTGATGACAGGAAAGCAGTTTGGAGAACAGAGAAAACATCAGCGTCAGGGATAACCACCCATATTAGGTAAACATAGAGCCCTTTCAGTGAATCTTCATGGTTCTTCTAAAGATAGTTCTCTGCTTACTCCCATATTTCAGCTGGGGAGAGGAGGCTCTTAATTGGAAAGTTCTTTCTCAGATACACACAGCAAAAACCGGGGCTTGAACCCTAGCTCTGATGTCTGCACACCTTGGGTATATTTCAGACAATTGTCTCTGGAAGTCAGAGTGGAGTGGGAACAGAGGAGTAGCCCGGAGCAGTGAGGGGTATAGGTGGAGGATACATTAGGATTCACTGTCTGTGTTGCACGTTATGATGTATAATGGCATGTATCCACCATTACAGCATCCTACAGATTAGTGTCAGCTGCTCTATTTTTAATATGCCAAAAGGTTATTATGCTGGAGCGTTCGTCTGCTTTTTACTTCATTCATTCAACACATTTTATGGGTTCATTTATGCTGCTGTGCGTGCATCGAACTCCTGGCTGGGGCTGCAGGGTTTGCATCCAGCCCACGGGTCCTGCCCCCTTCCAAAGAATGGACAAGCAGGCTTTCCAGTTCCCCACTAAAAGCAATGCTACAGAAACACCCTCTGACATGCTCCCCTGTAAATGCCTTTGAGCAATCGCGATAGATGTTCAGGAGCACATGTGCTGGGGCACAGAGTGCGTGCACTCCTCATTTCCACTATTCTGCGCTCTCACAGGCCGTGCATGAGGGTTGCGTTCTCCCCAAAACTGATCAACACCAGGGAGTTTCTAAGTTGGGGCTCTCAATAGATATACACTGAATTTCCATTGTGTTTCCCTTCCTTTCTCTCTCTGTCCCTCTCTCTCTTTTTTCTTATTAGCATGTTTTTATTGGCTCTTACTACACCCTCTGTGAGCTATCTCCTCATACCTTTGCTAAATTCTGTTTTATCCCTTGCTCATTTCTGTATCAAGTTTTCTGCTCTTGTACACATAATCGGTCTCTTGTTAAATCTAGATTATATTCCCTGGTCCTTTTTTGTACAATGAAAATGATTTTTCTTACCTTTCCATCTCCCATTGACTGGATGCAGGATATTTTGTTGAATAGAAACCCATCGTGCTGATGTTTTCATGTCTTTCAAAACCACCTCATGTTTGTGCTTCTGAAGTTTGTTTAAGAAGTCCTTCTCCACTCTTATCAACAGAAGTATTTTCCGACACCTTCTCCTATTACCTTCAGGGCATTGTGTTTCATATTTAAGTCTTGAATCCACCTGGATTCCACCTGTGTGTATGGCCTTAGGCAGAAATTCAGATTTGCTTTGCTTCATAAAAGGGCTAGTTTTCCCACCACGGACTCCTAAACCATCCATCTTTTCTCTTGGATTTGTGCTCCCACCTGTATCAAGTTTTGAATCACGCTGGGGTACTTTTTGAGGTATGTAGCCAATTTGATCGGTGTCTGTGGCTGCTCCAGGGTCACACTTGAAAATGACAACGATGTGTATGAGGTCTATCATGGGTCTCCACACCTGCCAGGGCATTTCTCTCCTAGTTAACCCATTTTTTTAGAAGACTGGTATGGTTTTGCACTGACTTTATTTTCCAGAAGGAACTTAAGGAAACTTTTATCAAATGTACATTTGATTCACTGTAGCCGAACATGCAGGTATACTGACAATGTAGTCATTACCATATTCGCTCATCCACCCGAGAGAGTGGATTGTCCTTCGTGTATTCAGATAGCCATCGACATTTTTACTAATGGTTAACATTTCTGAATCTGGAGGTATTGCTTGTGTTTGATTAGTTCCTAGATATCGTATAACAGAAGTTGTCAAAGTGTGATATGAGGACCCTGGGGTCCCGGAGACCCTTTCTGGGGGACCATCAGGTGCTTACTTTTCCAATGAAGGTGAGGGTGTATTTTCATCATATGCTCGACTAAAACAACACGTTGCCACAGGCTGAATGAAGAAGCAGAATGAGCATCAATTGGTCCCCAATCCAAATTTGTTAAAATGTTTTTTAAAGCCATTCTTCTCACTAAATGTTAATTTTGTAAATGTACTTACTTTCCTAAAACCATGTTACTTATATTGACAGTTTGATTTATATTACAGTTTGAACAGGTTGACCTTTCTTTCTTTCCTCTCTCCCACCTTCCCTCCATACCGCCCTTCCTTCTTCCTTCCCTCTTTCCTTTCTTTCTTCCTTCTTTTTTTCTAGGGAGAAGAGAGAGAACATGTGCAAGTGCGGGGTGGGTAGAGAGAGAGAGAGGATATCGTAAGCAGACTCAATGCTCAGTATTGATGCCAGCCTGGGGCTTGATCTCACGACTGTGAGATCATGATCTGGGCAGAAATCAAGGGTCAAACCATTAACTGACTGAGCCTTCAGGTGTCCCATGAATGTATCCATACTACATATTTTCAGACAATCTCAGTGTTAACTTCTAATATGGTGAGAACGGAGAGTTGTACTGCACCCAAACAGGAACCCATCAGAGTCTCACATTTTCTTGAGTGTTAAGAAATCACCAGACCACAATGTTGGCAAGCTGAGCCTTTAAAGTTTGTGTCACCGTTGGGAATGTTATCTTAGTTTTGCTTAAAGCTTATACTTTGAATGATTACTGCTGGAGTAATTCTGTGAGAAATACTGAGTGTTGCGAGCCGATCTTGTCTTCTGCAGACTGTGCTCTCTATTGCTGTGGTACCTTATGTCTTCATTCTTTACTTTTTCTGGGTGAAGGAGCATGTCTCTTTCCTTCCCATCCGTACATACCTTCTTTCTTGTTCTTATTTATAGCACCGCTCATGACTTTCAGTTCCATGCTAAAGAACAGCAGAACCAGTGAGTATCCGGGTCACTTTCCCAATCCTAACATACTGCGTCTGTAGTCTCCCCATTTCATATATTGTTGTATAGACTCATGATTGTCATGCTGGTCACCTTCATTCCTCTTCTGATCTCACCAGATGCAGCACCCATGGCTGGTCAGAACTATAGCATGGTGACTGAGTTCATCCTTGTGGGATTCTCTAACTTCCCACGGCATCTTCTGCCCACCTTCTTCCTGCTGTACCTGCTCATGTACCTGTTCACGCTGCTGGGGAACCTGCTCATCATGGCCACAGTCTGGAGCGAGCGCAGCCTGCACACGCCCATGTACCTCTTCCTGTGCGCCCTGTCCACCTCTGAGATTCTGTTCACCGTTGCTGTCACCCCTCGCATGCTGGTTGACATGCTCTCCACTCGCCGCACCATCACCTGGATGGCCTGTGCCAGCCAGATGTTTTTCTCCTTCACGTTTGGCTTCACACACTCCTTCCTGCTCATGATCATGGGCTATGACCGCTACGTGGCCATCTGCCACCCCCTGCGCTACAATGTGCTCATGAGCCCCCGTGGCTGTGCCCGTCTGGTGTCCTTGTCCTGGGCTGGTGGCTCAGTCATGGGAATGATGTTGACCCTGATAGTTTTTCACCTCACCTTCTGTGGGTCTAATGTGATCCACCATTTTGTCTGCCACGTGCTTTCCCTTCTAAAGTTGGCCTGTGGGAAGGAGACATCCTCCGTCACCTTGGGTGTGATCCTGGTGTGTGTCTCAGCTCTGATGAGCTGTTTATTCCTCATCGTCCTCTCCTATGTCTTCATCGTGGCCGCCATATTGCGGATCCCCTCTGCTGAGGGCAGGCACAAGACCTTCTCCACGTGTGTGTCCCACCTCACGGTGGTCATTGTGCACTATGGCTTTGCCTCCATTATCTACCTCAAGCCCAAGGGCCCCCATTCTATGGACAGTAACACCCTGATGGCCACCACCTATACAGTCTTCACCCCCTTTCTCAGCCCGATCATTTTCAGCCTCAGGAATAAGGAGCTCAAGAACGCCATAAAGAAAAGCTTCCAGAGAAAATTCAGTCCCTTAAGCTCCTGAAAGCCAGTTGGTGGTGAGGAAATATGGTAGCATGCCTGGGGATAATGAGGTCTGTCTCCATAGAGCTTTTGTAAGGATTCATGTATGTGAAAAGACACACATTGATAGATTATGGATACCTGCTGGGTATTTGTTTTTCTCCAATTTGTTTGACCGTGTCTTCCATAGTCTGTAGTGATCATCACCTCCTGCTCTTGACCCCATGTGATGAACTCCTTCCTATATTCTGTCTATGTTGTGTTCTCTACCCTTGGGCTAGTGGGGAGCATCACATGGATGTGTCTGGGCACTGATGCCCATGGTTCTTATTGAATGCACATACAAGAAAGGAATTTCTCCTTCACCAACATAAGGATAAACAAAAATAGGAAAAATTAGTGCTGCCAGAATTGGGGCTTTTCTAAGCAGGAACTGTGTCCAGTATTGTATATATTATCTTTTAATTATAGCAAATGCACAAAATAACATTAACTGTTTGTCTCTAAGGGAATGGTTGAACGTTAATGGTTCTTCACTGTCTTTGGAAGGAATAGATCCTAAGGAGGTTACTATGTTGATCTGAGTAGAGTGAAGAATATCAGAGTCCGAAGTGAAGTGAGAGAGGGAGGGAGGGGTAGAGAGTGGGTGGAGGAAAGGGTTCAGTGTTTGGGTAATAACGTAAAGTGTGTTTACAGGAAGTTGCTTTCTGACAGCTTATGGAAAGTCTTCTTCCTTTTTCCCCACATTACTTTCCATAAACATCAAGTTCTCATTGCTGTGGTTACTTGAATCTATCTGGGGTATTTGTTGGAAGGCATAGTGCTATCTGAAGATAGAACAAAGACAGGTCAAGGGTGTAGGTACCCCTTTATGCAGAAAAGAATTGTTGGTAGAAGGCACACAACAGGTGAAGGAAGGAGTCACATGCAACTTTAGGTCTGTCTGACTCCCATGCTGGGGTTGGGAAACCATATGTCTGAGCATCTGGGGGAGGGGAGTCTTCCATTGGTGTAAATTCTTAGCTAAATTGTGGTCAGATATTTGAGTTGCAGTCAGAAGATGTTTTACAATAATAAACCTAAGGATGTCTGTCACATATGAGGGCCTATTGTTTGCCAAATGCTGTGGGAAGGGTTTCCTATGCATTCACTCTTCTAAGCCTCAAAATAAATTATCCTTTCTCCACATTTAGATATGACCCACATATATCACTAATAACATTTTTGAAATGCAGAAAATGCAAATGTGATAGGTAATTTGTCCCAGGCCACAGTGCCATGAAGGCAGGGAGCAGGAATCGAATACAATGTGCACGTGTGTGCAATTGGTGACCAGGAGCCCCCCTCTCTCAGGTGTCTACAGAGAGAAGTGAGGTCATGACTAGGAGGAGAAGGCTGTCATTAGAAGGAAGGGACCCTTTTCAGGGAAGGAGGGCAGGTGCAGCCCTAGGTACACACCCCTTTCACACAGCCAGAGGGAAACACGGACTCCAGAGGAGTTCATGAGACACTTTGTCTCATGAACACTGACAACGAGAGCTTGGCAAAACCGGCTATGGCAGTTTTGGGGTTCCATTCATTATTTTGCTCATTATCGGTGTTACTGATGGATGCCCCCACCATTCCTAAGATGTGCTTCTCCAGAGCCTGTGGCTGCGTTCCCTTACCCAGCAAGAGGGAGTGTGCAGATGAGATGCAGTTAAGATCTGAGACAGGGGGATTACCCTCATCACCCAGATGGGCTGCTATAATTGCAAGTGTCCTTATGCAAGGGGGCAGGAGGGGCCAGAGACAGGGAGCAGTAGGGGATGTGACACCGGAAGGAGGAATTGGAGTAGCTGAGGCAGGAACCACGAGCCAGGGGATGCGTGGTGCCCTCGAAGCTGGGAAAGCAGGAGACACATCCCTCCCCGGATCCCCCGAAGGACGCAGCCCTGCTCACACCTGGACTCACACCTGGTGACCCTGATTCAATTCTGGCCTCCAGCATGGAAGAGGATAGATGTGTGTGGAGTCAGGGCACGAGATTTATATGCTTTGATACAGCAGCCCCAGGAACTGACTCGTGAAATGGCATCCTGACGTTAAATGTTATTGGGTTTCACTTTACAATTAGTTTCAAGCCAGATTCTTAGACCATTCTTCTTTGTGGAGAAGACCTGGGGCATTGAGATGGCTCTCGAGAAGTGCTGAGTGTCCTTGGAATTCGGTCAACGAAGGTGAAGGAGTCCCGGTAGCCCAGCTACAGGGTTTGCTCATTGGGGTGTGTTTTGAGGACTCACCTGACCGTGTAGCTGCAGGGGCCCCAGCACAGGGCCTGGGGTGCGGTGTGCCCTCAACCAACACTATCGGAGCAGGAGCTGGAGGACAGCAGGAACGGTCTCCGTGCTCGACGTGGACCGTGTGACTCAGGAGGGATGCTCACCCTCCTGTGTATTGGGGCCCCTGCATTATAATTTTAATTACTGGTGTTTTAAGACTTAATTATGTCACATTATTTAATACTTGAGCTATGTGTATATATATATATATATACATACATATATAAGTATATATATATATACATAGCTCGTGTATATTCTGTGTATTCTATATACATTCATGTACATACATGTATATATATATACAAAAGGTAATATATACTTATATATGTTTATTTATCCTGTACAAATACACACAAACACACATATGCTCCTATTCACTACACCAACACAAAATGAAAGAAAAAGAGAAAAACATCAAACACTGTCAGGTCATAAAGGAAATACAGGTACATCCCCAAGTACCAATACCCAAAGCCCCAAATATCTGATCATTTGGCAATACTACTGGACTTTAATAAGAAAAGGACCCCTCAAAATTCCCATGTATTTAGAATGTAAATATTGGGTGAACCATTTGACAATGCCAAAGTAACATATTAGTCATTAATCATCTGGCTTAAAGGGAAATTAAGAAATACTTAGAAGTGAATGATAATGCAAACTTGAAATAACAACTACATGAAATGGATTGTGTCCTGGAATAGAAATAGGATATTAGTGGAGAGTTGAAAGAATTCTAGTAAGAGCTGTTGTTTGCTATACAGTGTTATATACCAGCGTTTGTGCCCTGGGTCTCATCATTGTCCTGGTTCTGGAAGATCCTGGCATTCAAAGGGGTTGTTGGGGGGAGGATGAGAGTTTTCTGTATGCTTTTTGCAGCTTTCTCATAAGTTCAAAATTAGTTAATAATAAAACATTACAAAATAAGGTATCATTCAAAGTTGCACAAAACCTGACAACAGTCTAGGAATTACTTTAAACAAGTACACACAGGAGCTTCATGGAGAACTATGAGACCTCTAACAGACAGGAAACATGACAGATGACCTAACAAAATGGATGAAAGCAAAAGACAATATCAGAAAGATGTTCATTCTTCCCCAAATTTAATCTATACATTCAATGTAATGCCCTCAAAAACATCCAGTTGGACTCTTGAGAAAGAGCATAAACGTATTGCAAAATGTTTGTCAAAAATAAGGACCCATGAATAACTGAGTCCATCTGGAAATGAAGAATGACAGGAGGTGGGGGGAGACTGCACTCTGTAGACACGCGACAGCATCTTGGAAACAAAGCAGTGTGGGATCAGTGCAAGGACAGTGACCAGTGGTTCTGGAATCAGAGCTCGGAGACAGAGCCATTCATGTATGGTTCAGGTCACACCACAAATCATTTGGAAAAAAGGTGAATTGTTTAGGAGATGCTGTTGAGGAAAGTACCTCTCTCTACAAACAAAAACCAAAACTAGACTCCCAATACCCCACCAAAAAGAGAATCAAGATAGATTGAAAACATAATTGTGAAAGATAAAAACATAGCTAATGACAGCAAGTGTAATAGGATCTTCGTGCTCCAGGAACAGGAAACACGTTCCTTAAAAAGAAAAAAGAGGGGCGCCTGGGTGGCGCAGTCGGTTAAGCGTCCGACTTCAGCCAGGTCACGATCTCACGGTCCGTGAGTTCGAGCCCCGCGTCGGGCTCTGGGCTGATGGCTCAGAGCCTGGAGCCTGTTTCCGATTCTGTGTCTCCCTCTCTCTCTGCCCCTCGCCCATTCATGCTCTGTCTCTCTCTGTCCCAAAAATAAATAAATGTTGAAAAAAAAAAATTTAAAAAAAAAAAAAAAAAAAGAAAAAAGAGCACAAACCTTCAGTAAAAAAGATCAGTTCTATTACATGGAAATTCTGAATCCTTTTAGCAAAGAGCATCATGGATAAAGGTTACCAATGACAGAGAACAGAGAGCTACTTGCTGTATAAGTTCCTGAGCTCTGCCGTTCAACCTACAAGCTAGAGTTAACAAGACGATAGTGCACAATTAAACACTTGTTAAGAACATAGACGCCAATATTGTATTCTAATCATCAAACTCGCTAAGAGACGAGATCTTATTTATCCCCAACACTAAAACAGACATGATGATCACGTGACCTGATAGACATGCTAGCTATTAGCGCAATGGCGATCGCATTATAATGAATAAACATACCAACTCAACACACGGTACACCTTAAATTCACACAAGTTTATTTGTCAACTAGATTTCAATAAAAAAAAACTTATTAAGAGGGTAGATGTCCTTTAAAGTTACTAACACACACACACACACACACACACACACAGAAGGGGACTTGAGGAATCTTTGGAGGAGGTACATAACATTTATTACCTTGATTGTGCGGATGGTATCACAATTGTAGGCGTATGTCCAAAGTCATCAAAATGTACCCATTAAATGTACGCAGCTCTTCGTATATTATGTGTACCTCGATCCAGCTGAAAAGAACCCATTGACAAGAGAGTAATATCTAGAATCTACAGTGAGAAAAAAGAGAAATGAGGAAACCAATGAGAAAAAGGACAGGCATCATGATAGAAAGTGGGCAAGAGGGGGGCACAGGTGATCTGCAGCTGAGGTAACGCACTAGGCCAGCAGCAAACAAGGACATGAGCAGCTCATTAGCAAGGAGAGGAATTCGGTTTACCACAGCAACACTCAGGACGCCTGGGTGGCTCAGTAGGGTAAGCATCCTTGTCTTGGTTTCAGCTCAGGTCGTGATCTCATGGTCCGTGAGTTCGAGCCCCGCATTGGGCTCTGCTCTGATGGGGTGGAGCCTGTTTGGGATTCTCTGCCCCTCCCCTGCTCATGCTCGCTCTCTCTGTCTGTCTGTCTCTCTCTCAATAAATGAATAAACATTAAAAAAGTAATAAAACAGCAGCAATCTGTGAACACAGTGGGTACAGGCTCCCCATCCACTTGCTAGAGCGGCAAGACTTAGAAATCTGGATCCGCCCTGTGTTGGCCCAGAGGTGAGATGACTAGACTGAAGACGTCCTCACTTGGTGGTTCACGGCCAGATTAAGGGGACACTTACCCAAGGTCCCGCAAACACTTCTAGATCTCCATCTGAAACTCAGCTCAGCGAGGGGACGTGGTCAAGCCATTCATGGCAGCCTTGTCTGTGATGGCAGACAGTCAGGGGCAGTCAGAGACACCCCCACCCTCACCTGGGGGCAGGGCCAAGTAACATGGGGTGGGCGTGAGCCACGAAGCTCTACACGGCATATAGAAAAAACAAACCTGACAGCCACAGAGCACAGGGGATGGCTCTGAAGCCTCAGCCCTGGTGAAAAATTGGGAAAGAGGTACACACAGGTATGCGTATTTATATCTGCATCACTGACACATGCATCTCGATGATACATACTAATATATCCATGATACACAATCTGTCATTTACCTATATCAGTGAGATTTGATGACAAGGCTTCAAATACTTACCTTGGGGCAGGGCTCACCCCCATATCACAGCACTGCTTCTGCCCCCTCACCCAGCCCCCAGAAGGTTGTCACCAAGTGTTATCTCAGAGCCAAGTCAGCCAATGCTTGGAGGACCCAGAACCCCACCTGGAAAGTGGATGATTAGACTGGGTGTCAGGATGGGGTCTCTCTCTCATGCAGGAAAGAAGTATTTGGGGGCAGCAGGGGCCTGGGGCGGCCCAGCAATCCCGGGGCACCAGACTCAGCTCCTCCTGGACCTCATCCCTCAGCCACCATCTCTGGCCCCCACTGCTGGCCTCTGTGTGCTGTGGTCTAGCCCTGGCTCTGGCCTCACGCCCCATCTGCTGGTGCACTGTGCCCGCTGACCTCCCCTCTCGACTCCACCCTCCTCTGGCTGCCAGACTCCAGCTCCTGACACAGACACACCTTGTGGAGTCATGCCAACCCGGGGTCCAGGGCAATCTCTGCTCTGCAGGCGAGTGCCCCCTACCCACCTCCTATCCCCACCCCCTTGGGGAGCCCACCCCTTTCTCTCTCTCACAATGTCTGGCTTGGATACCCTGGTTGCTGCTGCATGGGGGTCAGAAGTGAGCGGGGCAAGAGTGTTACCTCTGAGGGTGCCCTCCCCTGAGGCAGATCCCGGGGACCTGGCCCCAGAGCACTGGAAGCTGGATGCGAACTCCTCCATGTCCAAAGATGGTGGCTGAGACCCTGGGAATGCCCTTCCTTTCTCTCTCTCTTCCTCCCTCCCTCCCTCCCTCTCCCTCTCTTCTTCCCCTCTAGTCATTCCTCCCTTCTCTCATCCTCTCTACTTCCTTCATCCATTCATCACATCCACTCTGATCTCTAGCTAAGGGACCCACTCTGAATCTCGGGACCTGAAAATAACACTGATGTAACCTGGCACTAAAAAAGCCCTCAGTGTGGGGACAGGAAGAGCCGGATGCAGACATATCACATTTTATAAAATGGAACAACACAATTATGACATACTATAATATATAATATACTGTGGTTGCACCAGAACAATATTTATTCAGTAAGTTGAGTGTTGTAGTCAACTAACAAATATTTAATAAACTTCTACTATGTGCCAAATGGGCTTTTCCTTTTGATATTGATTTCAAAGCTTTTTGTTCAGTTTTAAAAATCAGTGCCTCAAAGGAAAGGCATTATAATTTGTGAACTAAATTATACATCTTGCATTTAATTAGCTTAGTAGCTGAAAGACTACTGTTCCAGGACCAAGGGAAAACGTCATATATGTGATGATATGGTACATTAAAAAAAATAGCAAGTAGTTATTCAAAGCATGAATTTAAAACATACACTAACATTATTACATGTTATATGTGTTATATATGTTATATACACCTATGTACATATACACATCTCTTTGTATACACATTCATCCTAGTGGTTCTGTTTCTCTGGGGAATAATACAAAAAAAAAACCTTAAAAAAGAAAAACAGGGCTGGTAAAAGTGTCACCTTTCTGTCTAAAGAGATGAGTTTGAGATCTACCAATCAATTCCTGGTGGTTTCCCCTTCGTGTAAGTACTTAATCTGTCATTTCACCCCCTGCAACTCAGCTGATTTTGTAATGAAAACCCCAAAACATTTAATGTCAGGATACCATTTCAGGAGTCAGTTTCTGGGGCTGCTGTAACAAAGCATATAAATCTTCTGCCCTGAAACTACAACACCCTCCTCCTCATCTGAACACCCTCTCTTGATGGGTCAGGGAACACAGCCGCAGACTCTGGAGAAGCACATCTTAGGAATGGTGGGGGCATCCGTCAGTAACACCAATAATGAGCAAAATAATGGATGGAACCCCAAAACTGCCGTAGCCGGTTTTGCCAAGCTCTCGTTGTCAGTGTTCATGAGACAAAGTTTCTCATGAACTCCTCTGGAGTCCGTGTTTCCCTCTGGGTGTGTGAAACGGGTGTGTGCCTAGGGCTGCACCTGCCCTCCTTCCCTGAAAGGGGTCTCTTCCCTCTAATGACAGCCTTCTCCTCCCAGTCACGACCTCACTTCTCTCTGTAGACACCTGAGAGAGGCGGGTTCCTGTTCACCAGTTGCACACACATGCACATTGTAATCGATTCCTGCTTCCCGCCTTCAAGGTGGTGTGACCCAGGACAAATTATCTATCACATTTGCATTTTATGCATTTCAAAAATGTGAATAGTAATAGATGTGGGTCATATCTAAATGCAGAGAAAGAATAATTCATTTTGAGACTTAGAAGAGTAAACGCATAGGAAACCCTTCCCACAGCATTTGGCAGACAGCAGGCATTCATATGTGACAGCCATCATAGGTTTATTATTATAAAACACCTTCTGCCTGCCACTCCAATATCTGGCCACAGCTTTGAGTAAGAATTTATACCAATGGAAGACCCCCTCCTGGGTGCTCAGACACATGGTTTCCCAAACCCTTGGCATAAAGGGGGTGCTCACACCCTTGACCTCTCTTTGTCCCATCCTGAGATAGCACTGTACCCTCCAGCACATCCCACAGATAGATTCAAGTAAACACAGGAATAAGAAATTTATGTTTTATTGCAAGTAATATGGGAAAAAAGGGAAAAATATTTCCTTAAGATGTCAGAGAGCAACACCTTTTTAACAATCTGTATGTTCTTCCTCAAGCACTGAATCTTCTCCGCTTTCTCTCTCTGTCACTCTGGCTCTCAAACTCTCTTTCTCCACTTTGCATTCTGACATCCTTCACTCAACTCATCTCAACATTAGGAATCATTTAGGGTCTATCACCTCCAAAGAAGGTGGGAACTATAAACATGGAACCATTCCTTAGAATAAAATAGTGAATGCTCTTTTGTGCATTTGCTATAATTAAAAGATAGTACTTACACAACACTGGACACAGTGCCTGATAACTAAAACCCCAGTGCTGGTGGCATTTATTATTTTGCTTACTTTTGTTTATTCCTATGGTGAAGGAAGTTTGAGAAAGTCCTCCCTTGCTTGTCTATTCGAGAAGAACCCTGTGCATCAGTGCCAAGACACATCCGTGTGATGCTCTCCACTGGCCCATAGAGAGCTAACACATTCTTAGACAGAGGTAATGGGAAGGAGTTCATCGCATGGGATCAAGAAGAAGAGACACTGATCACTAGGGCCTATGTACGAGGGAGGTAAAAAAAATTGGGAAAAACTAATACCTATCCTGCTCCAAAACCCTATGCATCCAACAATACCTAATAAGTATTTCCATATACTGAATTCCTACAACTGTCCCCTGGAGACAATCATTATTCTCAGTCCTTCAATCATATGCCTCACCACCCAACTGGCCATCAGGAGCTTAGAGGAATGAGTTTTCTCTGGATGCTTTTCTTTATGGCGTTCTTGAGCTCCTTATTCCTGAGGCTGAAAATGATCGGACTGAGAAAGGGAGTGAAGACTGTATAGGTGGTGGCCATCAGGGTGTTACTGTCCATAGAATGGGGGCCTTTGGGCTTGAGGTAGATAATGGAGGCAAAGCCATAGTGCACAATGACCACAGTGAGGTGGGACACACATGTGGAGAAGGTCTTGTGCCTGCCTTCAGCAGAGGGGATCCGCAATATGGCGGCCACGATGAAGACATAGGAGAGGACGATGAGGAATAAACAGCTCATCAGAGCTGAGACACACACCAGGATCACAGCCAAGGTGACGGAGGAATTCTCATTCCCACAGGCCAACTTTAGAAGGGAAAACACATGGCAGAAAAAATGGTGGATCATGTTAGATCCACAGAAGGTGAGGTGAAAAACTATCAGGGTCACCATCATCCCCATGACTGAGCCACCAGCCCAGGTCCAGGACACCAGACGGGCACAGCTACGGTTGCTCATGAGCACATTGTAGCGCAGGGGGTGGCAGATGGCCACGTAGCGGTCATAGCCCATGATCATGAGCAGGAAGGAGTGTGTGAAGCCAAACGTGAAGGAGAAAAACATCTGGCTGGCACAGGCCGCCCAGGTGATGGTGCGGTGGGTGAAGAGCATGTCAACCAGCATGCGAGGGGTGATGGCAACGGTGAACAGAATCTCAGAGGTGGACAGGGCGCACAGGAAGAGGTACATGGGCGTGTGCAGGCTGCGCTCGCTCCAGACTGTGGCCATGATGAGCAGGTTCCCCAGCAGCGTGAACAGGTACATGAGCAGGTACAGCAGGAAGAAGGCAGGCAGGAGATGCTGTGGGAAGGTGGAGAAGCCCACGAGGATGAACTCAGTCATCATGCTATAGTTCTGACCAGGCACGGGTGCTGCATCTGGTGAGATCAGAAAGGGAATGAAGGTTCATAATTTATCCCATGAATAACAAGGTTGATTCAGCATCAGAAAACCTATCATGTGATCAGTCACAGGAATAAACTAAAATAAATATCATATAATTATATGAATTCAAGCTGCAATCCTGGATTGCTAAAGTTCCATTACTATTTATGGTTTAAAAATTAATACATAATTGTCATAAAGTATTGCACCATTTTAGATATACAGCATAATGGTGATAGATGTATATACCTTAAAAATCTTTTTAAAAGCTTCTTCTCAACATGAAGTCAACGGGGACTTTCTTAGCTTACTGGGAAAATACAGCACAAAACTAGCAAATAGTACACGAAGTGGGAGAAATAGATGTATTATTTTAGCATCAGGAAGAAGCCAAGGTTACTCACTGCCTCTGCTGTTCATTAGATGGGAAGTGAAGCTGGTGGTGATGCTTGAGAAAAAGTAAAGAAGGAATATCAGGATTGGAAGGGAATAGACGTGATCATCTACCTAGAAAGGTAAAGGAATGAAGACAACTATATTAGAACAAAGACAGACACACGCTGCAGAAGATGAGGTCAACTTCCCAAATTCAGTATTTCCTGTAGAATGATACCCGTAATAATCATGCAAATCCTCCAAAACCTAAACATAGAACTACCCTACATTCCAGCAACTGCACTACTAGGTATTTATCTAATGGATACAAAAATACAGATTTGAAGGGGCACATGCAGCATTATCAACAATAGCTAAGCTATGGAGAGAGCCCAAATGTCCATCGATTGATGGATGGATAAAGAAGATGTGGTATTGTGTGTATGTATATACGTACATATACACACACATTGGAATAACACTCAACGATCAAAAAGAATGAAACCTTGCCATTTGCAATGACATGGATGGAGCTAAAGTGTATTATGCTAAGTGAAATAAGTCAATCAGAGAAAGACAAATGTCATATGAATTTCACTTGTATGTGGAATTTCAGAAACAAAACAGATGAACGTATGGGAAGGGGGGAAGAGAAGAAAGGGAAACAAACCACAAGAGATTTTTTTTTAATGTTTACTTATTTTTGAGAGAGAGAGACAGAGTGTGAGTGGGAGAGGGACAGAGAGAGACGGAGACACAGAATCCGAAGCAGGCTCCAGGCTATCAGCATAGAGCCTGATGTGGGGCTCAAATTCATGAACTGTGAGATCATGACCTGAGCCAAAGTCAGATGCTTAACCAACTGAGCCACCTAGGCGCCCCAAGAGATTCTTTCTTTTTTTAATTTTTGTAATGTTTATTTATTTTTGACAGAGAGTGAGAGAGAGACAGAGCATGAGCAGGGGAGGGGCGGAGAGAGAGAGAGACACAGAATCTGAAGCAGGCTCCAGGCTCTGAGCTGTCAGCACAGAGCCCAATGTGGGGGCTCAAATTCACAGACTGTGAGATCATGACCTGAGCCAAAGTCAGACACTCAACTGACTGAGCCACCCAGGCACCCTGGTGCCCCAAGAGATTCTTAACCATAAAGAACAAACTGAGGGTTGACGGAGGGAGGCAAGTGGGAGATGGGCTAGATGGGTGATGAGGATTAAGGAGGGCACTTGCTGTGATGAGCACTGTGTGTTGTATGTAAGTGATGGATCTTTGAATTCTACTTCTGAAGCCAGATCAGATAATGATCTCATGGTTCATGGGTTCGAGCCCCAGGGCTGACAGCACAGAACCTGCTTGGGGTTCTCTCTCCCTCTCTCTCTGCCCTTTCCCCACTCGTGCTCACTCTCTCTTAAAATAATAAATAAAATAAAATAAAATAAAATAAAATAAAATAAATAAAAGATAGAATTCATGGAAAAGGTAAGATAACATCATCAATAGTGACACAAACTATAAGGAGACAGCTCTCAAATGTTTTTGTCGCAGGATCTGTTTACGCTACATAACTATTGAGTCCCCTAGAGGGCTTTTCTTTAACTGAGTTAGAACTCTCCATTCTTACAGTATTTGTAATTAAAACTAAGATTTTTTTATTTTATTTTTTTAATTTTTTTAATGTTTATTTGTCAGAGAGAGAGAAACAGAGAGAGCAGGGGAGGGGCAGAGAGAGAGGGAGACACAGAATCTGAAGCAGGCTCCAGGCTCTGAGCTGTCAACACAGAAACCAGCTCAGGGCTTGAACCCACAAACTGTGAGATCATGACCTGAGCTGAAGTCGGACGCTAACCAACTGAGTTACCAAGGTGCCCCAATCCTAAGACTTTTGAAAAATATTGAGTTCCTTACACATTTAAAAGAACAATGATCAATATTTGATTCAACCTAAAGGAACAATCGGTATCATGTTAATGTAACTAACTTTTTAGAAAAGTAACCACATTTTAAAAACTCACTTAGTGAGAATTGTGGTGTTCTTTTACATTTTAGCAAAATTTTCCAGTGCTGGCTGGATGGCATACACGATGATGCTGGTATCTGCTTTTTTATCCCGCCTGTGGCAACATGTTGTTTTAGTTGAAGCACATGACGAAAACACATCCTCGTGTTCATTAGAGAAGTGAGGACCTATTGGTCCCCCAGAAGGGGTCTCTGGGACCCCAGTGTCCTCAGATTACTCTTTGATATCCTTTGTTTTAAAATATCTAGAGGGGCGCCTGGGTGGCGCAGTCGGTTAAGCATCCGACTTCAGCTCAGGTCACGATCTCGCGGTCCGTGAGTTCGAGCCCCGCGTCAGGCTCTGGGCTGATGGCTCGGAGCCTGGAGCCTGTTTCCGATTCTGTGTCTCCCTCTCTCTCCCCCTCCCCCGTTCATGCTCTGTCTCTCTCTGTCCCCAAAAAAATAAACTTTGAAAAAAAAAATTAAAAAAAAATATCTAGGAATTGGGCGCCTGGGTGGCTCAGTCAGTTGGGCGTCCGACGTCAGCTCAGGTCATGATCTCACAGTTCGTGGGTTCCAGCACCGTGTCAGGCTCTGTGCTGACAGCTTAGGGCCTGGAGCCTGCTTCAGATTGTGTGTCTCCCTCTCTCTCTGTTTCTCCTCCACTCGCTCTCTGTCTCTCCCTCGAAAGTGAATAAACACTGAGAAACATTTTAAAAAATATCTAGGAATTAACCAAACACACCTCCGAGGACAGAAGATGGTCTGGCTATGTGGAAAACTGGAAATCAATATGTACTCTCAGATGGGATGAACCAATATAGCAGTCATGTTGGTTCCTCCCCAAATTATACTCAGTGCAGCTGCATTTACAACTGAAGAAGTTAAATTTAATAACTATGCTAAACCTACTTCTGAAAAATAAAGCTAGTAAAAAAACTATACAGGTCTTCTTAAAATGGAGCACACAAGAGAGACAGAGAGATGTCTCTCCCAGAGTTGAGTCTCACTACCAAATCAGAATCATTTTTAAAAATGCGACCCTGGGGGTCCCTGGGTGGCTTAGTCGGTTGAGCATCCGACTTCGGCTCAGATCGTGGTCTCGCAGTTTGTGGGTTCGAGCCCCACGTTGGGTTCTGTGCTGACAAACAGCTCAGATTCTGTGTCTCTCTCTCCCCCTCCCCTGCTCATGCTCTGCCTCCCTCTGTCTCTCAGAAATAAATTAATGTTAAAAAAATTTTTTAAATGCGACCCTGGAGAAGACATGGATGATAGATGATATGTGTGACACCTGTGTCGTGCTGATTGGATATCTCACAAAACATCCTGCACCATTCCAAACCCAATATGTGATAAAGGTGGGAGCACAAATCAAATGGAAATAATGGATTGTTTACTGGTTTGTGGTGAGAAACTGGTCATTCTATGAAGCAGTATAAATCTTTTTAAAATGTTTGTTTTGATGTTTATTTCTTTTAGAGACGGAGAGACAGAGTACAAGCGGGGGAGGAGCAGAGAGAGTCAGAGACAGAATCCGAAGCAGGTTGCAGGCTCCCAGCCCTCAGCATAGAGCCCGACGTGGGCTCAAACTCACAAACCGTGAGATCATGACCTGAGGTGAAGTCGGACACCCAACCAACTGAGCCACCCAGGTGCCCCGGAAGCAGTATAAATCTGAATTCCTGCCTGAGATTCCACATAAAGGTGGAATCCAAATGGATTTCACATGTAGAATGAAGTATAAAGTCAGTAGGAAAAGGATTCAGGAGAATGACTTTGTGATCTATAAGTGAAGGAGGAGTCTAACCAAACATCAAAAGCACAGATGTTGAGGTGATTTTAAAAAGACATGAAATGTATGCTTAATCGGTAAAGCAGCATTCGAATTTCAGAAGCATATCTTCCGTGAGTGCTGACGCCATTTCATTAAATTCATTTAACTGCTTAGAGAAAGAAACACACATGAAAACTTCCAGGACACCCTGGAATATCCAGGATACATGAACAGGCAGATGGAAATTTGGGAAAGGAGCCGGTGCCTTGACTAAAATTGACCAGGGAATACTGTCTAGAGTAAATAAGAAACCAGCACATTAAGAAGAAGAGACTCCAGGGGCGCCTGGGTGGCGCAGTCGGTTAAGCGTCCGACTTCAGCCAGGTCACGATCTCGCGGTCTGGGAGCTCGAGCCCCGCGTCGGGCTCTGGGCTGATGGCTCGGAGCCTGGAGCCTGTTTCCTATTCTGTGTCTCCCTCTCTCTCTGCCCCTCCCCCGTTCATGCTCTGTCTCTCTCTGTCGCAAAAATAAATAAACGTTGAAAAAAAAAATTAAAAAAAAAAAAAGAAGAAGAGAGTCCATACAGAAACGAGTCCAGGACATGAGCAGAGACCCCACAGAAGGGGTTACACAGGCAAGTGCACAGATGGTTTCAAGACAAGGAAAGGGAAGGGGAAAACGACCCTGAGATTTCCCTGTACACCTATTCATTTCCCCAGATTAGGAAGTGCCCAGTGCCCACAGCTATACGGGGAGGGAGCAATCCCGCGGCCTGCGGCTGAGAACCGAGAATGGAGAAGTGCAGCCTTCACGTGCACCTGAACCTCTGTCTCCATGGCGCACACCTACCTGGACGGAGCCTGTGGGATGCAGCCCCGCTTGTAGTGCGGGAATGGACAAGCCTGCTTGGGAACCGTAACTGGGAAGGGGGCAGGTCCCACGGGCCGGAGGCAAACCCTGGAGCCCCAGCCAGGAGTTCCGTGCACACACAGCAGCGTAAATGAAGCCGTAAAATGACACCGAGTGAATGAGGCAAAAGGCAGCTCAACTCTCCAGCATAATTGCATCTGGGCGCATTAAAAACAGAGCACCTGACACTGTTCTGTGGGATGCTGCAACGCTGTATACATGCCACTATCCGCTGCTCCAAACCCACAGGCTGCAACACAGACAGTGAGCCCTAGTGTAAATGTGGGCGGAGTTACTATAACGTGTCCTGATTGGTTCACCAGTGGAACAAACGCCCCACACTACTACCAGATTGTACAACGTTTAGCAGCATCCCTGGCCTCAGCCCTCCAGATGCCGGTAGCATCCCTCCCTCCCCATGAGCTGTGACAACAAAAGGGCCTCCGGGCATGTGCAAATATTTCAGGGGGACAGGATCAGTCCCAATCAACAATAGTGACCTAGAAGCTGCAAAGGTCACTAGGCTGAGTGAGGAACCCAGGACCCAGCAGGGGCGACCCGAGAAAAGTCCCACCAGCTCCCAAGGCTCAGAGCCTGTCTTACCACCTTTCTCCCCAGTCCTGTTCCCACCCCCAACCGGGGCTTGCTCCCCACAACTGCCTAAATATTGCCACCTACCCTGTCCCTCCTGGTCCCCTCGTGCTGGGCTGCCTCTTCCAGGAAGCAGCCAGCAGGGGAGGACAGAAGACGCTCTCTGGGGTTATTCTGTCAGCAGCACACAGGGGCAGGTGTGGGGCCAGACCTCTGGGCTCCTGGAACTGATGCTGCGTGCTTTATCCCTGTTGCAGCTTCCCAGCAGGCTGTTCCCCAGGGCCTCCTCAAGGTCTGGAGTGGCCAAGAGGATCATCAGAGGATCTCTGGGGATGTGCAGCCCCTACTCCTTCCTCCAACTCCCCAACACAACCAAGACTCCCTGCTGTCTCTGTCTGCCCTGAGAGCCCCAGTCCCTGCTGAGGACTAGGAGCTCCCAGTCTTGGGGGAAACAGGGCTGGAGTAGATGCCCTCAATCCCTTAGGGTCAGGGCAGGGACAGAAGGAAGGCAGGAGCTGGAGCAGCCCAGAGTGGAAATCCACTGGGAATCCAGTGGGAATCCAGGGCTCTGCCCTGGGGTCAAGGCAGCTGGAGGGCTTCCCACAATAAGGGTAATTTAGAGCTGGGTCATAGGGAGTGATTTCTCCTTGTCAATAGAAGTGTTCACTGTCTCCTGGACACACTGGATCAGCCCACCTCACCTCATGGTCAAGTTCTACCCTTTCCTTGTCATCCTGGTGATCCAAGCCTGAGAGTCCACATCAACATAAGCCTCTCTGTGATATAATCAAGCAAATATTTGGTCTCCTGTGTTGTCCTTGTTTATTGACTACCGAGGAGAGTCTTGTATGCTCACGAGGTGACTGGTAGCTGTGGGTTTAACATTATATCACATCTTCTGCCTCCAACTCAAACATCTGGCCTCACCTTTGAGTAGTAGTTTAGATCCACAGAAAGCCCCCCTCCTGGATCCTCAGACCTATGGTTTCCCAATCCCCAGCATGGGAGTCAGACAGACCTCAATCTCCATGTGACCCTTTCCTTCACACGTTGTGTGACCTCCACCAACTGTTCTCATCTGCATAAAGGGGGTACCCATACCCTTGACCTCTCTTTGTGCATCTTGAGATAGCACTGTGCCTACAACAAATCCCCCAAATAGATTCTTCCAAACTCAGGAATGAGAAATTGATGTTTATGGAAAGTAATGTGGGGGAAAAAGGGAAAAGACTTTCCATAAGCTGTCAGAAAGCAAAACCCTTTTAACATGCTTTATGTTCTTATCTAAGCACTGCTCCCCCTCCCCTTTCTCTCTCTTTTCCTCCCTATTCTTCTCCCCCTCTCTTCCTTTCTCACTCTACCTTCCCTTTCCTTTCCTCATGTGAAAATTACCCTGCTACCAACTTCCTTCTCATTCTTCATTCCTTTCCCAGATTTGGCCCCATATCCAAAATTATTCAAGTGTCTGTTCAGATCAATTTAAAGGATTCCTATGCCACTACTTATCTCTCTGTATCTCTTTCTGTCTCTCTCTCTCTCCAGGTCACCTTCTGAACCCAATTTGACATAGAAAACCTCCCTTAGAATCTATCCCTTCCAAGGCAGCGAGAAATTATACATAGTAAATCATCTTCTTAGAGACTAAAAGTTTAATTTCTTTTGTGCATTTGTTATAATTTAAAAGACAGTAGTATAAACCATTGGTAAAGTGCTGGATGAAATGCTGAGTCATATATAATTACTCTGCTTAATTTTCTTTATCCTTATGTTGGAGGAGGGGAAAATCTTCCCTTGCATGAACATTCAAGAAGACCTTGTGTGTCACTGCCCAGACATATCCATGTGATGCCCCCCACCTGCCCATAAGAAGATAACACATTCTTAGGCAGAGTAATGGGAAGGAGTTCATCACATGGGGTCAAGAACAAGAGATCATGATCACTAGATCCCATGCAAGAGGGGTGTAAAAAATTGGGGAAAAACAAATACCCAGCATGTATCCAACACCCAACGATATGTATATTTTCATTTATTGGAGTTTCACCTATGAGTGAAAACATATGGTATCTGTCTTTCTCTGACTGACTTATTTAACTTAGCATAATACCATCCAGTTTCATCCACGTTGCTGAAAATGGCAGGATTTCATTCTTTTTTTTTAATGTTTATTTATTTTTGAGAGAGGGAGAGACAGAGTGCAAGCTGGGGAGGGGCAGAGAGAGAGAGGGAACACAGAATCCGAAGCAGTCTCTAGGCTCTGAGCTGTCCACACAGAGCCCGATGCAGGGCTCAAACTCACGAACCATGAGATCATGACCTGAGCTAAAGTCAGACGCTCAACCAACTGAGCCACCCAGGTGCCCCAGGATTTCACTCTTTCTCATTGCCAAGTAATATTCCATTGTATACATAAACCACATCTTCTTTATCCATTCATCAGTTGATGGACCTTTAGGCTCTTTCCATAATTTGGCTATTGTTGAAAGCACTGGCGTAAACCTTGGGGGACCTGTGCCCCTATGCATCAGCACTCCTGTATCCTTTGGGTAAATTCTAGTAGTGCTATTGCTGAGTTGTAAGGTAGTTCTATTTTTAATTTTTTGAGGAACCTCCACACTGCTTTTCAGAGAGGCTGCACCAGTTTGCATTCCCACCAACAGTGAAGAGGGTTCCCTTTTCTCCACATCCTCACCAGCATCTGTTGTTTCCTGAGTGGTTAATTTTAGCCACTCTGACTGGTGTGAGGAGGTATCTCACTGTGGTTTTGATTTGTATTTCCCTGATGATGAGTGATATCTTACCTCAGTCCTATGAAAACAGAAGTTACTATCCCCAGCTCTTCTCCCTATTTCCTCATGAGCAAACTGGCTATCAGGAGCTTAGGGGACTGAATTTTCTCTGGAAGCTTTTCTTTATGGCATTCTTAAGCTCCTTATTCCTGAGGCTGAAAATTATTGGGCTAAGAAAGGAGGTAAAGACTATGTAGGTGGTGGCCTTCAGGGTGTTACTGTCCATAGAATGGAGGCCCTTGGGCTTGAGGTAAATAATGGAGGCAAAGTCATAGTGCACAATGACCATAGTGAGGTGACACACACATGTAGAAGGTCTCAGCTGAGTAGATCCTCAATATGGTGGCCACGATGAAGACATAGGAGAGGACGATGAGGAATAAACAGCCCATCACAGCTGAGACACACACCAGGATCACAGCCAAGGTGACGGAGGATGTCTCCTTCCCACAGGCCAACTTTAGAAGGGAAAGCACGTGGCAGGCAAAATGGTGGATCACATTAGACCCACAGAAGGTGAGGTGAAAAACTATCAGGGTCACCATCATCCCCATGACTGAGCCACCAGCCCAGCACCAGGGGCAGCTGTGGGGACTCATGAGCACATTGTAGCACAGGGGGTGGCAGATGACCATGTAGCAGTCATAGCCCATGATCATGAACAGAAAGGACTGCTCTGTGTCCTCACATCACTTTGCCCTCATTATTCATTCATATAGTAAAGAAATGTTATTCAACACTTATTTCATATGGAAATATTATAGGTGATGGGATCCAGCTATACCCAAGAACTAGGTCTCTGCTCTCTCTTTTCATGGTCCAGTGAAAGAATCTGTCATATAACCAAAGATGACAGCACAGAATGGTCAGAGATGTGATGAAGGCAGCCTAGGGATCTGAAGAAGCTGGCGAGGGTCACAGATCCAACCTGGGATTTAGAGACTTTGGCAATTGGTGATGTCTACATTGAGACATGAGGGAGTGTAAGTATGATTCAGGCAAGGCAGGTAGGTGGAAGATGGGTTTCCTGACAGTATAGCAAGTGCAAAGGTTCAGAGTGACAGAGGCATGGTACATTTGGGGACAATCGTTGTCTAGCACAGCCCAGAGAGTTGGAGGTGGCTAGGGGAATTCTGGAATGCGAAGGCAGATAGGTGGGTAGGGCAAGATCATGCAAGACCATGGCGTCCACTGGAAGAGTTTGTTCCAAGGAACTCTAAATACTCTCAAAATACATACAGAAAAGATGGAAAGCCTGGATGGCTCAGTTGGTTAAGCATCTGACTTCGGCTCAGGTCATGAACTCATGGTTCGTGGGTTTAAGCCCCGCAATCTGGCTTTGTGCTGACGACTCAGAACCTGGTGCCTGCTTTTGATTCTGTGTCTCCCTCTCTCTCTGCCCCTCCTCACACTCACACCTCACACTCACACTCTGTGTCTCCCTTTCTTTCTCTCTCAAAAATGAATAAACATTTAAAAAAATTTTAAATACACAGAAAAGATGTGTATGGTAATTGAGTATGTCAACATATTTGTAGATGTTTCCACTTGGGGGTCCTATGACGTCTACTACATGTTCCTTCGTGGATTAATACTTAACATGTTGTGTTGGGTCTGACACTAGCAGTGTAAATGCTGAGTCATAGGGGATACCTATGTTCAGCTTGAATAGATTCTGCCAAATGGCTTTCCAAAGTAATTATACCAAGAGGTACATTTTAAGCCCATGCACCATGGTCAGATTCCTGTTTGTAGGGAGTCCCCCTGGCTGCTGTGAGGGAAGCAGGCAGCTGAGGGCCGGCGGGGTGGGCAGACGCAGGAAGAGATGGGCAGAGGTGCGCGTGGGCATCCTGGACTGGGTCGAGTGGCAGACTGGAGGTTGATTTCAGAGGCAGAATGGACTGTGTTGCTGATTGGACAGAGGGACACAGGAAGTGAGCTGTTTCTACACCTAACACTTAAGACCAAATGGGTGAGTTCTTCCCACAACAATGAACAATTCTTCAGCTTCCCAGACACCAACCTGCAGTCCCATAATTCAGTTCACTTCTGACACGAACTACCTGGAGATGCCAGTGACAAGTTTTCAGTGTTCAGGGTACCTGCACTTTTGTCTGATGGGACTTCACAGTTGGAGTTTCTAAATTCCCCCCTTTCATTTTGGATACTTTGCTGGAATGACTCACAGAAATCAGGAAAATGCAACACTTACTCTTCCCAGTTTACTATAAAAGACACAAGTCAGGAACAGCCAGGTAAAACAGGTGCATCAGGCAAGGTGGAGGAAGGACCGAGGACCTTCCATGCCCTCTCCAGACACACCACCCTCCTAGCACCTCCACGTGTTGACAAATGGGAAAGTCTCTGATTCCCATTGCTTAGGGAGTTTTTGTGGACGTTTTGTTACACAGACATGATTGATTGAATCATTGGTTCTTGGAGATTGAATATCAATCCATAGCCCCTCTCCCCACCTGGAAGTCCCAGCTCTCTGATCTCACCTTGGCCGTTCAGGGGAGCAGCCTCCTTCCTAGACTATCCAGGGGCTCCCAACCACCACGCATCTCCTTAGCATGCAAAATCCAGTATCATCACTCCTGAGACAAGGGCTTTAGGAGCTGTGTGTCATGAAGTGGACAAAGACCAAATGTGTTATTATAGCCCAAGGATGCACATACTAATGGAGATGTTCTGGCTCAGATCACCAGGACAACAGGGATAGGGTAGAACTTGACCAGTGTGGGGAGGTGGGGCTATCCAGTGTGACCAGGAGACACTGAAAACTTCTATTGACCAAAGGAAATCAGTCCCCAAGACCCAGCTCTAAATTACCCTTATTCTGGGACACCCTCCAGCTGCCCTGACCCCAGAGCAGAGCTCTGGATTCCCACTGTGGGCTGCACCAGCTCCTGCTTTCCCTCTGACTCTTCCTTGACCCTAAGGGACTGAGGGCATCTACTTCAGCCCTGTTTCCCCCAAGACTGGGAGCTCCTAGTCCTCAGCAGGGACTGGGGCTCTCAGGGCAGACAGAGACAGCAGGGAGTCTTGGTTGTGTTGGGGAGTTGGAGGAAGGAGTAGGGGCTGCACATCCCCAGAGATCCTCTGATGATCCTCTTGGCCACTCCAGACCTTGAGGAGGCCCTGGGGAACAGCCTGCTGGGAAGCTGCAACAGGGATAAAGCACGCAGCATCAGTTCCAGGAGCCCAGAGGTCTGGCCCCACACCTGCCCCTGTGTGCTGCTGACAGAATAACCCCAGAGAGCGTCTTCTGTCCTCCCCTGCTGGCTGCTTCCTGGAAGAGGCAGCCCAGCACGAGGGGACCAGGAGGGACAGGGTAGGTGGCAATAATGGGACATTTATTGGGAACAAGACTCAGACAGTGGATGGGAACCGGGCCTGGTTGAAGGGTTGTAAGACAGATTCTTAGCTCTGGACACCTGCCAGGGGGGCTTCTCAGGGTGCCCATGCTGGGTCCTGGGCTCTTCACTCGGCCTAGTGCAAATGGCACTACAGAGGCCGTGAGTTTGGAATGTGACCAGCTGGTGCATCTGGTACAGACTGATGACAGGAAAGCAGCTCAGAGGACAGGGAAGATATCAGCATCAGGGATAACCCCCCATGTTAGGTAAACATGGAGCCCTTTCCATGAATCCTCTGGACCTTCTGAAGATAGTTCTCCGCTTACTCCCATTTTTCAGTTGGGGAGAGGAGGCTCAGGGCTCGAACGTTCTTTCTCAGACACACATACCAAAGCTGGGGCTTGAACCCTGGCCCTGATGACTGCACACCTGGGGTGCGTTTCAGACAGTTCTCTCTGGAAGCCAGAGTGCAGTGGGAGCAGAGGAGGGGCCTGGGGCAGTGAGCAGTGCAGGGAGGGAGGTGCAGCCATGCAGATGGATAGGAGCAGAGCACACAGACAGCTATTTAGCAGGGGGAGAGGGTGCTGAGTGATGGGGGTTGAGGCACAGAAGGGGGCTGACACGGGTGTCTTGGTTCCTGGTCTGGGGAGGGGGGAAGTCTGCATGGTCAGAAGGCTTTATTTCCAGCTCACCAGCCCAGCCTTCCTCACTCCAGGAAAGTCCCTCCCTATCCTGCTGGTTCTGTGTCCTCTAGGCTCCAGGTTGACCCCTATTGTGGGGGATCCTTCAGAACAACACATCAGTAAGACCAGGGGGTGCAATTATGGCTGGGTTCTGCCCCAGAGACGAGGGTTTCAGGAGCTGTGGGCGACATCGAGGCTCAAGTTATTCATAAAAACATTTTTGTTTTGTTTTATGGTGGATGTCAGGTGCAGAGGTCTGAGTCAATGACGTTTCTGGGTCGCTGCGCTTGACAAGCATTGGTTTTCATCACGTCCTTCTCTGATTTTGCTCACGTTCCCTTTCGACCACTTGTTCCCTCCAGTGCCAACAACCCTTCTCCCATACTAAAGGTATGCGCTTTGATTTGCATGTGCTCTTGTACATGCGTACTGTCTTCTCTGTGCATATATGTGCTGTGAATTATTTGTATCCTTTTAAATTTCATAGAAAAATTTTTGCTTTTTGATTTTATAGAAAAATTATAAGTTTGCAGGAAAACACATACTTCCTCTCTCCCTCACACGGTTTCCTCTTTTACCTCTTGAAATAGTGTATTTGTTCCTGTTGGTGAGCCAATATGGCTACAACCAGAGCCCACGGGATACATTAGGATTCACTGTCTGTGTCGTGGGTTCTGTGGATTCTGACAGATGCATAATGGCATGTATCCACCGTTACAGCATCCTACAGAATAGTGTCAGCTGCTCTATTTTTAATATGCCAAAAGGGTATTATGCTGGAGCGTTCGTCTGCTTTTTGCTTCACTCACTCAACACATTTTATGGGTTCATTTATGCGCTGTGCGTGCATCGAACTCCTGGCTGGGGCTGCAGGGTTTGCATCCAGCCCATGGGTCCTGCCCCCTTCCAAAGAATGGACAGGCAGGCTTTCCAGTTCCCCACTAAAAGCAATGCTACAGAAACACCCTCTGACATGCTCCCCTGTAAATGCCTTTGAGCAATCGCGATAGATGTTCAGGAGCACATGTGCTGGGGCACAGAGTGCGTGCACTCCTCATTTCCACTATTCTGCGCTCTCACAGGCCGTGCACGAGGGTTGCGTTCTCCCCAAAACTGATCAACACCAGGGAGTTTCTAACTTGGGGCTCTCAATAGATATACACTGAATTTCCACTGCATTTTCCTTCCTTTGTCTCTCTCTGTCCCTCTCTCTCTTTTTTCTTATTAGCATGTTTTTATTTGCCTGTGCTACACCCTCTGTAAGTTCTGTGCTCAAACCTTTGCTCATTTTTCTTCCTTTTCCCTCTGCTTATTTCTGTATGGAGCTTTTGCTTGTTGTAGATGTAACTGGTTTCTTGTTTATTCTAGATCATATTCCTTGGTCCTTTTTGCACAATGAACATGATTTTTCTCACCTTTCTGTCTCCTTTAACTGGATCCAGAATATTTTCTGTTGGACAAAAACGCTTCTTGTTGATGTCGTTGTATATTTCAAAATCATGTAAGGTTTGTGCTTCTGGAGTTTGTTAAAAAAGTCCTACTTGGGGTGCCTGGGTAGCTCAGTCGACTGAGTGTCTAACTTTTGATTTTAGCTCAGGGCATGATCCCAGGGCCATTGGATCAAGACCCGGCCAAGCTCCACACTGAGCTTGGAGCCTGCTTCAGATTCTCTGTCTCTGGCCTTTCCCCTCTTCCCTGCTCACTCTCTCTCTCTCTCAAAACCAAAAACAAACACAAAACAAAAGAAGATCCCCACTCCTAGTTCAAGAAAATTATTCTCCTCCACCTTCTTCTATTAACTTCATAGCATCATGTTTCATATTTATGTCAGAAACCCAATTGGATTCCACCCATGCATGTGTTTATAGGCAGAAATTCACATTTACTTTGCTTCTAAACGGGACGGATTTTCCCACCACAAACTCTTACACAATCCATCTTTTTCCATTGATTTGTGTCCTACCTGTATCATATATCAAGTTTTGCATCACACTGGGGTACTTTCTGAGGTGTGCAGCCAACTTGATCGGTGTTGGTGTCTGTTCCAGGGTCACACTTGAAATTGACAATGATGTGTATAATGTCTATAATGCGTCTTCCCCTGCCAGGGCATTTCTCTCCTAGTTAATCCATTTTAATGGTGCAATTGTAAATGGTACTGATTCCTTGATATCTCTTTCTGCTGCTTCATTATTGGTGAACAGAAACACAGCCAATGTTTGTACATTGATTTTATATCCTGCAACTTTGCTGAATTCACGTATCAGCTCTAGCAGTTTTTTGGTGGCGTCTTTTGGATTTTCCTTGTGGAGCATCATTCGTCTGTGAAGAGTGAAAGTTTGACCTCTTCCTGCCAATTTGGATGAGTTTTATTACTTTTGTTGCCTGACTGCTGAGGCTAGAACTTCCAACATTATGTTGAACAACAGTGGTGAGAGTGGACACCTGTGTTGTGTTCCTGATCTCAGGGGGAAAGCTCTCAGTTTTTTGCCACTGAGGATGATACTAACAGTGGGCTTTTCATATATGGCTTTTATGATGTTAAGGGATGCTCCTTCTATTCCTGCTTTCTTGAGGGTTTTTATCAAGAAAGAATGCTGTATTTTGTCAAATGCTTTTTCTGCATCTATTTAAAAGATCATAGGGTTCTTACCCTTTCTTTTATTAATGTGGTGTATCACATTGATTGATTTGTGAATATTGAACCAGGCCTGCAGCCCAGGAATAAATCCCACTTGATTGTGGTGAAAAATTCTTTTAATGTACTGTTGACTTCGATTTGCTAGTATCTTGTTGAGAATTTTTGCATCCAGATTCATCAGGGATATTGGCCTGTAATTCTCCTTTTTAGGAGGGTCTTTGTCTGGGTTTGGAATCAAGGTAATTCTGGATTCATAGAATGAATTTGGAAGCTTTCCTTCCATTTCTATTTTTTGGAACAGTATGAGAATAATAGGTGTTAACTCTGCTTTAAATGTCTGGTAGAATTGTCCTGGGAAGCCATCTGCCCCAGGACTCTTATTTTTGGGGAGATTTTTGATTACTGATTCCATTTCTTTCCTGGCTATGGGCCTGTTCATATTTTCTGTTTCTTCCTGTTTGAGTTTTGGTAGTGCATGAGTTTCTAAGAATCTGTACATTTCTTCCCGATTGTCCAGCTTGTTGGCATATAATTCTTCATAGTATTCTCGTATATGTTTGTATTCCTGTGGTGTTGGTTGTGATGTCTCCTCTTTCATTTGTGATTTTATCTATTTGGGTCCTCTCTATTTTCTTTTTGAGAAGTCTGGTTAGGAGTTTATCAATTTTGCTTATTCTTTCAAAAAACCAGCTCTTAGTTTCATTGATCTGTTCTACTGGGTTGTTTTTTTTTTATTCTATATCATTTATTTCTGTTCTAATCTTTATTATTTCCCTTCTTCTCCTGGCTTTGGGCTTTATTTGCTGCTCCTTTTCTAGCTCCTTTAGGTGTGAGGTTAAGTTGTGTATTTGGTACCTCTTTTGCTTCTTGAGACAGGCCTGAATTCCAGTGTATTTTCCTCTTAGGACTGTCTTTGCTGCATCCCAAAGGGCTTGGACTGTTGTGCTTTCATTTTCATTTGCTTCCATGTATTATTTTTTAGTTTTTTGATGTTTATTTATTTTTGAGAAAGAGGGAGAGACAGAGCTTGAGCAGAGGAGGGGCAGAGAGAGAGGGAGACACAGAATCCGAAGCAGACTTCAGGCTCTGAGCTGTCAGCACAGAGCTTGACGCAGGGGTTGAACTCATGAACTGCAAGATTATGACCTGAGCCGAAGTCCGATGTTTAACCAACTGAGCCACCCAGGTTCCCCTGCTTCCATGTGTTTTTAAATTTCTTCTTTAATTTCCTGGTTAACCCTTTCATTCCTTAGAAGGATGTTCTTTAACCTCCATATATCTGAGGGCTTTCCAAATTTTTTCTTGTGGTTGATTTCAAGTTCCTAGCATTGTGATCTGAAAATATGCATGGTATGATCTCAATCTTTTTGTACCTGGTCAGGGCTGATTTTTGCAAGATTGGTATGGTTTTGCACTGACTTTATTTTTCAGAAGGAACTTAAGGAAACTTTTATCAAATGTACAGTAGACTCACTATAGACATAATGTAGGTGTGCTGATGATGTAATCATTACCATATTCACTCATCCATCCAAGAGTGTAGATTGCCCTCCATATATTCAGATCACCTCCTACATTTTTACTAATGGTTAACATTTCTGAATTTGGATGTATTGCATGTGTTTCATTAATTCCTAGATATTTTATAGCAAAAGTTTTCAAAGTGTGATATGAAGACCCTGTGGTCCTGGAGACCCTTTCTGGGGGAACATCAGTTCCTTACTTTTCCATTTTTCATCATATGCTTCAACTAAAACAACATGTTGCCACAGGCTGAATGAAGAGGCAGGTATGAGCATCAATTTGTTTCCCATCCAAGTTTGTTAAAATGTAAAAACAAACAAACAAACAAACAAACAAACAAAAAACAGCAACTCTTCTCACCAAATGTTAATTTTGTAAATGTAGTTACTGTCTAAAAACATGTTACTTGTATTGACATTGAGCAGGTGACTATTCTTTTGAATGTATGCATAATAAGTATTTTCAAAGAATCTCGGTGTTAACTTCTAATATGGTGAAAACGGAGAGTTGTACTGCACCCAAACAGGAACCCATCAGAGTCTCATATTTTCTTGAGTGTTAAGAAATCACCAGACCACAATGTTGGCGAGCCGTGTCTTTACAGTTTGTGTCACCGTTGGGAATGTTATCTTAGTTTTGCTTAAAGCTTATACTTTGAATGATTACTGCTGGAGTAATTCTGTGAGAAATACTGAGTGTTGCGAGCCGATCTTGTCTTCTGCAGACTGTGCTCTCTATTGCTGTGGTACCTTATGTCTTCATTCTTTACTTTTTCTGGGTGAAGGAGCATGTCTCTTTCCTTCCCATCCGTACATACCTTCTTTCTTGTTCTTATTTATAGCACCGCTCATGACTTTCAGTTCCATGCTAAAGAACAGCAGAACCAGTGAGTATCCGGGTCACTTTCCCAATCCTAACATACTGCGTCTGTAGTCTCCCCATTTCATATATTGTTGTATAGACTCATGATTGTCATGTTGGTCACCTTCATTCCTCTTCTGATCTCACCAGATGCAGCACCCGTGCCTGGTCAGAACTATAGCATGGTGACTGAGTTCATCCTCGTGGGATTCTCTAACTTCCCACAGCATCTCCTGCCCACCTTCTTCCTGCTGTACCTGCTCATGTACCTGTTCACGCTGCTGGGGAACCTGCTCATCATGGCCACAGTCTGGAGCGAGCGCAGCCTGCACACGCCCATGTACCTCTTCCTGTGCGCCCTGTCCACCTCTGAGATTCTGTTCACCGTTGCCGTCACCCCTCGCATGCTGGTTGACATGCTCTCCACTCGCCGCACCATCACCTGGACGGCCTGTGCCAGCCAGATGTTTTTCTCCTTCACGTTTGGCTTCACCCACTCCTTCCTGCTCATGATCATGGGCTACGACCGCTATGTGGCCATCTGCCACCCCCTGCGCTACAATGTTCTCATGAGCAACCGTAGCTGTGCCCGTCTGGTGTCCTGGACCTGGGCTGGTGGCTCAGTCATGGGGATGATGGTGACCCTGATAGTTTTTCACCTCACCTTCTGTGGGTCTAATGTGATCCACCATTTTCTATGCCATGTGTTTTCCCTTCTAAAGTTGGCCTGTGGGAATGAGAATTCCTCTGTCACCTGGGCTGTGATCCTGGTGTGTGTCTCAGCTCTGATGAGCTGTTTATTCCTCATCGTCCTCTCCTATGTCTTCATCGTGGCCGCCATATTGCGGATCCCCTCTGCTGAGGGCAGGCACAAGACCTTCTCCACATGTGTGTCCCACCTCACGGTGGTCATTGTGCACTACAGCTTTGCTTCCATTATCTACCTCAAGCCCAAGGGCCCCCATTCTATGGACAGTAACACCCTGATGGCCACCACCTATACAGTCTTCACTCCCTTTCTCAGTCCAATCATTTTCAGCCTCAGGAATAAGGAGCTCAAGAATGCCATAAAGAAAAGCTTCCAGAGAAAATTCAGTCCCCTAAGCTCCTGACGGCCAGTTTGGCGGTGAGGAAAATGACAGTAGGGTTGGGGATGATCAAGTCCATCTCCATAAGCCTGTTGTAGGGATTCTATATAAGAAAATACTGAGTAAGTATTGTTGAATGCATCTATAGGTGTTGGATACCTGCTAGGTATTTGTTTTTCTCCAATTTGTGTGCCTCCCTCTTGCATAGGATCTAGAGATCATGATCTCCTGTTCAAGACCCCATGTGATGAACTCCATCCCATTACTTCTGTCTACAAATGTGTTATGTACCTGTGGATGAGTGGGGGGGGGGCATCACATGGATGTGTCTGGGCACTGATGCCCATGGTTCTTCTCAAATGGAGAAGGAAGGAAAGACTTTCCCTTCATCACCATACGTCTGAACAAAAGCATGCATAATAATAAATGCCATCAGCTTTTCTCTCAGGCATGTGTCCAGTGTTTTATATACCATTTAATATAAAAATGTACAAAAAGTAAACTCTTCCTCTCCAAGAAGTTGGTTGACAGTGTATATAGTTCCTTCTGTCCTAGCAGAGGATAGACCCTAAGGGAGTTTTTCTACCTTGATTGGTGTTGAGTGAAGGATGTCAGAATAAGAAGTGAAGGGAAAGAGGGAGGGAGGGAGGGTAGGAGGAAGGGAGGGGAAGAGAGTGAGGGGAGGAGACGGTTCAGTGCTTGGATAAGAACATACAGAATGTTTAAAGGGTCTTGCTTATGGAAATCCTTTTCTGTTTTTCCCCACATTACTTTCAATAAAACATCAATTTCTCATTCCTGTGTACTTACATCTATCTGCGGGCTCTGTTGGAGGACACAGTGCTATCTCAAGATAGCACAAAGGAAGGTCAAGGGTGTGGCAGATGAGAAATGTTGGTGAGGGTCACACAACATGTGAAGGAAGGGGTCACATGCAACTTTAGGTCTAACTTCCATGATAGGGTTTGGGAAATCATATGTCTGAGCATCCAGGAGGGGGTCTTCTGTTAATGTAAATTTCTTACTTAAGCTGTGGCCAGATATTTGAGCTGCAGGCAGAAGGTGTTTTATAATAATAAACCAAGGGAGGGCTGTTGCATATGAGTGCCTGCCATTTGCCAAACGTTGTGGAAAGAGTTTCCTATGCATTCACTCTTCTAAGTCTCAAAATAAATCATTATTTCTCCGCATTTAGATATGACCCACTTCTATTATTATTCACAATTTTGAAACACAGAAAATGAAAATCTGATAGATAATTTGTCCTGGGTCACACCACCTTGAAGGGGGGAAGCAGGAATCGATTACAATGTGCACGTGTGTGCAGTTGGTGAATAGGAACCCACCTCTCTCAGGTGTCTACAGAGAGAAGTGAGGTCATGACTGGGAGGAGAAGGCTGTCATTAGAAGGAAGAGACCCCTTTCAGGGAAGGAGGGCAGGTGCAGCCCTAGGCACACACCCCTTTCACACAGCCAGAGGGAAACACGGACTCCAGAGGAGTTCATGAGACACTTTTGCTCATGCACACTGACAACGAGAGCTTGGAAAAACCGTCTATGGTAATTTTGGGATTCCTTTCATCATTTTACTCATTATTGGTTTACTAACTAATGCCACCCCTCCCCATCAAGATGTCCTTATCTATGGTGCATTTGGGGACATTGGTATGTTCAGTTCACCAGGGAGAGTTGGAAGTCACTAAGAGGGTGCTGGAATGAGATGTAGATATGTGGGTAGGGCAAGAGCATGTGAGACCATGGTGTCCACTTAGAGAGTTTGTTCCAAGGGCAGTGGGGAACTCTAAATACTCTTAAAATACATACACAAAAGAGCTGTGTGGTATTCCATTATGTGAACATATGCATAGACATTTCCATTTGGGGATACTACAAATGGTGCTCTTATGACATCTACTACATGTCCTTAGTGGATTAACACTTATGTGTTGTGTTGAGTCTGTAGCTAGAAGTGTAAAGGCCAAGTCATAGGGGATACTATGTTCAGGTTGAATAGATGTTGACAAAAGTTTACCAAAGTGGTTGTACCAAGTAGAAAAAATTTTTAATCAAATTCAAGTTAGTTAACATATAGTGTTTTGGATTCAGGAGTAGAATTTAGTGATTTGTTACTTACATACAACACCCAGCGCTCATCCCAGCAAGTGCCCATCTGCCCACCCACCTCCCCTCCAGCATCCTTCAGTTTGTTCTCTGCATTTAGGTCTCTTATGGTTTGCCTCCCTCCCTGTTTTTATCTTATTTTTCCTTTCCTTCCCCTATGTTCATCTGTTTTGTTTCTTAAATTCTGCATATAAGTGAAATCATATGATATTTCTTTTTCTCTGACTGACTTATTTCACTTAGCATAATACAGTAAACCTTGGATTACGAGAATAATTCGTTCTGGAAACATGCTTGTAATCCAAAGCACTTGTCTATCAAAGCAAATTTCCCTATAAGAAATAATGGAAACTCAGATGATTTGTTCTGCAACCCTAAAATATTTATGTAAAAATGATTACAATACTGTAATATAATACAAAATAATAAAGGAAATATAAAATATAAAGAAAAATAAACAAACTAACCTGCACTTACCTTTGAAAACCTTCATGGCTGGTGTGAAGGAGACAAGAGAGAGGAGGGTTATTGTGTTGGACGACTTTCACGATCACTAATGGAATCACTGCTATCTATTGGCTCAGTGGAAGCTTTTCCTGCATGGAGGCAATTGTATACACTTGCATAGATGTTGACTACAGCACAGTATTAATAAACTCTTGTCATATATTGTATTTAATGTAAACTGACAATAAGGCAGCAAGGAAAGGGCCTCAATCTGCAGGCAGCCTGACCTAAAATGAAGCAAAGCATTCCTGAGCTTCCTCTTGTATGGAGAAGCAAAGGACTGTCCACAGGTGCTTTGAAGTGACAAAAAATACACCAGTGCCCATTGTAGGCATCTTCAAACATTCTGAAAAATCACTGATTTCTGCCAAATACTACAGCCTGAGACCGAGCATGGGAGATGATCACCCACAATCCTACAGCAGGAGAGAGAGAGGAACCATTGGCTCAGTTGTGATCATGTGACATCTGGAGTCACATCCCACCCGTATTGCAAGACATTGCTCACTTATCAAGTTGCAATTTATTAGAGGGGTGCCTGGGTGGCTCAGTCAGTTAAGCATCCAACTTCGGCTCAGGTCATAATTTCCTGGTTCACGAGTTCAAGCTCCACATTGGGCTCTGTACTTATGGCTCAGAGCCTGGAGCCTGCTTCGAATTCTGTGTCTTCTCTTTCTCTGCTCCTCTCCCATTCATGCTGGTCTGTCTCTCTCAAAAATAAACATGATAATTTTTTAATTTATTAGAAATGTTTGCTTGCCTTATAGAGCACTTGCAGAACAAGGCACTCATAGTCAAAGGTTTTACTGTGCACTCTAGTTCCATCCACATTGTTGCAAATGGTAAGATTTCATTCTTTTTCATCGTTATTATTCCAATGTATATATATATACAAATCTTCTTTATCCACTCATCAGTCTATGGGCATTTGGACTCTTTCTGTAGTTTGACTAAGGCTGATAGTGCTGCTATAAATTTGGGGTGCATATACCCCTTCGAATCCACATTTTTGTATCCTTTGGATAAATACCTACTAGTGCAATTGCTGGGTCATAGGGCAGTTCTATGTTTAATTTTTTGAGGAGCCTCCATACTGTTTTCCACAGTGGCTGCCCCAGTTTGCATTCTCGCCAACAACGCAAAAGTGTTCTCCTTTCTCTGCATCCTCACAAACATCTGTTATTTCTTGAGTTGTTAATTCTAGGCATTCTGACAGGTGTGAGGTGGCATTCAAGTGGTACATTTTAAGCCCATGCACCATGGTCAGATTCCCGTTTGTAGGGAGTCCCCCTGGCTGCTGTGAGGGAAGCAGGCAGCTGAGGGCCGGCGGGGTGGGCAGACGCAGGAAGAGATGGGCAGAGGTGCGCGTGGGCATCCTGGACTGGGTCGAGTGGCAGACTGGAGGTTGATTTCAGAGGCAGAATGGACTGTGTTGTTGATTGGACAGAGGGACACAGGAAGTGAGCTGTTTCTACACCTAACACTTAAGACCAAATGGGTGAGTTCTTCCCACAACAATGAACAATTCTTCAGCTTCCCAGACACCAACCTGCAGTCCCATAATTCAGTTCACTTCTGACACGAACTACCTGGAGATGCCAGTGACAAGTTTTCAGTGTTCAGGGTACCTGCACTTTTGTCTGATGGGACTTCACAGTTGGGGTTTCTAAATTCCCCCCTTTCATTTTGGATACTTTGCTGGAATGACTCACAGAAATCAGGAAAATGCAACACTTACTCTTCCCAGTTTACTATAAAAGACACAAGTCAGGAACAGCCAGGTAAAACAGGTGCATCAGGCAAGGTGGAGGAAGGACCGAGGACCTTCCATGCCCTCTCCAGACACACCACCCTCCTAGCACCTCCACGTGTTGACAAATGGGAAAGTCTCTGATTCCCATTGCTTAGGGAGTTTTTGTGGACGTTTTGTTACACAGACATGATTGATTGAATCATTGGTTCTTGGAGATTGAATATCAATCCATAGCCCCTCTCCCCACCTGGAAGTCCCAGCTCTCTGATCTCACCTTGGCCGTTCAGGGGAGCAGCCTCCTTCCTAGACTATCCAGGGGCTCCCAACCACCACGCATCTCCTTAGCATGCAAAATCCAGTATCATCACTCCTGAGACAAGGGCTTTAGGAGCTGTGTGTCATGAAGTGGACAAAGACCAAATGTGTTTTTATAGCCCAAGGATGCACATACTAATGGAGATGTTCTGGCTCGGATCACCAGGACAACAGGAATAGGGTAGAACTTGACCAGTGTGGGGAGGTGGGGCTATCCAGTATGACCAGGAGACACTGAAAACTTCTATTGACCAAAGGAAATCAGTCCCCAAGACCCAGCTCTAAATTACCCTTATTCTGGGACACCCTCCAGCTGCCCTGACCCCAGAGCAGAGCTCTGGATTCCCACTGTGGGCTGCACCAGCTCCTACTTTCCCTCTGACTCTTCCTTGACCCTAAGGGACTGAGGGCATCTACTCCAGCCCTGTTTCCCCCAAGACTGGGAGCTCCTAGTCCTCAGCAGGGACTGGGGCTCTCAGGGCAGACAGAGACAGCAGGGAGTCTTGGTTGTGTTGGGGAGTTGGAGGAAGGAGTAGGGGCTGCACATCCCCAGAGATCCTCTGATGATCCTCTTGGCCACTCCAGACCCTGAGGAGGCCCTGGGGAACAGCCTGCTGGGAAGCTGCAACAGGGATAAAGCACACAGCATCAGTTCCAGGAGCCCAGAGGTCTGGCCCCACACCTGCCCCTGTGTGCTGCTGACAGAATAACCCCAGAGAGCGTCTTCTGTCCTCCCCTGCTGGCTGCTTCCTGGAAGAGGCAGCCCAGCACGAGGGGACCAGGAGGGACAGGGTAGGTGGCAATATTTAGGCAGTTGTGGGGAGCAAGCCCCGGTTGGGGGTGGGAACAGGACTGGGGAGAAAGGTGGTAAGACAGGCTCTGAGCCTTGGGAGCTGGTGGGACTTTTCTCGGGTCGCCCCTGCTGGGTCCTGGGTTCCTCACTCAGCCTAGTGACCTTTGCAGCTTCTAGGTCACTATTGTTGATTGGGACTGATCCTGTCCCCCTGAAATATTTGCACATGCCCGGAGGCCCTTTTGTTGTCACAGCTCATGGGGAGGGAGGGATGCTACCGGCATCTGGAGGGCTGAGGCCAGGGATGCTGCTAAACGTTGTACAATCTGGTAGTAGTGTGGGGCGTTTGTTCCACTGGTGAACCAATCAGGACACGTTATAGTAACTCCGCCCACATTTACACTAGGGCTCACTGTCTGTGTTGCAGCCTGTGGGTTTGGAGCAGCGGATAGTGGCATGTATACAGCGTTGCAGCATCCCACAGAACAGTGTCAGGTGCTCTGTTTTTAATGCGCCCAGATGCAATTATGCTGGAGAGTTGAGCTGCCTTTTGCCTCATTCACTCGGTGTCATTTTACGGCTTCATTTACGCTGCTGTGTGTGCACGGAACTCCTGGCTGGGGCTCCAGGGTTTGCCTCCGGCCCGTGGGACCTGCCCCCTTCCCAGTTACGGTTCCCAAGCAGGCTTGTCCATTCCCGCACTACAAGCGGGGCTGCATCCCACAGGCTCCGTCCAGGTAGGTGTGCGCCATGGAGACAGAGGTTCAGGTGCACGTGAAGGCTGCACTTCTCCATTCTCGGTTCTCAGCCGCAGGCCGCGGGATTGCTCCCTCCCCGTATAGCTGTGGGCACTGGGCACTTCCTAATCTGGGGAAATGAATAGGTGTACAGGGAAATCTCAGGGTCGTTTTCCCCTTCCCTTTCCTTGTCTTGAAACCATCTGTGCACTTGCCTGTGTAACCCCTTCTGTGGGTTCTCTGCTCATGTCCTGCACTCGTTTCTGTATGGAGTCTCTTCTTCTTTTTTTTTTTTAATTTTTTTTTTCAACGTTTATTTATTTTTGCGACAGAGAGAGACAGAGCATGAACGGGGGAGGGGCAGAGAGAGAGGGAGACACAGAATAGGAAACAGGCTCCAGGCTCCGAGCCATCAGCCCAGAGCCCGACGCGGGGCTCGAACTCTCGGACTGCGAGATCGTGACCTGGCTGAAGTCGGACGCTTAACCGACTGCGCCACCCAGGCGCCCCTGGAGTCTCTTCTTCTTAATGTGCTGGTTTCTTATTTACTCTAGACAGTATTCCCTGGTCAATTTTAGTCAAGGCACCGGCTCCTTTCCCAAATTTCCATCTGCCTGTTCATGTATCCTGGATATCCTTTGTTGAACAAAACCTTTGTGGAAGTTTTCATGTCTGTTTCTTTTTCCAATAGTTAAAATATATTTAATGAGAATGGCGTCAGCACTCATAGAAGATATGCTGATGAAATTCAAATACTCCTTTGTGTGTGTGTGTGTGTGTGTATGTATATATTAATTAATTAATTAATTAATTAATTAATTTATATAGAATGCATACATACATTTCATCTTTTTTTGAAGTTTTTATTTAAATTCCCGTTAACATACATGTAATATTAGTTTCAGGTGTACAATACAGTGATGCAGCACTTCTGTACATCATCCGGTGCTCATCACAGCAAGTGCACTCCTTCATCCCCATTACCTAATTCACCCAGCCCCCCACTCCATGTCCTCTGTTCACCATCAGTTGGTTGTCTATAGTTAAGAGTCTCTTCCTTGGTTTGCCTCTCTCTCTCTGTCTCTCTCCCTCTTCCACTTCTCAATTTTTTTTGTTTCTTAAATTCCACATATGAGTGAAATCATATGCTATTTGTTTTTCTCTGACTGGCTTATTCACTTAGTATAATACCCTCTAGGTCCATCCATGTTGCAAATGGAAAGATTTCAGCCTTTTTTATGGTTGAGTAATATTCCGTTGTATATATTATATATGTGTATAATCTTATATAGCCATATATAGATATCTCAGTAGTTACAGTTTCTGTCCTTGGAAGTACTGCATTGTGTGATTAATTCCTAGATTTTTCATAACAGAGGTTTTCAAAGTATGATATGAGGGCCCTGGGGTCCCAGAGACCCATTCCGGGGGACCACCAAGTCCTCACTCTTCCAGTGAAGGTGAGGATATATTTTCATCATATGCTTCAAATTAAGAACATATTGCCACAGGCTGAATGATGAGGATACTGCATCATCTTCTATGCCATCTAGCCAGCACTGGACAAATTTGCTAAAATTTAAAACAAAGCCACACTTCTCATTAAATAAGGGTTTTTTTTTTTTTTTATCTTTATTCATTTTTGAGAGAGAGAGAGAGAGAGAGAGCCAGAGCACAAGCAGGCAAGGGGCAAAGAAAGAGGAGGAGACACAGAATCTGAAGCAGGCTCCAGGCTCTGAGTTGTCAGCACAGAGCCCAATGCAGGACTCGAACTCACGAACCGTGAGATCATGACCTGAGCTGAAGCCAGACACTTAACTGACTGAGCCACCCAGGTGCTCCGTCATTAAATGGGTTTTTAAAATATGGTTACTTTCCTTAGTTTGAACCAAAGGTTGATTATTATTCTTTAAATGTGTCAAGAACTTTGAGCTCCTGGGTGGCTCAGTCAGTTAAGCAACCAACTCTTGGTTTCAGTTCAGGTCATGATCTCCCGCTTCATGAGTTCTAACCCCTCGTGGGCCTTGCACTGACAGTGTGTGGATCCTACTTGGGATTCTCTTTCTCTCCCTCTCTCTCTCTGTCCTTCCCCAACTCATGCTGTCTCTGTCTCTCTCAAAATAATAAGTAAACTTTACAAATGTGTTAGAACTAAATATGTTCAAAGAATCTCAGTTTTAATTACTAATATGGTAAGAATGGAGACTTCTAACTCACTCAAACAAAAGCCCTCTAGGGGACTCACCGGTTTTGTTTTGTTTTGTTTTTTTCATAAAGAAATCTTGAGACCAAACTGTTTGAGAGCTGTCTCCTTATAGTTTGTGTCACTATTGACAATGTTGTCTTACTTTTTCCTTAAATTCTATCTGGTGTGTGATTATTATGGGTGCAATTCTATGGGAAACACTATGAGTTTGGGAAGTTGATCTGTCTTCCACAGCATGTGTTCTGTCTTTGCTCAAAGATTTTCTGCCTTCATTCTTGCACCTTTCTAGGTAGATGATCACGTGTCTTTCCGTCCAATCCTGATATTCCTTCTTTCTTTATCATTCCTCAAGCACTGCTCCCGGCTTTCATTTCCCTGCTAATGAACAGCAGAGACAGTGAGTAACCTTGGCTTGTTTCTGATGCTAAAATAGTGCATCTAGGGGCGCCTGGGTGGCGCAATCGGTTAAGCGTCCGACTTCAGCCAGGTCACGATCTCGCGGTCCGTGAGTTCGAGCCCCGCGTCAGGCTCTGGGCTGATGGCTCGGAGCCTGGAGCCTGTTTCCGATTCTGTGTCTCCCTCTCTCTCCCCCTCCCCCGTTCATGCTCTGTCTCTCTCTGTCCCAAAAATAAATAAAAACGTTGAAAAAAAAATTTAAAATAGTGCATCTATTGTCTCCCACTTCTTGCTAGTTTTCTAGTGTATGTTCTTAGTTATCTAGGAAAAGTCCAGTTGATTTCATATTTAGAAGAAACTTCTAAAAAATCTTTAAGATGCGTACATATATCAATCATTATACTGTATATCTAAAATAATACAATATTTTATGATAATTATGTATTAATTTTTAAAATCATAAACAGTAATCGAAATTTAGCAATCCAGGATTGCTGTCTGAATTGATATAATTATATGATATTTATTTTAGTTTATTCCTGTGACTGATCACATGATAGGTTTTCTGACACTGAATCATCTTTGTTATTCATGGGATAAATTACGCACCCTCATTCCCTTTCTGATCTCACCAGATGCAGCACCCGTGCCTGGTCAGAACTATAGCATGGTGACTGAGTTCATCCTCGTGGGATTCTCCACCTTCCCACAGCATCTCCTGCCCGCCTTCTTCCTGCTGTACCTGATCATGTACCTGTTCACGCTGCTGGGGAACCTGCTCATCATGGCCACAGTCTGGAGCGAGCACAGCCTGCACACGCCCATGTACCTCTTCCTGTGCGCCCTGTCCACCTCCGAGATTCTGTTCACCGTTGCCGTCACCCCTCGCATGCTGGTTGACATGCTCTCCACCCGCCGCACCATCACCTGGACGGCCTGTGCCAGCCAGATGTTTTTCTCCTTCACGTTCGGCTTCACCCACTCCTTCCTGCTCATGATCATGGGCTACGACCGCTACGTGGCCATCTGCCACCCCCTGCACTACAATGTGCTCATGAGCAACCGTGGCTGTGCCCGCCTTGTGTCATGGTTCTGGGTTGGTGGCTCAGTCATGGGGATAATGTTGACGCTGATAGTTTTTCATCTCACCTTCTGTGGGTCTAATGTGATCCACCATTTTGCCTGTCACGTGCTTTCCCTTCTAAAGTTGGCCTGTGGGAAGGAGACATCCTCTGTCACCTTGGGTGTGATCCTGGTGTGTGTCTCAGCTCTGATGGGCTGCTTATTCCTCATCGTCCTTTCCTATGTCTTCATCGTGGCCGCCATATTGCGGATCCCCTCTGCTGAGGGCAGGCACAAGACCTTCTCCACATGTGTGTCCCACCTCACAGTGGTCATTGTGCACTATGGCTTTGCCTCCATTATCTACCTCAAGCCCAAGGGCCCCCATTCTATGGACAGTAACACCCTGATGGCCACCACCTATACAGTCTTCACCCCCTTTCTCAGCCCAATCATTTTCAGCCTCAGGAATAAGGAGCTCAAGAATGCCATAAAGAAAAGCTTCCGGAAAAAATTTAGTCCCTTAAGCTCCTGACACTGGAGGAAATATGTTGGTGAGGAAATATGACAGAAGGGCTGGGGATAATAATGTCTCCATAGGACTTTTTAGTGATTCAATATATGAAAATATTGAATAGGTATTGGTGGGTGCATCCATATGTGTGGAGGCATCCTACACCTTTGCTTTTCCTCAATTTGATTGCCCATCTCTTCTATAGGCTCTAGTAAGCATGATCTCATGTTTAAGACCCCATGTGATGAGCCACATCCCATTAACTCTTCTAAGAATGTGTTACCTACCTATTGGCTAGTGAGAGACATGACATGGATGTGTGTCAACACTGATGCCCATTGTTCTTCTTAAATGCAGAAGCAAGAGAAGAATTTCTCCTCCACCACCTTAAGGATAAATCAAAATAGGCATAAAAATAACTGCCTCCAGTATCAGGGATTTTCTTATCAGGCACTGTGCCCACTGTTTATAAGTATTACCTTCTAATTATAACAAATGCCCAAAAGAACATTAAATATTTGTCTCCATGGAGACTGTTGAATGTTTACGGTTCCTCGCTGTGTTTAGAGGGGATTGACCTTAAGGAGGTTTCTATTTTGAGCTGGGTTGAGTGAAGGATGTAGGAATGTTTAGTAGAAGAAAAGAGAGAGATAGAGAAATGGAGACAGAAACAGAGACAGAGAGAGAAAGGGGAGAAGATTCAGTGTTTGGGTAAGAACATACAAAATGTTTAAAGGGTGTTGCTCTCTGACATGTTATGGAAATCTTTTTCCCTTTTACCCCACAATACTTCTGGTAAAACATCAGTTTCTCATTCTTGTGTTTACTCAAATCTATCTACGGGCTCTGTTGGAGGACACAGTGCTCTCTCAAGATGGCACAAAGAAAGGTCAAGGGTGTGGGTACCTCCTTTATGCTGATGACAAATGTTGGTGGGGGTCACACAACATGTGAGTGAAGGGGTCACATGCAACTTTAGGTGTGTCTGACTCCCATGCTGGAGTTGGGAAACCATGTCTGAAGCTCCAGGAGGGGGCCTCCCATTGGTGTAAATTCTTACTTAAACTGTGGTCAGATATTTGAGCTGCAGTCAGAAGATGTTTTACAATACTAATCTAAGGATGGCTGCCACATACGAGTATCTGCCACTTGCTAAATGCTGTGGGAAGGGTTTCCTATGCATTCACTCTTCTAAGTCTCAAAGTAAATTATCCTTTCTCCACATTTAGATATGACCCACATCTATCACTAATCACATTTTTGAAATGCAAAAAATGCAAATCGGTCCCAGGCCACAGCACCATGGAGGCAGGGAGCAGGAATCGATTACAATGTGCACGTGTGTGCAATTGGTGACCAGGAGCCCCCCTCTCTCAGGTGTCTACAGAGAGAAGTGAGGTCATGACTAGGAGGAGAAGGCTGTCATTAGAAGGAAGGGACCCTTTTCAGGGAAGGAGGGCAGGTGCAGCCCTAGGTACACACCCCTTTCACACAGCCAGAGGGAAACACGGACTCCAGAGGAGTTCATGAGACACTTTGTCTCATGAACACTGACAACGAGAGCTTGGCAAAACCGGCTATGGCAGTTTTGGGGTTCCATTCATTATTTTGCTCATTATCGGTGTTACTGATGGATACCCCCACCATTCCTAAGATGTGCTTCTCCAGAGCCTGTGGCTGCGTTCCCTGACCCAGCAAGAGGGAGTGTGCAGATGAGATGCAGTTAAGATCTGAGACAGGGGGATTACCCTCATCACCCAGATGGGCTGCTATAATTGCAAGTGTCCTTATGCAAGGGGGCAGGAGGGGCCAGAGACAGGGAGCAGTAGGGGATGTGACACCGGAAGGAGGAATTGGAGTAGCTGAGGCAGGAACCACGAGCCAGGGGATGCGTGGTGCCCTCGAAGCTGGGAAAGCAGGAGACACATCCCTCCCCGGATCCCCCGAAGGACGCAGCCCTGCTCACACCTGGACTCACACCTGGTGACCCTGATTCAATTCTGGCCTCCAGCATGGAAGAGGATAGATGTGTGTGGAGTCAGGGCACGAGATTTATATGCTTTGATACAGCAGCCCCAGGAACTGACTCGTGAAATGGCATCCTGACGTTAAATGTTATTGGGTTTCACTTTACAATTAGTTTCAAGCCAGATTCTTAGGCCATTCTTCTTTGTGGAGAAGACCTGGGGCATTGAGATGGCTCTCGAGAAGTGCTGAGTGTCCTTGGAATTCGGTCAACAAAGGTGAAGGAGTCCCGGTAGCCCAGCTGCAGGGTTTGCTCGTTGGGGTGTGTTTTGAGGACTCACCTGACCATGTAGCTGCAGGGGCCCCAGCACAGGGGCTGGGGTGCGGTGTGCCCTCAACCAACACTTATTGGAGCAGGAGCTGGAGGACAGCAGGAACGGTCTCCGTGCTCGACGTGGACCGTGTGACTCAGGACGGATGCTCACCCTCCTGTGTATTGGGGCCCCTGCGTTAGAGTAAAGACACAGCATCACGCACATCCTCAGAGAGACGCTGAGTTGCAGGGGCTGAACTGGGGGAAATGCTTACCCACAGGACAAACCACCAGGGATCCTGAGGTCTGGGTCTCATCTCTTTAGATGGAAAAGGGACATTTTTACAAGGCCTCTTTTTCTTTTAAGGTTTTTGTGTTAGGGTTCCTCAGAAAAGCAGAACTACTAGAATGAATGTGTATATACCCGTGTGAACATATATACGTAAGTGTATATAACATATATTTAATAATGTTACAGTATGTTTAAATTCATCTTTTTACTGCTTTTTGCTATTTTCTTTTCCGTGATCAATCTCAAAGCACAAATAACATTTTTTCCTTGGTACTCTAACAAGTAGTCTTGTGGCTGAAGACTAAGTGGTTCCAACTACTAAGCTAATGAAATGCAAGATATATAATTTAGTTTACAAAGTATAATACTTCTAATTTTTATACTAATTTTTAAAGAATACAAACTAAGGTCTTTTTTAATTTAAATTTAAAAAATATTTTTATTTATTTTTGAAGGAGAAAGAGAGACAGAGCATGAGCAGGGGAGGAACCGAGAGAGAGGGAGACACAGAATTTGAAGCAGGCTCCAGGCTCTAAGCTGTCAGCACAGAGCCTGATGCGGGGCTCGAACTCACTAACTGTGAGATCATGACCTGAGCTGAAGTCGGATGCCTAACCGACTGAGCCACCCAGGCGCCCCCAAACTAAGGTCCTTAAAATACACACCCAGAAGAGAAAAGTGGCTATGCAAACCAGTACCAAAATAAAAAGTAGATTATTTTCTACAACAGCCCATGGACTTACCCCTGCTCTCAGCCTTGGGGACAGAAGCCGGAACTGGAGATGGCAGGGGGGATCTTCATGTGGCCATAGCAAGTGAGGATGATCACAACGACCCCAGCGACATGCTCGCCACCTGCTCCTTGTGTGACCCTACATCCACTCGTCAGTTCCTTAACCTGTGCCACAAAGCACTTCAAAATTCAGGTGAGAGGCGCCTGGTGGCTCAGTCAATTAAGCATCATGTCTCAATGTAGACACTACCAATTGCCAAAGTCTCTAAATTGCAGGCTGGGTCTGTGACTCACCCTTAGCTTCTGCAGATCCCTAGGCTGCCCTGGTCACACCTCTGACCACTGTGTATTGTCATGTTTGGTTATATGACAGGTTCTCTCAATGGACCATGAAAAGGGGAGAGCAGAGACCTAGTCCTGGGTCATTGCTAGATCCTAGCACCTAGAATATTTCCATACAAAATAAGCCTGGAAGAACATTTCTTTTTTTTTTAATTTTCTTTAAAATTTATTTATTTTTGAGACAGAGAGAGACAGAGCACGAACAGGGGAGGGTCAGAGAGAGAAGGAGACACAGAATCCGAAACAGGCTCCGGGCTCTGGGCTGTCAGCACAGAGCCTGACACGGGGCTTGAACTCATGAGCCGTGAGATCATGACCTGAGCCGAAGTCAGATGCTTAACCGACTGAGCCATCCAGGCGCCCCTGGAAGAACATTTCTTGACTATACACATGCTAAATGAAGGCAAAGTATTGTGAGAACAAAGAGCATTCCTGTCTGCTCATGATCAGAAGCTATGACTGCTACGTGGCCATCTGCCACCCCATGTGCTACAGTATGCTCATGAGTCCCTGTGGCTGTGCTGTCCTACATCCCAGGGCTGGGCTGGTGGCTCAGCTGGGAATGATAATGACCCCAGTGGTTTTTCATCTCACTTTCTGTAGGTCTTGTGTGATCCACCATTTTGTCATGCTGGTTGACATGCTCTCCACCCGCCGCACCATCACCTGGACGGCCTGTGCCAGCCAGATGTTTTTCTCCTTCACATTCGGCTTCACCCACTCCTTCCTGCTCATGATCATGGGCTATGACCGCTACATGGCCATCTGCCACCCCCTGTGCTACAATGTGCTCATGAGCCCCCATGGCTGTGCCCGCCTCGTGTCCTGGTCCTGGGCTGGTGGCTCGATCATGGGGATGATGGTGACCCTGATAGTTTTTCACCTCACCTTCTGTGGGTCTAATGTGATCCACCATTTTGCCTTCCATGTATTTTCCCTCTTGAAATTGGCCTGTGGGAAAGAAACAGCCTCCGTCACCTTGGCTGTGATCCTGGTGTGTGTCTCAGCTCTGATGGGCTGTTTATTCCTCATCATCCTCTCCTATGTCTTCATCGTGGATGCCATATTGAGGATCCCTTCTGCTGAAGGCAGGCACAAGACTTTCTCCACATGTGTGTCCCACCTCACGGTGGTCATTGTGCACTACAGCTTTGCCTCCATTATCTACCTCAAGCCCAAGGGCCCCCATTCTATGGACAGTAACACCCTGATGGCCACCACCTATATAGTCTTCACCCCTTTCTCAGCCCGATCATTTCAGCCTCAGGAATAAGGAGCTCAAGAACGCCATAATGAGAAGCTTCCATGTTTTCATGTGTATGTTAGTCATCTGGTGTCTTCTTCAGAAAAGTCTTCTCATGTCTTCTACCCATTTCTTAACTGGGTTGTTGTGTTTTGGGTGTTGAGATTGATAAGTTTTTAAATTTTTTGTAATGTTTACTTATTTTTGAGAGAAAGAGAGAGAGAGAGAGAGACAGAATGTGAGCAGGGAGGGGCAGAGAGAGAGGGAGACACAGAATCCAAAGCAGGCTCCAGGCTCTGAGCCATCAGCACAGAGCCTGATGCAGGCCTTGAACTCATGAACCGTGAGATCACAATCTGAGCTGAAGTCAGATGCTTAACCAACTGAGCCACCCAGGCGCTCTGAGTTCGATAAGTTCTTTATGGATTTTGGATATGATTCCTTTATGAGATATGTTATTTGCAAATATCTTCTCTCATTCCATAGGCTGCCTTTTGGTTTTGTTGATTGTTTCCTTCTCTGTGAAGAAGCTTTTTATCTTGATAAAGTCCCAATGGCTCAAGTTTGTTTTTGTTTCCCTTGTCTTCAGCAATGTATCTAGTAAGAAGTTGCTATGGCCAAGGTGAAAGAAGTTGCTGTCTGTGTCCTCCAGGGTTTTGATGGTTTCTCATCTCACATGTAGGTCTTTCATCCATTTTGAATTTATTTGTGTGTCTGGTGTAAGAAAGTGGTACAGTTTCATTCCCCTGCATGTTGCCATCCAGTTTTCTCAACACCATTTGTTGAAGAGACTGTCTTTTTTTCCATTGGATATTCTTTACTGCTTTATCGAAGATGAGTTGGCCATAGATTTGTGGGTCCATTTCTGGGTTTTCTATTCTGTTCCATTGATCTATATGTCTGTTTTCCTGCTAGTCATATTGTCTTGATGACTAGGGGTTTGTAATATAACTTGAAATCTGGAATTGTGATGCCTCCAGTTTTTTTCTTTTTCAAGATTGCTTTGGCTATTTGCAGTCTTTTGTGGTTCCATAAAAATTTTAGGATTCTCTATTCTAGCTCTGAGAAGAATCCTGGTGATATATTTTCCTAGGGATTGCATTAAATGTGTAGATGGCTTGGGTAGTACACACACTTTAACATTGTTTGTTCTTCCAATCCATAAGCATGCAATGGTTTTCCATTTCTTTGTGTCTTTTTAAATATCCTTCATAAGTCTTCTATAGTTTTCAGAGTACAGATCTTTTACTTCTTAGGATTATTCCTAGGCATCTTATTGTTTTAGTGCAATTGTAAATGGGATTGATTCCTTGATTTCTTTTTCTGATGCTTCATCATTGGTGTATAGAAATGCAACAGATTTTTGCACATTGATTTTATATGCTCAATATCACTCATCATCAGAGAAATACAAATCAAAACTACAACGAGATATTACTTCACACCTGTCAGAATGGCTAAAACTAACAACACAAGAGACAACAGGTGTTGGCAAGGATGCAGAGAAAAGGGAGTCCACTTGTACTGTTGGTGGCAATGCAAACTGGTGCAACCACTCTGGAGAATAGTATGGATGCTCCTCCAAAATTGAAAAATACAACTACCCTACAACCCAGCAATTGCCCTATTACCCAAAGGACACAAAAATACAAATTTGAAGGGGTACATGCACCCCAATGTTCATAGCAGCAGTATTAACAATAGTCAAATGAGGGAGAGAGCCCCAATGTCCATCAACTGATGAATGAATAAAGATGTGGAATATTGCTCATGCACAATGGAATATTACTCAGCCATCCAAAAGAATGAAATCTTGCCATTTGCAACAATGTTGATAGAGCTAGAGTGTATTATGCTAAGTGAAATAAGTCAATGAGAGAAAGACAAATATCGTATGATTTCACTCATATGTGGAATTTAGAAAACAAAACAGGGGTGCCTGGGTGGCTTAGTTAGTTGGTCATCCGACTTCAGATCAGGTCATGATCTCACACTTTATGAGTTTGAGCCCTGCATCAGGCTCCGTCCTGACAGTGCAGAGCCTGGAGCCTGCTTTGGATTCCGTGTCTTCCTCTCTCTCTCTGCCCCTCCCCCACTCATGCTCTGTCTCTCTCTGTCTAAAAAATAAATAAAGATTAAAAAAAATTTTTAAAGAAACAAAACAGATGAACACATAGGAAGGGAGGGAAGAGAAGGGGGAGAAACAAACCATAAGAGACTGTTAATGATAGAGAACAGACTGAAGGTTGATGGAAGGAGGTGGGTGGGAGATGGATAGACGGGTGATGGGCACTAGCAGGGCACTTGTGATAAGCACTGGATGTTGTATGCAAGTGATGAATCACTGAGTTCTACTCCTGAAACCAATATCGCACTGCATATTAATAACTAAAAATTAAATTAAAAAAAAAAAAGAAAAGCTTCCAGAGAAAATTCAGTCCCTTAAGCTACTGTTGGCCAGTTTAGTGATGAAGAAATATGGTAGAAGGCCTGAGGACAATAACATCTATCTCCACAGGAATGTTGTAGAGTTTCAGTCTATGAAAATACACATATCCGTAGATGTTGGATGCATGCTGGGTATTTGTTTTTCCCCAATTTTTTACACCCCTCTTGCATGGGATCTAGTGACCATGATCTCTTGTTCTTGACCCCATGTGATGAACTCCTTCCCATTACTCTGTCTAAGGATGTGTTGTCTCTCTATGGACCAGTGGGGAGTATCACAGGGATGTGTCTGGGAAATAACGCACAAGATCTTCTTGAATGTTCATGCAAGGGAAGATTTTCCCCTCCTCCAACATAAGGATAAAGAAAATTAAGCAGAGTAATAATATCTGACCCCAGAATTGACCCTTTTCATATCAAGCTATTCATCCAGTGGTTTATAGTATTGTCTTTTAGAGTATGACAAATGCACAAAAAAATTAAACTATTAGAAAAGTAAAAAAAAGGTAAAAAAAGTAAACTATTAGAAGATGATTTATTGTTTACAATTCCTCACTACCTTGGAAGGGATAGACCTTAAGGGAGGATTTCTGCATAATATAGGGTTCAGGGATGCCTGAGTGGCTCAGTTGGTTAGGCGTCCGACTTCAGTTCAGGTCATGGTCTCACTGCTTGTGAGTTCGAGCTCCGTGTCGGGCTCTGTGCTGACAGCTCAGAGCCTGGAGCCTGCTTCAGATTCTGTCTCCATCACTCTGCCCCTCCCCTGGTCATTCTCTCTCTCTCTCTCTCTCAAATATGAAAAATAAAACTTAAAAAAAATTAAAAAAATAGGGTTCAGAGGGTGAAGCAGAGAGGGGAAGGGAGAGACACCGGAAGAGAGAGAGAGAGAAAGATAAGTAGTGGGATAGGAGTCCTGAAAATGATCTGAACAAGAAGTTGGATAAAAGTGCATATGGGCAAAATCTGGAAAAGGCATGAAAATGAGAAGGAAGTTGGTAACAGCACAATTTTCACATGAGGAAGGGAAAGGGAAGGGAGAGTGAGAGAGAAGGAGAGGGGGAGAGGAATAGGGAGGAAAAAAGAGAGAGAAAGGGGAGGGGGATCAGTGCTTGGATAAGAACATAAAGCATGTTAAAAGGGTGTTGCTTTGCACTCTCAACAATAGCTAAATTATGGAAAGAGCCTAAATGTCCATCAACTGATGAATGGATAAAGAAATTGTTTATATACACAATGGAATACTACATGGCAATGAGAAAATGAAATATGGCATTTTGTAGCAACATAGATGGAACTGGAGAGTGTTATGCTACGTGAAATAAGTCATACAGAGAAGGACAGATTCCATATGTTTTCACTCCTATGTGGATCCTGAGAAACTTAACAGAAGACCATGGGGGAGGGGAAGGGAAAAAAAAGTTAGAGAGGGAGGGAGCCAAATTATAAGAGACTCTAAAAAACTGAGAATAAACTGAGGGTTGATGGGAAGGTGGGAGGGAAGGGAGGGTGGGTGAGGGGCATTGAGGAGGGCACCTGTTGGGATGAGCACTGTGTGTTGTATGAAAACCAATTTGACAATAAATTTCATAAAAAAAAGAACATAATCTCAGATATGTCTTTATATAACAGGTTAGTTTACATATGTACATTTCTGTGCTGTTAGCTGAAAAGCCACCAAATAAATGATAACCCACTAGCAAAAAAAAAAAAGGGTGTTGCTTTCTGACAGCTTATGGAAAGTCTTTTCCCTTTTTCCCCACATTAATTTCCATAAACATCAATTTCTCATTCCTGAGTTTGGAAGAATCTATTTGATTTGTTGTAGGGGGATTTGTTGTAGGCACAGTGCTATCTCAAGATGCACAAAGAGAGGTCAAGGGTATGGGTACCCCCTTTATGCAGATGAGAACAGTTGGTGGAGGTCACACAAAATGTGAAGGAAAAGGTCACATGGAGATTGAGGTCTGTCTGACTCCCATGCTGGGGATTGGGAAACCATAGGTCTGGGGACCCAGGAAGTGGGATTTCTGTGGATCTAAACTACTACTCAAAGGTGAGGCCAGATGTTTGAGTTGGAGGCGGAAGATGTGATATAATGCTAAACCCACAGCTACCAGTCACCTCTTGAGCATACAAGACTCTCCTCGGAGGTCAATGAACATGGACAACATAGGAGACCAAATATTTGCTTGATTGTATCATAGAGAGGCTTATGTTGATGTGGACTCTCAGGCTTGGATCACCAGGATGACAAGGAAAGGGTAGAACTTGACCATGAGGCGAGGTGGGGCAATCCAGTGTGTCCAGGAGACAGTGAACACTTCTACTGACAAGGAGAAATCGCTCCCTATGACCCAGCTCTAAATTACCCTTATTGTGAGAAGCCCTCCAGCTGCCTTGACCCCAGGGCAGAGCCCTGGATTCCCATTCTGGGCTGCTCCAGCTCCTTCCTTCCCTCTGACTCTGCCCTGACCCTAAGGGGTTGAAGGCATTTACTCCAGTCCTGTCTCCCCCAAGACTGGGAGCTCCTAGTCCTCAGCAGGGACTGGGACTCTCTGGGCAGATAGAGACAGCAGGGAGTTGTGTTGGCGAGTTGGAAGGAGGAGTAGAGGCTGCAGGTCCCAGAGGCCCTCTGATGATCCTTCTGACCTCTCCAGACCCTGAGGACAGCACTCCAGATTGGTGTTCCAGGGATGCTCTAGGGAGCAGCGTGCTGGGAAGCTGCAGCAGGGATAAAGCACACAGCATCAGTTCCAGGAGCCCAGAGGTCTGGCCCCACACCTGCCCCTGTGTGCTGCTGATAGCATAACAACACAGGAGAGCATCTTCTTCCCTGCCCTGCTGGCTACTTCCTGGAACAGGCAGCCCAGCACAAGGGGGTCCAGGAGGGACAAGGTAGGTGGCAATATTCAAACAGTTGTCGGGAGCAAGACCCAGACAGGGGATGGGAGCAGGGCCCGGTAGACAGGTCATAAGACAGGCTCTTACCGTTGCCTGTGGTCTTCTCAGGTGCTGTTATGGGTCCTGGGTTCTTACCCAGCCCAGGGCCCCAGAAGATTCTAGGCCAGTGGTCCTCAACCCAGGGTAGTTGGGCCCCACGGGAGACATGTGGGCATGTCTGGAGACATTTTTGATTGTTGTGACTCATGATTGGTAGGGACACTATTGACATCTGCTGGGTCGAAGCCAGAGATCCCGTTAAACGTTATATAATGCACAGGACAGCCACCACCCCAGAGAATGATCTGACACCAAATCCCACACGTACTGAGGTTCAGAAACTTTGCGTCAGGTGTGTATCTTGCCTTGGCCGTTGTGTCCTGAGTTGCTTGAAGGTGGCCTTTGCTAACCTGGAGGTGATCCTTGAGGGGAGGCAGAGAGGTTGAGCTGGATTCACTCCTGGATGCAGGTGTGTGACATAAGCTCAGCACCTGTGGGTGAGCCAACCTCTGTGAGACCAAAGTAGACGAACTCTCTCCTGCACCTGTCAGAGGAGATGGGGGAGCCCAGCCCGGCGAACTACAGCCACTCCACCAAGTGGCAGGTGGGAAGGCAGACTGTAGGGTGAGGCAGGGGCCAGGCGAGGAGGCAGAGGTTGGACCAGCCACTTGTCAAACTGTGTTGCCAATTTACCAGAGGTCCTAAAGACCCCATTGAGGTCAGAAACTATGAGTTTGGAATGGGACCAACTGGTGCATATGGTACAGACTGATGACAGGAAAGCAGTTTGGAGAACAGAGAAAACATCAGCGTCAGGGATAACCACCCATATTAGGTAAACATAGAGCCCTTTCAGTGAATCTTCATGGTTCTTCTAAAGATAGTTCTCTGCTTACTCCCATATTTCAGCTGGGGAGAGGAGGCTCTTAATTGGAAAGTTCTTTCTCAGATACACACAGCAAAAACCGGGGCTTGAACCCTAGCTCTGATGTCTGCACACCTTGGGTATATTTCAGACAATTGTCTCTGGAAGTCAGAGTGGAGTGGGAACAGAGGAGTAGCCCGGAGCAGTGAGGGGTATAGGTGGAGGATACATTAGGATTCACTGTCTGTGTTGCACGTTATGATGTATAATGGCATGTATCCACCATTACAGCATCCTACAGATTAGTGTCAGCTGCTCTATTTTTAATATGCCAAAAGGTTATTATGCTGGAGCGTTCGTCTGCTTTTTACTTCATTCATTCAACACATTTTATGGGTTCATTTATGCTGCTGTGCGTGCATCGAACTCCTGGCTGGGGCTGCAGGGTTTGCATCCAGCCCACGGGTCCTGCCCCCTTCCAAAGAATGGACAAGCAGGCTTTCCAGTTCCCCACTAAAAGCAATGCTACAGAAACACCCTCTGACATGCTCCCCTGTAAATGCCTTTGAGCAATCGCGATAGATGTTCAGGAGCACATGTGCTGGGGCACAGAGTGCGTGCACTCCTCATTTCCACTATTCTGCGCTCTCACAGGCCGTGCATGAGGGTTGCGTTCTCCCCAAAACTGATCAACACCAGGGAGTTTCTAAGTTGGGGCTCTCAATAGATATACACTGAATTTCCATTGTGTTTCCCTTCCTTTCTCTCTCTGTCCCTCTCTCTCTTTTTTCTTATTAGCATGTTTTTATTGGCTCTTACTACACCCTCTGTGAGCTATCTCCTCATACCTTTGCTAAATTCTGTTTTATCCCTTGCTCATTTCTGTATCAAGTTTTCTGCTCTTGTACACATAATCGGTCTCTTGTTAAATCTAGATTATATTCCCTGGTCCTTTTTTGTACAATGAAAATGATTTTTCTTACCTTTCCATCTCCCATTGACTGGATGCAGGATATTTTGTTGAATAGAAACCCATCGTGCTGATGTTTTCATGTCTTTCAAAACCACCTCATGTTTGTGCTTCTGAAGTTTGTTTAAGAAGTCCTTCTCCACTCTTATCAACAGAAGTATTTTCCGACACCTTCTCCTATTACCTTCAGGGCATTGTGTTTCATATTTAAGTCTTGAATCCACCTGGATTCCACCTGTGTGTATGGCCTTAGGCAGAAATTCAGATTTGCTTTGCTTCATAAAAGGGCTAGTTTTCCCACCACGGACTCCTAAACCATCCATCTTTTCTCTTGGATTTGTGCTCCCACCTGTATCAAGTTTTGAATCACGCTGGGGTACTTTTTGAGGTATGTAGCCAATTTGATCGGTGTCTGTGGCTGCTCCAGGGTCACACTTGAAAATGACAACGATGTGTATGAGGTCTATCATGGGTCTCCACACCTGCCAGGGCATTTCTCTCCTAGTTAACCCATTTTTTTAGAAGACTGGTATGGTTTTGCACTGACTTTATTTTCCAGAAGGAACTTAAGGAAACTTTTATCAAATGTACATTTGATTCACTGTAGCCGAACATGCAGGTATACTGACAATGTAGTCATTACCATATTCGCTCATCCACCCGAGAGAGTGGATTGTCCTTCGTGTATTCAGATAGCCATCGACATTTTTACTAATGGTTAACATTTCTGAATCTGGAGGTATTGCTTGTGTTTGATTAGTTCCTAGATATCGTATAACAGAAGTTGTCAAAGTGTGATATGAGGACCCTGGGGTCCCGGAGACCCTTTCTGGGGGACCATCAGGTGCTTACTTTTCCAATGAAGGTGAGGGTGTATTTTCATCATATGCTCGACTAAAACAACACGTTGCCACAGGCTGAATGAAGAAGCAGAATGAGCATCAATTGGTCCCCAATCCAAATTTGTTAAAATGTTTTTTAAAGCCATTCTTCTCACTAAATGTTAATTTTGTAAATGTACTTACTTTCCTAAAACCATGTTACTTATATTGACAGTTTGATTTATATTACAGTTTGAACAGGTTGACCTTTCTTTCTTTCCTCTCTCCCACCTTCCCTCCATACCGCCCTTCCTTCTTCCTTCCCTCTTTCCTTTCTTTCTTCCTTCTTTTTTTCTAGGGAGAAGAGAGAGAACATGTGCAAGTGCGGGGTGGGTAGAGAGAGAGAGAGGATATCGTAAGCAGACTCAATGCTCAGTATTGATGCCAGCCTGGGGCTTGATCTCACGACTGTGAGATCATGATCTGGGCAGAAATCAAGGGTCAAACCATTAACTGACTGAGCCTTCAGGTGTCCCATGAATGTATCCATACTACATATTTTCAGACAATCTCAGTGTTAACTTCTAATATGGTGAGAACGGAGAGTTGTACTGCACCCAAACAGGAACCCATCAGAGTCTCACATTTTCTTGAGTGTTAAGAAATCACCAGACCACAATGTTGGCAAGCTGAGCCTTTAAAGTTTGTGTCACCGTTGGGAATGTTATCTTAGTTTTGCTTAAAGCTTATACTTTGAATGATTACTGCTGGAGTAATTCTGTGAGAAATACTGAGTGTTGCGAGCCGATCTTGTCTTCTGCAGACTGTGCTCTCTATTGCTGTGGTACCTTATGTCTTCATTCTTTACTTTTTCTGGGTGAAGGAGCATGTCTCTTTCCTTCCCATCCGTACATACCTTCTTTCTTGTTCTTATTTATAGCACCGCTCATGACTTTCAGTTCCATGCTAAAGAACAGCAGAACCAGTGAGTATCCGGGTCACTTTCCCAATCCTAACATACTGCGTCTGTAGTCTCCCCATTTCATATATTGTTGTATAGACTCATGATTGTCATGCTGGTCACCTTCATTCCTCTTCTGATCTCACCAGATGCAGCACCCATGGCTGGTCAGAACTATAGCATGGTGACTGAGTTCATCCTTGTGGGATTCTCTAACTTCCCACGGCATCTTCTGCCCACCTTCTTCCTGCTGTACCTGCTCATGTACCTGTTCACGCTGCTGGGGAACCTGCTCATCATGGCCACAGTCTGGAGCGAGCGCAGCCTGCACACGCCCATGTACCTCTTCCTGTGCGCCCTGTCCACCTCTGAGATTCTGTTCACCGTTGCTGTCACCCCTCGCATGCTGGTTGACATGCTCTCCACTCGCCGCACCATCACCTGGATGGCCTGTGCCAGCCAGATGTTTTTCTCCTTCACGTTTGGCTTCACACACTCCTTCCTGCTCATGATCATGGGCTATGACCGCTACGTGGCCATCTGCCACCCCCTGCGCTACAATGTGCTCATGAGCCCCCGTGGCTGTGCCCGTCTGGTGTCCTTGTCCTGGGCTGGTGGCTCAGTCATGGGAATGATGTTGACCCTGATAGTTTTTCACCTCACCTTCTGTGGGTCTAATGTGATCCACCATTTTGTCTGCCACGTGCTTTCCCTTCTAAAGTTGGCCTGTGGGAAGGAGACATCCTCCGTCACCTTGGGTGTGATCCTGGTGTGTGTCTCAGCTCTGATGAGCTGTTTATTCCTCATCGTCCTCTCCTATGTCTTCATCGTGGCCGCCATATTGCGGATCCCCTCTGCTGAGGGCAGGCACAAGACCTTCTCCACGTGTGTGTCCCACCTCACGGTGGTCATTGTGCACTATGGCTTTGCCTCCATTATCTACCTCAAGCCCAAGGGCCCCCATTCTATGGACAGTAACACCCTGATGGCCACCACCTATACAGTCTTCACCCCCTTTCTCAGCCCGATCATTTTCAGCCTCAGGAATAAGGAGCTCAAGAACGCCATAAAGAAAAGCTTCCAGAGAAAATTCAGTCCCTTAAGCTCCTGAAAGCCAGTTGGTGGTGAGGAAATATGGTAGCATGCCTGGGGATAATGAGGTCTGTCTCCATAGAGCTTTTGTAAGGATTCATGTATGTGAAAAGACACACATTGATAGATTATGGATACCTGCTGGGTATTTGTTTTTCTCCAATTTGTTTGACCGTGTCTTCCATAGTCTGTAGTGATCATCACCTCCTGCTCTTGACCCCATGTGATGAACTCCTTCCTATATTCTGTCTATGTTGTGTTCTCTACCCTTGGGCTAGTGGGGAGCATCACATGGATGTGTCTGGGCACTGATGCCCATGGTTCTTATTGAATGCACATACAAGAAAGGAATTTCTCCTTCACCAACATAAGGATAAACAAAAATAGGAAAAATTAGTGCTGCCAGAATTGGGGCTTTTCTAAGCAGGAACTGTGTCCAGTATTGTATATATTATCTTTTAATTATAGCAAATGCACAAAATAACATTAACTGTTTGTCTCTAAGGGAATGGTTGAACGTTAATGGTTCTTCACTGTCTTTGGAAGGAATAGATCCTAAGGAGGTTACTATGTTGATCTGAGTAGAGTGAAGAATATCAGAGTCCGAAGTGAAGTGAGAGAGGGAGGGAGGGGTAGAGAGTGGGTGGAGGAAAGGGTTCAGTGTTTGGGTAATAACGTAAAGTGTGTTTACAGGAAGTTGCTTTCTGACAGCTTATGGAAAGTCTTCTTCCTTTTTCCCCACATTACTTTCCATAAACATCAAGTTCTCATTGCTGTGGTTACTTGAATCTATCTGGGGTATTTGTTGGAAGGCATAGTGCTATCTGAAGATAGAACAAAGACAGGTCAAGGGTGTAGGTACCCCTTTATGCAGAAAAGAATTGTTGGTAGAAGGCACACAACAGGTGAAGGAAGGAGTCACATGCAACTTTAGGTCTGTCTGACTCCCATGCTGGGGTTGGGAAACCATATGTCTGAGCATCTGGGGGAGGGGAGTCTTCCATTGGTGTAAATTCTTAGCTAAATTGTGGTCAGATATTTGAGTTGCAGTCAGAAGATGTTTTACAATAATAAACCTAAGGATGTCTGTCACATATGAGGGCCTATTGTTTGCCAAATGCTGTGGGAAGGGTTTCCTATGCATTCACTCTTCTAAGCCTCAAAATAAATTATCCTTTCTCCACATTTAGATATGACCCACATATATCACTAATAACATTTTTGAAATGCAGAAAATGCAAATGTGATAGGTAATTTGTCCCAGGCCACAGTGCCATGAAGGCAGGGAGCAGGAATCGAATACAATGTGCACGTGTGTGCAATTGGTGACCAGGAGCCCCCCTCTCTCAGGTGTCTACAGAGAGAAGTGAGGTCATGACTAGGAGGAGAAGGCTGTCATTAGAAGGAAGGGACCCTTTTCAGGGAAGGAGGGCAGGTGCAGCCCTAGGTACACACCCCTTTCACACAGCCAGAGGGAAACACGGACTCCAGAGGAGTTCATGAGACACTTTGTCTCATGAACACTGACAACGAGAGCTTGGCAAAACCGGCTATGGCAGTTTTGGGGTTCCATTCATTATTTTGCTCATTATCGGTGTTACTGATGGATGCCCCCACCATTCCTAAGATGTGCTTCTCCAGAGCCTGTGGCTGCGTTCCCTTACCCAGCAAGAGGGAGTGTGCAGATGAGATGCAGTTAAGATCTGAGACAGGGGGATTACCCTCATCACCCAGATGGGCTGCTATAATTGCAAGTGTCCTTATGCAAGGGGGCAGGAGGGGCCAGAGACAGGGAGCAGTAGGGGATGTGACACCGGAAGGAGGAATTGGAGTAGCTGAGGCAGGAACCACGAGCCAGGGGATGCGTGGTGCCCTCGAAGCTGGGAAAGCAGGAGACACATCCCTCCCCGGATCCCCCGAAGGACGCAGCCCTGCTCACACCTGGACTCACACCTGGTGACCCTGATTCAATTCTGGCCTCCAGCATGGAAGAGGATAGATGTGTGTGGAGTCAGGGCACGAGATTTATATGCTTTGATACAGCAGCCCCAGGAACTGACTCGTGAAATGGCATCCTGACGTTAAATGTTATTGGGTTTCACTTTACAATTAGTTTCAAGCCAGATTCTTAGACCATTCTTCTTTGTGGAGAAGACCTGGGGCATTGAGATGGCTCTCGAGAAGTGCTGAGTGTCCTTGGAATTCGGTCAACGAAGGTGAAGGAGTCCCGGTAGCCCAGCTACAGGGTTTGCTCATTGGGGTGTGTTTTGAGGACTCACCTGACCGTGTAGCTGCAGGGGCCCCAGCACAGGGCCTGGGGTGCGGTGTGCCCTCAACCAACACTATCGGAGCAGGAGCTGGAGGACAGCAGGAACGGTCTCCGTGCTCGACGTGGACCGTGTGACTCAGGAGGGATGCTCACCCTCCTGTGTATTGGGGCCCCTGCATTATAATTTTAATTACTGGTGTTTTAAGACTTAATTATGTCACATTATTTAATACTTGAGCTATGTGTATATATATATATATATACATACATATATAAGTATATATATATATACATAGCTCGTGTATATTCTGTGTATTCTATATACATTCATGTACATACATGTATATATATATACAAAAGGTAATATATACTTATATATGTTTATTTATCCTGTACAAATACACACAAACACACATATGCTCCTATTCACTACACCAACACAAAATGAAAGAAAAAGAGAAAAACATCAAACACTGTCAGGTCATAAAGGAAATACAGGTACATCCCCAAGTACCAATACCCAAAGCCCCAAATATCTGATCATTTGGCAATACTACTGGACTTTAATAAGAAAAGGACCCCTCAAAATTCCCATGTATTTAGAATGTAAATATTGGGTGAACCATTTGACAATGCCAAAGTAACATATTAGTCATTAATCATCTGGCTTAAAGGGAAATTAAGAAATACTTAGAAGTGAATGATAATGCAAACTTGAAATAACAACTACATGAAATGGATTGTGTCCTGGAATAGAAATAGGATATTAGTGGAGAGTTGAAAGAATTCTAGTAAGAGCTGTTGTTTGCTATACAGTGTTATATACCAGCGTTTGTGCCCTGGGTCTCATCATTGTCCTGGTTCTGGAAGATCCTGGCATTCAAAGGGGTTGTTGGGGGGAGGATGAGAGTTTTCTGTATGCTTTTTGCAGCTTTCTCATAAGTTCAAAATTAGTTAATAATAAAACATTACAAAATAAGGTATCATTCAAAGTTGCACAAAACCTGACAACAGTCTAGGAATTACTTTAAACAAGTACACACAGGAGCTTCATGGAGAACTATGAGACCTCTAACAGACAGGAAACATGACAGATGACCTAACAAAATGGATGAAAGCAAAAGACAATATCAGAAAGATGTTCATTCTTCCCCAAATTTAATCTATACATTCAATGTAATGCCCTCAAAAACATCCAGTTGGACTCTTGAGAAAGAGCATAAACGTATTGCAAAATGTTTGTCAAAAATAAGGACCCATGAATAACTGAGTCCATCTGGAAATGAAGAATGACAGGAGGTGGGGGGAGACTGCACTCTGTAGACACGCGACAGCATCTTGGAAACAAAGCAGTGTGGGATCAGTGCAAGGACAGTGACCAGTGGTTCTGGAATCAGAGCTCGGAGACAGAGCCATTCATGTATGGTTCAGGTCACACCACAAATCATTTGGAAAAAAGGTGAATTGTTTAGGAGATGCTGTTGAGGAAAGTACCTCTCTCTACAAACAAAAACCAAAACTAGACTCCCAATACCCCACCAAAAAGAGAATCAAGATAGATTGAAAACATAATTGTGAAAGATAAAAACATAGCTAATGACAGCAAGTGTAATAGGATCTTCGTGCTCCAGGAACAGGAAACACGTTCCTTAAAAAGAAAAAAGAGGGGCGCCTGGGTGGCGCAGTCGGTTAAGCGTCCGACTTCAGCCAGGTCACGATCTCACGGTCCGTGAGTTCGAGCCCCGCGTCGGGCTCTGGGCTGATGGCTCAGAGCCTGGAGCCTGTTTCCGATTCTGTGTCTCCCTCTCTCTCTGCCCCTCGCCCATTCATGCTCTGTCTCTCTCTGTCCCAAAAATAAATAAATGTTGAAAAAAAAAAATTTAAAAAAAAAAAAAAAAAAAGAAAAAAGAGCACAAACCTTCAGTAAAAAAGATCAGTTCTATTACATGGAAATTCTGAATCCTTTTAGCAAAGAGCATCATGGATAAAGGTTACCAATGACAGAGAACAGAGAGCTACTTGCTGTATAAGTTCCTGAGCTCTGCCGTTCAACCTACAAGCTAGAGTTAACAAGACGATAGTGCACAATTAAACACTTGTTAAGAACATAGACGCCAATATTGTATTCTAATCATCAAACTCGCTAAGAGACGAGATCTTATTTATCCCCAACACTAAAACAGACATGATGATCACGTGACCTGATAGACATGCTAGCTATTAGCGCAATGGCGATCGCATTATAATGAATAAACATACCAACTCAACACACGGTACACCTTAAATTCACACAAGTTTATTTGTCAACTAGATTTCAATAAAAAAAAACTTATTAAGAGGGTAGATGTCCTTTAAAGTTACTAACACACACACACACACACACACACACACAGAAGGGGACTTGAGGAATCTTTGGAGGAGGTACATAACATTTATTACCTTGATTGTGCGGATGGTATCACAATTGTAGGCGTATGTCCAAAGTCATCAAAATGTACCCATTAAATGTACGCAGCTCTTCGTATATTATGTGTACCTCGATCCAGCTGAAAAGAACCCATTGACAAGAGAGTAATATCTAGAATCTACAGTGAGAAAAAAGAGAAATGAGGAAACCAATGAGAAAAAGGACAGGCATCATGATAGAAAGTGGGCAAGAGGGGGGCACAGGTGATCTGCAGCTGAGGTAACGCACTAGGCCAGCAGCAAACAAGGACATGAGCAGCTCATTAGCAAGGAGAGGAATTCGGTTTACCACAGCAACACTCAGGACGCCTGGGTGGCTCAGTAGGGTAAGCATCCTTGTCTTGGTTTCAGCTCAGGTCGTGATCTCATGGTCCGTGAGTTCGAGCCCCGCATTGGGCTCTGCTCTGATGGGGTGGAGCCTGTTTGGGATTCTCTGCCCCTCCCCTGCTCATGCTCGCTCTCTCTGTCTGTCTGTCTCTCTCTCAATAAATGAATAAACATTAAAAAAGTAATAAAACAGCAGCAATCTGTGAACACAGTGGGTACAGGCTCCCCATCCACTTGCTAGAGCGGCAAGACTTAGAAATCTGGATCCGCCCTGTGTTGGCCCAGAGGTGAGATGACTAGACTGAAGACGTCCTCACTTGGTGGTTCACGGCCAGATTAAGGGGACACTTACCCAAGGTCCCGCAAACACTTCTAGATCTCCATCTGAAACTCAGCTCAGCGAGGGGACGTGGTCAAGCCATTCATGGCAGCCTTGTCTGTGATGGCAGACAGTCAGGGGCAGTCAGAGACACCCCCACCCTCACCTGGGGGCAGGGCCAAGTAACATGGGGTGGGCGTGAGCCACGAAGCTCTACACGGCATATAGAAAAAACAAACCTGACAGCCACAGAGCACAGGGGATGGCTCTGAAGCCTCAGCCCTGGTGAAAAATTGGGAAAGAGGTACACACAGGTATGCGTATTTATATCTGCATCACTGACACATGCATCTCGATGATACATACTAATATATCCATGATACACAATCTGTCATTTACCTATATCAGTGAGATTTGATGACAAGGCTTCAAATACTTACCTTGGGGCAGGGCTCACCCCCATATCACAGCACTGCTTCTGCCCCCTCACCCAGCCCCCAGAAGGTTGTCACCAAGTGTTATCTCAGAGCCAAGTCAGCCAATGCTTGGAGGACCCAGAACCCCACCTGGAAAGTGGATGATTAGACTGGGTGTCAGGATGGGGTCTCTCTCTCATGCAGGAAAGAAGTATTTGGGGGCAGCAGGGGCCTGGGGCGGCCCAGCAATCCCGGGGCACCAGACTCAGCTCCTCCTGGACCTCATCCCTCAGCCACCATCTCTGGCCCCCACTGCTGGCCTCTGTGTGCTGTGGTCTAGCCCTGGCTCTGGCCTCACGCCCCATCTGCTGGTGCACTGTGCCCGCTGACCTCCCCTCTCGACTCCACCCTCCTCTGGCTGCCAGACTCCAGCTCCTGACACAGACACACCTTGTGGAGTCATGCCAACCCGGGGTCCAGGGCAATCTCTGCTCTGCAGGCGAGTGCCCCCTACCCACCTCCTATCCCCACCCCCTTGGGGAGCCCACCCCTTTCTCTCTCTCACAATGTCTGGCTTGGATACCCTGGTTGCTGCTGCATGGGGGTCAGAAGTGAGCGGGGCAAGAGTGTTACCTCTGAGGGTGCCCTCCCCTGAGGCAGATCCCGGGGACCTGGCCCCAGAGCACTGGAAGCTGGATGCGAACTCCTCCATGTCCAAAGATGGTGGCTGAGACCCTGGGAATGCCCTTCCTTTCTCTCTCTCTTCCTCCCTCCCTCCCTCCCTCTCCCTCTCTTCTTCCCCTCTAGTCATTCCTCCCTTCTCTCATCCTCTCTACTTCCTTCATCCATTCATCACATCCACTCTGATCTCTAGCTAAGGGACCCACTCTGAATCTCGGGACCTGAAAATAACACTGATGTAACCTGGCACTAAAAAAGCCCTCAGTGTGGGGACAGGAAGAGCCGGATGCAGACATATCACATTTTATAAAATGGAACAACACAATTATGACATACTATAATATATAATATACTGTGGTTGCACCAGAACAATATTTATTCAGTAAGTTGAGTGTTGTAGTCAACTAACAAATATTTAATAAACTTCTACTATGTGCCAAATGGGCTTTTCCTTTTGATATTGATTTCAAAGCTTTTTGTTCAGTTTTAAAAATCAGTGCCTCAAAGGAAAGGCATTATAATTTGTGAACTAAATTATACATCTTGCATTTAATTAGCTTAGTAGCTGAAAGACTACTGTTCCAGGACCAAGGGAAAACGTCATATATGTGATGATATGGTACATTAAAAAAAATAGCAAGTAGTTATTCAAAGCATGAATTTAAAACATACACTAACATTATTACATGTTATATGTGTTATATATGTTATATACACCTATGTACATATACACATCTCTTTGTATACACATTCATCCTAGTGGTTCTGTTTCTCTGGGGAATAATACAAAAAAAAAACCTTAAAAAAGAAAAACAGGGCTGGTAAAAGTGTCACCTTTCTGTCTAAAGAGATGAGTTTGAGATCTACCAATCAATTCCTGGTGGTTTCCCCTTCGTGTAAGTACTTAATCTGTCATTTCACCCCCTGCAACTCAGCTGATTTTGTAATGAAAACCCCAAAACATTTAATGTCAGGATACCATTTCAGGAGTCAGTTTCTGGGGCTGCTGTAACAAAGCATATAAATCTTCTGCCCTGAAACTACAACACCCTCCTCCTCATCTGAACACCCTCTCTTGATGGGTCAGGGAACACAGCCGCAGACTCTGGAGAAGCACATCTTAGGAATGGTGGGGGCATCCGTCAGTAACACCAATAATGAGCAAAATAATGGATGGAACCCCAAAACTGCCGTAGCCGGTTTTGCCAAGCTCTCGTTGTCAGTGTTCATGAGACAAAGTTTCTCATGAACTCCTCTGGAGTCCGTGTTTCCCTCTGGGTGTGTGAAACGGGTGTGTGCCTAGGGCTGCACCTGCCCTCCTTCCCTGAAAGGGGTCTCTTCCCTCTAATGACAGCCTTCTCCTCCCAGTCACGACCTCACTTCTCTCTGTAGACACCTGAGAGAGGCGGGTTCCTGTTCACCAGTTGCACACACATGCACATTGTAATCGATTCCTGCTTCCCGCCTTCAAGGTGGTGTGACCCAGGACAAATTATCTATCACATTTGCATTTTATGCATTTCAAAAATGTGAATAGTAATAGATGTGGGTCATATCTAAATGCAGAGAAAGAATAATTCATTTTGAGACTTAGAAGAGTAAACGCATAGGAAACCCTTCCCACAGCATTTGGCAGACAGCAGGCATTCATATGTGACAGCCATCATAGGTTTATTATTATAAAACACCTTCTGCCTGCCACTCCAATATCTGGCCACAGCTTTGAGTAAGAATTTATACCAATGGAAGACCCCCTCCTGGGTGCTCAGACACATGGTTTCCCAAACCCTTGGCATAAAGGGGGTGCTCACACCCTTGACCTCTCTTTGTCCCATCCTGAGATAGCACTGTACCCTCCAGCACATCCCACAGATAGATTCAAGTAAACACAGGAATAAGAAATTTATGTTTTATTGCAAGTAATATGGGAAAAAAGGGAAAAATATTTCCTTAAGATGTCAGAGAGCAACACCTTTTTAACAATCTGTATGTTCTTCCTCAAGCACTGAATCTTCTCCGCTTTCTCTCTCTGTCACTCTGGCTCTCAAACTCTCTTTCTCCACTTTGCATTCTGACATCCTTCACTCAACTCATCTCAACATTAGGAATCATTTAGGGTCTATCACCTCCAAAGAAGGTGGGAACTATAAACATGGAACCATTCCTTAGAATAAAATAGTGAATGCTCTTTTGTGCATTTGCTATAATTAAAAGATAGTACTTACACAACACTGGACACAGTGCCTGATAACTAAAACCCCAGTGCTGGTGGCATTTATTATTTTGCTTACTTTTGTTTATTCCTATGGTGAAGGAAGTTTGAGAAAGTCCTCCCTTGCTTGTCTATTCGAGAAGAACCCTGTGCATCAGTGCCAAGACACATCCGTGTGATGCTCTCCACTGGCCCATAGAGAGCTAACACATTCTTAGACAGAGGTAATGGGAAGGAGTTCATCGCATGGGATCAAGAAGAAGAGACACTGATCACTAGGGCCTATGTACGAGGGAGGTAAAAAAAATTGGGAAAAACTAATACCTATCCTGCTCCAAAACCCTATGCATCCAACAATACCTAATAAGTATTTCCATATACTGAATTCCTACAACTGTCCCCTGGAGACAATCATTATTCTCAGTCCTTCAATCATATGCCTCACCACCCAACTGGCCATCAGGAGCTTAGAGGAATGAGTTTTCTCTGGATGCTTTTCTTTATGGCGTTCTTGAGCTCCTTATTCCTGAGGCTGAAAATGATCGGACTGAGAAAGGGAGTGAAGACTGTATAGGTGGTGGCCATCAGGGTGTTACTGTCCATAGAATGGGGGCCTTTGGGCTTGAGGTAGATAATGGAGGCAAAGCCATAGTGCACAATGACCACAGTGAGGTGGGACACACATGTGGAGAAGGTCTTGTGCCTGCCTTCAGCAGAGGGGATCCGCAATATGGCGGCCACGATGAAGACATAGGAGAGGACGATGAGGAATAAACAGCTCATCAGAGCTGAGACACACACCAGGATCACAGCCAAGGTGACGGAGGAATTCTCATTCCCACAGGCCAACTTTAGAAGGGAAAACACATGGCAGAAAAAATGGTGGATCATGTTAGATCCACAGAAGGTGAGGTGAAAAACTATCAGGGTCACCATCATCCCCATGACTGAGCCACCAGCCCAGGTCCAGGACACCAGACGGGCACAGCTACGGTTGCTCATGAGCACATTGTAGCGCAGGGGGTGGCAGATGGCCACGTAGCGGTCATAGCCCATGATCATGAGCAGGAAGGAGTGTGTGAAGCCAAACGTGAAGGAGAAAAACATCTGGCTGGCACAGGCCGCCCAGGTGATGGTGCGGTGGGTGAAGAGCATGTCAACCAGCATGCGAGGGGTGATGGCAACGGTGAACAGAATCTCAGAGGTGGACAGGGCGCACAGGAAGAGGTACATGGGCGTGTGCAGGCTGCGCTCGCTCCAGACTGTGGCCATGATGAGCAGGTTCCCCAGCAGCGTGAACAGGTACATGAGCAGGTACAGCAGGAAGAAGGCAGGCAGGAGATGCTGTGGGAAGGTGGAGAAGCCCACGAGGATGAACTCAGTCATCATGCTATAGTTCTGACCAGGCACGGGTGCTGCATCTGGTGAGATCAGAAAGGGAATGAAGGTTCATAATTTATCCCATGAATAACAAGGTTGATTCAGCATCAGAAAACCTATCATGTGATCAGTCACAGGAATAAACTAAAATAAATATCATATAATTATATGAATTCAAGCTGCAATCCTGGATTGCTAAAGTTCCATTACTATTTATGGTTTAAAAATTAATACATAATTGTCATAAAGTATTGCACCATTTTAGATATACAGCATAATGGTGATAGATGTATATACCTTAAAAATCTTTTTAAAAGCTTCTTCTCAACATGAAGTCAACGGGGACTTTCTTAGCTTACTGGGAAAATACAGCACAAAACTAGCAAATAGTACACGAAGTGGGAGAAATAGATGTATTATTTTAGCATCAGGAAGAAGCCAAGGTTACTCACTGCCTCTGCTGTTCATTAGATGGGAAGTGAAGCTGGTGGTGATGCTTGAGAAAAAGTAAAGAAGGAATATCAGGATTGGAAGGGAATAGACGTGATCATCTACCTAGAAAGGTAAAGGAATGAAGACAACTATATTAGAACAAAGACAGACACACGCTGCAGAAGATGAGGTCAACTTCCCAAATTCAGTATTTCCTGTAGAATGATACCCGTAATAATCATGCAAATCCTCCAAAACCTAAACATAGAACTACCCTACATTCCAGCAACTGCACTACTAGGTATTTATCTAATGGATACAAAAATACAGATTTGAAGGGGCACATGCAGCATTATCAACAATAGCTAAGCTATGGAGAGAGCCCAAATGTCCATCGATTGATGGATGGATAAAGAAGATGTGGTATTGTGTGTATGTATATACGTACATATACACACACATTGGAATAACACTCAACGATCAAAAAGAATGAAACCTTGCCATTTGCAATGACATGGATGGAGCTAAAGTGTATTATGCTAAGTGAAATAAGTCAATCAGAGAAAGACAAATGTCATATGAATTTCACTTGTATGTGGAATTTCAGAAACAAAACAGATGAACGTATGGGAAGGGGGGAAGAGAAGAAAGGGAAACAAACCACAAGAGATTTTTTTTTAATGTTTACTTATTTTTGAGAGAGAGAGACAGAGTGTGAGTGGGAGAGGGACAGAGAGAGACGGAGACACAGAATCCGAAGCAGGCTCCAGGCTATCAGCATAGAGCCTGATGTGGGGCTCAAATTCATGAACTGTGAGATCATGACCTGAGCCAAAGTCAGATGCTTAACCAACTGAGCCACCTAGGCGCCCCAAGAGATTCTTTCTTTTTTTAATTTTTGTAATGTTTATTTATTTTTGACAGAGAGTGAGAGAGAGACAGAGCATGAGCAGGGGAGGGGCGGAGAGAGAGAGAGACACAGAATCTGAAGCAGGCTCCAGGCTCTGAGCTGTCAGCACAGAGCCCAATGTGGGGGCTCAAATTCACAGACTGTGAGATCATGACCTGAGCCAAAGTCAGACACTCAACTGACTGAGCCACCCAGGCACCCTGGTGCCCCAAGAGATTCTTAACCATAAAGAACAAACTGAGGGTTGACGGAGGGAGGCAAGTGGGAGATGGGCTAGATGGGTGATGAGGATTAAGGAGGGCACTTGCTGTGATGAGCACTGTGTGTTGTATGTAAGTGATGGATCTTTGAATTCTACTTCTGAAGCCAGATCAGATAATGATCTCATGGTTCATGGGTTCGAGCCCCAGGGCTGACAGCACAGAACCTGCTTGGGGTTCTCTCTCCCTCTCTCTCTGCCCTTTCCCCACTCGTGCTCACTCTCTCTTAAAATAATAAATAAAATAAAATAAAATAAAATAAAATAAAATAAATAAAAGATAGAATTCATGGAAAAGGTAAGATAACATCATCAATAGTGACACAAACTATAAGGAGACAGCTCTCAAATGTTTTTGTCGCAGGATCTGTTTACGCTACATAACTATTGAGTCCCCTAGAGGGCTTTTCTTTAACTGAGTTAGAACTCTCCATTCTTACAGTATTTGTAATTAAAACTAAGATTTTTTTATTTTATTTTTTTAATTTTTTTAATGTTTATTTGTCAGAGAGAGAGAAACAGAGAGAGCAGGGGAGGGGCAGAGAGAGAGGGAGACACAGAATCTGAAGCAGGCTCCAGGCTCTGAGCTGTCAACACAGAAACCAGCTCAGGGCTTGAACCCACAAACTGTGAGATCATGACCTGAGCTGAAGTCGGACGCTAACCAACTGAGTTACCAAGGTGCCCCAATCCTAAGACTTTTGAAAAATATTGAGTTCCTTACACATTTAAAAGAACAATGATCAATATTTGATTCAACCTAAAGGAACAATCGGTATCATGTTAATGTAACTAACTTTTTAGAAAAGTAACCACATTTTAAAAACTCACTTAGTGAGAATTGTGGTGTTCTTTTACATTTTAGCAAAATTTTCCAGTGCTGGCTGGATGGCATACACGATGATGCTGGTATCTGCTTTTTTATCCCGCCTGTGGCAACATGTTGTTTTAGTTGAAGCACATGACGAAAACACATCCTCGTGTTCATTAGAGAAGTGAGGACCTATTGGTCCCCCAGAAGGGGTCTCTGGGACCCCAGTGTCCTCAGATTACTCTTTGATATCCTTTGTTTTAAAATATCTAGAGGGGCGCCTGGGTGGCGCAGTCGGTTAAGCATCCGACTTCAGCTCAGGTCACGATCTCGCGGTCCGTGAGTTCGAGCCCCGCGTCAGGCTCTGGGCTGATGGCTCGGAGCCTGGAGCCTGTTTCCGATTCTGTGTCTCCCTCTCTCTCCCCCTCCCCCGTTCATGCTCTGTCTCTCTCTGTCCCCAAAAAAATAAACTTTGAAAAAAAAAATTAAAAAAAAATATCTAGGAATTGGGCGCCTGGGTGGCTCAGTCAGTTGGGCGTCCGACGTCAGCTCAGGTCATGATCTCACAGTTCGTGGGTTCCAGCACCGTGTCAGGCTCTGTGCTGACAGCTTAGGGCCTGGAGCCTGCTTCAGATTGTGTGTCTCCCTCTCTCTCTGTTTCTCCTCCACTCGCTCTCTGTCTCTCCCTCGAAAGTGAATAAACACTGAGAAACATTTTAAAAAATATCTAGGAATTAACCAAACACACCTCCGAGGACAGAAGATGGTCTGGCTATGTGGAAAACTGGAAATCAATATGTACTCTCAGATGGGATGAACCAATATAGCAGTCATGTTGGTTCCTCCCCAAATTATACTCAGTGCAGCTGCATTTACAACTGAAGAAGTTAAATTTAATAACTATGCTAAACCTACTTCTGAAAAATAAAGCTAGTAAAAAAACTATACAGGTCTTCTTAAAATGGAGCACACAAGAGAGACAGAGAGATGTCTCTCCCAGAGTTGAGTCTCACTACCAAATCAGAATCATTTTTAAAAATGCGACCCTGGGGGTCCCTGGGTGGCTTAGTCGGTTGAGCATCCGACTTCGGCTCAGATCGTGGTCTCGCAGTTTGTGGGTTCGAGCCCCACGTTGGGTTCTGTGCTGACAAACAGCTCAGATTCTGTGTCTCTCTCTCCCCCTCCCCTGCTCATGCTCTGCCTCCCTCTGTCTCTCAGAAATAAATTAATGTTAAAAAAATTTTTTAAATGCGACCCTGGAGAAGACATGGATGATAGATGATATGTGTGACACCTGTGTCGTGCTGATTGGATATCTCACAAAACATCCTGCACCATTCCAAACCCAATATGTGATAAAGGTGGGAGCACAAATCAAATGGAAATAATGGATTGTTTACTGGTTTGTGGTGAGAAACTGGTCATTCTATGAAGCAGTATAAATCTTTTTAAAATGTTTGTTTTGATGTTTATTTCTTTTAGAGACGGAGAGACAGAGTACAAGCGGGGGAGGAGCAGAGAGAGTCAGAGACAGAATCCGAAGCAGGTTGCAGGCTCCCAGCCCTCAGCATAGAGCCCGACGTGGGCTCAAACTCACAAACCGTGAGATCATGACCTGAGGTGAAGTCGGACACCCAACCAACTGAGCCACCCAGGTGCCCCGGAAGCAGTATAAATCTGAATTCCTGCCTGAGATTCCACATAAAGGTGGAATCCAAATGGATTTCACATGTAGAATGAAGTATAAAGTCAGTAGGAAAAGGATTCAGGAGAATGACTTTGTGATCTATAAGTGAAGGAGGAGTCTAACCAAACATCAAAAGCACAGATGTTGAGGTGATTTTAAAAAGACATGAAATGTATGCTTAATCGGTAAAGCAGCATTCGAATTTCAGAAGCATATCTTCCGTGAGTGCTGACGCCATTTCATTAAATTCATTTAACTGCTTAGAGAAAGAAACACACATGAAAACTTCCAGGACACCCTGGAATATCCAGGATACATGAACAGGCAGATGGAAATTTGGGAAAGGAGCCGGTGCCTTGACTAAAATTGACCAGGGAATACTGTCTAGAGTAAATAAGAAACCAGCACATTAAGAAGAAGAGACTCCAGGGGCGCCTGGGTGGCGCAGTCGGTTAAGCGTCCGACTTCAGCCAGGTCACGATCTCGCAGTCCGAGAGTTCGAGCCCCGCGTCGGGCTCTGGGCTGATGGCTCGGAGCCTGGAGCCTGTTTCCTATTCTGTGTCTCCCTCTCTCTCTGCCCCTCCCCCGTTCATGCTCTGTCTCTCTCTGTCGCAAAAATAAATAAACGTTGAAAAAAAAAATTAAAAAAAAAAAAGAAGAAGAGACTCCATACAGAAACGAGTGCAGGACATGAGCAGAGAACCCACAGAAGGGGTTACACAGGCAAGTGCACAGATGGTTTCAAGACAAGGAAAGGGAAGGGGAAAACGACCCTGAGATTTCCCTGTACACCTATTCATTTCCCCAGATTAGGAAGTGCCCAGTGCCCACAGCTATACGGGGAGGGAGCAATCCCGCGGCCTGCGGCTGAGAACCGAGAATGGAGAAGTGCAGCCTTCACGTGCACCTGAACCTCTGTCTCCATGGCGCACACCTACCTGGACGGAGCCTGTGGGATGCAGCCCCGCTTGTAGTGCGGGAATGGACAAGCCTGCTTGGGAACCGTAACTGGGAAGGGGGCAGGTCCCACGGGCCGGAGGCAAACCCTGGAGCCCCAGCCAGGAGTTCCGTGCACACACAGCAGCGTAAATGAAGCCGTAAAATGACACCGAGTGAATGAGGCAAAAGGCAGCTCAACTCTCCAGCATAATTGCATTTGGGCGCATTAAAAACAGAGCACCTGACACTGTTCTGTGGGATGCTGCAACGCTGTATACATGCCACTATCCGCTGCTCCAAACCCACAGGCTGCAACACAGACAGTGAGCCCTAGTGTAAATGTGGGCGGAGTTACTATAACGTGTCCTGATTGGTTCACCAGTGGAACAAACGCCCCACACTACTACCAGATTGTACAACGTTTAGCAGCATCCCTGGCCTCAGCCCTCCAGATGCCGGTAGCATCCCTCCCTCCCCATGAGCTGTGACAACAAAAGGGCCTCCGGGCATGTGCAAATATTTCAGGGGGACAGGATCAGTCCCAATCAACAATAGTGACCTAGAAGCTGCAAAGGTCACTAGGCTGAGTGAGGAACCCAGGACCCAGCAGGGGCGACCCGAGAAAAGTCCCACCAGCTCCCAAGGCTCAGAGCCTGTCTTACCACCTTTCTCCCCAGTCCTGTTCCCACCCCCAACCGGGGCTTGCTCCCCACAACTGCCTAAATATTGCCACCTACCCTGTCCCTCCTGGTCCCCTCGTGCTGGGCTGCCTCTTCCAGGAAGCAGCCAGCAGGGGAGGACAGAAGACGCTCTCTGGGGTTATTCTGTCAGCAGCACACAGGGGCAGGTGTGGGGCCAGACCTCTGGGCTCCTGGAACTGATGCTGCGTGCTTTATCCCTGTTGCAGCTTCCCAGCAGGCTGTTCCCCAGGGCCTCCTCAAGGTCTGGAGTGGCCAAGAGGATCATCAGAGGATCTCTGGGGATGTGCAGCCCCTACTCCTTCCTCCAACTCCCCAACACAACCAAGACTCCCTGCTGTCTCTGTCTGCCCTGAGAGCCCCAGTCCCTGCTGAGGACTAGGAGCTCCCAGTCTTGGGGGAAACAGGGCTGGAGTAGATGCCCTCAATCCCTTAGGGTCAGGGCAGGGACAGAAGGAAGGCAGGAGCTGGAGCAGCCCAGAGTGGAAATCCACTGGGAATCCAGTGGGAATCCAGGGCTCTGCCCTGGGGTCAAGGCAGCTGGAGGGCTTCCCACAATAAGGGTAATTTAGAGCTGGGTCATAGGGAGTGATTTCTCCTTGTCAATAGAAGTGTTCACTGTCTCCTGGACACACTGGATCAGCCCACCTCACCTCATGGTCAAGTTCTACCCTTTCCTTGTCATCCTGGTGATCCAAGCCTGAGAGTCCACATCAACATAAGCCTCTCTGTGATATAATCAAGCAAATATTTGGTCTCCTGTGTTGTCCTTGTTTATTGACTACCGAGGAGAGTCTTGTATGCTCACGAGGTGACTGGTAGCTGTGGGTTTAACATTATATCACATCTTCTGCCTCCAACTCAAACATCTGGCCTCACCTTTGAGTAGTAGTTTAGATCCACAGAAAGCCCCCCTCCTGGATCCTCAGACCTATGGTTTCCCAATCCCCAGCATGGGAGTCAGACAGACCTCAATCTCCATGTGACCCTTTCCTTCACACGTTGTGTGACCTCCACCAACTGTTCTCATCTGCATAAAGGGGGTACCCATACCCTTGACCTCTCTTTGTGCATCTTGAGATAGCACTGTGCCTACAACAAATCCCCCAAATAGATTCTTCCAAACTCAGGAATGAGAAATTGATGTTTATGGAAAGTAATGTGGGGGAAAAAGGGAAAAGACTTTCCATAAGCTGTCAGAAAGCAAAACCCTTTTAACATGCTTTATGTTCTTATCTAAGCACTGCTCCCCCTCCCCTTTCTCTCTCTTTTCCTCCCTATTCTTCTCCCCCTCTCTTCCTTTCTCACTCTACCTTCCCTTTCCTTTCCTCATGTGAAAATTACCCTGCTACCAACTTCCTTCTCATTCTTCATTCCTTTCCCAGATTTGGCCCCATATCCAAAATTATTCAAGTGTCTGTTCAGATCAATTTAAAGGATTCCTATGCCACTACTTATCTCTCTGTATCTCTTTCTGTCTCTCTCTCTCTCCAGGTCACCTTCTGAACCCAATTTGACATAGAAAACCTCCCTTAGAATCTATCCCTTCCAAGGCAGCGAGAAATTATACATAGTAAATCATCTTCTTAGAGACTAAAAGTTTAATTTCTTTTGTGCATTTGTTATAATTTAAAAGACAGTAGTATAAACCATTGGTAAAGTGCTGGATGAAATGCTGAGTCATATATAATTACTCTGCTTAATTTTCTTTATCCTTATGTTGGAGGAGGGGAAAATCTTCCCTTGCATGAACATTCAAGAAGACCTTGTGTGTCACTGCCCAGACATATCCATGTGATGCCCCCCACCTGCCCATAAGAAGATAACACATTCTTAGGCAGAGTAATGGGAAGGAGTTCATCACATGGGGTCAAGAACAAGAGATCATGATCACTAGATCCCATGCAAGAGGGGTGTAAAAAATTGGGGAAAAACAAATACCCAGCATGTATCCAACACCCAACGATATGTATATTTTCATTTATTGGAGTTTCACCTATGAGTGAAAACATATGGTATCTGTCTTTCTCTGACTGACTTATTTAACTTAGCATAATACCATCCAGTTTCATCCACGTTGCTGAAAATGGCAGGATTTCATTCTTTTTTTTTAATGTTTATTTATTTTTGAGAGAGGGAGAGACAGAGTGCAAGCTGGGGAGGGGCAGAGAGAGAGAGGGAACACAGAATCCGAAGCAGTCTCTAGGCTCTGAGCTGTCCACACAGAGCCCGATGCAGGGCTCAAACTCATGAACCATGAGATCATGACCTGAGCTAAAGTCAGACGCTCAACCAACTGAGCCACCCAGGTGCCCCAGGATTTCACTCTTTCTCATTGCCAAGTAATATTCCATTGTATACATAAACCACATCTTCTTTATCCATTCATCAGTTGATGGACCTTTAGGCTCTTTCCATAATTTGGCTATTGTTGAAAGCACTGGCGTAAACCTTGGGGGACCTGTGCCCCTATGCATCAGCACTCCTGTATCCTTTGGGTAAATTCTAGTAGTGCTATTGCTGAGTTGTAAGGTAGTTCTATTTTTAATTTTTTGAGGAACCTCCACACTGCTTTTCAGAGAGGCTGCACCAGTTTGCATTCCCACCAACAGTGAAGAGGGTTCCCTTTTCTCCACATCCTCACCAGCATCTGTTGTTTCCTGAGTGGTTAATTTTAGCCACTCTGACTGGTGTGAGGAGGTATCTCACTGTGGTTTTGATTTGTATTTCCCTGATGATGAGTGATATCTTACCTCAGTCCTATGAAAACAGAAGTTACTATCCCCAGCTCTTCTCCCTATTTCCTCATGAGCAAACTGGCTATCAGGAGCTTAGGGGACTGAATTTTCTCTGGAAGCTTTTCTTTATGGCATTCTTAAGCTCCTTATTCCTGAGGCTGAAAATTATTGGGCTAAGAAAGGAGGTAAAGACTATGTAGGTGGTGGCCTTCAGGGTGTTACTGTCCATAGAATGGAGGCCCTTGGGCTTGAGGTAAATAATGGAGGCAAAGTCATAGTGCACAATGACCATAGTGAGGTGACACACACATGTAGAAGGTCTCAGCTGAGTAGATCCTCAATATGGTGGCCACGATAAAGACATAGGAGAGGATGATGAGGAATAAACAGCCCATCAGAGCTGAGACACACACCAGGATCACACCCAAGGTGACGGAGGATGTCTCCTTCCCACAGGCCAACTTTAGAAGGGAAAGCACGTGGCAGGCAAAATGGTGGATCACATTAAACCCACAGAAGGTGAGGTGAAAAACTATCAGGGTCACCATCATCCCCATGACTGAGCCACCAGCCCAGCACCAGGGGCAGCTGTGGGGACTCATGAGCACATTGTAGCACAGGGGGTGGCAGATGACCATGTAGCAGTCATAGCCCATGATCATGAACAGAAAGGACTGCTCTGTGTCCTCACATCACTTTGCCCTCATTATTCATTCATATAGTAAAGAAATGTTATTCAACACTTATTTCATATGGAAATATTATAGGTGATGGGATCCAGCTATACCCAAGAACTAGGTCTCTGCTCTCTCTTTTCATGGTCCAGTGAAAGAATCTGTCATATAACCAAAGATGACAGCACAGAATGGTCAGAGATGTGATGAAGGCAGCCTAGGGATCTGAAGAAGCTGGCGAGGGTCACAGATCCAACCTGGGATTTAGAGACTTTGGCAATTGGTGATGTCTACATTGAGACATGAGGGAGTGTAAGTATGATTCAGGCAAGGCAGGTAGGTGGAAGATGGGTTTCCTGACAGTATAGCAAGTGCAAAGGTTCAGAGTGACAGAGGCATGGTACATTTGGGGACAATCGTTGTCTAGCACAGCCCAGAGAGTTGGAGGTGGCTAGGGGAATTCTGGAATGCGAAGGCAGATAGGTGGGTAGGGCAAGATCATGCAAGACCATGGCGTCCACTGGAAGAGTTTGTTCCAAGGAACTCTAAATACTCTCAAAATACATACAGAAAAGATGGAAAGCCTGGATGGCTCAGTTGGTTAAGCATCTGACTTCGGCTCAGGTCATGAACTCATGGTTCGTGGGTTTAAGCCCCGCAATCTGGCTTTGTGCTGACGACTCAGAACCTGGTGCCTGCTTTTGATTCTGTGTCTCCCTCTCTCTCTGCCCCTCCTCACACTCACACTCTGTGTCTCCCTTTCTTTCTCTCTCAAAAATGAATAAACATTTAAAAAAATTTTAAATACACAGAAAAGATGTGTATGGTAATTGAGTATGTCAACATATTTGTAGATGTTTCCACTTGGGGGTCCTATGACGTCTACTACATGTTCCTTCGTGGATTAATACTTAACATGTTGTGTTGGGTCTGACACTAGCAGTGTAAATGCTGAGTCATAGGGGATACCTATGTTCAGCTTGAATAGATTCTGCCAAATGGCTTTCCAAAGTAATTATACCAAGAGGTACATTTTAAGCCCATGCACCATGGTCAGATTCCTGTTTGTAGGGAGTCCCCCTGGCTGCTGTGAGGGAAGCAGGCAGCTGAGGGCCGGCGGGGTGGGCAGACGCAGGAAGAGATGGGCAGAGGTGCGCGTGGGCATCCTGGACTGGGTCGAGTGGCAGACTGGAGGTTGATTTCAGAGGCAGAATGGACTGTGTTGCTGATTGGACAGAGGGACACAGGAAGTGAGCTGTTTCTACACCTAACACTTAAGACCAAATGGGTGAGTTCTTCCCACAACAATGAACAATTCTTCAGCTTCCCAGACACCAACCTGCAGTCCCATAATTCAGTTCACTTCTGACACGAACTACCTGGAGATGCCAGTGACAAGTTTTCAGTGTTCAGGGTACCTGCACTTTTGTCTGATGGGACTTCACAGTTGGAGTTTCTAAATTCCCCCCTTTCATTTTGGATACTTTGCTGGAATGACTCACAGAAATCAGGAAAATGCAACACTTACTCTTCCCAGTTTACTATAAAAGACACAAGTCAGGAACAGCCAGGTAAAACAGGTGCATCAGGCAAGGTGGAGGAAGGACCGAGGACCTTCCATGCCCTCTCCAGACACACCACCCTCCTAGCACCTCCACGTGTTGACAAATGGGAAAGTCTCTGATTCCCATTGCTTAGGGAGTTTTTGTGGACGTTTTGTTACACAGACATGATTGATTGAATCATTGGTTCTTGGAGATTGAATATCAATCCATAGCCCCTCTCCCCACCTGGAAGTCCCAGCTCTCTGATCTCACCTTGGCCGTTCAGGGGAGCAGCCTCCTTCCTAGACTATCCAGGGGCTCCCAACCACCACGCATCTCCTTAGCATGCAAAATCCAGTATCATCACTCCTGAGACAAGGGCTTTAGGAGCTGTGTGTCATGAAGTGGACAAAGACCAAATGTGTTATTATAGCCCAAGGATGCACATACTAATGGAGATGTTCTGGCTCAGATCACCAGGACAACAGGGATAGGGTAGAACTTGACCAGTGTGGGGAGGTGGGGCTATCCAGTGTGACCAGGAGACACTGAAAACTTCTATTGACCAAAGGAAATCAGTCCCCAAGACCCAGCTCTAAATTACCCTTATTCTGGGACACCCTCCAGCTGCCCTGACCCCAGAGCAGAGCTCTGGATTCCCACTGTGGGCTGCACCAGCTCCTGCTTTCCCTCTGACTCTTCCTTGACCCTAAGGGACTGAGGGCATCTACTTCAGCCCTGTTTCCCCCAAGACTGGGAGCTCCTAGTCCTCAGCAGGGACTGGGGCTCTCAGGGCAGACAGAGACAGCAGGGAGTCTTGGTTGTGTTGGGGAGTTGGAGGAAGGAGTAGGGGCTGCACATCCCCAGAGATCCTCTGATGATCCTCTTGGCCACTCCAGACCTTGAGGAGGCCCTGGGGAACAGCCTGCTGGGAAGCTGCAACAGGGATAAAGCACGCAGCATCAGTTCCAGGAGCCCAGAGGTCTGGCCCCACACCTGCCCCTGTGTGCTGCTGACAGAATAACCCCAGAGAGCGTCTTCTGTCCTCCCCTGCTGGCTGCTTCCTGGAAGAGGCAGCCCAGCACGAGGGGACCAGGAGGGACAGGGTAGGTGGCAATAATGGGACATTTATTGGGAACAAGACTCAGACAGTGGATGGGAACCGGGCCTGGTTGAAGGGTTGTAAGACAGATTCTTAGCTCTGGACACCTGCCAGGGGGGCTTCTCAGGGTGCCCATGCTGGGTCCTGGGCTCTTCACTCGGCCTAGTGCAAATGGCACTACAGAGGCCGTGAGTTTGGAATGTGACCAGCTGGTGCATCTGGTACAGACTGATGACAGGAAAGCAGCTCAGAGGACAGGGAAGATATCAGCATCAGGGATAACCCCCCATGTTAGGTAAACATGGAGCCCTTTCCATGAATCCTCTGGACCTTCTGAAGATAGTTCTCCGCTTACTCCCATTTTTCAGTTGGGGAGAGGAGGCTCAGGGCTCGAACGTTCTTTCTCAGACACACATACCAAAGCTGGGGCTTGAACCCTGGCCCTGATGACTGCACACCTGGGGTGCGTTTCAGACAGTTCTCTCTGGAAGCCAGAGTGCAGTGGGAGCAGAGGAGGGGCCTGGGGCAGTGAGCAGTGCAGGGAGGGAGGTGCAGCCATGCAGATGGATAGGAGCAGAGCACACAGACAGCTATTTAGCAGGGGGAGAGGGTGCTGAGTGATGGGGGTTGAGGCACAGAAGGGGGCTGACACGGGTGTCTTGGTTCCTGGTCTGGGGAGGGGGGAAGTCTGCATGGTCAGAAGGCTTTATTTCCAGCTCACCAGCCCAGCCTTCCTCACTCCAGGAAAGTCCCTCCCTATCCTGCTGGTTCTGTGTCCTCTAGGCTCCAGGTTGACCCCTATTGTGGGGGATCCTTCAGAACAACACATCAGTAAGACCAGGGGGTGCAATTATGGCTGGGTTCTGCCCCAGAGACGAGGGTTTCAGGAGCTGTGGGCGACATCGAGGCTCAAGTTATTCATAAAAACATTTTTGTTTTGTTTTATGGTGGATGTCAGGTGCAGAGGTCTGAGTCAATGACGTTTCTGGGTCGCTGCGCTTGACAAGCATTGGTTTTCATCACGTCCTTCTCTGATTTTGCTCACGTTCCCTTTCGACCACTTGTTCCCTCCAGTGCCAACAACCCTTCTCCCATACTAAAGGTATGCGCTTTGATTTGCATGTGCTCTTGTACATGCGTACTGTCTTCTCTGTGCATATATGTGCTGTGAATTATTTGTATCCTTTTAAATTTCATAGAAAAATTTTTGCTTTTTGATTTTATAGAAAAATTATAAGTTTGCAGGAAAACACATACTTCCTCTCTCCCTCACACGGTTTCCTCTTTTACCTCTTGAAATAGTGTATTTGTTCCTGTTGGTGAGCCAATATGGCTACAACCAGAGCCCACGGGATACATTAGGATTCACTGTCTGTGTCGTGGGTTCTGTGGATTCTGACAGATGCATAATGGCATGTATCCACCGTTACAGCATCCTACAGAATAGTGTCAGCTGCTCTATTTTTAATATGCCAAAAGGGTATTATGCTGGAGCGTTCGTCTGCTTTTTGCTTCACTCACTCAACACATTTTATGGGTTCATTTATGCGCTGTGCGTGCATCGAACTCCTGGCTGGGGCTGCAGGGTTTGCATCCAGCCCATGGGTCCTGCCCCCTTCCAAAGAATGGACAGGCAGGCTTTCCAGTTCCCCACTAAAAGCAATGCTACAGAAACACCCTCTGACATGCTCCCCTGTAAATGCCTTTGAGCAATCGCGATAGATGTTCAGGAGCACATGTGCTGGGGCACAGAGTGCGTGCACTCCTCATTTCCACTATTCTGCGCTCTCACAGGCCGTGCACGAGGGTTGCGTTCTCCCCAAAACTGATCAACACCAGGGAGTTTCTAACTTGGGGCTCTCAATAGATATACACTGAATTTCCACTGCATTTTCCTTCCTTTGTCTCTCTCTGTCCCTCTCTCTCTTTTTTCTTATTAGCATGTTTTTATTTGCCTGTGCTACACCCTCTGTAAGTTCTGTGCTCAAACCTTTGCTCATTTTTCTTCCTTTTCCCTCTGCTTATTTCTGTATGGAGCTTTTGCTTGTTGTAGATGTAACTGGTTTCTTGTTTATTCTAGATCATATTCCTTGGTCCTTTTTGCACAATGAACATGATTTTTCTCACCTTTCTGTCTCCTTTAACTGGATCCAGAATATTTTCTGTTGGACAAAAACGCTTCTTGTTGATGTCGTTGTATATTTCAAAATCATGTAAGGTTTGTGCTTCTGGAGTTTGTTAAAAAAGTCCTACTTGGGGTGCCTGGGTAGCTCAGTCGACTGAGTGTCTAACTTTTGATTTTAGCTCAGGGCATGATCCCAGGGCCATTGGATCAAGACCCGGCCAAGCTCCACACTGAGCTTGGAGCCTGCTTCAGATTCTCTGTCTCTGGCCTTTCCCCTCTTCCCTGCTCACTCTCTCTCTCTCTCAAAACCAAAAACAAACACAAAACAAAAGAAGATCCCCACTCCTAGTTCAAGAAAATTATTCTCCTCCACCTTCTTCTATTAACTTCATAGCATCATGTTTCATATTTATGTCAGAAACCCAATTGGATTCCACCCATGCATGTGTTTATAGGCAGAAATTCACATTTACTTTGCTTCTAAACGGGACGGATTTTCCCACCACAAACTCTTACACAATCCATCTTTTTCCATTGATTTGTGTCCTACCTGTATCATATATCAAGTTTTGCATCACACTGGGGTACTTTCTGAGGTGTGCAGCCAACTTGATCGGTGTTGGTGTCTGTTCCAGGGTCACACTTGAAATTGACAATGATGTGTATAATGTCTATAATGCGTCTTCCCCTGCCAGGGCATTTCTCTCCTAGTTAATCCATTTTAATGGTGCAATTGTAAATGGTACTGATTCCTTGATATCTCTTTCTGCTGCTTCATTATTGGTGAACAGAAACACAGCCAATGTTTGTACATTGATTTTATATCCTGCAACTTTGCTGAATTCACGTATCAGCTCTAGCAGTTTTTTGGTGGCGTCTTTTGGATTTTCCTTGTGGAGCATCATTCGTCTGTGAAGAGTGAAAGTTTGACCTCTTCCTGCCAATTTGGATGAGTTTTATTACTTTTGTTGCCTGACTGCTGAGGCTAGAACTTCCAACATTATGTTGAACAACAGTGGTGAGAGTGGACACCTGTGTTGTGTTCCTGATCTCAGGGGGAAAGCTCTCAGTTTTTTGCCACTGAGGATGATACTAACAGTGGGCTTTTCATATATGGCTTTTATGATGTTAAGGGATGCTCCTTCTATTCCTGCTTTCTTGAGGGTTTTTATCAAGAAAGAATGCTGTATTTTGTCAAATGCTTTTTCTGCATCTATTTAAAAGATCATAGGGTTCTTACCCTTTCTTTTATTAATGTGGTGTATCACATTGATTGATTTGTGAATATTGAACCAGGCCTGCAGCCCAGGAATAAATCCCACTTGATTGTGGTGAAAAATTCTTTTAATGTACTGTTGACTTCGATTTGCTAGTATCTTGTTGAGAATTTTTGCATCCAGATTCATCAGGGATATTGGCCTGTAATTCTCCTTTTTAGGAGGGTCTTTGTCTGGGTTTGGAATCAAGGTAATTCTGGATTCATAGAATGAATTTGGAAGCTTTCCTTCCATTTCTATTTTTTGGAACAGTATGAGAATAATAGGTGTTAACTCTGCTTTAAATGTCTGGTAGAATTGTCCTGGGAAGCCATCTGCCCCAGGACTCTTATTTTTGGGGAGATTTTTGATTACTGATTCCATTTCTTTCCTGGCTATGGGCCTGTTCATATTTTCTGTTTCTTCCTGTTTGAGTTTTGGTAGTGCATGAGTTTCTAAGAATCTGTACATTTCTTCCCGATTGTCCAGCTTGTTGGCATATAATTCTTCATAGTATTCTCGTATATGTTTGTATTCCTGTGGTGTTGGTTGTGATGTCTCCTCTTTCATTTGTGATTTTATCTATTTGGGTCCTCTCTATTTTCTTTTTGAGAAGTCTGGTTAGGAGTTTATCAATTTTGCTTATTCTTTCAAAAAACCAGCTCTTAGTTTCATTGATCTGTTCTACTGGGTTGTTTTTTTTTTATTCTATATCATTTATTTCTGTTCTAATCTTTATTATTTCCCTTCTTCTCCTGGCTTTGGGCTTTATTTGCTGCTCCTTTTCTAGCTCCTTTAGGTGTGAGGTTAAGTTGTGTATTTGGTACCTCTTTTGCTTCTTGAGACAGGCCTGAATTCCAGTGTATTTTCCTCTTAGGACTGTCTTTGCTGCATCCCAAAGGGCTTGGACTGTTGTGCTTTCATTTTCATTTGCTTCCATGTATTATTTTTTAGTTTTTTGATGTTTATTTATTTTTGAGAAAGAGGGAGAGACAGAGCTTGAGCAGAGGAGGGGCAGAGAGAGAGGGAGACACAGAATCCGAAGCAGACTTCAGGCTCTGAGCTGTCAGCACAGAGCTTGACGCAGGGGTTGAACTCATGAACTGCAAGATTATGACCTGAGCCGAAGTCCGATGTTTAACCAACTGAGCCACCCAGGTTCCCCTGCTTCCATGTGTTTTTAAATTTCTTCTTTAATTTCCTGGTTAACCCTTTCATTCCTTAGAAGGATGTTCTTTAACCTCCATATATCTGAGGGCTTTCCAAATTTTTTCTTGTGGTTGATTTCAAGTTCCTAGCATTGTGATCTGAAAATATGCATGGTATGATCTCAATCTTTTTGTACCTGGTCAGGGCTGATTTTTGCAAGATTGGTATGGTTTTGCACTGACTTTATTTTTCAGAAGGAACTTAAGGAAACTTTTATCAAATGTACAGTAGACTCACTATAGACATAATGTAGGTGTGCTGATGATGTAATCATTACCATATTCACTCATCCATCCAAGAGTGTAGATTGCCCTCCATATATTCAGATCACCTCCTACATTTTTACTAATGGTTAACATTTCTGAATTTGGATGTATTGCATGTGTTTCATTAATTCCTAGATATTTTATAGCAAAAGTTTTCAAAGTGTGATATGAAGACCCTGTGGTCCTGGAGACCCTTTCTGGGGGAACATCAGTTCCTTACTTTTCCATTTTTCATCATATGCTTCAACTAAAACAACATGTTGCCACAGGCTGAATGAAGAGGCAGGTATGAGCATCAATTTGTTTCCCATCCAAGTTTGTTAAAATGTAAAAACAAACAAACAAACAAACAAACAAACAAAAAACAGCAACTCTTCTCACCAAATGTTAATTTTGTAAATGTAGTTACTGTCTAAAAACATGTTACTTGTATTGACATTGAGCAGGTGACTATTCTTTTGAATGTATGCATAATAAGTATTTTCAAAGAATCTCGGTGTTAACTTCTAATATGGTGAAAACGGAGAGTTGTACTGCACCCAAACAGGAACCCATCAGAGTCTCATATTTTCTTGAGTGTTAAGAAATCACCAGACCACAATGTTGGCGAGCCGTGTCTTTACAGTTTGTGTCACCGTTGGGAATGTTATCTTAGTTTTGCTTAAAGCTTATACTTTGAATGATTACTGCTGGAGTAATTCTGTGAGAAATACTGAGTGTTGCGAGCCGATCTTGTCTTCTGCAGACTGTGCTCTCTATTGCTGTGGTACCTTATGTCTTCATTCTTTACTTTTTCTGGGTGAAGGAGCATGTCTCTTTCCTTCCCATCCGTACATACCTTCTTTCTTGTTCTTATTTATAGCACCGCTCATGACTTTCAGTTCCATGCTAAAGAACAGCAGAACCAGTGAGTATCCGGGTCACTTTCCCAATCCTAACATACTGCGTCTGTAGTCTCCCCATTTCATATATTGTTGTATAGACTCATGATTGTCATGTTGGTCACCTTCATTCCTCTTCTGATCTCACCAGATGCAGCACCCGTGCCTGGTCAGAACTATAGCATGGTGACTGAGTTCATCCTCGTGGGATTCTCTAACTTCCCACAGCATCTCCTGCCCACCTTCTTCCTGCTGTACCTGCTCATGTACCTGTTCACGCTGCTGGGGAACCTGCTCATCATGGCCACAGTCTGGAGCGAGCGCAGCCTGCACACGCCCATGTACCTCTTCCTGTGCGCCCTGTCCACCTCTGAGATTCTGTTCACCGTTGCCGTCACCCCTCGCATGCTGGTTGACATGCTCTCCACTCGCCGCACCATCACCTGGACGGCCTGTGCCAGCCAGATGTTTTTCTCCTTCACGTTTGGCTTCACCCACTCCTTCCTGCTCATGATCATGGGCTACGACCGCTATGTGGCCATCTGCCACCCCCTGCGCTACAATGTTCTCATGAGCAACCGTAGCTGTGCCCGTCTGGTGTCCTGGACCTGGGCTGGTGGCTCAGTCATGGGGATGATGGTGACCCTGATAGTTTTTCACCTCACCTTCTGTGGGTCTAATGTGATCCACCATTTTCTATGCCATGTGTTTTCCCTTCTAAAGTTGGCCTGTGGGAATGAGAATTCCTCTGTCACCTGGGCTGTGATCCTGGTGTGTGTCTCAGCTCTGATGAGCTGTTTATTCCTCATCGTCCTCTCCTATGTCTTCATCGTGGCCGCCATATTGCGGATCCCCTCTGCTGAGGGCAGGCACAAGACCTTCTCCACATGTGTGTCCCACCTCACGGTGGTCATTGTGCACTACAGCTTTGCTTCCATTATCTACCTCAAGCCCAAGGGCCCCCATTCTATGGACAGTAACACCCTGATGGCCACCACCTATACAGTCTTCACTCCCTTTCTCAGTCCAATCATTTTCAGCCTCAGGAATAAGGAGCTCAAGAATGCCATAAAGAAAAGCTTCCAGAGAAAATTCAGTCCCCTAAGCTCCTGACGGCCAGTTTGGCGGTGAGGAAAATGACAGTAGGGTTGGGGATGATCAAGTCCATCTCCATAAGCCTGTTGTAGGGATTCTATATAAGAAAATACTGAGTAAGTATTGTTGAATGCATCTATAGGTGTTGGATACCTGCTAGGTATTTGTTTTTCTCCAATTTGTGTGCCTCCCTCTTGCATAGGATCTAGAGATCATGATCTCCTGTTCAAGACCCCATGTGATGAACTCCATCCCATTACTTCTGTCTACAAATGTGTTATGTACCTGTGGATGAGTGGGGGGGGGGCATCACATGGATGTGTCTGGGCACTGATGCCCATGGTTCTTCTCAAATGGAGAAGGAAGGAAAGACTTTCCCTTCATCACCATACGTCTGAACAAAAGCATGCATAATAATAAATGCCATCAGCTTTTCTCTCAGGCATGTGTCCAGTGTTTTATATACCATTTAATATAAAAATGTACAAAAAGTAAACTCTTCCTCTCCAAGAAGTTGGTTGACAGTGTATATAGTTCCTTCTGTCCTAGCAGAGGATAGACCCTAAGGGAGTTTTTCTACCTTGATTGGTGTTGAGTGAAGGATGTCAGAATAAGAAGTGAAGGGAAAGAGGGAGGGAGGGAGGGTAGGAGGAAGGGAGGGGAAGAGAGTGAGGGGAGGAGACGGTTCAGTGCTTGGATAAGAACATACAGAATGTTTAAAGGGTCTTGCTTATGGAAATCCTTTTCTGTTTTTCCCCACATTACTTTCAATAAAACATCAATTTCTCATTCCTGTGTACTTACATCTATCTGCGGGCTCTGTTGGAGGACACAGTGCTATCTCAAGATAGCACAAAGGAAGGTCAAGGGTGTGGCAGATGAGAAATGTTGGTGAGGGTCACACAACATGTGAAGGAAGGGGTCACATGCAACTTTAGGTCTAACTTCCATGATAGGGTTTGGGAAATCATATGTCTGAGCATCCAGGAGGGGGTCTTCTGTTAATGTAAATTTCTTACTTAAGCTGTGGCCAGATATTTGAGCTGCAGGCAGAAGGTGTTTTATAATAATAAACCAAGGGAGGGCTGTTGCATATGAGTGCCTGCCATTTGCCAAACGTTGTGGAAAGAGTTTCCTATGCATTCACTCTTCTAAGTCTCAAAATAAATCATTATTTCTCCGCATTTAGATATGACCCACTTCTATTATTATTCACAATTTTGAAACACAGAAAATGAAAATCTGATAGATAATTTGTCCTGGGTCACACCACCTTGAAGGGGGGAAGCAGGAATCGATTACAATGTGCACGTGTGTGCAGTTGGTGAATAGGAACCCACCTCTCTCAGGTGTCTACAGAGAGAAGTGAGGTCATGACTGGGAGGAGAAGGCTGTCATTAGAAGGAAGAGACCCCTTTCAGGGAAGGAGGGCAGGTGCAGCCCTAGGCACACACCCCTTTCACACAGCCAGAGGGAAACACGGACTCCAGAGGAGTTCATGAGACACTTTTGCTCATGCACACTGACAACGAGAGCTTGGAAAAACCGTCTATGGTAATTTTGGGATTCCTTTCATCATTTTACTCATTATTGGTTTACTAACTAATGCCACCCCTCCCCATCAAGATGTCCTTATCTATGGTGCATTTGGGGACATTGGTATGTTCAGTTCACCAGGGAGAGTTGGAAGTCACTAAGAGGGTGCTGGAATGAGATGTAGATATGTGGGTAGGGCAAGAGCATGTGAGACCATGGTGTCCACTTAGAGAGTTTGTTCCAAGGGCAGTGGGGAACTCTAAATACTCTTAAAATACATACACAAAAGAGCTGTGTGGTATTCCATTATGTGAACATATGCATAGACATTTCCATTTGGGGATACTACAAATGGTGCTCTTATGACATCTACTACATGTCCTTAGTGGATTAACACTTATGTGTTGTGTTGAGTCTGTAGCTAGAAGTGTAAAGGCCAAGTCATAGGGGATACTATGTTCAGGTTGAATAGATGTTGACAAAAGTTTACCAAAGTGGTTGTACCAAGTAGAAAAAATTTTTAATCAAATTCAAGTTAGTTAACATATAGTGTTTTGGATTCAGGAGTAGAATTTAGTGATTTGTTACTTACATACAACACCTAGCGCTCATCCCAGCAAGTGCCCATCTGCCCACCCACCTCCCCTCCAGCATCCTTCAGTTTGTTCTCTGCATTTAGGTCTCTTATGGTTTGCCTCCCTCCCTGTTTTTATCTTATTTTTCCTTTCCTTCCCCTATGTTCATCTGTTTTGTTTCTTAAATTCTGCATATAAGTGAAATCATATGATATTTCTTTTTCTCTGACTGACTTATTTCACTTAGCATAATACAGTAAACCTTGGATTACGAGAATAATTCGTTCTGGAAACATGCTTGTAATCCAAAGCACTTGTCTATCAAAGCAAATTTCCCTATAAGAAATAATGGAAACTCAGATGATTTGTTCTGCAACCCTAAAATATTTATGTAAAAATGATTACAATACTGTAATATAATACAAAATAATAAAGGAAATATAAAATATAAAGAAAAATAAACAAACTAACCTGCACTTACCTTTGAAAACCTTCATGGCTGGTGTGAAGGAGACAAGAGAGAGGAGGGTTATTGTGTTGGACGACTTTCACGATCACTAATGGAATCACTGCTATCTATTGGCTCAGTGGAAGCTTTTCCTGCATGGAGGCAATTGTATACACTTGCATAGATGTTGACTACAGCACAGTATTAATAAACTCTTGTCATATATTGTATTTAATGTAAACTGACAATAAGGCAGCAAGGAAAGGGCCTCAATCTGCAGGCAGCCTGACCTAAAATGAAGCAAAGCATTCCTGAGCTTCCTCTTGTATGGAGAAGCAAAGGACTGTCCACAGGTGCTTTGAAGTGACAAAAAATACACCAGTGCCCATTGTAGGCATCTTCAAACATTCTGAAAAATCACTGATTTCTGCCAAATACTACAGCCTGAGACCGAGCATGGGAGATGATCACCCACAATCCTACAGCAGGAGAGAGAGAGGAACCATTGGCTCAGTTGTGATCATGTGACATCTGGAGTCACATCCCACCCGTATTGCAAGACATTGCTCACTTATCAAGTTGCAATTTATTAGAGGGGTGCCTGGGTGGCTCAGTCAGTTAAGCATCCAACTTCGGCTCAGGTCATAATTTCCTGGTTCACGAGTTCAAGCTCCACATTGGGCTCTGTACTTATGGCTCAGAGCCTGGAGCCTGCTTCGAATTCTGTGTCTTCTCTTTCTCTGCTCCTCTCCCATTCATGCTGGTCTGTCTCTCTCAAAAATAAACATGATAATTTTTTAATTTATTAGAAATGTTTGCTTGCCTTATAGAGCACTTGCAGAACAAGGCACTCATAGTCAAAGGTTTTACTGTGCACTCTAGTTCCATCCACATTGTTGCAAATGGTAAGATTTCATTCTTTTTCATCGTTATTATTCCAATGTATATATATATACAAATCTTCTTTATCCACTCATCAGTCTATGGGCATTTGGACTCTTTCTGTAGTTTGACTAAGGCTGATAGTGCTGCTATAAATTTGGGGTGCATATACCCCTTCGAATCCACATTTTTGTATCCTTTGGATAAATACCTACTAGTGCAATTGCTGGGTCATAGGGCAGTTCTATGTTTAATTTTTTGAGGAGCCTCCATACTGTTTTCCACAGTGGCTGCCCCAGTTTGCATTCTCGCCAACAACGCAAAAGTGTTCTCCTTTCTCTGCATCCTCACAAACATCTGTTATTTCTTGAGTTGTTAATTCTAGGCATTCTGACAGGTGTGAGGTGGCATTCAAGTGGTACATTTTAAGCCCATGCACCATGGTCAGATTCCCGTTTGTAGGGAGTCCCCCTGGCTGCTGTGAGGGAAGCAGGCAGCTGAGGGCCGGCGGGGTGGGCAGACGCAGGAAGAGATGGGCAGAGGTGCGCGTGGGCATCCTGGACTGGGTCGAGTGGCAGACTGGAGGTTGATTTCAGAGGCAGAATGGACTGTGTTGTTGATTGGACAGAGGGACACAGGAAGTGAGCTGTTTCTACACCTAACACTTAAGACCAAATGGGTGAGTTCTTCCCACAACAATGAACAATTCTTCAGCTTCCCAGACACCAACCTGCAGTCCCATAATTCAGTTCACTTCTGACACGAACTACCTGGAGATGCCAGTGACAAGTTTTCAGTGTTCAGGGTACCTGCACTTTTGTCTGATGGGACTTCACAGTTGGGGTTTCTAAATTCCCCCCTTTCATTTTGGATACTTTGCTGGAATGACTCACAGAAATCAGGAAAATGCAACACTTACTCTTCCCAGTTTACTATAAAAGACACAAGTCAGGAACAGCCAGGTAAAACAGGTGCATCAGGCAAGGTGGAGGAAGGACCGAGGACCTTCCATGCCCTCTCCAGACACACCACCCTCCTAGCACCTCCACGTGTTGACAAATGGGAAAGTCTCTGATTCCCATTGCTTAGGGAGTTTTTGTGGACGTTTTGTTACACAGACATGATTGATTGAATCATTGGTTCTTGGAGATTGAATATCAATCCATAGCCCCTCTCCCCACCTGGAAGTCCCAGCTCTCTGATCTCACCTTGGCCGTTCAGGGGAGCAGCCTCCTTCCTAGACTATCCAGGGGCTCCCAACCACCACGCATCTCCTTAGCATGCAAAATCCAGTATCATCACTCCTGAGACAAGGGCTTTAGGAGCTGTGTGTCATGAAGTGGACAAAGACCAAATGTGTTTTTATAGCCCAAGGATGCACATACTAATGGAGATGTTCTGGCTCGGATCACCAGGACAACAGGAATAGGGTAGAACTTGACCAGTGTGGGGAGGTGGGGCTATCCAGTATGACCAGGAGACACTGAAAACTTCTATTGACCAAAGGAAATCAGTCCCCAAGACCCAGCTCTAAATTACCCTTATTCTGGGACACCCTCCAGCTGCCCTGACCCCAGAGCAGAGCTCTGGATTCCCACTGTGGGCTGCACCAGCTCCTACTTTCCCTCTGACTCTTCCTTGACCCTAAGGGACTGAGGGCATCTACTCCAGCCCTGTTTCCCCCAAGACTGGGAGCTCCTAGTCCTCAGCAGGGACTGGGGCTCTCAGGGCAGACAGAGACAGCAGGGAGTCTTGGTTGTGTTGGGGAGTTGGAGGAAGGAGTAGGGGCTGCACATCCCCAGAGATCCTCTGATGATCCTCTTGGCCACTCCAGACCCTGAGGAGGCCCTGGGGAACAGCCTGCTGGGAAGCTGCAACAGGGATAAAGCACACAGCATCAGTTCCAGGAGCCCAGAGGTCTGGCCCCACACCTGCCCCTGTGTGCTGCTGACAGAATAACCCCAGAGAGCGTCTTCTGTCCTCCCCTGCTGGCTGCTTCCTGGAAGAGGCAGCCCAGCACGAGGGGACCAGGAGGGACAGGGTAGGTGGCAATATTTAGGCAGTTGTGGGGAGCAAGCCCCGGTTGGGGGTGGGAACAGGACTGGGGAGAAAGGTGGTAAGACAGGCTCTGAGCCTTGGGAGCTGGTGGGACTTTTCTCGGGTCGCCCCTGCTGGGTCCTGGGTTCCTCACTCAGCCTAGTGACCTTTGCAGCTTCTAGGTCACTATTGTTGATTGGGACTGATCCTGTCCCCCTGAAATATTTGCACATGCCCGGAGGCCCTTTTGTTGTCACAGCTCATGGGGAGGGAGGGATGCTACCGGCATCTGGAGGGCTGAGGCCAGGGATGCTGCTAAACGTTGTACAATCTGGTAGTAGTGTGGGGCGTTTGTTCCACTGGTGAACCAATCAGGACACGTTATAGTAACTCCGCCCACATTTACACTAGGGCTCACTGTCTGTGTTGCAGCCTGTGGGTTTGGAGCAGCGGATAGTGGCATGTATACAGCGTTGCAGCATCCCACAGAACAGTGTCAGGTGCTCTGTTTTTAATGCGCCCAGATGCAATTATGCTGGAGAGTTGAGCTGCCTTTTGCCTCATTCACTCGGTGTCATTTTACGGCTTCATTTACGCTGCTGTGTGTGCACGGAACTCCTGGCTGGGGCTCCAGGGTTTGCCTCCGGCCCGTGGGACCTGCCCCCTTCCCAGTTACGGTTCCCAAGCAGGCTTGTCCATTCCCGCACTACAAGCGGGGCTGCATCCCACAGGCTCCGTCCAGGTAGGTGTGCGCCATGGAGACAGAGGTTCAGGTGCACGTGAAGGCTGCACTTCTCCATTCTCGGTTCTCAGCCGCAGGCCGCGGGATTGCTCCCTCCCCGTATAGCTGTGGGCACTGGGCACTTCCTAATCTGGGGAAATGAATAGGTGTACAGGGAAATCTCAGGGTCGTTTTCCCCTTCCCTTTCCTTGTCTTGAAACCATCTGTGCACTTGCCTGTGTAACCCCTTCTGTGGGTTCTCTGCTCATGTCCTGCACTCGTTTCTGTATGGAGTCTCTTCTTCTTTTTTTTTTTTAATTTTTTTTTTCAACGTTTATTTATTTTTGCGACAGAGAGAGACAGAGCATGAACGGGGGAGGGGCAGAGAGAGAGGGAGACACAGAATAGGAAACAGGCTCCAGGCTCCGAGCCATCAGCCCAGAGCCCGACGCGGGGCTCGAACTCTCGGACTGCGAGATCGTGACCTGGCTGAAGTCGGACGCTTAACCGACTGCGCCACCCAGGCGCCCCTGGAGTCTCTTCTTCTTAATGTGCTGGTTTCTTATTTACTCTAGACAGTATTCCCTGGTCAATTTTAGTCAAGGCACCGGCTCCTTTCCCAAATTTCCATCTGCCTGTTCATGTATCCTGGATATCCTTTGTTGAACAAAACCTTTGTGGAAGTTTTCATGTCTGTTTCTTTTTCCAATAGTTAAAATATATTTAATGAGAATGGCGTCAGCACTCATAGAAGATATGCTGATGAAATTCAAATACTCCTTTGTGTGTGTGTGTGTGTGTGTATGTATATATTAATTAATTAATTAATTAATTAATTTATATAGAATGCATACATACATTTCATCTTTTTTTGAAGTTTTTATTTAAATTCCCGTTAACATACATGTAATATTAGTTTCAGGTGTACAATACAGTGATGCAGCACTTCTGTACATCATCCGGTGCTCATCACAGCAAGTGCACTCCTTCATCCCCATTACCTAATTCACCCAGCCCCCCACTCCATGTCCTCTGTTCACCATCAGTTGGTTGTCTATAGTTAAGAGTCTCTTCCTTGGTTTGCCTCTCTCTCTCTGTCTCTCTCCCTCTTCCACTTCTCAATTTTTTTTGTTTCTTAAATTCCACATATGAGTGAAATCATATGCTATTTGTTTTTCTCTGACTGGCTTATTCACTTAGTATAATACCCTCTAGGTCCATCCATGTTGCAAATGGAAAGATTTCAGCCTTTTTTATGGTTGAGTAATATTCCGTTGTATATATTATATATGTGTATAATCTTATATAGCCATATATAGATATCTCAGTAGTTACAGTTTCTGTCCTTGGAAGTACTGCATTGTGTGATTAATTCCTAGATTTTTCATAACAGAGGTTTTCAAAGTATGATATGAGGGCCCTGGGGTCCCAGAGACCCATTCCGGGGGACCACCAAGTCCTCACTCTTCCAGTGAAGGTGAGGATATATTTTCATCATATGCTTCAAATTAAGAACATATTGCCACAGGCTGAATGATGAGGATACTGCATCATCTTCTATGCCATCTAGCCAGCACTGGACAAATTTGCTAAAATTTAAAACAAAGCCACACTTCTCATTAAATAAGGGTTTTTTTTTTTTTTTATCTTTATTCATTTTTGAGAGAGAGAGAGAGAGAGAGAGAGAGCCAGAGCACAAGCAGGCAAGGGGCAAAGAAAGAGGAGGAGACACAGAATCTGAAGCAGGCTCCAGGCTCTGAGTTGTCAGCACAGAGCCCAATGCAGGACTCGAACTCACGAACCGTGAGATCATGACCTGAGCTGAAGCCAGACACTTAACTGACTGAGCCACCCAGGTGCTCCGTCATTAAATGGGTTTTTAAAATATGGTTACTTTCCTTAGTTTGAACCAAAGGTTGATTATTATTCTTTAAATGTGTCAAGAACTTTGAGCTCCTGGGTGGCTCAGTCAGTTAAGCAACCAACTCTTGGTTTCAGTTCAGGTCATGATCTCCCGCTTCATGAGTTCTAACCCCTCGTGGGCCTTGCACTGACAGTGTGTGGATCCTACTTGGGATTCTCTTTCTCTCCCTCTCTCTCTCTGTCCTTCCCCAACTCATGCTGTCTCTGTCTCTCTCAAAATAATAAGTAAACTTTACAAATGTGTTAGAACTAAATATGTTCAAAGAATCTCAGTTTTAATTACTAATATGGTAAGAATGGAGACTTCTAACTCACTCAAACAAAAGCCCTCTAGGGGACTCACCGGTTTTGTTTTGTTTTGTTTTTTTCATAAAGAAATCTTGAGACCAAACTGTTTGAGAGCTGTCTCCTTATAGTTTGTGTCACTATTGACAATGTTGTCTTACTTTTTCCTTAAATTCTATCTGGTGTGTGATTATTATGGGTGCAATTCTATGGGAAACACTATGAGTTTGGGAAGTTGATCTGTCTTCCACAGCATGTGTTCTGTCTTTGCTCAAAGATTTTCTGCCTTCATTCTTGCACCTTTCTAGGTAGATGATCACGTGTCTTTCCGTCCAATCCTGATATTCCTTCTTTCTTTATCATTCCTCAAGCACTGCTCCCGGCTTTCATTTCCCTGCTAATGAACAGCAGAGACAGTGAGTAACCTTGGCTTGTTTCTGATGCTAAAATAGTGCATCTAGGGGCGCCTGGGTGGCGCAATCGGTTAAGCGTCCGACTTCAGCCAGGTCACGATCTCGCGGTCCGTGAGTTCGAGCCCCGCGTCAGGCTCTGGGCTGATGGCTCGGAGCCTGGAGCCTGTTTCCGATTCTGTGTCTCCCTCTCTCTCCCCCTCCCCCGTTCATGCTCTGTCTCTCTCTGTCCCAAAAATAAATAAAAACGTTGAAAAAAAAATTTAAAATAGTGCATCTATTGTCTCCCACTTCTTGCTAGTTTTCTAGTGTATGTTCTTAGTTATCTAGGAAAAGTCCAGTTGATTTCATATTTAGAAGAAACTTCTAAAAAATCTTTAAGATGCGTACATATATCAATCATTATACTGTATATCTAAAATAATACAATATTTTATGATAATTATGTATTAATTTTTAAAATCATAAACAGTAATCGAAATTTAGCAATCCAGGATTGCTGTCTGAATTGATATAATTATATGATATTTATTTTAGTTTATTCCTGTGACTGATCACATGATAGGTTTTCTGACACTGAATCATCTTTGTTATTCATGGGATAAATTACGCACCCTCATTCCCTTTCTGATCTCACCAGATGCAGCACCCGTGCCTGGTCAGAACTATAGCATGGTGACTGAGTTCATCCTCGTGGGATTCTCCACCTTCCCACAGCATCTCCTGCCCGCCTTCTTCCTGCTGTACCTGATCATGTACCTGTTCACGCTGCTGGGGAACCTGCTCATCATGGCCACAGTCTGGAGCGAGCACAGCCTGCACACGCCCATGTACCTCTTCCTGTGCGCCCTGTCCACCTCCGAGATTCTGTTCACCGTTGCCGTCACCCCTCGCATGCTGGTTGACATGCTCTCCACCCGCCGCACCATCACCTGGACGGCCTGTGCCAGCCAGATGTTTTTCTCCTTCACGTTCGGCTTCACCCACTCCTTCCTGCTCATGATCATGGGCTACGACCGCTACGTGGCCATCTGCCACCCCCTGCACTACAATGTGCTCATGAGCAACCGTGGCTGTGCCCGCCTTGTGTCTTGGTTCTGGGTTGGTGGCTCAGTCATGGGGATAATGTTGACGCTGATAGTTTTTCATCTCACCTTCTGTGGGTCTAATGTGATCCACCATTTTGCCTGTCACGTGCTTTCCCTTCTAAAGTTGGCCTGTGGGAAGGAGACATCCTCTGTCACCTTGGGTGTGATCCTGGTGTGTGTCTCAGCTCTGATGGGCTGCTTATTCCTCATCGTCCTTTCCTATGTCTTCATCGTGGCCGCCATATTGCGGATCCCCTCTGCTGAGGGCAGGCACAAGACCTTCTCCACATGTGTGTCCCACCTCACAGTGGTCATTGTGCACTATGGCTTTGCCTCCATTATCTACCTCAAGCCCAAGGGCCCCCATTCTATGGACAGTAACATCCTGATGGCCACCACCTATACAGTCTTCACCCCCTTTCTCAGCCCAATCATTTTCAGCCTCAGGAATAAGGAGCTCAAGAATGCCATAAAGAAAAGCTTCCGGAAAAAATTTAGTCCCTTAAGCTCCTGACACTGGAGGAAATATGTTGGTGAGGAAATATGACAGAAGGGCTGGGGATAATAATGTCTCCATAGGACTTTTTAGTGATTCAATATATGAAAATATTGAATAGGTATTGGTGGGTGCATCCATATGTGTGGAGGCATCCTACACCTTTGCTTTTCCTCAATTTGATTGCCCATCTCTTCTATAGGCTCTAGTAAGCATGATCTCATGTTTAAGACCCCATGTGATGAGCCACATCCCATTAACTCTTCTAAGAATGTGTTACCTACCTATTGGCTAGTGAGAGACATGACATGGATGTGTGTCAACACTGATGCCCATTGTTCTTCTTAAATGCAGAAGCAAGAGAAGAATTTCTCCTCCACCACCTTAAGGATAAATCAAAATAGGCATAAAAATAACTGCCTCCAGTATCAGGGATTTTCTTATCAGGCACTGTGCCCACTGTTTATAAGTATTACCTTCTAATTATAACAAATGCCCAAAAGAACATTAAATATTTGTCTCCATGGAGACTGTTGAATGTTTACGGTTCCTCGCTGTGTTTAGAGGGGATTGACCTTAAGGAGGTTTCTATTTTGAGCTGGGTTGAGTGAAGGATGTAGGAATGTTTAGTAGAAGAAAAGAGAGAGATAGAGAAATGGAGACAGAAACAGAGACAGAGAGAGAAAGGGGAGAAGATTCAGTGTTTGGGTAAGAACATACAAAATGTTTAAAGGGTGTTGCTCTCTGACATGTTATGGAAATCTTTTTCCCTTTTACCCCACAATACTTCTGGTAAAACATCAGTTTCTCATTCTTGTGTTTACTCAAATCTATCTACGGGCTCTGTTGGAGGACACAGTGCTCTCTCAAGATGGCACAAAGAAAGGTCAAGGGTGTGGGTACCTCCTTTATGCTGATGACAAATGTTGGTGGGGGTCACACAACATGTGAGTGAAGGGGTCACATGCAACTTTAGGTGTGTCTGACTCCCATGCTGGAGTTGGGAAACCATGTCTGAAGCTCCAGGAGGGGGCCTCCCATTGGTGTAAATTCTTACTTAAACTGTGGTCAGATATTTGAGCTGCAGTCAGAAGATGTTTTACAATACTAATCTAAGGATGGCTGCCACATACGAGTATCTGCCACTTGCTAAATGCTGTGGGAAGGGTTTCCTATGCATTCACTCTTCTAAGTCTCAAAGTAAATTATCCTTTCTCCACATTTAGATATGACCCACATCTATCACTAATCACATTTTTGAAATGCAAAAAATGCAAATCGGTCCCAGGCCACAGCACCATGGAGGCAGGGAGCAGGAATCGATTACAATGTGCACGTGTGTGCAATTGGTGACCAGGAGCCCCCCTCTCTCAGGTGTCTACAGAGAGAAGTGAGGTCATGACTAGGAGGAGAAGGCTGTCATTAGAAGGAAGGGACCCTTTTCAGGGAAGGAGGGCAGGTGCAGCCCTAGGTACACACCCCTTTCACACAGCCAGAGGGAAACACGGACTCCAGAGGAGTTCATGAGACACTTTGTCTCATGAACACTGACAACGAGAGCTTGGCAAAACCGGCTATGGCAGTTTTGGGGTTCCATTCATTATTTTGCTCATTATCGGTGTTACTGATGGATACCCCCACCATTCCTAAGATGTGCTTCTCCAGAGCCTGTGGCTGCGTTCCCTTACCCAGCAAGAGGGAGTGTGCAGATGAGATGCAGTTAAGATCTGAGACAGGGGGATTACCCTCATCACCCAGATGGGCTGCTATAATTGCAAGTGTCCTTATGCAAGGGGGCAGGAGGGGCCAGAGACAGGGAGCAGTAGGGGATGTGACACCGGAAGGAGGAATTGGAGTAGCTGAGGCAGGAACCACGAGCCAGGGGATGCGTGGTGCCCTCGAAGCTGGGAAAGCAGGAGACACATCCCTCCCCGGATCCCCCGAAGGACGCAGCCCTGCTCACACCTGGACTCACACCTGGTGACCCTGATTCAATTCTGGCCTCCAGCATGGAAGAGGATAGATGTGTGTGGAGTCAGGGCACGAGATTTATATGCTTTGATACAGCAGCCCCAGGAACTGACTCGTGAAATGGCATCCTGACGTTAAATGTTATTGGGTTTCACTTTACAATTAGTTTCAAGCCAGATTCTTAGGCCATTCTTCTTTGTGGAGAAGACCTGGGGCATTGAGATGGCTCTCGAGAAGTGCTGAGTGTCCTTGGAATTCGGTCAACAAAGGTGAAGGAGTCCCGGTAGCCCAGCTGCAGGGTTTGCTCGTTGGGGTGTGTTTTGAGGACTCACCTGACCATGTAGCTGCAGGGGCCCCAGCACAGGGGCTGGGGTGCGGTGTGCCCTCAACCAACACTTATTGGAGCAGGAGCTGGAGGACAGCAGGAACGGTCTCCGTGCTCGACGTGGACCGTGTGACTCAGGACGGATGCTCACCCTCCTGTGTATTGGGGCCCCTGCGTTAGAGTAAAGACACAGCATCACGCACATCCTCAGAGAGACGCTGAGTTGCAGGGGCTGAACTGGGGGAAATGCTTACCCACAGGACAAACCACCAGGGATCCTGAGGTCTGGGTCTCATCTCTTTAGATGGAAAAGGGACATTTTTACAAGGCCTCTTTTTCTTTTAAGGATTTTGTGTTAGTCAGGGTTCCCCAGAAAAACAGAAGCATTAGAATGGATGTGTATATACACATGTGAACATATATACCATATATACGTAAGTGTATATAACATATAACATATGTAATAATGTTACAGTATGTTTAAATTCATCTTTTTACTGCTTTTTGCTATTTTCTTTTCTGTGACCAATCTCAAAGCACAAATAACATTTTTTCCTTGGTACTCTAACAAGTAGTCTTGTGGCTGAAGACTAAGTGGTTCCAACTACTAAGCTAATGAAATGCAAGATGTATAATTTAGTTCACAAATTATAATGCCTTTCCTTTTGGGCACTACTTTTAAAACAGAACAAAAAGCTTTGAAATCAATATCAAAAGAAAAACCCACTTGGCACATAGTAGAAGTTTACTAAATATTTGTTAGTTGACTACAACACTCAACTTACTGAATAAATATTGTTCTGGTGCAACCACAGTATATTATATATTATAGTATGTCATAATTGTGTTTTTCCATTTTATAAAATGTGATATGTCTGCATCCAGCTCTTCCTGTCCCCACACTGAGGGATTTTTTAGTGCCAGGTTACATCAGTGTTGTTTCGGATCCCAAGATTCAGAGCGGGTCCCTTAGCTAGAGCTCAGTGAGGATGTGATGGATGGATGAAGGAAGGAGAGAGGATGACAGAAGGGTGGAATGACTAGTGGGGAAGAAGAGAGGGAGTGGGAGGGAAGGAGGGAGGAAGGAGAGAGAGAAATATCCACAGAGGAAGGGGCATTCCCAGGGCCCCAGCAGCCTCCTTGGACATGGAGGAGTTCTAACCCGCATCCCAGTCTCAGGGGAGAGGCTCCCAGGAAACCCGCCTCAGGGGAGGCACCTGCGGAGATAGAGCTCCTGCCCTGCTCACCAAGCAGCAGGAGGGGTGGCCCCAGGCTGGGCTGCAAACAGAGCATCCCAGACAGACAGTCTTCACGCCAGGTGAGAGGAACTCGGTTTCCCAGGAACAGGTAGCAAGCAAGGTGGGAGCTGAAGGGGGAAATTGTGGCGACCACGCGACCACGGAAAGCCAGAGCAGAGGGAGGCTCTGGCTGGAGGAAGGGGTGGGGAGTCGGATGGGGGCAGGGGTTACGGCCCCAGCAACCTGGTCCCAACCTGGCCCATGCTGCCTCCTTCCCCCAAAGCCTGGACCCACAGCAGTCAGGGATTGTCAGGGTCCATTCCCAGGCAAGAAGTAGTCTCTGCACCAGGTTGAGCCAGAAGGGTGACCCTGGGCTTGTCACCATGCACGTGTGCTCATTTCTGCAGCACAGTGCCTGCTTCTGCGTGCAGTGTTTGTGTACATGCAGCTGCATTTGCCTGGATCCGTTTCCTGGGGCTGCTGTCACAGAGGACCACAACCAGGTGGCTTTAAACAGCAGAAATTTATCCTCACAGTTCTGGAGGCTACAATCCAAAACCAAGGTTTCGGCAGGGCCATGCTCCCTCCAGAGACTCCAGGGCAGAATCTTTCCTGGCCTCTTCCAGCTTCTGGTGACCCCAGCCGTTCCTTGCCTGCGGCCGCATCACCCCAATACCTGCCTCTGTCTGCACACAGCCTGCCTCCCTCTGTGTGTCCCCTCCTATTCCTGTGAGGACACCAGCCATTAGATTTAGGTCTCACCTTTACCCAGTACCCTATTTCCAAATAAGGTCACATTCTGAGGTTCCAGTGGATGTGAATTTGAGGGGGATGCTATACAACCCACCACGGTGTCTGTGTGTCCCTGGCTTATCCCAGTCCCAGACAAGCTCCAGGCACTGGTTAGTGATCAGTAGATGGGTTGCAGAGCCAGCAAGTGTCTCTGCTCCTGGCTGTGTCTTTGCTGGGTTCCACTGCCCGTGTGTATTTCAGAAGCCATGTGTACATGTGCATTGGTGTTGGCTCTGTCTGCTTGTGCTCCTGTGAGCACAGTCTTGAGTCTCTGACAGTGGTGTAGAAGCAGAGAGAGCAGAGTGGGTTCCATAGTGTCCCCTGGAGGTGAAAGGGTACAGGAGCAGGATCTGGGAGCCAGCCTGCGTGTGCCCTGGCTGGGGGTTCTGGCTGAGAGCCCAGAGCTAGAAGGTGGGCCTCTCTCCCCCATTAGGTCCAGACCTATACAGCTGACTTGGGGAGCTCCCTTGCAGCATATGCAGCGGGGCTGTTCTGGGAAGGGTGAATGCCCGAATGAGTGCCAGAGAGAGACCCGGAGCCAAGAGAGACCCTTTTTATGGTACTATTTGTGGATTTCAGAGCACATGCTTGGGACCTGTTCGTAGCCAGGAGGGAGGAAGGGGTGGGCTCCCCAAGGGGGTGGGGATAGGAGGTGGGTAGGGGGCACTCGCCTGCAGAGCAGAGATTGCCCTGGACCCCGGGTTGGCATGACTCCACAAGGTGTGTCTGTGTCAGGAGCTGGAGTCTGGCAGCCAGAGGAGGGTGGAGTCGAGGGGGGAGGTCAGCGGGCACAGTGCACCAGCAGATGGGGCATGAGGCCAGAGCCAGGGCTAGACTACGGCACACAGAGGCCAGCAGTGGGGGCCAGAGATGGTGGCTGAGGGATGAGGTCCAGGAGGAGCTGAGTCTGGTGCCCCGGGATTGCTGGGCCGCCCCAGGCCCCTGCTGCCCCCAAATGCTTCTTTCCTGCATGAGAGAGAGACCCCATCCTGACACCCAGTCTAATCATCTACTTTCCAGGTGGGGTTCTGGGTCCTCCAAGCATTGGCTGACTTGGCTCTGAGATAACACTTGGTGACAACCTTCTGGGGGCTGGGTGAGGGGGCAGAAGCAGTGCTGTGATATGGGGGTGAGCCCTGCCCAAAGGTAAGTATTTGAAGCCTTGTCATCAAATCTCACTGATATAGGTAAATGACAGATTGTGTATCATGGATATATTAGTATGTATCATCGAGATGCATGTGTCAGTGATGCAGATATAAACACGCATACCTGTGTGTACCTCTTTCCCAATTTTTCACCAGGGCTGCGGCTTCAGAGCCATCCCCTGTGCTCTGTGGCTGTCAGGTTTGTTTTTTCTATATGCCGTGTAGAGCTTCGTGGCTCACGCCCACCCCATGTTACTTGGCCCTGCCCCCAGGTGAGGGTGGGGGTGTCTCTGACTGCCCCTGACTGTCTGCCATCACAGACAAGGCTGCCATGAATGGCTTGACCACGTCCCCTCGCTGAGCTGAGTTTCAGATGGAGATCTAGAAGTGTTTGCGGGACCTTGGGTAAGTGTCCCCTTAATCTGGCCGTGAACCACCAAGTGAGGACGTCTTCAGTCTAGTCATCTCACCTCTGGGCCAACACAGGGCGGATCCAGATTTCTAAGTCTTGCCGCTCTAGCAAGCGGATGGGGAGCCTGTACCCACTGTGTTCACAGATTGCTGCTGTTTTATTACTTTTTTAATGTTTATTCATTTATTTTTTTTTAATTTTTTTTTCAACGTTTTTTATTTATTTTGGGACAGAGAGAGACAGAGCATGAACGGGGGAGGGGCAGAGAGAGAGGGAGACACAGAATCGGAAACAGGCTCCAGACTCTGAGCCATCAGCCCAGAGCCTGACACGGGGCTCGAACTCACGGACCGCGAGATCGTGACCTGGCTGAAGTCGGACGCTCAACCGACTGCGCCACCCAGGCGCCCCATGTTTATTCATTTATTGAGAGAGAGACAGACAGACAGAGAGAGCGAGCATGAGCAGGGGAGGGGCAGAGAATCCCAAACAGGCTCCACCCCATCAGAGCAGAGCCCAATGCGGGGCTCGAACTCACGGACCATGAGATCACGACCTGAGCTGAAACCAAGACAAGGACACTTACCCTACTGAGCCACCCAGGCGTCCTGAGTGTTGCTGTGGTAAACCGAATTCCTCTCCTTGCTAATGAGCCGCTCATGTCCTTGTTTGCTGCTGGCCTAGTGCGTTACCTCAGCTGCAGATCATCTGTGCCCCCCTCTTGCCCACTTTCTATCATGATGCCTGTCCTTTTTCTCATTGGTTTCCTCATTTCTCTTTTTTCTCACTGTAGATTCTAGATATTACTCTCTTGTCAATGGGTTCTTTTCAGCTGGATCGAGGTACACATAATATACGAAGAGCTGCGTACATTTAATGGGTACATTTTGATGACTTTGGACATACGCCTACAATTGTGATACCATCCGCACAATCAAGGTAATAAATGTTATGTACCTCCTCCAAAGATTCCTCATGTCCCCTTCTGTGTGTGTGTGTGTGTGTGTGTGTGTGTGTGTTAGTAACTTTAAAGGACATCTACCCTCTTAACAAGTTATTTTTTATTGAAATCTAGTTGACAAATAAACTTGTGTGAATTTAAGGTGTACCGTGTGTTGAGTTGGTATGTTTATTCATTATAATGCGATCGCCATTGCGCTAATAGCTAGCATGTCTATCAGGTCACGTGATCATCATGTCTGTTTTAGTGTTGGGGATAAATAAGATCTAGAAGATCTCGTCTCTTAGCGAGTTTGATGATGAGAATACAATATTGACGTCTATGTTCTTAACAAGTGTTTAATTGTGCACTATCGTCTTGTTAACTCTAGCTTGTAGGTTGAACGGCAGAGCTCAGGAACTTATACAGCAAGTAGCTCTCTGTTCTCTGTCATTGGTAACCTTTATCCATGATGCTCTTTGTTAAAAGGATTCAGAATTTCCATGTAATAGAACTGATCTTTTTTACTGAAGGTTTGTGCTCTTTTTTCTTTTTAAGGAACGTGTTTCCTGTTCTTGGAGCACAAAGATCCTATTACACTTGCTGTCATTAGCTATGTTTTTATCTTTCACAATTATGTTTTCAATCTATCTTGATTCTCTTTTTGGTGGGGTATTGGGAGTCTAGTTTTGGTTTTTGTTTGTAGAGAGAGGTACTTTCCTCAACAGCATCTCCTAAACAATTCACCTTTTTTCCAAATGATTTGTGGTGTGACCTGAACCATACATGAATGGCTCTGTCTCCGAGCTCTGATTCCAGAACCACTGGTCACTGTCCTTGCACTGATCCCACACTGCTTTGTTTCCAAGATGCTGTCGCGTGTCTACAGAGTGCAGTCTCCCCCCACCTCCTGTCATTCTTCATTTCCAGATGGACTCAGTTATTCATGGGTCCTTATTTTTGACAAACATTTTGCAATACGTTTATGCTCTTTCTCAAGAGTCCAACTGGATGTTTTTGAGGGCATTACATTGAATGTATAGATTAAATTTGGGGAAGAATGAACATCTTTCTGATATTGTCTTTTGCTTTCATCCATTTTGTTAGGTCATCTGTCATGTTTCCTGTCTGTTAGAGGTCTCATAGTTCTCCATGAAGCTCCTGTGTGTACTTGTTTAAAGTAATTCCTAGACTGTTGTCAGGTTTTGTGCAACTTTGAATGATACCTTATTTTGTAATGTTTTATTATTAACTAATTTTAAACTTATGAGAAAGCTGCAAAAAGCATACAGAAAACTCTCATCCTCCCCCCAACAACCCCTTTGAATGCCAGGATCTTCCAGAACCAGGACAATGATGAGACCCAGGGCACAAACGCTGGTATATAACACTGTATAGCAAACAACAGCTCTTACTAGAATTCTTTCGACTCTCCACTAATATCCTTTTTCTATTCCAGGACACAATCCATTTCATGTAGTTGTTATTTCAAGTTTGCATTATCATTCACTTCTAAGTATCTCTTAATTTCCCTTTTAGCCAGATGATTAACGACTAATATGTTACTTTGGCATTGTCAAATGGTTCACCCAATATTTACATTCTAAATACATGGGAATTTTGAGGGGTCCTTTTCTTATTAAAGTCTAGTTGTATTGCCAAATGGTCAGATATCTGGGGCTTTGGGTATTGGTACTTGGGAATGGAATGCACCTGCACTTCCTTTATGGCCTCACACATGGTCTTTTTTGGTGATAGGTCCATGCTCCTCGTGTTGGGGTTTTTTGTTTGTTTGTTTTGTTTTATTTTGTTGTTTGGTGTATTGAATAGGAGTGTATGCATGTTTGTGTATATTTATACAAGTTAAATATATGTATATAAGTATATATTAGCTTTTGCACATATATATACACATACGTGTGTATATATACTTGAGCTGTGTGTGTGTGTGTATTAAATAATGTGACAGAAACACCAGGAATTACAAAAGTGGTAAATGCATTAAATGCATAATCAAAAAAGAGATACAGGGGCACCTGGGTGGCTTAGCCAGTTGAGCATCTGGCTCTTGGTTTTGGCTCAGGTCATGGTCTCATGGTTCATGAGATCGAGCCCTGCATTAAGCTCTGCATTGACAGTGTGGAACCTGCTTGGGATTCTCTCTCTCCCTCTCTCTCTGCCCTTCTCCCTCTCTCTCTCTCTCTCTCTCTCTCTCTCTGTCTCAAAATAAATAAATAAGCTCCCAAAGAAAAGATACTCTCTCTCTCTCCCTTGCCCTTCTCCCCAGCTTCCATGCTCTCTCTAGAAAGAGAGAGATACAACCATAAGTTGCTACATTTTAAGGGATTCTGATTTTGGTCATTCACGCCCTTCCTCATTCTCAGCGTCTCTAGTGTTTACTCTATTTCACACCCCACAGTAAATACATTAAGTGCATAATCTTACTTCTCATAACAACCTTGTCAGCCAGACATTATTATGATCAACTTCCTTTATGGAGGAGGAAACTGAGGCTCAAAAAGTTTAAGGAACCAACCCAATGTTGTTGTGGTTGGTGTTGGTGTTGCAAGAGTGTTTTAAAGCAACGTCTCAACTTTATTTAACTTAGGCAGATAACATCGTAGAGTTTTGTCTAAAAAGAGAGAAAAGCCACCCCACAATACTTAGCAAGCCTGGCAGGCTCTAAGGAGATGCAGCCTACAGGACATATGATGGCGAGGTTTGTGCTGTCCTTTCAAAGATGGAACACCAACCAGCAGCAGGTTGTTCCAATTCAAAATATTTCATGGGAGACCCCAGCATAATCACTGTTTTAAAAAAGAAGACTGAATTGTGTTTTTCTTTATTTTTCCATTCCCTATTAGCACAATGATTGGAGGCACTGACAAGCTAGTGGCAACTCAATCCAGGTGTGTGGCTGAGTAGAGACCCAGAGCTCCTATCACTGGGATTTTAAAATACTAGTAGCCATTATTATTAACAGTATTATTATTATCATCGTGTCCTGAGTTCTTACCGTGCACCAGGATCAGTGCTAAGCACTTGAGGCCCACAATCTTCTGTGAACCCCGCGCAGCTCAGAGGAGCGCTGACCGTCCTCATGAGCAGCCTGTGGCCGAGGGACCGGCCATGGCCTGTGGGGTGAGGGGGTACCTCCTCGGGGAAGTCCTCCCAGGCTGGGCTCAGCACACACCCATAGCTCCCGCCCACCTGGCCGCCCTCGCTCTCTCCCCACCCAGGGATGGCTGCCACGCTGGGCCAAAACCACAGCTCCGTGTCTGAATTCATCCTCGTGGGCTTCTCCACCTTCCCAAGGCATCTCCTGCCTGCCTTCTTCCTGCTGTTCCTGCTCATGTACCTGTTCACGCTGCTGGGGAACCTGCTCATCATGGCCACAGTCTGGAGCGAGCGCAGCCTGCACACGCCCATGTACCTCTTCCTGTGCGCCCTGTCCACCTCCGAGATCCTCTACACCTTGGCCATCACCCCGCGCCTGCTGGCCGACCTGCTCTCCACCCGCCGCACCATCACCTGGGCGGCCTGTGCCAGCCAGATGTTTTTCTCCTTCACGTTCGGCTTCACCCACTCCTTCCTGCTCACTGTCATGGGCTACGACCGCTACGTGGCCATCTGCCACCCCCTGCGCTACAGTGTGCTCATGAGCCCCCGTGGCTGCGCCTGCCTGGTGGCCTGGTCCTGGGTAGGTGGCTCGGTCATGGGGCTGGTGGTGACCACGGCCGTTTTCCACCTCACCTTCTGTGGACCCAATGAGATCCACCATTTTTTATGTCATGTGCCCCCTCTCTTGAAGCTGGCCTGTGGAACTGATGTACCAGTAGTGGCCAAGGGCGTGGGGCTGGTGTGCATCATGGCCCTGCTGGGCTGCTGTCTCCTCATCCTCCTCTCCTATGCCTTCATCGTGGCCGCCATCTTGAGGATCCCCTCAGCTGAGGGCAGGCACAAGGCCTTCTCCACCTGTGCGTCCCACCTCACTGTGGTCATTGTGCACTACGGCTTTGCCTCTGTCGTCTACCTCAAGCCCAAGGGTCCCCAGTCTCTGGAAGGAGACACCCTGATGGCCATCACCTACACGGTCCTCACCCCCTTCCTCAGCCCCATCATCTTCAGTCTCAGGAACAAGGAGCTGAAGACTGCCATGACCAAGACCTTCCTCAGAAAACTCCATCTCCAGAGCTCCTGAAGTGGTTCCTTTCATGGCAATGATGTGCCAGGTAGAGGCACTTCAGGCTTCTATCTGTAAAATGGGAATGATCACACTTCACTGGTGATGATTCTTATATGGGAATTACCCCACCTCCCCACTTTGCAAGTACTCCGAATTCTAGATGTGTGTGTTCTCTCCTTTCTCTCAGTCTGGTTGACCTTGTTCTTCCTGGATTCACTGGGGTGTCGACCTTCCCACTATGGACCTAGTATGTCACCTTCCTCCAGGTTCCTGTGCCTGATGGTGGCATTGGGGGAGGGGGTGCCCACGTCGCTGTGTTGGGGAACCTGTGTTCATGGTTTATCATGAATGTGTGAATGAGGGATGTCGACTCTGCCCAAAATGAATAAACTGTGATTGGGCACCTGCTGTGTACTAAGCATTGTGTCCTCTGCCTCAGACACACCATTGCTGTCATTCTGAATACCACACTGAAGAAAGGAAAGCATTCTTGATGAAGAAAATGATTGTTCATTTTTAATTCTTCACATTTTTGGAGGAAAGGTGTCTCCTCTTAGGAGTTGCCTTCATTGACTGAGCTGAATGACTGGTTGAGGAGAAAGAAAGAGGAGGGATCTGAATGTCTCCTTGGGAGAAAAGCTATGTGTGGACACATGGAGTTGAAGCCTTCATGGGAGAGGGATAAGGAAGTGGAGAGGGAGAGGGATAAGGAAGTGGGGGCTGAACTGAGAGAAAGCATCGGGACAGGAAGAAGAACCAGTTGCTGGCCCTTAACCTCCAGGACGTAAGGGAGGTGATGGGCCTAGTGACTGGTGAAAAAGTTTGAGGAATGAGCAGGCCTGTAAATGGGCATTTTATAAGGTTTATGAGGTTGCCATAAAGTGCCTGGTATAATTCCCCCTTTCCTGACTCCCTTGAAATCCTCAATAAGCAATCCATTTCTCTTTCACGTGTTGTGTACTCAGATATATTGAGGGAAGCATCCACAGGCTGGGTCTTGCTTCAAGGGAGGTGCTCAGGTGGAGTCAGGCAGCCCCTTTGGGTTGCACCTGTTTTTTAAATGAGGAAATGGACACAGTGAAGCTCAGACTTGCCCAGGTTCATGAAACCAGACAGGTGCAGGGATGCGGTATGCCACCAGCCCAGTGAGTCCTCTGTGGCAATGGAGCTCCAAGGTGGGGGCACATCACAGTCACCTGGAGGGCTGGTTAGGTCACAGGCTGCTGGGCCCCACTTCAAAGTGTCTGCTTCAACAGGTCAGGGTAGGGCTCTAGAATCCGTACATCTAACAAGCTCTCAGGTGCTGGGGCTGCAGGTCTGAGGATGAAATTTTGGGAACCACTGCCCTACAGAATCTTTAGCCCAAAGATAAAGCCAGATATATGAGTTGGAAACAAAAGCAATCAACTTTCTTTCTTTCTTTCTTTCTTTCTTTCTTTCTTTCCTCCTTCCTCCCTCCCTCCCTCTCTTTCTTTCTTTCTTTCTTTCTTCTTTCCCTCCCCCTCCTTCCTTTCTTTTTTTTTTGAATTTTTTTAATCTTTATTTTTGAGAGAAAGAGTGAGAGACAGAGTGTGAGCAGGAGAGGGGCAGAGAAAGAGGGAGACACAGAATCTGAAGCGGGCTCTGGGCTCTGAGCTGTCAGCACAGCGCCCAACGTGGGGCTCGATCTCACGGACTGTGAGATCATGACCTGAGCAGAAGTCAGCCGCCCAACCAACTGAGCCACCCAGGCGCCTACTCCCCCTTCCTTCCTTTCTTTCTTCCTTTCTTGTTAATAGTTATGCTGATAACAGCTTCCATTTTTCCCCATGGTGGGGGGAGGGAGGGACATTTATCATCAGCTAGGTAAGGTTTAAAAAAAAATAGTTCTACTGAGATATGATTCACATACCATAAGATTCACCTGTTTAAAGATATGTGTAATCCAAATCAGTCAATTTAGAACACTTTCATCACCTCCAAATAAAACCTTATAGCCTTTAAGTGTCATCCCTCTTTCCTTTCTTCCCTTCAGCCCTAAGCAGCCCTAATCCACTGTATTTATAGATTTGCCTGTTCTGAACATTTTATATAAGTCATATATATAAGTCATACAATATTTATCCTTTTGTGTTTGGCTTCTTTTACTCAGCATAATGTTTTCAAGGTTTATCCACATGTATCAGTATTTCATTCCTTTCTATGGCTGAATAATATTCCATTGTTTCGATAGGCCACATTTTATTTATCCATTCATCTGTTGATAGATATTTGAGTTGTTTCTAACTTTTGGCTATAATGAGTAACGCTGCTATAAACATTCATGTACACGTTTTTATGTGGACATACATTTTCACTTGGGAGGTGTGTACTTAGGAGTAGAAATGAGGGGTTATGTGGTAACTCTATGTTTAATCATTTGAGGAATTGCTAGACTGCTTTCCAAAGTGGTGGCTCCATTTTACATCCCCACCAGCAGTCTCTGCGGGTTCCCGTTTTTCCACATCCTCGCCAACGCTAATGTATCTAACTTTTTGATTATAGTCATTCTAGTAGTATCTTATTGTGGGTTTGATTTGTATTTCCCTGGTAACTAATGACAGATAGGTATAGTCCTTTTTTAAATTTAATTTTATTTATTTCAGGAAAAGAGACAGGCAGAGAGAAGGAGAGAAAGAATCTTAAGCAGACTCCATGCTCAGCACAGAGCCTCAGGTGGGGCTCAATCCGTTGACCGTGGGATCAAGACCTGACCTGAGATCAAGAGTCAGGTGCTCAACCAACTGAGGCACCCAAGTGCCCCAATGATAGGTTTGGTCTTACATGATTTAACACACGTGGGGTCTTTTACTTCACAAGGAAGATAATATTATCAGCTCCATTTCAAAGATGAGGAAACAGGGCTATAAAGAGATTAAATCCATTAGTTAAAGGTCTTGCCCTGAAGTGCTGGAACTTGGGGTCAGAAGCATACATTTCTCAGGAATTATGAGGAGAGGAAGCCAGTGTGTCCCAAGAAGAGATGGAGACATGAAGGTGTCAATTGCAAGGAGAGGACCAATTGTAGCAAGCCCTGAAAAACAAGCCAGAACTGGAGATACACGTTCTCAGGGGTCAGGAGGAAACCCTCAGCATGAGAGGATCGGTGAGACACATCGTAATCTCGACCAAACTGGCTGAACATTTCTATGTTTTTATTAGTAGATGTATTAATATGCAAAATATTGTTATATTCAAACATGAAATTGTTTGCTCTAAAGAAATGCTGATCCCTTTAGGGGCGCCTGGGGGGCTCAGTCAGTTGAGCGACTGACTTCAGCTCAGGCCATGATCTCACGGTTTGTGGGTTTGAGCCCCGCGTCTGGCTCTGTGCTGACGGCTCGGAGCCTGGAGCCTGCTTCGGATTCTGTGTCTCCCTCTCTCTCGGCCCCTCCTCTGTCTCAGAAATAAACATTAAAAAAAGATTAAAAAAAAAAGAAATGCTGATTCCTTTTAAAGCCAGATTCCTAGGTTATACTGGGAAGATTCAAGGCAGTTAGCTAGCAGTATTTGGTGACATCCTTTGCCCCCCTTACAAACTGAGAAAGAGTCCAGATGGTAAGATCGACCCCTCTTAGAGTTGCCCTGTAAGAGGTATGTTTAAGTGGCCAGCATAAGTCTTGGGGTGTAGCCACTGCTCCTTAGCTGGCTACAGATCCAGAGACATCTTGGAGTATACTGGTTGACCTGGGAAACAGGTGAGAGACTGTGAATTTGAAAGAGCTGATGGCAAACATGGCTTCTGGATTATATCCAAAAACTGTAAGTGTGGTTCCCTGTGGTCATCAGAGAAAAAATCCACTTCCTCTAATTGGACTGACAAATGACAATGCACTCCGAAATGTAAAAAAAAACCACGTTTTTAATTCTTTTGATTTAGTATTAGTTGCTTTGAAAATTTAAAACAACCAAGGAAATTGAAGTTAGTGAATGTATGTTGTTTCTGTAGGTGACAGATTCTAGACCCCAAGGGCTGGGTCAGGACGAGATGTTTGAGGCAGAGCTATGAAAGCTCACCGTTACATCCCATCTTTATTTAAAATGTTGATGCGCTGCTCATCATACATTTTTTGCATTAATTTTGGTTTTAAAAAGGTTGCATTAAATACGATTTATCTTTTTTAAGTTTATTGTGAGAGAGTGAGCAGAGAGAGAGGGAGAGAGAATCCTAGACAGGCTCCACACCATCAGCACAGAGCCTGATGTGGGGCTCAAACCCACCAACGGTGAGATCATGACCTGAGCTGAAACCAAGAGTCAGACACTCAACCGACTGAGCCACCCAGGTGCCCCAAAATATGATTTATCTTGATCACTGAATTCTTTGGTGGCCCCTTAAATTTGGTGGTCAAGGTGAATGCCTCACTTGCTTGACCCTAGTCCCTGCCTTGCTAGACTCCCCTTCCTTGCCACCCCAAATAATCTTGCATTTATTTTCCCTGAAAAAGACCAAAAAATAGAAGCCATAATTAACTTATCTGGTGATAGAAAATAGAAGTAGGAATATGTGCCAAAAGTCAGTGTAAACACATCAGGGTTTTAGGTTAAGACCCTCCACATCAGGGGAGAGAGCCCCGCCCCTCTGCTCATTAGTGTTGGCCAGGACTCCACCCCCACGCCCAGGGGAAGTGTCCCACCTCCTCGCCAGGATTCAGCTTCCCCTTTTAGAAGTTGCCCCCACCCCCTCCATTCCTCACTGTTTGCCATTCCTTGCTAATGGTCCCCTTTGTGCCACATTCTTTGGTATCCCCAAGGCATAGCCAGAGCCCAGAGAGGTGATTAAAAGGCCTGGAGTGCTGAGAAGGGCTGTTGATGGCGAGATCTCCAGACTTTAGGGGACCCCTCTCCCTGCACTAATTAGAGCCACCAAGTGTTTCAGTGTTAATTTCTGGAGGCAAAGGCCAGCTTGAGAGATGCAGTTTGCTGCCTTAACTCCTCTTGTTCTGTTCTTCCCCAATGTTGACTTGACCCCCTTGCCCTTGCCAATTCCCTCCTCAAGGGTGTTTTCCTCCTCCCCCACCCCCAACCTCCCAGACTATCTCTGTCCCGAGGCCAGAGGGATCTTGCTAAAGGGAAAACCTGAAAAATCACCAGTCTATTTATATACTCTTGAGATACATTACAAACTGTAGTGTGGTTGGGTCACTGCTTCAACTCCAGCTTTATCCCACAGCCCTTCCCAGCTCTCCTGCCCCTCTAGTTCTCCAGCTGTTCGGTAATAAACCAAGCATGCTCAGACCTCAGGAAGTTTGCACAGACTGCTGCTTCTACCTGAAATACCTTGCCTTAGTCCTACGTATCCATAGGTCTGGCTTTAAATGCCACCTCCTCAGGAAAGCCTTTTCTGACTTCCCCATACTGTGTCACCACCCCTATTTTTTTTTTTTAATTTTTTTTTTCAACGTTTATTTATTTTTGGGACAGAGAGAGACAGAGCATGAACGGGGGAGGGGCAGAGAGAGAGGGAGACACAGAACCAGAAACAGGCTCCAGGCTCTGAGCCATCAGCCCAGAGCCCGACGTGGGGCTCGAAGTCACGGACCGCGAGATTGTGACCTGGCTGAAGTCGGACGCTTAACCGACTGCGCCACCCAGGTGCCCCACCACCCCTATTATGAGCAACTCCTATCACAGCAACTCCCTTCTTTTCCTCCCAGCTTTTATCACAGTTTATCATATATGTTCATTAGGTTATTTGTTTAATATCCACGTCTTCCTCTCTGAAGTACAAGCACTGAAATCAGGGGTCATGTCTAATGAGTTTAACATTATATCCCTAGTGGCATCTAAAAAAGTGCCTGTCAAACAGTAGGTGCTCAATAAGTGTTTGTTGAAGAAATACAATAGGATTTGTCATACTTGGCATGACTGACATTTGGAGATGGCTCATTCTTTGTGGTTGGGTCTGTTCTATGCATTGTGGGGTGTTGAATGTCATCCCTGGCCTTCGCCCACTAGATATTGTGACATATGTCTCCCTCCTTCAACTTTAACAACCAAAAATTCTCCAGAAACTTCCAAGCATCCTCTGGTGGGCAAAGGTGAGGGTCATGCCCCTTTGGTGACCCTTAGCCCTTGGTCCATATCTTGGTGAGAGCCCTGATATTTCTCTGTCGTTCCACCAATCACCTAGAAACAGGAAATAGCAATGTACCCATCTCTGTGCTCCCAAAACTAGCACAGGAATTGAGACACATTTGAAAGCTACAAATAATTACTGAAAAGATCTTAAAAAGCTGGCATTGAGTGCAATCGGATGCCAGTCATCATCAATTACCCTACATACACAATGTTATTTAATTCTCAGAACAATCCTAACAGGTGACTACATTATTATTGAACCCATTTTAAAGATGGGAAACTGAGGCCAAGAAATGGGATGTAATTCAACCAACACCACTTTGCTTCATCACTTAACCACTGCACAGCCCTGTCTGCAATTCAGAGCACCTCTTTGTCTCTTGAGAGAGCCAGGTGTCATCACCTATCTCCAGTCCCATTAGCTGTTGCCATGGTGATGAGTCATGGGGACCATGCATGGAGGCTAGGAGCCACAGAGAGGAGGAGAAGAGGATTCTGGGAGAAAAAGGCTAGGTCAGAAAGCCTAGCTGGAGCAACCCTTCTCCCAGTGGTGCCCCCTGCTGGACCCCAATCCTCTCCACTGAGGTCCTACTCCTTCTGCAACACTGATAACCAAGATGGATACATCAAAGTTGATGGCTCCAGATGGTCATTGCTTCAATTCACACCTCTCCCTCTGATCCCAAACTTATAAAAAAAAAAAAACAACTTGAAATTATAATGTCATCCTAACTCCTGTGGCTACCATTGCGCCAGGCACCATGCTAACCATGCTAAACCTTTGTAAGCATTGTCTTACTTCAATATTACAACTGTCTTAGAAGGTAGGTGCTGTTACATTCTTTCAGTGTAGGCTCAGAGAGGGGAAGTGACCTGCCTAAGCTCAAACAACAAAGTGTGACAGCCAATTTCCCCACACCCACTCCAACAGTGTTAATAAACTTGAAACATTTTTTGTCCATCTTATTGTGTAGACAAAAACTGTACCTCACAGTTATATGTTCATTTGTCATCATTCTTTTTACTTAATGTCTTCAACAAATATTTGAGAACTTACTGCATTTTGTGTAGGCATATAGCAGTTTGCAAAATGGGCCAAGGGTCCCTGACTACCTCAAACAACATTCTATTGGGCGGAGACAGACAATGTCTAATAAGCAGGTATATTCCAGGTGGTGATAAACACATGTCAGACAAATAAAGCTGATCAAGAGACATAGGACATGGCCAGGAGTGTATCTATTTTGTGTAGTGTGGTTAGAGAAGGGCTGTATGATTTTTGAGCAGAAATGTCTTCAAGGAATTGAGATTGAGTTGCTGTGTTCTGAGATAAGAAAGACTGTGGAAGAATGTGTGTGTGTGTGTGTGTGTGTGAGAGAGAGAGAGAGAGAGAGAGAGAGAAAGAGAGAGAGGGAGGGACACAGAGAAAATGATAATGGCAACGAAAATGTCTAAGAGTTAGATTTTGGACACATTAAGTTTGAGTTGCCTACTAGATATCCATGTAGAGATGCTGAGTAGGCTATTGGATAGGGATGAAGATAACAATTTTGGGGTCACCTGTATGTAGAGTGTACGTAAAGTCCTGATACTGGATAGGATCCCCAGGGAGAAAGGACATTGATGAAGTCCAAGGATCAAATTTCTTTTTTTAATCTTCTGTCATTTATTTGTTTTTTTAATATAATTTATTGTCAAGTTGGCAATAACTGCTTTGTGTTTCAAGTATGAATGAACAAATGTTCATTTAACAATCCTTCACTAATGGATATATCTAATGCTTTCCAATCATAAATTTCATTTCTCTGAATATACTTTTATTTACACAAATGTGGAATATATCTGTAAGAGGTTGATTGAATTCGGTGGAAAAATGGGAAGCAAGTTCAAACCCAGGTCAGTTTGACCTCAAACACAGCTCCCCCTACACCATCTCCCACTGCTTTGGAGGGCAATGAGGCTTCTTACAGTAAATATTATAAACCAATATTCTGGTTTGTTTCAGTACTGTAGGGAATACATAGGTCCACCCAAGAAATATTTATTAATCAATTTATGTCTTCCTAATATCATGTTGATGCTGTGTGATGGTAAGCAAGATAGACAGACTTCCTGACCTCAGGAAGCGGATAGCCTAAGGGATCAAAATAAGTTAGCATAAGACACTGGAGGCCTGACTCACACTGGCCCACCAACTACCTTCCAGGTTCTCTGTCTATTCAGATACCAGTAGGATCAGAGGCCAACTTGGCCTTTAACGAAGAAAATGAAAGAGACTAGCTTGTATTCTTGTCCAGATTGGCCTTGCTGTTGGAGAAGAGGAGCATCTTGGCTCAGTGTGATAAGAATTCACTGCAAGATGAAACTTATTTTAAAATCAGGAAGTAGACCTGAATCTATAGAAATAATCCATCAGTGTCCCAAAGCTCATGCATGGCGGGTTGCGAGTGCCTGCCTGTGGTTTAAAAGTCTCTTAGGGGGCGCCTGGGTGGCGCAGTCGGTTAAGCGTCCGACTTCAGCCAGGTCACGATCTCACGGTCCGTGAGTTCGAGCCCCGAGTCAGGCTCTGGGCTGATGGCTCGGAGCCTGGAGCCTGTTTCCGATTCTGTGTCTCCCTCTCTCTCTGCCCCTCCCCCATTCATGCTCTGTCTCTCTCTGTCCCAAAAATAAATAAACGTTGAAAAAAAAAATTAAAAGTCTCTTAGGATTATGGGGTGTTTGGTTTGAGGGTGGACTAGTCCTCCATGAACAGGCACCCCACAAAACCCACCATAGGAAGATGTGTGAAGCATTGGGTGGCCAGGACCGGGATTCACAAAAGACCTACACCAGAAACTTGGCCCTACCAAGTTGTGTGATCTTGGATGAGTCATACAACCATTTTGACCCTGAGTTTCCCCTCTGTCAAAGGGAATGGATGTGTTTATGTGCCCTGATCCCCTTATGTGGCTATGATGAGATTATGTTCGTGAGGGGTAATAGGAAACATGCAGTGCAGTGTATATTCTGCAAAGAAGGATGGTCTGGATTTCCCACATTTGACTGAAATTGTTTCCTACATCCCCCCACTTCATGATAAGATGGGATATTTTTACCACTCGAGTTATAGAGAAAGACTGAGTCCAACTTTAGGACAAATGATGAATAGTTTATTATTCAACATAAACATGAATAAACATTTTCTTTATTTTAGCTTTAGGTAATTTAATTTATTGTTCATGCATTTTAAATATTTTTTAAAGTTTATTTACTTATTTTGAGAGAGAGAAAGAGTGGGAGCAGGGGAGGGGCAGAGGGAGAGAGAGAATCCCAAGCAGGCTCCACGCTGTCAGCATAAAGCCTGAAGCGGGGCTTGATCCCACAAACAATGAGATCATGACCTGAGCTGAAATCAAGAGTCAGATGCTTAACTGACTGAGCCATCCAGGAACCCCATTCCTCGTACATTTTAATTACATCTGTTGTGCACAACAGTATCACTATAAGCTACTGTCCATTAAGTATTACTATAAATTATTGTTTTTATTTATTTTTTTAAATGTTTTTATTTATTTTTGAGACAGAGAAAGACAGAGCATGAGCAGGGGAGGGGCAGCGAGAGGGGGAGACACAGAATTCGAAGCAGGCTCCAGGCTCCGAGCTGTCAGCACAGAGCCCAACGGCAGGGCTCTAACTCACCGAGTGTGAGATCATGACCTGAGCTGAAGTCGGACGCTCCACCGACTGAGCCACCCAGGTGCCCCTATAAATTATTATTTTTAAATGAATGCATAGATTCATATTCAGAAACAATTTAAATTTGTCAAAGAAACTTTTTTTTAAATTTCTTCTTTAAGTAATCTCTACACCTAGCATGGGGTTTGAACTCACAACCCCAAGATCAAGAATCACATATTTTACTGGCTGAACCAGCCAGGTGCCTCAAGAGAAACTTTTTTAAATGAGATATAATCGATACATAATATTGTGTAAGTTTAAGGTGTACAGTGTATTGATTTGATGCATTTATATATTGCAATATGCTTGCCACTGTAGCATTAGCTAACACCTCTATCATGTCACATAATTATCATTTCATTTTTGTGGTGGGGACAATTAAGATCTAGCCTCTTAGGGACTTTGAAGTTACTGATACAATATTGTCACCTATAATCATTATGCTGTGCATGAGACCTCCAGGACTTATATATCTACTGGTTGCAAATTTATACCCCTAAACAACATCTCCCCAGTTCCCTCACCCCTCAGTCCCTGGTAACCAATGATTCTACTCTCTGTTCTTATGAGTTCAGCTTTTTTAGGCTTTGCATATAAATGATATTATACAGTATTTGTCATTCTCTTGAATACACTTATTTTCAACAAAGTATAAATACTATGTAGTATGATCAACCTTAAATCCCCCTCATGGCCACAGGGAAGCATTTAGCTGGTCTGATCATGAGATACACCTTTATCCTGAACTCTGAACTCAATGTGGCTCAACAAAGAGTTCCACACTGGCCCATGTGTCACATCACTCTCTAACACAGAAGGCGATATCTCATGGTGGGACTTATTATAGAGACTTCTCTGTGTCCCTGCAGCTTCTCAAGATTCACACTTGAAATGCAGAGGTTTCCTTGACTTTTTCTGTGAGTCTGCTCAGTTACTGTTTCTAACTGTTATTGTACAGATCTGTGCAATGCTGAAATTTAGGGTGATTTTCTCTCCTCGGCTATAATCTGGCTTAGTTTTTTGTAGCCTTACAAAATCCATGTTGGAGGTACCCATTACTGCCTAGTAGAAGGTGGGGACCTGACATCTTCCATTTCTCCTAGCAGTGTGGACTAATGGTAGTGGGACTAATTAGACCACTCTGGCTGCTGTCAGGAGAAGAACAGATCCCAGGTTTGAGGCTGTCTGATAAAATGTCATGCAGCAGATGAGAATCATGAAATCTGATTTTCTCTGTGTCATCATCTTATACATCTTTCCACTCTGAATATACTCTTGATGCTGATTAACCATTGTGTGTGCATTTGGATGTTGCCTTCAAGGGTCCTTGTAAACCTTAAAGCATCAGATAAATATAGGTTATTACATGTTTACAAGGTGCCATTTCTTTTTCCTCTTTTTTTTTTTTTTTTTAATGTAGACTCCACACCCAGCATGGAGCCCAATGTCGTGCTTGAACTCAAGACCCTGAGATCAAGACCTGACCTGAGATCATGAGCCGGGTGGTCAACCAACTGAGCCACCCAGGTGCCCCTCAAGGGTGCAATTTCTAAGTTGGTAACCCAACTTAGCTGTTTCCAAGTAATTCCTCCCTGATCATCATATTTTTTCTGGGTAGAGTTTGTTGAGGAAGGTCTTGGTCATGGCTGTCTTCAGCTCCTTGTTCCTGAGACTGAAGATGATGGGGCTGAGGAAGGGGGTGAGGACCGTGTAGGTGATGCCCATCAGGGTGTCTCCTTCCAGAGACTGGGGACCCTTGGGCTTCAGATAGATGACAGAGGCAAAGCCGTAGTGCACAATGACCACAGTGAGGTGGGACGCACAGGTGGAGAAGGCCTTGTGCCTGCCCTCAGCTGAGGGGATCCTCAAGATGGCGGCCACAATGAAGGCATAGGAGAGGAGGATGAAGAGACAGCAGCCCAGCAGGGCCATGATGCACACCAGCCCCACGCCCTTGGCCACTACTGGTACATCAGTTCCACAGGCCAGCTTCAAGAGAGGGGGCACGTGGCAAGCAAAATGGTGGATCTCATTGGGTCCACAGAAGGTGAGGTGGAAAACGGCCGTGGTCACCACCAGCCCCATGACCGAGCCACCTACCCAGGACCAGGCCACCAGGCAGGCGCAGCCGTGGGGGCTCATGAGCACATTGTAGCGCAGGGGGTGGCAGATGGCCACGTAGCGGTCGTAGCCCATGACAGTGAGCAGGAAGGAGTGGGTGAAGCCGAACGTGAAGGAGAAAAACATCTGGCTGGCACAGGCCGCCCAGGTGATGGTGCGGCGGGTGGAGAGCAGGTCGGCCAGCAGGCGCGGGGTGATGGCCAAGGTGTAGAGGATCTCAGAGGTGGACAGGGCGCACAGGAAGAGGTACATGGGCGTGTGCAGGCTGCGCTCGCTCCAGACTGTGGCCATGATGAGCAGGTTCCCCAGCAGCGTGAACAGGTACATGAGCAGGAACAGCAGGAAGAACATCACCTGAAGGTGGGGGAAGGTGGAGAAGCCCACGAGGATGAATTCAGTCCCTGCTGAGAAATTGCCTTTCTTCATGGAGACTGTGCCTGGGGCGAAGTGTGAGAGACAGAGCTCAGCTACTTGGTGGAGAAGGTCTTCCCATCCCGGGGTCTGCTCAAGAGGGTGCCCTGATCAATAACAGCTGGCATTTGTAAAAATTAGCAGTGGGAAACCTCACTAAAATGCAGTCAGAGGTTTTGGCAGGAAGAGAGCTCACAGCCTGTCCCTCCTAGTCCATTGCAAACTTGACAAGGACAGGAAGAGAGGGACTTGACCTTGGGAGTGGCTACTACTCCCCACGCTCCCAGTGAGAAGCCACCATACTTTGAGCTCTCGGTTTATTCTAATGGACTTTTTATAACAGCCTTTCCCACTTACCTCTTTTCTCCTTAAAAAGTCTGCCTTTCCTTTGTTCCCCCCAACCTGCCTCTGGTTTTGTGGCGGCCTATTTGCGCTGGATTGTGGTTCCATTTTATTTCTGAATAAACACATCTTTTGCTGGTAATATAACTGAGTTTTTATTTTTAGGGTTAACACACTGACTGAGTTCCCACTCTGTGCCTCTTAAGATTTAACCCTCTCGGGGCACCTGGGTGGCTCGTCGGTTGGGCGTCCGACTTCGGCTCAGGTCATGATCTCACAGTCTGTGGGTTCGAGCCCCGCATCGGGCTTTGTGCCGACAGCCCAGAGCCTGGAGCCTGCTTCCGATTCTGTGTCTCCCTCTCTCTCTGGCCCTCCCCTGCTCATGTTCTGTCTCTCTTTGTCTCAAAAATAAATAAAAAAAAAAACATTAAAAAAAAAAAAAAGATTTAACCCTTTCATTAACCTAGTAACAGAGGTGCTGTTTTTATCACCTGCATTTTGAGCATCTTGAGCAGACTCACGAGAATATTGGTGTGCATGGAAGTTAGGCAACTTGCTCTAGGTGAAGCTGTCAAAAGGGCAGAGCTAAGGCTTGAACCTATGCCTGGCTGTCTCTAAAGACTGTGCCTTTCACTAGCCTTCTGGGTTGCCTCCCAGAATGAAAACATTCCTCCCCTGGAGCTTCCAGCCATTGTCACTGTATCCTTCTACTCCCTTCTGATAAATCCTGTTCTTCACATAGCTCAGTAACCACAAGACACCCCTACCCCATGTCTATAATCCTTGGACCGGCAGGCATCTCTAACTTAATACAAATCAGATTCTTCCTCTGGAGGTATCTCTTTAGGGAGTCAGAGGTAAGAGGCTGTGTAGACGTAACACTCTGGGTGTTTCCCAGCTCCCATGAGGCACATCCGTATGTTCTAGGACAATGCAACATAGACATCCGACAAAGGGACGTGGGAGCCAACCTGAATTCTTGTTCTGCCAACTGTGTAAAAGTGAGCATGTCTCTTCACCTCTCTGTACCTCCATGTTCCCCTGCCTCCCTCAGCATTGTTTTGAGAAATAAATCAGTTATTCTTGGAATGTGACCTGACACCCAGCAAGTGCTCCCTATAAAAATTAAATCAACACACTAAGTGAGCAAATGTACGTAGTCTGTGATCAGCAAATAACTTCAATTTCATGAGATTTCAGTGTCTCTTCATGAATAACTTCACCATTTTTAAATGATCTTTTTTATTAGGCAATATAAAGTTTTAAAGGCTATAAATCCCCAATCTGCTTTCCATCTCTATTTGCCTGTTCTGGACATTAATCGAAATGAAATCATACAGTATGTGGCCTTTGGGGTCTGGCTTCTTTTGTTCTGTGTACTGTTTTTGAGGCTCACCCACGTTATAGCATGTAACATTCTGAGAACCTGGTTGCTTTTCCATGGTTGACCAGTACTCTGTTGTATGGATAAACCACATATTGTCTATTTACTCACTGCTTAATGGACATTTGGGTTGTTTCCACTTTTTCACTGTTGTGAATAGTGGTGCTATGAATATTCATTTATGTAGGTGTTTTAAAGCATATCAGTGGTTGCCAGGGGCTGTGGAGGGAGAATTGGGAATGACTGCTAACAAACACAGGGTTTCTTTTTGGGTTGATGAGAAAGCTCTGGAACCAGACAGAGGTGGTTGGTTCACAACACTGTGAATGTAATTAATGGCACTGAACTGTATGCTATAAAATGGCTAAAATGGCAGATTTTATGTTATGCGTATTCTACGGCAATAAAAAAAATAGGTGTAAGAAGCAGTAAGTGCCCTATTAGGTGGGTGCAGGTCCCTGATCAAGCCCTGACAGGCTAGTAGTGAGAAATAAAGAAGGGAACAACTGCATTGGTGACTGGAGGCTGCATTCCCCAAATATCACCAGTTTCCAGAGTTTCTTGGTTTCCCTTCCCTGGAGTCCCTCGTATCCTTTCTCCACTTTTGGGGCAGCACCTGCCCGTAGCTCCCCAGGATTGTGTCTCCAACAACCCCCCAGTCAGTCCTGCCGCTCTGAGATCTCAGAGGGATGAGTCAAAGGTCAACAACATGGAAACCAGAGCCTCTGAGAAGAGGCTAAATGGGTGAGAGCAGGGTCATGTGGATGGTGCTCACAAACCTCCAATGGGTCTCCAACATCTAGAGCAAGGTTTCTCAACTGTGGGACTCTTGACTTTGGGAACCAGATCATTCTCTGCTATGGGGAGGGGGGTGGGTGTTCTGTGCACTGTAAAGTGTTTAGCTGCATCCTTGGCCACTACCAGCCCCCCGTGACAACAAAAAATGTCTCCAGGCATTGCCAAAGTCAACCCCAGTGGAGAACCAATGACCTAGAGGCTGCAGTTACAATTTGTTGGCATGCTCCCCAGTCTTGGTTCCTTCCCTTCTCCGCCCAGCAAATGCCTGTTTATCTTTAAGATTCCATTTAAATGTCCTCCCGGACATTCTCTTCCCAAAGCAGATTTAATCACTCATTCCTGCCTGCTTCCAAAACAATGACTCTTGAATGAGTTTAAAACTCCTTGATCCTAACTTTATCATGACCCTCATCATAATGTGTCATGCTGGAGGTGTGACTGTCTCTGGCACTGGATTTTGAGTTCTCGATGAGAATAGCTACTACCCTTTGTTAGATGTGTTCTATCAACGCAACACCTATGCTCATGTGTTTTGTATTTAATCTTTACTCCAACATTATAAGGTACCTGCTATGATCCCCATTTTATAGATGTGGCTGCTAAATCCCACAGAGGACACATCACTTACCCAAGGGACCATGGCTCTGAAATAGGGAAGCCAGAATCTGAACCTACATTTGAATGACCCCAAAGCTTCTCTCTTCCTAACCTCTCTGTCATATTCACCACTTACTGGTGGCTGTTAATGAATGCCAGAGGCCACTCCCAGGATCAGGAAAATGTCAGCTTCACCATGCTGGACAATTCACACACTCCTTCCCCATATCAGTTAAGATCTCAAAAAAGGGAGAGGATGTATGAGAAGACAAGAAGTCACCATGTCCTGAGGAGGTGGCCCAGGGCTGCATATATCACCCTCTGGAATGATGGGGGTGCAGAATGCGGTTAGAAGGTTCTCGTTCTTTCTGGAAAAGGCTGAACTATGGACACAGTGAAAAGATTGGTGATTGCCAGTGGCTCAGTGGCAGAGAGAGCAAGGGACAAATGGGTGGAACTCGGACTTGGGGACAATGGTAGTTAAGCTGGTGAACTCTTGTAATGGTGGATACCTGATGCTGTGCATTTGTCAAAACTCATAGAATGTACAATACAAACAGAAAAACCTAATGTAAACTGTGGGCCTTTCTTAATAATGTGCCAATATTAGCTCAGCAACTTTAACAGAGGCACCTCACTAATGCAGGATATTAATGGGAAATATTGGGTGCAGGGAGAGAGAGCATCTATAAGAATTCTCTGCATTATCTGGGATGCCTGGGTGGCTCCAATGGTTAAGTGTCTGACTTTGGCTCAGGTCATGATCTCGCCGGTCGTGGGTTTGAACCCCTCATCGGGCTCTGTGCTCACAGCTCAGAGCCTGGAGCCTGCTTCGAATTCTGTGTCTCCCTCCCTCTCTACCCCTTCCCCTCTCGCACTCTGTCTCTCTCTCAAAAATAAACATTAAAAAAATTTTTAAATAATTCTCTGCACTATCTGGGGTGCCTGGGTGTCTCGGTTGAGCATCCGACTAGTGATTTTGGCACAGGTCATGATCTCATGGTTGTGAGATTGAGCCCTGTGTGGGGCTCTATGCTGACAGGGCAGAGCCTGCTTGGGACTCTCTCTCTTTCTCCCTCTGCCCCTCCCCTTCTTTCTTCCTTTTTCTCAAAATAAATAAATATATATTTTTTAAAAAAGAATTTTCTGCACCATCTGCTCATTTTTTTATAAACCTAAAACTGCTCTAAAATGTGATTCCCATTAATTTTTTTAAGTAAAAAAGAAGCCATTATAGGTGTGGGTCCAGGACAGCAGAGAGAGGAACCAAAACCCTCCTGGCATTGATCTACTAGGAAACCACCTGGAGAATTCCTCTGTAAGTAAACCAAACGGGCCCAGAGAGAGAGAGTGTGTGTGTGATCTGGCTAACTGGAACATAGACAAAGCAAAGATGGGGCCACCTCCTGCTCACATACACCCCTAGGGCCAGGTCTCCTGACTTCAGCATTAGGGACATTTGGGGCTAGATCACTCTTCATGGTGGGGACTGTGTGTGCTTTGCAGGATGTCGAGGTGCATCTCTGGTATCCAACAGATGCCAGTAGCACCTCTCAGTTGTGATAACCAAAAGTATCTTCGCACATTGTCATATGCCTCTTGGAGGAAAGAAGTGCCCCTTCCGAGAACCATAGGCTAGGTCTCTCTTGTCACTCAGACCTCCATCTTGCCTTACCTGTCTGCCCCCATCCTGGCTGTCTCCTTTTAGTGAACCTCCTTGGTTTCCCTTCCCTGCATCCTCCTTCCCACCTTAGCCATCTCCTACCTGCCTTGTCTCTCCCTTTTTTCATCCTTAACTGCTCACCATCACTCCATCTGTCCCTAGGGCCTCCCTGATTGTTTACACCCCCGGAGGTGGCTGGAGGAGCCTCTCAATCCTGAATCCTCCTATCTCTGTCTTTTCTCTGCCTCTCCCTGGTCCTTTACTATTTGTTTCTGGGCAGGACAGAGAGGAGAGAGGTGAAAAGCCAGACAGGTATCCTGGCTAACTTTGAGTGGCAGCTCTTCTGACTCTGAGCCTCAGTTTCTCACCTATCCAATGAGCCTCCCTCGTAAGGCAATGTGAGCTCCAAAAAAAGATAATGCCTGTGGAGCAATCATCCCACTGCCTTGAAGCTAGGAAGAGGAACCCCACCTGCTGCCCACATGCCATAGACTCAAACTGTACAAAGGATTATGTAAACACGGTAGCTTCGCTGAGTCTAGGACAGATGCTGGTTCCACAGGTCTCTCCTATCCAGGTGGAACGTGGGGAAGGTGACTCACCTGGGGTCAAGGCTCTGCATCTGTCTCTGACTCACTCCAGCAGGAGGTCCTGAGTTAGTGTTTCTCTGAAGATAAGGGTTGTATAGGTGAGGGCTGGGCGGCAAGGCAAGGAGTTTCCACTCTGAGCCTGCCAGCTAGGCAGGGGAGTTTACCTGAGCATGACCACCATTATTTATGCCGCCTCGGCTCCCACCTGCTACCTTCTCTCACTGTGGTCCTACTGCCTCTGCCTCTGCTACAGGGATGCTGGAACCCCTTGGGACCCTATAAGGGAGGGGGCAACCTCAGAGAGAGTATGTCCTCACTTTCCTTCCCTCCCTGCCTGCCAGGAGTAAGTCAATTACCTGAGCTTCTCAGGGACTCAAGTAGAGTCTAATTCTCTGCGAATTTGGAATTTGGGGTCCTGGCTTCTGATGTTGACAGGAAAGTAACCCTGCCACGGCCCACTGGGGCCAAAGAGTCTGCCTAATGTGCCCTCTTGATCTTCATTTTTCTTTCCCTATCTAGGTCATTTGCCCAATTAAATGTCTTTTTTAAGGATTTAAAACATCAAAAAACCCACAACTATTTGTATCTCCTTATTAAATAATTGAAATGCCACAAATAAGGCTAAAAGTCATGCAATGGCCACCCATTCAATCATGATGACGAATTTGATGGGCATCTTTCCAGACCTTTGTATGCATGTGACCATGTGAACAAACACAAATCCATAAGATTACTCTTATGAGTTTTTGCTATGGTTTAAGATAGATATCTTTCTGTCACTTGTGTGTTTTTGTTGTTGTTGTTTGTTTTTGTTTTTGTTTTTCCTCAGCATTGTTAAGTGAAATCCATGTTAGTTTATAGAGACCAAGGTCTCCGGTCCCTGGCAGTATTGACATTTGGGTTGGGCCATTCATTGTGGTGGGGGTTGTCCTGTACATTGCAGGAAGTTTTACATCATCACCCAAAGTCTCTACCTGCTAGATGCCAGTAGCCTCCCCACCCCAATTACAATAAAAATGTCTCCAGACAGTGTCAAAATCGCCCCTAGGTGAGAACCAGTGCTATAGAACCACCCCATTTTTATAAAATCAGTTTAATATTCAATTTTATGAATATGCACAGTGTATGTTTAACTGATAAGCACCTCAGCTGCTTACAATTTTTCACCTTTATTAGGAAGAATGCAATACATACCTTTGTATGTCATCTACTATCCACAGGCACTATCAGATACAAATTAAGTAGTGAGATGATCAAGGCATAGGAAATATGATTCTTAAATTTAAGAAGAATTGCCAAATTAAACTCCCAAGTGGCTGTGCTAATTCATGCTCCCAGCACCTGTGTGTCAGAGGATTTATTTCCCCACACTCTCACTAATGCTTGATCATGTAAAACTTAATTTTGCCAATATGGTTGCCAAGTGGTCTTCCATTGTGGCTTTAATTTGTATTCCCCTAGAAGCAGCTGGGTGGCTCAGTTGGTTAAGAGTCCAACTTCGGCTCAGGTCATGATCTCACGGTTCGTGGATTCTTCTGCTCAGGTCATGATCTCACGGTTCGTGGGTTCAAGCCCTGTGTCGGGCTCTGTGCTGACAGCTCAGAGCCTAGAGCCTGCTTCGGATTCTGTGTCTCCCTCTTTCTGCCCCTCCCCTACTTGCACTCTGTCTCTCTCTGTCTCTCAAAAATAAATAAGTATTAAATTTTTTTAAATTTGCATTCCCTTAATAACTAGTGGTGTTGAAAAAATCTCCATTGGTTATTAACCATATGAGTTTCCTCCTTTTAATATATCTTTCCAAAGCCTTTCTTCATTTTCCTGCTGGATTGTCTTCCTCTTATTCATTTACAGGCATTTTTGAAGAGATTCTAAACACTAATTTTGTCTACCAATCTTTTTCCTTTGCCTTCTGTTTCTTGTGCCTTACTACAGTTCCTGTCAGGAACACTCTTCTTGGTTTCTTCTAATGCTTTTACACTATAGTTTTAGGGTTGAAAAACTACTGTCATAGATTTTCTGTTTCTATAAATGAAGTTTTATTGGAACACAGCCATGCCCATTCATCAACCATGGCTATTTTTGTGCTCTGGGGGCAGAATTAAGTAGTTGTGACAGAGATAGTGTGGCCTGCCAAGTTGAAAATATTTACTGTCTGTCCATTTACAGAGAAAGTTTGCCAGCCTCTCAAACTTTAATCTACCAAAAAATATTGTGAAAACATTTCAAGTTGGGTTTTAACTTATTTTTTAGGACTTTTCTTTTTTAAGAGCAGCTTGAGGTTCTTAGCAAAATTAAAAGGGAGGTACAGAGATTTCCTATAAACCCCCTGCCATGCACATGCATAGACTCTCCCATTATCAATATCCCTCACCAGGGTGTGACATTATATTTGTTTCAGGTGTACAACATAAGGATTCAATATAGGTATATATTGAGAGTAGGCATTCTTATCATTTCTGATGTTAATGGGAATCTTTCCGTATTTCACCATTAGGTAGGTTGCTTGATTCTTTCAGTTCTGTAAATCTGGGTGCAGTAGGCCTCACTTTTAATGCCTTCTGTCCCTTCCTGGCAGACTCAAACTCTATCTGCTGTATTTCCTGTCATAAACTATTAGTGGCTAAAGGTAGAAGCTTGATTGGATTCAGTTTCTAATTTTTTTAGGCAACATTACTTCATAAGGGGTGTTGTATGTTCTCTGTTGCATGATATCAGGAGTGTAACGTCCGACAGACACACTTTTAGTGGCACTAGGATTGATCAGTGGGTTCTGATGTGTGTCTGGCCTTTCCTTTCATGGAGTGGTTGCCACTTTCACCGATCATTATCGTCTAGAAGAGTAGGGCTTTCATTACAAAAGGTATACAGTCTCTGCTGACAACGAGACTGGGGTGGGGAATAATTGCCAACCTTTTTCTGGCGAGTCCAGAACATCTGTGGCATGGCCACAGATCCCTATGTGAGTGGGGAGAGCAAGAATCCAGCAACAGGTGGTTCTTACTCATAGGACTAGTCATACCCAAAAGACCTCATTCCCTGTACCTTGGAGGAGACGGGCTTGTTCAGATCTGTCAGCTTAGAGACTTCGTTTTGGGCTGGCTCCACTTGAAGGCTATATTGGAAGCTGTGTCCTCCCAGAACTCACATGTTCAAGTCTTGACCCCCAGTACATCAGAATGTGACTATATTTGGAGATAGGGTCTTTAAAGAAGTGGTTAAGGCAAAATTAAGTCATATGGGTAGACCCTAATTCAATATAAATGGAGTCCTTATAAAGAGGGAACTTGAACACAGATAGAGAGGAAAGACCACGTGAACACACAGGGAGAAGATGGCATTTATCAGCCATGGAGAGAGGCCTCAGGAGGAAAAAAAAAACCACCTTTCCAGAATAGTAAGACTCCAGAACGGTAAGAAACTAAATTTCTGTTATCTAAGACACCCAGTCTGCAGTACTTTGTTATGGAAGCACTAGCAAGCTAATACAAGCTGGATGCAGACTCTGAGTAATTGTCTCAGCCAGCTTCTCTTTGCCTCAGTTTCCCATCTGTGCAATCAGGATTGTGAAGCCGTACCCCCTAGTAAGGGCGTTGAATGAGCTCTGCCTATAAAACCCTAAAGCAAAGTATGCGACCCACAGCAGGTTCTCAACAAAGGGAGTCTCCACTGTCATGAGAAAGAGAGGAGTGACTCAGGGAGACTAATAGTTGATACTGGGAACAAGAGAAAGATGAGAAGGGCATCTCAGTGGCAGGAAGAGAACAAACCAAAGGCGGTAACCGAGACACTTGGATTTCCCCATCATTTGTTTGCCTGGCTCATTTCTACTCGTCTTTTGGGCCTCAAGTTAGACGGTAGATGTTCCACCCCCTGGAAGCCTTCCACACTCTCTGATCTGGGTCATTTGGCCCCTTGAGTTTCCAGAATGCCCTCATAATTTCCCCATCACTGATCCGTCTGTATTTACAAATGCCTTATCAGCTTGTCATCTATCCTATGCACAAGATTGGGCCTGCTCTGTTCACCAGGTGTGTCCAGCCCGTACCACGGTGCTTCACATAGTAAGTGTTCACTGAATACATACCATTGTCAATTGCAGAGTCTGCTGTCAGGGGCGGACCTAAGCAAAACCGTTTAGGAATAAATGCTGCATTCCCTTCTGTTACCTTTCTGTTATACCTTTAAGTCTACCTGGCATATCCTTGACCCACACCTTTGGCACAGAGGTAAGAACGTAAAAAAGGTTCTAGGCAGTGTTTTGTTCCTTTCCTGCTTCTCTTTGGTCTTGCTTTCTCCTTTGTGGAACTTATGATTCTTTTTTTAACTTTTTAAAAAATATTTATTTATTTTTGAGAGAGAAAGACAGAGTGCGAGGAGGTGAGGGGCAGAGAGAGAGGGAGACACAGAATCTGAAGCAGGCTTCAGGCTCCAAGCTATGAGCACAGAGCCCGACGTGAGTCTCGAACCCGTGAACTGTGAGATCATGACTTGAGCTGAAGTCGGACACCTACCCGACTGAGCCATCTAGGCGACCCTGGAACTTCTGATTCTTGACATGGCTCCTACCTTCATGAAAGCCCAGTGGGCCCAGCCAACCCTCTGTTCTATGAGGGTGGGGGTGGGGGTGCACCAGATCTGTGCTTTCTCCATATCGCAACATCTAATACGTGCACTTCCCAATTCTCCTTCCCCACCAGGACTTCTTTTCTGGTGTCCCAGTCCCTCAAGGCCATGACTTTTCACCACACTGATTTATACCAAAGTATGAATGGTTGTCTTTGGTGTAATGGGCTGGTATTTGTATTTGTCAAAGGATATTAATATGTTAACTCAGGGGCACCTGGGTGGCTCAATCAGTTGAGCATCCAACTCTTGATTTCAGCTCAGCTCATGATCCCAGGATCATAGGATAGAGCCCCACATCAGGCTCCTGGAGCCTGCTTAAGATTCTCTCCCCACCCCATCCCTCCCCCTTCATGCTCTCTGTCTCTCTCAAACTAAAAAAAAAAAAAAAAAAAAAAAAAAAAGAGGAAAAATATGTTAATTCAAAAAAAATGAATCCCAGGGTATTTAGACATATTGGAAGGGTCTATAGAAGTAAAGCATGAAAGTATGTGAACAATTATGGCCTTAAAATTTTTGGAGGAATTTTAAAGCTTGGGGATGATCAGGATAGAAGGAAGAACTTTGACTTGAACAATTCTCATCTTACCTATCGCAGCAACACATAAAAGAACTAGTCTGGGTTTAAAGACATGCTCACACTAAGTCAGAAATATGCAAATATTTATTGAGCACTTACTGTGTACCTGACACCAAGGTGCAAAGATGAAGGAAGCCAGATGCCTTCTTCTGTGGAGTACACAGTCTGATGAGGAAGACAAAATTATTAGAGCTACAGTCCTAATATGCTGTGATGGATGCTGAGCCAGCATGCCGTGGGGCCAGGACCAGGAAAGCTCCAGCATCCAGAATCTTAAAGCATGAGAAGAATTCATCCAATCAGAGGAGAGGGGGCAGAGTGTCACAGGTGGGGTGTTGGTCTAAGGAGCTATGGCTTCCTCTTGAAGTCTGGGGGAGTCAACCCAGAGTTTTAATCATGAAAGTGACATGATCAGATGACTGGAGGATATGGGTCAGAGGGAGATGTTCAGCGATGTGCTGGAGGCAGCCCAAGCCCCCTCACAAGAGCCAGTTGTTAAATTTTCAGGAATTTTGTGAGCCAGTTGTTAAACACAGCTGTCATTAAAAGTAAACTATCTGAACTTAAAATTAAATAAATGAGGGTAATCTGGGACTGAGCCCCTCTTCTTACATCTGTCACTGTTGGGGAGGTTAACTTGATGTTCTTAGCACTGAAACCAAAGGATGACGGTCTTATGAAACTACAAATTACTACAAATTATGAGACCGAGTCTTCTATCTGAAAGTATTGGAAGTTTTTAGAGATAATTTGCTTAAAGATTGAGCAAGTCAAAAAGTAATAAAATCTAGAACCTAAACTCTAAAATAGTAATAACCATTCAAAAGCCATTACTTCCCAATTATTTTATTTCACTTCACTATTATCTGTACTCTTGGGGCTCTTCATGACTATTGTATGTGTATTGTGGAATTAGGATGTAATGGCGTGCCACTGTGCATCTCTGTGAGTGCTTCAGCCACGGGGCAAGATTTATAACACGGAAACTGGCAAATGCTAACGTACCAGTGGAGGTGAACCCAGCGGCAGGAGGTGAGGGAAGAGGTTCACTGAGAGACAGAGATTTGGGAATAAATAGAAGGAAGATCATTACCCTAAAGAAATCCAGAAGGTAAGTGGGATGGGATTTGTTCACCAAAGTTCAGTTCTGGCAAGACTTTTGTTTTCCGAAGTCTGGTAAGGTGATAAACACAAAACATCAGCAGATACAGTAGAACTTGTTGAAAGGATTAACTCAAAAGTAAAAACAAAGTAACAAAAGATACAGTCAAGGAGTCTTTTCTTGTTTCTTTCTGTAAGTCTTCTCTTTAAAAATAAACACTTTATATCTTTGTCTGGCACAAAGGTGGGCAATAATTCTCAGAAACACCACACAGTCTTTGAGTTTACAATGTTGATGTTTTCTTCCATCCTGAATCCTGTTACTCTTCATGAATTGACAAAGACTCAAATTCTGGGTTGTTGTTTTTTTTTTTTTTTCAGTGTCTTCTGGCTCCATTAGAAAAGAGTTGAGGGGTGCCTAGGTGGCTCAGTCAGTTGAGTGTCTGACTCTTGGTTTCAGCTCACGTCATAATACCAGGGTTGTGGCATCGAGCCCCATTTTGGGCTCTACACTGAGCATGAAGCTGGTTGGGATCCTCTCTCCTTCTCCCTCTGCCCCTCCCCTATTCATTCACTTGCACTATCTCTCCAAGAACGAGAGAAGAAAGAAAGAAAGAAAGAAAGAAAGAAAGAAAGAAAAGAGTTGAACCCATTTAAAAATCAGTTCCACAAATAACTTTGCAACTCTTGTTTGAAAAAAAAAAAAACACTGCTGATGACGATCAAGGATAGTTCATTTAAAATACATTTTTAGCTTTTTAAAATTGTGATGTCTATCTTTTTTGAGCCACAGAAGTCTGATTGGTCCAATGCTTATTATGCACAGAGTCCTTTGATACTTACGTTTTTTTTTATTGAATTCTCATGACCACCTGGAGAGAGGGGAACCATTAATAACTTCAGTTTACAGGTGAGAAAACAGTAGTGCTGAGATGTGAAGCTAATTGACTTACAGCAACAGGCTAGAAGGGATATTGTACAGCCTGCGCTCCATGAAGGAGAAAACTCACACTCAAAGGGAAAGTGAGCAGATAAGAGACATTCAACCTATTCATGAGGGAGTGGGGAATTTGAACCCAAGTCTGTCAGGTTTTAAAGCCAGTGCCCTATCATCATGAAATCCCAGTATTTTGCTCTTGACTCAGCATGTGCAATCTGTCTGATCCAGTATCTCCCATTCCTGTTATTTGAGTCAAAGTACATTCAGGTACTAGCAATGCTTTTATTTACTTGGTAGGGTTTTTTCTACTGAATGTTGTTAAGCCTTTAAAGTTCTTCATTAGAACCTAATAGATCACTATTGTACATAGAAAACCCAAACTATCAGACATAAATAAGTGTGCAGGTGGGAGCACACTTTATCTTTTCCCACCTGAACCCCAACTGATACAGAAGATAAGAGTAAAAAGAGAACATCTTAAAAATTAAAGAATATTGGGGCGCCTGGGTGGCGCAGTCGGTTAAGCGTCTGACTTCAGCCAGGTCACGATCTCGCGGTCCGTGAGTTCGAGCCCCGCGTCGGGCTCTGGGCTGACGGCTCAGAGCCTGGAGCCTGTTTCCGATTCTGTGTCTCCCTCTCTCTCTGCCCCTCCCCCATTCATGCTCTGTCTCTCTCTGTCCCAAAAATAAATAAAGGTTGGAAAAAAAAAATTTAAAAAAAAAAAATTAAAGAATATTGTTTAAATTCTAGCTAGCTGCTGTTGCCTGCTGAAGGCTCTGAGCCAAAGACCCTCCTTCTCACTTTCCAAAGGGATGTCATGGGGAAAGTGTTGTAGCCATAGTAACATCGAATCAAAATATTCTCAGGGTGTCATCAAAAGGATTGAAGGAATGAAAAAGGGGATACCTTTTTTATGGGCACCTGGGTGTGTCCGACTTCAGCTCAGGTCATGATCTCACGGTTCATGAGTTTGAGCCCTGCTTCGGGCTCTGTGCTGACAGCTCAGAGCCTGGACCCTGCTTCGGATTCTCTCTCTCTCTCTCTCTCTCTCTCTCTCTCTCTGCCCCTCCCCTGCTCATACTCTCTCTCTCTCTCTCTCTCTCTCTCTCAAAAATAAACATTCACAAAAATTTGTAAGGGGATACTTTTTTAAATTTTTTAATGTTGTGTCTGTGAACCAAGAAAAAACACCATGAAAAGCTTTTAATTTCAACTAAAATTCAACAAGGGAGCCAAAAACATCCAATGGAGACAGGATACTCTCTTCAACAGATGGTGTATGGAAACTGGATAAGCCACACGAAACAATGAAATGGGAACTCTATTTCACACCACTCACAAAAATTAACTTGAAATGGATCAAAGACTTAAGCATAAGACTCAATACCATAAAACTCTTAGAAGAAGCCCCTCAACATGGGTCCCGGCAATGATTTCTTGGATATGACACCAAAAGCATAAACAGCAAAAGCAAAAATCAGCAAACTCAAAGACTTCTGCACAGGAAAAGAAACAATTGACAGAATGAAAAGACAATCAAAAAATTGGGAGAAAATTTTTGCAAACCGTATATTGGATAAACGTTAACCCAAAATGTGTAAAGAACTCATACAACTTAATGACAAAAACGCAAACAATCCAACTTAAATGGGAGGGGGGGGCAAACTAAATAGATATTTTTCCAAAGAGGACATCAAATTGGCCAACAAGCACACGAGAGGATGCTCAACATCAGGGAAATGTAAGTCAAAACCACAGTGAGATACCACCTCAAAAGACAAAAGACAACAGGTGTCAGCGAGGATGTAGTGAAGAGGGAACCCTGGTGCACTGTTGGTGGGAATGTAAATTGGTCCAACCACTATGGAAAACAACATGGAGTTTCCTCAAAAATTAAAACCAGGTCTACTCTATAATCCAGCAATTCCACTGCCGGGTATATACCCAAAAGAAGTGAAAACAGAATCTTGAAGATATATATGCACTCCTCTATTTATTGCATCATCATTCACGATAGCCAGGATATGGAAACAACCTAAATGCCCATCAAGGGATGAGTGGGTAAAAAAGGTGATACACACACACACACACACACACACACACACACACACTAGAATATAATTCAGCTGTGAGATAGGAAGATATCTTGCCTTTGTGACAACATGGATGGACGTGAGTACATTATGCTAAGTGGGATAAGTCAGAGAAAAACATGCACAGTGCAATATTACTTAGACTTGGAATCTAGAAAAAACAGAGTGGTGGTTGCCAGGGGAGGGAGGGTGCAGGGATAAGACTGATGTTGTTTAAGGGTACAAACTTGCAATGAGTGGTGAATAAGACAGGTCTAATGCAGAGTGTAATGAATATAGACAATATTATACTACAATCATCAAACTTGCTAAAAGACTACTTAATTATCTCAGCCATTAACAAGAAAGGGTAATTACGTTATGTGATAGAGGTGCTAAATATTGCTATACTGGCAATCATATTACAATATATAAATGTATTGAATGAACATGTACAACCTCAATTTACATAATGTTCTATGTCAAATAATTCAACAAAAAATAAAATGCTTACATGAAGACTAAAACTTGGTTTCTACCTTTAAAAAAAAAAGGGAAAATGGGGCGCCTGGGTGGCTCAGTGGGTCAAGTGTCCAACTTCAGCTGAGGTCATGATCTCATAGTTCATGGGTTCAAGCTCCACGTTGGGCTCTGTGCTGACAGCTCAGAGCCTAGAGCCTGCTTGAGATTCTGTGTCTCCCTCTTTCTCTCTCTGCCTCTTCCCTGTTCACACTCTGTCTCTCTCTTTCTCAAAAATAAATAAAGCATTAAAAAAATTTTAATATAAAAAATAAAAAAGGGGAAAAAAACACCCTGAGTCAAAAAATTGGGAAAAAATTAGTTTATTTCAAAAGGAATTGGGTCTAAAAAGAGTCTTCAAAGAGGCTTAGCCAAGTGTTTTCCTTTAAGAAGTTTCCTGAGGGCACCCTTCAGATCGCGGTTCTGAAGGCTGTAGATGAAGGGGTTCAGCATGGGGGTGACCATGGCATACATCACTGTGGCTACCATGTCCCTCTGGGTGGTGTGTGTGGATGCAGGGTTGAAGTAGACCCCAATAATAGTCCCATAGAAGAGAGAGATGACACAAAGGTGAGAGCTACAGGTAGAGAAAGCTTTCCACTTCCCCTGGGCTGAGGGCACCTTCCACACAGCCACAGCAATAGGTGTATAAGAGGCCGTGATACACACAAAAGACATCAGAACCACCAAACCCCCAAGGACCAGCATCAACATCTCGTTGACTTGCGCGTCGGAGCAGGAAAGCTTGATCAAGGCATTAATGTCACAGAAAAAGTGTGGGATCCTATTGGTGCAAAAGGACAAGCGGGTCATCAGGATGGTATGGACCATGGAGATGAGGTTTGCTGAGGTCCAGGGCACGGTCACTAGCAAGGCACAACGAAGGACGTTCATGATCGCCATGTAGCGCAGCGGGCAGCAGATGGCCAGGTAGCGGTCATAAGCCATGACTGAGAGAAGGATGCTTTCCGCTGCCCCAAAGGCAATGAAGAAATACATCTGGGCCAGGCAAGCCTGGGGGGAGATGGTGCTGTGTCTGCACAGATAGTTCACCAGCATCTTGGGGACGGTGGTGGAGGTAAAACAGATGTCCAAAAGAGACAAGTTGCTGAGGAAGAAGTACATGGGGCTGTGGAGGTGAGGGTCCAAGAGGATGGCCAGGATGGTGAGCAGATTCCCCATGCATCCGATCAGATACAGGCTGCAGGACATACCAATGAGCACCTGCTGCTGTAGGGGCTGCTCGGAGAGGCCGAGGAGGATGAATTCGAAGACTCGGGTCTGATTCTCCATATCCGGGCAGTTCTGAGGCCAGAAACAAGGGCGTCAACAGTGAGTGGACTCTGGAGGAAGAAATGGATCATCGCCTTACTGTCCTTCCCACCCAGCCTTTAGGGTTCCTCTCACTAGCCTCTCTGAGCCTGTTTCCTCATGTGCTTAAGGAACTAATAATTCTAACCTCTTAGGATCATTACAAGGATTAAGTGATAAAACTGTGTACAAGGGCCTTAAATCCATACCTAACATGTAATGTGGACAGTTATTTTTATTACTGGGAATTTCCAACGAAGCTATCAAGATAAAGAGTGATATATGTTAATTAGCTTGATCGTGGTGACTATTTCACAGTTAGGCACATATCAAAGTATCAAGTTGTATACCCTAATTATATACATTTTTACCTGCCAATTATGACTCACGAAAGATAGGGGGAAGAAATAAACCAAATAAATAGCCGAAATAAAATACTATTTCCAAGACTTGTTTTAAAAATAATAAAAATAAGGGCGTCTGGTCACTTGGACATCCAACTCTTGACTTCGGTTCAGGTCATGATCTCACAGTTCATGGGTTCGAGCCCTGTGTCGGGGTCTGCGCATGGAGCCTGCTTGGGATTCTTCCTCTCTTCCTCTCTCTGCCCCTCCCCAGCTCATGCTCTCTCTGTCTCTCTCAATATAAATAAATAGACTTAAAAAAATTAAAATGAAAATATTTTTTTATTTCTTTTTTATTTTTTCATTCATTTTTAATATATTTTCAATTGTGATTAAGGGCATCAATTCTGAAGGCAGACAGCCTGGGGTTAAATCTTAGCTCTGCCTCTTACTAGCTGTGTGAGTTAGGCGAGTTACTTAACTTCTCTGTGCCTTAGTTTTCTCATCTTTAAAATGAGGCTAATAATAATACCTGCTCCACATAGTTGTGAAGATGTGGTGGGTGAATACAGAAAATGCTGAACCTCATGAATTTTAAGACCTCTTAGTGGCCGAGAGCAAGGGTTCCGACAGACCCTGTTTGAATACCATCTCTGACACTCATTGGCTGTGTTAGCCAGTGACAGACACTCCCACAGCCTCAGTTTCTTGGGAGGAGTAAATGAGACAATTCGTGTGGAGCTCTACAGAAGCTTCTTTTAAAGGCACACTCTAAAATGTTACAAGGACACGTATCTTTTCCATCAATCTCGTTGTCAGGCTGTAAGAGCATGCACAGATTAATTATATCTTGGTGCAGGTTATTTTCAAAGGGAGCTAATTTCATTCATTTTATGCTTCTTAGCGTCAGTGTTGGAGACAGACAATCTTTATTTGCCCACAAATTCTGGCCCCATGTCCCAGGCACTGCTTGCGTTACCCGGACCCTGGGCAGCCCACTGACTCTGAGTCCACTTAGGCTAAGGTACACTCCAGCAACATACACGCCCAAATCTTGGTGGCTGACAGCACTGAAGGTTTATTTCCCTCTCGGGCTGCAGGCCCATCATAGGTTGCTATGGCTGTGCTTCGTGATGAATTCAGTCCAGAACTCAGGCAGAGAGACAAACCTCTGTGTCTGGGGCACTGCCAGTTATCGCAGCAATGGAAAAAGTGAAGGGTAGGCTGGTTCCAAAGAGCTTTTACAAGGAAACAGCCTTCTCTCGCCTCCACCCACATTTCAGTGGCCAAGCCTGGTGTTAAGGGGGTGGGGTGGCAGAAATCTCACCCTGGGAGCAACATTACACATTTGTGAACGACAATAGACTCTCCAAAGCTATCCAGTCATCTTTATCCACGGAAGGCTGAGAAAAAGAGTGAATATCTGGGTTGGCTGGTGTTTTGGGTTTTTCTGTTTTTGTTTTTATTTTTGTTTTTTGTATCTATGGACTCCCCCACGCTGTTCACCCTGCAATCCACATACCATATGGCAAGGCATGTTCAGGGTACATCTGAGGTATGAAAATATTTATTTTGGGGTTTTGTTCTTTAAGTTTACTTATGTATTTTGAGAGGGAGAGAGCCCAGGAGGGGCAGACAGAAAGAGAACTGCAAGCAGGCTCCACTCTGTTAGCGCAGAGCCCAACACGGGGCTTGAACTCTCAAACTGTGAACTCATGACCTGAGCCGAAACCAAGAATCAGACGGTTAACCAACGGAGCCACCCACCCAGGCACCCCAGAAAATGTTTATATTACAGGTGGCAGGTGTCTTAGTGTGGGGGCATGGGGTGGCGGGGGTGGGGGGGGCAGAGGGCGGTCTCAATTGTCTTCCATACTTACTTACACTTTTTATTCAATGGATTAAATTCATTCTGAATTTCTGACTCAGCATCCACCTCTTTTCCAATTCCTGCTTGATTATCCTGCTGTTTCCTGGACATCACTCCCAGACACCACCCCCACCCCAGGCAATCCCGTCTCACGAGGTCTGAAATGGGATCCCCCTGCCATTGGGAAGTTGGCCCTGGGAGTTTTTTTGCACTGTGGCATTCCGTGGGGTGCACAACCTGGACAACCAAGTCAAGCACTGGGCACTGCCTGCCACTCCTGTCCTGCTTCTCACATCCCAGTGATTCTGAATTTGTGGACTTTTAAACATCATCTTAATCTCTTGGACAGAAGCAGGAGGTTCATTCCCAGCGCGAGTTCACTACAGACTCCCAGGTAGGTGATCTATCATCCCCTGGTCTCCCCATGGCCACTCTCGCCTCCCACAGCCCTGCAGCCAGTGAGCCTGTGGAAATGCAGACCCGGGTCCAATCCAACTTCACAGCTCAAGCCCAGGGATTCTCATCCTGGAGTCTGCACACATTTGGGGCCAGATCATTTTTTGTGGTGGGGACCGCCTTGTGTATATTTGCAGGATATTGAGCGACACCCCTGGTCAGTAGCACCCCCTCCACTCCAACTGCAACAAGAAGAAACATCTCAAGGCCCCTTGGGAAGGGATTGAAATTGCCCTCCATTGAGGACCGCTGAACTAGGTTGAAACCCCTGCTCTCTCCTCCCCCAGCACCTGCCCAAACTGACTAACTTTAAGCAGGACAGTGATGCTTATTTGATGCAAATCCACAGTTGAGCTAACCCACTTGACATGTAGCACCCCCACTGAACCCTCCACAAGTGCATGGGGCAGGCAGCTGAGGCTCCACACCTCACTTCTGCATGGAGTTAGAATTCAGCCTGAGCTCTGGCTGAATTCTCTTGACCACTCTCTTGACCAGCTCAAACACCCTGTCCACCCACGAGGCTATGACACCAGGCACTCTAAAGTTTTGGTGGGGAACACTGAGCAGGCAGCTCCCTGACCTTTGAGGAGAAGTTCCAGGGAGGAAGTTGAGACCTGAGACCATGCCTCTACAGCTTGTCTTCTTGACACACTTACTTGACCAGTGGCTGCTGTACCTCTGGCAGATCCCAGGACCTCTCAGCCCATGGGTGTTGTGTTTCCAGGGGGGAGGGGCCACTGCTGCTTCCACATTGTCTTCTGACTGTAGAGGAGGAGCATGTTTTCTCTGGGAGCCAAAGCAGGGGCACCACCAACAGGTTTATACCAGACTCTCTGACCTCCTGATTCGTGATCCCCAGAGAATCTTGTTAGAGGGAATAAAATTAGCTCATCCTCCCTAGCGTGCCTCTGAGTCTAGAGAGAGTGCCTCTGTGGGAAAATAGTTGGTCCCAAGAATAGTGGCTTTTTTCAGATTCATCCCTCTTGGTTGACAGAGGAAGGTGTGGTACTCAATGTTTTCCATGATGAAACTTTTAAATATCTTATCACCAATAATGGTTATAATGTATTAAGTATTTGTTATGTGGGTAGAGCCACACTAAACATGCAATATCCCATCATTCCTGCTATAGTGAGTGCCTGTGTCTTCATGTATAGTCTCTAATTTTTCACTTAAAGACATCAGAATGTCTATGGTTCTGAAGGTCACTTAACGTTTTTGTGCAATGGTGTGATATTTTCCAAATATTTCTTTGTCTATCGATTTTCTCTTGGCTCATAAAACACAATCTCTATACCGACTCTGAATGCAGAAAATTTGTCACACACTTCTAAATTCTAAAGGTGTGAGCAGCAGCCTTGGTGTCTCTGTGAAAACAAGGGTATCGTGTGTGAAAACTGATGGTTTTGTATCTTCTTTCCCAAATTTTAGTACTTTTGTTTCTTGGGGTTTTTTTTTCTGGGGGGAGGGGGGGAGAGGTATAGTACTGCTTTGTCTAGGACCCCCAGGATAATGTTGAAGAGAAATCCATAACTATAGAAATCCATACATTGTTCCCAAGCTAAAATGGAACGTTCTCAATGCCACACTGTGAAATATGATATTTATAGTAGGACTTTACATAGATCTCACTTCTAGATTCAGACATTTCTGTTCTACCACAAGTTTGCTGAGTTTCTTTCTGAATCATGTTTACCTTATACAAGTTACTATGAATTGCACTGACTAATTTAAAATTTTATGTGGAATGTTCCTGTAGGCACAAATTAGACAGAATAAATGATGAACTCCTGTGTCTCAAGGTTTAATAATTATAAACACTCGACCAATTGAGTTTCTTACAATCTTCCCCCTTATTTGGTTTATCATTTTATTTAAAAAAAATTTTTTTTAACATTTATTTATTTTTGAGACAGAGAGAGACAGAGCATGAACGGGGGAGGGGCAGAGAGAGAGGGAGACACAGAATCGGAAGCAGGCTCCAGGCTCTGAGCCATTAGCCCAGAGCCCGACGCGGGGCTCAAACTCACGGACTGTGAGATCGTGACCTGAGCTGAAGTCAGACGCTTAACCGACTGAGCCACCCAGGCACTCCTGGTTTATCATTTTAAAGAAAATCCCACAGAGTACACAAATGTACCCCTATGTATTACCCATGTTTATGTTAGTATAGATTACTAACATATAGTGATATATCTCTATCTATCTATCTATCTATCTATCTATTTATCTATTCATCCATCCACCATCTGTCTATGCCATGCCATTAGCACACCTAACAAATAAATAAAAATGCCTTAATGTTTCCTGATATACAATCCATACTCAAATATTGTGATTTTTTTCAAGCTTTTTCTAATAAAAATCCAAACATGGTATACACATTAATTGAGTTATGTCATTAAGACTCTTTTATTTTTTTATATGAGATTCAAATTTTATTTGTGTTTTTAATTAATATGAAATTTATTGTCAAATTGGTTTCCATACACCACCCAGTGCTCCTCCCAACAGGTGACCTCCTCAACGCCCATCACCCACTTTCCCCTCCTTCCCACCCCCCATCAACTCTCAGTTTATTCTCAGTTAAGACTCTTTTATTTTATCTATTTATATTTTATTTTATCATATCTAATAATATGACATTTGCCTTTCTGTCATTCTTTTTTCAAAACTAGATTATTTGTCTTGTAGAATGTCCTACACGATATATTTTGCTCATTGTTTCATCCTGGTGTTATTTTACATGTACCCCAACAAAATTTAGAAGTAAAGGAAAGAAAGGGAGACAACGCTACCAAGAGGACTAGGGCTTTCAGGAGACCCCCTTGTCTGCAGCCAAGCTGGGGAATTGTTATAAGGTCACATATCAAGACAATCTTTCCCAAGAATGAAGACAGAGGAAAGGGAGCATCTCAGCAGACCTGTGGCTTCTCACATATCCAATGATACCAATACGCATAGCATGTAGTAGAGGACCAAGAGCCAGAACCCATCAGGAAGGCACAGTCATGGTGAGAAGATCTGGTATCACGCCAGTTGCTGTGAAAACAAATACAAGGATCAGTCCGGTCCCTTAACCACAGTGCTGGGCAAGCCACACTCAGCCATGCCCAGCTGGGCTCACCAACAAGATCCCAGAAGAGAATAAGGCTACTGGCAAAGGTCTTTCCTTGGGGATATGTGAGTAATCCTAAAAGTAAAATATCCTAACCATATATTACAGCACTGTGTTTACATGAAGGAAATATTTACATCGGGAGCTTTATCATTATCTGTTGTGTGGGGCCATCCTGGGCACTGTAGGACATTGAGTGGCATGGCTGGTCTCTACCCACTCTCCATTGTGACAACCAAAAATATTGCAGTGCCAGTTGTCTCTAGGAAGAAACCACCACCTTTTGAGCACCACTGTTTTATAATAATCATCTGTTTTATAATAATAATCTTGAATTACAAATGAAACAAATGAGGCCAAACTGGACAAATGACTTAACATCCCTGGATCTCTGAGATTAAGTTTGAGAACATGATGCATTTGAATGTCTGGTGTATAACAGGTGACAAGTCTGTCAAATGATCCCATACTCTTTTTCCTAAACATTTCTTGAAATGCTTATAACACTCACTCACTCATTCATTCCAATATAGTTCATTGTGCGCCTACTGTGTACCAAGCCCTGTACTGGAAACTGGAGACACACCCATGTGTTGGAAGCCTGCTCCGCCCTAAAGTAACAGCCTGTCTGACGGGCAAGACATACATAGGCAAAGGAAGATCATAATTAACACAGCTACAAAACTCTACATAGGGTATGACTGGGATATTAAGGGAGTTGGATTAATTCACGCTGGGCACAGGATGGGTTCTTCTATGAAGCTTGACACGAGCCAGTGAAAGATGTTCCAGATAGATGACACGGCAGGAACAAAAGCATAAAGATAAGATACAAGACAATATCCAAAAAGATGAGTCATTTACCACACAGCTGTGGCAAGGAGGTGGAGAGCCCTTGGGAGTGTAGGAGATGCAGGTATAAAGATGAATTGGCACCCACTATGTGGGAATTGAAAGGTGCCATCTGAAGATTCTAGGTTATCCATGTGGCACTGAGGAATCGGGTGTTTCCAAAAAGTATATCAAGGGCGTGTTTTAGGAAGATGGCCCCTTGAACTTGACTAGAGCATGGGTTGATGAAGGTAAGACTAAGTACAGGATATACAGCAATTGTCCTGACCTGAGCTGAGGCAGAAGCAGTGGAAGTGAAAGAGAGCAGATGTACTCAAGATGGTCCAGGAGGCTTAGCGTGTGGTTCTGGTCAAGTGTGTAGACACGAAAAAAGTCCAAAAACAGATGATGACCAGAATGTGAGGTCATTGAATCATACGTGGAGGGGTTAGGACTGGATCCCCTGGGCAGTGATTCCTTGGGTGTGTTCTATAGGACACTAGAAGCTCCAGATATATCCAGATGAGCTGGGCCTCTCAATAAGCTTGGTACATCACACACTGTCTACTCCCTCCTTAGAGTGTACAATTCTCTTCAGTGTATTAAAGGCACTGAGACTTCCTACAATAAAGGGCTTCCTATTTAATGTTGTTTAATTATGGTTTTTACACACACACACACACACACACACATCTGCAGCTAACAAAATAGCAATAAGCATGACAACTGGAAATATGACAGGAAGTTTGGTTCAGGCCAAAATCAGACCCTTGAGGCAATTTGAGAATCTGTGGGAAGAGGTCTTCCAGATTCAATGGGACAGACAAGCTCAGGTGTTCTGAGTCCAACAGAGACACTCACATGAAGGTAGGGACTGAGCCATCTTGCCACTTGTGAATGCCCTTTGGGTATTGTTTCCTGAGGCCAATCCAGTAGCCATTATTTTCCTTTGGACTCAGGAATTTCTGCATGAGAAGAAGGCAAAGTAAGTCAGGAAAGACTACATCCAGAGGTGAGAATGGCAGTGGAAGCAGTCCATGAAAGGGACTAAGACCTAGGGGACCCCATGGGCAAGGATGTCCTCCAATGTCGCTGTTGAACACAGTGGCTTAAAGTTCTAGGTAGATGACCATTTCCACCATTATTATGACCTGTGTAATTAGCAAATTATGGACACTTTCATTTGTAAAAAGGGGATAACAATGGCAGGTGCCTTCCAGGATTTTCTGAAACTTCAATGAGGGAAGAAGAGCCCAGTATGGCTCCTAGATGAGCACTGCCTGGCTAAAGGGTAGATAGGATTATTCAAGGGCATGGTTAACAGGGTTAGGAATCTGGACACTACTCCATAGAAAATGTTCTGGTAATCAGTTGGATTCCACTGACAAACATTGAGTCCGCTGAACCATACTGAGTGTGTCCAATCTGGTTCCAGAGAGTATGGACTCAAGAATGAGTCAGAACCACCCCTAGCCGGGAAGTTCTCCATGTGCAAGGAGACGAACCAGGGATCTGGCAGCATAGTCCAGTATTAAGGAAGAGGGGGTGGGAAGGATGCTGAAGGACAAAGTTTGATCTGATGAAGAACAGGTAGGAGCTGTCCAGGTAGATAGAAGGAAGCATTCCAGACAGAAGGGCCACCATGAAGAATCATTCAGAAGCAGGACTGAATACTGGGCAACGCGGCATGCTGACACAGTGGAAGGACATTATGAAGGACAGAATGCAGGATTTGCACTGGATTCTACAGGGAACAAGGACATGAGATTGCAATGACTTGACGGGTCTCCAGAGCACCCCTCCCTGCTTCTCACCTGCTCTGCTTGGCTGTTGATGATGACCAGGTGAGCACCCTTCTCTGTACAGTGATCCTTGGCTTTGAACCAGCTCAGTACTTGTGTGGAAAATTGATAGCAGGAGCCCTGAAATGCCGTCCAGTTTTCATGGCAGAGCTCACAGGAGGATTCTGGACAAGGGGAGGGACATCAGCTCTGTTGAGGCTACAGGCTGCACTGGCCTCCAGAGGTGAAATGATCCAAACCTGTTCATCCGTGCCTCTTTGCCAAAATGAGCACAGTAGCTTCCCATGTGTTCATGCAAGAGCCGGGCCTTACCAGATGGCAGAGTGATACATGCAAGGGGCCTCACACTTTATGTTGGCATCCACCTTGACAGAGGATCGATTAAAACAACCCAACACCTGCTCACGTGTTATAAGAACCACTATCATCAACAGTGCTGAAGACAACAGCAGTCCTCTTCCAACTCCCAGTTCCCACCACCCAGCCCACCCTGCCTCCTTACCGTTGCCTGCCCGCACAGCTTCCGTTTGCCGGAACACCTCTCCCCACACGATGTCCCGCTCGTGCCCAGCGTCTGCCAGACCCTGCACAACTAAGAGGCCCACAGAGAAAGGCGGATCAAGACTTGGTGGTGCGTGTGGGAAGGAAGCCCTCCGTTTCGTTCAGCACTCACATTGGATGTCCATTTGCTTGAGGTCTTCCTGCATCTTGTTGGAGAACAGCAGTACTAGGAGAGACACGTGCTGATGTGCTCTAGACCTTTCAGCACCTGGTTCTTTTCCCACTCCCCAAACTGCAGGCTAAGACGAGGAGGGCAGGTCCCCTCTAAAATCATGAAGTCCAGCGATGCAGTCCAGCCACCCCCTTACTGACCCATCTCTGCCCCAGCCCTGTAGGGCCTGCTTCTCAAGACTCGGTCCATGTGATCACCCATTTCCCACTGGCTCACTCCTTACCCTCAGCCAGGACCACACCTAGGATGAGGTCGAGTAGAAGCAGCATCAGAGTCATTGCCAGGCAGAAAAACTTCCAGGGGTCATCCTGGGGCAGCCTTTGGTCCCTCTGTGCTGCGGGGAATGCGGCAAGTATGAGGCGGTGCACATCGTCTGCCAGGATCATGCCAGGAATGTGGAGGGATGAGGGATGGGCCTGAACCATGCCCTGGAGTGGAAAGCAAGGAGCAGTCGCTGGTACTGAGAGCACCTACTCCTGCCCTGGGCCTCTTGACTCACCCGGTTTCCCCTGGATGGGCGGATATTTTCCTTCCATGGTGTGAGGTCCTGTGCGTGTGTTCACCTGTGGCTGCAGCTCCTTCTGGTCTAGCTACCCACAGCCCTTCTGGTTATTGTTGAAGACACGCCCATCCTATACTAGGAAATGCCACCCCCCACGTAAACCATCAGATGTTTCCTTCCTGGCTCAGTGAGGCCCCCAAGGTCTCTAGATGGCTTATCACCAATTCACGCCACCAGGAGATGGCATTAGCATCTTGGAAAAGGTGTTCTGTCCCAAGTATTCTCTGCAGCTGTCATTTCTCTCTCGGTCCGGGGGACAGTAGCCGCCCCAGAAATCTGCTTCGAAGTTTGTGGTGCATTTGCACCTTCAGGCTTCTGGTTCCATTTGTTTCAAAAAATCCCCCATTTTCTCAGAGATAAAATTGTAGTAATTTCAGCACTAGAGTTACGTTTATGCTCTCTCAGAGCACGTGGCCACTCCTTTCCCCACACGTTGGCTTTGTGACGTTACATCTTAAATGGAGATGTTACATCTCTTAAATGGAGAATGCGATAGGGTAAGAAGAGGCAAGCTCATGTTGATGGAGAGGCTTCTATTTACCAAACCCACTGTTAGAAAACGTTCGTACATCGTGCCATTTCACATGTCTTTTTCTCTCTGAGTGCCATTATGATTTTTCTCCTTTTCTTTGGTTTTCAGCAGGTTGCCTAGAGTGTGTGTGTGTGTGTGTGTGTGTGTGTGTGTGTCTCCATATGCTGTTTGGAATTCACTCAGCTAGGATTTTCTGAGTTCCTTCAATCTGTGCTTTGTTTATCTTTCATGATTTTTATAAAGTTTTCAGAGCCCCACACCTCCTACTCATTTACTCTGATGACATGTAATACACTCCCCTAACCTATCAACCTCAGTTTCCCTATTTATAAAATGGGAATAAGTATCCCCTACCGATCAGGGATGTTCTCTGCTTAGAGATCACGGTATCTGGTGATTCACAAGCCTCCCATACATACAGCTATGGGTATTTTGAGAGGCACAGTAATACTCCTAGACTTGGCCAAGCAGGACGCCTACCTGGGTCCTGAACAACAGGGGGCCCTCAGTTTCAAAAGCATTCCTCAAGGGAAGTCCTCCTCTGCTATCCGGGGTCAGACAAGACTGTCAGTGGCTTCCAGAAAGAGCACTCCAGCCCCCCAGGACCACAGTGAGTTCAAGTGGGTCTTGGCCATAGGAAAGAATTGTCTCAAACTTTTCACTCCCCTCTGGTGCCTGTCACCTTCCAGGGACAACCCAGGTCCCCATGTCTATTTTGGGGGGCACTCTTAAACCTCAAACACCACAAAAACACTACATCCATGAGTTTTATTACAGGATGTTCAACTCCAGACTTGAGAACTGCACTCTGGCCAGTGGGAGCGGCTCGGTCAATAAACTCCACACCAGGCATCTATTGAGTCTCTACCAAGTGCCAGCAGCTGTTACAGGCGCTGGGGACACAGAGATATATCGCATCCAGTCCCAGACCCAGCAAGGATGAGCCATCGTGCTCTGGGGCAAGGCTGTGAGGGCGACATCTGCTGGTCACCGTGGGAAATGTGGTCCCTGGCGCTGGAAGGGTGATGAAAAAGGCCTTCTCTGGGCTGATAGAAGGAGGGGAATTCCTGCCAGAGGGACGGAGACCAGTAATGTAGAGAATGAGACACTGTGTGGTTGGGTTACGTTCACATGCTGGGAGAGCTTGGGGGAGATAAGCTATGGGCCTGAAAGCTGGACAATGGGGTTTGGAATGGATCCTGCAAAGGACAGGACATCCTGCACTGTCTTGGAGAAGGGCCCTAAGGCCCACCTGTCCCCACCTGTTATGTTTGACCACTGGTAGTGACTAGGTGAGCACCCTCCTGTGCAAGGGAGACTTGCCTGATTCCAGAAAAGTTGTCTGAGGAGAAGTAGTAGCAGGAGCCCCCAAACATGGGCCAGGCATTTGTCTGGGCTCACAGGTGGATTCTGGAGAAAGGGCAGGTTCCCCTAAGGGCTGAATATTGGACATGTCTCCTTCAATTCTACCACCCTCATTTTGCATCTCTAGGCTAAAATGAGATGGGAGCATTTTCAATTTCTTGAATGTACCAGACTCTCACCCCAGGTCCCACCACATCCCTCATGCCTCCCTCCCATCTGCCTCAACTAACTGGTCTCAGATCACCTGCCACCTCCTCCAGGAAGCCTTTCGTGATTACCCCATCCCTGGCTGGGTCTGGTGCCTCTCTGACTCCTTGCTTCCCCGGAGATCCCCTATCATACAGTGTTGTCCTTACCTGGTTATGGGTCGCTGTCTCCCGTGACACTGTGACATCATGAGAGCAGGGACAGTGCCTCACTGGTTCCATGCTGTGTTCCCAACATCAAAAATGATTCCTGCACATAGTAAATGTTCAATAAAAATGCATTGAAGAAAACAGTGAAGCAAGGCATGCAGTGAGTGCTGTGAGACCCCACAGTGCAGGCGGCAAAGGAGGGACGTGCCATCTGAGCTGAACTCTGAAGGATGAAAAGTCTCCTGCACACGGTGCCAGGGACGGAACGGCAGGCAGAGGAACCAGCAGAGCCAATGCATGGAGAAGTATCCAGAACGAGCTCAGAGGAGGCTGGGGAGTCAGACTGGAGCCAAAATGTGAAGGGACTTGGAGGCACCGCAGGACCACCCCTCTAGGGCCCAGGAGGAGAGAGTGGGCTGGAAGGAGGTGCCAGCCTGGACTGAGGTCCAGCCAACACTCTCCTCTAAGCTCTATCCCACTGGGACAGCAGAAGAGCCAGAATGTGGGGGGAATCTGGGGGATTTTCTGGCACAACTCAAATCGGGAAAAGCATCAGAGAAACACACGGTCAACCAAGAAATGAGCTCAGGACGAAGGAGAAATCTCTTTTATTGCTGCTTCTGGATGCCCAGAGAGGTCAGGACACCAGGCTAACATCGCACACGGGAGTCAATACCAAGCCCCAGGAGGAGTGGAGACCAAGGTCTCAGTTCAGCTGCATCTTGCAGCCCTGCCTGGAGAGGGCGCTGTGGCCCCGGACAAGTGGTTTGGCCTCTCTGGGCCTCACCTGCTCTTCTGTGAAATGGGGCTGAATGAGGATAACAGACACCATGTGTGCAGAGCTTGGCACCCAGTAGGTGCTTGGTCGACACGAGCTCCTCTCCCCGCTCAGCGCCCATTTCAAATGTTTTCTTGAACGATGGGCACCCTGCTTTCGTTTGTCTCACAGGTATTTCCTGCGCACCTGCTGTGTGCCCGGCAGTGAGTGTGTGGCCACTGGAGATAAACGGCCAATAACCAAAGTCGCTTTGAGCCACAGCCTTGCAGCTCTGCTCAGCCGTTCTCCAGGACAGGCCCGTGCATTTCTGGGTCTCGCCACCGGGTCTGAGCGGGGGTGACCGAGGAGCATTGTTCAAGTGGCTCTGTCCCCCAGACGACCATCAGCCCTTGCTGGTGCCAGAGCCTTTGCTCACAGCTGCAGACGGAGAGGTGGCTCAGACCCAGCCTGTCCCCAAGCGTAGCGCCCTGCACCTGCTTCCCTCCACCGCACCGCGCCCCTGTGCCTTCCACCTGAGCCCAGACACAAGTACAGGACGGCGCCCTCTAGTGTTGGTGGTGAGTTCACGGTCAGTGGCTTTCCTTCTTGGCTCTTTGTACCTCGATGGCTCTCAGGGAGGTCGGGGGGGCTGTGGCGTCCTGGGAGTCGGTTGTATCTTCACGGCATTTATCTCCCAGATTTGAATGACCTCAGCGCTCGCTTGTCTCCCCCTCCTGTCCAGTTGCTCTTAGAGGTGGAGCTCGGGTCCAGTCACTTTCCATCTCTAGCACAAACCAGGGACACCCTGTTTATAGGACAAAACTCCCACTGCGGATTGCCCAGTTAAGTCAAGCTGAAGAAGTCTTCAAATCCTTGGTCATCGCCTTGCTTAAGAAGTCCCCCCTCATCCCCTCACGGTGCATGGGGGGAGGAAGCCTCATGCTTGATCTGCTCTTTGATAACTGGGTAAAGTCGGAACGCCCGCACACCAGCTGCTTAGTTTGATAAGCATGTCCGGCCTCGGTACCCAAAGACTGTGCACGAGGTAACTCTTATCTCCAGCCCAGAGGAAGTCCAGCCCCAGCCAGCATGTGTCCAACAGCTGTGTGTGCAATGCCTGAGCCCTTCGCCAGGGAGCCCACCGTGACTGCCATACCTGCTCCTGTGAACATTACAGTAGAAGGGCGAGGGTGGATGAGGGATAACTGAATGTAGACGAGAGGGTGAGGAGTTTGAGGGAAGGAAGGCGGTTGGCTGTAGGAGCCCAAAAACCAACCCACAGAGAGTAGGGAGGGTACAGGTGGGCATAGGGGGGCGGGTTCATGGATAAGGTGACATTTCAGCTGCAACATTTGCTCCAGGGGCAGAGTGAGAGGAAAGGGTACACCAGGCCGAAGGAGCAGCATGTCCAAAGGACCTGAGGCAAAAAGATGATTGTCCATCCAAGGAACAGAGTAAGGCCGACATGACAGAGTTTTGGGCAGCAAGAGGGGTGAGTGGCTCCAAATGGCCTAAAATGGCAGGTGGGGATCAGATTACAGAGTGCGTTACCCCATAACCCCAACAGGCGTTAGACGACACACAGTTTACAAGAGGGAGACTGGCTGTGATGTCAGTGAATTTCAGATAAATTGGGGAATAGCCATTCACACCTCAGGGGGACCTTGCAGCACACGGACTTCCCATAGGGTTGTAGTGAGAATCTAGTTTGTTCTCTCAGCCAGTTTTATTGAACACCTATTAGGTGCCCGGCTGGGGGAACACAATGCTAAGCAGGTTCAGATTGGTCCTGCCCTCTCAGGGCTGCCAGTGTAGTGGGGAAGGAGGGGCGGTGTTGGCCAGGTAATACCCATAACTGCAGTGAGCCTGCTGCAGAAGTAGAATTGTCAGCTGCCCTCGGAGCTCTGGACACCCCCATCCGCATAGTCAGCAGCGGGGAGCGATCACAGCGGCCACGCTCAGCAGCAGGTGCTTTGCACGCTTGGGTTCTGCTGCCCGGAGCCCCAGTGTGCATGTTGTAGCATTCAGCTGTTTGCAGCTCTGGGAATCCTGTGGCGTGGGGGAAGAGAATGTCACCTCAGTTGCCACTTCTGTCTCTTGATGTTAATCAAATGGCCAGGTTTGGGCTTGAGTCTAAGTCGGAAAACTATCTGGGGACCAGTTCTCCAGAGGGGGGGTGAATCCCTGGCCCTGTCTCCACCTTGGCCCTGGGCTGTGCATCAGATCTCATCTGCCTGCAGGTCTGTGGCTGATCCACAGGGACTCTTTAATTTCCACAAATGAAGTGGAGGGTGGGGAATTGTGAGCCAACTTTTAATGAGTCCTTAAGTGTCACTGAAAATCCCATGGCTTGTTCACTAACAAAACTTGGAATTGGTTTCTAGGGATTATTATGCCAGCAGAGTTTGGCAGATTGTGCTGGGTGCATGTGCCATTGGGTTCCTTAATGCCAGTCACGTCTGTGATATTTTTAATGTATCTGTGTTCTCAAGGAAGCATGCCAAGGAGCCCCGACTGAAGGCACAGAGAATGTTGGGGTGGGGCTGGAGATGGCCAGTTTAGATGAATTCCAATTGCTGGTTAAGGAGATCCCATGACATCACCTCTGTTGAATTCCCTGGGAACTCGTTTTCCTTTGTTTTCTTCTTGTTCTATAATTTGTTGATTTCATTTATTAAACAGAGATGGGGCGCCTGGGTGACTCAGTCAGCTGAGCATCCACCTTCGGTTCAGGTCATGATCTCGGGGTTTGTGGGTTTGAGCCCTGCTTGGGGCTCTGTGCTGACAGCTCAGAGCCTGGAGCCTGTTTCAGATTCTGTGTCTCCCTCTCTCTTTGCCCCTCCCTCCCCATGCTGTCTCTCTCTCTCTCTCTCTCTCTCTCTCTCTCTCTCTCAAAAATAAATAAACATTAAAAAAATAAGAAATAAAATAAAATAAAAATGAAAAACAGAGACCAGCTGGCCACCAGTGCAAATTGTTCATTTGTCTTCAGGTTCTTAAACACAGAGTAACAGGCAAGAGGATACTTGTGTAGTAACATGGATAGCTTCCTGCTTTAGGGCACAGACTCCCATCAGACTGCCATGGGTTCAAATCCTGACCTTGCCACTTTCTGGCTGTGTAAACTTGGTGAAGTAAATTTGACCTCTCTGAGCCTCCAACTGCAGGTGGGAAAGGAAAGCTTAATGGCACCTGTCTCATAGTGCTCAATGAATGTTGGGGAGTGTCAGCACAAAATGAACAAACCTTTTAGAGTCTCTACAAGTTAAGAGAGTTTTCTTCGAGCCCAAGTTAGGACAGCTGTCTGGGAAACACGACCTTCACAGAGAGTGCTCCTGAGAATGAACAGTTATTCCAGGGTTGCATCCTTTTTTGTATCTTGCAAAGGCCCAAAAGATTATGGATTATACATTAGCACTAAATGCAGTGCACAGCACATAGGCAGGAATCATGAGTTTTATTGTAAAGGAACACAGGGAACAGGAACATTGATCGATGTCTCAAGGACAAGATGGTTTTCCTTTAAGCCACTCATTCACGAAGCAGATGCACAATGCGTGACTGTGGGCCATAAATCAGGCAAAGTTTATGTACAGTGATGCTGACTTACAAAGAAATCAAGGGGCGCCTGAGTGGCTTAGTGGGTTGAGCGTCCAAGTCGTGATTGGGGCTCAGATCATGATATCACGGTTTGTGAGATGGAACCCCATGTCAGACTCTGTGCTGATAACTCAGAGTCTGCTTTGGATTCTCTCTCTCTTTGCCCCTCCCCTGCTCGTGCACTCTCTCTCTCTCTTCCAAAATAAATAAACATCTTAAAAAAAGAAAGAAAGAAATCAAAAATGGCTTCCCTTGCATGTCAGGCCTTTAGAGAGTTTTTCTCCCATCAAGAATATTGTTTTATCACTTATTAGAGTCCTGTAGGTATCTGAGCCAACCAACCACCCCATGTCTTGAGGACTCATCCATTCACTTATTCAACCAACATTGACTGAGTGCTTTCTCTGTTGCAGGCTAGGGAACTCAAGCACAGAACAAGCAAGATGAGGTCCCTGCCCTCCTGGCATCTATCTTGAAGTGGGAAGAACATAATTCACAAGAATAGGAGCAAATAATCAAAGAGTTACACATTTATATTCATGTCTTAAAGGGAATGAAAAGCATGCTGTGATCTTAAAGCACTGTGTTCTAGGCATTGAACTGAATGCCTCCCGTGTTTATGAGATTGTTGCTCTCCACATCTGATGAGTGACTGAGACTTGCAGGTCCCAGGAGAGGAGAGGAAGAGTTTTCTCATGACGAAAGTCCAAAAAGGAAATGGTCCACCCAGGGGGTAAGGAGGGCTTCAAATAGAGGTCTGGAACACCCACCATGTGATTGGGGAAATGACTTCCCCATTAGATATGGAAGGAGTGACAGTCTCCTAAATTCCTTTCTGACTGAATGGAGATTCAGTTGTCAGGGACAGAAATGTAAATTTTAGCCAGATAAATAAATAAATAAATACATAAATAAATAAATAAATAAAACCCCCCCAAAACCAAAAAACCAGAAATCCATTGACTCCTGTCTGAGGACATGCAAAGATTGGGGGAGGCGACCTCAGGACTCTGATCATGGCATCACAGCTCTCTTCTTTGAAATTTCCACATGTGGTTTTATTTCTTTCTGTCTTTGGACAGATAAGCCGCATTCCAATTACTCTAGATGGTGGAGCCCACAGAGGGGAAAGAGGGCTTCTCTCTCCCACCACCCACATGCTTTTGTTTTAGGGCAAAAACCAGTACTTACTGTTCCTTCTCTTGTGGAATAGCCACACCTAATTTATTTTTTTTTAAGGAATAAAAATTTATTGAGAATTCCTGGGATGGTGGTTAGCCCTTCCCAACCTAGAGGGAGGAAACAACACTGTAGGAAATCACTCAGAAATTACACTGTCCCAACACCTTTGGCCAACATAGGAAGGAGCAAAACTCATTCTCTCAAAAATTGGTCAGGCTCTGTTCATCCAAGAAGGGTTGGGTGGATAGATGCAGAAGGGACCATCACATGATACTGGGGGTAGCATGGGGGTGTGCTAGACCCCAAGCCTCATCAAGGATAAGAAATGAGCCTGGTGACCAGAAACTCCACCCCCAGAGAAGAAGTGGATCTTTTTTGAGGAGGCGGCTTGGGGTCCAGCCACACCTAAAGGTTTTGAGACTTGTGTAGTAGGTGTGAATGAGTGAGGTAACCTTTGACAAAATTACATTCCTCTCACCCCCGACCCCTGGCCACCACAAATCTATTCCTTTTCTATGACTTCACGTTTTTTTACATTCCGTGTATGAGTGAGGTCATATACAACATTTGCCTTTCCCTGACTTATTTTACTAAGCATAATGCCTTCAAGGTCATTTATGTTGTCATAGAAGACAGGACTTCCTTCTTTTTATGGCTGAGTAATATTCCATCATATATGATGAGGGAACATAAGGCAAACTGAGGGCAAAGTACAAGCTAACACACTGCCCCCCCCACCACCACCACCGGGAATATGTGTGACACTCCTGGCTACCCAAGAGCAAAGGAAAGGGGTTCATGTGCTTGCCGTGGTGATGTGGGAAACTAAGGCAAACTAAGGAAAAATGAAATTCCCTTACCACCTACAGCCCGTTGACAAGTCTTTGAAATGGGCAAAGTGACCTCCCTCTAGGAGCTCAGCTGCCTCTATGATGACACTTTGCTGGGGCAAAAGGGAATCTTGGCTTAACATTATCCTGACTCCCCAGGATCCTGTGAGTCTCCTTTAACATATAAAAATTCCTTGGCTAACCTCCTTTATTTTTCATCCCCAAGTATATGTTGGCAACCATACTCCAAGCTTATGGCCCCCTGATACACATCTGAAGGGTCTCATGACTGAGGTTTTACTAAACAATAACAAATGGTGTTTCTGTAGCAACAGCTAGCCCCTCAAGGTCCTAGAAACCTTGCTTCCAAAATTCCTTAGAGAGTTACTCTATCCCTGATGCCCTCCCAACCGGAAGGTATATAACCAGTTACCCGTCACAACTCCAGTGCAGCTCTTTCTGCCCACGGGTTCTGTAAATGTGCTTTAATAAAATCACCTTTTTGCAGCAAAGGTGTCTTCAAGAATTCTTTCTTGGCCATTGGCTCTGGACACCCACCATCACCCCAAAACCCCATCAGTATACGTGGGAATATATGTACACATTATATCTAGGTTGTTTCAGTGTCCTGGCCACTGTGAGTGATGAAGCAATGACCACACAGGTTCAGATGTCGTTATGTGATCGTGATTTCACTTCCTCCAGATAAATTCCCAGAAGCAAGATTTCTGGATCACCTGGTAGTTCTAGTTTTAATATCTTAAGGAACCTCCATACTGTTTTCCAGAGTGACTGCAGCGATTTCCAATCCCGCCAAGGGTGCACAAGGGTTCTCCTTTGTCCACATCCTCGAGAGTCACTGTGATCTCTTACCTTTTTGACAATAGCCTTTCTAACATGTGTGAGGTGACATTTCAATGTGGTTTTTAAATTAATTTATTTTTAAAATTTTTTAATATTTATTTATTTTTCAGCAAGAAAGAGACACAGAGCACAAGCAAGGGAGAGGCAGAGAGAGAGGGAGACACAGAATCCAAAGCAGGCTCTAGGCTCTGAGCTGTCAGCACAGAGCCCAACGCAGGGCTCCAACCCACCAACCGTGAGATCAAGACCTGAGCCGAAGTCGAACGCTTAACCGACGGAGCCACCCAGGTGCCCCTAATTTATTTTTTAAATTGACATATAGTTGACATATAAGGTTACAATCGGTTTAGGCATACGGCATGGTGATAGGACAAGTCTGTACATCAATGTGGTTTTGGTTTGCATTCCCCTGTTGATTAGTGATGATGAGAATCTTTTCATGTACCCACCGAGCAGCATCTTCAGGTCTAGGAGGTGTGGGGAGAGAGCGAATGCATGGTCCTCAGCCTCCAGCCTGGCTCCAGGATTCTCTGAACCCTCAAACCCCACCAGATCCGAAGTCTGCCTCCCCCTTCCAGCCCAGATATCTGACACCCAAGGATCAGGGGGAATTGGCCCAGCCCCCACCACTCACTGTCCCCAGACCGGGTCTCTCCACCCCGTCCTCTGCCTGGCCTGTGTTCCCCATTCAGGAAGCCAGAAACTTCCCCCAGTGAGCTCAGCTGCACTGCCAGTAGCTGACATGGGGGAGCTTGGGGGTGGTAAGGCCGGCCTCGGGGGGAGGAGGACAGCCTTGCTGCCACTGCCAGGGGCCAGATCCAGGTCTGCCGGCCTGTGAGCTGCTCTTCTGTTTCTAGAAGTTCTCCTCTCCTCCCTTAGTCTTCTCATTAGTGCTTCCAGACACTTCCCCAAGCCCATCCTCTACCCTCCACACACCATGATGCCCTTCTTCCTACAGGTGGCCATGGTGTATGAATAAGAACACCATTCCGTGTGCCAGTCCTTGAAATAAACACTGCCCTTGAGTCTTCTCGGAAACTGCTTCCAGCGGCCTCTGAGGTGGGTTCATCTAGAGTCCCCACCACACAAATGATGAAACTGAGGCTCAGAGTTTAGTTCCCTCACCCACAGTCAAGTCCTCCCTTCAGGGGCAGAGCTGGGATTTGAACCAGCTGTGCCTGACCCCAGGGCCTGTGTTCTCACTGTCACGCTGCCTGCCTCCGGTCTGATCCGTGTTCTGACCCTGTTCACTCCCCGCTCTTTGTTAGGGAAGCTCTCAATCCTGCTGGGTCTGGCTCCAACTTCCAGGGTGGATCATAGGAAGTACCTCCCAAGCTGGGGACCAAGAGGAGGGTACAGCTCCCCCCTGCCTCCCATCCCATCCTGACTGAAAAGAACAGCTTTAAATCCAAATGACAGCCCTGCCTTAGTTTAAAGCTAAAGTTCTCTTTTCTGCTTATTATGGATCTTTGATAAGAAATACAATTGCTGAGAAGTCTGTTTTGCTTGCTGTTTGCTACGAGCATTGTGAGGCCTTTCCTGAATGTAACCCGCTGTGTCGTAGAATGGGTTGTAAACCTTCCTAAATGTAGTCTGATATGTGATGGAATGAGTGATTGTACATAAACTAACCGGCATTTCTCGCTTCTGTAAACCTGCTTGCTTAGCACATTCCTCACCTAGCCTACCCCCTTCCCCCTTCCCCCCCTTTTTTTTTTCTCCCGCCACAAGTAACGGACAAAGCCTTCCCGCCAAAGGACAGACAAAGGACGCCCAATCAGAGAACAACAAATGTCCTTACTTTAAAATCAACTAATCAGGCCCCTCATAATTTGAAACCTCCCTGTGCTATTTGTCTCTGTCTATAAAAGCGCTGTACCAACCCTGATCGTGGCCTCTTGCGTCACCGGCGACGAGTGCGCAGAGGCCCAGGTTCGAACCTGCAATAAACGACCCTTGCCGCTTGGCTTTGACTTACGACTCTGGTGGACTTTTGTGGGAGGTTTCGGAACTTCGGGCATTACACTGACAGCAGTCAGGCTGTCCCATCCCGATGGCCATCTTTTCTTCCGCCAATCTCTCCCCCAGCTTGGTGGGCTCCTTCATTTGTGAGAGGGACACTGGGGGCACCTGGGTCACTCCAGTCAACCCGGGTCCCAGCAGGCCAGTCTTTTCTCCTTTGTCGGAATAATGCTGAGGAAAGTGACCATCAGAGGATCAGAGTCTCTGTCGGGCAAAGAACAAAGGAATTTGCTCCCATCATCCTGAGGGAAATTCATTCAAGGGAGGACAGGCAGCAGAGAAGAGCTGCCTGTTCCCCACAGATACACTCTCACCAGAGGATTTCCAGGTTCACCCTCTGACTCACTAGGTAGTGAATTTTCTGATACTCATTTTCTTCCTGATAAGGCAGAAGAGATGGGCACATCCACCTGGCCTCCTTCTGCCTGGATGCTGGATCCTAGACTAAAGCATGACTTAAGGGAAATGTTTTAAAATTCTCCACACATGGGGCGCCTGGGTGGCGCAGTCGGTTAAGCGTCCGACTTCAGCCAGGTCACGATCTCGCGGTCTGTGAGTTCGAGCCCCGTGTCGGGCTCTGGGCTGACGGCTCAGAGCCTGGAGCCAGTTTCCGATTCTGCGTCTCCCTCTCTCTCTGCCCCTCCCCCGTTCGTGCTCTGTCTCTCTCTGTCCCAAAAATAAATAAAAACGTTGAAAAAAAAATTAAAATAAAATAAAATAAAATAAAATTCTCCACACATAACTGAGCCTTCCATACAAAGGAATGTTAGGGGCAGAGGCTAATGGGGTCAAAGGAGAAGAGCCATAAACCTATAATCCAGCTTGTCTGGGTGGAGTAAAGGTGTACATTGACCAAGTCTTATCTCACTTGTTTTCTGCAGCCTGGCTGGAGGTGATGAGGGAGTATGAAGCAGACTGAGGGCAAAATACAGGCTGGCATACACACTCCCAGGTGGGATCTATGTGATATTCCTCAGACACTCCCGGCTACCCAAGAACAAAGGAAAGGGGTTTAAGTGCTTGCCGTGGCGATGTGGGAAACTAAGGCAAACTAAGGAAAAATGAAATTCCCTTACTGTCTGCAGCCCGTTGGCGAGTCCTTGAAACCAGCAAAGTGACCTCCCTCTAGGAGTTCAGCTGCCTCCATGATGACACTTTGCTGGGGGCAAAAGAGAACCTCAGTTTAACATTATCCCAACCTCAATGATCCTGTAAATCAACTTCCTTTATCTCAACTGCCCCAGGATATATGCTGGCAATCATACTCCAAGCTTATGGCCCCTGATATACATATAAAGGGTCTCAAGACTGAGGTTGTATTAAATGGTAATTAGTGGCACTTCCCTAGCAACAGCTAGGTCCTGGAAAGGTTGCTTCCAAAATTCCTTAGAGACTTACTGTATCCCTGACCCCCTCCCAACCAGAGGGTATATAATGAGGTACCCATCAGGACCCGAATGCAGCTCTTCCTGCCCCTGGGTCCTGTCCCCATGCTTTAATAAAATCACCTTTTTTGCACCAAAGAAGTCTTCCAGAATTCTTTCTTGGCCGTCAGCTCCAGGCCCCACGAGCCCCCCATCACCCCAAAACCTCATCAGAGGTTTGGCTCCCTGGGCCAGGAGCTTCAGTGCAGCCCTCAGACACAGCAGGTGCCCTGAGCTGCCCCCACTACTCTCAGTCATTCTCCTTTGTCCTTGAAAGGAAACTGCTGCTGCCCTTCAGACCTCCCACATTTCTCTTCTTTCCCGAATCAGCACAGAGACAGATCTGTAGATGGTTTATCATGAAATAAAATGTGGGAAAGAGAATCTAGGCATCTAGGTGAGAAGGGAATAGCGGTAAGCTGCCTCTCCAAAAGTGATCTTCTTTCCAAGGTCATGGACACTCCCTGGGCTGCTCCCGGGCGCCATGCTTCCTGTCCTCATGTCACTTTAGCCTCCAATGTCCTATAGCCCCTCCCAAATGTGGTCATTCTTGAGATTCCTTTGGAGTTAATGGAAAGGTCACTTCCCAACACTTTTATTTACTTTTCATTTAAATTTTGAAGTTAAGAATTGGATTCAACAGGAAGGGAAAAGAAAAATCAGGATTGTTGAGTGGTTTCTATTTCCTATGGTCCTGGGGCTATCAGAGCTTTATAACCCTCTTTGAGGCTCCTAAGCTAGGGTTCTGCTGGCACTTAAATCCCAATGTCACTGTGTTTAATATTAGTTTTCTTGGGGCACCTGGGTGGCTCAGTCGGTTGAGCGTCTGACTTCGGCTCAGGTCATGATTTCTCAGTCTGTGAGTTCGAGCCCCGTGTCGGGCTCTGTGCTGACAGCTCAGAGCCTGGAGCTTGTTTCAGATTCTGTGTCTCCCTCTCTCTCTGCCCCTCCCCCACTCATGCCCTGTCTCTCTCTCTCTCTCTCTGTCAAAAATAAATAAACATTAAAAAAAATTAGTTTTCTTTCCTTAATGCCATTCTGCCTGGCCAACCTTAAAAATGACATCTTTAAAATAGAGAGACCAACCAAAAAACAGATTCTTAACTACAGAGAACAAACTGGTAGCCACCAGAGGGGATTAAGGAGTGCACTTGTGATGAGCACGGAAATAAGTGTTGAATCACTGTATTGTACACCTGAAAGTAATATAACACTGTATGGTAAGTATAGTGGAATTGAAAACAATTTTTTAATGTTCATTTATTTAGGAGAGACCACAAGTTGGGGAAAGACAGAGAGAGAGGGAGCCCATCTGAAGTGGGCTCTGTGCTGACAGCAGAGGGCCCAATGCAGGGCTCGAACTCACAAATCGCAAGATCATGACCTGAGCCGACCTCGGAAGCTCAACCCACTGAGCCACCCAGGTGCCCCCCTTCCAAAAATAATTTGTAAATGACCTCTTCAAAGAAACCTGTGAGAATCACATGACCACATTTTTATACTGACCTTCAATTCTTATACTCATGCATAAATATTTAGACACCAGTTACAGAAGTATGTTGATATTACATACATGCCCTATGCTTCTCTGTAGACATCATAACTTTTTACCAGCTACATAATATTGGCTCATCATCCACCCTTGACCTATCCAAAAGGTATATATGGGAAAAAGAAAAGAATTTAAAAAGTATACACAGTGGATAGAAAATATGAAAAGTCAGGGGCAATAAACTTTTTAAAATATTTATTTATTTTTGAGAGAGAGAGAGAGAGAGAGAGACAGAGCACAAGCAGGGAGGGGCAGAGAGAGAGGGAGACACAGAATCTGAAGCAGGCTCCAGGCTCTGAGCTGTCAGCACAGGGCCCGAGGTGGGGCTCAAACCCATAGACCGCGAAATCATGATGTGAGCTGAAGTCAGATGCTCAACCAACTGAGCCACCCAGGCACCCCAGTGGCAATAAACTTCTAATGTAAGAATTACTCCTAATGTACGAGTAAATGTAATTGGGTTAGAATCACCAGTTAAAAGAGAGTTTTTAGATTTGATTTAAATAAGAAACAAATGTCTTGGGGTTGCTGGCTGGCTCAGTCAGTGCAGCATGCGACCCTTGATCTCAGGGTTGTGAGTGTAAGTCCCATGTTGGGTGTAGAGATTCCTTAAAAATAAAATCTTAAAAAAAAAAAAAAAAAGAAAAGAAAGAAATGTCTTACAGTATGGTGTATACAAGACACTCAATTAAAACATAAGAATAGGAGGCGGCAAGATGGCGGCTTAGGAGGACGCTGGGCTCACCGCACGTCCTGCTGATCACTTAGATTCCATCTACACCTGCCTAAATAACCCAGAAAACCGCCAGAGGATTAGCAGAACAGAGTCGCCAGAGCCAAACGCAGACGAGAGGCCCACGGAAGAGGGTAGGAAGGGCGGCGAGGCGGTGCGCGCTCCACGGACTGGCGGGAGGGAGCCGGGGCGGAGGGGCGGCTCGCCGGCCAAGCAGAGCCCCCGAGTCTGGCTTGCAAAAGCGGAGGGGCCGGGCGGACTGTGTTCCGACAGCAAGCGCGACTTAGCGTCTGGGAGGTCATAAGTTAACAGCTCTGCTCGGAAAGCGGGAAGGCTGGAGGACAAAGGGAGGGAGAGCTGCTGAGCCCCCTGACAACAGAGCTCAGTTTGGTGGGGAACAAAGGCGCTCGCCAGCGCCATCTCCCCCGCCCACCCCCCAGCCGAAATCCCAAAGGGAACCGGTTCCTGCCAGGGAACGTGCTCGCTCCGCACAAACACCCAACTCTGCGCTTCGATGGAGCCAAACCTCCGGCAGCGGATCTGACTCCCTCCCGCTGCCACAGGGCCCCTCCTGAAGTGGATCACCTAAGGAGAAGCGATCTAAGCCTGCCCCTCCTGCCCCCGAGCACCTTGCCTACCCACCCCAGCTAATACGCCAGATCCCCAGCATCACAAGCCTGGCAGGGTGCAAGTAGCCCAGACGAGCCACACCACCCCACAGTGAATCCCACCCCTAGGAGAGGGGAAGAGAAGGCACACACCAGTCTGACTGTGGCCCCAGCGGTGGGCTGGGGGCAGACATCAGGTCTGACTGCGGCCCCGCCCACCAACTCCAGTTATACACCACAGCACAGGGGAAGTGCCCTGCAGGTCCTCACCACGCCAGGGACTATCCAAAATGACCAAGCGGAAGAACTCCCCTCAGAAGAATCTCCAGGAAATAACAACAGCTAATGAGCTGATCAAAAAGGATTTAAATAATATAACAGAAAGTGAATTTAGAATAATAGTCATAAAATTAATCGCTGGGCTTGAAAACAGTATACAGGACAGCAGAGAATCTCATGCTACAGAGATCAAGGGACTAAGGAACAGTCACGAGGAGCTGAAAAACGCTTTAAACGAAATGCATAACAAAATGGAAACCACCACAGCTCGGCTTGAAGAGGCAGAGGAGAGAATAGGTGAACTAGAAGATAAAGTTATGGAAAAACAGGAAGCTGAGAAAAAGAGAGATAAAAAAATCCAGGAGTATGAGGGGAAAATTAGAGAATTAAGTGATACACTAAAAAGAAATAATATACGCATAATTGGTATCCCAGAGGAGGAAGAGAGAGGGAAAGGTGCTGAAGGGGTACTTGAAGAAATCATAGCTGAGAACTTCCCTGAACTGGGGAAGGAAAAAGGCATTGAAATCCAAGAGGCACAGAGAACTCCCTTCAGACGTAACTTGAATCGATCTTCTGCACGACATATCATAGTGAAACTGGCAAAATACAAGGATAAAGAGAAAATTCTGAAAGCAGCAAGGGGTAAACGTGCCCTCACATATAAAGGGAGACCTATAAGACTCGTGACTGATCTCTCTTTTGAAACTTGGCAGGCCAGAAAGAATTGGCACGAGATTTTCAGGGTGCTAGACAGAAAAAATATGCAGCCGAGAATCCTTTATCCAGCAAGTCTGTCATTTAGAATAGAAGGAGAGATAAAGGTCTTCCCAAACAAACAAAAACTGAAGGAATTTGTCACCACTAAACCAGCCCTACAAGAGATCCTAAGGGGGACCCTGTGAGACAAAGTCCCAGAGACATCACTATAAGCATAAAACATACAGACATCACAATGACTCTAAACCCGTATCCTTCTATAATAACACTGAATGTAAATGGATTAAATGCGCCAACCAAAAGACATAGGGTATCAGAATGGATAAAAAAACAAGACCCATCTATTTGCTGTCTACAAGAGACTCATTTTAGACCTGAGGACACCTTTAGATTGAGAGTGAGGGGATGGAGAACTATTTATCATGCGACTGGAAGCCAAAAGAAAGCTGGAGTAGCCATACTTATATCAGACAAACTAGACTTTAAATTAAAGACTGTAACAAGAGATGAAGAAGGACATTATATAATAGTTACAGGGTCTATCCATCAGGAAGAGCTAACAATTATAAATGTCTATGCACCGAATACTGGAGCCCCCAAATATATAAAACAATTACTCATAAACATAAGCAACCTTATTGAGAAGAATGTGGTAATTGCAGGGGACTTTAATACACCACTTACAGAAATGGATAGATCATCTAGACACACGGTCAATAAAGAAACAAGGGCCCTGAATGAGACATTGGATCAAATGGACTTGAAAGATATATTTAGAACTCTACATCCCAAAGCAACAGAATATACTTTCTTCTCGAGTGCACATGGAACATTCTCTAAGATAGATCATATACTGGGTCACAAAACAGCCCTTCATAAGTTTATAAGAATTGAAATTATACCATGCTTACTTTCAGACCACAATGCTATGAAGCTTGAAATCAACCACAGAAAAAAGTCTGGAAAACCTCCAAAAGCATGGAGGTTAAAGAACACCCTACTAACGAATGAGTGGGTCAACCAGACAATTAGAGAAGAAATTAAAAAATATATGGAAACAAACGAAAATGAAAATACAACAATCCAAACGCTTTGGGACGCAGCAAAGGCAGTCCTGAGAGGAAAATACATTGCAATCCAGGCCTATCTCAAGAAACAAGAAAAATCCCAAATACAAAATCTAACAGCACACCTAAAGGAACTAGAAGCAGAACAGCAAAGGCAGCCTAAGCCCAGCAGAAGAAGAGAAATAATAAAGATCAGAGCAGAAATAAACAATATAGAAACTAAAAGAACTGTAGAGCAGATCAACGAAACCAAGAGTTGGTTTTTTGAAAAAATAAACAAAATTGACAAACCTCTAGCCAGGCTTCTCAAAAAGAAAAGGGAGATGACCCAAATAGATAAAATCATGAATGAAAATGGAATTACTACAACCAATCCCTCAGAGATACAAACAATTATCAGGGAATACTATGAAAACTTATATGCCAACAAATTGGACAACCTGGAAGAAATGGACAAATTCCTGAACACCCACACTCTTCCAAAACTCAATCAGGAGGAAATAGAAAGCTTGAACAGACCCATAACCAGCGAAGAAATTGAATTGGTTATCAAAAATCTCCCAACAAATAAGAGTCCAGGACCAGATGGCTTCCCAGGGGAGTTCTACCAGACGTTTAAAGCAGAGATAATACCTATCCTTCTCAAGCTATTCCAAGAAATAGAAAGGGAAGGAAAACTTCCAGACTCATTCTATGAAGCCAGTATTACTTTGATTCCTAAACCAGACAGAGACCCAGTAAAAAAAGAGAACTACAGGCCAATATCCCTGATGAATATGGATGCAAAAATTCTCAATAAGATACTAGCAAATCGAATTCAACGGCATATAAGAAGAATTATTCACCATGATCAAGTGGGATTCATTCCTGGGATGCAGGGCTGGTTCAACATTCGCAAATCAATCAACGTGATACATCACATTAACAAAAAAAGAGAGAAGAACCATATGATCCTGTCAATCGATGCAGAAAAGGCCTTCGACAAAATCCAGCACCCTTTCTTAATAAAAACCCTTGAGAAAGTCGGGATAGAAGGAACATACTTAAAGATCATAAAAGCCATTTATGAAAAGCCCACAGCTAACATCATCCTCAACGGGGAAAAACTGAAAGCTTTTTCCCTGAGATCAGGAACACGACAAGGATGCCCACTCTCACCGCTGCTGTTTAACATAGTGCTGGAAGTTCTAGCATCAGCAATCAGACAACAAAAGGAAATCAAAGGCATCCAAATTGGCAAAGATGAAGTCAAGCTTTCGCTTTTTGCAGATGACATGATATTATACATGGAAAATCCGATAGACTCCACCAAAAGTCTGCTAGAACTGATACAGGAATTCAGCAAAGTTGCAGGATACAAAATCAATGTACAGAAATCAGTTGCATTCTTATACACTAACAATGAAGCAACAGAAAGACAAATAAAGAAACTGATCCCATTCACAATTGCACCAAGAAGCATAAAATACCTAGGAATAAATCTAACCAAAGATGTAAAGGATCTGTATGCTGAAAACTATAGAAAGCTTATGAAGGAAATTGAAGAAGATTTAAAGAAATGGAAAGACATTCCCTGCTCATGGATTGGAAAAATAAATATTGTCAAAATGTCAATACTACCCAAAGCTATCTACACATTCAACGCAATCCCAATCAAAATTGCACCAGCATTCTTCTCGAAACTAGAACAAGCAATCCTAAAATTCATATGGAACCACACAAGGCCCCGAATAGCCAAAGGAATTTTGAAGAAGAAGACCAAAGCAGGAGGCATCACAATCCCAGACTTTAGCCTCTACTACAAAGCTGTCATCATCAAGACAGCATGGTATTGGCACCAAAACAGACACATAGACCAATGGAATAGAATAGAAACCCCAGAACTAGACCCACAAACGTATGGCCAACTCATCTTTGACAAAGCAGGAAAGAACATCCAATGGAAAAAAGACAGTCTCTTTAACAAATGGTGCTGGGAGAACTGGACAGCAACATGCAGAAGGTTGAAACTAGACCACTTTCTCACACCATTCACAAAAATAAACTCAAAATGGATAAAGGACCTAAATGTGAGACAGGAAACCATCAAAACCTTAGAGGAGAAAGCAGGAAAAGACCTCTCTGACCTCAGCCGTAGCAATCTCTTACTCGACACATCCCCAAAGGCAAGGGAATTAAAAGCAAAAGTGAATTACTGGGACCTTATGAAGATAAAAAGCTTCTGCACAGCAAAGGAAACAACCAACAAAACCAAAAGGCAACCAACGGAATGGGAAAAGATATTCGCAAATGACATATCGGACAAAGGGCTAGTATCCAAAATCTATAAAGAGCTCACCAAACTCCACACCCAAAAAACAAATAACCCAGTGAAGAAATGGGCAGAAATCATGAATAGACACTTCTCTCAAGGAGACATCCGGATGGCCAACAGGCACATGAAAAGATGTTCAGCGTCGCTCCTTATCAGGGAAATACAAATCAAAACCACACTCAGGTATCACCTCACGCCAGTCAGAGTGGCCAAAATGAACAAATCAGGAGACTATAGATGCTGGAGAGGATGTGGAGAAACGGGAACCCTCTTGCACTGTTGGTGGGAATGCAAATTGGTGCAGCCGCTCTGGAAAGCAGTGTGGAGCTTCCTCAGAAAATTAAAAATAGAGCTACCCTATGACCCAGCAATAGCACTGCTAGGAATTTATCCAAGGGACACAGGAGCACTGATGCATAGGGCCACTTGTACCCCAATGTTCATAGCAGCACTCTCAACAATAGCCAAATTATGGAAAGAGCCTAAATGTCCATCAACTGATGAATGGATAAAGAAATTGTGGTTTATATACACAATGGAATATTACGTGGCAATGAGAAAAAATGAAATATGGCCTTTCGTAGCAACGTGGATGGAACTGGAGAGTGTGATGCTAAGTGAAATAAGCCATACAGAGAAAGACAGATACCATATGGTTTCACTCTTATGTGGATCCTGAGAAACTGAACAGGAACCCATGGGGGAGGGGAAGGAAAAAAAAAAAAAAAGAGAGATTAGAATGGGAGAGAGCCAAAGCATAAGAGACTGTTAAAAACTGAGAACAAACTGAGGGTTGATGGGGGGTGGGAGGGAGGAGAGGGTGGGTGATGGCTATTGAGGAGGGCACCTTTTGGGATGAGCACTGGGTGTTGTATGGAAACCAATTTGTCAATAAATTTCAGAAAAAAAAATAAAACATAAGAATACGGAAAGGTTTAGAAAAAAGAGAATGGAAAGTGACTACTCACTAGGAACAGGGTTTTCTTTTAAGGTGACGAAAATGTTCTGGAACTAGATACAAGCAATAGTTGTTCAACATGGTGAACTTGCTGAGTGCCACAGAACCGTTCATTTCAAAATTGTTAATTTTATATGAATATCACCTCATATTTTAGAAAATAGACAAAAGATATAGCCAACAAATATTAAACCTGGGGTGGCAATCCTATTATCAATATCTGATACAATTAAAGGGAAAAGTATCTTATGTCACAAAGATGCTGTCTATTTTTAAGGGGTCAAAAAGATTGTCAGTAGACATAAACTCATCATACGTAAAGCAGTAAATGGTAACCCACAGTAGCATCAATTCCAATATTTGGAGCTTTTTTTATCTTAAAAATTGACAACTAAAGCAGACAAGACTCAGACTAAGGAATCTATTATCTAAATACTGCATCTTTGAACTATGGAGCACCTGTGTGGCTCATTTGGTTAAGTGTCTGACTCTTGGTCTCGGCTCAGGTCATGATCTCACTGTTCCTGAATTCGAGCCCCAAATGAGGCTCTGCCCTGAGGGTGGAGTCTGCTCAAGACTCTCTCTCAAGTCTCTGCTCAAGACTTTCTCTCTGCCCCTCCCCCACTCATGCTCAAGCTCTAAATGAATGAATGAATGAATGAATGAATGAATAAAAACTTGTTTTTAAAAAAAGTTTGAGGGGCGCCTGGGTGGCACAGTCGGTTAAGCGTCCGACTTCAGCCAGGTCACGATCTCGCGGTCTGTGAGTTCGAGCCCCGCGTCAGGCTCTGGGCTGATGGCTCAGAGCCTGGAGCCTGTTTCCGATTCTGTGTCTCCCTCTCTCTCTGCTCCTCCCCTGTTCATGCTCTGTCTCTCTGTCCCCAAAATAAATAAACGTTGAAAAAAAAAATTTAAAAAAAAAAAAAAGTTTGAGCTATAAAATAGAGAGAGAAATGTACACCCAGGGAGGAAAAGACTCATTTTCTTCAAGCACATGGGGAATATTTATAGAAATTAATCATGTATTTGGCCCAAAAAACACTCAATGAATTCCAAAGTAATCTCTTTATGTGTTCAACTGCATTGCGGTAAGATTAAATGACCAAAAAAACAGCTTTAAAAAGGCACTTGTCTGCAGACCAAGTCAATGAAGCCACTTTTTGGATCAGCAAAGGAGAGGTCTGGAGTGAAAATGAAGAATTTGGTTTAGACACAGTGAGTCTGAGATGACTCATAACTTCCAAGTGGGGATGATCACTGAGTTGCCATCCATTTACCAGACTTTTATTGAATCAATCAATGTCTCTGTTCTCTGTCCCAAAGCACACTGGAAATGGCAAACATCCTGTTACTACACTCTGTTAGTTTCACTTAAAATTTTGCTTCAGGGGTACCTGGGTAGGTCAGTTGGTTAAGCGGCCAACTTCAGCTTAGGTCGTGATCTCATGGTTCATGAGTTTGAGCCCTGCATCAGGCTCTGTGCTGACAGTGCAGAGCCTGCTTGGGATTTTCTCTCTCTCCCTCTCTCTCTCTGCCCCTCCCCCACTTGTGTGAGTGCACTCTTTCTCTCAAAATAAATAAATAAACTTTAAAAATAAAAAAACCCAAAAGTTTGCTTCATTAGGAAATAATCCAGATTTACTAGTTTTCTTGGTGCCCTGAGGGTTTCGTTTTTATTTGGTTTCCTTTCTCTTTTCCATATCTTTGTATTTGATATTATATTACATTTAAATATTTATTTTGGTTTAATAACACATGAACCTGATTAAAAATAAATCAGAGTGGGTGAATGAATAGATAATACATCCTACAATGGAATATTATTCCGCACTAAAAACAAGCGAGCCATCTAGTCAAGAAAAGACATGAAGGAAGTTTAAATGTCTATTACTAAGTACAAGAAGCCAGCATGAAAAGTCTACATACAATATGATTCCAACTGCCATACATCCTGGAAAAGGCAAAACTATGGAAAAAGTCAAAATATCAGTAGTTGCCAGGGGCTGAGGGGAGGAAGAGATGAAGAGGCAGAGCACAGGGGTGTTTTAAGGCAGTAAACTACTCTGTATGATACTATAATAATGGATACATGTCATTATTGTAATAGGTCAACTTATAAGATATCAGAAAGCTTATTGTGTATAAGTTTGGCTTAAACTCACCTTTCATGAATAATTGAGATAAAAGCTTATGTAGTTCCCTATTAGGATTATTGGAAATTACTAACCGCCCTATCTCGCTTCGGTAACTTTGCCTGCTTGCTAAATGGATAACTTAGGTTACAAAACCCTCCCCTATCCCTTCTACCAACATCTGGCCTAGGCAAAGACCAACATGTAAAAAGTCTCCAACTCACTGCCTCATGGTATCTTAGGTGTCTAACTATGATTGGTCATTTTAAACCCTCTTAGGACAAAGAACTTTAAATTGATAGGTTCCCACCAAAACTAAGGTCTGTATGTCACAATATAATTGGCTACCATGAAATGTTGTAAATTGTAACTGGTTAACCAAATAATGATGTATTCTGACTTGCTAAAATCCATATAAGCTCACTGCTACCTTTGTTCGGGGCCATTCTCTGCACTTTTCTCCTTAAGATCAGGAGATCAGGTTTGGCCTGGCCATGAATAAAATCTTGCCCCGCTTCTATTCGGTGTTTGGTGGTGTTTTTCGACAGCACCCTGTTTCAATTATCCATTTGTCAAAATCCACCAAATACACAACACCAAAATAATAATGATGTGTCAATGTAGGTCCCTCCTTTGGAACAAATGTAGCACTCTGATGTGAGATATGATGTGTGTGTAAGGAGCAGGGGTATATGGAGGGAGGGCTGGCAGGCAGTCTGGAGACCCTTTACCAGTTGTTGAATTTAGAGACTATTGGGAAAATTTACAGTTTTAGTATGCTTTTCTTTGTTTTATTCTCTGTTCACTGGAGATCTGGAGTGACCATAGATTTGATTTTGGGAGAACCCGCAATCAGCATGGGCGCGTGCCTGTGGTCAGCTGGAAAGGCTGTCAAGGTCTTGAGCTCACACACCCTCCACCCCACCCCCACCCCTACTCCCACCCCTCCACCCCTCCCTGCGTTCCCGCAGGTCCCGAGCACCCCCTGCTGGCTGTCAGTGGCGCTCCGGCAGAGGAGACCACACAGTTCTAGTCCTGGGAACCCGCCAGGGGGCGTGTGTAGGGTCGGGGTGGATCCCAAGCCAAGGGGAGCTGGCGAGTCACTGGGGGCCCGCGCTCAGCGGCTCCACCCGCAGCCAAAGCCCGCCCTCGGCGCGCAGGATGAGCTCCGGCTTCCTGCGCGGCTCCTCCTTGTCGGGCAGGACCCGAAAGCGCAGCAGCGTGAGCGCCAGGACCACCTTTATCTCGGTCAGGGCGAACGTCTGCCCGATGCAGTTCCTGCGGGCGGCAGTGGGCACTCACTCGCCAAGGACCCCAGCAGGTCCCGTCGCGCCCCGAACCTCCCCGGGACCGCCAGCCCCACCCGCAGGGATACCGGAGGGGGCTAACCGTGCCCGGGACCCCCATACGGGGGTCCCTGAGCTTGGCTCAGATCCCAGCCCTGAGCTCCCAGACAGAGGGAAGGGGCTCTGAGCACACCGCGGAGCCCTCCTTGGACCCAGCCACCCCCCACTGCCCAGGCCTTTACCCCCAACCTCTGAAGGAGGGGAGAGAAGGAGAACCATCCTCAACACCCCCTTTCCCGCCCGCACAGCCACGTCTGGGATCTCAGGCCCAGGCCCCTGCCCTCACCACCTCATCCACACCTCAGATGCCCGCTGCGCTCACCTGGGTCCCGCGGAGAAGGGAATAAAAGCCAGGGAAGACCTTTCCTTGATGTTTTCTGGGTCAAAGCGGAAAGGATTGTATACCTGGGGGCGGAGAGACGCGGGACTGTTGGATGGGGTTTCCCAGGACAGCAGGCTTTGGAGACACAGGTGTGCGTTTCATGGAGGGAGCGATTTGCCAGGTCAGAACCCTGAGCCCTCCCTTAGGCCCCGCTAGGGAAGTGGCCAAGCATGAGGGTGGGCGGAGGGGAGGGAGGGGGAGGCAGCACCTCAGGGTCTGGCCACACGGATGGATTGTGGTGGATCCCGAAAATACTAACGAGGCAGATAACACCTGTGGGAGGGGAGGGGCCAGTCAGGAAGGGTTTCACCCTGCCTGATGGGCCCCTCTTCCTGCCCACGAGGCTCCTCCCCCTGGTGTTGTGGGCACCTTTGGGGATGACCCGGCCATCTGGGAGCACGACGTCCTGGGTACAGCAGCGGGAGACGACTGTGACCGGGGGGTGCAACCGCAGACTCTCCTTGATGCACATGGTCAGGAAAGGCAACTGGGCCAGGTCGTCCCTAAGGACCCCTCCCCCACCCGCCCCGCAACAGTTATCCAGGGAGCAAAAACAGAGACCCTTACCCCCCACCCCCACCCCAGTTCTCCCATGAGATCATCTCTCCCTATAACGAAATAAATTCCGGATGGATCAAATATCTCCAAACCCATTAAGTTGTGCGCCTTAAAGATGTACAGCTTTTTAATGTGTCCATCACACCTCGATAAAGAGGTATTTGGAAAAGAAGGGCAGTATCACAGAAATAGGAGAGGAAATTTAGCTGGGTATTTTTAGAAGGTTTTCTGTGCAAAGCACAACACCCAAAATCCAACCATAAAAAGGTTTACGATTTTGCATAAAAATTAAATATTGTTTACTGCAAGAGAGCAAAATCAAAAGGCAATAAGTAGGAAACAAAAGAAACAGATCCAATGTTTTATTTCTCATGGTACTAGAGATCCTAGCTAATGCAATTAGACAAGAAAAAAAGAGAGTAAGGCAATCTGAAATGTGGGGGTAAGTGTGTCATTGTTGGCAGATAGTGATTCTATGCTTAGAAAACACAAGAGAATACACCAGAAACCTTTTATAAACATTGAAGATCCAGTAAGGGGGCGTGGGGGTGAATTCCTTTTCTTTAATCCCCTTCAATTTGTGTGGTGATGTAAATTTTAATGAGATTGTTAACTGGCTCAAAACTGGAAAATTATAAAACACCATTCTTACAACTCAACTCACTCATTTCCCATCCTCACAGTTTGCCTAGGTTCTTTTTTTTTTTTAATGTATTCTTCCAGAGCTACTTTTTTGCATTAAAAAAATTATACAGTAGCATACTATATACTATACACACTGCTCTTTATCTTTTTCAGGCAACAGTACAGCAATCTCTTCTTGTATATTTCCTGGGACTTTTATCAAAAATAAGGGCTTCCTTATTATGGAGCTATAAAATAATTCCCCACAGTTTTCTCTAAAGCGTTTAAGGCACTTTTATTTTTTATTTTAAATTTGATTCCATTCTGGGGCACCTGCGTGGCTCAGTAGGTTAAGCATCCAACTTCGGCTCAGGTCATGATCTCATGGTTTGTGAGTTTGAGCCCCACACCAGGCTCTGGGCTGACAACTCAGAGCCTGGAGCCTGCTTCAGATTCTGTGTCTCCCTCTTCTCTCTGCTTCTCCCCCACTCATGCTCTCTCTTTCTTTCTCTCTCTCAAAAATAAATAAACATTAAAAATTTTAAAATATTTGATTCCATCCTGATGTTGTCATGTTACAATACATGAGAAGCAGGTTGAGTTAACTTTTTTCCGGATAGCTCCCCAGTTGTTCCAAAAGCTTTTATTGAAAACATGTTTTTGGATACAAGACTCCATACTTAGTATTTACTATGTTCACTGGCACAAAATGTATATGCATATGAAAAAAAATTGTTTTTCTATGTTGAAATAACAACTAATTAGAAAAAATAAAAGAAGAAGAAGAAGAAGAAGAAGAAGAAGAAGAAGAAGAAATAAATACCTGGATTAAACTTAGATATGAAATCTCTATATTCCAAATGAATGTATAAACTTCTCTCAATCCCAATAGAAGATATGATTCACCATAGCAATGAAAGTATCTTAGGGTTGTGGTGCCTGGGTGGCTCAGTCATTTAAGTGTCCATCTTTGGCTGAGGTCATGATCTCAGTCCTCGTGAGTTCAAGTCCCACATCAGGCTCTCTGCTGTCAGCACAGAGCTCACTTCAGATATTCTGCCTCCCCCTCCCCCACTAGAGCATGCACTTGCTCGCTCTCTCTCTCAAAAATAAACATTAAAAATATATATCTTAGGGTTAATTTAACCAAAAATGTATAAGATCTCTAAGAAAAATTTTGGACTTTATTAAAAGACTAAAGAGCATTTCAGTATCCAAAAATGGGGTATTTCTTCCACATTCTAGAATGGTATGCATTCATATTATGAAGTAATCTGTTTTCCACAAGTCAATCATATATTCAAGTCAACCTATAGAATATGTTCAATTCAAATGAAAATCTACCTGGTAGTTTTAAGAACTAGATAAACTTAATCCAAAACGTTTCCAAAAGAATAGAAGATCATGAAGTGCTAGGTCATTTTAAAAATGAAATATTAAAGAGGCACCTGGGTGGCTTGGTCAGTTAAACGGCCAATTTCAGCTCAGGTCATGATCTCATGGTTTATGAGTTCAAGCCCCACATCAGGATCTGTGCTGACAGTTTAGAGCCTGGATCCTGCTTCAGATTCTGTGTCTCCCTCTCTGTCCCTTCCCTGCTCTCTCTCTATCTCTCTCAAAAATAAATAACCATTAAAGAAAAAATATTTAGTGAAATATTAGAGAAAAGGAACTCACTCTACCAGGTATTAAGACTTATTACAGGGGCGTCTGGGTGGCTCAGTCGGTTAAGCGGCCGACCTCGGCTCAGGTCACAATCTCGCGGTCCGTGAGTTCGAGCCCCGCGTTGGGCTCTGTGCTGATGGCTTGGAGCCTGGAGCCTGTTTCAGATTCTGTGTCTCCCTCTCTCTGACCCTCCCCCATTCATGCTCTGTCTCTCTCTGTCTCAAAAATAAATAAACATTAAAAAAATTTTTTAAAGAAAAAAAGACTTATTACAAAGATGCAGTGATAAACAAACACACAAACAAACAAAAAACAGTGTGGAATTGCTGCAAAAATAGGAAAATAGACCCATGGAACAGAAGAGACAAGTAAGTGAAGCCCTAACATCTGGTAAGAAAAGCCCACAAAACCCTAGCATAAGGCTAGACAGTATGACTGTAAAAGAAAATTTGGACAAATCTGTCTCCATAACAATTAACTAGAAGTGCCCCTCAAAAGTCAAAAGGCAATCTTTAAATGAGTTATTGTAAGTAAATATGACGAAAAGAGAAAAACTCAAAGAGAAAAATAAAGATGAGTACTAATCACATAACAAGAAATACAAATGGCTTATCAATGTATGCAGAAGAAGGATCAGAATAAACATTTTATTTTTATTTATTTTTTTAGAGGGGAGGCAGGGGACAGTGTGGAAGAGTGGCAAAGGGGGAGGGGGGGAGAGAGAGAGAGAGAGAGAGAGAGAGAGAGAGAGAATCTCAAGCAGGCTCCACACTCAGTACAGAGCTCAGTGCGGGTCTCAGTCCCATGACCCTGGGATCATAACCTGAGCTGAAATCAAGAGTCAGACGTTCAACTGACTGAGCGACCCAGGCACCCCTGAATAGACTTTTTTTTTTAAAGAAGACACACAAATGATGAATAAGTACATGAAAAGATGCTCAAAATCATTAATTATCAGGGAAATCCAAGTCAAAACCACAAGGAAAAATCACTTCACACCTCACAGCTGTTAGCATGGCTATTACCAAAAAGACAAGAAATAACAAATGCTGATGAGGATGTGGAGAAAAAGCAACCCTGGGCACTGTTGGTGGGGTTTTAAATTCATGCAGCCACTGTGGAAAATAGTATGAAGTTTCCTCCAAAAAATTAAAAACTACAACTATCATGCTATCCAGCAATCTCACTTCTGGGTAGTCACCCAAAGAAGATGAAAACACTAACTCAAAAAAATATATGTAAACTTATGTTCATTGTAACATTATTTAGAATAGCCAAGGTTATGAAAAACAGCTGTGTCCATCAATAGGTGAATGGATAAAGAAAATGTAATATATACATGCAGTGGAATATTACTCAGCCATAAAAAGACATCTTGCCATTTGAGACAACATGGAGGGATCTTAAGGGCATTGTGCTAAGTGAAATAAGTCAGAAAGAGAAAGACAAGCACTGTATGATCTAACTTATGTGTAGAATCTGAAGAAACGAACAAACAACAACAAAAACAAGCTCCTAGATACAGAGAATAGGTTGGTTGTTGCGAGGGGTGGGGGTGGGGGTGTAAGTAAGCATATGGGTGAAAGATAACTTTCAGTTATAAAATAATTAAGTCATAGGGATGTAATGTACAGCATTACATAGTTACTATATTTTAGTTAATAATACTGTATTGGCTATAGTTGACTATAATTAATAATACTGTGGTTAATACTGCTGTATTGCATATTTGGAAGTCGCTAAGAGAGTAGATCTTAAAAGTTCTCATCACAAGAAACAAATTCTATAATTATGTATGGTGAAAAATGTCAGCAAACTAATTGTGGTGATCATTTTGTAATATATACAAATATCAACTCACTTTTTGTACACCTGAAACTAATATGATGTATATAAATGATACCTCAGTATTTAAAATGTTGGGAGTAGCCCCCAAAATGTGAAAAAGATGTTCAACCCCTTATTTAAAGAAATATTCATTAAAAGAGGAAATATGAAAAATTGGCAAAGATTTAAAATTCAATACAATAATTCTATAGGTATGGGAAAGGTGGTAACATCAAATTCAGCTGATAGGAACAGATCTGAAATAGCTATTAAAATGACAAAAACTGAAACTGTCTTTGACTCAGCAAGTGTCCTTCTGGAAATTTGCAGTGGAGAGACCTTCACATGTGTAAGCGTGGCCAAGTGTTCACAGATACTGACTTATTGTTTGTTTTAGTAAAAAAAAGTAGAAACAATCCAAATATCCATCAATGGGAGATGTTAAGAGAAAGTTAAGTACAAAAAGTTAAGAGATGTTAAGTACAGCCATATGTTAGAATATCACACAGCAATCAAAACAGGAGGAAGTAGGGGGCACCTGGGTGGTTCAGTTGGTTGAGCGTCCAACTCTTGATTTCAGCTCAGGTCATGATCCTAGGCTTGTGGGATCAAGCATTGGGCTCTGTGCTGAGCATGGAGCCTGCTTGAGATTCTCTCTCTCACCCTCTTCCTTACTCCTCTTTCCTGCTTGCATGCTCTCTCTCCCACAAATAAAAAATTGTTTTTAATTTTTAAAGGAGGAATATGGGGGACACTTAAGTGGCTCAGTCAGTTAAGCCTCCAACTCTTGGTCTCAGCTCAGGGCATGATCTCACAATTCATGGGTCAAAGTCCCACATTGGGCTCTGCATGGGCAATGGGCATTGGCTCTGCATTGGGCTCTGCTTGGGATTCTTTCTCTGCCCCTCCTCTGCTTGCACTTTCCATCTCTATCACTGAATGAATGGATGGATGAATGCGGGGAATATGGTTCACAAGTCCTATCACACACTGTAGGATGAAAGGAAAATCAGAACAGAGACTCTGGAAAGCAATTCAGCAATGTCTACTCTAATTGAGAATACTAACATAAGTGTCCTTAACAAAGGGGTGAACCAAGTAAATCACTGAAAGCTTTGCAGCACACAGACAGAAGGAGCTATAAGACACACTTTTGAGTGAATGGAACAAGTTACAAACAGTATGTATATGGAAATGCAAAATGTGTTAATGGACAAAAAGATTATATAGATGATAGATGATAGATAGGTGATATAGGTGATAGATAGATGATGGATAATAGATGATAGATAATGATAGATAATAGATTATAGCTAGATAGATGATAGATAGATCGATAGATAATGGATGATAGATAGATGATAGATGATATAGATGATAGATGGATGATACATAGATAGATAGATGATAGATAGTTATTGATAGATAATAGATAGATAGATAGATAGATAGATAATTATGGAAAGAGACATAGCAAATCAATGAGTCTAAAAGTTTAAAAACCCCTCAGGAGACAGAAAGGGATTAAGTTGGCAGGGGAGGATGTTAATGATAACCATAGTCTCCTTTGTAACGTCTCAGAACAAGAAGAACTTGTTCTCATCATTGCTTTTGTAATTCAAAACTATTTTTCAAAAACTCATATTCTGGGAAAAGAAAGAGATCTCAAGGATATGTTGTTAATGTGTAGACCTTAATTCCCACTTGGAAGGGGAGAGGAAATAGTTTTCATATAAATGTGGGTATAAAGATAGATGTCTTCTGGAAGGATACACAGAAAATCACTGACAAGTGTTCCTCCTAGGGCAAGGATTTTTTTAAAAAGTTCATTTCTACTCTAAACTCTGTTTTATATAGTTTTTTTTTTTTTACCAAGTGTATAATTTTGTTTGAAGTCTTGTTGAAAAAGCTTAAAAATATTTCCCTACCTCACAGGACTGCTGTGCTGAGTGAAGGCTTGGAGTGGAAAATATTACGTAAAAAATGCCTGTCCAGTCCAATGCCTCTTCAACATCCCCCAGACCCTGGCCTGTCCCAGGCCTCAGAATCATTTTCCTGGTCCCCATGCAACAGCTTGTCTTCTCCAGTATGTTTCCCACACTAGCCCTAGAAAGATCTTCATGGGGGGTGCCTGGGTGGTTCAGTTTGTTGAGTGTCTGATTTCATCTCAGGTCATGATCTCAAGGTTCAAGTGATGGAGTCCTATGTCGGGCTCTCCAGTAAGCATGGAGCCTACTTAAGTTTCTCTCTCTCTCTCTCTCTCTCTCTCTCTCTCTCTCCCTCCCCCCCCCTCCCTGTCTCCCTCCTTCCCTCTCTCTTCTCCCTCTCCCTCTTCCATTCCTCCCCTCCTCTTCCCTTTTGTCCACCCTGTCCTCTTGAATTAACTGCACCCCAACTGTACCCAAACACCTACTGATCATCACTCAGGGTCTCAGCTGAGGCACTCTCTCTACTCTTATCCTTGCCTCTCTTACTTTCCATCCTAGCCCTGCCCAGGGGTGGACCCAGGGTGTCCTGATCTGAGTCTATTCCCCCACCAGGCTGGACCTCCAGGACACAGAATGGGCTGGTAGAATTGGAGATGGCACACAACTGGGGACAGAAAGGCAGTGCAGCAGTGTTCTCTGAATGGGGACAGGATGAATGAAGGTGTTCCTGGACAAGAATTGAATGATTTCAATCCCTAGGTGTCCCCCATGAATCCTAGGCTGAACAGTATTGAAGGAGTTAGGAGGCAAGAGACAAGCAAAAACTCAGGGAGTGAAGATATTTGGGGGGCAGAGAGAGTGTGATTTAGGAGAGGAAAGTAAGGGAGTGGAGTGGAAGTTCACTTACAGAATATGTGCTAAGTGGTATCATCTGCCTTCATAATTGTCAATAATTCTCTTAGCAGTCCAGATCTTTCTGTTACTTTCCCCTGCTCTCCAGGCTAGGTACCAGACCCCTGCCTCTGGATTCTGCTCCTAGTTTCTCTAAGCAATAATGACACAATCAACAAAAAGTTCTTTCCCCTTCCCCAGCAGGGGAGCAGAGCCAATGAGAGGGGTTCAAGAACAGGACATGAGGACCTGCACTCACCATTCAATCTCTTTAGGCTCACGGTCCTTCAGGAGCTCTTGCACCTCCTGCCGACAGCGCTCCTGATACTCTGGGTGCTTCGCAAGGTTGTACAGGACCCAGGAGAGACCACTGGCCGTGGTGTCATGGCCTGAGAGGCAGCCAGACAGGCTTGGGTCTCTGGGCTTGTTCAGCACCAGAGGGCGGACAGCGCCCTTCGTTAGGGCCCTCAGGGAGGATGGGGAAGATGGGGTGGGATGGGGTGGTCCAGGGCCCACCTGCCAAGTCCCTGGGATTGGACAGACTCCAACCCCCTGCAGCCCCACACTGGGATGCTTACCCCCAAACATGAAGGTGTCAGCTTCAGCTCGGATATCCTCATCTGACAATTGTTTTCCATCTTTGTCCTGGAGAGAGTATAAGACCACTCCACCCCACCCGCCCGCACACACAGCAAATCATATCCACTCTGAGAGCTCATAAGCCTAACTTGAGACAATCTCTGAAGCTCCATAATCCATCCAGAAACTATTACCAGAGGCCCCACCCCACAGGCCTTCTCCTCCGTGGCCTCTTTGCCTCCTGTTTTGTCCCTGGTGAGAGGGATCAGTGATCCATGAATATCTTCATGTTTCTACATGGTGAGGACTTACTGGAAAGAAGTTATTGGCCACCTGGATTACAGGAGACTGAATGACAACTTCCCTTGGAAGTTGGAAATGAGCATTGCTCCGGAGCCATTTGCTCTCATTCTAGGATAGTAAATCCAGAGATTCCTTATCTCCCCTGGTGATAAGCCAACAGAACTTGTAGACTTTGCCTTCTCGGTGAAGACAATTGGTTTACACTCCAAAACACGTTTCTCTACTTCTCTCTCTCTCTTTCTCACACACACAGAAGGAGAAGGAGAAGGAGAAGGAGAAGGAGAAGAAAGAGAAAGAAGGAGAAAGAAAAGGAGGAGGGGGGAAGGGAGGAGGAGGGGGAAGGGGAGGGGAGGAAGACAAGACATAGGCAGAGGAGGAGGAGAAGAAGAAGAAGGGGCAGATGTATCAGCAGTCCTATATAAGTTCCAAGATTCATAATGTAGAGGTACCTTTCCTATGATGGAAGCATGGTTGGTTGCATGTACAGATAAAAGCATCATGTAGCTCTCAGAAGAATTTTAGAATGAGGAACCATGGCTACAATTCTATGGCCACCCTTATTTCCGTGAGTAACAAATGGGCTTCTCTGGATTCTAATATACAAGTAAATAAATACACACGCGCACACACACACGCACACACACACACACACTCACGACTACCTTATTAAGTAGAGTAAAATCTCAGGCCCTTCACAATTGCAGACTTAGCAGTCCCCTGCAGGTTACATTCCATAGAGTCATCTCTAAAACATATCCCTAATCCATCCCTCCTTTCCTCAAACACCACCCATGACTCCCCAGTGCCCTCTGGATCAAGTCTAAGTCTTCAATTTGAAATCTGAAATCAAGGTCCGTTCTACCTCTTGAATCCAGATGCCAGAGAAACCCACCTTGGTCAGCAGGAGCACATCAATGAAGTCCAAAGTCTTGGCCTTAGCCTTGGCCTTGAGGAAGTCATCAACACCGTCATCAGGGAGAGTGCGGCGCCGTTCCTGGATGACAGCATCTGTGAAGTTGTGCACCAGGCGGCAGGCTCTGCGGAAGCGTTGCCCATCTGGAGTGAGGTAATACAGGAAGTCCATGTGCAGGAAGATCTGCTGGTGCCGTTTTGCCACAAGGGCACTGAGCTCTAAGATGGCAGCAATATATTCACTAGGCTTCCTGCAGGATGAGGGCATGGAGGAAAGTAACAACTTAGCTCACCTGAAGGCTGAGAAAATGCCTGCTACCAGCAGCTGGGAGATATGGCCCATCAGAAAACTGAGTATCCAGGAACAGATGGCCCCACAGATACATGGTGGGGATGATCCAGGACACATGACTCTCCAGACTTTCTTCTCTCCCTGATTCCCATTTCTGTGAGCTGCCTCCATGAACTCAGAACCCAGCTGACTGACACATTATGCTTCTCTCCTCTCTCTCCATACAGCTCAGACTTCATCTTCTCCCATTTGGTCAATGGACCCAATCCCCTCTCTAATCTTGCATCCAATTTCATACCATTCATTGTCTACACATCAGTTGGTCTTCTCCAGACTCAGATGTCCAAGAACAGCTTTGCCCATGACCCTCACCTGCTCAAACCTCAGATAAAGTTCATACCCTTTTGCCTGGCTTTTGAATGTCCTTAAGATATAGCTCCTGCCAACCCTTCCAATCTCATTCCCAAGGTGGCTCCTTACTGTGGCACATGCTTTACTCATCCTAGTCCCTTGGCCTTTGTCAAACATTTCTGCTTACCTGAAAGGATCACTCTTTCTCTTTCCCTTCCTTGTCCTTCTTTGTCCAACTCTGATCCATCTCCTCCAGGAAAGTCCCTTCTGATTGCCCTGGTCATCCCTCCCTTCCCCATCTACTCCCTTGGATCTACAGTTCATGTTCCCAGGTCCTGAGCAAGCACTCACTCCTGGCAATTGCTGTCAAAACTGAAGACACATTTCTGCAGACTGTCCAGGGTCATGAGGCTGATGTGCTCAAACATGTCCAGACGGGTGCTGCCCTCTGAGACCAGGCGTTTCCACTTGGCCTGGGCAGAGAAGGAGGTAGAGCTGGGGCTGGGACCTGCCTCCTCTGAACCCCTCTCCAACACCAACCACCAAGAGGGGATCCACCAGACCCAGGCTCCTCGTCCTCCACCCCAGGCACCCATCCCCAGGGAGGACCAAGATTGGGTGGGAGTACAAACTCTTACTATTAAGACCCCATGGCTGAGAGTCAGAAGACCTGAGTTCAAATCCTGACTCTGCCTCCTACACCCCCCTGTGTGCCCTTGGTCAACTCACTGCTGCCCTCTGGACTCCACCTGTCAAAGCTTCACTAACAGTTAATATGACTTGTTCTGTTGTCAGACAAACCAGGTTGGAACCCCAGCTCCACTCATTAGCTCACTTGCTAGCTGTGTGAATGCAGGCAAGCTCCCTAACTTCTCTGAACCTATTTTCACCACCTGTAATGAGGTAATAATAATCATCTTTACCTCATATGGTTGTGAAAATAAAATTAGACAATATATGTCATGGAATGTGCACATATATTCTGGTGTATAGTAAGTGCTTGAGAAATGTTAGCTTTCATCATCTTAATTGTCATAAATTAAGAAAAATTCCCCTATGTTGAAAGAGGCGATTCATGGGCCCCGAGCACCCCTCCACCTTTTTGCTGGGTATGCCCAAAAAAGGCAAGTCTCTGATATTCTTTACTTAGGCATTTCTCAGAGTTGCATTTTCAGCAAACACGCTTAAGGAATAAGGTAATATTTCCCCCACACAAATGTCAGGCTTGCTTTTAATTACCAGAAGTCATAGAGTCCCTGAACCTGGTATGCCTCTCCTGTAATGCAACATACTGCATAAGCATTGAAGCCCACCTATGTTATCCTCACAGGATTTGGTGACTTAGAGAAAGAATGCAAACCAAGAAGTACGTGTGCTTGCTGTGCTATGAGTAATAAATTGTTCTTTGTCTCTGACACAGGAGTCTCGTGTCTTCTGGCACAATCCACAAAACCGTAACAATCTCACTCCTTAGCTTGCAAGTGTGAAAATAATCCCAGGCCCTTCACAAAACCCCCACCTCCAATTCTTCACTTCTTTATATCCACACATTTTCAATGTGATTTTTCAGCAACTCCCATTAAAAGGTGGATGCTCTCTCACCACCTTTTGATTCTATAATGGCCTTTTGACTTGCTTTGGCCAGTCGACCATAGCAAAAATGACAAGGTGATCATCTTAAACCTAGATCTCAAGAGGCATTGAAGCCTCCTCTCAGTCTCCTGGAACCCTGCCTCAGCCATGGGAACAAGCCTGAGATGCCTTCTGGAGGGAGATAATCACATTAAAGAAAGTTCAGTTGTCCAAGCTGAGACCACCCTAGATCAGCCTGCAGCCAGCCACTCCTCGAACATGTAAGAGGGCTGAGCCCAGATCTGCAAAGTACATACCTGGCCCAGAGCTGATCACAGGCACATGTGATCCCATCCATGTCCGAAGACCAACTGACTCACAGACAGGTTAGCAATAATAAACCCTTATTGTTTTAGACCAATGAGTTTGGAAGTGGTTCGTTAATTCAGCATAACTACTATGCAACCTTCATGGATAACCAAGTGGGTCTCAGGCTCGAAGTCTTCTTTGTAAGGGAAACATTGAAATTAACACCTTCTGAGCACCTGCTATGTGCCAGGGACATGAATACATTACATTATCTTGACTACCCTGCAAAGTGGGGACCATTACTCCCATTATATAGCTGAGAAAATTGAGGCTCAGAGAGGAAGAGCAATGGCCCCAAAGCTGTCTAGGAGAGCCAGAATTCCAGACAAGATATCTCAGAGCCTCCATCACCCCCAAGACTTCAGCTGGGACCCTGGGTTCAAAAGACTCACATGCATGACATTTACACTGTCATTGAAAATCTTCACATAGTGCTTCAGGATGTTGAAGTGGAAGGCGGGTGTCAGCATGCGGCGATGGCTGCTCCATTTGTCACCAGCACTCAGCAGGAGCCCATCCCCTAGTAGAGGCAGCCGTAAGAAGTGGGCAAAGGCACTGCCTCCCCCTGGGTCCCCAAGGTTGTCCCCAGTCCCCTTCACCCACGGTTACTCACCCAGCCAGGGCTTCAAGAAGCTGTAGAAGACCGCGTCCTTGGGTGCAACGGCAGCTGACACGAATGAGGACCATCAGGGGTCATGGGGAGGGGGAAGGGAGGGGCTTGGGTTGGGGGAGTGGAGGGCCCAGCCAGGGGAATTCATACTCCCTCCAAGACCAGCTTAGCAGGAATGGGGACAAGAGCAGAGGAAACAGAGTGGGGAGGTGAGGGGGCACCATACCAGGCTGCAGCACAGAGCAGAGCAAAGGCAGAGCCTATGGACACACCCCTATGTACTTAGATGCTCTCTAAAATGTGGCACAACACATGTGCCAATCCAACATGTTCGAAGCACCTGAGCACAAATCAGCACTCCACAAAATGCCTTTAGAGGGACCTAGGACATCACATCTGTCCCAGAACTCTCTGACATCTCCTGACATGGCCCCAACACATGTTAACATGCCCTGGCATGAAACAACATGTATAACACACACTGACCTGATGCAGCATCCTCTAACATGGACCCAGAGACAATCTGACACGACCTCAGTCTGTCTCACAGATGGTCCCAGGCAGGACTTAAATACGATCCCACTAATGTCCCAGGCATGGACCAGGTATGACCCAGCCATATCCTAAGACCTGCCCTGGACAAGGCTCACATAAGGCCTCAGCATTTCTCAGAAGGACTTGAGGTTCCAGACCTCAGACAAACTCCAAACATGGTCCAGACACGACCCACAGGAGAACCAGACAATCTCAAATAGCATCCCAGACAAAAAAAAACCAGACAGACTCCCCACATGCCTTGAATATCCTTGGCCACAGGTGAGCCCCAGACATGACTAAGGCCATCTTCATGGTTACCATGTACCATATGCCAGGTATAACCAGGTATAAAGTATATCGGCCGTAACCAGAACACAGGTGGAAACATAAACGTGACCAGACCTGGCCATACAGCAGACATCGCACAATCACACCCTAGGTGTGAGCAGACGTGACCAGAGATCTGGCATGTGGGGGTCCAGGCAAGACAGAGGCAGTGGCATCCCCACAGCTGCATCTGGGTCACCCACCACGCTGTCGGCAGCACAGAGACTTCAGCAGTGAGCAAGCCATGGCCGTGGGGTGTCTACCTGGAGCAAAGAGCACAGGCTTGATGCAGGTGGGGTGGAAGATTCGGATGACTGCATGCCAGGGACCCACCCACCAGCAGCACACATCCCCATAGGTGCTTGCCAGGTTTTGTGTGTACAGAAGACCTTCCTCTGAGCTCTGAATCTGAAGAGAAACAAAAAGGACCCCATTCACAGTCTTTCTAGATGGCCAGATGGAAAGACCCTGCAGAGCAAAGACCCAGACCTGAGCCCTGTGCATCCTTTCCAGCAGCTCAGTCTCCTCCTGGAATCCTTCCCCAGACCCTTGGTACAACAATTGGGGCTCTTTGGTTACAGGAACAAAAAGGGTCTTTCCCCCATTTGGATCCCAAACACCACATTCACCTGGATTCTCCTCTCTCCTCATTTTCCATATAAGAAAACTGAGACTCTGAATGATAAAGTCATTTGCCCCCAGTCTCCCAGATGGTAAGTGGCCTGCCTGAGATCTGAGCCCAAGTCCATCAGAATTCCAGGACCTGAGTTCTTAGCCATCAAACTGCTTTGAGCCCCAAAACAATAGCTCTGAGAACCTACACTTGCCAAGACTGGGTAATCAGAGCCACAGTGATTAAATGAGAAACTGACCCTGGGATGCAGTCCAAGAAAATTAAAGGGAGTTTTGCAACTTTTCCCCTGGAACTGTTGGGAATAAGCTCGCTTTCCCATGGGGGTTGAGTTTCTTTACCAGAACGAAAGTGAAGCCATCACAGAGGAAAACAGAACTGAAACAATGAAGACAGATTCTTGATGATGTTATTTGATCCAGCCATGCCTGAAGACAATGCTCCCTGGACTTCACTGTAAATAGATTTCCTTTTTTTGATTAGACCACATAGGGTTGAGTTTTCACCACTCACAACTGAAAAACACCTTGGCAGCCAGAGAGAGCTGGGTGTCTTCCCAGAGTCACCCAGAATTTGGGCATTAAAGCTAAGGTTTCTGTTGGATGCTGCTTATTCCCCTGCTCAGCCTGGCCTGTCTGGAAGTAGAAGAAACAGAAGCAAGTGAAGGGAGCTAGGCTGGGGTAGAGTCCCATCAAGGAGATTCCTGGGCCCTCAAGCAGAAGAGCAATGAACTTGAAGCAGACAAGATTGTAGAATAGGGTGGAAGGAACCAACCCACCAGAGGTGGGTGTCACAGAAAAAGCAGCACAGGTACTCTGCCAACACTTGTTGGTCTGGGGATGGGGATGGGTGGGACTGAGGCCAGGCCTGGCAGGGGGCCTCAGATGCTATTGATGTCCATCGCACCACTCTGCCCTCTGCTTTAAAAAAATTTCTGCTTGTCATTCCATACCCACTTCCAATAATTCCTCCTCTAGGAAGTCTTCCAGCCTGCCCCAGCAGAGGCCTTGATTTGTCTGTGGGATGACACAGCCATGTCCCTCTGGCCAATTCCTTACCTCACCAGGTCAAGGACCTCACTGTCAACCCATCTCCTCAAGATTGAGGGTTCCTCCAGGACTGAGCCTTGGATTGAGGTCTCTTGGGGTCCCAGTGGTGCCCAGGACACCAGGGTTGGGGTGGGGGATTAGACAACAGTGGAAGAAGGAGACAGTGAGATGGGGATTGACAAACACAAGAAGGGAAGAGGAAGATGGCTGAGAGAGAAGGGGGAAGTGAGGCCAGTGACCCGCCGGTGTTGCGTGAAGCTTGGAGAAAGAGGGGCTGACAGCCGTGGGTTGTGTCACAGCCCATCACCACAAGCTCTGCATGAGTACCTGAGGCATTGGTGATAATCCGGATCATGTCAGGGTGGCACAAAATGATAAGGGGCATGGTGGGGCCCAGCCACATCACAAACGCCTTCGAGTAGGCGGCCACCAGCTGAATTAAGACCCTCAAGCCCTGCTCTGTGGGGTGGACCTACAAGCAAGACAGGGGCCATCACCTCCACAGAAGGAGCCACAGCTAGTTCCCCTGCAACCTCTGCAGTGGTCAGTGTGTCCAGACTCTGCATAGATGGAGGGGATCTCTGTTTCTTCCTGCTCCTTCCCTTGGGGGCAGAGGGATCCTGCAAGACTCTCCATGTCCCAAGGATCCCTCCCAGGACACAGGGAGAAGACATGCTCTCTGCCCCCAGAGAGGCCGACCTTGGCTTGAGAAGTCAGATCTTTCTTCTCCTGGGAGTCATTCCAATCTCAGGGAGGTGCCCACGGGAACAGCAGGGTGGCCTCACGTTTTGTACTGGGGCTCGTTCCCATGTCCTGTCATATCCTGGCCAGTCCACACAGCCCCCCCCCCCACTCCCCAGATGGTGAAGGTGTGCAGACCTTCCAGCTCTGACAGACCCCAGGACACAGGTGTGAGCTCTGCCCATCAGTCAGGAGGGCAGCTCCCACCTACGTCCTCTTCTGCCCACCAGCTGGCATGGTTCATCCCATCTGTCTGTCTGTCTGTCTATCTATCTACCTCTACCTATGAACCTATGGACTATCTATGAACCTATCCCCTGAACCTATGGACTCCCCCATCAGCCGTGCCTTTTACAAATGAAGAAACCCAGGCCACGTCCCCCAAAAGGAGAAGGAGGGGGTCTTGTCTCCCAGTGATGCATCCTCTCCAGTCCCATGGGAAGCCCCATCCCGGCCTGACAAATACTTCCAGGTGATCCAGACAGGTGAATACAAGTCATTTTCACTTTTGTGACTGTTTCCTGCTCCTTAAGAACCCTGAGGCATTTGAGGAGATTGGCCCAGAGAGGGAGAGTGACTCAGCTGAGGTCACAGCAAGAGGGACTGGAGGAGAGAAGAGTGACCAAGAACAGCCTCCATGGCCAAGCCCTGGAACAGGGAGTGGAAACAGTAACTTTATAACATTCCTGCTGCCCCCAGGGTTTGTCAAGAACATTCCCAGACCCAGCATCTCAGGCAAACTTCACAATGAGCTTGGGATGCCCTCATTCCAAACTTGGCCATAATGAGCAGTAAAATAGCAGGAAGTCCCTCCCCCAGCTGTGGTCCTCATGCTGGGCAGTTAAGGAGAGCTGTGCTCCTCCCTCAGCCTGTCTGGGGATGGGAAGGGCTAGCCGCTCATCCCTTTGACCTTGAACATGGCAGGTAATGGCAAGCTCACCACCTATGTCATCAAACACTTACCTGAGTGCCTACTCTATGCCAGCTCCTGGGCTGGACAATGTAGTATCTGATCCCCAGAGCCACTATCCAGATAAAGAGGTGGAAAATAAGTAACTGGACAATTAATTCTTTACATATGAGTAGACCCAAGTCAAAGGTCCGTGCAGGTGGGGAGTCAAAGAAAGCTTCTGTAAGGGGAAGTGAGCAGTTAACTTTATTCAGGTTGGGCAATGGGCCCATTGGGACATCTCAGCAGGGAAGTTTAGACTGAGAAGAAGCTTTCCTGGGGAGGGGTGTGGGTGGAGAGCTAGACCCCTGTGAGTCGAGGTGGGGAGGTCATAGGTAATTCCTGTAGGTAAGTGAGCAGACACAAGGGAATGGGCCAGGTAGGGAGCAGACCCTGGACAGCACCCCCTGAGAAGGTCTCTGGGGTAGCCATGGACACTGGGAATGCCAGGGGACCCTGCTCTGTGCAGCCCGCCCTGGGAGCCCTTCAGAGGGACATTAATGTGGGGAAGGGAGGCAGGAAATTGATCCCAAACAGGTTAGGGGTGCGAAGATGAAGATGTGGAAATGGCCTGGGATGAATGAGTGATTACAGAACGGCTTCCTAGCCTTCCTCCTTCTCTGCTGTCCCAGATCCCAGCCCCACCCCAGGTCCCCCGTTCCCCACCCCTGGGAAAGTGCATCCACCCCGAGCCCCAGGCCCATCCTGCCACCCACACTCACCAGTCCCAGGTGACCCCAAAACCAGTTCCGCTTCGGAGGCTGTGGGAAACACCGGAGGCGGCAGCAGGTGTCATAGAAGCTGTAGCTCCAGGCCAGGATGCGGGCCGAGAGCCAGGAGACCCCCACCAGCAGCAGGAGCAGCCATGGGGAGGCTGCCACCTGCCCGAGTCCCAGCCAGGACAGGCTCAGCATCCTGGAGGCAGAGGGGACAGATTTTCCTGAGGCCGAGGAAATGGGCCCAAAGGTGAGCTCTCTGGACTCTTCAGGAACAGAGGGAGAGCCCCTCTTCCACAACGGGATGGGAGGAGCATGGACAGACAGGGGTAGGGATAGTGAGTGCTCAGCACTGGGCAGTGATTCAGAGAGGGGAGGAGGACCTAGACAATTCCAGAGGGAGAGGCAGAGTGAGTGAGAGGGAGAAAAAGAAAGACAGAGACACAAAGAGATAGCTAACTACCCACCAGTAGCCACTCTGCTCCCAGGGGCTCTCTGGAGCCACCCCACCCTTGGGCAGCATCCTTTGCTACCCAGGATCAAGACCCCCAGCCAGGTACCTTCAGACCACAGCAGCTTATCCACACAGCCTCCTCTCCCCTCCTCTTGGAAAGTCTTTGTCCCTGGTGCCTGACCTAGGGGACACTGGCAGTGGCCAGGCTAAACCAGCCAATCCCTGCCTGCCTGCTTACCTCCTCCCCACCTGGCAGTGACCCAACTAGTAGGTGGGGGAGGGGGACTTCCGTGTTATAAAGAGAGTATTGGATTGCATCGTCAGAACTCAGCACCTCCCATGTGGGGGTGGGGGATCCGGTGAGGGATGGGCAAAATGACTCTTGGGCGCCAAGCTAACAGCCACCCCTGCCCTTTCAAGGCCAGCAGGGCACAGCAGGGAAAAGTTTGAACGTGAGAGTTCAGGTGCCATGGGGGCAGGGTCCAGGCAAGCCTAGTCCCAAAACATCTCTGGGGCTCCTCTCCACGTACGAGGCAGGCCAGAGGCATGCACCATTTCCCAGCGCAGAATCAGGAAGCCTCGGGCCTCTGGGCTGACAGCCTGGCAGGAGTTCAAGCCCTGCCTCCAAGCAGCCTAGGGCCTGGGCTGACACAAGACCACAGGGGGCAGGAACAAAAAGCCCTTCTGGCTCGGGGTTACTTGCATCAGACTCAGGGAGTAAAGGGCCCAGTGGGAAGAAGGCACCTGGAGGTGAGGGGGTAAGGCTGCAGGAGGCCAGGAGAGGGAGGGGGGCCCAGACAGAGCTGGGAGACCCTGCACACAGTTCTGCCCCCTCGTGGCTATGACCTTAGGCTGTGCCGGCCCTCTCTAGGCTCAGTCTTGCCATCTGGGAAATGGGATGTCAGATGAGGGCCTGAGAGGGGGACAGAAGACGGTCCCACAGGAAGGTAGGAAAGATCAGGGACCCCCAAAAAGATAAGTTGCCAAGAAAGAGCTTGTGACTACTGTGTGTGCTGCTCTGTGCCAGCGTTCCACGTAAAGTAAACCTACTGTTTGCAGAAGACTGTCTGTAAAGTGTGCCTACTATATGCTGGGTACCACAAAAAGTGTGCCTACAGTGTGTTGGGAACGCTACATGAAGTGTGCCCACCATGAGCCAGGTACGCCGTATAAAGTACACCCACTGTGCTCCCCTTCTGTTTGACACAAATCCTGTCAACTCTATGCGAGGTGTTGACCTAAAGCATGCCTACATGTGCTGGGGACCCTCTACAAGGCATGCCTACTAAGTGCTAGGTGCTCTACATAAAGCACACCTACTGTGTGTTGGGTGTTCCATGAAAAGTATACCTACCGTGTGCCCGGTGCCCTCTTAGAGCTCTCCTACTGTATGGCAGGGGCTTTACGTAAAATAAGCATACTCTGTGCAAAGTACTTTACATAAAACATGTCGACTGTGCGCCATGAACTCTTTGCTGTGTACTCTGCAAAAACCTTGACTACTGTGTGGCAAGTGCTCGACATTAAGCATGCCCACTGAGTGCCAGGTACTGTGCATAAAATGCTCCTTCTGTGTGCCAGGTACTCTATGTAAAGTAAACCTATTGTGCACCACGTGTTCTGCCAATGAGATAATGAAACATCTCCGCCCCCTCTCCCCTGCACCTGCCAACTCTCTGGGCCAGTGCCCTGGAATCAGAGAGAGAGAGAGATCCAGGCGATGACATCCATAGGAGGGAAGATGCCTATTGAACAGAAGAGCAAAGTCTGGCCCAAGAGCCAGAAGGCCCAAAGATGGCTATTTAAGAGAAGAGCAAACAGTAGAGGCTCAGAGAAAGCAAGCCTCTGGCCCAAGTTGCAAAGCTGGGAGGATCCCAGGTCTGCCACACTCCTAAGCCCGGGCCAAGCTTGGCAAAGCTACTGAGCAGGGGACGGGCAAAGAGTCGTCCTGACACGGGCAGAGTGCTGGGAAGACCCCAAACCTCCCTCTCCCTCCGGCCAGGGGGTCCAGGTGCCTGCTCCTGAAGCCCTCTGTGGGGTGGGTTGCACCCTCTTCCCACCCCAACCCCAGATTTCCTCCCCCTCCGTGGTGGCTGCCCTCCCCTGCTGGCAGGCCCATCCATATCAGGGCCAGGAGCAAGGTCAGAGTACTATGATCCAGGCAGAATCCTGGACACACAAGAAGAGAAAGAGCACCCAGTGCCTAGAGTGGCTCAGCTCACTGTGCACCTACTGTGTGCCAGGAATGGGCAGGCAGCTACAGCAGGAATGGCATTTGTCCACACGAGACACGATCCCGATTTAAGCCCTGTAGATACATTAACCACGTTTCTCCCCTATTGTACAGCTGTCCCAAGTCACACAGCCGGTGGAGCCAGCCTGGGCACGGGGGCAGCCCCCACTTCCCACTAGGCGCCCTGACCCACTCAGCCACGCTCCTTCCCTCTGCAGATGGGCATTTCGTTAGCGCCACCTCCAAAGATACCAGGAATAATTTTAAAAGCTGACACACGTAAAACACATAGGACAGAAGAAAGCGGGCTTAATAAATGCCAGTCACTGTTCTCGCTGCTGTTGTTGTGGTGCAATTATCCAACAGCCACACAATTCACGAGCCCGTTTTGACAGAGGAGGAACCAGAGATTGAGACAGGTGAAGCAATTGCTACAGCCCCACAGCTAATGAGGTGAATATGACAGCACAGACGGCAGCACAGCCTAGAACATAGTACGTGCTCATGAAATATCTGGGGATGAAAGAAAGGTTTGCAGCCATGAGTTCTAAGGATCGGTTACTCAGTGTGGTCCTCACACCTCCACCATAGGCATCACCTGAGAACTGGCGGGACATTCAGGATCTCGCACCCGGCCCAGAAATCTTGACTCCAAACTGCGTCTAAGTAGATCCTCAGGAAAAGTGTACATGCCTTCAAGCTTTAAGAAATGTTGCTTTAAGACCTCTGAGTCCAGGTTCTGCAGAGAAAGTGTGGAGGGGAAAGCCTTCACTTCTCTGATTCCCAGTTTTATCTTGTTTTGTTTCAGTCATAACGTAAGGAGAAAAGAAATCTAAATCTCCAGGGCTTGTTCACACAACCACGTGTCTACTGACCATCTGTTGTGTGGGGGGCACACAATTTTAGGCACCGGGGATGCAGCAATGAACACAGACTCCACTGTCAAGGGCCTCGCATCCGGTGGGGAGATGGGCGGTGATCCAGTAAATGATCAAGAACATAACAGACCGTGATAAGGGACGTGCCGGGGGGAGGGTCCCTCCTTCAGCCTGGCATCAGGGCGAGCAGAGACCTGGAGGAAGAGGGAGCGTCACCAGGGGCAAGCCTGGGGCGGGATACCCATGCTGCACAAAAAGGCAGGTGGCTTGTTGTTCTTTTGACACGGGGGCTAAGAGCACACACATGCAAGATCACACAAGTGACCAAGGCCAAGGCAGCTGGCAAAATCCGGCCCCATACGGAAGCTATAAGCAGGTGTTGAACTTTGATGAGCCATCACAAGGACTAAAACCACACAGGGCCTCTGGGCAATGGCCCTCGGCCTCAAACAGAAAGGCAGAGGTTGACCCCCCCAGAGGTCAACCCCCATCCCCCCACCAACAACCCCCAGTGATCAAGAAGGCAGAGTCTCTTGGACCGGGGCTCCCCCTGACTCTTGAGGCAGGAAGCCTCAGATGTAGACATTCTGCTCTGAGCCAGAGAAGGATCAGAGCGTCCCCAGTGGTTTCTCATCCAACAAGGAATGTCTCAGCTGCCAAGTGACACAAGCCTGGCTTATGCAATGGCCCCCAGCCACACACAGAAAGGCAGAGGTTGACCTCCCCTTCAGACGTCAACCCCCATCCACACCCAGAGCCGGGAAGTGGACAAGTGTGTGTCAGACCAGAGGTGGCAGTCACTCTGTGAGTCACCAGCTTTGGGCACAGCCTATCGCCCCTCTGAACCTCAGTCTTCATGTCTGTAAAGTGGGCTTGGTAAAACGTCACAGGGTAATGCAAGCATTCTATCAGACCCCATCAGGGAGAGTAGGGGAAAGGACCTTTCAAAGTGACATGGGAAGGAAATGTTTCCATTTGTGACAACATGGGAGGACGGATGGACCTTGAGGGCATTATGCTAAGTGAAATAAACCAGAGAAAAACAAGTACCATACGATCTCACTTATATGTATTCTTTAAAAAACTGAACTCATATAAATAGAGAACACACCGCTGGTGGCCAGAAGGGTGTAGGCAATGGGTGCAATGGGTGAAGGAGGTCAAAAGGTACAAATTTCTAGTTATAAAATAAATCAGTCCTAGGGATGCAATGCAAAGCTTGGTGACCATAGTTAATAACACTGTACTGTATATTTGAAAGTGGCAAAGAGAGTAGGTCTTAAAAGCTCTCATCACGAGACAAAGAACAGTCTATAGCTACGGGTGGAGGTGGGTGTTCACTAGATTTTCGCGGTGATCGTTTGCAATATATACACTTGTGGGATCATGACGTGCACCTGAAACTACTATAATGTTATATGCCGATCATACCTCAATGAAAAAATTGGCATATGAGTAATGAGCTCGTCTACGGCTAGAGCTTCTGAATACGTGTGTGGATCTGTGTGTGTGCACGTTTGCATATGCCCTGAGAAAATGCCAGAAGCATCCACACATCACAGTGGAAGTGGAGAGAGTACAAGTGGCGTCTGGATCCTTCTCACGTGCTACTTGTCTCACGCTTTCTGTCTCCCACACTGTGCTGCTATAATTTGTATCACGAAAACACAAATTTCAGAGGAAACAAGGATTGTCACAGTGGGGAAGGGGCCCATGGTTGGTGCACAGAACAGGTGAGCAGTTCGTCTCTTGTGACCCCATGAAGACACCTCTCCCAGGAGTCAGCCTGGGGTCCCTCTACACCAAGCAGGGAGGCTGCCTGGTGGCTGGAGTCTCTCTTTTCCTTTCCTCGGCCTTTGGGAAGGAACAGGTTCCGGATTCAGCCCAACAGAGTTCAGATCCCAGCCCTGCTCCTCGCTGGCTGTGTGACCTTGGACAAATCACTTGTCCTCTCCGCGCTTCATGCCCTCCTCAGTAAAATGGAAAGGCGGACTTACACCTCCCAGGTAGTTTGTTCTTAAACAACAACAACAACAACAACAACAAAAAACTGTACCAGAGACTCTATGCCTGACATGGTGCTTGAACCCAAGACCCAGGATGAACAAAACAGATAAGGTCTCTGGATGGTGGTGCTCATGTCTGATGGGAGAAGCCGATGGGAAACAAGACCAAGTCAGATGGTGGGGTGGCAATGAAGGTAATTAACAGAATGAGAACCAGCAAGTGAGCAAGGAGGCAGTCGGGGAGGGCTGCCCTGTGGAGTTGACCTCTGAGCAGAAACCTGAGTGACATGGAAAAGTGAACAGTGAATAACGATCGCTCTTTGCCCCTAAAGCCACAGCAGGACTGTAAACACCCGGCACACAGTGAGGTAATCAAATGGCTTGAAAACTCTGTCATTCCTTCTTCCTTCCTCAGACATGCTGAGATAAACAAAGACAATAGAGGCAATTTCACTCAGTATCCATCTGGGAGGGAAGCAGGAACCAGCCCTGTCGGGAGATCCACGGTGGTGAAATGTGGCCCAACACTCAAGCTGGAAACGGTTGTTCCATTTCAGTCGCCGTAATAAAGATCAGGAAACCCAGCCAGCCCCCAAAGCATGTCAAGGGCCAGACCCATAAGCTGGAGTTTCCAGCTTCTTGGCAGAAGGACCAGGAGAGCAAAGAAGCTGGCTTTGGAAAAAGAAGGCTGAAGGAAACTTCAGGAAAGTCGCGGGGCCCCCAAATAGCTGCATCAACTTCCCCTGCACAGGACTTTTGGGGTGGTGCCAGCTCTGGAAGCAGTCAGACCACCCCCACCACTGCAGCAGGGGGGTCGCCATCAACAGAGATCACCCCTGGAGGGTAAAAGGCTATTTCTCATGCAGAAGCCAAGGAGGGGGGCCCCAAGGATGTCACAGAAAAACAAAAACAAAACCAGAAGGGCATGCAAGGGAACAGGCAGGATTTTGTCCCCCTCCATTCTGATCTCTGCTTAGCCAGCAGACAAGGGAGCCACCCTGGTCCAGAGGAACTGTTGAATCCCCCTCTGCGGACACATGTGGAGTGGACACCAACCGAGCTCAAGACACTGGGCTACCACAGGAGTCTTTGGCCACCTCCCTACAGCCTCTTGGGGTCAAATGAGAATATGGCGTTGGGTCCCTGGTGGGCACCTGCAGGTAATCCGAGGAGATTAGAGAAATGGTGTCCATTCTCTGCCAAAGGCTACCTCCACTCTCCGTGACAGTTAAGCTCTCTGGATTCCAGAAATAGCTACTCTTTGGCCCCATCAACCTGGCAGTGGTGGCGGCTCTCAGCTGATGCTAGCCCCAGGACGCTGCACTAGCCTCCACGGTTTCCCTTGGCCCTGCCCATAGCTTTGTAAAGGGCTCCGTCTTCCAGTCACCCTTCTTTAACCACTTAAGGTCCCTGCCCATTACAGGGTTTAGCGACTTCAAGATACACACAGTCACACTCTTACACACACACACACACACACACACACACACACACACACCAATGCATCCACACGTGCACACAGTGGCACGCTTACACACGCACACTCACCGTGCACACACAAACACACATGCACACAGATTTACACACATGCTCCCATCCATGCACCCAATTACGTGGATACACTCACATACACGCACCCTCGCACATGCATACACACAGTAGCACGAACGCACACACAGTCACACATACACTTAGACACAGACACACTCACACACATGTTGAATTAATGGAGACCAGAGGCCAGGCCAGAGCCTGTTGTCCCCAAAATTACCAGCGGCGTGGGCGTCGCCCACACACCCAAGAAAGGAAAGACACCCACAGCAGTGAGTGATAGGAGGCTCCTGTCCTTTAGAATCAATACACGCAGGTGCAGTAGAGTCCTGAGGATCGATGGGCTTCATGCCTCTCCTCCTCCCTCTCTCATTAATTCACCATCACAGTCCTTAGCAGAAACTCAAAGCCTGTTTGTAGTGCAAGAGGAGACATTGAACACAAGTAGAGCTCACTCTTTGGAGGAGTTAGCTGCATGGTGGAGGGAAGAAATGGTTCATCAGTGGGAAAGTGGGTCAAGGGAAGGGACATTTTAAGACTGAGGAAACAACAACATTTTCTGTGTTCCAATGGGAATTACCTAATAGAGTTCAGGATAAAAGATCAATAGACAAAAATGTATACAGAAGATATTCTACCTAGAATATAGAACATAGTAATTCTATTTCTATATTCCAGGGATTAGAAAACTATGGTCCATGGACCAATCTGGCCTGTGGCCTGTTTTCGTATGGTCTATAAGCTAAGAGGTGTTTTTATATTTTAAGAGGACTGTAGGGGGCACCTGGGTGGCTCAGTCGGTTCAACGTCCGACTTTGCTCAGGTCATGATCTCACGGTCTGTGGGTTCAAGCCCTGCATCAGGCTCTGTGCTGACAGCTCAGAGCCCGGAACCTGCTTCAGATTCCGTGTCTCCCTCTCGCTCTCTGCTCCTCCCCCGCTCACACTCTGCCTCTGTCTCTGTCTCTGTCTCTGTCTCTGTCTCTCCATCTCTCAAACATAAGATGATTGTAAAAGAAGAGGGGCAAGAGGAAGAGGAGATCCTGGATGGGATGTGCAAAGCCTAAACTGTTTCCCATATGGTCCCTTGCAGAAAAAGAATGCCAAATCTGCTGGATAGAAGCAACAAACAATCGGAACAATATTTTCATATACCCATTTTAAAGCAGTATGCACCAGAAAAAGTGAAATACTGAGGTATAAATCTGACAAAATGTGCTCCAGATTTCTATGAAGAAAATTTGAAAACACTTGTGGAAGAAACCCAAGAAGGCCCAAATTCAGGGAGAGAGAAGCAATATTCATGGATTGAAAGACTCCACCTTGTGAAGATATTAAGGCTCTGCAAATTGATTTTTAGATTTGAAGAAGTCACAACCCTAATCCCAGCAAGACTTTTTGTAGAAATAGATAAGCTGATTATAAAATTGACATGAATTGCAAAACACTTAGAATAGCCAAAAATCTCTTGACAAGGACAATTTTAATGGAAGCTTTGCATTGGTTTGCATTTCCCTAAGATCTAAGGATGTTGTCCATCTTGTCATGCATTTATTAGACAATAAAAGAGCATTTTTCAAAGAGAAGATGATGTGGAAATGTAAATGCACATTTTAGATGTAAATATAATTTTTACTTGCATAACATTACATACAAATACAAGCTGGAAGTATACGTGAGAAAATATGAAGTGATTATTTTGACTTGTTGTGATTATGGATATAAAAGTGATTTTTATTTCTTACTTTTTCTTCTTGATGTTTTCTTCTAGGAAGACGTATTGTTTTGGGGCACCTGGGTGGTTCAGTCAATTGAGCCTTTGACTCTTTTTTTTTTAGGGATAATTATATTAAGTTTACTTATTTATTTTGAGAGAGACAGAGAGAGAGTGCAAGCAGGGGAAGGGCGGGGGGTGAGGGGGGACAAAGGATCTGAAGTGCGGGCTCTGTGCTATTAACACCGAGCCCAATGTGGGCCTTAAACTCATGAACTGTGAGAAGGTGGCCTGAGCTGAAGTCAGATGCTTAACCGACTGAACCACCCAGGCACCCCAGGAGCATCTGACTCTTGATTTCACCTCAGGTCATGGTCCCAGGGTAGTGACATCAAGCTATGTGGGTTCGCTCTCCCCATCCCTCTGCCTCTCACTCCACTGGCGCTTTCTTTAAAAAAAAAAAAACAGATGTATCATTTTGGGAATATGAAAAAAATATTTTTGGTTTATTTATTTCTTGGGTGTGCTGGGAGGGGGGGCGGGGAGAGGAAGAAGGAGAGAGAATCCCAAGCAGGCTCCGCGCTGTCAGTGCAGAGCCCAACATGGGGTTCGAACCCACGATCCTTGAGATCATGACCTAAGCAGAAACCAAGACTTGGACGCTTAACCCACTGAGCCACTCAGGCACCCCAATAGGAAAAGTAATTTTAGTTAAGAACTCGGCAAGTAAAACATGTTATTTTCAGCTTAGAATATACTAAATATTTATTCATTTAAGGTTTCAATGTTCCTTTCTTCTTTTGCAGTCACTAGGCCTCCTGGGCCCCCCATCTGTGGGCCCAGAAAGGTTTGGAGGCCCTGGACTCAGTAGCCCAGGGCAAGTACTCCTACAGCTTGAGAGGAGGGAGTCCCGGAGCGGCCGCTGTCCCAGGTGCTGAAGGAGGCCCTTCCACTCCCACCCCCCACCTCCCACCTTCTTTTCTCTCTTGGGACCCTCGTGACCTCCACCTCTTGAAACACGTAAGCAAAAATGAAGTCCGGATCATGCCTCTTTAGACGGAATTTTTTTTTCTTTTTCTTTCTTTTTTTTTTTTTTTTTTTACTTCCTAGCTTCAAGGCCAGCTTGGCATCAAAGGCCCTTGAATTACTCACAGGTAACAACTATGGATATTCAGAACTAACTGTATCTTCCTTTTTTTCTTTTTCTTTTGATTTAAACATTCTGTATTTTCATCTTTATAATTTACGTCCAAATTAGTTTGCATATGGTGCGACAATGATTTCAGGAGTAGATTCCTTAGTGCCTCTTTCCCATTTAGCCCATCCCCCCTCCCACAACCCCTCCAGTAAACCTCAATTTGTGCTCCCTATTTAAGACTCTCTTCTGTTTTGTCCCCCTCCCTGTTTTTATATTATTTTTGTTTCCCCTTCCTTATGTTCATCTGTTTTGTCTCTTAAAGTCCTCATATGAGTGAAGTCATATGACATTTGTCTTTCTCCGACTGATTAATTTCACTTAGCATAATAGTTCCATCCACGTAGTTGCAAATGGCAAGATTTCATTCTTTTTCATTGCTGAGTGATACTCCATTGTCTGTGTATATATATATATATATATATATATATATATATATATATATATACCACATCTTCTCTATCCATTCATCCATCCACGGACATGTGGGCTGTTTCCATACTTTGGCTATTGTCGATAGCGTTGCTATAAACATTGGGCTGCATGTGCCCCTTTGACATAGCACACCTGCATCCCTTAGATAAATACCCGGTAGTGCAATTGCTGGGTTCTACGGTAGTTCTATTTTTGGTTTTTTGAGGAACCTCCATACTCTTTTCCAGCGTGGCTGCACCAGCTTGCGTTCCCAACTAACTAGATATTCTAATGATAATTTTCTTCACAGAAGATTGTCACATTTCCCAATACTTAAATTTAACTTTTGCGACTACAGCCTTTTAAATGTTAGAATGCGATGCAAAAAGAAGAGAGTACTTACCACCTACTGATTGAGTGATGTTGCTCATGTTTCCTTATTCAGTCTCTCCATCAGTGTAACAAGGTGGCTATAAGTGTCTGGTAACAGAAGTCAGCCTCAGAGAGACCAACAATTTCCCCCCACCCAAACAGCTAGTGAATAGCAGACTGTGATTGTACCCTTGGCAGTAAAACTCCGAGGTGCCGTGGATCCAGGGTCATCTGAACCTAATTGCATCTAGTTATCTGCCCCACCTTCCTTGAAGAGTAGTCTTACCTCCTGGATCCAGGATGAAGCTGCAGGTGCCCACATCCCCCCAAGACGCAGCAAAGAAGAAAGGGGAAACTGGACAGAGAGAGTGTCTACCTCTCCATAAGGAGAGCTTCTAGAATTACCAGGTACTCTTTGACTTTTCCTATGGGACAGGGTATAGTCATTTAGCCAATCTAGTTTCAAGAAAAGCATTCGAGTGAAATCTGTATTTCAGCCTGCCATGCACCTAAACTAAAAACTAAAGGTTATAGGAAGGCAAAAATGAATATGAGGATACACAGTTAGCAGTCTCCAGCACGGTCCATCCTGTTGACAAAACATCCAGTGTGTACCCCTCTCTCTAACCAGGAACATCCCCGGGGGAGCCAGTCTCAAAGACCACCTGCTACCTCCATGTAGCCCAAATCCCAGGATCTCTGGGGGATGTGCTGTCCCCTCCCTGAAACCCTGATGTGAGCTTTTGTGGTCCAGAAATCTATACACTTAAAGGCAATCATCGCCCTGAATACGTTCAACAATAGAGGGATAACTGGATCATCACCATTTCAAATTCCAACTGAGGGGTGCCTGGGTGGCTCAGTTGGTTAAAGGTCCAACCCTTGATTTTGACTCAAGGCATGATCTCACAGTCGTGAGACTGAGCCCCATGTTGAGCCCTGAGCTGAATGTGAAGCCTGCTTAAGATTCTCTCTTTCCCTGGTCCTCTGCCCCTCCCACACCTGCACTGGTTCTCTCTCTCTCTCTCTCTCTCTCTCTCTCTCTCACACACACACACACACACACACACACAAACTAAAATCAAAGAGATAAAATTCTAACTGAGACTTCGTGTTCCATTAATGGCAAAATAGGTTATTGGGATTAACCTTTCAATTAAAAAAAACACAACTCTCATAGCTGGATACTTTTCCAATTAATTTTTTTTAAGTTTACTGATTTATTTGAGAGAGACAGAGACAGTGCAAGTGGGGGACGGGCAGAGAGAGAGAGAGAGATGGAGAGAGAGAAAATCCTCAGCAGGCTCCACGCTGCCAGCACAGAGCCCCATGCAGCCCTCAAACCCACGAAACTGTGAGACCACGACCTGAGCCAAAACCAATAGTCGGACGCCTAACCAACTGAGCCACCCAGGTGCCCCCTTTTCCAATTTCTTAAATGCATACATGACCTGAAAAGACAGTAAAGGATTACAAAGATGCCACTCAAGGGGCACCTGGGTGGCTCAGTCAGTTGGGCGTCCGACTTCGGCTCAGGTCATGATCTCACAGCTCCTGAGTTCAAGCCCTGCATCGGGCTCTGCTGACAGCTCAGAGCCTAGAGCCTGCGTCCGATTCTGTCTCCTTCTTTCTCTGCCCATCCCCCACTTGTGCTCTGTCTCTCTCTGTCTCTCAACAATGAATAAATGTGGGGAAAAAATTGTAACAAAGATGCCCCTCAAATGAAAAAAGAAGTCTGGGGGCTCCTGGGTGGCTCAGTCAATTGAGCATCTGACTTTGGCTCAGGTCATGATCTCCCGGTCTGTGAGTTCGAGCCCCGCATCAGGCTCTGTGCTGACAGCTCAGAGCCTGGAGCCTGTTTCAGATTCTGTGTCTCCCCCTCTGTCTGACCCTCCCCCGCTCATGCTCTGTCTCTCTCTCTCTCTCTGTCAAAAATAAATAAACATTAAAAAAAAAAAAGAAAAAAGAAACCTGGAGTTAAAGGAGCATGAATTATACTTTTGCGCTGGAGCGAGTCAGGGAAGTGTGAAACTGTTTTGACGGCCTAATGGCCAGGGGAGAAAAATCAAAGCCTAGAGTGACATGGGAAAGAAAAGCTGTAAGAAGGTCCTCCTTACATAGGTGGAAGCCTCCAGGAACTACACTGCTCAGGGGGAGAAGACACCGGCAGAGGGGACTGCAAGTGTGACCTCTGCTGGAATTTAAACTGCCTTAGTGATCTTGGCACCACAAGCCTTGAACTCCATTGAACATCATCCTTGACCAGCAAGACTCGAAGAATGCCTCCTAGAGAAAGCTACCTTCTCCAAATTCTACACATGTTATTTCAAATATGATAACGGATACTCAAGCAAAGATAAACAGGCACACGAGACCACTAACCCTACCAGTGAAAACTAGCAAAAACAACAGACCACATAACGGATACAATGATTGCAATGATTAGACACACAGGAGAAAGCATCTATGTTTGTTTCAGTGTACATAGTGACCATGGAAACATAGTGAAGGATTCTGGGGTAAGAAAAGTTTGGGTATCATAGATAGGAACGGAGGTCAGAGTGGCAGAGAGTGGTGCCACTATGGGTTCTCCACTGTGACCCTGAGCTTCAAACATGCCCCTCAGTCAGTCTCTAACGGTGGTCCCTATCCTACTCAACCACCTCCCATAGCACCCTATTGCCTACAGGATAAAAGCCCTTATTGGGCTCTGGGAGAACCCGCAATCAGCATGGGCGGGGGGGAGCCGTGGTCAGCTGGAAATGCTGCCAGGGTCTTGCGCTCACACACCAGCCTCCCCTCCACCCCACCCCTCGCCCTCGCCCTCCCACTGCGTTCCCGCAGGTCCCGAGCGCCCCCTGCTGGCTATCAGTGGCGCTCGGGCAGAGGAGACCACACAGTTCTAGTCCTGGGAACCCGCCAGGGGGCGTGTGTAGGGTCGGGGTGGATCCCAAGCCAAGGGGAGCTGGCGAGTCACTGGGGGCCCGCGCTCAGCGGCTCCACCCGCAGCCAAAGCCCGCCCTCGGCGCGCAGGATGAGCTCCCACTTCCTGCGCGGCTCCTCCTTGTCGGGCAGGACCCGAAAGCGCAGCAGCGTGAGCGCCAGGACCACCTTTATCTCGGTCAGGGCGAACGTCTGCCCCAAGCAGTTCCTGTGGGCGGCAGTGGGCACTCACTCGCCAGGGAGCCCAGCAGGTCCCGTCGCGCCCCGAACCTGGCCCGGGACCGCCAGCCCCGCCCGCAGGGATACCGGAGGGGACTAACCTTGCCCAGCACCCCCATACGGGGGTCCCTGAGCTTGGCTCAGATCCCAGCCCTGAGCTCCCAGACAGAGGGAAGGGGCTCTGAGCACACCGCGGAGCCCTCCTTGGACCCAGCCACCCCCCACTGCCCAGGCCTTTACCCCCAACCTCTGAAGGAGGGGAGAGAAGGAGAACCATCCTCAACACCCCCTTTCCCGCCCGCACAGCCACGTCTGGGATCTCAGGCCCAGGCCCCTGCCCTCACCACCTCATCCCCACCTCAGATGCCCGCTGCGCTCACCTGGGTCCCGCGGAGAAGGGAATAAAAGCCAGGGAAGACCTTTCCTTGATGTTTTCTGGGTCAAAGCGGAAAGGATTGTATACCTGGGGGCGGAGAGACGCGGGACTGTTGGATGGGGTTTCCCAGGACAGCAGGCTTTGGAGACACAGGTGTGCCTTTCATGGAGGGAGCGATTTGCCAGGTCAGAACCCTGAGCCCTCCCTTAGGCCCCGCTAGGGAAGTGGCCAAGCATGAGGGTGGGCGGAGGGGAGGGAGGGGGAGGCAGCACCTCAGGGTCTGGCCACACGGATGGATTGTGGTGGATCCCGAAAATACTAACGAGGCAGACAACACCTGTGGGAGGGGAGGGGCCAGTCAGGAAGGGTTTCACCCTGCCTGATGGGCCCCTCTTCCTGCCCACGAGGCTGCTCCCTCTGGTCTTGTGGGCACCTTTGGGGATGACCCGGCCATCTGGGAGCACGACGTCCTGGGTACAGCAGCGGGAGACGACTGCGACCGGGGGGTGCAACCGCAGACTCTCCTTGATGCACATGGTCAGGAAAGGCAACAGGGCCAGGTCGTCCCTAAGGAAGCCCCCTCACAGTTAGGCAGGGATCGAATCAGACTCCCGCAGACCTCCAGCTGCTCCCCGGATTCTGTGTCTCCCTCTCTCTCTCTCTCTCTCTCAGCCCTTCCCTGTTCTCTCTCTCTCTCTCAAAAATAAATATTTTTAAAAAAATTTTTAAGAATTTCTGAGCAAAGCCCAACATTCACACAGTACCTTTCAAAGTTAGAAAGTTGTAAGTTACACAATTTATTTGAAAAGGAAAAAAAATCTCTTTGCTGGACTTACCAGGTTATTTGAATAAATAAAAGGCACCCTCCTAGGTGGGATACCTAATATAACGGTGTGGGTTCTTTGTAAGTTAATTACTGTATCCAATACACCCAATTAAAATCTACTTGGTGTTTTTGGAACTTAGCGATCTTATTCAATTTGAAAAACTTAAAGTTCAAGAGTTGTGGTCGATTTAAAAAACCAAAAAAAGAGAAGTCATCCATCTGATATTAAGACCCATTACAAAAATATGGTGATAATTCAATTATATTAAAATCAATTCCATTAAAAGGCAGCAAGGCACTGTTGCAAGAACAGGAAAACAGACCCACAGACCAAGATAGAGAGCTCAGAGACAAGTACGTGAATAGGTGAAAACGCAGCATCCGGTAAAGGAGGCCCCGCCACCCCCAGACAAGGGATGGTTCAGACACAGACACAGACACCCCCACAGTCACACCAACACACTCCAAAAGAACTGAGGCATCATGCACTCCACATATAAGATGGGGTCTTCTCTTACACGTGAAAGGTAAAGAAGTAAGGGTAGAATCAGATGTAATATACAAGACACCTCTGTTACCTATGACTAGGAAAGAATTCTTAAAACCCCAAAACATAAACCGGAAGACAAAAAAAGAAAAGGAAAAGAGAGGAAAGGAAAGAAAGAAAGAAAAGGAAAGAAGAGAAGAGAAAAGAAAAGAAAACAGAAAAGAAAACATATGCACAGAATTAAGGATTTCTGTTTAACAAAACACTGCATTCAATGGACCAAATTAACATTCAGATGAGAGATTCACAGAAGATTGTTGCAGTAAATATATTGATCTAGAAGAATATCTTGAATAGACAAGGAATTCCTACCGATCAACAAGAGAGATGGCAGGCGACTCAAAAGAGTAGACAAAGGACATGGTCTAGAAATTCATGGGAGCTCAAACTCAGAGATTTAAAACATGAAGAGATGGGGCACCTGGGTGGCTCAGTCGGTTGAGCATATGACTTCGGTTTACATCATGATCTCGAGGTCCATGAGTTCAAGCCCCGCGTCGGCCTTGTGCTGAGAGCTCGGAGCCTGGAGCCTGCTTTGGATTCTGTGTCTCCCTCTCTCTCTGCCCCTCCCCCACTTGTGCTCTCTCTCAAAACTAAATAAATAACCATTGAAAAGAAAGAACTAAATAAAACATGAAGAGATGCTCCAAGTCGCCGATTACCAGAGAAATGGAAATTATACAGCAATGGGATGTTACCTCATATGTATTCGAGGTGAGAATTAACAAGGTAGGTGATGGTAAAGCCTGGCTGAGGCACTGGGGTGGGTGGACCCCACGCACTGACAGTAAAGGTATGGACAGGAGCCACCACTCTGCAAGGCATCGGCATGGTCAAGGAAAGGCGATGTGTATTTCATGACCCGGCAAGTTGGCTCTCAGCCTAGGACCTGGAGAGATTCTCAGACAGGTAGATAAAGACATGAACAGCAAGAGGTTCCTTGCGGTCATGAGATGGAAACCTCCTGGATATTTAGGTCCAAGGCACTAGAGAGGAACTTTCCATATGACACCGTTTGAAGTGGGACAAAGTGCACTAAGTGTTTGAAGTTGAGAGACACACAAAAACACTTCTCCACTTCACACAACTACCGTACTGAGCCCAGCCTTGAAGTTGAAGGCACTAGCTCCAAAGTGTTCAGTCCAACATCTCCTCCCCATTCTTCAGCCCTTGGCCCCAAATCTCCCTGGGACCCCTAGGCTCCACCTCATCTCCTCCAGTTTGCAGATATGTTTAATTCGAATATCTGACTTGTCTCTCCCTGCTCAAACATCTCCCATGGCTCCCCACTGCCTTCCTATATTAGTCACGAATCTCCCGCCAAGAAAGAACTTGATGTCCAGCTCCAAGGAGTGCAGTCGGCTCACAGACTCAAGTTAGAGGGCCTCTGGGCTCTGCAGCAGCATTCAAACCAAGGCCACACTCTCTTGGGAAGGTCCCAGCCACTGAGAGAGCATGGTGGGCCCCTACTTTCTGACCACTTCTGCCCAATGTGAGACTCCCTCCCTGAGAGCAGTATCCCTGCGCACTTTTATCTTTTATCCAATACTGGCTTCCCAGAGGACTTGAACCGACACCTTTGGAAAATCTTCACGTGGTTTCCAAAGCAGACCAAGAAGGGCTTCCATTACCAACTACCAGCTCCAGCCTCACTGGGAGCCTCGCAGGTGCTTCACACTGTAAATTTCACAAGGATCCAGCCACGTTTACTTCCTCCCAAACACGCCAGGCCCACCGCTGCATGCCTCCATCAGGGCCTTTGCACAAGCTGTCCGTAAGGCTTGGAGCACTGTCCACTACCCATTCCCAGAGGGCTGAATTCATATTTGCTTCTTTGCTACCCAGCCTCACCGCCTTCTTTCCTCCATGCTCCAGCCTTGACCAAGTAGGACTTGAATGGCACTGGACATGGAGTTGAGAAGGGCCGGCAGGGTAGACATGTTTACTGAACCAAGCAATGGGTAACTGTTTTACCCTCAAGGACCACTTGTGAATCCCTGGAATAGATAGTAGGTGGGAATTAGATATAAGAGCAAAAATTAAGAGTAAGGGTCTTTGGGGGAAATGTGCAACTTCAGGCAGAAAAGCAAGGGAGAGAAGTTCATTTACTCAACACACGCTGGATGGCATCTGTTCTACACACATTGTCACGGTTCTCCAAGCAGCCCTTGGAGGAGACATTCCCTGACCTGTCCCGCCCCCATTTACACAGGAGAAAAGTGGTATTCAGAAAAGGGAATTGGTTTTATTCAAGTCACATAGCAAGCAAGCAGGGCAATAAATGTGGACACTCCAATCTTTCTGTTGCATAAGCCTGCTTTCCCCTGCTCTCCAGGCTGGGTACCATACCCTTGCCTCTGGGTGCTGCTCCTAGTCTCTCTAAGCAATAATGACACAATCAACAAAAAATTCTTTCCCCTTCCCCAGCAGGGGAGCAGAGCCAATGAGAGGGGTTCCAGAACAGGACATGAGGACCTGCACTCACCATTCAATCTCTTTAGGCTCACGGTCCTTCAGGAGCTCTTGCACCTCCTGCCGACAGCGCTCCTGGTACTCTGGGTGCTTCGCAAGGTTGTACAGGACCCAGGAGAGACCACTGGCCGTGGTGTCATGGCCTGAGAGGCAGCCAGACAGGCTTGGGTCTCTGGGCTTGTTCAGCACCAGAGGGCGGACAGCGTCCTTCGTTAAGCCCTCAGGGAGGATGGGGAAGATGGGGTGGGATGGGGTGGTCCAGGGCCCACCTGCCAAGTCCCTGGGATTGGACAGACTCCTACCCCCTGCAGTCCCACACTGGGATGCTTACCCCCAAACATGAAGGTGTCAGCTTCAGCTCGGATATCCTCATGGGACAGTTCCTTCCCATCTTCATCCTGCAGAAAGGGCACGACCTCCTGAATCACACCGGCTCGGAGGGCACCTGAGTCTCGCCTGAAACAGTCCCTCAGGCTCCATCACCAAAGCAGGATTCGTCCCTCATCACCTCTAGAGCCCTATCCCACAGGTCTCCCTGTCTCCAGCTTTCTTCTTTCAAGCAGACTTCTACAAAGTCATGTCTAAAACATATCCCTGACCTGTCTCTCCCTTCCTCAAGCACCTTCCGTGCCTCCTCAGTACCCGCTGGGTCAAGTCCAAGTTCTCCCATCTGACATTTGGAGCCAAGGTCCATTCTAACTCTTGAATTCTGATCCCAGGGAAGCCCACCTTGGCCAGCAGGAGCACATCAATGAAGTCCAAAGTCTTGGCCTTAGCCTTGGCCTTGAGGAAGTCATGGGAGCCCTCAGTAAGGAGGGAGCGGCGCCGCTCCTGGATGATGGCATCTGTGAAGTTGTGCACCAGGTCACAAGCCCTGCGGAAGCGCTGCCCATCAGGGGTGAGGTAGTACAGCAAGTCTGGGTACAGGAAGATCTGCCTCTGCCGTTTCACCACAAGGGCACTGAGCTCCAAGATGGCAGCAATATATTCACTGGGGCTCCTGAAGGGTCAGGCCATAGAGAACAGCTACTTAACCCACATGAGGCCCTAGGAGTGCCTTCCAACCAGAACCTCAGAAGCATGTCCCTGCAAAACAGAGTGTCCTCCAGGCATGCTTCTCTCTCCACCTGCCATCTCTGTCAATGCAATCATGGCCCAGACGCTGGAAAGACCTTGGGTATCACACTCATCTCTCTTCTGCCCTCCACAGTATCTGCCCCTGCCCATTCCTCCTTACTTTCCCCCAAATCTGCCCCACTTTCGCCACCACATTCGAGCTGCCTCCTCCTCAAATTCTGTGTCTAGGTGACAGTTGGGGTCCTCTCTAGAGTCCGATGTCCAAGAACAGCTCTGACCATGGCCTTCATCTGCTCAAATACCTTCCACCTTCCATCCCTGGAAACCTCAGGATAAAGCTCAGACCCTTTTGCTTCACTTTTCAATATCCTTAAGATTAGCCCCCCTGCCAACCCTCCAATCTCATTCCCAAGGTGGCACATGCTTTATTCATCCTAGTCCTGTTGGCCTTTATCAAGCATTTTTGCTTACCTGAAACCTTACCTTTCTCTTTCCCTTCCTTGTCCTTCTTTGTCTCACTCTGATCCATCACCTCCAGGAAGTCCCATCTGATCGCCCTGGCCAGCCCTCCCTTCTCCATCGACTCCCTTGGGTCTACGGTTCATGTTCCCAGGTCCTGAGCAAGCACTCACTCCTGGCAATTGCTGTCAAAACTGAAGACACATTTCTGCAGACTGTCCAGGGTCATGAGGCTGATGTGCTCAAACATGTCCAATCGGGTGCTGCCCTCTGAGACTAGGCGCTTCCACTTGGCCTGGACAGAGAAAGGGGCAAATCTGGGGCTGGGACCTACCTCCCCTGAGCTCCCCTCAGTCCCAATCACCAGGATGGACTCCCCAAAACCCAGGCTCCTGGTCCTCCACCCCAGGCACCCATCTCCAGGGAGGACCAGGCTTGGCTAGGAATAGAAACTCTTACTATTAAGACCCCATGGCTGGGGGTCAGGAGACCTGAGTTCAAATCCTGGCTCTGCTTCCTACACCCCTGTGTGCCCTTGGTCAACTCACTGCTGCCCTCTGGACTCCACCTGCCAAAGCTTCAGTAACAGTTAAGATGACTTGCTCTGTTGTCAGACAAACCAGGTTGGAATCCCAACTCCATTTATTAGCTCACTTGCTAGCTGTGTGAACGGGAGCAGGCTCCCTAACCTCTCTGAGCCTCACTTTCATCACCTGTAATGAGACAATAATCATCATCTCTACCTTATATGGTTGTGGAAATTAAAGAAGACAACGTGTGCAATAGAACTGGTGCATGAGGGGCAGTGGGGAGGCTGAGTCGATTACGTGTCCAACTTGGGCTCAGGTCATGATCTCATGGTTCCTGATATACACCAAGAGCTAAGTAACCATTAGCTCTCACCCTCATCTTCATCATTATCATACAGGTAGGCGACTGCTGCAAAAATGTCTCCATTTCTTCATCCCTCCCTATACCTTCACCCTTTGCAATGAGGGTTGGCAGATCTTCCATGAGGAGGTAAAACCTCTTTCTCCAGCTCTTGAATTGGAGCTGGATGTGGGACATGCTTCCACCAACAGAAGAAGGTGGAGGTCCTGGTTGCCTGTTCTGAAACTAGGCTTCAAGAGGTACTGCATGTTTCTGCTTGTTCTCTTGGAGCCCAGGGTCTGCCATGCGATCAAGCCTAGGCTAGCCTACTGGAAGATGAGGGACAAATGCACGAGTCTGGTTGTCCCACCAAGGCCATCCTAGACTAGCCAACCATTAGCCAAGCCCCAAATGTGTGGCAGAGCTGATCCTGGAAAAGCAGAGCTGTCTCCCAAACCCAGCCATGGCCCCAGACACGTGAGTGATTCCAGCCAAAATAAGAACTATTCTCCAGACTCATCATCTTGCGAGCAATAAAACACAAATCCTTTCAACCTCATGAGTTTTAAGGTGCAGTTCAGTGAACAAAGAGCTGCCATACAATCTTCATCATTAGTGTCTCAAGTTTCACAGAGTTTCAGTGAGGCAGATTAGAAGCTAACACCTTCCGAGCACCTACAATGTGCCAGGACCATGATTCCATTACATCATCTTGACCACCCTTTAAGAAGGGCTTATGATCCTTGTTTGACAGATGGGGAAACTGATGCTTGGAGAAGAAATAGAATGTCCCGAAAGTCATCTAGCAAAGCCAGGACTCCAGGCCACTCCCCTTTTCCCAAGGCTGCAGCCGGGAAAATCTTTCCCAAGGCCTTGGGAAGCCTTTCCCAAGGCTCCAGTGGGTTTCAACTCACATGCATGATGTCTGCACTTTTGTTGAAAATCTTCACATAGGATTTCAAGATTTCAAAGTGGAAGGCAGGTGTCAGCAAACGACGGTGGTGGCTCCACTTGTCACCAGCAGTCAGCAGGAGCCCATCCCCTAGTAGAGGCAGCCACGAGGAGTAGGCAAGGGCAGTGCTTTCCCCTGAGACCCCAAGGTTGTCCCCAACCTCCTTCACTTAACAGTTACTCACCCAGCCAGGGCCTCAGAAAACTGTAGAAAAACTTGTCCCTGGGCACGATTTTGGCTGGCAGGAGAGACAGATCATCAGGGGCCATAGAGAAGAGGCAGGGATGGGCTTTGGGTTGGGGGGTGGAGGATCCAAGCCAGGGGAATGCATACCCCCTCCAACCTCCATAGTGGGAATTGTATAGTGCAGAGTGGGGAGGTGAGGGGGGACAAGACCAGGCTGCAGCACAGAGCAAAGCAAAGGCACAGCCCATGGACCTACCCCTAGGTACTTAGATGCTCCCGAAAATAGGGCACAACACACCCAACATGCCTTGACATGGCTCCTTGCCAGTCCGACATGTTCGAAACACCCAAGCACCAATCAGCACTCCACAAAATGCCTTTACAGGGACCTAGGACATCGCACCTGTCCCAGAACCCTGTGACATCTCCTGGGACTTCTGACATGGCCCCAACACATGATAACGTGCCCTGACACGAAACAACGAGACAATAATCATCATCTCTACCTTATATGGTTCTGGAAATTAAATAAAACAACGCATATTTAACACATGCATAACACACACTGGCCTCATGCAGCATCCTCTGAATGGACCCAAAGACAATCTGACATGACCTCAGTGTGTCTCATAGATGGTCCCTGGCAGGACTTAAATATGGTCCCACTAATGTCCCAGACATGGCCCAGGTGTGACCTAGCCTTTCTCAGGATTCTCTTCCATCCCATAGTTATCATTAAGTGCTTAAGCTCAGGGGCTCCTGTGTCCTTAAGAGACCAAACAATGTTGCCACCCTCAGATGCTGAGCTCCACCCACCACAAAGAGCTGCCACTGCTCCCTCGTGCCTCTAGACCAGCTCCCCACAACACTCTGTGCATCTTCCCCCACAACACTCTGGCCATCTCCCTACCCCAAATCCCCTTCCAACTAAAGGTCCTTCCTACCAGAGGCAGTTATGGCAGCCAAGAACACACAGAAGAAGTAAGAGAAAGCCTTCGGCATGCTATGTGACCTTGAGAAGTTATTAAGCCTCCTTGAGCCTCCATTTCCTCACCCAGGAAATGCCCCCCTAGCAGAGATGCCAGTGAATGGACATCTGTGGTATCTGCCTGTCCATCCCCTTCTGGAACCAACACCTCGCTCCTCTTCCTCCTTCAGTCCAAGTAGCTAGGGAGGGTGGCCATGCCACTCCATCCTCCGTTCCAGAGCTGAACATATGACCCTAACCCTTAACAATCAAGTTGCCGTGACTAGAGGCAGAATTGGTCCCTGTGACCCAAGCCAGGCCAATTTAAGAGAATCCTGCAACTATTTCTGGGTCTGCAGAGAATGCGCTCACGTTTCCATGGGGGTTCAGCTTCTTAGACACATCTTTGTCAGCATGAGAGTGAAGCTGTCACCAAGGAACACAGAACTACAAGAGAAAGACAGATTCCCAATGGCACTGTTTGAAGACTGGATCCAACCACGCCTGAAGACAACATTCCTTCAGCTTTTCACTCAATAGATTCCCTTTCTTCTCTTAGACCAACATTGCTGAATTTCCGCCACTCAAAACTGAAAACGACTGGGAACCAGAGAGAGCCAGGGACCTGCCAGTCACCCAGCAGGTTAATGGCAGGACGCCATCAATACTACCCACTTCCCTGCTCAACCTGGTCTGTCCATAGGTGCGGAGAACTGGGAACAGGGACAAGGGAGTGGCTGGGTCGGGTGCTCCTGGGAGAGATACCTGGGGCCTGGAGCAGGGGGGCAACGAACTTGGGGTGGACGAACCGCAGAAGTGGGTAGAAGGGCCCCATCCACCACAGGTGAACATCACGGAAGCTGTGGCTCAGACTCTCCATGAACCTGAAGCCTTCTTCATTGTTCTTTTCCTGGGGACAGCAGGGTGGAGCGGGTGAGGCCAGGTTAGGCAGCAGCCCCAGAAGCTTACAACTTCCCACTGCATCCCCCCTTCTGCCTGCATTATTAGTCTACACCTCTACATCTCACCAAGTCAGCTTCCCTTTGTTGGTCTGTTTGTCTTTTTTTGTGTGTCTATCTATGTGCCTCTCCCTCTCACTTCACTCTCACAATCTTCATCTGTTTCTTTAGGTAGGTGATAGACAGCCAGATGATAATAGCTAGATGATGGAGAGCTACAAGATGATGATAGGTAGATAGAGAGATGATAGATAGATAGATAGATAGATAGAGATAGAGAGGTAGATAGAGATAGATAAATGATATATATATATATATATATAGAGAGAGAGAGAGAGAGAGAGAGTGAGGGGGAGAGAGATAGAAGATAGATGACAGATAAATGGGAAGATGGTTGGATGGATGCATGGACAGATGGATGGACAGATGGATGGATGGATGGAGGGACAGATGGATGGATGCACGCATGGATGGATGGATAGATGGATGCATGCATGCATGGACGGACAGATGGATGGATGGATGCATACATGGATGCATAGATGCATGGATGGATGGACGCTTGGAGGACGGGTGGATTGATGGACAGACGTATGGATGCATGCATGCATGCATGGGTGGATGGATGAAGAGAGAAAGGAAAGAGATGAGAGTTGGATGGGTAGATGATAGATGATATGTGTTTGTCTATGTTTCTTTTACATTCTCTGTATGTCCTCTCTGACTCCCTCACTTTTTCTCTGTATCTCTCTCTTTCTTCACCTCTATTTCCCTCTCCATTTCTACCACTACCCTTGTCTGTGTCTCCTAACCTGCACACCCTCCATGGCTCCCCAGAACCCTCAGAATAAACCCCCTACCCCCCACACAGTCTTGCAGCCCCACTGGCTCTGCTGTCCCCTCCACCTTCTCCCTGCCTCTCACCAGCATTGCTCTTTATGCACTCAACTCATGGTTGCTCAAAACCCCGGTGCTCAAACGTCAGTGGGGTGGCTCAGGTGGTTAAGCATCTGACTCTTCATCTTGGCACAGGTCATGATCTCATGGTTCGTGATCAAGAGCTTTACTGACAGTGTGGAGTCTGCTTGGGATTCTCTCTCCCACCCACTCTCTCCCTCTGACCCTCCCCCTCTCATGCGTGTTCTCTCTCTCTCTCTCTCTCTCTCTCTCTCAAAATAAATAAATAAACTTTAAAAAAAAACACAGGTGTTTGCTCTGTCCCCTCCAGGCCTTTGAGTGGGCTATTCCTCTCCACAGTATATACTTTCTCTTCTTTTCTTAAAAAATTCCTACCCATCAGTCCAGACCCCCTTCCAACAACTCCTTCTCTAAGAAGCCTCCCAGCCTACCCAAACAGCAGATGCCTTGCTTCCCCTCTGAGTTCCCCTTACCGATGTCTCTGCATCAGACCCACTCTGACCATACAGGATTCAGGGTGTCTCTAGTTCTACATGCCCAAGATTGGGGTTCCCCCAAGACATTACCTGGGACTGAGCCTCCCCAAGGACACTCCTGAAGCAGTGTCCAGAAGAAAGCAATGACCAAGGTCGCCCAAGAGCAGAAAGGACCTTGGAATCCACAGGGACCTCACAGAGCCTGGCAGGGAGGGGTATGTGGCCCTCAGATGCTGCCACAGTGCCCATGGCCACATATTCCAGATGGGTACCTGTGGCATGATGACAGAGCAGGCAATGCCACGGTGGCAAGAAATGATGGGAGCCCAAGCAGATCATAAACCCTGCGAGTAGGCAGCCACCAGCTGAATTAAGACCCTCAAGCCCTGCTCTGTGGGGTGGACCTACGAGCAAGACAGGGGCCATCACCTCCACAGAAGGACCCACGGCAAGTTCCCCTGCAACCTCTGCAGTGGTCAGTGTGTCCAGACTCTGCATAGATGGAGGGGATCTCTGTTTCTTCCTGCTCCTTCCCTTGGGGGCAGAGGGATCCTGCAAGACTCTCCATGTCCCAAGGGTCCCTCCCAGGACACAGGGAGAAGACATGCTCTCTGCCCCCAGAGAGGCCGACCTTGGCTTGAGAAGTCAGATCTTTCTTCTCCTGGGAGTCATTCCAATCTCAGGGAGGTGCCCACAGGAACAGCAGGGTGGCCTCACGTTTTAGTACTGGGGCTCGTTCCCATGTCCTCTCATGTCCTGGCCAGTCCACACAACACCCCCGCTCCCCAGATGGTGAAGGTATGCAGACCTTCCAGCTCTGACAGACCCCAGGACACAGGTGTGAGCTCTGCCCATCAGTCAGGAGGGCAGCTCCCACCTACGACCTCTTCTGCCCGCCAGCCAGCATGGTGCATCCCATCTGTCTGTCTGTCTAGCTGTCTATCTACCTCTACCTATGATCCTATGGACTATCTATGAACCTATCCCCTGAACCTATGGACTCCCCCATCAGCCGTGCCTTTTACAAATGAAGAAATCCAGGCCGCGTCCCCCAAAAGGAGAAGGAGGGGGTCTTGTCTCCCAGTGATGCATCCTCTCCAGTCCCATGGGAAGCCCCATCCCGGCCTGACAAATACTTCCAGGTGCTCCAGACAGGTGAATACGAGTCATTTTCACTTTTATGACTGTTCCCTGCTCCCTAAGAACACTGAGGCATTTGAGGAGATTGGCCCAGAAAGGGAGAGTGACTCAGCTGAGGTCACAGCAAGAGGGACTGGAGGAGAGAAGAGTGACCAAGAACAGCCTCCATGGCCAAGCCCTGGAACAGGGAGTGGAAACAGTAACTTTATAACATTCCTGCTGCCCCCAGGGTTTGTCAAGAACATTCCCAGACCCAGCATCTCAGGCAAACTTCACAATGAGCTTGGGATGCCCTCATTCCAAACTTGGCCATAATGAGCAGTAAAATAGCAGGAAGTCCCTCCCCCAGCTGTGGTCCTCATGCTGGGCAGTTAAGGAGAGCTGTGCTCCTCCCTCAGCCTCTCTGGGGATGGGAAGGGCTAGCCGCTCATCCCTTTGACCTTGAACATGGCAGGTAATGGCAAGCTCACCACCTATGTCATCAAACACTTACCTGAGTGCCTACTCTATGCCAGCTCCTGGGCTGGACAATGTAGTATCTGATCCCCAGAGCCACTATCCAGATAAAGAGGTGGAAAATAAGTAACTGGACAATTAATTCTTTACATATGAGTAGACCCAAGTCAAAGGTCCGTGCAGGTGGGGAGTCAAAGAAAGCTTCTGTAAGGGAAAGTGAGTGGTTAAACTTTATTCAGGTTGGGCAATGGGCCCATTGGGACATCTCAGCAGGGAAGTTTAGACTGAGAGGAAGCTTTCCTGGGGAGGGGTGTGGGTGGAGAGCTAGACCCTGTGAGTCGAGGTGGGGAGGTCATAGGTAATTCTTGTAGGTAAGTGAGCAGACACAAGGGAATGGGCCAGGTAGGGGGCAGACCCTGGACAGCACCCCTGAGAAGGTCTCTGGGGTAGCCATGGACACTGGGAATGCCAGGGGACCCTGCTCTGTGCAGCCCGCCCTGGGAGCCCTTCAGAGGGACATTAATGTGGGGAAGGGAGGCAGGAAATGGATTCCAAACAGGTTAGGGGTGCGAAGATGAAGATGTGGAAATGGCCTGGGATGAATGAGTGATTACAGAACGGCTCCCTGCCTTCCTCCTTCTCTGCTGTCCCAGACCCCAGCCCCACCCCAGGTCCCCATTCCCCACCCCTGGGAAAGTGCGTACACCCCGATGCCCCAGGCCCGTCCTGCCACCCACACTCACCGGTCCCATGTGACACCAAAACCAGTGCTCCTTCGGAGGCTGCGGGAAACACCAGAGGCGGCAACAGGTGTCATAGAAGCTGTAGCTCCAGGCCAGGACGCGGGCCAAGAGCCAGGAGACCCCCACCAGCAGCAGGAGCAGCCATGGGGAGGCTGCCACCTGCCCGAGTCCCAGCCAGGACAGGCTCAGCATCCTGGAGGCAGAGGGGACAGATTTTCCTGAGGCCGAGGAAATGGGCCCAAGGGTGAGCTCTCTGGACTCTTCAGGAACAGAGGGAGAGCCCCTCTTCCACACCGGAATGGGAGGGGCAGGGACAGAGAGGGGTAGGCATGGTGAGTGCTCAGCACTGGGAAAACGGTGATTCAGAGAGGGGAGAAGGACCTAGACAATTCCAGAGGGAGAGGCAGAGTGAGTGAGAGGGAGAAAAAGAAAGACAGAGACACAGAGAGATAGCTAACCACCCACCAGTAGCCACTCTGCTCCCAGGGGCTCTCTGGAGCCACCCCACCCTTGGGCAGCATCCTTTGCTGCCAGGTACCTTCAGACCACAGCAGCTTATCCACACAGCCTCCTCTCCCCTCCTCTTGGAAAGTCTTTGTCCCTGGCGCCTGACGTAGGGGACACTGGCAGTGGCCAGGCTAAACCAGCCAATCCCTGCCTGCCTGCTTACCTCCTCCCCACCTGGCAGTGGCCCAACTAGTAGGTGAGGGAAGGGGACTTCCGTGTTATAAAGAGAGTATTGGATTGCATCGTCAGAACTCAGCACCTCCCATGTGGGGGTGGGGGATCCGGTGAGGGATGAGCAAAATGACTCCTGGGCGCCAAGCTAACAGCCACCCCTGCCCTTTCAAGGCCAGCAGGGCACAGCAGGGAAAAGCTTGAACGTGAGAGTTCAGGTGCCATGGGGGTAGGGTCCAGCCAAGCCTAGTCCCAAAACATCTCTGGGGCTCCTCTCCACGTACGAGGCAGGCCAGAGGCATGCACCGTTTCCCAGTGCAGAATCAGGAAGCCTCGGGCCTCCAGGCTGCACAGCCTGGCAGGAGTTCAAGCCCTGCCTCCAAGCAGCCTAGGGCCTGGGCTGACACAAGACCACAGGGGGCAGGAACAAAAAGCCCTTCTGGCTCGGGGTTACTTGCATCAGACTCAGGGGGTAAAGGGCCCAGTGGGAAGAAGGCACCTGGAGGTGAGGGGGTAAGGCTGCAGGAGGCCAGAGAGGGAGGGGGGCCCAGACAGAGCTGGGAGACCCTGCACACAGTTCTGCCCCCTCGTGGCTGTGATCTTGGGCTGTGCCGGCCCTCTCTAGGCTCAGTCTTGCCATCTGGGAAATGGGATGTCAGATGAGGGTCTGAGAGGGGGACAGAAGACGGTTCCACAGGAAGGTAGGAAAGATCAGGGACCTCCAAAAAGATACGTTGCCAAGAAAGAGCTTGTGACTACTGTGTGTGCTGCTCTGTGCCAGCGTTCCACATAAAGTAAACCTACTGTTTGCAGAAGACTGTCTGTAAAGTGCACCTACTATGTGCTGGGTACCGCAAAGTGTGCCTACAGTGTGTTGGGAACGCTACATGAAGTGTGCCCACCACGAGCCAGGTATGTCGTATAAAGTACACCCACTGTGTGCCCCTTCTGTTTGACACAAATCCTGTCAACTGTATGCCAGGTGTTGACCTCAAGCGTGCCTACATGTGCTGGGGACCCTCTACAAGGCATGCCTACTAAGTGCTAGGTGCTCTACATAAAGCACACCTACTGTGTGTTGGGTGTTCCATGAAAATATACCTACTGTGTGCCCGGTGCCCTCTTAGAGCTCTCCCAGTGTATGGCAGGTGCTTTACGTAAAATAAGCATACTCTGTGCAAAGTACTTTGCATAAAACATGCCCACTGTGCGCCATGAACTCTTTGCTGTGTCCTCTGCAAAAACCTTGACTACTGTGTGGCAGGTGCTCGACATTAAGCATGCCTACTGAGTGCCAGGTACTGTGCATAAAATGCTCCTTCTGTGTGCCAGGTACTCTATGTAAAGTAAACCTATTGTGCACCGCGTGTTCTGCCAATGAGATAAAGCAACATCTCCGCCCCCCCTCTCCCCCGCACCTGCCAACTCTCTGGGCCAGTGCCCTGGAATCAGAGAGAGAGAGAGATCCAGGCGATGACATCCATAGGAGGGAAGATGCCTATTGAACAGAAGAGCAAACTCTGGCCCAAGAGCCAGAAGGCCCAAAGATGCCTATTTAACAGAAGAGCAAACAGAAGAAGCTCAGAGAAAGCAAGCCTCCGACCCAAGTTGCAAAGCTGGGAGGATCCCAGGTCTGCCACACTCCTAAGCCCGGGCCAAGCTTGGCAAAGCTACTGAGCAGGGGACGGGCAAAGAGTCGTCCTGACACGGGCAGAGTGCTGGGACGATGCCAAACCTCCCTCTCCCTCCGGCCCGGGGTCCAGGTGGCTGGTCCTGAAGCCCACCGTGGGGTGGGTTGCACCCTCTTCCCACCCCAACCCCAGATTTCCTTCCCTCCATGTAGGCAGCCCTCCCCTGCTGGCAGGCCCATCCATATCAGGGCCAGGAGGCAAGGTCAGAGTACAATGATCCAGGCAGAATCCTGGACACACAAGAGAAAGAGCACCCAGTGCCTAGAGTGGCTCAGCTCGCTGTGCACCTACTGTGTGCCAGGAATGGGCAGGCAGCTACAGCAGGAATGGCATTTGTCCACACGAGACACGATCCCGTTTTAAGCCCTGTAGATACATTAACCACGTTTTTCCCCTATTGTACAGCTGTCCCAAGTCACACAGCCGGTGGAGCCAGCCTGGGCACGGGGGCAGCCCCCACTTCCCACTAGGCGCCCTGACCCACTCAGCCACGCTCCTTCCCTCTGCAGATAGGCATTTCGTTAGCGCCACCTCCAAAGATACCAGGAATAATTTTAAAAGCTGACACACGTAAAACACATAGGACAGAAGAAGGCGGGCTTAATAAATGCCAGTCACTGTTCTCGCTGCTGTTGTTGTGGTGCAATTATCCAACAGCCACACAATTCACGAGCCTGTTTTGACAGAGGAGGAACCAGAGATTGAGACAGGTGAAGCAATTGCTACAGCCCCACAGCTAATGAGGTGAATATGACAGCACAGACGGCAGCACAGCCTAGAACATAGTACGTGCTCATGAAATATCTGGGGATGAAAGAAAGGTTTGCAGCCATGAGTTCTAAGGATCGGTTACTCAGTGTGGTCCTCACACCTCCACCATAGGCATCACCTGAGAACTGGCGGGACATTCAGGATCTCGCACCCGGCCCAGAAATCTTGACTCCAAACTGCGTCTAAGTAGATCCTCAGGAAAAGTGTACATGCCTTCAAGCTTTAAGAAATGTTGCTTTAAGACCTCTGAGTCCAGGTTCTGCAGAGAAAGTGTGGAGGGGAAAGCCTTCACTTCTCTGATTCCCAGTTTTATCTTGTTTTGTTTCAGTCATAACGTAAGGAGAAAAGAAATCTAAATCTCCAGGGCTTGTTCACACAACCACGTGTCTACTGACCATCTGTTGTGTGGGGGGCACACAATTTTAGGCACCGGGGATGCAGCAGTGAACACAGACTCCACTGTCAAGGGCCTCGCATCCGGTGGGGAGATGGGCGGTGATCCAGTAAATGATCAAGAACATAACAGACCGTGATAAGGGACGTGCCGGGGGGAGGGTCCCTCCTTCAGCCTGGCATCAGGGCGAGCAGAGACCTGGAGGAAGAGGGAGCGTCACCAGGGGCAACCTGGGGCGGGATACCCATGCTGCACAAAAAGGCAGGTGGCTTGTTGTTCTTTTGACACGGGGGCTAAGAGCACACACATGCAAGATCACACAAGTGACCAAAGCCAAGGCAGCTGGCAAAATCCGGCCCCATACGGAAGCTATAAGCAGGTGTTGAACTTTGATGAGCCATCACAAGGACTAAAACCACACAGGGCCTCTGGGCAATGGCCCTCGGCCTCAAACAGAAAGGCAGAGGTTGACCCCCCCAGAGGTCAACCCCCATCCCCCCACCAACAACCCCCAGTGATCAAGAAGGCAGAGTCTCTTGGACCGGGGCTCCCCCTGACTCTTGAGGCAGGAAGCCTCAGATGTGGACATTCTGCTCTGAGCCAGAGAAGGATCAGAGCGTCCCCAGTGGTTTCTCATCCAACAAGGAATGTCTCAGCTGCCAAATGACACAAGCCTGGCTTATGCAATGGCCCCCAGCCACACACAGAAAGACAGAGGTTGACCTCCCCTTCAGACGTCAACCCCCATCCACACCCAGAGCCGGGAAGTGGACAAGTGTGTGTCAGACCAGAGGTGGCAGTCACTCTGTGAGTCACCAGCTTTGGGCACAGCCTATCACCCTCTGAGCCTCCGTCTTCATGTCCGTAAAGTGAGCTTGGTAAAACCTCACAGGGCAATGCAAGCATTCTATCAGATCCCATCAGGGAGAGTAGGGGAAAGGACTTTTCAAAGTGACATGGGAAGGAAATGTTTCCATTTGTGACAACATGGGAGGACGGATGGACCTTGAGGGCATTATGCTAAGTGAAATAAACCAAACAGAGAAAAACAAGTCCATACAATCTCACTTATATGTATTCTTTAAAAAATGAACTCATAGAAATAGAGAACACACCACTGGTGGCCAGAAGGGTGTAGGGATTGGGTGCAATGGGTGAAGGAGGTCAAAAGGTACAAATTTCTAGTTATAAAATAAATCAGTCCTAGGGATGCAATGCAAAGCTTGGTGACCATAGTTAATAGCACTGTACTGTATATTTGAAAGTGGCAAAGAGAGTAGGTCTTTAAAGCTCTCATCACGAGACAAAGAACAGTCTATAGCTACGGGTGGAGGTGGGTGTTCACTAGATTTTCGCGGTGATCGTTTGCAATATATACAGTTGTGGGATCATGACGTGCACCTGAAACTACTATAATGTTATATGGCGATCATACCTCAATGAAAAAATTGGCATATGAGTAATGAGCTCGTCTACGGCTAGAGCTTCTGAATATGTGTGTGGATCTGTGTGTGTGCACGTTTGCATATGCCCTGAGAAAATGCCAGAAGCATCCACACATCACAGTGGAAGTGGAGAGAGTACAAGTGGAGTCTGGGTCCTTCTCACGTGCTACTTGTCTCACGCTTTCTGTCTCCCACACTGTGCTGCTATAATTTGTATCACGAAAACACAAATTTCAGAGGAAACAAGGATTGTCACAGTGGGGAAGGGGCCCATGGTTGGTGCACAGAACAGGTGAGCAGTTCGTCTCTTGTGACCCCATGAAGACACCTCTCCCAGGAGTCAGCCTGGGGTCCCTCTACACCAAGCAGGGAGGCTGCCTGGTGGCTGGAGTCTCTCTTTTCCTTTCCTCGGCCTTTGGGAAGGAACAGGTTCCGGATTCAGCCCAACAGAGTTCAGATCCCAGCCCTGCTCCTCGCTGGCTGTGTGACCTTGGACAAATCACTTGTCCTCTCCGCGCTTCATGCCCTCCTCAGTAAAATGGAAAGGCGGACTTACACCTCCCAGGTAGTTTGTTCTTAAACAACAACAACAACAACAACAACAACAACAAAAACTGTACCAGAGACTCTATGCCAGACATGGTGCTTGAACCCAAGACCCAGGATGAACAAAACAGATAAGGTCTCTGGATGGTGGTGCTCATGTCTGATGGGAGAAGCCGATGGGAAACAAGACCAAGTCAGATGGTGGGGTGGTAATGAAGGGAATTAACAGAATGAGAACCAGCAAGTGACCAAGAAGGCAATCAGGGAGGGCTGCCCTGTGGGGTTGACCTCTGAGCAGAAACCTGAGTGACATGGAAGAGTGAACAGTGAATAACGATCGCTCTTTGCCCCTAAAGCCACAGCAGGACTGTAAACACCCGGCACACAGTGAGGTAATCAAATGGCTTGAAAACTCTGTCATTCCTTCTTCCTTCCTCAGACATGCTGAGATAAACAAAGACAATAGAGGCAAGTTCCCTCAGTATGAATCCTGTAGGGAAGCAGGAACCAGCCCTGTAGGGAGATCCACGGTGGTGAAATGTGGCCCAACACTCAAGCTGGAAACGGTTGTTCCATTTCAGTCGCCGTAATAAAGATCAGGAAACCCAGCCAGCCCCCAAAGCATGTCAAGGGCCAGACCCATAAGCTGGAGTTTCCAGCTTCTTGGCAGAAGGACCAGGAGACCAAAGAAGCTGGCTTTGGAAAAAGAAGGCTGAAGGAAACTTCAGGAAAGTCCCGGGGCCCCCAAATAGCTGCATCAACTTCCCCTGCACAGGACTTTTGGGGTGGTGCCAGCTCTGGAAGTAGTCAGACCACCCCCACCACTGCAGCAGGGGGGTCGCCATCAACAGAGATCACCCCTGGAGGGTAAAAGGCTATTTCTCATGCAGAAGCCAAGGAGGGGGGCCCCAAGGACGTCACAGAAAACCAAAAACAAAACCAGAAGGGCATGCAAGGGAACAGGCAGGATTTTGCCCCCCTCCCATTCTGATCTCTGCTTAGCCAGCAGACAAGGGAGCCACCCTGGTCCAGAGGAACTGTTGAATCCCCCTCTGCGGACACATGTGGAGTGGACACCAACCCAGCTCAAGACACTGGGCTACCACAGGAGTCTTTGGCCACCTCCCTACAGCCTCTTGGGGTCAAATGAGAATATGGCGTTGGGTCCCTGGTGGGCACCTGCAGGTAATCCAAGGAGATTAGAGAAATGGTGTCCATTCTCTGCCAAAGGCTACCTCCACTCTCCGTGACAGTTAAGCTCTCTGGATTCCAGAAATAGCTACTCTTTGGCCCCATTAACCTGGCAGTGGTGGCGGCTCTCAGCTGATGCTAGCCCCAGGACGCTGCACTAGCCTCCATGGTTTCCCTTGGCCCTGCCCATAGCTTTGTAAAGGGCTGCGTCTTCCAGTCACCCTTCTTTAACCACTTAAGGTCCCTGCCCATTACAGGGTTTAGCGACTTCAAGATACACACAGTCACACCCTTACACACACACACACACACACCAATGCATCCACGCGTGCACACAGTGGCACACGTACACACGCACACTCACCGTGCACACACAAAAACACATACACACAGATTTACACACATGCTCCCATCCATGCACCCAATTACGTGGATACACTCACATACACACACCCTCGCACATGCATACACACAGTAGCACGAACGCACACACAGTCACACATACACTTAGACAAAGACACGCTCACACACATGTTGAATTAATGGAGACCAGAGGCCAGGCCAGAGCCTGTTGTCCCCAAAATTTCCAGCAGAGGGCGTCGCCCACACACCTAAGAAAGGAAAGAGACCCACAGTCGTGAGTGACAGCAGGCTCCTGTCCTTTAGAATCAATACACGCAGGTGCAGCAGAGTCCTGGAGATCGATGGGCTTCATGCCTCTCCTCCTCCCTCTCTCATTAATTCACCATCACAGTCCTTAGCAGAAACTCAAAGCCTGTTTGTAGTGCAAGAGGAGACATTGAACACAAGTATAGGTCACTCTTTGGAGGAGTTAGCTGCACGATGGAGGGAAGAAATGGTTCATTAGTGGGAAAGTGGGTCAAGGGAAGGGACTTTTTTTTTTCAACGTTTTTTATTTATTTTTGGGACAGAGAGAGACAGAGCATGAACGGGGGAGGGGCAGAGAGAGAGGGAGACACAGAATCAGAAACAGGCTCCAGGCTCTGAGCCATCAGCCCAGAGCCTGACGCGGGGCTCGAACTCACGGACCGCGAGATCGTGACTTGGCTGAAGTCGGACGCTTAACCGACTACGCCACCCAGGTGCCCCATGGGACTTTTTAAGACTGAGCAAACAGCCACATTTTCTGTGTTCCAATGGGAATTACCTAATAGAGTTCAGGATACATGATCAATATACAAGAATGTATACAAAAGATATTCTACCTAGAATATAGAACATAGAAATTCTATTTCTATATTCCAGGAATTAGAAAACTATGGTCCATGGACCAATCTGGCCTGTGGCCTGTTTTCGTATGGTCTATAAGCTAAGAGGTGTTTTTATATTTTAAGAGGACTGTAGGGGGCACCTGGGTGGCTCAGTCGGTTCAACATCCGACTTTGCTCAGGTCATGATCTCACGGTCTGTGAGTTCAAGCCCTGCATCAGGCTCTGTGCTGACAGCTCAGAGCCCGGAACCTGCTTCAGATTGCGTGTCTCCCTCTCGCTCTCTGCTCCTCCCCCGCTCACACTCTGCCTCTGTCTCTGTCTCTGTCTCTGTCTCTCCCTCTCTCAAACATAAGACGATTGTAAAAGAAGAGGGGCAAGAGGAAGAGGAGATCCTGGATGGGATGTGCAAAGCCTAAACTGTTTCCCATATGGTCCCTTGCAGAAAAAGAATTTCAAATCTGCTGGATAGAAGCAACAAACAATCGGAACAATATTTTCATATACCCATTTTAAAGCAGTATGCACCAGAAAAAGTGAAATACTGCGGTATAAATCTGACAAAATGTGCTCCAGATTTCTATGAAGAAAATTTGAAAACACTTGTGGAAGAAACCCAAGAAGGCCCAAATTCAGGGAGAGAGAAGCAATATTCATGGATTGAAAGACTCCACCTTGCTAAGATAGTAAGACTCTGCAAATTGATTTATAGATTTGAAGAAATCACAACCCTAATCCCAGCAGGACTTTTTGTAGAAATAGATAAGCTGATGATAAAATTTACATGAAATTGTAAAAGACTTAGAATAGCCAAAAATCTCTTGACAAGGACAATTTTAATGGAAGCTTTGCATTGGTTTGCATTTCCCTAAGGTCTAATGATATTGTCCATATTGTCATGCATTTATTAGACAATAAAAGAGCATTTTTCAAAAAGAAGATGATGTGGAAATGTAAATGCACATTTTAGATGTAAATATAATTTTACTTGCATAACATTACATACAAATACAAGCTGGAAGTATACGTGAGAAAATATGAAGTGATTATTTTGACTTGTTGGAATTATGGATATAAAAGTGATTTTTATTTCTTACTCTTTCTTCTTGATGTTTTCTTCTAGGAAGACGTATTGTTTTGGGGCACCTGGGTGGCTCAGTCAATTGAGCCTTTGACTCTTTTTTTTTTTAGGGCTAATTATATTAAGTTTACTTATTTATTTTGAGAGAGACAGAGAGAGAGTACAAGCAGGGGAAGGGCGGGGGTGGGGGACAAAGGATCTGAAGTGCGGGCTCTGTGCTATTAACACCAAGCCCAATGTGGGCCTTAAACTCATGAACTGTGAGAAGGTGGCCTGAGCTGAAGTCAGATGCTTAACCGACTGAACCACCCAGGCGCCCCAGGAGCATCTGACTCTTGATTTCACCTCAGGTCATGGTTCCAGGGTAGTGACATCAGGCTATGTGGGTTCGCTCTCCCCATCCCTCTGCCTCTCACTCCACTGGCGCTTTCTTTAAAAAAAAAAACAGATGTATCATTTTGGGAATATGAAAAAAATATTTTTGGTTTATTTATTTATTGGGTGTGCTGGGAGGGGGGGCGGGGAGAGGAAGAAGGAGAGAGAATCCCAAGCAGGCTCCACGCTGTCAGTGCAGAGCCCAACATGGGGTTCGAACCCACGATCCTTGAGATCATGACCTAAGCAGAAACCAAGACTTGGACGCTTAACCCACTGAGCCACTCAGGCACCCCAATAGGAAAAGTAATTTTAGTTAAGAACTCGGCAAGTAAAACATGTTATTTTCAGCTTAGAATATACTATTTATTCATTTAAGGTTGCAATGTTCCTTCCTTATTTTGCAGTCACTAGGCCTCCTGGGCCCCCCATCTGTGGGCCCAGAAAGGTTTGGAGGCCCTGGACTCAGTAGCCCAGGGCCAGTACTCCTACAGCTTGAGAGGAGGGAGTCCTGGAGCAGCCGCTGTCCCAGGTGCTGAAGGAGGCCCTTCCCTCCCCCCCCCCCCCCCCCAGCTTCTTTTCTCTAATGGGACCTTCGTGACCTCCCCCTCTTGAAACACGTAAGCAAAAAGAAGTCCGGATCATGCCTCTTTAGACGGAATTTTTTTTTCTTTTTCTTTCTTTCTTTTTTTTTTTTTTTTTTTTTACTTCCTAGCTTCAAGGTCAGCTTGGCATCAAAGGCCCTTGAATTACTCAGAGGTAACAACTATGGATAATCAGAACTAACTGTATCTTCCTTTTTTTCTTTTTCTTTTGATTTAAACATTCTGTATTTTCATCTTTATAATTTACGTCCAAATTAGTTTGCACATGGTGCGACAATGATTTCAGGAGTAGATTCCTTATGCCTCTTTCCCACTTAGCCCATCCCCCCTCCCACAACCCCTCCAGTAAACCTCAATTTGTGCTCCCTATTTAAGACTCTCTTCTGTTTTGTCCCCCTCCCTGTTTTTATATTATTTTTGTTTCCCCTTCCTTATGTTCACCTGTTTTGTCTCTTAAAGTCCTCATATGAGTGAAGTCATATGATATTTGTCTTTCTCTGACTGATTAATTTCACTTAGCATAATAGTTCCATCCACGTAGTTGCAAATGGCAAGATTTCATTCTTTTTCATTGCTGAGTGATACTCCATTGTGTGTGTGTGTGTGTGTGTGTGTATATATATATATATATATATATATATATATATATATCACATCTTCTCTATCCATTCATCCATCAATGGACATGTGGGCTGTTTCCATACTTTGGCTATTGTCGAAAGCACTGCTATAAACATTGGGCTGCATGTGCCCCTTTGACATAGCACACCTGCATCCCTTAGATAAATACCCGGTAGTGCAATTGCTGGGTTGTACGGTAGTTCTATTTTTGGTTTTTTGAGGAACCTCTATACTGTTTTCCAGTGTGGCTTCACCAGCTTGCGTTCCCAACTAACTAGATATTCTAATGATAATTTTCTTCACAGAAGATTGTCACATTTCCCAATACTTAAATTTAACTTTTGCGACTACAGCCTTTTAAATGTTAGAATGCGATGCAAAAAGAAGAGAGTACTTACCACCTACTGATTGAGTGATGTTGCTCATGTTTCCTTATTCAGTCTCTCCATCAGTGTAACAAGGTGGCTATAAGTGTCTGGTAACAGAAGTCAGCCTCAGAGAGACCAACAATTTCCCCCCACCCAAACAGCTAGTGAATAGCAGACTGTGATTGTACCCTTGGCAGTAAAACTCCGAGGTGCCGTGGATCCAGGGTCATCTGAACCTAATTGCATCTAGTTATCTGCCCCACCTTTCTTGAAGAGTAGTCTTACCTCCTGGATCCAGGATGAAGCTGCAGGTGCCCACATCCCCCCAAGACGCAGCAAAGAAGAAAGGGGAAACTGGACAGAGAGAGTGTCTACCTCTCCATAAGGAGAGCTTCTAGAATTACCAGGTACTCTTTGACTTTTCCTATGGGACAGGGTATAATCATTTAGCCAATCTAGTTTCAAGAAAAGCATTCGAGTGCAATCTGTATTTCGGCCTGCTGTGCACCTAAACTAAAAACTAAAGGTTATAGGAAGGCAAAAATGAATATGAGGATACACAGTTAGCAGTCTCCAGCACGGTCCATCCTGTTGACAAAACATCCAATGTGTACCCCTCTCTCTAACCAGGAACATCCCCGGGGGAGCCAGTCTCAAAGACCACCTGCTACCTCCATGTAGCCCAAATCCCAGGATCTCTGGGGGATGTGCTGTCCCCTCCCTGAAACCCTGATGTGAGCTTTTGTGGTCCAGAAATCTATACACTTAAAGGCAATCATCGCCCTGAATATGTTCAACAATAGAGGGATAATTGGATCATCACCACATAAAATTCCAACTGCGGGGTGCCTGGGTAGCTCAGTTGGTTAAAGGTCCTACCCTTGATTTTGACTCACGGCATGATCTCACAGTCGTGAGACTGAGCCCCATGTTGAGCCCTGAGCTGGATGTGAAGCCTGCTTAAGATTCTCTCTTTCCCTGGTCCTCTGCCCCTCCCACACTTGCACTGGTTGTCTCTCTCTCTCTCTCTCTCTCTCTCTCTCTCTCACACACACACACACACACACACACACAAAACTAAAAGAAATCGATAAAATTCCAACTGAGACTTCGTGTTCCATTAATGGTAAGCTAGGTCATTGGGATTAACCTTTCAATTTAAAAAAACACAACTCTCATAGCTGGATACTTTTCCAATTACTTTTTTTTTAAGTTTACTGATTTATTTGAGAGAGACAGAGACAGTGCAAGTGGGGAACGGGCAGAGAGAGAGAGAGAGAGAGGGAGAAAGAGAATCCCAAGCAGTCTCCATGCTGCTAGCACAGAGCCCCATGCAGCCCTCAAACCCACGAAACTGTGAGACCACGACCTGAGCCAAAACCAAGAGTCAGACGCCTAACCAACTGAGCCACCCAGGTGTCTTTTTTCCAATTTCTTAAATGCATACATGACCTGAAAAGACAGTAAACAATTACAAAGATGCCATTCAAGGGGCACCTCGGTGACTCAGTCAGTTGGGCGTCCGAGTTCGGCTCAGGTCATGATCTCACAGCTCGTGAGTTCAAGCCCTGCATCAGGTTCTGCTGACAGCTCAGAGCCTGGAGCCTGCTTCCGATTCTGTCTCCCTCTTTCTCTGCCCGTCCCCCGCTTGTGCTCTGTCTCTCTCTGTCTCTCAACAATGAATAAATGTGGGGATAAAATTGTAACAAAGATGCCCGTCAAATGAAAAAAGAAGCCTGGGGGCTCCTGGGTGGCTCAGTCAGTTGAGCATCTGACTTTGGCTCAGGTCATGATCTCCCGGTCTGTGAGTTTGAGCCCGGCATCAGGCTCTGTGCTGACAGCTCAGAGCCTGGAGCCTGTTTCAGATTCTGTGTCTCCCCCTCTGTCTGACCCTCCTCCGCTCATTCTCTCTCTCTCTCTCTCTCTCTCTCTCTCTCTCTCTGTCAAAAGTAAATAAATATTTTTTAAAAAAGAAAAGAAAAAAGAAACCTGGAGTTAAGGAGCATGAATTATACTTTTGCGCTGGAGCGAGTCAGGGAAGTGTGAAACTGTTTTGATGGCTTCACCGCCAGGGGAGAAAAATCAAAGCCTAGAGTGACATGCGAAAGAAAAGTTGTAAGAAGATCCTCCCTACATAGGTGGAAGCCTCCAGGAGCTACACTGCTCAGGGGGAGAACACACCGGTAGAGGGGCCTGCAAGTGTGACCTCTGCTGGAATTTAAACTGCTTTAGTGATCTTGGCACCACAAGCCTTGAACTCCATTGAACATCATCCTTGACGAGCAAGGCTGGAAGAATGCCTCCTAGAGAGCTACCTTCTCCAAGTTCTACACATGTTATTTCAAATATGATAATGGATACTCAAGCAACGATAAACAGGCACATGAGACCACTAACCCTACCAGTGAAAACTAGCAAAAACAACAGACCACATAACGGATACAATGATTGCAATGATCAGACACACAGGAGAAAGCATCTATGTTTGTTTCAGTGAACATAGTGACCATGGAAACATAGTGAATGATTCTGGGATAAGAAAAGATTGGGTATATTAGATAGGAACAGGTCAGAGTGGCCAGAGAGTAGTGGCACTATGGGTTCTCCACTGTGACCCAGAGCTTCAAACATGCCCCTCAGTCAGTCTTTAACGGTGGTCCCTCTCCTACTCAAACCCCTCCCATGGCTCCCTATTGCCTACAGAATAAAAGCCCTTATTGGGCTCTGGGAGAACCCGCAATCAGAAGGGGGGGGGGAACGTGGTCAGCTGGAAAGGCTGCCAGAATCCTTCGCTCACACACCAGCCTCCCCTCCACCCCACCCCTCGCCCTCGCCCTCCCACTGCGTTCCCGCAGGTCCCGAGCGCCCCCTGCTGGCTGTCAGTGGCGCCCCGGCAGAGGAGACCACACAGTTCTACTCCTGGGAATCCGCCAGGGGGCGTGTGTAGGGTCGGGGTGGGTCCCAAGTCAGGGGGAGCTGGAGGGTCACTGGGGGCCGGAGCTCAGCGGCTCCACCCGCAGCCAAAGCCCGCCCTCGGCGCGCAAGATGATCTCCGGCTTCCTGCGCGGCTCCTCCTTGTCGGACAGGACCCGAAAGCGCAGCAGCGTGAGCGCCAGGACCACCTTTATCTCGGTCAGGGCGAACGTCTGCCCGATGCAGTTCCTGCGGGCGGCAGTGGGCACTCACTCGCCAGGGACCCCAGCAGGTCCCGTCGCGCCCCCAACCTGGCCCGGGACCGCCAGCCCCGCCCGCAGGGATACCGGAGGGGACTAACCTTGCCCGGCACCCCCATACGGGGGTCCCTGAGCTTGGCTCAGATCCCAGCCCTGAGCTCCCAGACAGAGGGAAGGGGCTCTGAGCTCACCGCGGAGCCCTCCTTGGACCCAGCCACCCCCCACTGCCCAGGCCTTTACCCCCAACCTCTGAAGGAGGGGAGAGAAGGAGAACCATCCTCAACACCCCCTTTCCCGCCCGCACAGCCACGTCTGGGATCTCAGGCCCAGGCCCCTGCCCTCACCACCTCATCCCCACCTCAGATGCCCGCTGCGCTCACCTGGGTCCCGCGGAGAAGGGAATAAAAGCCAGGGAAGACCTTTCCTTGATGTTTTCTGGGTCAAAGCGGAAAGGATTGTATACCTGGGGGCGGAGAGACGCGGGACTGTTGGATGGGGTTTCCCAGGACAGCAGGCTTTGGAGACACAGGTGTGCGTTTCATGGAGGGAGCGATTTGCCAGGTCAGAACCCTGAGCCCTCCCTTAGGCCCCGCTAGGGAAGTGGCCAAGCATGAGGGTGGGCGGAGGGGAGGGAGGGGGAGGCAGCACCTCAGGGTCTGGCCACACGGATGGATTGTGGTGGATCCCGAAAATACTAACGAGGCAGACAACACCTGTGGGAGGGGAGGGGCCAGTCAGGAAGGGTTTCACCCTGCCTGATGGGCCCCTCTTCCTGCCCACGAAGCTCCTCCCCCTGGTGTTGTGGGCACCTTTGGGGATGACCCGGCCATCTGGGAGCACGACGTCCTGGGTACAGCAGCGGGAGATGGATGGCACCGGGGGGTGCAACCGCATACTCTCCTTGATGCACATGGTCAGCAAAGGCAACAGGGCCAGGTCGTCCCTAAGGAAGCCCCCTCACAGTTACGCAGGGATCGAATCAGACTCCCGCAGACCTCCAGTTGCTCCCTGGATTCTGTGTCTCCCTCTCTCTCTGCCCCTCCCTGTTCTCTCTCTCTCTATCAAAAATAAATATTAAAAAATTTTTTTTAAGTATTTCTGAGCAAAGCCCAACGTTCACACAGTCCCTTTAGAAGTTAGAAAGTCTAAACTTATACAGTTTATTTAAAAAGGGGAAAAAAATCTCTTTACTGGACTTACCAGGTTATTTCAACAAATAAAAGGCACCCTCCTAGGTGGAATACCTAATATAACGGTGTGAATTCTTTCTAAGTTAATTAATGTATCCAATGCACCCAATTAAAATCTAGTTGGTGTTTTTGGAGCTTAGCAATCTTATTCAGTTTGAAAAACTTAAAGTTCAAAATCTATGTCGATTTAAAAGACCAAAGAAAGAGAATCCATTCACCTGATATTAAGACCCATTACAAACGTATGGTGATAATTAAAAAATTAAATTAAATTAAATTAAATTAATTAAATTAAATTAAATTAAAAGGCAGCAAAGCACTGTTGCAAGAACAGGAAAACAGACCCACAGAACAAGATAGAGAGAGCTCAGAGACAAGTACGTGAATAGGTGAAAACGCAGCATCCGGTAAAGGAGGCCCCGCCACCCCCAGACAAGGGATGGTTCAGACACAGACACAGACACCCCCACAGTCGCACCAACACACTCCAAAAGAACTGAGGCATCATGCACTCCGCATATAAGATGGCGTCTTCTCTTACACGTGAAAGGTAAAGAAATAAGGGTAGAGGAAGATGTAATATACAAGACACCTCTGTTACCTATGACTAGGAAAGAATTCTTAAAACCCCAAAACATAAACCAGAAGACAAAAAAAGAAAAGGAAAAGAGAGGAAAGGAAAGAAAGAAAGAAAAGGAAAGAAGAGAAGAGAAAAAAAAAGAAAACAGAAAAGAAAACATATGCACAGAATTTAGGATTTCTGTTTAACAAAACACTGCATTCAATGGACCAAATTAACATTCAGATGAGAGATTCACAGAAGGTAGTTGCAGTAAATATATTGATCTAGAAGAATATCTGGAATAGACAAGGAATTCCTACCGATCAACAAGAGAGATGGCAGGCGACTCAAAAGAGTAGACAAAGGACATGGTCTAGAAATTCATGGGAGCTCAAACTCAGAGATTTAAAACATGAAGAGATGGGGCGCCTGGGTGGCTCAGTCGGTTGAGCATATGACTTCGGTTTACATCATGATCTCGAGGTCCATGAGTTCGAGCCCCGCGTCGGGCTCTGTGCTGAGAGCTCGGAGCCTGGAGCCTGCTTTGGATTCTGTGTCTCCCTCTCTCTCTGCCCCTCCCCCGCTTGTGCTCTCTCTCAAAACTAAATAAATAACCATTGAAAAAAAAATAACTAAATAAAACGTGAAGACATGCTCCAAGTCACCGATTACCAGAGAAATGGAAATTATATAGCAATGGGATGTTACCTCATATGTATTCGAGGTGAGAATTAAAAAGGTGAGTGATGGTAAAGCCCGGCTGAGGCACCGGGGTGGGGGGACCCCATGCACTGACAGTAAAGGTATGGACAGGAGCCACCACTCTGCAAGGCATTGGCGTGGTCAAGGATAGGCGATGTGTGTTTCATGACCCAGCAAGTTGGCTCTCAGCCTAGGACCTGGAGAGATTCTCAGACAGGTAGATAAAGACATGAACACCAAGAGGTTCATTGCAGTCATGAGATGGAAACCTCCTGGATATTTAGGTCCAAGGGACTAGAGAGGAACTTTCCATATGACAGTCCAAAGCAACAATCTAAATGTACATAGAACCACGGATGTCTGACAAAGTCATAGTGCTATGTTTCTGAGAAAGATAAGAACCAGCAGCAGATCTGTGTTATAACACATATCTGTGAATTTTTAAATTTGTTTTAATGTTTATTTTTTGAGCGAGAGAGACAGCATGAGCAGGGAAGGGGCAGAGAGGGAGAGGGAGACAGAGAATCCGAAGCAGGCTCTAGGCTCTGAGCTGTCAGCACAGAGCCCAAGGTGGGGCTCAAATTCATGAATCACGAGATCATGACCCGAGCCAAAATCAAGAGTCGGACGTCCAACCAACTGAGCCACCCAGGTGTCCCATAAACAAAATATTTTTAATAAATAAATCCATTACAAGAAAACAAACAAGTTTTACAGTTTAGCATTCGGATGGGAAGGGCCTTTCCAAGCATTAAAAAAAACAAACAAACAGAAGCTATAAAAAAAAGTTAATAAACGTGACTCCAAATAAATGAACAAAAACTAAAATAAAGTCAAAAGTCAATCCAGGAAAGAATTTTTGCATAACAGAAAAGGAACTAATTTTCTTTATATGTAAAGAGTCCTCACTAATCAATTTTAAAATAAAAAACAGAAAAAACTCAAAGTAAAAAGGGAAATTATGCAAATTGAAGCTTCACAGAAAAAGAAACATGCATGGTTCATAAACATGTGAAAATCGTACTCAGTTTTACCCATTCTTAAAGTGATATTCATTAGGATAATGAAGTATTATATTCACCTACCAGATTGGCAAGAGTTTTAGAATTTCATTATGCACACTGTCAGCAAAGATGCGAGAAAATTGTCACTCTCAAAATCTGTCTAGAGGAGTGGATTTGTCAAGAGCGATTACATTGTGAAAACTCAAATGGTCTTTGATTCAGCAATTCCACACCCAGAAATTTGTTCTGGAGAGACATCCTCACATGGGAGCAAAAATCAGTGTGTACATGGATGTTTGCTACATCATGTTTATTACAGCATAAGGCTACAAACTATACAAATGACCCTCGGCAGGGGAATGTTTACATAATTATGGTACATCCATATGATGGAATACTACACAGTTATCAAAAGGAGGAAATACAGATCACTAGTCCTATCCAACACTGCGGGGTAAATCGGTACAGAGGTGCTGAAAGGACCTTGTCTCTCCCTGCTCAAACATCTCCCATGGCTCCCCACTGCCTTCCTATATTAGTCACGAATCTCCCTTCAAAAGAATTTGATGTCCAGCTCCAAGGAGTGCAGTTGGCTGACAGACTCAAGTTAGAGGGCCTCTGGGCTCTGCAGCAGCATTCACGCCAAGGCCACACTCTCTTGGGCAGGTCCCAGCCACTGAGAGAGCATGGTGGGCCCCTACTTTCTGACCACTTCTGCCCAATGTGAGACTCCCTCCCTGAGAGCAGTATCCCTGCACACTTTTATCTTTTATCCAATAATGGCTTCCCAGAGGACTAGAACTGACACCTTTGGAAAATGTTCACGTGGTTTCCAAAGCAGACCAAGAAGGGCTTCCATTACCAACTACCAGCTCCAGCCTCACTGGGAGCCTCGCAGATGCTTCACACTGTAAATTTCACAAGGATCCAGCCATGTTTACTTCCTCCCAAACACGCCAGGCCCACCACTGCATGCCTCTGTCAGGGCCTTTGCACAAGCTGTCCGTAAGGCCTGAGGCACTGTCCACTACCCACTCCCAGAGGGCTGAATTCATATTTGCTTGTTTGCTACCCAGCCTCACCCCCTTCTTTCCTCCATGATCCAGCCTTGACCAAGTAGGACTTGAATGGCACTGGACATGGAGTTGAGAAGGGCCGGCAGGGTAGACATGTTTACTGAACCAAGCAATGGGTAACTGTTTTACCCTCAAGGACCACTTGTGAATCCCTGGAATAGATAGTAGGTGGGAATTAGATATAAGAGCAAAAATTAAGACTAAAGGTCTTTAGGAGAAATGTGCAACTTCAGGCAGAAAAGCAAGGGAGAGAAGTTCATTTACTCAACACACGCTGGATGGCATCTGTTCTACACACATTGTCACGGTCCTCCAAGCAGCCCTCGGAGGAGACATTCCCTGACCTGTCCCGCCCCCATTTACACAGGAGAAAAGTGGTATTCAGAAAAGGGAATTGGTTTTATTCAAGTCACATAGCAAGCAAGCAGGGCAATAAATGTGGACACTCCAATCTTTCTGTTGCATAAGCCTGCTTTCCCCTGCTCTCCAGGCTGGGTACCATACCCTTGCCTCTGGGTGCTGCTCCTAGTCTCTCTAAGCAACAATGACACAATCAACAAAAAGTTCTTTCCCCTTCCCCAGCAGGGGAGCAGAGCCAATGAGAGGGGTTCCAGAACAGGACATGAGGACCTGCACTCACCATTCAATCTCTTTAGGCTCACGGTCCCTCAGGAGCTCTTGCACCTCCTGCCGACAGCGCTCCTGGTACTCTGGGTGCTTCGCAAGGTTGTACAGGACCCAGGAGAGACCACTGGCCGTGGTGTCATGGCCTGAGAGGCAGCCAGACAGGCTTGAGTCTCTGGGCTTGTTCAGCACCAGAGGGCGGACAGCGCCCTTCGTTAGGGCCCTCAGGGCGGATGGGGAAGATGGGGTGGGATGGGGTGGTCCAGGGCCCACCTGCCAAGTCCCTGGGATTGGACAGACTCCTACCCCCTGCAGTCCCACACTGGGATGCTTACCCCCAAACATGAAGGTGTCAGCTTCAGCTCGGATATCCTCATGGGACAGTTCCTTCCCATCTTCATCCTGCAGAAAGGGCACGACCTCCTGAATCACACCGGCTCGGAGGGCATCTGAGTATCGCCTGAAACAGTCCCTCAGGCTCCATCACCAAAGCAGGATTCGTCCCTCATCACCTCTAGAGCCCTATCCCACAGGTCTCCCTGTCTCCAGCTTTCTTCTTTCAAGCAGACTTCTACAAAGTCATGTCTAAAACATATCCCTGACCTGTCTCTCCCTTCCTCAAGCACCTTCCGTGCCTCCTCAGTACCCGCTGGGTCAAGTCCAAGTTCTCCCATCTGACATTTGGAGCCAAGGTCCATTCTAACTCTTGAATTCTGATCCCAGGGAAGCCCACCTTGGCCAGCAGGAGCACATCAATGAAGTCCAAAGTCTTGGCCTTAGCCTTGGCCTTGAGGAAGTCATGGGAGCCCTCAGTAAGGAGGGAGCGGCGCCGCTCCTGGATGATGGCATCTGTGAAGTTGTGCACCAGGTCACAAGCCCTGCGGAAGCGCTGCCCATCAGGGGTGAGGTAGTACAGCAAGTCTGGGTGCAGGAAGATCTGCCTCTGCCGTTTCACCACAAGGGCACTGAGCTCCAAGATGGCAGCAATATATTCGCTGGGGCTCCTGAAGGGTCAGGCCATAGAGAACAGCTCCTTAACCCACATGAGGCCCTAGGAGTGCCTTCCAACCAGAACCTCAGAAGCATGTCCCTGCAAAACAGAGTGCCCTCCAGGCATGCTTCTCTCTCCACCTGCCATCTCTGTCAATGCAATCATGGCCCAGACCCTGGGAAGTCCTTGGGTATCACACTCATCTCTCTTCTGCCCTCCACAGTATCTGCCCCTGCCCATTCCTCCTTACTTTCCCCCAAATCTGCCCCACTTTCGCCACCACATTCGAGCTGCCTCCTCCTCAAATTCTGTGTCTAGGTGACAGTTGGGGTCCTCTCTAGAGTCCGATGTCCAAGAACAGCTCTGACCATGGCCTTCATCTGCTCAAATACCTTCCACCTTCCATCCCTGGAAACCTCAGGATAAAGCTCAGACCCTTTTGCTTCACTTTTCAATATCCTTAAGATTAGCCCCGCCCTGCCAACCCTCCAATCTCATTCCCAAGGTGGCACATGCTTTATTCATCCTAGTCCTGTTGGCCTTTATCAAGCATTTTTGCTTACCTGAAACCTTACCTTTCTCTTTCCCTTCCTTGTCCTTCTTTGTCTCACTCTGATCCATCTCCTCCAGGAAGTCCCATCTGACCGCCCTGGCCACCCTCCCTTCTCCATCGACTCCCTTGGGTCTACAGTTCATGTTCCCAGGTCCTGAGCAAGCACTCACTCCTGGCAATTGCTGTCAAAACTGAAGACACATTTCTGCAGACTGTCCAGGGTCATGAGGCTGATGTGCTCAAACATGTCCAATCGGGTGCTGCCCTCTGAGACTAGGCGCTTCCACTTGGCCTGGACAGAGAAAGGGGAAATCTGGGGCTGGGCCTACATCCCCTGAGCTCCCCTTCAGCCACAATCACCAGGATGGACTCCCCAAAACCCAGGCTCCTGGTCCTCCACCCCAGGCACCCATCTCCAGGGAGGACCAGGCTTGGCTGGGAATAGAAACTCTTACTATTAAGACCCCATGGCTGGGGGTCAGGAGACATGAGTTCAAATCCTGGCTCTGCTTCCTACACCCCTGTGTGCCCTTGGTCAACTCACTGCTGCCCTCTGGACTCCACCTGTCAAAGCTTCAGTAACAGTTAAGATGACTTGCTCTGTTGTCAGACAAACCAGGTTGGAATCCCAACTCCATTTATTAGCTCACTTGCTAGCTGTGTGAACGGGAGCAGGCTCCCTAACCTCTCTGAGCCTCAGTTTCATCACCTGTAATGAGACAATCATCATCATCTCTACCTTATATGGTTGTGGAAATTAAATAAGACAACGTGTGCAATAGAACTGGTGCATGAGGGGCAGTGGGGAGGCTCAGTCAGTTACGTGTCCAGCTTGGGCTCAGGTCATGATCTCATGGTTCCTGATATACACCAAGAGCTAAGTAACCATTAGCTATCACCCTCATCTTCGTCATTATCATAGAGGTAGGCGACAGCTGCAAAAATATCTCCATTTCTTCATCCCTCACTCTACCTTCACCCTTTGCAATGAGGTTTGGCAGATCTTCCATTAGGAGGTAACACCGCCTTCTCCAGCTCTGGAATTGGAGTTGGATGTGGGACATGCTTCCGCCAACAGAAGAAGGTGGAGGTCCTGGTTGCCTGTTCTGAAACTAGGCTTCAAGAGGTACTGCATGTTTCTGCTTGTTCTCTTGGAGCCCAGGGTCTACCATGCGATCAAGCCTAGGCTAGCCTACTGGAAGATGAGGGACAAATGCAGGAGTCTGGTTTTCCCACCAAGGCCATCCTAGACTAGCCAACCATTAGCCAAGCCCCAAATGTGTGGCAGGGCTGAACCTGGAAAAGCAGAGCTGTCTCCCAAACCCAGCCATGGGCACAGACTCGTGAGTGACTCCATCCAAAATAAGAACTATTCTCCAGACTCATCATCTTGCGAGCAATAAAACACAAATCCTTTCCACCTCATGAGTTTTAAGGTGCAGTTCAGTGAACAAAGAGCTGCCATACAATCTTCATCATTAGTGCCTCAAGTTTCACAGAGTTTCAGTGAGGCAGATTAGAAGCTAACACCTTCCGAGCACCTACAATGTGCCAGGACCATGATTCCATTACATCATCTTGACCACCCTTTAAGAAGGGCTTATGATCTTCATTTGACAGATGGGGAAACTGATGCTTGGAGAAGAAATAGAATGTCCCGAAAGTCATCTAGCAAAGCCAGGACTCCAGGCCACTCCCCTTTTCCCAAGGCTCCAGCCGGGTCCCTGGGTTTCAACTCACATGCATGATGTCTGCACTTTTGTTGAAAATCTTCACATAGGATTTCAAGATTTCAAAGTGGAAGGCAGGTGTCAGCAAACGACGGTGGTGGCTCCACTTGTCACCAGCAGTCAGCAGGAGCCCATCCCCTAGTAGAGGCAGCCACGAGGAGTAGGCCAGGGCAGTGCTTTCCCCTGAGACCCCAAGGTTGTCCCCAACCTCCTTCACTTAACAGTTACTCACCCAGCCAGGGCCTCAGAAAACTGTAGAAAAACTTGTCCCTGGGCATGATGGTGGCTGGCAGGAGAGACAGATCATCAGGGGCCATAGAGAAGAGGCAGGGATGGGCTTTGGGTTGGGGGGTGGAGGATCCAAGCCAGGGGAATGCATACCCCCTCCAACCTCCATAGTGGGAATTCTATAGGGCAGAGTGGGGAAGTGAGGGGGGACAAGACCAGGCTGCAGCACAGAGCAGAGCAAAGGCAGAGCCCATGGACCTACGCCTAGGTACTTAGATGCTCCCTAAAATAGGGCACAACACACCCAACATGCCTTGACATGGCTCCTTGCCGGTCCGACATGTTCAAAACACCCAAGCACAAATCAGCACTCCACAAAATGCCTTTACAGGGACCTAAGACATCGCACCTGTCCCAGATCCGTCTGTCATCTCCTGGGAATTCTGACATGGCCCCAACACATGGTAACATGCCCTGACACGAAACAACATGCATAACACACACTGGCCTCATGCAGCATCCTCTGAATGGACCCAAACACAATCTGACACGACCTCAGTGTGGCTCATAGACGGTCCCTGGCACTACTTAAATATGGTCCCACTAATGTCCCAGATATGGCCCAGGTGTGACCTAGCCTTTCTCAGGATTCTCTTCCGTCCCATAGTTATCATTAAGTGCTTAGGCTCAGGGGCTTCTCTGTCCTTAAGAGACCAAAAAAGGTGCCCCCCTCAGATGCTGAGCTCCCCCCACCACAACGAGCTGCCACTGCTCCCTCAGCCTCTAGACCAGCTCCCCACAACACTCTGTGCATCTTCCCCCACAACACTCTGGCCATCTTCCCCCACAACACTCTGGCCATCTCCCTATCCCAAATCCCCTTCCAACTAAAGGTCCCTCCTTCCAGAGGCAGTTAGGGCAGCCAAGAACACACAGAAGTAAGAGAAAGTCTTCGGCATGCTATGTGACCTTGAGAAGTTATTGAGCCTCCGTTTCCTCACCCAGGAAATGCCCCCCTAGCAGAGATGCCAGTGAATGGACATCTGTGGTATCTGCCTGTCCATCCCCTTCTGGAACCAACACCTCGCTCTGAGAGGACTGAGAAAATTGAAACTTAAAAGCTTAAGTTATGGGAAACTGAAACCTAACCAAGCTTAACCAGCTTGTTCCACTTCTGTACAATTGCTTGGCGTGCCCATGTATTCCTGATCAATCATTATTGCCTGGCACATCCGTATATTCTTGATCAACCATTGTTACTTGGCACATCCGTGTACTCCTGATCAATCATTGTTGCTTGGCACATCCGTGTATTCCTGATCAATCATTGTGATACCCGTACCCCCGGTTGTGGTCTGACCTAAAGGCAGGAACCAATAGAATACTGTTAAGTGTCCAACTTTAAACACCAACCAATCGCAGCTCTGTAACTGTGGAAAATTCCTGATTTCCCCATGGCTTGTTTGTACCTGTCTATAAAAGGGGCGTAAAAACCTCTCTCAGGGCCTCTTGGCGTCACCGGCAACGGGGGCGCAGAGGTCCAGGTTCAAACCTGCAATAAATGACCCTTGCTGCTTAGCTTTGACTCTGGACTCTGGTGGTTCATTTTTGGGGGTCTCTTAGACTCTGGGCGTTTCAGCTCCTCTTCCTCCCTCAGTCCAAATAGCTAGGGAGGGTGGCCATGCCACTCCATCCTCCGTTCCAGAGCTGAACATATGACCCTAACCCTTAACAATCAAGTTGCCGTGACTAGAGGAAGAATTGGTCCCTGTGACCCAAGCCAGGCCAATTTAAGAGAATCCTGCAACTATTTCTGGGTCTGCAGAGAATGAGCTCACGTTTCCATGGGGGTTGAGCTTCTTAGACTCATCTTTGTCAGCATGAGAGTGAAGCTGTCACCGAGGAACACAGAACTACAAGAGAAAGACAGATTCCCAATGGCACTGTTTGAAGACTGGATCCAACCATGCCTGAAGACAACATTCCTTCAACTTTTCACTCAATAGATTCCCTTTCTTCTCTTAGACCAACATGGTTGAATTTCCACCACTCAAAATTGAAAACGACTGGGAACCAGAGAGAGCCAGGGACCTTCCCAGAGTCGCCCAGCAGGTTAATGGCAGGTCTCCATCAATACTACCCACTTCCCTGCTCAACCTGGTCTGTCCAGAGGTGCAAAGAACTGGGAACAGGGACAAGGGAGTGGCTGGGTTGGGTGCTCCTGGGAGAGATACCTGGGGCCTGGAGCAGGGGGGCAACGAACTTAGGGTGGACGAACCGCAGAAGTGGGTAGATGGGCCCCATCCACCACAGGTGAACATCACGGAAGCTGTGGCTCAGACTCTCCATGAACCTCAAGCCTTCTTCATTGTTCTTTTCCTGGGGATGGCAGGGTGGAGGAGGAAGGCCAGGTCAGGCAGCAGCCCCAGAAGCTTACAACTTCCCACTGCATCCCCCCTTCTGCCTGCATTATTAGTTTGCACCTCTACATCTCACCAAGTCAGCTTCCCTTTGTTGGTCTGTTTGTCTCTTTTTGTGTGTCTATCTATGTGCCTCTCCCTCTCCCTTCACTCTCACAATCTTCATCTGTTTCTTTAGGTAGGTGATAGACAGCCATATGATAATAGCTAGATGATGGAGAGATACATGATGATGATAGATAGATAGATGATTGATAGATAGATAGATAGGTAGGTAGATAGATAAGGATAGAGAGATAGATATAGATAGATAGATCATAGAGAGATAGATGCATAGAGAGAGAGAGAGTGAGGGGAAGAGAGAGAAGAGGGATGACAGATAAATGGGAAGATGGTTGGATGGATGCATGGACAGACACACAGACAGATGGACAGACAGACAGATAGATGGATGCATGAATGGATGGATTGATGGACAGACAGATGGATGGATGCACGCATGATGGGTGGATAGATGGATGCATGCATGCATGGACGGACAGATGGATGGATGGCTGCATAGACGCATGGATGGATGGACGCTTGGATGGATGGGTGGATGGATGGACAGACGTATGCATGCATGCATGCATGCATGCTTGGGTGGATGGACGAAGAGAGAAAGGAAAGAGATGAGAGATGGATTGGTAGATGATAGGTGATATGTGTTTGTGTGTTTCTTTTAAATTCTCTGTATGTCCTCTCTGATTCCCTCACTTTTTCTCTGTACCTCTATTTCTTCACCTCTATTTCTCTCTCTATCTCTCCCACTCCCCATGTCTGTGTCTCCTACCGTGCACACCCTCTATGGCTCCCCAGAACCCTCAGAATAAACCCCTGAACCCACACAACCTGCAGCCCCGCTGGCTCTGCTGTCCCCTCCACCTTCTCCCTGCCTATCACCAGCATTGCTCTTTATGCACTCAACTCATGGTTGCTCAAATCCCTGGTGCTCGCAAGGCAGTGTGGTGGCTCAGGTGGTTAAGCATCCGACTCTTGATTTTGGCATGGGTCATGATCTCACGGTTCATGAGTTCAAGAGCTGCACCGACAGTGTGGAGCCTGCTTGGGATTCTCTCTCCCACTCTCTCTCTCTGCCCCTCCCCCACTCATGCATATTTGCTCTCTCTCTCTCTCTCTCTCTCTAAAAATAAATAAATAAACTTTAAAAAAAACAGGTGTTTGCTCTGTCCCCTCCAGGCCTTTGAGTGGGCTATTCCTCTCCACAGTATGTACTTTCTCTTCTTTTCTTTTTTTTTTTTTTTATTTTTTTTAACGTTTATTTTTGAGACAGAGAGACACAGAGCATGAACAGGGGAGGGGCAGAGAGAGAGGGAGACACAGAATCGGAAACAGGCTCCAGGCTCCGAGCCATCAGCCCAGAGCCCGACGCGGGGCTCGAACTCCCGGACCGCGAGATCGTGACCTGGCTGAAGTCGGACGCTTAACCGACTGCGCCACCCAGGCGCCCCTCTTCTTTTCTTAAAAAATTCCTACCCATCAGTCCAGACCCCCTTCCAACAACTCCTTCTCTAAGAAGCCTCCCAGCCTACCCAAACAGCAGATGCCTTGCTTCCCCTCTGAGTTCCCCTTACCGCTGTCTCTGCATCAGACCCACTCTGACCATACAGGATTCAGGGTGTCTCTAGTTCTACATGCCCAAGATTGGGGTTCCCCCAAGACAATACCTGGGACTGAGCCTCCCCAAGGACACTCCTGAAGCAGTGTCCAGAAGAAAGCAATGACCAAGGTCGCCCAAGAGCAGAAAGGACCTTGGAATCCACAGGGACCTCACAGAGCCTGGCAGGGAGGGGTATGTGGCCCTCAGATGCTGCCACAGTGCCCATGGCCACATATTCCAGATGGGTACCTGTGACATGATGACAGAGCAGGCAATGCCACGGTGGCAAGAAATGATGGGAGCCCAAGCAGATCATAAACCCTGCGAGTAGGCAGCCACCAGCTGAATTAAGACCCTCAAGCCCTGCTCTGTGAGGTGGACCTACAAGCAAGACAGGGGCCATCACCTCCACAGAAGGAGCCACAGCTAGTTCCCCTGCAACCTCTGCAGTGGTCAGTGTGTCCAGACTCTGCATAGATGGAGGGGATCTCTGTTTCTTCCTGCTCCTTCCCTTGGGGGCAGAGGGATCCTGCAAGACTCTCCATGTCCCAAGGGTCCCTCCCAGGACACAGGGAGAAGACATGCTCCCTGCCCCCAGAGAGGCCGACCTTGGCTTGAGAAGTCAGATCTTTCTTCTCCTGGGAGTCGTTCCAATCTCAGGGAGGTGCCCACGGGAACAGCAGGGTGGCCTCACGTTTTGTACTGGGGCTCGTTCCCATGTCCTGTCATGTCCTGGCCAGTCCACACAGCCCCCCCCCCTGCTCCCCAGAGGGTGAAGGTGTGCACACCTTCCAGCTCTGACAGACCCCAGGTCACGGGTGTGAGCTCTGCCCATCAGTCAGGAGGGCAGCTCACACCTACGACCTCTTCTGCCCGCCAGCTTGCATGGTGCATCCCATCTGTCTTTCTGTCTGTCTGTCTATCTGTCTATCTACCTCCACCTATGAAATTATGGACTATCTATGAACTTATCCCCTGAACCTATGGACTCCCCCATCAGCCGTGCCTTTTGCAAATGAAGAAACCCAGGCCGCGTCTCCCAAAGGGAGAAGGAGGGGGGCTTGCCTCCCAGTGAGGCATCCTCTCCAGTCCCACGGGAAGCCCCATCCCGGCCTGACAAATACTTCCAGGTGATCCAGACAGGTGAATACAAGTCATTTTCACTTTTGTGACTGTTTCCTGCTCCTTAAGAACCCTGAGGCATTTGAGGAGATTGTCCCAGAGAGGGAGAGTGACTCAGCTGAGGTCACACAGCAAGAGGGACTGGAGGAGGGAAGAGTGACCAAGACCAGCCTCCATGGCCAAGCCCTCATAGGAGGTGTAGGAACTGTAATTTTATAACATTCCTGCTACCTCCATAACTTGCTGAGAAATTGCCAACACCCAGAATATCAGGTAACATTCAGGACACGCTTAGGACATCCTGTTGTGTAATGAGCTGGTTTGTGGGGTGGCCGGGGTGGAGCTGACCCTGTCCCTTTGGCATTGGATGGCCAAGGGAGGTGATGGTAAGTTCATCCAAACCTAGAACAAGGCCTCCACCATGACATTATCAAACAGTTATTAAGTGCCAACTGTATGCCAGCTCCTGAGCCGGGCATTATAGATATCAATCTATCCCCAGTGCCACTGTCCAGTGAGAGAGAGAAAAAGAGAGATAATAAACAGATAACTGGACAATTAACTGAGTGTGAGCAGGACCAAGTCAGAGGTCAAGGTCTAGGGGGGGAAGTCAAGGGAAGTTCGTAGAAATTACACCTGAGCTGAAAATGCAACCAGAAAAGGAGGGATCGACCCAGTGGCTGCAGGAAGGGAAGCCCTTCCAGGCAAAGGAGCAGCACAAGCAAAGGGCCTGAGGTAAGAAGGGTTTGGCTCGTGGAGGAGAGAAAGCAGGAGCTTGGAGGGTCCAGGGTGTGCACGGGGCCAGGAGGGCAGCAGAGCCTGGCCAGGCAACACGTGGTCTCTCTCTAGAGTGATGATCAGTCTTACAGAATGGTTTTCAGCTGAGTAGTGGTGTTAACAGAAGTGAAATTTCAGAAAAACCTCTCTGGGGTTAAAGACAGAAAGGACCACAGGGGAGACTGGGGCTGGAGAGCTGGAAGCTTATAATTCATTTGTGGTGGGAGTTGATGGCCCCCTTGGGAGTCAGAGCCCCCCCAGGTGAGGCAATGGCCTGGGGAGCCAGAGAAGAGGGCGGGTCGGTTAGGACCCTGAAGCCTCCCTGCATGGAAAGGTGGGGTGAGGAAGAGCCAAGTGGAGACCAGGGCTGGGTGGTGTGCGAGAACCCAGAAGACTCGCATGTTCTGGGCAGCTGTGGTGGTCAGCAGGACCAGATTGCTTCCGGGGGATGATGAGGTCATGGTCATGTCCTGGAAACATGACAGGGGTGGCAACCAGGCAGGAGTGGGTGAAGACGGGCTGCCGAAATGCAGGCACTGAATGAAATAGGTTTGGTCACAAAGGTCAAGGCCAGGGTGATTCCTTCTGAAAGGGGAAGTGGTCAACTTTTATCCCAGTTGGGCAATGGGACCCGTTGATTTATCTTGGGAGTGAAAGGCAAGATCACAAAAAGGAGGCAGAAGAAAAGGGCGCACAGCCCACCCCTCTCCTCCAGCCCAGCAGCACCCCATGGCAGGAGAGGGGAGCAGAGGCCAGAACTGATTCCTGTGGGGAAGCCAAAGCCCAGAGAGGCGATGTGTTTGCCTGAGGCCAGCAAACATGGGCCAGGCAGGGAGCGGACCCTGCACGGTGGCCCCTGGCAAGATTGTGGGGACACCGGGGAACTTGGCTCTTTGCAGTCCTTCTCTGCTGTCCCAGACCCCAGCCCCACCCCAGGTCCCCGTTCCCCACCCTTGGGAAAGTGCATCCACCCCGATGCCCCAGGCCCGTCCTGCCACCCACACTCACCAGTCCCATGTGACCCCAAAACCAGCTCTGCTTCGGGGGCTGTGGAAAACACCGGAGGCGGCAGCAGGTGTCATAGAAGCTGTAGCTCCAGGCCAGGACGCGGGCCAAGAGCCAGGAGACCCCCACCAGCAGCAGGAGCAGCCATGGGGAGGCTGCCACCTGCCCGAGTCCCAGCCAGGACAGGCTCAGCATCCTGGAGGCAGAGGGGACAGATTTTCCTGAGGCCGAGGAAATGGGCCCAAGGGTGAGCTCTCTGGACTCTTCAGGAACAGAGGGAGAGCCCCTCTTCCACACCGGAATGGGAGGGGCAGGGACAGAGAGGGGTAGGCATGGTGAGTGCTCAGCACTTGGCAAATGGTGATTCAGAGAGGGGAGGAGGACCTAGACAATTCCAGAGGGAGAGGCAGAGTGAGTGAGAGGGAGAAAAAGAAAGAGACACAGAGAGATAGCTAACCACCCACCAGTAGCCACTCTGCTCCCAGCGGCTCTCTGGAGCCACCCCACCCTTGGGCAGCATCCTTTGCTACCCAGGATCAAGACCCCCAGCCAGGTACCTTCAGACCACGGCAGCTTATCCACACAGCCTCCTCTCCCCTCCTCTTGGAAAGTCTTTGTCCCTGGCGCCTGACCTAGGGGACACTGGCAGTGCCCAGGCTAAACCAGCCAATCCCTGCTGCCTGCTTACCTCCTCCCCACCTGGCAGTGGCCCAACTAGTAGGTGGGGGAGGGGGACTTCCCTGTTATAGAGTATGGGATTGGATCCTCAGAACTCAGCACCTCCCATGTGGGGGTGGGGGATCCGGTGAGGGAGGGGCAAAGTGACTCTTGGGCCCCAACTAACAGCCACCCCTGCCCTTTCAAGGCCAGCAGGGCACAGCAAGGAAAAGCTTGAACGTGAGAGTTCAGGTGCCATGGGGGCAGGGTCCAGCCAAGCCTAGTCCCAAAACATCTCTGGGGCTCCTCTCCACGTACGAGGCAGGCCAGAGGCATGCACCATTTCCCAGCGCAGAATCAGGAAGCCTTGGGCCTCCTGGCTGCACAGCCTGGCAGGAGTTCAAGCCCTGCCTCCAAGCAGCCTAGGGCCTGGGCTGACACAAGACCGCTGGGGGCAGGAACAAAAAGCCCTTCTGGCTGGGGTTACTTGCATTACACTCAGGGAGTAAAGGGCCCAGTGGGAAGAAGGCACCTGGAGGTGAGGGGGTAAGGCTGCAGGAGGCCAGGAGAGGGAGGGGGGCCCAGACAGAGCTGGGAGACCCTGCACGCAGTTCAGCCCCCTCCTGGCTGGGACCTTGGGCTGTGCCGGCCCTCTCTAGGCTCAGTCTTGCCATCTGGGAAATGGGATGTCAGATGAGGGCCTGAGAGGGGGACAGGAAGGTAGGAAAGATCAGGGACCTCCGAAAAGATAAGTTGCCAAGAAAGAGCTCGTGACTAGTGTGTGTGCTCTCTGTGCCAGCGTTCCACGTAAAGTAAACCTACTGTTTGCAGAAGACTGTCTGTAAAGTGTGCCTACTATGTGCTGGGTACCGCAAAAACTGTGCCTACAGTGTGTTGGGAACACTACATGAAGTGTGCCCACCACGAGCCAGCTACGTCGTATAAACTACGCCCACTGTGTGCCCCTTCTTTTTGACACAAATCCTGTCAACTGTATGCGAGGTGTTGACCTAAAGCATGCCTACATGTGCTGGGGACCCTCTATAAGGCATGCCTACTAAGTGCTAGGTGCTCTGCATAAAGCACACCTACTGTGTGTTGGGTGTTCCATGGAAAGTATACCTACTGTGTGCCTATGCCCTCTTAGAGTTCTCCCACTGTGTGGCAGGTGCTTTACGTAAAATAAGCATACTCTGTGCAAAGTACTTTGCATAAAACATGCCTACTGTGTGCCATGAACTCTTTGCTGTGTCCTCTGCAAAAACCTTGACTACTGTGTGGCAGGTGCTCGACATTAAGCATGCTTACTGAGTGCCAGGTACTGTGCATAAAATGCTCCTTCTGTGTGCCAGGTACTCTATGTAAAGTAAACCTATTGTGCACCGCGTGTTCTGCCAATGAGATAAAGCAACATCTCCGCCCCCCCTCTCCCCCGCACCTGCCAACTCTCTGGGCCAGTGCCCTGGAATCAGAGAGAGAGAGATCCAGGTGATGACATCCATAGGAGGGAAGATGCCTATTTAACAGAAGAGCAAACTCTGGCCCAAGAGCCAGAAGGCCCAAAGATGCCTATTTAACAGAAGAGCAAACAGAAGAAGCTCAGAGAAAGCAAGCCTCTGGCCCAAGTTGCAGAGCTGGGAGGATCGCAGGTCTGCCACACTCCTAAGCCCGGGCGAAGCTTGGCAAAGCTACTGAGCAGGGGACGGGCAAAGAGTCGTCCTGACACGGGCAGAGTGCTGGGAAGACCCCAAACCTCCCTCTCCCTCCGGCCAGGGGGTCCAGGTGGCTGGTCCTGAAGCCCTCTGAGTTCTAAGGATCGGTTACTCAGTGTGGTCCTCAGACCTCCACCGTAGGCATCACCTGAGAGCTTGCGGGACATTCAGGATCTCGCACCCCGGCCTAGAAATATTGACTCCAAACTGCGTCTAAGTAGATCCTCAGGAAAAGTGTACATGCCTTCAAGCTTTAAGAAATGTTGCTTTAAGACCTCTGAGTCCAGGTTCTGCAGAGAAAGTGGGGAGGGGAAAGGCTTACTTCTCTGATTCCCAGTTTTATCTTGTTTTGTTTCAGTCACAACGTAAGGAGAAAAAGAATCTAAATCTCCAGGGGTTGTCACACAACCACGTGTCTACTGACCATCTGTTGTGTGGGGGGCACACAATTTTAGGCACCGGGGATGCAGCAGTGAACAAAGACTCCACTGTCAAGGGCCTCGCATCCGGTGGGGAGATGGGCGGTGATCCAGTAAATGATCAAGAACATAACAGACCGTGATAAGGGACGTTCCGGGGGGAGGGTCCCACCTTCAGCCTGGCATCAGGGCGAGCAGAGACCTGGAGGAAGAGGGAGCGTCACCAGGGGCAACCTGGGGCGGGATACCCATGCTGCACAAAAAGGCAGGTGGCTTGTTGTTCTTTTGACACGGGGGCTAAGAGCACACACATGCAAGATCACACAAGTGACCAAGGCCAAGGCAGCTGGCAAAATCCGGCCCCATACAGAGGCTATAAGTAAGTGTTGAACTTTGATGGGCCATCACAAGGACTAAAACCAAACAGGGCCTCTGGCAATGGCCCCAGCCTCACACAGAAAGGCAGAGGTTGACCCCCCCAGAGGTCAACCCCCATCCCCCAACCAACAACCCCCAGTGAGCAAGAGGCAGAGTCTATTAGACCAGGGCTCCCCCTGACTCTTGAGGCAGGAAGCCTCAGGTGTGGACATTCTACTTTGAGCCAGAGAAGGATCAGAGCGTCCCCAGTGGTTTCTCATCCAACAAGGAATGTCTCAGCTGCCAAATGACACAAGCCTGGCTTATGCAATGGCCCCCACCAACACATAGAAAGGCAAAGGTTGACATCCCCCCCCAGACATCAACCCCCATCCACACCCAGAGCCGGGAAGTGGACAAGTGTGTGTCAGACCAGAGGTGGCAGTCACTCTGTGAGTCACCAGCTTTGGGCACAGCCTATCACCCTCTGAGCCTCCGTCTTCATGTCCGTAAAGTGAGCTTGGTAAAACCTCACAGGGCAATGCAAGCATTCTATCAGACCCCATCAGGGAGAGTAGGGGAAAGGAACTTTCAAAGTGACATGGGAAGGAAATGTTTCCATTTGTGACTACATGGGAGGACGGATGGACCTTGAGGGTATTATGCTAAGTGAAATAAACCGAACAGAGAAAAACAAGTACCATATGATCTCACTTATATGTATTCTTTAAAAAACTGAACTCATAGAAATAGAGAACACACCGCTGGTGGCCAGAAGGGTGTAGGCAATGGGTGCAATGGGTGAAGGAGTTCAAAAGGTACAAATTTCTAGTTATAAAATAAATCAGTCCTAGGGATGCAATGCAAAGCTTGGTGACCATAGTTAATAACACTGTACTGTATATTTGAAAGTGGCAAAGAGAGTAGGTCTTAAAAGCTCTCATCACGAGACAAAGAACAGTCTATAGCTACGTGTGGAGGTGGGTGTTCACTAGACTTTTCGCGGTGATCGTTTGCAACATATACACATGTGGGATCATGACGTGCACCTGAAACTACTATAATGTTATATGCCGATCATACCTCAATGAAAAAATTGGCATATGAGTAATGAGCTCGTCTACGGCTAGAGCTTGTGAATACGTGTGTGGATCTGTGTGTGTGCACGTTTGCATATGCCCTGAGAAAATGCCAGAAGCATCCACACATCACAGTGGAAGTGGAGAGAGTACAAGTGGCGTCTGGATCCTTCTCACGTGCTACTTGTCTCACGCTTTCTGTCTCCCACACTGTGCTGCTATAATTTGTATCACGAAAACACAAATTTCAGAGGAAACAAGGATTGTCACAGTGGGGAAGGGGCCCATGGTTGGTGCACAGAACAGGTGAGCAGTTCGTCTCTTGTGACCCCATGAAGACACCTGTCCCAGGAGTCAGCCTTGGGGTCCCTCTACACCAAGCAGGGAGGCTGCCTGGTGGCTGGAGTCTCTCTTTTCCTTTCCTCTGCCTTTGGGAAGGAACAGGTTCCGGATTCAGCCCAACAGAGTTCGGATCCCAGCCCTGCTCCTTGCTGGCTGTGTGACCTTGGACAAGTCACTTGTCCTCTCCGCTCTTCATGCCCTCCTCAGTAAATGGAAAGGGGGACTTACACCTCCCAGGTAGTTTGTTCTTCAACAACAACAACAAAACTGTACCAGAGACTCTATGCCTGACATGGTGCTTGAACCCAAGACCCAGGATGAACAAAACAGATAAGGTCTCTGGATGGTGGTGCTCATGTCTGACGGGAGAAGCCGATGGGAAACAAGACCAAGTCAGATGGTGGGGTGGTAATGAAGGGAATTAACAGAATGAGAACCAGCAAGTGACCAAGAAGGCAATCGGGGAGGGCTGCCCTGTGGAGTTGACCTCTGAGCAGAAACCTGAGTGACATGGAAGAGTGAACAGTGAATAACGATCGCTCTTTGCCCCTAAAGCCACAGCAGGACTGTAAACACCCGGCACACAGTGAGGTAATCAAATGGCTTGAAAACTCTGTCATTCCTTCTTCCTTCCTCAGGCATGCTGAGATAAACAAAGACAATAGAGGCAAGTTCCCTCAGTATGAATCCTGTAGGGAAGCAGGAACCAGCCCTGTAGGGAGATCCACGGTGGTGAAATGTGGCCCAACACTCAAGCTGGAAACGGTTGTTCCATTTCAGTCACCGTAATAAAGATCAGGAAACCCAGCCAGCCCCCAAAGCATGTCAATGGCCAGACCCATAAGCTGGAGTTTCCAGCTTCTTGGCAGAAGGACCAGGAGAGCAAAGAAGCTGGCTTTGGAAAAAGAAGGCTGAAGGAAACTTCAGGAAAGTCGCGGGGCCCCCAAATAGCTGCATCAACTTCCCCTGCACAGGACTTTTGGGGTGGTGCCAGCTCTGGAAAGTAGTCAGACCACCCCCACCACTCCAGCAATGGGGGTCGCCATCAACAGAGATCATCCCTGGAGGGTAAAAGGCTATTTCTCATGCAAAAGCCAAGGAGGGGGGCCCAAGGACTTCACAGAAAAACAAAAACAAAACCAGAAGGGCAAGCAAGGGAACAGGCAGGATTTTGCCCCCCTCCCATTCTGATCTCTGCTTAGCCAGCAGACAAGGGAGCCACCCTGGTCCAGAGGAACTGTTGAACCCCCCTCTGCGGAGACGTGTGGAGTGGACACCAACCCAGCTCAAGACACTGGGCTACCATAGGAGTCTTTGGCCGCCTCCCTACAGCCTCTTGTGGTCAAATGAGAATATGGCGTTTGGTCAGTGGTGGGCACCTGCACGCAATCCGAGGAGATTAGAGAAATGGCGTCCATTCTCTGCCAAAGGCTACCTCCACTCTCCGTGACAATTAAGCTCTCTGGATTCCAGAAAAAGCTACTCTTTGGCTCCATCAACCTGGCAGTGGTGGCGGCTCTCAGCTGATGCTAGCCCCAGGACGCTGCACTAGCCTCCACGGTTTCCCTTGGCCCTGGCCATAGCTTTGTAAGGGCTGCGTCTTCCAGTCACCCTTCTTTAACCACTTAAGGTCCCTGCCCATTACAGGGTTTAGCGACTTCAAGATACACACAGTCACACCCTTACACACACACACACACACACACACACACACACCAATGCATCCACGCGTGCACACAGTGGCACGCTTACACACGCACACTCACTGTGCACACACAAACACACATGCACACAGATTTACACACATGCTCCCATCCATGCACCCAATTACGTGGATACACTCACATACACACACCGTCGCACATGCATACACACAGTAGCACGAAGGCACACACAGTCACACATACACTTAGACAAAGACACGCTCACACACATGTTGAATTAATGGAGACCAGAGGCCAGGCCAGAGCCTGTTGTCCCCAAAATTTCCAGCAGAGGGCGTCGCCCACATACCCAAGAAAGGAAAGACACCCACAGCAGTTAGTGACAGCAGGCTCCTGTCCTTTAGAATCAATACACGCAGGTGCAGCAGAGTCCTGGGGATCGATGGGCTTCATGCCTCTCCTCCTCCCTCTCTCATTAATTCACCATCACAGTCCTTAGCAGAAACTCAAAGCCTGTTTGTAGTGCAAGAGGAGACATTGAACACAAGTAGAGCTCACTCTTTGGAGGAGTTAGCTGCACGATGGAGGGAAGAAATGGTTCATCAGTGGGAAAGTGGGTCAAGGGAAGGGACATTTTAAGACTGAGGAAACAACAACATTTTCTGTGTTCCAATGGGAATTACCTAATGGAGTTCAGGATACATGATCAATAGACAAAAATGTATACAAAAGATATTCTACCTAGAATATAGAACATAGAAATTCTATTTCTATATTCCAGGGATTAGAAAACTATGGTCCATGGGCCAATCTGGCCTGTGGCCTGTTTTCGTATGGTCTATAAGCTAAGAGGTGTTTTTATATTTTAAGAGGACTGTAGGGGGCACCTGGGTGGCTCAGTCGGTTCAACGTCCGACTTTGCTCAGGTCATGATCTCACGGTCTGTGAGTTCAAGCCCTGCATCAGGCTCTGTGCTGACAGCTCAGAGCCCGGAACCTGCTTCAGATTCCGTGTCTCCCTCTCGCTCTCTGCTCCTCCCCCGCTCACACTCTGCCTCTGTCTCTGTCTCTGTCTCTGTCTCTCCCTCTCTCAAACATAAGACGATTGTAAAAGAAGAGGGGCAAGAGGAAGAGGAGATCCTGGATGGGATGTGCAAAGCCTAAACTGTTTCCCATATGGTCCCTTGCAGAAAAAGAATGCCAAATCTGCTGGATAGAAGCAACAAACAATCGGAACAATATTTTCATATACCCATTTTAAAGCAGTATGCACCAGAAAAAGTGAAATACTGCGGTATAAATCTGACAAAATGTGCTCCAGATTTCTGTGAAGAAAATTTGAAAACACTTGTGGAAGAAACCCAAGAAGGCCCCAATTCAGGGAGAGAGAAGCAATATTCATGGATTGAAAGACTCCACCTTGCTAAGATAGTAAGACTCTGCAAATTGATTTATAGATTTGAAGAAATCACAACCCTAATCCCAGCAGGACTTTTTGTAGAAATAGATAAGCTGATGATAAAATTTACATGAAATTGCAAAAGATTTAGGATAGCCAAAAATTTCTTGACAAGGACAATTTTAATGGAAGCTTTGCATTGGTTTGCATTTCCCTAAGGTCTAATGATGTTGTCCATCTTGTCATGCACTTATTGGACAATGAAAGAGCATTTTTTAAACAGAAGATGACGTGTAAATGTAAATGCACATTTTAGATGTAAATATAATTTTTACTTGCATAACATTACAATCGAATACAAGCTGGAAGTATACGTGAGAAAATATGAAGGGATTATTTTGACTTGTTGGAATTATGGATATAAAAGTGATTTTTATTTCTTACTTTTCCTTCTTGGTGTTTTCTTCTAGGAAGACGTATTATTTTGCGACACCTGGGTGGCTCAGTCAATTGAGCCTTTGACTCTTTTTTTTTAGGACTAATTATTTTAAGTTTACTTATTTATTTTGAGAGAGACAGAGAGAGAGTACAAGCAGGGGAAGGGCAGGGGGTGGGGGGGGGACAAAGGATCTGAAGTGCAGGCTCTGTGCTATTAACACAGAGCCCAATGTGGGGCTTGAACTCATGAACAGTGAGAAGGTGGCCTGAGCTGAAGTCAGATGCTTAACCGACTGAACCACCCAGGCGCCCCAGGAGCATCTGACTCTTGATTTCACCCCAGGTCATGGTCCCAGGGTAGTGAGATCAAGCTACGTGGGTTCGCTCTCCCCATCCCTCTGCCTCTCACTCCACTGGCGCTTTCTTTAAAAAAAAAAACAGATGTATAGTTTTGGGAATATGGAAAAAAATTTTTTAGTTTATTTATTTATTGGGTGTGCGGGGGGGGGGGGGGCACAGGAAGAAGGAGAGAGAATCCCAAGCAGGCTCCGCGCTGTCAGTGCAGAGCCCAACATGGGGCTCGAACCCACGATCCTTGAGATCATGACCTAAGCAGAAACCAAGAGTTGGACGCTTAACCAACTGAGCCACTCAGGCACCCCAATGGGAAAAGTAATTTTAGTTAAGAACTCGGCAAGAAAAACATGTTATTTTCAGTTTAGAATATACTAAATATTTATTCATTTAAGGTTGCAATGTTCCTTTCTTCTTTTGCAGTCACTAGGCCTCCTGGGCCCCCCATCTGTGGGCCCAGAAAGGTTTGGAGGCCCTGGACTCAGTAGCCCAGGGCAAGTACTCCTACAGCTTGAGAGGAGGGAGTCCCGGAGCGGCCGCTGTCCCAGGTGCTGAAGGAGGCCCTTCCACTCCCACCCCCCACCCCCCACCTTCTTTTCTCTCTTGGGACCCTCGTGACGTCCACCTCTTGAAACACGTAAGCAAAAATGAAGTCCGGATCATGCCTCTTTAGACGGATTTTGTTTTTGTTTTTGTTTTTTTTTAGTTCCTAGCTCAAGGCCAGCTTGGCATCAAAGGCCCTTGAAGTTACTCAGAAGTAACTACGGATATTCAAAACAAACTGGATCTTCTGTTTTTCTTTTTCTTTAGATTTAAACATTCGTTATTTTAATCTTTTATAATTTACGTCCACATTAGTTCGCATATGGTGCGACAATGATTTCAGGAGTAGATTCCTTAGTGCCCCTCACCCATTTAGCCCATCCCCCTCCCACAACCCCTCCAGTAACCCTCAGTTTGTTCTCCCTATTTAAGAGTCTCTTCTGTTTAGTCCCCCTCCCTGTTTTTATATTATTTTTGTTTCCCCTTCCTTATGTTCACCTGTTTTGTCTCTTAAAGTCCTCATATGAGTGAAGTCATATGATATTTGTCTTTCTCCGACTGATTAATGTCACTTAGCATAATAGTTCCATCCACGTAGTTGCAAATGGCAAGATTTCATGCTTTTTCATTGCTGAGAGATACTCCATTGTGTGTGTGTGTATATATATATATATATATCTATATATATATATACCACATCTTCTCTATCCATTCATCCATCAACGGACATGTGGGCTGTTTCCATACTTTGGCTATTGTCGATAGCGTTGCTATAAACATTGGGCTGCATGTGCCCCTTGGACATAGCACACCTGCATCCCTTAGATAAATACCCGGTAGTGCAATTGCTGGGTTGTACGGTAGTTCTATTTTTGGTTTTTTGAGGAACCTCCATACTCTTTTCCAGCGTGGCTGCACCAGCTTGCGTTCCCAACTAACTACATCTTCTAATGATAATTTTCTTCACAGGAGATTGTCACATTTCCCAATACTTAAATTTAACTTTTGCGACTGCAGCCTTTTAAAATTTAGAATACGATGCAAAAAGAAGAGACTACTTACCACCTATTGATTGAGTGATGTTGCTCATGTTTCCTTATTCAGTCTCTCCATCAGTGTAACAAGGTGGCTATAAGTGTCTGGTAACAGAAGTCAGCCTCAGAGAGACCAACAATTTCCCCCCACCCAAACAGCTAGTGAATAGCAGACTGTGATTGTACCCTTGGCAGTAAAACTCCGAGGTGCCGTGGATCCAGGGTCATCTGAACCTAATTGCATCTAGTTATCTGCCCCACCTTCCTTGAAGAGTAGTCTTACCTCCTGGATCCAGGATGAAGCTGCAGGTGCCCACATCCCCCAAGAGGCAGCAAAGAAGAAAGGGGAAACTGGACAGAGAGAGTGTCTACCTCTCCATAAGGAGAGCTTCTAGAATTACCAGGTACTCTTTGACTTTTCCTATGGGACAGGGTATAGTCATTTAGCCAATCTAGTTTCAAGAAAAGCATTCGAGTGCAATCTGTATTTCAGCCTGCCGTGCACCTAAACTAAAAACTAAGGGTTATAGGAAGGCAAAAATGAATATGAGGATACACAGTTAGCAGTCTCCAGCACGGTCCATCCTGTTGACAAAACATCCAATGTGTACCCCTCTCTCTAACCAGGAACATCCCCGGGGGAGCCAGTCTCAAAGACCACCTGCTACCTCCATGTAGCCCAAATTCCAGGATCTCTGGGGGATGTGCTGTCCCCTCCCTGAAACCCTGATGTGAGCTTTTGTGGTCCAGAAATCTATACACTTAAAGGCAATCATCGCCCCGAATACATTCAACAATAGAGGGATAACTGGAACATCACCATTTAAAATTCCAACTGCAGGGTGCCTGGGTGGCTCAGTTGGTTAAAGGTCCTACCCTTGATTTTGACTCAAGTCATGATCTCACAGTCGTGAGACTGAGCCCCATGGTGAGCCCTGAGCTGGATGTGAAGCCTGCTTAAGATTCTCTCTTTCCCTGGTCCTCTGGTTCTCTCTCTCTCTCTCTCTCTCTCACACACACACACACACACACACACACACAAACTAAAATGAAATGGATAAATTTCCAACTGAGACTTCGTGTTCCATTAATGGCAAACTAGGTTATTGGGATTAACCTTTCAATTTAAAAAAACACAACTCTCATAGCTGGATACTTTTCCAATTACTTTTTTTTAAGTTTACTGATTTATTTGAGAGAGACAGAGACAGTGCAAGTGGGGGACGGGCAGAGAGGGGGGGGGGAGAGAGAGAATCCTGAGCAGGCTCCACGCTGCCAGCACAGAGCCCCATGCAGCCCTCAAACCCACGAAACTGTGAGACCACGACCTGAGCCAAAACCAAGAGTCGGACGCCTAACCAACTGAGCCACCCAGGTGCCCCCTTTTCCAATTTCTTAAATGCATACATGACCTGAAAAGACAGTAAAGAATTACACAGATGTCACTCAAGGGGCACCTGGGTGGCTCAGTCAGTTGGGCGTCTGACTTCGGCTCAGGTCTGATCTCACAGCTCGTGAGTTCAAGCCCTGCATCCGGCTCTGCTGACAGCTCAGAGCCTGGAGCCTGCTTCCAATTCTGTCTCCCTCATTCTCTGCCCGTCCCCCGCTTGTGCTCTGTCTCTCTCTGTCTCTCAACAATGAATAAATGTGGGGATAAAATTGAAACAAAGATGCCCCTCAAATAAAAAAAAGAAGTCTGGGGGCTCCTGGGTGGCTCAGTCAGTTGAGCATCTGACTTTGGCTCAGGTCATGATCTCCCGGTCTGTGAGTTCGAGCCCCGCATCAGGCTCTGTGCTGCCAGCTCAGAGCCTGGAGCCTGTTTCAGATTCTGTGTCTCCCCCTCTGTCTGACCCTCCCCCACTCATGCTCTGTCTCTCTCTCTCTCTGTCAAAAATAAATAAACATTAAAAAAAAGAAAAGAAAAGAGAAACCTGGAGTCAAAGGAGCATGAATTATACTTTTGCGCTGGAGCGAGTCAGGGAAGTGTGAAACTGTTTTGACGGCTTCACCGCCAGGGGAGAAAAATCAAAGCCTAGAGTGACATGCGAAAGAAAAGTTGTAAGAAGATCCTCCCTACATAGGTGGAAGCCTCCAGGAACTACACTGCTCAGGGGGAGAAGACACCGGCAGAGGGGACTGCAAGTGTGACCTCTGCTGGAATTTAAACTGCCTTAGTGATCTTGGCACCACAAGCCTTGAACTCCATTGAACATCATCCTTGACCAGCAAGACTCGAAGAATGCCTCCTAGAGAAAGCTACCTTCTCCAAATTCTACACATGTTATTTCAAATATGATAACGGATACTCAAGCAAAGATAAACAGGCACACGAGACCACTAACCCTACCAGTGAAAACTAGCAAGAACAACAGACCACATAACGGATACAATGATTGCCATGATCAGACACACAGGAGAAAGCATCTATGTTTGTTTCAGTGAACATAGTGACCATGGAAACATAGTGAAGGATTCTGGGGTAAGAAAAGTTTGGGTATCATAGATAGGAACAGAGGTCAGAGTGGCAGAGAGTGGTGCCACTATGGGTTCTCCACTGTGACCCTGAGCTTCAAACATGCCCCTCAGTCAGTCTCTAACGGTGGTCCCTATCCTACTCAACCACCTCCCATAGCACCCTATTGCCTACAGGATAAAAGCCCTTAGTGGGCTCTGGGAGAACCCGCAATCAGCATGGGGCGGGGGGGGGGGGGGGGGGAGCCGTGGTCAGCTGGAAATGCTGCCAGGGTCTTGCGCTCACACCCCAGCCTCCCCTCCACCCCACCCCTCGCCCTCGCCCTCCCACTGCGTTCCCGCAGGTCCCGAGCGCCCCCTGCTGGCTATCAGTGGCGCTCGGGCAGAGGAGACCACACAGTTCTAGTCCTGGGAATCCGCCAGGGGGCGTGTGTAGGGTCGGGGTGGATCCCAAGCCAAGGGGAGCTGGCGGGTCACTGGCGGCCCGCGCTCAGCGGCTCCACCCGCAGCCAAAGCCCGCCCTCGGCGCGCAGGATGAGCTCCGGCTTCCTGCGCGGCTCCTCCTTGTCGGGCAGGACCCGAAAGCGCAGCAGCGTGAGCGCCAGGACCACCTTTATCTCGGTCAGGGCGAACGTCTGCCCGATGCAGTTCCTGCGGGCGGCAGTGGGCACTCACTCGCCAGGGACCCCAGCAGGTCCCGTCGCGCCCCGAAACTGGCCCGGGACCGCCAGCCCCGCCCGCAGGGATACCGGAGGGGACTAACCGTGCCCGGGACCCCCATACGGGGGTCCCTGAGCTTGGCTCAGATCCCAGCCCTGAGCTCCCAGACAGAAGGAAGGGGCTCTGAGCACACCGCGGAGCCCTCCTTGGACCCAGCCACCCCCCACTGCCCAGGCCTTTACCCCCAACCTCTGGAGGAGGGGAGAGAAGGAGAACCATCCTCAACACCCCCTTTCCCGCCCGCACAGCCACGTCTGGGATCTCAGGCCCAGGCCCCTGTCCTCACCACCTCATCCCCACCTCAGATGCCCGCTGCGCTCACCTGGGTCCCGCGGAGAAGGGAATAAAAGCCAGGGAAGACCTTTCCTTGATGTTTTCTGGGTCAAAGCGGAAAGGATTGTATACCGGGGGGCGGAGAGACGTGGGACTGTTGGATGGGGTTTCCCAGGACAGCAGGCTTTGGAGACACAGGTGTGCTTTTCATGGAGGGAGCGATTTGCCAGGTCAGAACCCTGAGCCCTCCCTTAGGCTCCGCTAGGGAAGTGGCCAAGCATGAGGGTGGGCGGAGGGGAGGGAGGGGGAGGCAGCACCTCAGGGTCTGGCCACACGGATGGATTGTGGTGGATCCCGAAAATACTAACGAGGCAGACAACACCTGTGGGATGGGAGGGGCCAGTCAGGAAGGGTTTCACCCTGCCTGATGGGCCCCTCTTCCTGCCCACGAGGCTCCTCCTTCTGGTCTTATGGGAACCTTTGGGGATGACCCGGCCATCTGGGAGCACGACGTCCTGGGTACAGCAGCGGGAGACGACTGTGACCGGGGGGTGCAACCGCAGACTCTCCTTGATGCACATGGTCAGGAAAGGCAACTGGGCCAGGTCGTCCCTAAGGAAGCCCCCTCACAGTTAGGCAGGGATCGAATCAGACTCCCGCAGACCTCCAGTTGCTCCCCGGATTCTGTGTCTCCCTCTCTCTCTCTCTCTCAGCCCTTCCCTGTTCTCTCTCTCTCTCTCTCTCAAACATAAATATTAAAAAAAAATTTTTAAGTATTTCTGAGCAAAGCCCAACATTCACACAGTACCTTTCAAAGTTAGAAAGTTTTAAGTTATACAATTTATTTGAAAAGGAAAAAAAATCCCTTTGCTGGACTTACCAGGTTATTTGAATAAATAAAAGGCACCCTCCTAGGTGGGATACCTAATATAACGGTGTGGGTTCTTTGTAAGTTAATTACTGTATCCAATACACCCAATTAAAATCTACTTGGTGTTTTTGGAACTTAGCGATCTTATTCAATTTGAAAAACTTAAAGTTCAAGAGTTGTGGTCGATTTAAAAAAACAAAAAAAGAGAAGTCATCCACCTGATATTAAGACCCATTACGAAAATATGGTGATAATTCAATTAAATTAAAATCAATTCCATTAAAAGGCAGCAAGGCACTGTTGCAAGAACAGGAAACCAGACCCACAGAACAAGATAGAGAGCTCAGAGACAAGTACGTGAATAGGTGAAAACGCAGCATCCGGTAAAGGAGGCCCCGCCACCCCCAGACAAGGGAGGGTTCAGACACAGACACAGACACCCCCACAGTCGCACCAACACACTCCAAAAGCCTGAATCATCATGCACTCCACGTATAAGATGGGGTCTTCTCTTACACGTGAAAGATAAAGAAATAAGGGTAAAAGAAGGTATAATACAGAAGACAACTTTCTGACCGATGAGTACGAAAGAATTCTTAAACCCCAAAACATAAACCAGAAGACAAAAAAAGAAAAGGAAAAGAAAGGAAAGAAAGAAAGAAAGAAAGAAAGAAAGAAAGAAAGAAAAGGAAAGGAAAGAAAAGAACAAAAGAGAAAAGAAAAAAAAAGAAAAGAAAAAACATGCACAGAATTAAGGATTTCTGTTTAACAAAGCACTCCATTCTATGGAACAATTAACATTCAGATGAGAGATTCACAGAAGATGGTTGCAGTAAATATATTGATCTAGAAGAATATCTTGAATAGACAAGGAATTCCTACCGATCAACAAGAGAGATGGCAGGCAACTCAAAAGAGTAGACAAAGGACATGGTCTAGAAATTCATGGGAGCTCAAACTCAGAGATTTAAAACATGAAGAGATGGGGCGCCTGGGTGGCTCAGTCGGTTGAGCATATGACTTCGGTTTACATCATGATCTCGAGGTCCATGAGTTCGAGCCCCGCGTCGGGCTCTGTGCTGAGAGCTCGGAGCCTGAAGCCTGCTTTGGATTCTGTGTCTCCCTCTCTCTCTGCCCCTCCCCCACTTGTGCTCTCTCTCAAAACTAAATAAATAACCATTGAAAAAAAATAACTAAATAAAACGTGAAGAGATGCTCCAAGTCACCGATTACCAGAGAAATGGAAATTATATAACAATGGGATGTTACCTCATATGTATTCGAGGTGAGAATTAACAAGGTGGGTGATGGTAAAGCCTGGCTGAGGCACCGGGGTGGGTGGACCCCACACACTGACAGTAAAGGTATGGACAGGAGCCACCACTCTGCAAGGCATCGGCATGGTCAAGGAAAGGCAATGTGTGTTTCATGACCCAGCAAGTTGGCTCTCAGCCTAGGACCTGGAGAGATTCTCAGACAGGTAGATAAAGACATGAACAGCAAGAGGTTCATTGTGGTCATGAGATGGAAACCTCCTGGATATTTAGGTCCAAGGCACTAGAGAGGAACTTTCCATATGACACCGTTTGAAGTGGGACAAAGTGCACTAAGTGTTTGAAGTTGAGAGACACACAAAAACACTTCTCCACTTCACACAACTGCCGTACTGAGCCCAGCCTTGAAGTTGAAGGCACTACCTCCAAAGTGTTCAGTCCAACATCTCCTCCCCATCCTTCATGCCTTGGCCCCCAATCTCCCTGGAACCCCCAGGCTCCACCTCATCTCCTCCAGTTTGCAGATATGTTTAATTTGAATATCTGACTTGTCTCTCCCCTGCTCAAACATCTCCCATGGCTCCCCACTGCCTTCCTATATTAGTCACGAATCTCCCTTCAAGAAAGAACTTGATGTCCAGCTCCAAGGAGTGCAGTTGGCTGACAGCCTCCAGTTAGAGGGCCTCTGGGCTCTGCAGCAGCATTCACGCCAAGGCCACACTCTCTTGGGCAGATCCCAGCCACTGAGAGAGCATGGTGGGCCCCTACTTTCTGACCACTTCTGCCCAATGTGAGACTCCCTCCCTGAGAGCAGTATCCCTGTGCACTTTTATCTTTTATCCAATACTGGCTTCCCAGAGGACTTGAACTGACACCTTTGGAAAAACTTCACGTGGTTTCCAAAGCAGACCAAGAAGGGCTTCCATTACCAACTACCAGCTCCAGCCTCACTGGGAGCCTCGCAGATGCTTCACACTGTAAATATCACAAGGATCCAGCCACGTTTACTTCCTCCCAAACACGCCAGGCCCACCGCTGCATGCCTCCGTCAGGGCCTTTGCCCAAGCTGTCCGTAAGGCCTGAAGCACTGTCCACTACCCATTCCCAGAGGGCTGAATTCATATTTGCTTCTTTGCTACCCAGCCTCACCCCCTTCTTTCCTCCATGATCCAGCCTTGACCAAGTAGGACTTGAATGGCACTGGACATGGAGTTGAGAAGGGCCGGCAGGGTAGACATGTTTACTGAACCAAGCAATGGGTAACTGTTTTACCCTCAAGGACCACTTGTGAATCCCTGGGATAGATAGTAGGTGGGAATTAGATATAAGAGCAAAAATTAAGAGTAAGGGTCTTTGGGGGAAATGTGCAACTTCAGGCAGAAAAGCAAGGGAGAGAAGTTCATTTACTCAACACACGCTGGATGGCATCTATCTGTTCTACACACATTGTCACGGTTCTCCAAGCAGCCCTTGGAGGAGACATTCCCTGACCTGTCCCGCCCCCATTTCCAGAGGAGAAAAGTGGTATTCAGAAAAGGGAATTGGTTTTATTCAAGTCACATAGCAAGCAAGCAGGGCAATAAATGTGGGCACTCCAATCTTTCTGTTGCATAAGCCTGCTTTCCCCTGCTCTCCAGGCTGGGTACCATACCCTTGCCTCTGGGTGCTGCTCCTAGTCTCTCTAAGCAACAATGACACAATCAACAAAAAGTTCTTTCCCCTTCCCCAGCAGGGGAGCAGAGCCAATGAGAAGGGTTCCAGAACAGGACATGAGGACCTGCACTCACCATTCAATCTCTTTAGACTCACGGTCCTTCAGGAGCTCTTGCACCTCCTGCCGACAGTGCTCTTGATACTCTGGGTGCTTCGCAAGGTTGTACAGGACCCAGGAGAGACCACTGGCCGTGGTGTCATGGCCTGAGAGGCAGCCAGACAGGCTTGGGTCTCTGGGCTTGTTCAGCACCAGAGGGCGGACAGCGCCCTTCGTTAGGGCCCTCAGGGAGGATGGGGAAGATGGGGTGGGATGGGGTGGTCCAGGGCCCACCTGCCAAGTCCCTGGGATTGGACAGACTCCTACCCCCTGCAGTCCCACACTGGGATGCTTACCCCCAAACATGAAGGTGTCAGCTTCAGCTCGGATATCCTCATGGGACAGTTCCTTCCCATCTTCATCCTGCAGAAAGGGCACGACCTCCTGAATCACACCGGCTCGGAGGGCACCTGAGTCTCGCCTGAAACAGTCCCTCAGGCTCCATCACCAAAGCAGGATTCGTCCCTCATCACCTCTAGAGCCCTATCCCACAGGTTTCCCTGTATCCAGCTTTTTTCTCCCAAGCAGCCTTCTACAAAGTCATGTCTAAAACATATCCCTGACCTGTCTCTCCCTTCCTCAAGCACCTTCCGTGGCTCCTCAGTACCCGCTGGGTCAAGTCCAAGTTCTCCCATCTGACATTTGAAGTCAAGGTCCATTCTAACTCTTGAATTCTGATCCCAGGGAAGCCCACCTTGGCCAGCAGGAGCACATCAATGAAGTCCAAAGTCTTGGCCTTAGCCTTGGCCTTGAGGAAGTCATGGGAGCCCTCAGTAAGGAGGGAGCGGCGCCGCTCCTGGATGATGGCATCTGTGAAGTTGTGCACCAGGTCACAAGCCCTGCGGAAGCGCTGCCCATCAGGGGTGAGGTAGTACAGCAAGTCCGGGTGCAGGAAGATCTGCCTCTGCCGTTTCACCACAAGGGCACTGAGCTCCAAGATGGCAGCAATATATTCGCTGGGGCTCCTGAAGGGTCAGGCCATAGAGAACAGCTCCTTAACCCACATGAGGCCCTAGGAGTGCCTTCCAACCAGAACCTCAGAAGCATGTCCCTGCAAAACAGAGTGTCCTCCAGGCATGCTTCTCTCTCCACCTGCCATCTCTGTCAATGCAATCATGGCCCAGACGCTGGAAAGACCTTGGGTATCACACTCATCTCTCTTCTGCCCTACACAGTATCTGCTCCTGCCCATTCCTCCTTAATTTCCCCCAAATCTCCCCCATTTTCGCCACCACATTCAAGCTGCCTCCTCCTCAGCTTCTGTGTCTAGGTGACAGTTCGTCCTCTCTAGAGTCCGATGTCCAAGAACAGCTTTGATCATGGCCTTCTGCTCAAACACCTCCCACATTCCATCCCTGGAAACCTCAGGATAAAGCTCAGACCCTGTTCCTTCACTTTTCAATATCCTTAAGATTAGCCCCCCTGCCAACCTTCAATCACATTCCCAAGGTGGCACATGCTTTATTCATCCTAGTCCTGTTGCCCTTTATCAAGCATTTTTGCTTACCTGAAACTTTACCTTTCTCTTTCCCTTCCTTGTCCTTCTTTGTCTCACTCTGATCCATCTCCTCCAGGAAGTCCCATCTGATCGCCCTGGCCAGCCCTCCCTTCTCCATCGACTCCCTTGGGTCTACAGTTCATGTTCCCAGGTCCTGAGCAAGCACTCACTCCTGGCAATTGCTGTCAAAACTGAAGACACATTTCTGCAGACTGTCCAGGGTCATGAGGCTGATGTGCTCAAACATGTCCAATCGGGTGCTGCCCTCTGAGACTAGGCACTTCCACTTGGCCTGGACAGAGAAAGGGGCAAATCTGGGGCTGGGACCTACCTCCTCTGAGCTCTCCCTCAGTCCCAATCACCAGGATGGACTCCCCAAAACCCAGGCTCCTGGTCCTCCACCCCAGGCACCCATCTCCAGGGAGGACCAGGCTTGGCTGGGAATAGAAACTCTTACTATTAAGACCCAATGGCTGGGAGTCAGGAGACCTCAGTTCAAATCCTGGCTCTGCTTCCTACACCCCTGTGTGCCCTTGGTCAACTCACTGCTGCCCTCTGGACTCCACCTGTCAAAGCTTCAGTAACAGTTAAGATGACTTGCTCTGTTGTCAGACAAACCAGGTTGGAATCCCAACTCCATTTATTAGCTCACTTGCTAGCTGTGTGAACGGGAGCAGGCTCCCTAACCTCTCTGAGCCTCAGTTTCATCACCTGTAATGAGACAATAATCATCATCTCTACCTTATATGGTTGTGGAAATTAAAGAAGACAACGAGTGCAATAGAACTGGTGCATGAGGGGCAGTGGGGAGACTGAGTCGATTACGTGTCCAACTTGGGCTCAGGTCATGATCTCATGGTTCCTGATATACACCAAGAGCTAAGTAACCACTAGCTCTCACCCTCATCTTCGTCATTATCATAGAGGTAGGCGACTGCTGCAAAAATGTCTCCATTTCTTCATCCCTCCCTATACCTTCACCCTTTGCAATGAGGGTTGGCAGATCTTCCATTAGGAGGTAACCTCTTTCTCCAGCTCTTGAATTGGAGCTGGATGTGGGACATGCTTCCGCCAACAGAAGAAGGTGGAGGTCCTTGTTGCCTGTTCTGAAACTAGGCTTCAAGAGGTACTGCATGTTTCTGCTTGTTCTGTAGGAGCCCAGGGTCTACCATGCAATCAAGCCTAGGCTAGCCTACTGGAAGATGAGGGACAAATGCAGGAGTCTGGTTGTCCCACCAAGGCCATCCTAGACTAGCCAACCATTAGCCAAGCCCCAAATGTGTGGCAGAGCTGAGCCGGGAAAGGAGGGCTGTCTCCCAAACCCAGCCATGGCCCCAGACACGTGAGTGACTCCAGCCAAAATAAGAACTATTCTCCGGACTCATCATCTTGCGAGCAATAAAACACAAATTCTTTTAACCTCATGAGTTTTAAGGTGCAGTTCAGTGAACAAAGAGCTACCATACAATCTTCATCATTAGTGTCTCAAGTTTCACAGAGTTTCAGTGAGGCAGATTAGAAGCTAACACCTTCCGAGCACCTACAATGTGCCAGGACCATGATTCCATTACATCATCTTGACCACCCTTTAAGAAGGGCTTATGATCTTCATTTGACAGATGGGGAAACTGATGCTTGGAGAAGAAATAGAATGGCCTGAAAGTCATCTAGCAAAGCCAGGACTCCAGGCCACTCCCCTTTTCCCAAGGCTCCAGCTGGGTCCCTGGGTTTCAACTCACATGCATGATGTCTGCACTTTTGTTGAAAATCTTCACATAGGATTTCAAGATTTCAAAGTGGAAGGCAGGTGTCAGCAAACGACGGTGGTGGCTCCACTTGTCACCAGCAGTCAGCAGGAGCCCATCCCCTAGTAGAGGCAGCCACGAGGAGTAGGCCAGGGCAGTGCTTTCCCCTGAGACCCCAAGGTTGTCCCCAACCTCCTTCAGTTAACAGTTACTCACCCAGCCAGGGCCTCAGAAAACTGTAGAAAAACTTATCCTTGGGCACGATGGTGGCTGGCAGGAGAGACAGATCATCAGGGGCCATAGAGAAGAGGCAGGGATGGGCTTTGGGTTGGGGGGTGGAGGATCCAAGCCAGGGGAATGCATACCCCCTCCAACCTCCATAGTGGGAATTCTATAGGGCAGAGTGGGGAGGTGAGGGGGGACAAGACCAGGCTGCAGCACAGAGCAGAGCAAAGGCACAGCCCATGGACCTACCCCTAGGTACTTAGATGTTCCCGAAAATATGGCACAACACACCCAACATGCCTTGACATGGCTCCTTGCCGGTCCGACATGTTCAAAACACCCAAGCACAAATCAGCACTCCACAAAATGCCTTTACAGGGACCTAGGACATCGCACCTGTCCCAGAACCCTCTGACATCTCCTGGGACTTCTGACATGGCCCCAACACATGGTAACGTGCCCTGACACAAAACAACATGCATAACACACACTGGCCTCATGCAGCATCCTCTGAATGGACCCAAGGACAATCTGACACGACCTCAGTGTGTCTCATAGATGGTCCCTGGCAGGACTTAAATATGGTCCCACTAATGTCCCAGACATGGCCCAGGTGTGACCTAGCCTTTCTCAGGATTCTCTTCCATCCCATAGTTATCATTAAGTGCTTAGGCTCAGGGGCTCCTCTGTCCTTAAGAGACCAAACAATGTTGCCACCCTCAGATGCTGAGCTCCCCCCACCACAACAAGCTGCCACTGCTCCCTCGTGCCTCTAGACCAGCTCCCCACAACACTCTGTGCATCTTCCCCCACAACACTCTGGCCATCTCCCTATCCCAAATCCCCTTCCAACTAAAGGTCCCTCCTACCAGAGGCAGGGCAGTCAAGAACACACAGAAGAAGTAAGAGAAAGCCTTCAGCATGCTTTGTGACCTTGAGAAGTTATTAAGCCTCCTTGAGCCTCCATTTCCTCACCCAGGAAATGGTCCCCTAGCAGAGATGCCAGTGAATGGACATCTGTGGTATCTGCCTGTCCATCCCCTTCTGGAACCAACACCTCGCTCCTCTTCCTCCCTCAGTCCAAGTAGCTAGGGAGGGTGGCCATGCCACTCCATCCTCTGTTCCAGAGCTGAACATATGACCCTAACCCTTAACAATCAAGTTGCCGTGACTAGAGGCAGAATTGGTCCCTGTGACCCAAGCCAGGCCAATTTAAGAGAATCCTTCAACTATTTCTGGGTCTTCAGAGAATGAGCTCACGTTTCCATTGGGGTTCAGCTTCTTAGACACATCTGTGTCAGCATGAGAGTGAAGCTGTCACTGAGGAACACAGAACTACAAGAGAAAGACAGATTCCCAAGGGCACTGTTTGAAGACTGGATCCAACCACGCCTGAAGACAACATTCCTTCAGCTTTTCAGTCAATAGATTCCCTTTCTTCTCTTAGACAAACATTGCTGATTTTCCACCACTCAAAATTGAAAACGACTGGGAACCAGAGAGAGCCAGGGACCTGCCAGAGTCACCCAGAAGGTTAATGGCAGGTCTCCATCAATACTACCCACTTCCCTGCTCAACCTGGTCTGTCCAGAGCTGTGAAGAACTGGGAACAGGGACAAGGGAGTGGCTGGGTCGGGTGCTCCTGGGAGAGATACCTGGGGCCTGGATCAAGGGGGCAACGAACTTGGGGTGGACCAACCGCAGAAGTGGGTAGAAGGGCCCCATCCACCACAGGTTAACATCACGGAAGCTGTGGCTCAGACTCTCCATGAACCTCAAGCCTTCTTCATTGCTCTTTACCTGGGGGTGGCAGGGTGGAGGAGGAAGGCCAGGTCAGGCAGCAGCCCCAGAAGCTTACAACTTCCCACTGCATCCCCCCTTCTGCCTGCATTATTAGTCTACACCTCTACATCTCACCAAGTCAGCTTCCCTTTGTTGGTCTGTTTGTCTCTTTTTGTGTGTCTATCTATGTGCCTCTCCCTCTCCCTTCACTCTCACAATCTTCATCTGTTTCTTTAGGTAGGTGATAGACATCCAGATGATAATAGCTAGATGATGGAGAGCTACTTGATGATGAGAGATAGATGATAGATAGATAGATAGATAGATAGAGATAGAGAGATAGATAGAGATAGATGATAGAGAGATAGATATATATAGAGAGAGAAAGAAAGAGTGAGAGAGACAGAGAGAAGAGGGATGACAGATAAATGCAAAGATGGTTGTATGGATGCATGGACAGATGGACAGACAGACAGATAGATGGATGCATGGATGCATGGATGGAAAGAAAGACCGATGGATGGATGCATGCATGGATGGATGGATAGATGGATGCATGCATGCATGGACAGACGGATGGGTGGATGGACGCTTGGAGAACGGGTGGATGGATGGACAGACGTATGGATGCATGCATGCATGCATGCATGAGTGGATGGATGAAGAGGGAAAGGAAAGAGATGAGAGATGGATGGGTAGATGATAGATGATATGTGTTTGTGTATGTTTCTTTTACATTCTCTGTATGTCCTCTCTGACTCCCTCACTTTTTCTCTGTATCTCTCTCTTTCTTCACCTCTATTTCCCTCTCCATCTCTCTCACTCCCCTTGTCTGTGTCTCCTAACCTGCACACCCTCCATGGCTCCCCAGAACCCTCAGAATAAACCCCCTGCCCCTACACAGTCTGCAGCCCCACTGGCTCTGCTGTCCCCTCCACCTTCTCCCTGCCTCTCACCAGCATTGCTCTTTATGCACTCAACTCATGGTTGCTCAAAACCCTGGTGCTCGCAAGGCAGTGGGGTGGCTCAGGTGGTTAAGCATCTGACTCTTGATTTTGGCATGGGTCATGATCTCACAGTTTGTGAGTTCAAGAGCTGCACTGACAGTGTGGAGCCTGCTTGGGATTCTCTCTCCCACTCTCTCCCTCTGCCCCTCCCCCACTCATGCATGTTCTCTCTCTCTCTCTCTCTCAAAATAAATAAATAAACTTTAAAAAACAGGTGTTTGCTCTGTCCCCTCCAGGCCTTTGAGTGGGCTATTCCTCTCCACAGTATATACTTTCTCTTCTTTTCTTAAAAAATTCCTACCCATCAGACCAGACCCCCTTCCAACAACTCCTTCTCTAAGAAGCCTTCCAGCCTACCCAAACAGCAGATGCCTTGCTTCCCCTCTGAGTTCCCCTTACCCCTGTCTCTCCGTCAGACCCACTCTTACCACACAGGATTGAGGGTGTCTCTAGCTCTACATGCCCAAGATTGGGGTTCCCCCAAGACATTACCTGGGACTGAGCCTCCCCAAGGACACTCCTGAAGCAGTGTCCAGAAGAAAGCAATGACCAAGGTCGCACAAGAGCAGAAAGGACCTTGGAATCCACAGGGACCTCACAGAGCCTGGCAGGGAGGGGTATGTGGCCCTCAGATGCTGCCACAGTGCCCATGGCCACATATTCCAGATGGGTACCTGTGGCATGATGACAGAGCAGGCAATGCCACAGTGGCAAGAAATGATGGGAGCCCAAGCAGATCATAAACCCTGCGAGTAGGCAGCCACCAGCTGAATTAAGACCCTCAAGCCCTGCTCTGTGAGGTGGACCTACAAGCAAGACAGGGGCCATCACCTCCACAGAAGGAGCCACGGCAAGTTCCCCTGCAACCTCTGCAGTGGTCAGTGTGTCCAGACTCTGCATAGATGGAGGGGATCTCTGTTTCTTCCTGCTCCTTCCCTTGGGGGCAGAGGGATCCTGCAAGACTCTCCATGTCCCAAGGGTCCCTCCCAGGACACAGGGAGAAGACATGCTCCCTGCCCCCAGAGAGGCCGACCTTGGCTTGAGAAGTCAGATCTTTCTTCTCCTGGGAGTCGTTCCAATCTCAGGGAGGTGCCCACGGGAACAGCAGGGTGGCCTCACGTTTTGTACTGGGGCTCGTTCCCATGTCCTGTCATGTCCTGGCCAGTCCACACAGCCCCCCCCCCTGCTCCCCAGAGGGTGAAGGTGTGCACACCTTCCAGCTCTGACAGACCCCAGGTCACGGGTGTGAGCTCTGCCCATCAGTCAGGAGGGCAGCTCACACCTACGACCTCTTCTGCCCGCCAGCTTGCATGGTGCATCCCATCTGTCTTTCTGTCTGTCTGTCTATCTGTCTATCTACCTCCACCTATGAAATTATGGACTATCTATGAACTTATCCCCTGAACCTATGGACTCCCCCATCAGCCGTGCCTTTTGCAAATGAAGAAACCCAGGCCGCGTCTCCCAAAGGGAGAAGGAGGGGGGCTTGCCTCCCAGTGAGGCATCCTCTCCAGTCCCACGGGAAGCCCCATCCCGGCCTGACAAATACTTCCAGGTGATCCAGACAGGTGAATACAAGTCATTTTCACTTTTGTGACTGTTTCCTGCTCCTTAAGAACCCTGAGGCATTTGAGGAGATTGTCCCAGAGAGGGAGAGTGACTCAGCTGAGGTCACACAGCAAGAGGGACTGGAGGAGGGAAGAGTGACCAAGACCAGCCTCCATGGCCAAGCCCTCATAGGAGGTGTAGGAACTGTAATTTTATAACATTCCTGCTACCTCCATAACTTGCTGAGAAATTGCCAACACCCAGAATATCAGGTAACATTCAGGACACGCTTAGGACATCCTGTTGTGTAATGAGCTGGTTTGTGGGGTGGCCGGGGTGGAGCTGACCCTGTCCCTTTGGCATTGGATGGCCAAGGGAGGTGATGGTAAGTTCATCCAAACCTAGAACAAGGCCTCCACCATGACATTATCAAACAGTTATTAAGTGCCAACTGTATGCCAGCTCCTGAGCCGGGCATTATAGATATCAATCTATCCCCAGTGCCACTGTCCAGTGAGAGAGAGAAAAAGAGAGATAATAAACAGATAACTGGACAATTAACTGAGTGTGAGCAGGACCAAGTCAGAGGTCAAGGTCTAGGGGGGGAAGTCAAGGGAAGTTCGTAGAAATTACACCTGAGCTGAAAATGCAACCAGAAAAGGAGGGATCGACCCAGTGGCTGCAGGAAGGGAAGCCCTTCCAGGCAAAGGAGCAGCACAAGCAAAGGGCCTGAGGTAAGAAGGGTTTGGCTCGTGGAGGAGAGAAAGCAGGAGCTTGGAGGGTCCAGGGTGTGCACGGGGCCAGGAGGGCAGCAGAGCCTGGCCAGGCAACACGTGGTCTCTCTCTAGAGTGATGATCAGTCTTACAGAATGGTTTTCAGCTGAGTAGTGGTGTTAACAGAAGTGAAATTTCAGAAAAACCTCTCTGGGGTTAAAGACAGAAAGGACCACAGGGGAGACTGGGGCTGGAGAGCTGGAAGCTTATAATTCATTTGTGGTGGGAGTTGATGGCCCCCTTGGGAGTCAGAGCCCCCCCAGGTGAGGCAATGGCCTGGGGAGCCAGAGAAGAGGGCGGGTCGGTTAGGACCCTGAAGCCTCCCTGCATGGAAAGGTGGGGTGAGGAAGAGCCAAGTGGAGACCAGGGCTGGGTGGTGTGCGAGAACCCAGAAGACTCGCATGTTCTGGGCAGCTGTGGTGGTCAGCAGGACCAGATTGCTTCCGGGGGATGATGAGATCATGGTCATGTCCTGGAAACATGACAGGGGTGGCAACCAGGCAGGAGTGGGTGAAGACGGGCTGCCGAAATGCAGGCACTGAATGAAATAGGTTTGGTCACAAAGGTCAAGGCCAGGGTGATTCCTTCTGAAAGGGGAAGTGGTCAACTTTTATCCCAGTTGGGCAATGGGACCCGTTGATTTATCTTGGGAGTGAAAGGCAAGATCACAAAAAGGAGGCAGAAGAAAAGGGCGCACAGCCCACCCCTCTCCTCCAGCCCAGCAGCACCCCATGGCAGGAGAGGGGAGCAGAGGCCAGAACTGATTCCTGTGGGGAAGCCAAAGCCCAGAGAGGCGATGTGTTTGCCTGAGGCCAGCAAACATGGGCCAGGCAGGGAGCGGACCCTGCACGGTGGCCCCTGGCAAGATTGTGGGGACACCGGGGAACTTGGCTCTTTGCAGTCCTTCTCTGCTGTCCCAGACCCCAGCCCCACCCCAGGTCCCCGTTCCCCACCCTTGGGAAAGTGCATCCACCCCGATGCCCCAGGCCCGTCCTGCCACCCACACTCACCAGTCCCATGTGACCCCAAAACCAGCTCTGCTTCGGGGGCTGTGGAAAACACCGGAGGCGGCAGCAGGTGTCATAGAAGCTGTAGCTCCAGGCCAGGACGCGGGCCAAGAGCCAGGAGACCCCCACCAGCAGCAGGAGCAGCCATGGGGAGGCTGCCACCTGCCCGAGTCCCAGCCAGGACAGGCTCAGCATCCTGGAGGCAGAGGGGACAGATTTTCCTGAGGCCGAGGAAATGGGCCCAAGGGTGAGCTCTCTGGACTCTTCAGGAACAGAGGGAGAGCCCCTCTTCCACACCGGAATGGGAGGGGCAGGGACAGAGAGGGGTAGGCATGGTGAGTGCTCAGCACTTGGCAAATGGTGATTCAGAGAGGGGAGGAGGACCTAGACAATTCCAGAGGGAGAGGCAGAGTGAGTGAGAGGGAGAAAAAGAAAGAGACACAGAGAGATAGCTAACCACCCACCAGTAGCCACTCTGCTCCCAGCGGCTCTCTGGAGCCACCCCACCCTTGGGCAGCATCCTTTGCTACCCAGGATCAAGACCCCCAGCCAGGTACCTTCAGACCACGGCAGCTTATCCACACAGCCTCCTCTCCCCTCCTCTTGGAAAGTCTTTGTCCCTGGCGCCTGACCTAGGGGACACTGGCAGTGCCCAGGCTAAACCAGCCAATCCCTGCTGCCTGCTTACCTCCTCCCCACCTGGCAGTGGCCCAACTAGTAGGTGGGGGAGGGGGACTTCCCTGTTATAGAGTATGGGATTGGATCCTCAGAACTCAGCACCTCCCATGTGGGGGTGGGGGATCCGGTGAGGGAGGGGCAAAGTGACTCTTGGGCCCCAACTAACAGCCACCCCTGCCCTTTCAAGGCCAGCAGGGCACAGCAAGGAAAAGCTTGAACGTGAGAGTTCAGGTGCCATGGGGGCAGGGTCCAGCCAAGCCTAGTCCCAAAACATCTCTGGGGCTCCTCTCCACGTACGAGGCAGGCCAGAGGCATGCACCATTTCCCAGCGCAGAATCAGGAAGCCTTGGGCCTCCTGGCTGCACAGCCTGGCAGGAGTTCAAGCCCTGCCTCCAAGCAGCCTAGGGCCTGGGCTGACACAAGACCGCTGGGGGCAGGAACAAAAAGCCCTTCTGGCTGGGGTTACTTGCATTACACTCAGGGAGTAAAGGGCCCAGTGGGAAGAAGGCACCTGGAGGTGAGGGGGTAAGGCTGCAGGAGGCCAGGAGAGGGAGGGGGGCCCAGACAGAGCTGGGAGACCCTGCACGCAGTTCAGCCCCCTCCTGGCTGGGACCTTGGGCTGTGCCGGCCCTCTCTAGGCTCAGTCTTGCCATCTGGGAAATGGGATGTCAGATGAGGGCCTGAGAGGGGGACAGGAAGGTAGGAAAGATCAGGGACCTCCGAAAAGATAAGTTGCCAAGAAAGAGCTCGTGACTAGTGTGTGTGCTCTCTGTGCCAGCGTTCCACGTAAAGTAAACCTACTGTTTGCAGAAGACTGTCTGTAAAGTGTGCCTACTATGTGCTGGGTACCGCAAAAACTGTGCCTACAGTGTGTTGGGAACACTACATGAAGTGTGCCCACCACGAGCCAGCTACGTCGTATAAACTACGCCCACTGTGTGCCCCTTCTTTTTGACACAAATCCTGTCAACTGTATGCGAGGTGTTGACCTAAAGCATGCCTACATGTGCTGGGGACCCTCTATAAGGCATGCCTACTAAGTGCTAGGTGCTCTGCATAAAGCACACCTACTGTGTGTTGGGTGTTCCATGGAAAGTATACCTACTGTGTGCCTATGCCCTCTTAGAGTTCTCCCACTGTGTGGCAGGTGCTTTACGTAAAATAAGCATACTCTGTGCAAAGTACTTTGCATAAAACATGCCTACTGTGTGCCATGAACTCTTTGCTGTGTCCTCTGCAAAAACCTTGACTACTGTGTGGCAGGTGCTCGACATTAAGCATGCTTACTGAGTGCCAGGTACTGTGCATAAAATGCTCCTTCTGTGTGCCAGGTACTCTATGTAAAGTAAACCTATTGTGCACCGCGTGTTCTGCCAATGAGATAAAGCAACATCTCCGCCCCCCCTCTCCCCCGCACCTGCCAACTCTCTGGGCCAGTGCCCTGGAATCAGAGAGAGAGAGATCCAGGTGATGACATCCATAGGAGGGAAGATGCCTATTTAACAGAAGAGCAAACTCTGGCCCAAGAGCCAGAAGGCCCAAAGATGCCTATTTAACAGAAGAGCAAACAGAAGAAGCTCAGAGAAAGCAAGCCTCTGGCCCAAGTTGCAGAGCTGGGAGGATCGCAGGTCTGCCACACTCCTAAGCCCGGGCGAAGCTTGGCAAAGCTACTGAGCAGGGGACGGGCAAAGAGTCGTCCTGACACGGGCAGAGTGCTGGGAAGACCCCAAACCTCCCTCTCCCTCCGGCCAGGGGGTCCAGGTGGCTGGTCCTGAAGCCCTCTGAGTTCTAAGGATCGGTTACTCAGTGTGGTCCTCAGACCTCCACCGTAGGCATCACCTGAGAGCTTGCGGGACATTCAGGATCTCGCACCCCGGCCTAGAAATATTGACTCCAAACTGCGTCTAAGTAGATCCTCAGGAAAAGTGTACATGCCTTCAAGCTTTAAGAAATGTTGCTTTAAGACCTCTGAGTCCAGGTTCTGCAGAGAAAGTGGGGAGGGGAAAGGCTTACTTCTCTGATTCCCAGTTTTATCTTGTTTTGTTTCAGTCACAACGTAAGGAGAAAAAGAATCTAAATCTCCAGGGGTTGTCACACAACCACGTGTCTACTGACCATCTGTTGTGTGGGGGGCACACAATTTTAGGCACCGGGGATGCAGCAGTGAACAAAGACTCCACTGTCAAGGGCCTCGCATCCGGTGGGGAGATGGGCGGTGATCCAGTAAATGATCAAGAACATAACAGACCGTGATAAGGGACGTTCCGGGGGGAGGGTCCCACCTTCAGCCTGGCATCAGGGCGAGCAGAGACCTGGAGGAAGAGGGAGCGTCACCAGGGGCAACCTGGGGCGGGATACCCATGCTGCACAAAAAGGCAGGTGGCTTGTTGTTCTTTTGACACGGGGGCTAAGAGCACACACATGCAAGATCACACAAGTGACCAAGGCCAAGGCAGCTGGCAAAATCCGGCCCCATACAGAGGCTATAAGTAAGTGTTGAACTTTGATGGGCCATCACAAGGACTAAAACCAAACAGGGCCTCTGGCAATGGCCCCAGCCTCACACAGAAAGGCAGAGGTTGACCCCCCCAGAGGTCAACCCCCATCCCCCAACCAACAACCCCCAGTGAGCAAGAGGCAGAGTCTATTAGACCAGGGCTCCCCCTGACTCTTGAGGCAGGAAGCCTCAGGTGTGGACATTCTACTTTGAGCCAGAGAAGGATCAGAGCGTCCCCAGTGGTTTCTCATCCAACAAGGAATGTCTCAGCTGCCAAATGACACAAGCCTGGCTTATGCAATGGCCCCCACCAACACATAGAAAGGCAAAGGTTGACATCCCCCCCCAGACATCAACCCCCATCCACACCCAGAGCCGGGAAGTGGACAAGTGTGTGTCAGACCAGAGGTGGCAGTCACTCTGTGAGTCACCAGCTTTGGGCACAGCCTATCACCCTCTGAGCCTCCGTCTTCATGTCCGTAAAGTGAGCTTGGTAAAACCTCACAGGGCAATGCAAGCATTCTATCAGACCCCATCAGGGAGAGTAGGGGAAAGGAACTTTCAAAGTGACATGGGAAGGAAATGTTTCCATTTGTGACTACATGGGAGGACGGATGGACCTTGAGGGTATTATGCTAAGTGAAATAAACCGAACAGAGAAAAACAAGTACCATATGATCTCACTTATATGTATTCTTTAAAAAACTGAACTCATAGAAATAGAGAACACACCGCTGGTGGCCAGAAGGGTGTAGGCAATGGGTGCAATGGGTGAAGGAGTTCAAAAGGTACAAATTTCTAGTTATAAAATAAATCAGTCCTAGGGATGCAATGCAAAGCTTGGTGACCATAGTTAATAACACTGTACTGTATATTTGAAAGTGGCAAAGAGAGTAGGTCTTAAAAGCTCTCATCACGAGACAAAGAACAGTCTATAGCTACGTGTGGAGGTGGGTGTTCACTAGACTTTTCGCGGTGATCGTTTGCAACATATACACATGTGGGATCATGACGTGCACCTGAAACTACTATAATGTTATATGCCGATCATACCTCAATGAAAAAATTGGCATATGAGTAATGAGCTCGTCTACGGCTAGAGCTTGTGAATACGTGTGTGGATCTGTGTGTGTGCACGTTTGCATATGCCCTGAGAAAATGCCAGAAGCATCCACACATCACAGTGGAAGTGGAGAGAGTACAAGTGGCGTCTGGATCCTTCTCACGTGCTACTTGTCTCACGCTTTCTGTCTCCCACACTGTGCTGCTATAATTTGTATCACGAAAACACAAATTTCAGAGGAAACAAGGATTGTCACAGTGGGGAAGGGGCCCATGGTTGGTGCACAGAACAGGTGAGCAGTTCGTCTCTTGTGACCCCATGAAGACACCTGTCCCAGGAGTCAGCCTTGGGGTCCCTCTACACCAAGCAGGGAGGCTGCCTGGTGGCTGGAGTCTCTCTTTTCCTTTCCTCTGCCTTTGGGAAGGAACAGGTTCCGGATTCAGCCCAACAGAGTTCGGATCCCAGCCCTGCTCCTTGCTGGCTGTGTGACCTTGGACAAGTCACTTGTCCTCTCCGCTCTTCATGCCCTCCTCAGTAAATGGAAAGGGGGACTTACACCTCCCAGGTAGTTTGTTCTTCAACAACAACAACAAAACTGTACCAGAGACTCTATGCCTGACATGGTGCTTGAACCCAAGACCCAGGATGAACAAAACAGATAAGGTCTCTGGATGGTGGTGCTCATGTCTGACGGGAGAAGCCGATGGGAAACAAGACCAAGTCAGATGGTGGGGTGGTAATGAAGGGAATTAACAGAATGAGAACCAGCAAGTGACCAAGAAGGCAATCGGGGAGGGCTGCCCTGTGGAGTTGACCTCTGAGCAGAAACCTGAGTGACATGGAAGAGTGAACAGTGAATAACGATCGCTCTTTGCCCCTAAAGCCACAGCAGGACTGTAAACACCCGGCACACAGTGAGGTAATCAAATGGCTTGAAAACTCTGTCATTCCTTCTTCCTTCCTCAGGCATGCTGAGATAAACAAAGACAATAGAGGCAAGTTCCCTCAGTATGAATCCTGTAGGGAAGCAGGAACCAGCCCTGTAGGGAGATCCACGGTGGTGAAATGTGGCCCAACACTCAAGCTGGAAACGGTTGTTCCATTTCAGTCACCGTAATAAAGATCAGGAAACCCAGCCAGCCCCCAAAGCATGTCAATGGCCAGACCCATAAGCTGGAGTTTCCAGCTTCTTGGCAGAAGGACCAGGAGAGCAAAGAAGCTGGCTTTGGAAAAAGAAGGCTGAAGGAAACTTCAGGAAAGTCGCGGGGCCCCCAAATAGCTGCATCAACTTCCCCTGCACAGGACTTTTGGGGTGGTGCCAGCTCTGGAAAGTAGTCAGACCACCCCCACCACTCCAGCAATGGGGGTCGCCATCAACAGAGATCATCCCTGGAGGGTAAAAGGCTATTTCTCATGCAAAAGCCAAGGAGGGGGGCCCAAGGACTTCACAGAAAAACAAAAACAAAACCAGAAGGGCAAGCAAGGGAACAGGCAGGATTTTGCCCCCCTCCCATTCTGATCTCTGCTTAGCCAGCAGACAAGGGAGCCACCCTGGTCCAGAGGAACTGTTGAACCCCCCTCTGCGGAGACGTGTGGAGTGGACACCAACCCAGCTCAAGACACTGGGCTACCATAGGAGTCTTTGGCCGCCTCCCTACAGCCTCTTGTGGTCAAATGAGAATATGGCGTTTGGTCAGTGGTGGGCACCTGCACGCAATCCGAGGAGATTAGAGAAATGGCGTCCATTCTCTGCCAAAGGCTACCTCCACTCTCCGTGACAATTAAGCTCTCTGGATTCCAGAAAAAGCTACTCTTTGGCTCCATCAACCTGGCAGTGGTGGCGGCTCTCAGCTGATGCTAGCCCCAGGACGCTGCACTAGCCTCCACGGTTTCCCTTGGCCCTGGCCATAGCTTTGTAAGGGCTGCGTCTTCCAGTCACCCTTCTTTAACCACTTAAGGTCCCTGCCCATTACAGGGTTTAGCGACTTCAAGATACACACAGTCACACCCTTACACACACACACACACACACACACACACACACACACCAATGCATCCACGCGTGCACACAGTGGCACGCTTACACACGCACACTCACTGTGCACACACAAACACACATGCACACAGATTTACACACATGCTCCCATCCATGCACCCAATTACGTGGATACACTCACATACACACACCGTCGCACATGCATACACACAGTAGCACGAAGGCACACACAGTCACACATACACTTAGACAAAGACACGCTCACACACATGTTGAATTAATGGAGACCAGAGGCCAGGCCAGAGCCTGTTGTCCCCAAAATTTCCAGCAGAGGGCGTCGCCCACATACCCAAGAAAGGAAAGACACCCACAGCAGTTAGTGACAGCAGGCTCCTGTCCTTTAGAATCAATACACGCAGGTGCAGCAGAGTCCTGGGGATCGATGGGCTTCATGCCTCTCCTCCTCCCTCTCTCATTAATTCACCATCACAGTCCTTAGCAGAAACTCAAAGCCTGTTTGTAGTGCAAGAGGAGACATTGAACACAAGTAGAGCTCACTCTTTGGAGGAGTTAGCTGCACGATGGAGGGAAGAAATGGTTCATCAGTGGGAAAGTGGGTCAAGGGAAGGGACATTTTAAGACTGAGGAAACAACAACATTTTCTGTGTTCCAATGGGAATTACCTAATGGAGTTCAGGATACATGATCAATAGACAAAAATGTATACAAAAGATATTCTACCTAGAATATAGAACATAGAAATTCTATTTCTATATTCCAGGGATTAGAAAACTATGGTCCATGGGCCAATCTGGCCTGTGGCCTGTTTTCGTATGGTCTATAAGCTAAGAGGTGTTTTTATATTTTAAGAGGACTGTAGGGGGCACCTGGGTGGCTCAGTCGGTTCAACGTCCGACTTTGCTCAGGTCATGATCTCACGGTCTGTGAGTTCAAGCCCTGCATCAGGCTCTGTGCTGACAGCTCAGAGCCCGGAACCTGCTTCAGATTCCGTGTCTCCCTCTCGCTCTCTGCTCCTCCCCCGCTCACACTCTGCCTCTGTCTCTGTCTCTGTCTCTGTCTCTCCCTCTCTCAAACATAAGACGATTGTAAAAGAAGAGGGGCAAGAGGAAGAGGAGATCCTGGATGGGATGTGCAAAGCCTAAACTGTTTCCCATATGGTCCCTTGCAGAAAAAGAATGCCAAATCTGCTGGATAGAAGCAACAAACAATCGGAACAATATTTTCATATACCCATTTTAAAGCAGTATGCACCAGAAAAAGTGAAATACTGCGGTATAAATCTGACAAAATGTGCTCCAGATTTCTGTGAAGAAAATTTGAAAACACTTGTGGAAGAAACCCAAGAAGGCCCCAATTCAGGGAGAGAGAAGCAATATTCATGGATTGAAAGACTCCACCTTGCTAAGATAGTAAGACTCTGCAAATTGATTTATAGATTTGAAGAAATCACAACCCTAATCCCAGCAGGACTTTTTGTAGAAATAGATAAGCTGATGATAAAATTTACATGAAATTGCAAAAGATTTAGGATAGCCAAAAATTTCTTGACAAGGACAATTTTAATGGAAGCTTTGCATTGGTTTGCATTTCCCTAAGGTCTAATGATGTTGTCCATCTTGTCATGCACTTATTGGACAATGAAAGAGCATTTTTTAAACAGAAGATGACGTGTAAATGTAAATGCACATTTTAGATGTAAATATAATTTTTACTTGCATAACATTACAATCGAATACAAGCTGGAAGTATACGTGAGAAAATATGAAGGGATTATTTTGACTTGTTGGAATTATGGATATAAAAGTGATTTTTATTTCTTACTTTTCCTTCTTGGTGTTTTCTTCTAGGAAGACGTATTATTTTGCGACACCTGGGTGGCTCAGTCAATTGAGCCTTTGACTCTTTTTTTTTAGGACTAATTATTTTAAGTTTACTTATTTATTTTGAGAGAGACAGAGAGAGAGTACAAGCAGGGGAAGGGCAGGGGGTGGGGGGGGGACAAAGGATCTGAAGTGCAGGCTCTGTGCTATTAACACAGAGCCCAATGTGGGGCTTGAACTCATGAACAGTGAGAAGGTGGCCTGAGCTGAAGTCAGATGCTTAACCGACTGAACCACCCAGGCGCCCCAGGAGCATCTGACTCTTGATTTCACCCCAGGTCATGGTCCCAGGGTAGTGAGATCAAGCTACGTGGGTTCGCTCTCCCCATCCCTCTGCCTCTCACTCCACTGGCGCTTTCTTTAAAAAAAAAAACAGATGTATAGTTTTGGGAATATGGAAAAAAATTTTTTAGTTTATTTATTTATTGGGTGTGCGGGGGGGGGGGGGGCACAGGAAGAAGGAGAGAGAATCCCAAGCAGGCTCCGCGCTGTCAGTGCAGAGCCCAACATGGGGCTCGAACCCACGATCCTTGAGATCATGACCTAAGCAGAAACCAAGAGTTGGACGCTTAACCAACTGAGCCACTCAGGCACCCCAATGGGAAAAGTAATTTTAGTTAAGAACTCGGCAAGAAAAACATGTTATTTTCAGTTTAGAATATACTAAATATTTATTCATTTAAGGTTGCAATGTTCCTTTCTTCTTTTGCAGTCACTAGGCCTCCTGGGCCCCCCATCTGTGGGCCCAGAAAGGTTTGGAGGCCCTGGACTCAGTAGCCCAGGGCAAGTACTCCTACAGCTTGAGAGGAGGGAGTCCCGGAGCGGCCGCTGTCCCAGGTGCTGAAGGAGGCCCTTCCACTCCCACCCCCCACCCCCCACCTTCTTTTCTCTCTTGGGACCCTCGTGACGTCCACCTCTTGAAACACGTAAGCAAAAATGAAGTCCGGATCATGCCTCTTTAGACGGATTTTGTTTTTGTTTTTGTTTTTTTTTAGTTCCTAGCTCAAGGCCAGCTTGGCATCAAAGGCCCTTGAAGTTACTCAGAAGTAACTACGGATATTCAAAACAAACTGGATCTTCTGTTTTTCTTTTTCTTTAGATTTAAACATTCGTTATTTTAATCTTTTATAATTTACGTCCACATTAGTTCGCATATGGTGCGACAATGATTTCAGGAGTAGATTCCTTAGTGCCCCTCACCCATTTAGCCCATCCCCCTCCCACAACCCCTCCAGTAACCCTCAGTTTGTTCTCCCTATTTAAGAGTCTCTTCTGTTTAGTCCCCCTCCCTGTTTTTATATTATTTTTGTTTCCCCTTCCTTATGTTCACCTGTTTTGTCTCTTAAAGTCCTCATATGAGTGAAGTCATATGATATTTGTCTTTCTCCGACTGATTAATGTCACTTAGCATAATAGTTCCATCCACGTAGTTGCAAATGGCAAGATTTCATGCTTTTTCATTGCTGAGAGATACTCCATTGTGTGTGTGTGTATATATATATATATATATCTATATATATATATACCACATCTTCTCTATCCATTCATCCATCAACGGACATGTGGGCTGTTTCCATACTTTGGCTATTGTCGATAGCGTTGCTATAAACATTGGGCTGCATGTGCCCCTTGGACATAGCACACCTGCATCCCTTAGATAAATACCCGGTAGTGCAATTGCTGGGTTGTACGGTAGTTCTATTTTTGGTTTTTTGAGGAACCTCCATACTCTTTTCCAGCGTGGCTGCACCAGCTTGCGTTCCCAACTAACTACATCTTCTAATGATAATTTTCTTCACAGGAGATTGTCACATTTCCCAATACTTAAATTTAACTTTTGCGACTGCAGCCTTTTAAAATTTAGAATACGATGCAAAAAGAAGAGACTACTTACCACCTATTGATTGAGTGATGTTGCTCATGTTTCCTTATTCAGTCTCTCCATCAGTGTAACAAGGTGGCTATAAGTGTCTGGTAACAGAAGTCAGCCTCAGAGAGACCAACAATTTCCCCCCACCCAAACAGCTAGTGAATAGCAGACTGTGATTGTACCCTTGGCAGTAAAACTCCGAGGTGCCGTGGATCCAGGGTCATCTGAACCTAATTGCATCTAGTTATCTGCCCCACCTTCCTTGAAGAGTAGTCTTACCTCCTGGATCCAGGATGAAGCTGCAGGTGCCCACATCCCCCAAGAGGCAGCAAAGAAGAAAGGGGAAACTGGACAGAGAGAGTGTCTACCTCTCCATAAGGAGAGCTTCTAGAATTACCAGGTACTCTTTGACTTTTCCTATGGGACAGGGTATAGTCATTTAGCCAATCTAGTTTCAAGAAAAGCATTCGAGTGCAATCTGTATTTCAGCCTGCCGTGCACCTAAACTAAAAACTAAGGGTTATAGGAAGGCAAAAATGAATATGAGGATACACAGTTAGCAGTCTCCAGCACGGTCCATCCTGTTGACAAAACATCCAATGTGTACCCCTCTCTCTAACCAGGAACATCCCCGGGGGAGCCAGTCTCAAAGACCACCTGCTACCTCCATGTAGCCCAAATTCCAGGATCTCTGGGGGATGTGCTGTCCCCTCCCTGAAACCCTGATGTGAGCTTTTGTGGTCCAGAAATCTATACACTTAAAGGCAATCATCGCCCCGAATACATTCAACAATAGAGGGATAACTGGAACATCACCATTTAAAATTCCAACTGCAGGGTGCCTGGGTGGCTCAGTTGGTTAAAGGTCCTACCCTTGATTTTGACTCAAGTCATGATCTCACAGTCGTGAGACTGAGCCCCATGGTGAGCCCTGAGCTGGATGTGAAGCCTGCTTAAGATTCTCTCTTTCCCTGGTCCTCTGGTTCTCTCTCTCTCTCTCTCTCTCTCACACACACACACACACACACACACACACAAACTAAAATGAAATGGATAAATTTCCAACTGAGACTTCGTGTTCCATTAATGGCAAACTAGGTTATTGGGATTAACCTTTCAATTTAAAAAAACACAACTCTCATAGCTGGATACTTTTCCAATTACTTTTTTTTAAGTTTACTGATTTATTTGAGAGAGACAGAGACAGTGCAAGTGGGGGACGGGCAGAGGGGGGGGGGGAGAGAGAGAATCCTGAGCAGGCTCCACGCTGCCAGCACAGAGCCCCATGCAGCCCTCAAACCCACGAAACTGTGAGACCACGACCTGAGCCAAAACCAAGAGTCGGACGCCTAACCAACTGAGCCACCCAGGTGCCCCCTTTTCCAATTTCTTAAATGCATACATGACCTGAAAAGACAGTAAAGAATTACACAGATGTCACTCAAGGGGCACCTGGGTGGCTCAGTCAGTTGGGCGTCTGACTTCGGCTCAGGTCTGATCTCACAGCTCGTGAGTTCAAGCCCTGCATCCGGCTCTGCTGACAGCTCAGAGCCTGGAGCCTGCTTCCAATTCTGTCTCCCTCATTCTCTGCCCGTCCCCCGCTTGTGCTCTGTCTCTCTCTGTCTCTCAACAATGAATAAATGTGGGGATAAAATTGAAACAAAGATGCCCCTCAAATAAAAAAAAGAAGTCTGGGGGCTCCTGGGTGGCTCAGTCAGTTGAGCATCTGACTTTGGCTCAGGTCATGATCTCCCGGTCTGTGAGTTCGAGCCCCGCATCAGGCTCTGTGCTGCCAGCTCAGAGCCTGGAGCCTGTTTCAGATTCTGTGTCTCCCCCTCTGTCTGACCCTCCCCCACTCATGCTCTGTCTCTCTCTCTCTCTGTCAAAAATAAATAAACATTAAAAAAAAGAAAAGAAAAGAGAAACCTGGAGTCAAAGGAGCATGAATTATACTTTTGCGCTGGAGCGAGTCAGGGAAGTGTGAAACTGTTTTGACGGCTTCACCGCCAGGGGAGAAAAATCAAAGCCTAGAGTGACATGCGAAAGAAAAGTTGTAAGAAGATCCTCCCTACATAGGTGGAAGCCTCCAGGAACTACACTGCTCAGGGGGAGAAGACACCGGCAGAGGGGACTGCAAGTGTGACCTCTGCTGGAATTTAAACTGCCTTAGTGATCTTGGCACCACAAGCCTTGAACTCCATTGAACATCATCCTTGACCAGCAAGACTCGAAGAATGCCTCCTAGAGAAAGCTACCTTCTCCAAATTCTACACATGTTATTTCAAATATGATAACGGATACTCAAGCAAAGATAAACAGGCACACGAGACCACTAACCCTACCAGTGAAAACTAGCAAGAACAACAGACCACATAACGGATACAATGATTGCCATGATCAGACACACAGGAGAAAGCATCTATGTTTGTTTCAGTGAACATAGTGACCATGGAAACATAGTGAAGGATTCTGGGGTAAGAAAAGTTTGGGTATCATAGATAGGAACAGAGGTCAGAGTGGCAGAGAGTGGTGCCACTATGGGTTCTCCACTGTGACCCTGAGCTTCAAACATGCCCCTCAGTCAGTCTCTAACGGTGGTCCCTATCCTACTCAACCACCTCCCATAGCACCCTATTGCCTACAGGATAAAAGCCCTTAGTGGGCTCTGGGAGAACCCGCAATCAGCATGGGGCGGGGGGGGGGGGGGGGGGAGCCGTGGTCAGCTGGAAATGCTGCCAGGGTCTTGCGCTCACACCCCAGCCTCCCCTCCACCCCACCCCTCGCCCTCGCCCTCCCACTGCGTTCCCGCAGGTCCCGAGCGCCCCCTGCTGGCTATCAGTGGCGCTCGGGCAGAGGAGACCACACAGTTCTAGTCCTGGGAATCCGCCAGGGGGCGTGTGTAGGGTCGGGGTGGATCCCAAGCCAAGGGGAGCTGGCGGGTCACTGGCGGCCCGCGCTCAGCGGCTCCACCCGCAGCCAAAGCCCGCCCTCGGCGCGCAGGATGAGCTCCGGCTTCCTGCGCGGCTCCTCCTTGTCGGGCAGGACCCGAAAGCGCAGCAGCGTGAGCGCCAGGACCACCTTTATCTCGGTCAGGGCGAACGTCTGCCCGATGCAGTTCCTGCGGGCGGCAGTGGGCACTCACTCGCCAGGGACCCCAGCAGGTCCCGTCGCGCCCCGAAACTGGCCCGGGACCGCCAGCCCCGCCCGCAGGGATACCGGAGGGGACTAACCGTGCCCGGGACCCCCATACGGGGGTCCCTGAGCTTGGCTCAGATCCCAGCCCTGAGCTCCCAGACAGAAGGAAGGGGCTCTGAGCACACCGCGGAGCCCTCCTTGGACCCAGCCACCCCCCACTGCCCAGGCCTTTACCCCCAACCTCTGGAGGAGGGGAGAGAAGGAGAACCATCCTCAACACCCCCTTTCCCGCCCGCACAGCCACGTCTGGGATCTCAGGCCCAGGCCCCTGTCCTCACCACCTCATCCCCACCTCAGATGCCCGCTGCGCTCACCTGGGTCCCGCGGAGAAGGGAATAAAAGCCAGGGAAGACCTTTCCTTGATGTTTTCTGGGTCAAAGCGGAAAGGATTGTATACCGGGGGGCGGAGAGACGTGGGACTGTTGGATGGGGTTTCCCAGGACAGCAGGCTTTGGAGACACAGGTGTGCTTTTCATGGAGGGAGCGATTTGCCAGGTCAGAACCCTGAGCCCTCCCTTAGGCTCCGCTAGGGAAGTGGCCAAGCATGAGGGTGGGCGGAGGGGAGGGAGGGGGAGGCAGCACCTCAGGGTCTGGCCACACGGATGGATTGTGGTGGATCCCGAAAATACTAACGAGGCAGACAACACCTGTGGGATGGGAGGGGCCAGTCAGGAAGGGTTTCACCCTGCCTGATGGGCCCCTCTTCCTGCCCACGAGGCTCCTCCTTCTGGTCTTATGGGAACCTTTGGGGATGACCCGGCCATCTGGGAGCACGACGTCCTGGGTACAGCAGCGGGAGACGACTGTGACCGGGGGGTGCAACCGCAGACTCTCCTTGATGCACATGGTCAGGAAAGGCAACTGGGCCAGGTCGTCCCTAAGGAAGCCCCCTCACAGTTAGGCAGGGATCGAATCAGACTCCCGCAGACCTCCAGTTGCTCCCCGGATTCTGTGTCTCCCTCTCTCTCTCTCTCTCAGCCCTTCCCTGTTCTCTCTCTCTCTCTCTCTCAAACATAAATATTAAAAAAAAATTTTTAAGTATTTCTGAGCAAAGCCCAACATTCACACAGTACCTTTCAAAGTTAGAAAGTTTTAAGTTATACAATTTATTTGAAAAGGAAAAAAAATCCCTTTGCTGGACTTACCAGGTTATTTGAATAAATAAAAGGCACCCTCCTAGGTGGGATACCTAATATAACGGTGTGGGTTCTTTGTAAGTTAATTACTGTATCCAATACACCCAATTAAAATCTACTTGGTGTTTTTGGAACTTAGCGATCTTATTCAATTTGAAAAACTTAAAGTTCAAGAGTTGTGGTCGATTTAAAAAAACAAAAAAAGAGAAGTCATCCACCTGATATTAAGACCCATTACGAAAATATGGTGATAATTCAATTAAATTAAAATCAATTCCATTAAAAGGCAGCAAGGCACTGTTGCAAGAACAGGAAACCAGACCCACAGAACAAGATAGAGAGCTCAGAGACAAGTACGTGAATAGGTGAAAACGCAGCATCCGGTAAAGGAGGCCCCGCCACCCCCAGACAAGGGAGGGTTCAGACACAGACACAGACACCCCCACAGTCGCACCAACACACTCCAAAAGCCTGAATCATCATGCACTCCACGTATAAGATGGGGTCTTCTCTTACACGTGAAAGATAAAGAAATAAGGGTAAAAGAAGGTATAATACAGAAGACAACTTTCTGACCGATGAGTACGAAAGAATTCTTAAACCCCAAAACATAAACCAGAAGACAAAAAAAGAAAAGGAAAAGAAAGGAAAGAAAGAAAGAAAGAAAGAAAGAAAGAAAGAAAGAAAAGGAAAGGAAAGAAAAGAACAAAAGAGAAAAGAAAAAAAAAGAAAAGAAAAAACATGCACAGAATTAAGGATTTCTGTTTAACAAAGCACTCCATTCTATGGAACAATTAACATTCAGATGAGAGATTCACAGAAGATGGTTGCAGTAAATATATTGATCTAGAAGAATATCTTGAATAGACAAGGAATTCCTACCGATCAACAAGAGAGATGGCAGGCAACTCAAAAGAGTAGACAAAGGACATGGTCTAGAAATTCATGGGAGCTCAAACTCAGAGATTTAAAACATGAAGAGATGGGGCGCCTGGGTGGCTCAGTCGGTTGAGCATATGACTTCGGTTTACATCATGATCTCGAGGTCCATGAGTTCGAGCCCCGCGTCGGGCTCTGTGCTGAGAGCTCGGAGCCTGAAGCCTGCTTTGGATTCTGTGTCTCCCTCTCTCTCTGCCCCTCCCCCACTTGTGCTCTCTCTCAAAACTAAATAAATAACCATTGAAAAAAAATAACTAAATAAAACGTGAAGAGATGCTCCAAGTCACCGATTACCAGAGAAATGGAAATTATATAACAATGGGATGTTACCTCATATGTATTCGAGGTGAGAATTAACAAGGTGGGTGATGGTAAAGCCTGGCTGAGGCACCGGGGTGGGTGGACCCCACACACTGACAGTAAAGGTATGGACAGGAGCCACCACTCTGCAAGGCATCGGCATGGTCAAGGAAAGGCAATGTGTGTTTCATGACCCAGCAAGTTGGCTCTCAGCCTAGGACCTGGAGAGATTCTCAGACAGGTAGATAAAGACATGAACAGCAAGAGGTTCATTGTGGTCATGAGATGGAAACCTCCTGGATATTTAGGTCCAAGGCACTAGAGAGGAACTTTCCATATGACACCGTTTGAAGTGGGACAAAGTGCACTAAGTGTTTGAAGTTGAGAGACACACAAAAACACTTCTCCACTTCACACAACTGCCGTACTGAGCCCAGCCTTGAAGTTGAAGGCACTACCTCCAAAGTGTTCAGTCCAACATCTCCTCCCCATCCTTCATGCCTTGGCCCCCAATCTCCCTGGAACCCCCAGGCTCCACCTCATCTCCTCCAGTTTGCAGATATGTTTAATTTGAATATCTGACTTGTCTCTCCCCTGCTCAAACATCTCCCATGGCTCCCCACTGCCTTCCTATATTAGTCACGAATCTCCCTTCAAGAAAGAACTTGATGTCCAGCTCCAAGGAGTGCAGTTGGCTGACAGCCTCCAGTTAGAGGGCCTCTGGGCTCTGCAGCAGCATTCACGCCAAGGCCACACTCTCTTGGGCAGATCCCAGCCACTGAGAGAGCATGGTGGGCCCCTACTTTCTGACCACTTCTGCCCAATGTGAGACTCCCTCCCTGAGAGCAGTATCCCTGTGCACTTTTATCTTTTATCCAATACTGGCTTCCCAGAGGACTTGAACTGACACCTTTGGAAAAACTTCACGTGGTTTCCAAAGCAGACCAAGAAGGGCTTCCATTACCAACTACCAGCTCCAGCCTCACTGGGAGCCTCGCAGATGCTTCACACTGTAAATATCACAAGGATCCAGCCACGTTTACTTCCTCCCAAACACGCCAGGCCCACCGCTGCATGCCTCCGTCAGGGCCTTTGCCCAAGCTGTCCGTAAGGCCTGAAGCACTGTCCACTACCCATTCCCAGAGGGCTGAATTCATATTTGCTTCTTTGCTACCCAGCCTCACCCCCTTCTTTCCTCCATGATCCAGCCTTGACCAAGTAGGACTTGAATGGCACTGGACATGGAGTTGAGAAGGGCCGGCAGGGTAGACATGTTTACTGAACCAAGCAATGGGTAACTGTTTTACCCTCAAGGACCACTTGTGAATCCCTGGGATAGATAGTAGGTGGGAATTAGATATAAGAGCAAAAATTAAGAGTAAGGGTCTTTGGGGGAAATGTGCAACTTCAGGCAGAAAAGCAAGGGAGAGAAGTTCATTTACTCAACACACGCTGGATGGCATCTATCTGTTCTACACACATTGTCACGGTTCTCCAAGCAGCCCTTGGAGGAGACATTCCCTGACCTGTCCCGCCCCCATTTCCAGAGGAGAAAAGTGGTATTCAGAAAAGGGAATTGGTTTTATTCAAGTCACATAGCAAGCAAGCAGGGCAATAAATGTGGGCACTCCAATCTTTCTGTTGCATAAGCCTGCTTTCCCCTGCTCTCCAGGCTGGGTACCATACCCTTGCCTCTGGGTGCTGCTCCTAGTCTCTCTAAGCAACAATGACACAATCAACAAAAAGTTCTTTCCCCTTCCCCAGCAGGGGAGCAGAGCCAATGAGAAGGGTTCCAGAACAGGACATGAGGACCTGCACTCACCATTCAATCTCTTTAGACTCACGGTCCTTCAGGAGCTCTTGCACCTCCTGCCGACAGTGCTCTTGATACTCTGGGTGCTTCGCAAGGTTGTACAGGACCCAGGAGAGACCACTGGCCGTGGTGTCATGGCCTGAGAGGCAGCCAGACAGGCTTGGGTCTCTGGGCTTGTTCAGCACCAGAGGGCGGACAGCGCCCTTCGTTAGGGCCCTCAGGGAGGATGGGGAAGATGGGGTGGGATGGGGTGGTCCAGGGCCCACCTGCCAAGTCCCTGGGATTGGACAGACTCCTACCCCCTGCAGTCCCACACTGGGATGCTTACCCCCAAACATGAAGGTGTCAGCTTCAGCTCGGATATCCTCATGGGACAGTTCCTTCCCATCTTCATCCTGCAGAAAGGGCACGACCTCCTGAATCACACCGGCTCGGAGGGCACCTGAGTCTCGCCTGAAACAGTCCCTCAGGCTCCATCACCAAAGCAGGATTCGTCCCTCATCACCTCTAGAGCCCTATCCCACAGGTTTCCCTGTATCCAGCTTTTTTCTCCCAAGCAGCCTTCTACAAAGTCATGTCTAAAACATATCCCTGACCTGTCTCTCCCTTCCTCAAGCACCTTCCGTGGCTCCTCAGTACCCGCTGGGTCAAGTCCAAGTTCTCCCATCTGACATTTGAAGTCAAGGTCCATTCTAACTCTTGAATTCTGATCCCAGGGAAGCCCACCTTGGCCAGCAGGAGCACATCAATGAAGTCCAAAGTCTTGGCCTTAGCCTTGGCCTTGAGGAAGTCATGGGAGCCCTCAGTAAGGAGGGAGCGGCGCCGCTCCTGGATGATGGCATCTGTGAAGTTGTGCACCAGGTCACAAGCCCTGCGGAAGCGCTGCCCATCAGGGGTGAGGTAGTACAGCAAGTCCGGGTGCAGGAAGATCTGCCTCTGCCGTTTCACCACAAGGGCACTGAGCTCCAAGATGGCAGCAATATATTCGCTGGGGCTCCTGAAGGGTCAGGCCATAGAGAACAGCTCCTTAACCCACATGAGGCCCTAGGAGTGCCTTCCAACCAGAACCTCAGAAGCATGTCCCTGCAAAACAGAGTGTCCTCCAGGCATGCTTCTCTCTCCACCTGCCATCTCTGTCAATGCAATCATGGCCCAGACGCTGGAAAGACCTTGGGTATCACACTCATCTCTCTTCTGCCCTACACAGTATCTGCTCCTGCCCATTCCTCCTTAATTTCCCCCAAATCTCCCCCATTTTCGCCACCACATTCAAGCTGCCTCCTCCTCAGCTTCTGTGTCTAGGTGACAGTTCGTCCTCTCTAGAGTCCGATGTCCAAGAACAGCTTTGATCATGGCCTTCTGCTCAAACACCTCCCACATTCCATCCCTGGAAACCTCAGGATAAAGCTCAGACCCTGTTCCTTCACTTTTCAATATCCTTAAGATTAGCCCCCCTGCCAACCTTCAATCACATTCCCAAGGTGGCACATGCTTTATTCATCCTAGTCCTGTTGCCCTTTATCAAGCATTTTTGCTTACCTGAAACTTTACCTTTCTCTTTCCCTTCCTTGTCCTTCTTTGTCTCACTCTGATCCATCTCCTCCAGGAAGTCCCATCTGATCGCCCTGGCCAGCCCTCCCTTCTCCATCGACTCCCTTGGGTCTACAGTTCATGTTCCCAGGTCCTGAGCAAGCACTCACTCCTGGCAATTGCTGTCAAAACTGAAGACACATTTCTGCAGACTGTCCAGGGTCATGAGGCTGATGTGCTCAAACATGTCCAATCGGGTGCTGCCCTCTGAGACTAGGCACTTCCACTTGGCCTGGACAGAGAAAGGGGCAAATCTGGGGCTGGGACCTACCTCCTCTGAGCTCTCCCTCAGTCCCAATCACCAGGATGGACTCCCCAAAACCCAGGCTCCTGGTCCTCCACCCCAGGCACCCATCTCCAGGGAGGACCAGGCTTGGCTGGGAATAGAAACTCTTACTATTAAGACCCAATGGCTGGGAGTCAGGAGACCTCAGTTCAAATCCTGGCTCTGCTTCCTACACCCCTGTGTGCCCTTGGTCAACTCACTGCTGCCCTCTGGACTCCACCTGTCAAAGCTTCAGTAACAGTTAAGATGACTTGCTCTGTTGTCAGACAAACCAGGTTGGAATCCCAACTCCATTTATTAGCTCACTTGCTAGCTGTGTGAACGGGAGCAGGCTCCCTAACCTCTCTGAGCCTCAGTTTCATCACCTGTAATGAGACAATAATCATCATCTCTACCTTATATGGTTGTGGAAATTAAAGAAGACAACGAGTGCAATAGAACTGGTGCATGAGGGGCAGTGGGGAGACTGAGTCGATTACGTGTCCAACTTGGGCTCAGGTCATGATCTCATGGTTCCTGATATACACCAAGAGCTAAGTAACCACTAGCTCTCACCCTCATCTTCGTCATTATCATAGAGGTAGGCGACTGCTGCAAAAATGTCTCCATTTCTTCATCCCTCCCTATACCTTCACCCTTTGCAATGAGGGTTGGCAGATCTTCCATTAGGAGGTAACCTCTTTCTCCAGCTCTTGAATTGGAGCTGGATGTGGGACATGCTTCCGCCAACAGAAGAAGGTGGAGGTCCTTGTTGCCTGTTCTGAAACTAGGCTTCAAGAGGTACTGCATGTTTCTGCTTGTTCTGTAGGAGCCCAGGGTCTACCATGCAATCAAGCCTAGGCTAGCCTACTGGAAGATGAGGGACAAATGCAGGAGTCTGGTTGTCCCACCAAGGCCATCCTAGACTAGCCAACCATTAGCCAAGCCCCAAATGTGTGGCAGAGCTGAGCCGGGAAAGGAGGGCTGTCTCCCAAACCCAGCCATGGCCCCAGACACGTGAGTGACTCCAGCCAAAATAAGAACTATTCTCCAGACTCATCATCTTGCGAGCAATAAAACACAAATCCTTTCCACCTCATGAGTTTTAAGGTGCAGTTCAGTGAACAAAGAGCTACCATACAATCTTCATCATTAGTGTCTCAAGTTTCACAGAGTTTCAGTGAGGCAGATTAGAAGCTAACACCTTCCGAGCACCTACAATGTGCCAGGACCATGATTCCATTACATCATCTTGACCACCCTTTAAGAAGGGCTTATGATCTTCATTTGACAGATGGGGAAACTGATGCTTGGAGAAGAAATAGAATGGCCTGAAAGTCATCTAGCAAAGCCAGGACTCCAGGCCACTCCCCTTTTCCCAAGGCTCCAGCTGGGTCCCTGGGTTTCAACTCACATGCATGATGTCTGCACTTTTGTTGAAAATCTTCACATAGGATTTCAAGATTTCAAAGTGGAAGGCAGGTGTCAGCAAACGACGGTGGTGGCTCCACTTGTCACCAGCAGTCAGCAGGAGCCCATCCCCTAGTAGAGGCAGCCACGAGGAGTAGGCCAGGGCAGTGCTTTCCCCTGAGACCCCAAGGTTGTCCCCAACCTCCTTCACTTAACAGTTACTCACCCAGCCAGGGCCTCAGAAAACTGTAGAAAAACTTATCCTTGGGCACGATGGTGGCTGGCAGGAGAGACAGATCATCAGGGGCCATAGAGAAGAGGCAGGGATGGGCTTTGGGTTGGGGGGTGGAGGATCCAAGCCAGGGGAATGCATACCCCCTCCAACCTCCATAGTGGGAATTCTATAGGGCAGAGTGGGGAGGTGAGGGGGGACAAGACCAGGCTGCAGCACAGAGCAGAGCAAAGGCACAGCCCATGGACCTACCCCTAGGTACTTAGATGTTCCCGAAAATATGGCACAACACACCCAACATGCCTTGACATGGCTCCTTGCCGGTCCGACATGTTCAAAACACCCAAGCACAAATCAGCACTCCACAAAATGCCTTTACAGGGACCTAGGACATCGCACCTGTCCCAGAACCCTCTGACATCTCCTGGGACTTCTGACATGGCCCCAACACATGGTAACGTGCCCTGACACAAAACAACATGCATAACACACACTGGCCTCATGCAGCATCCTCTGAATGGACCCAAGGACAATCTGACACGACCTCAGTGTGTCTCATAGATGGTCCCTGGCAGGACTTAAATATGGTCCCACTAATGTCCCAGACATGGCCCAGGTGTGACCTAGCCTTTCTCAGGATTCTCTTCCATCCCATAGTTATCATTAAGTGCTTAGGCTCAGGGGCTCCTCTGTCCTTAAGAGACCAAACAATGTTGCCACCCTCAGATGCTGAGCTCCCCCCACCACAACGAGCTGCCACTGCTCCCTCGTGCCTCTAGACCAGCTCCCCACAACACTCTGTGCATCTTCCCCCACAACACTCTGGCCATCTCCCTATCCCAAATCCCCTTCCAACTAAAGGTCCCTCCTACCAGAGGCAGGGCAGTCAAGAACACACAGAAGAAGTAAGAGAAAGCCTTCAGCATGCTTTGTGACCTTGAGAAGTTATTAAGCCTCCTTGAGCCTCCATTTCCTCACCCAGGAAATGGTCCCCTAGCAGAGATGCCAGTGAATGGACATCTGTGGTATCTGCCTGTCCATCCCCTTCTGGAACCAACACCTCGCTCCTCTTCCTCCCTCAGTCCAAGTAGCTAGGGAGGGTGGCCATGCCACTCCATCCTCTGTTCCAGAGCTGAACATATGACCCTAACCCTTAACAATCAAGTTGCCGTGACTAGAGGCAGAATTGGTCCCTGTGACCCAAGCCAGGCCAATTTAAGAGAATCCTTCAACTATTTCTGGGTCTTCAGAGAATGAGCTCACGTTTCCATTGGGGTTCAGCTTCTTAGACACATCTGTGTCAGCATGAGAGTGAAGCTGTCACTGAGGAACACAGAACTACAAGAGAAAGACAGATTCCCAAGGGCACTGTTTGAAGACTGGATCCAACCACGCCTGAAGACAACATTCCTTCAGCTTTTCAGTCAATAGATTCCCTTTCTTCTCTTAGACAAACATTGCTGATTTTCCACCACTCAAAATTGAAAACGACTGGGAACCAGAGAGAGCCAGGGACCTGCCAGAGTCACCCAGAAGGTTAATGGCAGGTCTCCATCAATACTACCCACTTCCCTGCTCAACCTGGTCTGTCCAGAGCTGTGAAGAACTGGGAACAGGGACAAGGGAGTGGCTGGGTCGGGTGCTCCTGGGAGAGATACCTGGGGCCTGGATCAAGGGGGCAACGAACTTGGGGTGGACCAACCGCAGAAGTGGGTAGAAGGGCCCCATCCACCACAGGTTAACATCACGGAAGCTGTGGCTCAGACTCTCCATGAACCTCAAGCCTTCTTCATTGCTCTTTACCTGGGGGTGGCAGGGTGGAGGAGGAAGGCCAGGTCAGGCAGCAGCCCCAGAAGCTTACAACTTCCCACTGCATCCCCCCTTCTGCCTGCATTATTAGTCTACACCTCTACATCTCACCAAGTCAGCTTCCCTTTGTTGGTCTGTTTGTCTCTTTTTGTGTGTCTATCTATGTGCCTCTCCCTCTCCCTTCACTCTCACAATCTTCATCTGTTTCTTTAGGTAGGTGATAGACATCCAGATGATAATAGCTAGATGATGGAGAGCTACTTGATGATGAGAGATAGATGATAGATAGATAGATAGATAGATAGATAGATAGAGATAGAGAGATAGATAGAGATAGATGATAGAGAGATAGATATATATAGAGAGAGAAAGAAAGAGTGAGAGAGACAGAGAGAAGAGGGATGACAGATAAATGCAAAGATGGTTGTATGGATGCATGGACAGATGGACAGACAGACAGATAGATGGATGCATGGATGGATGGATGGAAAGAAAGACCGATGGATGGATGCATGCATGGATGGATGGATAGATGGATGCATGCATGCATGGACAGACGGATGGGTGGATGGACGCTTGGAGAACGGGTGGATGGATGGACAGACGTATGGATGCATGCATGCATGCATGCATGAGTGGATGGATGAAGAGGGAAAGGAAAGAGATGAGAGATGGATGGGTAGATGATAGATGATATGTGTTTGTGTATGTTTCTTTTACATTCTCTGTATGTCCTCTCTGACTCCCTCACTTTTTCTCTGTATCTCTCTCTTTCTTCACCTCTATTTCCCTCTCCATCTCTCTCACTCCCCTTGTCTGTGTCTCCTAACCTGCACACCCTCCATGGCTCCCCAGAACCCTCAGAATAAACCCCCTGCCCCTACACAGTCTGCAGCCCCACTGGCTCTGCTGTCCCCTCCACCTTCTCCCTGCCTCTCACCAGCATTGCTCTTTATGCACTCAACTCATGGTTGCTCAAAACCCTGGTGCTCGCAAGGCAGTGGGGTGGCTCAGGTGGTTAAGCATCTGACTCTTGATTTTGGCATGGGTCATGATCTCACAGTTTGTGAGTTCAAGAGCTGCACTGACAGTGTGGAGCCTGCTTGGGATTCTCTCTCCCACTCTCTCCCTCTGCCCCTCCCCCACTCATGCATGTTCTCTCTCTCTCTCTCTCTCAAAATAAATAAATAAACTTTAAAAAACAGGTGTTTGCTCTGTCCCCTCCAGGCCTTTGAGTGGGCTATTCCTCTCCACAGTATATACTTTCTCTTCTTTTCTTAAAAAATTCCTACCCATCAGACCAGACCCCCTTCCAACAACTCCTTCTCTAAGAAGCCTTCCAGCCTACCCAAACAGCAGATGCCTTGCTTCCCCTCTGAGTTCCCCTTACCCCTGTCTCTCCGTCAGACCCACTCTTACCACACAGGATTGAGGGTGTCTCTAGCTCTACATGCCCAAGATTGGGGTTCCCCCAAGACATTACCTGGGACTGAGCCTCCCCAAGGACACTCCTGAAGCAGTGTCCAGAAGAAAGCAATGACCAAGGTCGCACAAGAGCAGAAAGGACCTTGGAATCCACAGGGACCTCACAGAGCCTGGCAGGGAGGGGTATGTGGCCCTCAGATGCTGCCACAGTGCCCATGGCCACATATTCCAGATGGGTACCTGTGGCATGATGACAGAGCAGGCAATGCCACAGTGGCAAGAAATGATGGGAGCCCAAGCAGATCATAAACCCTGCGAGTAGGCAGCCACCAGCTGAATTAAGACCCTCAAGCCCTGCTCTGTGAGGTGGACCTACAAGCAAGACAGGGGCCATCACCTCCACAGAAGGAGCCACGGCAAGTTCCCCTGCAACCTCTGCAGTGGTCAGTGTGTCCAGACTCTGCATAGATGGAGGGGATCTCTGTTTCTTCCTGCTCCTTCCCTTGGGGGCAGAGGGATCCTGCAAGACTCTTCATGTCCCAAGGGTTCCTCCCAGGACACAGGAAGAAGACATGCTCCCTGCCCCCAGAGAGGCCGACCTTGGCTTGAGAAGTCAGATCTTTCTTCTCCTGGGAGTCGTTCCAATCTCAGGGAGGTGCCCACGGGAACAGCAGGGTGGCCTCACGTTTTGTACTGGGGCTCGTTCCCATGTCCTGTCATGTCCTGGCCAGTCCACACGACCCCCCCGCTCCCCAGATGGTGAAGGTATGCAGACCTTCCAGCTCTGACAGACCCTAGGACACAGGTGTGAGCTCTGCCCATCAGTCAGGAGGGCAGCTCCCACCAAGTCCTCTTCTGACCCCCAGCTTGCATGGTGTATCCTGTCTGTCTGTCTGTCTGTCTATCTGTCTATCTACCTCTACCTATGAACCTATTGACTATCTATGAACCTATCCCCTGAACCTATGGACTCCCCCATCAGCCGTGCCTTTTGCAAATGAAGAAACCCAGGCCGCGTCTCCCAAAGGGAGAAGGAGGGGGGCTTGCCTCCCAGTGAGGCATCCTCTCCAGTCCCACGGGAAGCCCCATCCCGGCCTGACAAATACTTCCAGGTGATCCAGACAGGTGAATACAAGTCATTTTCACTTTTGTGACTGTTTCCTGCTCCTTAAGAACCCTGAGGCATTTGAGGAGATTGTCCCAGAGAGGGAGAGTGACTCAGCTGAGGTCACACAGCAAGAGGGACTGGAGGAGGGAAGAGTGACCAAGACCAGCCTCCATGGCCAAGCCCTCATAGGAGGTGTAGGAACTGTAATTTTATAACATTCCTGCTACCTCCATAACTTGCTGAGAAATTGCCAACACCCAGAATATCAGGTAACATTCAGGACACGCTTAGGACATCCTGTTGTGTAATGAGCTGGTTTGTGGGGTGGCCGGGGTGGAGCTGACCCTGTCCCTTTGGCATTGGATGGCCAAGGGAGGTGATGGTAAGTTCATCCAAACCTAGAACAAGGCCTCCACCATGACATTATCAAACAGTTATTAAGTGCCAACTGTATGCCAGCTCCTGAGCCGGGCATTATAGATATCAATCTATCCCCAGTGCCACTGTCCAGTGAGAGAGAGAAAAAGAGAGATAATAAACAGATAACTGGACAATTAACTGAGTGTGAGCAGGACCAAGTCAGAGGTCAAGGTCTAGGGGGGGAAGTCAAGGGAAGTTCGTAGAAATTACACCTGAGCTGAAAATGCAACCAGAAAAGGAGGGATCGACCCAGTGGCTGCAGGAAGGGAAGCCCTTCCAGGCAAAGGAGCAGCACAAGCAAAGGGCCTGAGGTAAGAAGGGTTTGGCTCGTGGAGGAGAGAAAGCAGGAGCTTGGAGGGTCCAGGGTGTGCACGGGGCCAGGAGGGCAGCAGAGCCTGGCCAGGCAACACGTGGTCTCTCTCTAGAATGATGATCAGTCTTACAGAATGGTTTTCAGCTGAGTAGTGGTGTTAACAGAAGTGAAATTTCAGAAAAACCTCTCTGGGGTTAAAGACAGAAAGGACCACAGGGGAGACTGGGGCTGGAGAGCTGGAAGCTTATAATTCATTTGTGGTGGGAGTTGATGGCCCCCTTGGGAGTCAGAGCCCCCCCAGGTGAGGCAATGGCCTGGGGAGCCAGAGAAGAGGGCGGGTCGGTTAGGACCCTGAAGCCTCCCTGCATGGAAAGGTGGGGTGAGGAAGAGCCAAGTGGAGACCAGGGCTGGGTGGTGTGCGAGAACCCAGAAGACTCGCATGTTCTGGGCAGCTGTGGTGGTCAGCAGGACCAGATTGCTTCCGGGGGATGATGAGGTCATGGTCATGTCCTGGAAACATGACAGGGGTGGCAACCAGGCAGGAGTGGGTGAAGACGGGCTGCCGAAATGCAGGCACTGAATGAAATAGGTTTGGTCACAAAGGTCAAGGCCAGGGTGATTCCTTCTGAAAGGGGAAGTGGTCAACTTTTATCCCAGTTGGGCAATGGGACCCGTTGATTTATCTTGGGAGTGAAAGGCAAGATCACAAAAAGGAGGCAGAAGAAAAGGGCGCACAGCCCACCCCTCTCCTCCAGCCCAGCAGCACCCCATGGCAGGAGAGGGGAGCAGAGGCCAGAACTGATTCCTGTGGGGAAGCCAAAGCCCAGAGAGGCGATGTGTTTGCCTGAGGCCAGCAAACATGGGCCAGGCAGGGAGCGGACCCTGCACGGTGGCCCCTGGCAAGATTGTGGGGACACCGGGGAACTTGGCTCTTTGCAGTCCTTCTCTGCTGTCCCAGACCCCAGCCCCACCCCAGGTCCCCGTTCCCCACCCTTGGGAAAGTGCATCCACCCCGATGCCCCAGGCCCATCCTGCCACCCACACTCACCAGTCCCATGTGACCCCAAAACCAGCTCTGCTTCGGGGGCTGTGGAAAACACCGGAGGCGGCAGCAGGTGTCATAGAAGCTGTAGCTCCAGGCCAGGACGCGGGCCAAGAGCCAGGAGACCCCCACCAGCAGCAGGAGCAGCCATGGGGAGGCTGCCACCTGCCCGAGTCCCAGCCAGGACAGGCTCAGCATCCTGGAGGCAGAGGGGACAGATTTTCCTGAGGCCGAGGAAATGGGCCCAAGGGTGAGCTCTCTGGACTCTTCAGGAACAGAGGGAGAGCCCCTCTTCCACACCGGAATGGGAGGGGCAGGGACAGAGAGGGGTAGGCATGGTGAGTGCTCAGCACTTGGCAAATGGTGATTCAGAGAGGGGAGGAGGACCTAGACAATTCCAGAGGGAGAGGCAGAGTGAGTGAGAGGGAGAAAAAGAAAGAGACACAGAGAGATAGCTAACCACCCACCAGTAGCCACTCTGCTCCCAGCGGCTCTCTGGAGCCACCCCACCCTTGGGCAGCATCCTTTGCTACCCAGGATCAAGACCCCCAGCCAGGTACCTTCAGACCACGGCAGCTTATCCACACAGCCTCCTCTCCCCTCCTCTTGGAAAGTCTTTGTCCCTGGCGCCTGACCTAGGGGACACTGGCAGTGCCCAGGCTAAACCAGCCAATCCCTGCTGCCTGCTTACCTCCTCCCCACCTGGCAGTGGCCCAACTAGTAGGTGGGGGAGGGGGACTTCCCTGTTATAGAGTATGGGATTGGATCCTCAGAAATCAGCACCTCCCATGTGGGGGTGGGGGATCCGGTGAGGGAGGGGCAAAGTGACTCTTGGGCCCCAACTAACAGCCACCCCTGCCCTTTCAAGGCCAGCAGGGCACAGCAAGGAAAAGCTTGAACGTGAGAGTTCAGGTGCCATGGGGGCAGGGTCCAGCCAAGCCTAGTCCCAAAACATCTCTGGGGCTCCTCTCCACGTACGAGGCAGGCCAGAGGCATGCACCATTTCCCAGCGCAGAATCAGGAAGCCTTGGGCCTCCTGGCTGCACAGCCTGGCAGGAGTTCAAGCCCTGCCTCCAAGCAGCCTAGGGCCTGGGCTGACACAAGACCGCTGGGGGCAGGAACAAAAAGCCCTTCTGGCTGGGGTTACTTGCATTACACTCAGGGAGTAAAGGGCCCAGTGGGAAGAAGGCACCTGGAGGTGAGGGGGTAAGGCTGCAGGAGGCCAGGAGAGGGAGGGGGGCCCAGACAGAGCTGGGAGACCCTGCACGCAGTTCAGCCCCCTCCTGGCTGGGACCTTGGGCTGTGCCGGCCCTCTCTAGGCTCAGTCTTGCCATCTGGGAAATGGGATGTCAGATGAGGGCCTGAGAGGGGGACAGGAAGGTAGGAAAGATCAGGGACCTCCGAAAAGATAAGTTGCCAAGAAAGAGCTCGTGACTAGTGTGTGTGCTCTCTGTGCCAGCGTTCCACGTAAAGTAAACCTACTGTTTGCAGAAGACTGTCTGTAAAGTGTGCCTACTATGTGCTGGGTACCGCAAAAACTGTGCCTACAGTGTGTTGGGAACACTACATGAAGTGTGCCCACCACGAGCCAGCTACGTCGTATAAACTACGCCCACTGTGTGCCCCTTCTTTTTGACACAAATCCTGTCAACTGTATGCGAGGTGTTGACCTAAAGCATGCCTACATGTGCTGGGGACCCTCTATAAGGCATGCCTACTAAGTGCTAGGTGCTCTGCATAAAGCACACCTACTGTGTGTTGGGTGTTCCATGGAAAGTATACCTACTGTGTGCCTATGCCCTCTTAGAGTTCTCCCACTGTGTGGCAGGTGCTTTACGTAAAATAAGCATACTCTGTGCAAAGTACTTTGCATAAAACATGCCTACTGTGTGCCATGAACTCTTTGCTGTGTCCTCTGCAAAAACCTTGACTACTGTGTGGCAGGTGCTCGACATTAAGCATGCTTACTGAGTGCCAGGTACTGTGCATAAAATGCTCCTTCTGTGTGCCAGGTACTCTATGTAAAGTAAACCTATTGTGCACCGCGTGTTCTGCCAATGAGATAAAGCAACATCTCCGCCCCCCCTCTCCCCCGCACCTGCCAACTCTCTGGGCCAGTGCCCTGGAATCAGAGAGAGAGAGATCCAGGTGATGACATCCATAGGAGGGAAGATGCCTATTTAACAGAAGAGCAAACTCTGGCCCAAGAGCCAGAAGGCCCAAAGATGCCTATTTAACAGAAGAGCAAACAGAAGAAGCTCAGAGAAAGCAAGCCTCTGGCCCAAGTTGCAGAGCTGGGAGGATCGCAGGTCTGCCACACTCCTAAGCCCGGGCGAAGCTTGGCAAAGCTACTGAGCAGGGGACGGGCAAAGAGTCGTCCTGACACGGGCAGAGTGCTGGGAAGACCCCAAACCTCCCTCTCCCTCCGGCCAGGGGGTCCAGGTGGCTGGTCCTGAAGCCCTCTGAGTTCTAAGGATCGGTTACTCAGTGTGGTCCTCAGACCTCCACCGTAGGCATCACCTGAGAGCTTGCGGGACATTCAGGATCTCGCACCCCGGCCTAGAAATATTGACTCCAAACTGCGTCTAAGTAGATCCTCAGGAAAAGTGTACATGCCTTCAAGCTTTAAGAAATGTTGCTTTAAGACCTCTGAGTCCAGGTTCTGCAGAGAAAGTGGGGAGGGGAAAGGCTTACTTCTCTGATTCCCAGTTTTATCTTGTTTTGTTTCAGTCACAACGTAAGGAGAAAAAGAATCTAAATCTCCAGGGGTTGTCACACAACCACGTGTCTACTGACCATCTGTTGTGTGGGGGGCACACAATTTTAGGCACCGGGGATGCAGCAGTGAACAAAGACTCCACTGTCAAGGGCCTCGCATCCGGTGGGGAGATGGGCGGTGATCCAGTAAATGATCAAGAACATAACAGACCGTGATAAGGGACGTTCCGGGGGGAGGGTCCCACCTTCAGCCTGGCATCAGGGCGAGCAGAGACCTGGAGGAAGAGGGAGCGTCACCAGGGGCAACCTGGGGCGGGATACCCATGCTGCACAAAAAGGCAGGTGGCTTGTTGTTCTTTTGACACGGGGGCTAAGAGCACACACATGCAAGATCACACAAGTGACCAAGGCCAAGGCAGCTGGCAAAATCCGGCCCCATACAGAGGCTATAAGTAAGTGTTGAACTTTGATGGGCCATCACAAGGACTAAAACCAAACAGGGCCTCTGGCAATGGCCCCAGCCTCACACAGAAAGGCAGAGGTTGACCCCCCCAGAGGTCAACCCCCATCCCCCAACCAACAACCCCCAGTGAGCAAGAGGCAGAGTCTATTAGACCAGGGCTCCCCCTGACTCTTGAGGCAGGAAGCCTCAGGTGTGGACATTCTACTTTGAGCCAGAGAAGGATCAGAGCGTCCCCAGTGGTTTCTCATCCAACAAGGAATGTCTCAGCTGCCAAATGACACAAGCCTGGCTTATGCAATGGCCCCCACCAACACATAGAAAGGCAAAGGTTGACATCCCCCCCCAGACATCAACCCCCATCCACACCCAGAGCCGGGAAGTGGACAAGTGTGTGTCAGACCAGAGGTGGCAGTCACTCTGTGAGTCACCAGCTTTGGGCACAGCCTATCACCCTCTGAGCCTCCGTCTTCATGTCCGTAAAGTGAGCTTGGTAAAACCTCACAGGGCAATGCAAGCATTCTATCAGACCCCATCAGGGAGAGTAGGGGAAAGGAACTTTCAAAGTGACATGGGAAGGAAATGTTTCCATTTGTGACTACATGGGAGGACGGATGGACCTTGAGGGTATTATGCTAAGTGAAATAAACCGAACAGAGAAAAACAAGTACCATATGATCTCACTTATATGTATTCTTTAAAAAACTGAACTCATAGAAATAGAGAACACACCGCTGGTGGCCAGAAGGGTGTAGGCAATGGGTGCAATGGGTGAAGGAGTTCAAAAGGTACAAATTTCTAGTTATAAAATAAATCAGTCCTAGGGATGCAATGCAAAGCTTGGTGACCATAGTTAATAACACTGTACTGTATATTTGAAAGTGGCAAAGAGAGTAGGTCTTAAAAGCTCTCATCACGAGACAAAGAACAGTCTATAGCTACGTGTGGAGGTGGGTGTTCACTAGACTTTTCGCGGTGATCGTTTGCAACATATACACATGTGGGATCATGACGTGCACCTGAAACTACTATAATGTTATATGCCGATCATACCTCAATGAAAAAATTGGCATATGAGTAATGAGCTCGTCTACGGCTAGAGCTTGTGAATATGTGTGTGGATCTGTGTGTGTGCACGTTTGCATATGCCCTGAGAAAATGCCAGAAGCATCCACACATCACAGTGGAAGTGGAGAGAGTACAAGTGGCATCTGGATCCTTCTCACGTGCTACTTGTCTCACGCTTTCTGTCTCCCACACTGTGCTGCTATAATTTGTATCACGAAAACACAAATTTCAGAGGAAACAAGGATTGTCACAGTGGGGAAGGGGCCCATGGTTGGTGCACAGAACAGGTGAGCAGTTCGTCTCTTGTGACCCCATGAAGACACCTGTCCCAGGAGTCAGCCTTGGGGTCCCTCTACACCAAGCAGGGAGGCTGCCTGGTGGCTGGAGTCTCTCTTTTCCTTTCCTCTGCCTTTGGGAAGGAACAGGTTCCGGATTCAGCCCAACAGAGTTCGGATCCCAGCCCTGCTCCTTGCTGGCTGTGTGACCTTGGACAAGTCACTTGTCCTCTCCGCTCTTCATGCCCTCCTCAGTAAATGGAAAGGGGGACTTACACCTCCCAGGTAGTTTGTTCTTCAACAACAACAACAAAACTGTACCAGAGACTCTATGCCAGACATGGTGCTTGAACCCAAGACCCAGGATGAACAAAACAGATAAGGTCTCTGGATGGTGGTGCTCATGTCTGACGGGAGAAGCCGATGGGAAACAAGACCAAGTCAGATGGTGGGGTGGTAATGAAGGGAATTAACAGAATGAGAACCAGCAAGTGACCAAGAAGGCAATCGGGGAGGGCTGCCCTGTGGAGTTGACCTCTGAGCAGAAACCTGAGTGACATGGAAGAGTGAACAGTGAATAACGATCGCTCTTTGCCCCTAAAGCCACAGCAGGACTGTAAACACCCGGCACACAGTGAGGTAATCAAATGGCTTGAAAACTCTGTCATTCCTTCTTCCTTCCTCAGGCATGCTGAGATAAACAAAGACAATAGAGGCAAGTTCCCTCAGTATGAATCCTGTAGGGAAGCAGGAACCAGCCCTGTAGGGAGATCCACGGTGGTGAAATGTGGCCCAACACTCAAGCTGGAAACGGTTGTTCCATTTCAGTCACCGTAATAAAGATCAGGAAACCCAGCCAGCCCCCAAAGCATGTCAAGGGCCAGACCCATAAGCTGGAGTTTCCAGCTTCTTGGCAGAAGGACCAGGAGAGCAAAGAAGCTGGCTTTGGAAAAAGAAGGCTGAAGGAAACTTCAGGAAAGTCGCGGGGCCCCCAAATAGCTGCATCAACTTCCCCTGCACAGGACTTTTGGGGTGGTGCCAGCTCTGGAAAGTAGTCAGACCACCCCCACCACTCCAGCAATGGGGGTCGCCATCAACAGAGATCATCCCTGGAGGGTAAAAGGCTATTTCTCATGCAAAAGCCAAGGAGGGGGGCCCAAGGACTTCACAGAAAAACAAAAACAAAACCAGAAGGGCAAGCAAGGGAACAGGCAGGATTTTGCCCCCCTCCCATTCTGATCTCTGCTTAGCCAGCAGACAAGGGAGCCACCCTGGTCCAGAGGAACTGTTGAACCCCCCTCTGCGGAGACGTGTGGAGTGGACACCAACCCAGCTCAAGACACTGGGCTACCATAGGAGTCTTTGGCCGCCTCCCTACAGCCTCTTGTGGTCAAATGAGAATATGGCGTTTGGTCAGTGGTGGGCACCTGCACGCAATCCGAGGAGATTAGAGAAATGGCGTCCATTCTCTGCCAAAGGCTACCTCCACTCTCCGTGACAATTAAGCTCTCTGGATTCCAGAAAAAGCTACTCTTTGGCTCCATCAACCTGGCAGTGGTGGCGGCTCTCAGCTGATGCTAGCCCCAGGACGCTGCACTAGCCTCCACGGTTTCCCTTGGCCCTGGCCATAGCTTTGTAAGGGCTGCGTCTTCCAGTCACCCTTCTTTAACCACTTAAGGTCCCTGCCCATTACAGGGTTTAGCGACTTCAAGATACACACAGTCACACCCTTACACACACACACACACACACACACACACACACCAATGCATCCACGCGTGCACACAGTGGCACGCTTACACACGCACACTCACTGTGCACACACAAACACACATGCACACAGATTTACACACATGCTCCCATCCATGCACCCAATTACGTGGATACACTCACATACACACACCGTCGCACATGCATACACACAGTAGCACGAAGGCACACACAGTCACACATACACTTAGACAAAGACACGCTCACACACATGTTGAATTAATGGAGACCAGAGGCCAGGCCAGAGCCTGTTGTCCCCAAAATTTCCAGCAGAGGGCGTCGCCCACATACCCAAGAAAGGAAAGACACCCACAGCAGTTAGTGACAGCAGGCTCCTGTCCTTTAGAATCAATACACGCAGGTGCAGCAGAGTCCTGGGGATCGATGGGCTTCATGCCTCTCCTCCTCCCTCTCTCATTAATTCACCATCACAGTCCTTAGCAGAAACTCAAAGCCTGTTTGTAGTGCAAGAGGAGACATTGAACACAAGTAGAGCTCACTCTTTGGAGGAGTTAGCTGCACGATGGAGGGAAGAAATGGTTCATCAGTGGGAAAGTGGGTCAAGGGAAGGGACATTTTAAGACTGAGGAAACAACAACATTTTCTGTGTTCCAATGGGAATTACCTAATGGAGTTCAGGATACATGATCAATAGACAAAAATGTATACAAAAGATATTCTACCTAGAATATAGAACATAGAAATTCTATTTCTATATTCCAGGGATTAGAAAACTATGGTCCATGGGCCAATCTGGCCTGTGGCCTGTTTTCGTATGGTCTATAAGCTAAGAGGTGTTTTTATATTTTAAGAGGACTGTAGGGGGCACCTGGGTGGCTCAGTCGGTTCAACGTCCGACTTTGCTCAGGTCATGATCTCACGGTCTGTGAGTTCAAGCCCTGCATCAGGCTCTGTGCTGACAGCTCAGAGCCCGGAACCTGCTTCAGATTCCGTGTCTCCCTCTCGCTCTCTGCTCCTCCCCCGCTCACACTCTGCCTCTGTCTCTGTCTCTGTCTCTGTCTCTCCCTCTCTCAAACATAAGACGATTGTAAAAGAAGAGGGGCAAGAGGAAGAGGAGATCCTGGATGGGATGTGCAAAGCCTAAACTGTTTCCCATATGGTCCCTTGCAGAAAAAGAATGCCAAATCTGCTGGATAGAAGCAACAAACAATCGGAACAATATTTTCATATACCCATTTTAAAGCAGTATGCACCAGAAAAAGTGAAATACTGCGGTATAAATCTGACAAAATGTGCTCCAGATTTCTGTGAAGAAAATTTGAAAACACTTGTGGAAGAAACCCAAGAAGGCCCCAATTCAGGGAGAGAGAAGCAATATTCATGGATTGAAAGACTCCACCTTGCTAAGATAGTAAGACTCTGCAAATTGATTTATAGATTTGAAGAAATCACAACCCTAATCCCAGCAGGACTTTTTGTAGAAATAGATAAGCTGATGATAAAATTTACATGAAATTGCAAAAGATTTAGGATAGCCAAAAATTTCTTGACAAGGACAATTTTAATGGAAGCTTTGCATTGGTTTGCATTTCCCTAAGGTCTAATGATGTTGTCCATCTTGTCATGCACTTATTGGACAATGAAAGAGCATTTTTTAAACAGAAGATGACGTGTAAATGTAAATGCACATTTTAGATGTAAATATAATTTTTACTTGCATAACATTACAATCGAATACAAGCTGGAAGTATACGTGAGAAAATATGAAGGGATTATTTTGACTTGTTGGAATTATGGATATAAAAGTGATTTTTATTTCTTACTTTTCCTTCTTGGTGTTTTCTTCTAGGAAGACGTATTATTTTGCGACACCTGGGTGGCTCAGTCAATTGAGCCTTTGACTCTTTTTTTTTAGGACTAATTATTTTAAGTTTACTTATTTATTTTGAGAGAGACAGAGAGAGAGTACAAGCAGGGGAAGGGCAGGGGGTGGGGGGGGGACAAAGGATCTGAAGTGCAGGCTCTGTGCTATTAACACAGAGCCCAATGTGGGGCTTGAACTCATGAACAGTGAGAAGGTGGCCTGAGCTGAAGTCAGATGCTTAACCGACTGAACCACCCAGGCGCCCCAGGAGCATCTGACTCTTGATTTCACCCCAGGTCATGGTCCCAGGGTAGTGAGATCAAGCTACGTGGGTTCGCTCTCCCCATCCCTCTGCCTCTCACTCCACTGGCGCTTTCTTTAAAAAAAAAAACAGATGTATAGTTTTGGGAATATGGAAAAAAATTTTTTAGTTTATTTATTTATTGGGTGTGCGGGGGGGGGGGGGGGGCACAGGAAGAAGGAGAGAGAATCCCAAGCAGGCTCCGCGCTGTCAGTGCAGAGCCCAACATGGGGCTCGAACCCACGATCCTTGAGATCATGACCTAAGCAGAAACCAAGAGTTGGACGCTTAACCAACTGAGCCACTCAGGCACCCCAATGGGAAAAGTAATTTTAGTTAAGAACTCGGCAAGAAAAACATGTTATTTTCAGTTTAGAATATACTAAATATTTATTCATTTAAGGTTGCAATGTTCCTTTCTTCTTTTGCAGTCACTAGGCCTCCTGGGCCCCCCATCTGTGGGCCCAGAAAGGTTTGGAGGCCCTGGACTCAGTAGCCCAGGGCAAGTACTCCTACAGCTTGAGAGGAGGGAGTCCCGGAGCGGCCGCTGTCCCAGGTGCTGAAGGAGGCCCTTCCACTCCCACCCCCCACCCCCCACCTTCTTTTCTCTCTTGGGACCCTCGTGACGTCCACCTCTTGAAACACGTAAGCAAAAATGAAGTCCGGATCATGCCTCTTTAGACGGATTTTGTTTTTGTTTTTGTTTTTTTTTAGTTCCTAGCTCAAGGCCAGCTTGGCATCAAAGGCCCTTGAAGTTACTCAGAAGTAACTACGGATATTCAAAACAAACTGGATCTTCTGTTTTTCTTTTTCTTTAGATTTAAACATTCGTTATTTTAATCTTTTATAATTTACGTCCACATTAGTTCGCATATGGTGCGACAATGATTTCAGGAGTAGATTCCTTAGTGCCCCTCACCCATTTAGCCCATCCCCCTCCCACAACCCCTCCAGTAACCCTCAGTTTGTTCTCCCTATTTAAGAGTCTCTTCTGTTTAGTCCCCCTCCCTGTTTTTATATTATTTTTGTTTCCCCTTCCTTATGTTCACCTGTTTTGTCTCTTAAAGTCCTCATATGAGTGAAGTCATATGATATTTGTCTTTCTCCGACTGATTAATGTCACTTAGCATAATAGTTCCATCCACGTAGTTGCAAATGGCAAGATTTCATGCTTTTTCATTGCTGAGAGATACTCCATTGTGTGTGTGTGTATATATATATATATATATCTATATATATATATACCACATCTTCTCTATCCATTCATCCATCAACGGACATGTGGGCTGTTTCCATACTTTGGCTATTGTCGATAGCGTTGCTATAAACATTGGGCTGCATGTGCCCCTTGGACATAGCACACCTGCATCCCTTAGATAAATACCCGGTAGTGCAATTGCTGGGTTGTACGGTAGTTCTATTTTTGGTTTTTTGAGGAACCTCCATACTCTTTTCCAGCGTGGCTGCACCAGCTTGCGTTCCCAACTAACTACATCTTCTAATGATAATTTTCTTCACAGGAGATTGTCACATTTCCCAATACTTAAATTTAACTTTTGCGACTGCAGCCTTTTAAAATTTAGAATACGATGCAAAAAGAAGAGACTACTTACCACCTATTGATTGAGTGATGTTGCTCATGTTTCCTTATTCAGTCTCTCCATCAGTGTAACAAGGTGGCTATAAGTGTCTGGTAACAGAAGTCAGCCTCAGAGAGACCAACAATTTCCCCCCACCCAAACAGCTAGTGAATAGCAGACTGTGATTGTACCCTTGGCAGTAAAACTCCGAGGTGCCGTGGATCCAGGGTCATCTGAACCTAATTGCATCTAGTTATCTGCCCCACCTTCCTTGAAGAGTAGTCTTACCTCCTGGATCCAGGATGAAGCTGCAGGTGCCCACATCCCCCAAGAGGCAGCAAAGAAGAAAGGGGAAACTGGACAGAGAGAGTGTCTACCTCTCCATAAGGAGAGCTTCTAGAATTACCAGGTACTCTTTGACTTTTCCTATGGGACAGGGTATAGTCATTTAGCCAATCTAGTTTCAAGAAAAGCATTCGAGTGCAATCTGTATTTCAGCCTGCCGTGCACCTAAACTAAAAACTAAGGGTTATAGGAAGGCAAAAATGAATATGAGGATACACAGTTAGCAGTCTCCAGCACGGTCCATCCTGTTGACAAAACATCCAATGTGTACCCCTCTCTCTAACCAGGAACATCCCCGGGGGAGCCAGTCTCAAAGACCACCTGCTACCTCCATGTAGCCCAAATTCCAGGATCTCTGGGGGATGTGCTGTCCCCTCCCTGAAACCCTGATGTGAGCTTTTGTGGTCCAGAAATCTATACACTTAAAGGCAATCATCGCCCCGAATACATTCAACAATAGAGGGATAACTGGAACATCACCATTTAAAATTCCAACTGCAGGGTGCCTGGGTGGCTCAGTTGGTTAAAGGTCCTACCCTTGATTTTGACTCAAGTCATGATCTCACAGTCGTGAGACTGAGCCCCATGGTGAGCCCTGAGCTGGATGTGAAGCCTGCTTAAGATTCTCTCTTTCCCTGGTCCTCTGGTTCTCTCTCTCTCTCTCTCTCTCTCACACACACACACACACACACACACACAAACTAAAATGAAATGGATAAATTTCCAACTGAGACTTCGTGTTCCATTAATGGCAAACTAGGTTATTGGGATTAACCTTTCAATTTAAAAAAACACAACTCTCATAGCTGGATACTTTTCCAATTACTTTTTTTTAAGTTTACTGATTTATTTGAGAGAGACAGAGACAGTGCAAGTGGGGGACGGGCAGAGAGAGGGGGGGGGAGAGAGAGAATCCTGAGCAGGCTCCACGCTGCCAGCACAGAGCCCCATGCAGCCCTCAAACCCACGAAACTGTGAGACCACGACCTGAGCCAAAACCAAGAGTCGGACGCCTAACCAACTGAGCCACCCAGGTGCCCCCTTTTCCAATTTCTTAAATGCATACATGACCTGAAAAGACAGTAAAGAATTACACAGATGTCACTCAAGGGGCACCTGGGTGGCTCAGTCAGTTGGGCGTCTGACTTCGGCTCAGGTCTGATCTCACAGCTCGTGAGTTCAAGCCCTGCATCCGGCTCTGCTGACAGCTCAGAGCCTGGAGCCTGCTTCCAATTCTGTCTCCCTCTTTCTCTGCCCGTCCCCCGCTTGTGCTCTGTCTCTCTCTGTCTCTCAACAATGAATAAATGTGGGGATAAAATTGAAACAAAGATGCCCCTCAAATAAAAAAAAGAAGTCTGGGGGCTCCTGGGTGGCTCAGTCAGTTGAGCATCTGACTTTGGCTCAGGTCATGATCTCCCGGTCTGTGAGTTCGAGCCCCGCATCAGGCTCTGTGCTGCCAGCTCAGAGCCTGGAGCCTGTTTCAGATTCTGTGTCTCCCCCTCTGTCTGACCCTCCCCCACTCATGCTCTGTCTCTCTCTCTCTCTCTGTCAAAAATAAATAAACATTAAAAAAAAGAAAAGAAAAGAGAAACCTGGAGTCAAAGGAGCATGAATTATACTTTTGCGCTGGAGCGAGTCAGGGAAGTGTGAAACTGTTTTGACGGCTTCACCGCCAGGGGAGAAAAATCAAAGCCTAGAGTGACATGCGAAAGAAAAGTTGTAAGAAGATCCTCCCTACATAGGTGGAAGCCTCCAGGAACTACACTGCTCAGGGGGAGAAGACACCGGCAGAGGGGACTGCAAGTGTGACCTCTGCTGGAATTTAAACTGCCTTAGTGATCTTGGCACCACAAGCCTTGAACTCCATTGAACATCATCCTTGACCAGCAAGACTCGAAGAATGCCTCCTAGAGAAAGCTACCTTCTCCAAATTCTACACATGTTATTTCAAATATGATAACGGATACTCAAGCAAAGATAAACAGGCACACGAGACCACTAACCCTACCAGTGAAAACTAGCAAGAACAACAGACCACATAACGGATACAATGATTGCCATGATCAGACACACAGGAGAAAGCATCTATGTTTGTTTCAGTGAACATAGTGACCATGGAAACATAGTGAAGGATTCTGGGGTAAGAAAAGTTTGGGTATCATAGATAGGAACAGAGGTCAGAGTGGCAGAGAGTGGTGCCACTATGGGTTCTCCACTGTGACCCTGAGCTTCAAACATGCCCCTCAGTCAGTCTCTAACGGTGGTCCCTATCCTACTCAACCACCTCCCATAGCACCCTATTGCCTACAGGATAAAAGCCCTTAGTGGGCTCTGGGAGAACCCGCAATCAGCATGGGGCGGGGGGGGGGGGGGGAGCCGTGGTCAGCTGGAAATGCTGCCAGGGTCTTGCGCTCACACCCCAGCCTCCCCTCCACCCCACCCCTCGCCCTCGCCCTCCCACTGCGTTCCCGCAGGTCCCGAGCGCCCCCTGCTGGCTATCAGTGGCGCTCGGGCAGAGGAGACCACACAGTTCTAGTCCTGGGAATCCGCCAGGGGGCGTGTGTAGGGTCGGGGTGGATCCCAAGCCAAGGGGAGCTGGCGGGTCACTGGCGGCCCGCGCTCAGCGGCTCCACCCGCAGCCAAAGCCCGCCCTCGGCGCGCAGGATGAGCTCCGGCTTCCTGCGCGGCTCCTCCTTGTCGGGCAGGACCCGAAAGCGCAGCAGCGTGAGCGCCAGGACCACCTTTATCTCGGTCAGGGCGAACGTCTGCCCGATGCAGTTCCTGCGGGCGGCAGTGGGCACTCACTCGCCAGGGACCCCAGCAGGTCCCGTCGCGCCCCGAAACTGGCCCGGGACCGCCAGCCCCGCCCGCAGGGATACCGGAGGGGACTAACCGTGCCCGGGACCCCCATACGGGGGTCCCTGAGCTTGGCTCAGATCCCAGCCCTGAGCTCCCAGACAGAAGGAAGGGGCTCTGAGCACACCGCGGAGCCCTCCTTGGACCCAGCCACCCCCCACTGCCCAGGCCTTTACCCCCAACCTCTGGAGGAGGGGAGAGAAGGAGAACCATCCTCAACACCCCCTTTCCCGCCCGCACAGCCACGTCTGGGATCTCAGGCCCAGGCCCCTGTCCTCACCACCTCATCCCCACCTCAGATGCCCGCTGCGCTCACCTGGGTCCCGCGGAGAAGGGAATAAAAGCCAGGGAAGACCTTTCCTTGATGTTTTCTGGGTCAAAGCGGAAAGGATTGTATACCTGGGGGCGGAGAGACGTGGGACTGTTGGATGGGGTTTCCCAGGACAGCAGGCTTTGGAGACACAGGTGTGCCTTTCATGGAGGGAGCGATTTGCCAGGTCAGAACCCTGAGCCCTCCCTTAGGCTCCGCTAGGGAAGTGGCCAAGCATGAGGGTGGGCGGAGGGGAGGGAGGGGGAGGCAGCACCTCAGGGTCTGGCCACACGGATGGATTGTGGTGGATCCCGAAAATACTAACGAGGCAGACAACACCTGTGGGATGGGAGGGGCCAGTCAGGAAGGGTTTCACCCTGCCTGATGGGCCCCTCTTCCTGCCCACGAGGCTCCTCCTTCTGGTCTTATGGGAACCTTTGGGGATGACCCGGCCATCTGGGAGTACGACGTCCTGGGTACAGCAGCGGGAGACGACTGTGACCGGGGGGTGCAACCGCAGACTCTCCTTGATGCACATGGTCAGGAAAGGCAACTGGGCCAGGTCGTCCCTAAGGAAGCCCCCTCACAGTTAGGCAGGGATCGAATCAGACTCCCGCAGACCTCCAGTTGCTCCCCGGATTCTGTGTCTCCCTCTCTCTCTCTCTCTCAGCCCTTCCCTGTTCTCTCTCTCTCTCTCTCTCAAACATAAATATTAAAAAAAAATTTTTAAGTATTTCTGAGCAAAGCCCAACATTCACACAGTACCTTTCAAAGTTAGAAAGTTTTAAGTTATACAATTTATTTGAAAAGGAAAAAAAATCCCTTTGCTGGACTTACCAGGTTATTTGAATAAATAAAAGGCACCCTCCTAGGTGGGATACCTAATATAACGGTGTGGGTTCTTTGTAAGTTAATTACTGTATCCAATACACCCAATTAAAATCTACTTGGTGTTTTTGGAACTTAGCGATCTTATTCAATTTGAAAAACTTAAAGTTCAAGAGTTGTGGTCGATTTAAAAAAACAAAAAAAGAGAAGTCATCCACCTGATATTAAGACCCATTACGAAAATATGGTGATAATTCAATTAAATTAAAATCAATTCCATTAAAAGGCAGCAAGGCACTGTTGCAAGAACAGGAAACCAGACCCACAGAACAAGATAGAGAGCTCAGAGACAAGTACGTGAATAGGTGAAAACGCAGCATCCGGTAAAGGAGGCCCCGCCACCCCCAGACAAGGGAGGGTTCAGACACAGACACAGACACCCCCACAGTCGCACCAACACACTCCAAAAGCCTGAATCATCATGCACTCCACGTATAAGATGGGGTCTTCTCTTACACGTGAAAGATAAAGAAATAAGGGTAAAAGAAGGTATAATACAGAAGACAACTTTCTGACCGATGAGTACGAAAGAATTCTTAAACCCCAAAACATAAACCAGAAGACAAAAAAAGAAAAGGAAAAGAAAGGAAAGAAAGAAAGGAAGAAAGAAAGAAAGAAAGAAAGAAAGAAAGAAAAGGAAAGGAAAGAAAAGAACAAAAGAGAAAAGAAAAAAAAAGAAAAGAAAAAACATGCACAGAATTAAGGATTTCTGTTTAACAAAGCACTCCATTCTATGGAACAATTAACATTCAGATGAGAGATTCACAGAAGATGGTTGCAGTAAATATATTGATCTAGAAGAATATCTTGAATAGACAAGGAATTCCTACCGATCAACAAGAGAGATGGCAGGCAACTCAAAAGAGTAGACAAAGGACATGGTCTAGAAATTCATGGGAGCTCAAACTCAGAGATTTAAAACATGAAGAGATGGGGCGCCTGGGTGGCTCAGTCGGTTGAGCATATGACTTCGGTTTACATCATGATCTCGAGGTCCATGAGTTCGAGCCCCGCGTCGGGCTCTGTGCTGAGAGCTCGGAGCCTGAAGCCTGCTTTGGATTCTGTGTCTCCCTCTCTCTCTGCCCCTCCCCCACTTGTGCTCTCTCTCAAAACTAAATAAATAACCATTGAAAAAAAATAACTAAATAAAACGTGAAGAGATGCTCCAAGTCACCGATTACCAGAGAAATGGAAATTATATAACAATGGGATGTTACCTCATATGTATTCGAGGTGAGAATTAACAAGGTGGGTGATGGTAAAGCCTGGCTGAGGCACCGGGGTGGGTGGACCCCACACACTGACAGTAAAGGTATGGACAGGAGCCACCACTCTGCAAGGCATCGGCATGGTCAAGGAAAGGCAATGTGTGTTTCATGACCCAGCAAGTTGGCTCTCAGCCTAGGACCTGGAGAGATTCTCAGACAGGTAGATAAAGACATGAACAGCAAGAGGTTCATTGTGGTCATGAGATGGAAACCTCCTGGATATTTAGGTCCAAGGCACTAGAGAGAAACTTTCCATATGACACCGTTTGAAGTGGGACAAAGTGCACTAAGTGTTTGAAGTTGAGAGACACACAAAAACACTTCTCCACTTCACACAACTGCCGTACTGAGCCCAGCCTTGAAGTTGAAGGCACTACCTCCAAAGTGTTCAGTCCAACATCTCCTCCCCATCCTTCATGCCTTGGCCCCCAATCTCCCTGGAACCCCCAGGCTCCACCTCATCTCCTCCAGTTTGCAGATATGTTTAATTTGAATATCTGACTTGTCTCTCCCCTGCTCAAACATCTCCCATGGCTCCCCACTGCCTTCCTATATTAGTCACGAATCTCCCTTCAAGAAAGAACTTGATGTCCAGCTCCAAGGAGTGCAGTTGGCTGACAGCCTCCAGTTAGAGGGCCTCTGGGCTCTGCAGCAGCATTCACGCCAAGGCCACACTCTCTTGGGCAGATCCCAGCCACTGAGAGAGCATGGTGGGCCCCTACTTTCTGACCACTTCTGCCCAATGTGAGACTCCCTCCCTGAGAGCAGTATCCCTGTGCACTTTTATCTTTTATCCAATACTGGCTTCCCAGAGGACTTGAACTGACACCTTTGGAAAAACTTCACGTGGTTTCCAAAGCAGACCAAGAAGGGCTTCCATTACCAACTACCAGCTCCAGCCTCACTGGGAGCCTCGCAGATGCTTCACACTGTAAATATCACAAGGATCCAGCCACGTTTACTTCCTCCCAAACACGCCAGGCCCACCGCTGCATGCCTCCGTCAGGGCCTTTGCCCAAGCTGTCCGTAAGGCCTGAAGCACTGTCCACTACCCATTCCCAGAGGGCTGAATTCATATTTGCTTCTTTGCTACCCAGCCTCACCCCCTTCTTTCCTCCATGATCCAGCCTTGACCAAGTAGGACTTGAATGGCACTGGACATGGAGTTGAGAAGGGCCGGCAGGGTAGACATGTTTACTGAACCAAGCAATGGGTAACTGTTTTACCCTCAAGGACCACTTGTGAATCCCTGGGATAGATAGTAGGTGGGAATTAGATATAAGAGCAAAAATTAAGAGTAAGGGTCTTTGGGGGAAATGTGCAACTTCAGGCAGAAAAGCAAGGGAGAGAAGTTCATTTACTCAACACACGCTGGATGGCATCTATCTGTTCTACACACATTGTCACGGTTCTCCAAGCAGCCCTTGGAGGAGACATTCCCTGACCTGTCCCGCCCCCATTTCCAGAGGAGAAAAGTGGTATTCAGAAAAGGGAATTGGTTTTATTCAAGTCACATAGCAAGCAAGCAGGGCAATAAATGTGGGCACTCCAATCTTTCTGTTGCATAAGCCTGCTTTCCCCTGCTCTCCAGGCTGGGTACCATACCCTTGCCTCTGGGTGCTGCTCCTAGTCTCTCTAAGCAACAATGACACAATCAACAAAAAGTTCTTTCCCCTTCCCCAGCAGGGGAGCAGAGCCAATGAGAAGGGTTCCAGAACAGGACATGAGGACCTGCACTCACCATTCAATCTCTTTAGACTCACGGTCCTTCAGGAGCTCTTGCACCTCCTGCCGACAGTGCTCTTGATACTCTGGGTGCTTCGCAAGGTTGTACAGGACCCAGGAGAGACCACTGGCCGTGGTGTCATGGCCTGAGAGGCAGCCAGACAGGCTTGGGTCTCTGGGCTTGTTCAGCACCAGAGGGCGGACAGCGCCCTTCGTTAGGGCCCTCAGGGAGGATGGGGAAGATGGGGTGGGATGGGGTGGTCCAGGGCCCACCTGCCAAGTCCCTGGGATTGGACAGACTCCTACCCCCTGCAGTCCCACACTGGGATGCTTACCCCCAAACATGAAGGTGTCAGCTTCAGCTCGGATATCCTCATGGGACAGTTCCTTCCCATCTTCATCCTGCAGAAAGGGCACGACCTCCTGAATCACACCGGCTCGGAGGGCACCTGAGTCTCGCCTGAAACAGTCCCTCAGGCTCCATCACCAAAGCAGGATTCGTCCCTCATCACCTCTAGAGCCCTATCCCACAGGTTTCCCTGTATCCAGCTTTTTTCTCCCAAGCAGCCTTCTACAAAGTCATGTCTAAAACATATCCCTGACCTGTCTCTCCCTTCCTCAAGCACCTTCCGTGGCTCCTCAGTACCCGCTGGGTCAAGTCCAAGTTCTCCCATCTGACATTTGAAGTCAAGGTCCATTCTAACTCTTGAATTCTGATCCCAGGGAAGCCCACCTTGGCCAGCAGGAGCACATCAATGAAGTCCAAAGTCTTGGCCTTAGCCTTGGCCTTGAGGAAGTCATGGGAGCCCTCAGTAAGGAGGGAGCGGCGCCGCTCCTGGATGATGGCATCTGTGAAGTTGTGCACCAGGTCACAAGCCCTGCGGAAGCGCTGCCCATCAGGGGTGAGGTAGTACAGCAAGTCCGGGTGCAGGAAGATCTGCCTCTGCCGTTTCACCACAAGGGCACTGAGCTCCAAGATGGCAGCAATATATTCGCTGGGGCTCCTGAAGGGTCAGGCCATAGAGAACAGCTCCTTAACCCACATGAGGCCCTAGGAGTGCCTTCCAACCAGAACCTCAGAAGCATGTCCCTGCAAAACAGAGTGTCCTCCAGGCATGCTTCTCTCTCCACCTGCCATCTCTGTCAATGCAATCATGGCCCAGACGCTGGAAAGACCTTGGGTATCACACTCATCTCTCTTCTGCCCTACACAGTATCTGCTCCTGCCCATTCCTCCTTAATTTCCCCCAAATCTCCCCCATTTTCGCCACCACATTCAAGCTGCCTCCTCCTCAGCTTCTGTGTCTAGGTGACAGTTCGTCCTCTCTAGAGTCTGATGTCCAAGAACAGCTTTGATCATGGCCTTCTGCTCAAACACCTCCCACATTCCATCCCTGGAAACCTCAGGATAAAGCTCAGATCCTGTTCCTTCACTTTTCAATATCCTTAAGATTAGCCCCCCTGCCAACCTTCAATCACATTCCCAAGGTGGCACATGCTTTATTCATCCTAGTCCTGTTGCCCTTTATCAAGCATTTTTGCTTACCTGAAACTTTACCTTTCTCTTTCCCTTCCTTGTCCTTCTTTGTCTCACTCTGATCCATCTCCTCCAGGAAGTCCCATCTGATCGCCCTGGCCAGCCCTCCCTTCTCCATCGACTCCCTTGGGTCTACAGTTCATGTTCCCAGGTCCTGAGCAAGCACTCACTCCTGGCAATTGCTGTCAAAACTGAAGACACATTTCTGCAGACTGTCCAGGGTCATGAGGCTGATGTGCTCAAACATGTCCAATCGGGTGCTGCCCTCTGAGACTAGGCACTTCCACTTGGCCTGGACAGAGAAAGGGGCAAATCTGGGGCTGGGACCTACCTCCTCTGAGCTCTCCCTCAGTCCCAATCACCAGGATGGACTCCCCAAAACCCAGGCTCCTGGTCCTCCACCCCAGGCACCCATCTCCAGGGAGGACCAGGCTTGGCTGGGAATAGAAACTCTTACTATTAAGACCCAATGGCTGGGAGTCAGGAGACCTCAGTTCAAATCCTGGCTCTGCTTCCTACACCCCTGTGTGCCCTTGGTCAACTCACTGCTGCCCTCTGGACTCCACCTGTCAAAGCTTCAGTAACAGTTAAGATGACTTGCTCTGTTGTCAGACAAACCAGGTTGGAATCCCAACTCCATTTATTAGCTCACTTGCTAGCTGTGTGAACGGGAGCAGGCTCCCTAACCTCTCTGAGCCTCAGTTTCATCACCTGTAATGAGACAATAATCATCATCTCTACCTTATATGGTTGTGGAAATTAAAGAAGACAACGAGTGCAATAGAACTGGTGCATGAGGGGCAGTGGGGAGACTGAGTCGATTACGTGTCCAACTTGGGCTCAGGTCATGATCTCATGGTTCCTGATATACACCAAGAGCTAAGTAACCACTAGCTCTCACCCTCATCTTCGTCATTATCATAGAGGTAGGCGACTGCTGCAAAAATGTCTCCATTTCTTCATCCCTCCCTATACCTTCACCCTTTGCAATGAGGGTTGGCAGATCTTCCATTAGGAGGTAACCTCTTTCTCCAGCTCTTGAATTGGAGCTGGATGTGGGACATGCTTCCGCCAACAGAAGAAGGTGGAGGTCCTTGTTGCCTGTTCTGAAACTAGGCTTCAAGAGGTACTGCATGTTTCTGCTTGTTCTGTAGGAGCCCAGGGTCTACCATGCAATCAAGCCTAGGCTAGCCTACTGGAAGATGAGGGACAAATGCAGGAGTCTGGTTGTCCCACCAAGGCCATCCTAGACTAGCCAACCATTAGCCAAGCCCCAAATGTGTGGCAGAGCTGAGCCGGGAAAGGAGGGCTGTCTCCCAAACCCAGCCATGGCCCCAGACACGTGAGTGACTCCAGCCAAAATAAGAACTATTCTCCGGACTCATCATCTTGCGAGCAATAAAACACAAATTCTTTTAACCTCATGAGTTTTAAGGTGCAGTTCAGTGAACAAAGAGCTACCATACAATCTTCATCATTAGTGTCTCAAGTTTCACAGAGTTTCAGTGAGGCAGATTAGAAGCTAACACCTTCCGAGCACCTACAATGTGCCAGGACCATGATTCCATTACATCATCTTGACCACCCTTTAAGAAGGGCTTATGATCTTCATTTGACAGATGGGGAAACTGATGCTTGGAGAAGAAATAGAATGGCCTGAAAGTCATCTAGCAAAGCCAGGACTCCAGGCCACTCCCCTTTTCCCAAGGCTCCAGCTGGGTCCCTGGGTTTCAACTCACATGCATGATGTCTGCACTTTTGTTGAAAATCTTCACATAGGATTTCAAGATTTCAAAGTGGAAGGCAGGTGTCAGCAAACGACGGTGGTGGCTCCACTTGTCACCAGCAGTCAGCAGGAGCCCATCCCCTAGTAGAGGCAGCCACGAGGAGTAGGCCAGGGCAGTGCTTTCCCCTGAGACCCCAAGGTTGTCCCCAACCTCCTTCACTTAACAGTTACTCACCCAGCCAGGGCCTCAGAAAACTGTAGAAAAACTTATCCTTGGGCACGATGGTGGCTGGCAGGAGAGACAGATCATCAGGGGCCATAGAGAAGAGGCAGGGATGGGCTTTGGGTTGGGGGGTGGAGGATCCAAGCCAGGGGAATGCATACCCCCTCCAACCTCCATAGTGGGAATTCTATAGGGCAGAGTGGGGAGGTGAGGGGGGACAAGACCAGGCTGCAGCACAGAGCAGAGCAAAGGCACAGCCCATGGACCTACCCCTAGGTACTTAGATGTTCCCGAAAATATGGCACAACACACCCAACATGCCTTGACATGGCTCCTTGCCGGTCCGACATGTTCAAAACACCCAAGCACAAATCAGCACTCCACAAAATGCCTTTACAGGGACCTAGGACATCGCACCTGTCCCAGAACCCTCTGACATCTCCTGGGACTTCTGACATGGCCCCAACACATGGTAACGTGCCCTGACACAAAACAACATGCATAACACACACTGGCCTCATGCAGCATCCTCTGAATGGACCCAAGGACAATCTGACACGACCTCAGTGTGTCTCATAGATGGTCCCTGGCAGGACTTAAATATGGTCCCACTAATGTCCCAGACATGGCCCAGGTGTGACCTAGCCTTTCTCAGGATTCTCTTCCATCCCATAGTTATCATTAAGTGCTTAGGCTCAGGGGCTCCTCTGTCCTTAAGAGACCAAACAATGTTGCCACCCTCAGATGCTGAGCTCCCCCCACCACAACGAGCTGCCACTGCTCCCTCGTGCCTCTAGACCAGCTCCCCACAACACTCTGTGCATCTTCCCCCACAACACTCTGGCCATCTCCCTATCCCAAATCCCCTTCCAACTAAAGGTCCCTCCTACCAGAGGCAGGGCAGTCAAGAACACACAGAAGAAGTAAGAGAAAGCCTTCAGCATGCTTTGTGACCTTGAGAAGTTATTAAGCCTCCTTGAGCCTCCATTTCCTCACCCAGGAAATGGTCCCCTAGCAGAGATGCCAGTGAATGGACATCTGTGGTATCTGCCTGTCCATCCCCTTCTGGAACCAACACCTCGCTCCTCTTCCTCCCTCAGTCCAAGTAGCTAGGGAGGGTGGCCATGCCACTCCATCCTCTGTTCCAGAGCTGAACATATGACCCTAACCCTTAACAATCAAGTTGCCGTGACTAGAGGCAGAATTGGTCCCTGTGACCCAAGCCAGGCCAATTTAAGAGAATCCTTCAACTATTTCTGGGTCTTCAGAGAATGAGCTCACGTTTCCATTGGGGTTCAGCTTCTTAGACACATCTGTGTCAGCATGAGAGTGAAGCTGTCACCGAGGAACACAGAACTACAAGAGAAAGACAGATTCCCAAGGGCACTGTTTGAAGACTGGATCCAACCACGCCTGAAGACAACATTCCTTCAGCTTTTCAGTCAATAGATTCCCTTTCTTCTCTTAGACAAACATTGCTGATTTTCCACCACTCAAAATTGAAAACGACTGGGAACCAGAGAGAGCCAGGGACCTGCCAGAGTCACCCAGAAGGTTAATGGCAGGTCTCCATCAATACTACCCACTTCCCTGCTCAACCTGGTCTGTCCAGAGCTGTGAAGAACTGGGAACAGGGACAAGGGAGTGGCTGGGTCGGGTGCTCCTGGGAGAGATACCTGGGGCCTGGATCAAGGGGGCAACGAACTTGGGGTGGACCAACCGCAGAAGTGGGTAGAAGGGCCCCATCCACCACAGGTTAACATCACGGAAGCTGTGGCTCAGACTCTCCATGAACCTCAAGCCTTCTTCATTGCTCTTTACCTGGGGGTGGCAGGGTGGAGGAGGAAGGCCAGGTCAGGCAGCAGCCCCAGAAGCTTACAACTTCCCACTGCATCCCCCCTTCTGCCTGCATTATTAGTCTACACCTCTACATCTCACTAAGTCAGCTTCCCTTTGTTGGTCTGTTTGTCTCTTTTTGTGTGTCTATCTATGTGCCTCTCCCTCTCCCTTCACTCTCACAATCTTCATCTGTTTCTTTAGGTAGGTGATAGACATCCAGATGATAATAGCTAGATGATGGAGAGCTACTTGATGATGAGAGATAGATGATAGATAGATAGATAGATAGATAGAGATAGAGAGATAGATAGAGATAGATGATAGAGAGATAGATATATATAGAGAGAGAAAGAAAGAGTGAGAGAGACAGAGAGAAGAGGGATGACAGATAAATGCAAAGATGGTTGTATGGATGCATGGACAGATGGACAGACAGACAGATAGATGGATGCATGGATGGATGGATGGAAAGAAAGACCGATGGATGGATGCATGCATGGATGGATGGATAGATGGATGCATGCATGCATGGACAGACGGATGGGTGGATGGACGCTTGGAGAACGGGTGGATGGATGGACAGACGTATGGATGCATGCATGCATGCATGCATGAGTGGATGGATGAAGAGGGAAAGGAAAGAGATGAGAGATGGATGGGTAGATGATAGATGATATGTGTTTGTGTATGTTTCTTTTACATTCTCTGTATGTCCTCTCTGACTCCCTCACTTTTTCTCTGTATCTCTCTCTTTCTTCACCTCTATTTCCCTCTCCATCTCTCTCACTCCCCTTGTCTGTGTCTCCTAACCTGCACACCCTCCATGGCTCCCCAGAACCCTCAGAATAAACCCCCTGCCCCTACACAGTCTGCAGCCCCACTGGCTCTGCTGTCCCCTCCACCTTCTCCCTGCCTCTCACCAGCATTGCTCTTTATGCACTCAACTCATGGTTGCTCAAAACCCTGGTGCTCGCAAGGCAGTGGGGTGGCTCAGGTGGTTAAGCATCTGACTCTTGATTTTGGCATGGGTCATGATCTCACAGTTTGTGAGTTCAAGAGCTGCACTGACAGTGTGGAGCCTGCTTGGGATTCTCTCTCCCACTCTCTCCCTCTGCCCCTCCCCCACTCATGCATGTTCTCTCTCTCTCTCTCTCTCAAAATAAATAAATAAACTTTAAAAAACAGGTGTTTGCTCTGTCCCCTCCAGGCCTTTGAGTGGGCTATTCCTCTCCACAGTATATACTTTCTCTTCTTTTCTTAAAAAATTCCTACCCATCAGACCAGACCCCCTTCCAACAACTCCTTCTCTAAGAAGCCTTCCAGCCTACCCAAACAGCAGATGCCTTGCTTCCCCTCTGAGTTCCCCTTACCCCTGTCTCTCCGTCAGACCCACTCTTACCACACAGGATTGAGGGTGTCTCTAGCTCTACATGCCCAAGATTGGGGTTCCCCCAAGACATTACCTGGGACTGAGCCTCCCCAAGGACACTCCTGAAGCAGTGTCCAGAAGAAAGCAATGACCAAGGTCGCACAAGAGCAGAAAGGACCTTGGAATCCACAGGGACCTCACAGAGCCTGGCAGGGAGGGGTATGTGGCCCTCAGATGCTGCCACAGTGCCCATGGCCACATATTCCAGATGGGTACCTGTGGCATGATGACAGAGCAGGCAATGCCACAGTGGCAAGAAATGATGGGAGCCCAAGCAGATCATAAACCCTGCGAGTAGGCAGCCACCAGCTGAATTAAGACCCTCAAGCCCTGCTCTGTGAGGTGGACCTACAAGCAAGACAGGGGCCATCACCTCCACAGAAGGAGCCACGGCAAGTTCCCCTGCAACCTCTGCAGTGGTCAGTGTGTCCAGACTCTGCATAGATGGAGGGGATCTCTGTTTCTTCCTGCTCCTTCCCTTGGGGGCAGAGGGATCCTGCAAGACTCTTCATGTCCCAAGGGTTCCTCCCAGGACACAGGAAGAAGACATGCTCCCTGCCCCCAGAGAGGCCGACCTTGGCTTGAGAAGTCAGATCTTTCTTCTCCTGGGAGTCGTTCCAATCTCAGGGAGGTGCCCACGGGAACAGCAGGGTGGCCTCACGTTTTGTACTGGGGCTCGTTCCCATGTCCTGTCATGTCCTGGCCAGTCCACACGACCCCCCCGCTCCCCAGATGGTGAAGGTATGCAGACCTTCCAGCTCTGACAGACCCTAGGACACAGGTGTGAGCTCTGCCCATCAGTCAGGAGGGCAGCTCCCACCAAGTCCTCTTCTGACCCCCAGCTTGCATGGTGTATCCTGTCTGTCTGTCTGTCTGTCTATCTGTCTATCTACCTCTACCTATGAACCTATTGACTATCTATGAACCTATCCCCTGAACCTATGGACTCCCCCATCAGCCGTGCCTTTTACAAATGAAGAAACCCAGGCCGTGTCCCCTTAAAGGAGAAGGAGGGGGGCTTGCCTCCCAGTGACGCATCTTCTCCAATCCCATGGGAAGCCCCATCCTGGCCTGACAAATACTTCCAGGTGATCCAGACAGGTGAATACAAGTCATTTTCACTTTTGTGACTGTTTCCTGCTCCTTAAGAACCCTGAGGCATTTGAGGAGATTGTCCCAGAGAGGGAGAGTGACTCAGCTGAGGTCACACAGCAAGAGGGACTGGAGGAGGGAAGAGTGACCAAGACCAGCCTCCATGGCCAAGCCCTCATAGGAGGTGTAGGAACTGTAATTTTATAACATTCCTGCTACCTCCATAACTTGCTGAGAAATTGCCAACACCCAGAATATCAGGTAACATTCAGGACACGCTTAGGACATCCTGTTGTGTAATGAGCTGGTTTGTGGGGTGGCCGGGGTGGAGCTGGCCCCTGTCCCTTTGGCATTGGATGGCCAAGGGAGGTGATGGTAAGTTCATCCAAACCTAGAACAAGGCCTCCACCATGACATTATCAAACAGTTATTAAGTGCCAACTGTATGCCAGCTCCTGAGCCGGGCATTATAGATATCAATCTATCCCCAGTGCCACTGTCCAGTGAGAGAGAGAAAAAGAGAGATAATAAACAGATAACTGGACAATTAACTGAGTGTGAGCAGGACCAAGTCAGAGGTCAAGGTCTAGGGGGGGAAGTCAAGGGAGGTTCGTAGAAATTACACCTGAGCTGAAAATGCAACCAGAAAAGGAGGGATCGACCCAGTGGCTGCAGGAAGGGAAGCCCTTCCAGGCAAAGGAGCAGCACAAGCAAAGGGCCTGAGGTAGGAAGGGTTTGGCTCGTGGAGGAGAGAAAGCAGGAGCTTGGAGGGTCCAGGGTGTGCACGGGGCCAGGAGGGCAGCAGAGCCTGGCCAGGCAACACGTGGTCTCTCTCTAGAATGATGATCAGTCTTACAGAATGGTTTTCAGCTGAGTAGTGGTGTTAACAGAAGTGAAATTTCAGAAAAACCTCTCTGGGGTTAAAGACAGAAAGGACCACAGGGGAGACTGGGGCTGGAGAGCTGGAAGCTTATAATTCATTTGTGGTGGGAGTTGATGGCCCCTTTGGGAGTCAGAGCCCCCCCAGGTGAGGCAATGGCCTGGGGAGCCAGAGAAGAGGGCGGGTCGGTTAGGACCCTGAAGCCTCCCTGCATGGAAAGGTGGGGTGAGGAAGAGCCAAGTGGAGACCAGGGCTGGGTGGTGTGCGAGAACCCAGAAGACAAGCAAGTTCTGGGCAGCTGCGGTGGTCAGCAGGACCAGATTGCTTCCGGGGGGTGATGAGGTCATGGTCATGTCCTGGAAACATGACAGGGGTGGCAACCAGGCAGGAGTGGGTGAAGACGGGCTGCCGAAATGCAGGCACTGAATGAAATAGGTTTGGTCACAAAGGTCAAGGCCAGGGTGATTCCTTCTGAAAGGGGAAGTGGTCAACTTTTATCCCAGTTGGGCAATGGGGCCCGTTGATGTATCTTGGGAGTGAAAGGCAAGATCACAAAAAGGAGGCAGAAGAAAAGGGCGCACAGCCCACCCCTCTCCTCCAGCCCAGCAGCACCCCATGGCAGGAGAGGGGAGCAGAGGCCACAACTGATTCCTGTGGGGAAGCCAAAGCCCAGAGAGGCGATGTGTTTGCCTGAGGCCAGCAAACATGGGCCAGGCAGGGAGCGGACCCTGCACGGTGGCCCCTGGCAGGATTGTGGGGACACCGGGGAACTTGGCTCTTTGCAGCCCTTCTCTGCTGTCCCAGACCCCAGCCCCACCCCAGGTCCCCGTTCCCCACCCCTGGGAAAATGCATCCACCCCGATGCCCCAGGCCTGTCCTGTCACCCACACTCACCAGTCCCAGGTGACCCCAAAACCAGCTCTGCTTCGGGGGCTGTGGGAAACACCGGAGGCGGCAGCAGGTGTCATAAAAGCTGTAGCTCCAGGCCAGGACGCGAGCCAAGAGCCAGGAGACCCCCATCAGCAGCAGGAGCAGCCATGGGGAGGCTGCCACCTGCCCGAGTCCCAGCCAGGACAGGCTCAGCTGCTGCATCCTGGAGGCAGAGATTGTCCTGAGATGAAGACAAGGGCGGAAGGTGAGCAGCACAGCTCACAGAGGGATAGGGCCCAGATTGGGAGGGACAGGGACGGGGAGGGGCAGGGATGGTGGGTGTTAAGGACTGGGCAAACAGTGGCTCAGAGAAGGGAAGAGAATCTAGGGAATTCCAGAGGAGAGGCAGAGTGAGTGGGAGATATTGGGATGGAGGAGGGAAAAGAAGGAGAGAGAGAGAGAGAGAGAGAGAGAGAGAGAGAGAAGGGAGGGAGGGAGACTGATGAAGAAATACCCAAACAGAATTGGTGGGAGGTTGCCAGGAGCTCCAGTTACAAGGAAATCATCACCACCCAGCCAGCTGGATCCCAGGAGCCACTTCTGCCTGGGGCAGTGCACCTCCCCACCCCAGACCAGAACATTCAGCTTTGACAACCCCAGCCTGTCACCTTTTGTCTGGATGGACTTATTCCACTCAAGCTCCTCTGTCCTCCTCCTGGCATGTCTTTGTTCCTGGCCCCTGACCTCCTAACCAGGGGAGGCTGGGCTTGGCTGGGTCAGCCAATGCTGGCACACCAGTCTGCCTCCTCCCCACGTGGCAGCTGCCCAAGACCTGAAGACCGAGCCAGCTGGACACAGAGAGGAACAAGTCCAGGGTCACATGGTGTGGGTGTGGATCTTCAGAACTCAGCACCTCCCACATGGGTGGGGAGTTGCAGGGATGGGCAAGCTAACAGCCACCCCTGTTCTTTCAAGGCCAGCAGGGTGAAGCAAGGAAAAGCTTGAACGTGAGAGTTCAGGTGCCATGGGGTCACAGTCCGGCCAAGCCTAGTCCCAAAACATCTCTGGGGCTCCTCTCCACGTACAAGGCAGGTCAGAGGCATGCACCATTTCCCAGCGCAGAATCAGGAAGCCTTGGGCCTCCGGGCTGCACAGCCTGGCAGGAGTTCAAGTCCTGCCTCCAAGCAGCCTAGGGCCTGGGCTGACACAAAACCGCTGGGGGCAGGAACAAAGAAGCTTTTCTGGCTGGGGGTTACCTGCATCACACTCAGGGGGTAAAAGGCCCAGTGGGAAGAAGGCACCTGGAGGTGAGGGGATAAGTCTGCAGGGGGCCCAGACAGAGCTGGGAGACCCTGCACTCAGTTCTGTCCCTTTCCGGCCCTCTCTGGGCTCAGTCTTGCCATCTGGAAAATGGGATGTCAGATGAGGGCCTGAGAGAGGACTCCTCTTGCTCAGATCCTGTCCTGATTCTGGAGTGAGGAATCCCCCCCACCCCAACCTAACCAGGTCTCCCCATGTCAAATCCCAAGGTGAGGGTGAGTTTGAAGGATGGGCCTGCTGAGCAAGAGGATTAGAAGGGACATTCCTCCTGCAATGACAGGATGTGCATTTCCTGTCCCTGACCCACACATTCCTTCCAGCCCTACCTGGTCCAGCTGCTGGTGGCCGTCCTAGAGTTCCCTCCTCCTCTGCTGCACTGGATCCATGGATCTACTTGCTAACATTCCATCCAGAGGAGGGCCAGGGCCAGGGCCACATAGGTCTGGGGAGAAGCAGGAGGATAGAGGAGGAAATAAAGGTCCAGAGAAATTCCCTCGATCCACACAGCAAAGTAATTCAATGTGACAGCACAGGGGAAGGTGAATCCTGGCACACAGTAGGTGCTCATTAACTACTCAGGGAAGAAAGGGACTTTCGTAGCCATGAGCTCTAAGAACTGACCAGTCAGAATGTAAGTCCTTAGACCCTCAGTATTGGCATTACCAGCAGCATCTTGGACCCCTGCAGGATCTCAGGCTCGAACCCAGACCCACAATGACATGGCTGTAATTGCTTTGCTATCGTCCCCAGTAAGGGGAGGGATTTAGGTCCCGTCTCCTTGAATCTCGCCTGGCCTGGGACTACTTAACAAGTAGCGTGTGGGAGAGGCTGGGCCCTGCCAGTTATGGGCCAGAAACAGGGCCAGCAGCCCACACTGACGTTTGCTCTTAGAATGCATCCCCTCAGAACCAGGCTGCCATGCTGCAAGGAAGCCCAATCCACATGGAAGGACCCCACTCTTAGGCACCTCCGATCGACAGCCCCAGCTGATTTCCCAGCAAACTGCTAGCAACAACTGCCAGCTACAGGAAGGAGCCATTTGGACATTCCAGCCCAGGTGGGCCTCCAGATGAGCTCAGGCCCAGACGACAGTGCGGAACCAGCTGGCTGAGCCCGGTCACCATGCAGCGTCACAAGAAAAGATGAAGTGGTCCTTGCTTTAAGCCACCAAGTTTGGGGGACTGTTTGTTATACAGCAATAGATCATGGGGATACCAGCTGAATCAGAATTCATGTTTTCACCCCGTGCACGTCAAAGTTTGAGACGCACTGCTGTAAGAGACCCAAGTCAGGCTCAGCAATGTACCTCCTAGGAAACTTAGCCAGTCTGTCCCTCGGTTTTTTCATTCGTCAAGCAAGGAGGAAAATCTCCTTGCTTACTGTGTGTCTATTGAGCACCTACTGTGTGCCAGGCACTATTCTAGATGCTAGGGATGCAGCAGCGAGCAGGGCAGACGTCATCCCTGCTGTCAAAGGGTTCATATCTAGTAGGGAGACAGTTCATATCTTGTTCGACTGAACAAATGATCAAGAATGTATCAGACAGTGATTGTGACATGAGGGCTTCCAGGGGGAGGTGACCTTTGAGCGGGTCCTGAATGAAGAGAGGGAGTGGGAAGTGTTGTTGAAAGGGCCCCACAGTCATGGTGTAATATGCCCAGCAGTGGGCACAAGTGAGTATGGCTTTATTCCATCGACACCCACACTGTGATTGCAGTCGACACGCCCTTCAAGGAGCCAGCCAAGGTGGCAAAATTTGTTCCGATATTCAGTCCAGAAGCAGGTATTGAAGACTGCTCCACTGCATCCAAGGACTCAAAGCCCAACAGGCCTCTGTGGTCGTGAAAGGACAGGGTCCATCCATCCAGGACTCCTCACATCCTGGATCGGGTGACAGGAAGCAGAAAGGAATCAAGAGACCCAGTGTGGGAGGCAGGAAGCCTCAAGTGGGACTTTCTGCTCTGAGTCAGAGGTGGTTGGAGTGTCCCCAGCGGTTTCTCATCCAACAAGGAATGTCTCAGCTGCCAAATGACACAAGCCTGGCTTATGGAATGGCCCCCAGCCAGCGTTGGAGGGAGGGGAGCCACACACAGAAAGGCAGAGGCTGGCTGGTCCTTCCACCCACACCCAGAGTCAGGCAGTGGACAAGTGTGTGTCTGACCAGCGCTGGCAGTCACTGTGAGTCGCCAGGCTCAGGTGCGGCCCGTCACCCCTCTGAGCCTCAGTCTTCACATCTGTAAAATGGGCTTGATAAAACCTCACAGAGCACTGCAAGCATTCTATCAGAAACAGGCCGAGAGGATAGGAGAAAGTACAACTCTGAGTGATATGTGAGTAATGTCCCTGTCTACATATAAAATTATGAGTGTGTGTGTGTGTGTGTGTGCACGCATGTTTGCATGTGCAGCGAAAAAGTTCCAGAAGATTCCACACATCACAGTGGAATTGGAGAAAGTGGAATTGGAGTCTTTACCCTTCTAACTTGCTACTTGTCTCAAATAATTTCTCCCTCCCTGAGCTGCTATAACTGTTATCACCAAAATACTAAAAGGATTTGGTGCAGCGGGGGGCACATAGTTGGTGCACAAAAGAGATGAGCGGTTTTTCTTTTGTGACACCATGAAGACACCTCTCCCAGGAGTCAGCCTGGGGTCTCTCTACAGCAAGCATGGAGGCTGCTTGGTGGCTAGAGTCTCTCTTTTCATTCCCTTGGCCTTTGGGAAGGAACAGGTTTTGGATTCAGCCCAACAGAGTTCAGATCCCAGCCCTGCTCCTCACTGGCTGTGTGACCTGGAGCAAGTCACTTGTCTTCTCTGAGCCTCATGCCCTCCTTGCTAAAACAGAGAGGTGGGCTTATACCTCCCAGGCAGTTCATTCTTGAACCACAAACTGTACTTGGGCATTTACTCTGTACCAGGCACAGTGCTAGGACCCAGGACCTGGGATGAACAAGACAGATGGGGTCTCTGGGTCATGATGCTCATGTCTGACGGGGGAAGCCAACGGGAAACAAGACCAAGTCAGATGGTGGTGGCAATGAAGGAAATTAACAGAGTGAGACATGCTAGCAAGTGACCAAGGGGGCTATTCAGACGCGGCAATCAGGGAGGGCTGCCCTGTGGAGGTGACCTTTGAGCAGAAACCTGGATGGTGGGGAGGCGCAGTCCGTGCATGAGAACCACTCCCTGAAGCTGTGCCAGAGCTGCAAAGGCCCAGCACAGGGTGGGGCACACACTTGTCTTCCTTACACATGCCCATTCTTGCTCCCATCCTCGGACGTGCAGAGACACTCAGGGCTGGAGGGGCTCCTGCGATGGGGTGGTGGCGGCAGCAAGGAGCAGCTCAGCTGGAGCCCCGCGATGGTTGGGGAAATGAGCCCAGAAGCCGGCGGCGTTGAGGTTTTACTCCATGTAATTGAGAACTTGAAACCCACAGGGTTCTGAAGCCGTGCTGAGGGCAGGACCAGCTGGCAGAGCAGCCCGATTCCCAGTCCAGGCGGCAGAAGTGGCCTGGGAGGCAGAAAGCCTTAGAGGAAAACTCAGGAAAAGCTCAGAGAGCACACACCAGCCAGGAACAACCGCGAGGGTATTGTCGTGGGCATTGAATGCACTGATATCCTCCCCCTCCTCCCCCCTGCTCTCTCTTCTCCCTCCTCCCCCTCTCCCTTCCGCCTCCACCTCTCCCCTCCCTCCTCCCTCCTCCTCCTCTCCCCACTTCCTTCTCTCTCTGTCTCCCTCTCTGATTATTGGGTGATGATTGCTCACAAAAACTAGCCTAGCCACCACCAACACCCCAAGCCACAGAAGAGAGACTTGGAGAAGGGACCCTGGAGCAGTGTAATGTCATAAAAAGAGACATTTGCTGGGCGTCTGGGTGGCTCCGTCGTTAAGCATCTTGGGCTCAGGTCAGATTTCACGGTTCATGAGTTCGAGTCCCACATCAGGTGAGCACGAGCCTCGCTTCCGCTGAGCTCCGTCTCTCTCTCTCTCTCTCTCTCTCTGTTTCTCTCTCCCTTTCTCTTTCTCTCTCTCTCTGCCCCTCCTAGGATTCTCTCTCTCTGCCCCTCGCTCATTTGTGCCCTCTCTCTCTCCCTCCCCCCCACAAAGAGAGACCCTTTGCCCCCTCTCCTCCCCACGTGGTAGATCACAGATCACAGATGTCAGCAAAGGCTGTGCTACCCCTTCCTTGAGAGGCTGCGATGATCAATTTTTCGTGTCTGCTACACTAGGCCCCCGTACCCAGCTATTTACCTAAACATTTACTAGGTGTTCCTGTGAAGGTGTTTCGTAGATAGAGTTAATACCTACGATCAGCTGACTTCAAGGAGTCAGTTACAGCACTCCAATGCAAATGGGCTTTGTGCAGTCAGCCGCAAGGCCTCAGGAGCAAAAATTGAGAAAAGAAATTCTTCCTTGAGCTGCAGCACCGATCCCTACCCGAGTTTTCAGCCACCGCCCCACAGACTTCACGCTCGCCAGCCCCCTAGTCTCACGAGCCAATGCCTTAAGATAAATCTCTCTCAATAGACAGACGGATGCTATCCTGTTTCTCTGGAGAACACCGACTGACAGAGATAAAGAATTCCCTTCACCTTGAACCTGAGCTGTCCTCAGTGACTCTGGGGACTTACGAGTCTAGGTCGTGAGAAGACTGCCAGCTGCCTTGGAATACACCCTCCAGGATTCAGCTGCCATGTTAAGAGGAAGCCCAAGGGTCGCCTGGGCGATTCAGTCAGTTAAGCATCAACTTTGGCTCAGGTCGTGATCTCACAGTCCAGGAGTTCAAGCCCTGTGTCGGGCTGTGTGCTGACAGCTCAGAGCCCAGAGCTTCGGATTCTGTGTCTCCCTCTCTCTTACTCTGTCTCTCTCTCAAAAATAAATGGTTAAAAAAAAAACACTTTTTTTAGTAAATAAAGAAAATAGAATGGTGGATTTGGGGCACCTGGGTGGTTCAGTCGGTTAAGCATCCGCCTCTTGATTTCGGCTCAGGTCATGATCTCACAGTTCGTGAGTTCAAACCCCGCATCGGGTTGTGCATTGACAGTGCAGAGAGTGCTTACGATTCTCTCTCTCCCTCTCTCTCTGCCCCTCCACTGATCGTTCTCTCTCTGTCTCTCAATAAATATTTTTTTAAAGAAGACATTTTTAAAATGGTTATGTGTACAAAAATGTATGTACATTGGAAAATGTTCACATTTGCAATTTTTTTCATACTAAAAACAAAAAAATTCACGCCAAACTGCTGGTCTGGGGGTAGGGAGTGGAAGCCGCAGTGGAAGAATTTCCTTTTTAAATTTCTATGTTTGCATAAACAAAAGCATAATTAAGTTTCTACAACTGCATTTTTTTTTTTTACCTCAAGCCAATGTAATACTTGGAGAGAGAGGTGATAAATGAATAAACTACTTACAACACTGCCTGACTCACAAGTACCAAGTATGTGTTTGCTGTTATTCCTCTTATTTCATGACAGATCAAGGGCATGACCATCAGCCAGGAGCCTTGGGTGTCTCTGGGACACATATCAGGGACCTTACTGGTTGTGAATACCACCCAGTCCCCCACTTCATTCCCTTAGTCCTTATCAAGCAGGAAGTTCTCAGGGGACAGCAAGTGCCAGGGTCAGGTGGCCATGGTCAAAGCCCACTTTTGCCATTCTCCAGCTGTGTGACCTTAGGCAAGTGACTTGCCCTCTCTGAGCCTCAGGTTCCATCTTGGTAAGAACGGCATAATAATAGACTCGTGGGGATTGGAGGAGCGACCTGTGGACTCTAATGTGAGGATTCCAGCACAAAAGCTGTATTCTGAGGCAAGAATTTAACTGCCAGTAGGGCAGTGAGGCAGAGTGAGATGAGGGCAGCCAGGAAAGGGGGCTTTATCGAGGAAGTTCCCACTCGGGGCACCTGGGATTCAGTCCCTCCGGGGACCTCGGGGAGATGGCGAGAACAGGCACCCACCAGTCGTTACTCAGGGCCACTGCCAAGGGCATTATTTCTCCAGAATGTTCTGCCGGCTGCAACAGCTGAACCCAGGGGGGTTTGGAAAGTTGCCTGATGTGGACAATGTAACTGGTGAGTGGGGTTCTCCCTCCTCTCTTCCCAATACTCCCCCACACAGTCACACACACACACACACACACACACACACGTGTTCTCAAACGCACACGTGCATGCACGCACACAATCTCACACATACAACGCACCCACGCTTGCACGCGTACACACACTCGCGTGCACACATCCACACACCTACGTGCACACATATGCACATATCCAAACATACACGTCCCACGCACAAGCACGCGTGCACACACGCTCGTGCACACACGCTCATACACACTCTGAACTAACGGAGGAGACGAGACGCCTTAAAGTTTGTTGTCCCCGAGCCGTCCAGCAGAGGGAGCCTCCGACACACTCAGGAGAGGAAGGAGACAGCGACCAGTGACCGGCCGGGCCTGGGCGTGTTTGGAGAATCGCTCTGATGCAGCAGGTCCCGGAGACCTACGGGCCCCATGCCTCCCCTCCTCCCTCCCTCATTCAGTCACCACCATCGACCTTAGCGGGAAGTCAATATGCATGAAAAGCATGATGAAAAATCCACACGGCAAAGGAGAACCGAGGTGCCAGAAAGGAGCAGTCAGGTGCCCAAGGCCACCGCTAGGAAAGGGGTACAGCCGGGTTTTAAACCCACATAGGTCGTCTCCCAAGAGCAAGCTTTTTTTGCCGGAGGAGAGTGGCCTCCAACTGGGGATTCTGGCCGACAATCCCAGCACTCGCCACCCGGGGGCACCCCAGGACACACGTCGCCTCCAGCATCCCACCGCCCAGCTTCGACTCATCTCCACGACCCCCAGCCCCACCCCGCTCCACCCACGCCTGCCGCCACCCCCCTTATAGGCAAAGCGAGGCTAGGGACCCAGACCCGCACGAGAAGCCTCAGGGGTAAGCCACCCCGTTGAGGCCACGACATGAGGACATGGTCGTGGGACCTTGGGTGAACCATCTCACTCTGGGGAAGTCCGTTTCCACTTCCATTAAACGAGACAGTTAATAGTACCCCCTGAGAATTAAGTGTCAATATTTGGGAAGGGCACGGAGGAAGCACTCAACTTTAAATGTCATTATTGTTATATCAACTCTGGAGACCCCTGGGGGGTTGGTCTCCCCTCCATGAGCACACGCACACACACAGAGGGGGATCTCACCAGTCTTGGGGCTTTTGAAACACCATCTAAGTGCTGAGGTTTCCCAGATGTATGTATCACCAGCCCAGAACTCCCTCCCGAGTTCAAGACCAGCCTATCCGACTGCCCACTTGACATCTCCAACTCCTCCTGGCCCCAACTGACATGCTGATCTCAGCCCTCACACCCCGCCCCCCCCCCCCCCCCCCGCAGAAAAACCTTACTCTGTTAAGCATTCTCCATCTCGAGGTGGCACGTCTGTCTTCCCAGGTGTTCAGACCCACATCTGGGGGCCTCCCTTTCTCCTGAATCCTTCGTTCAAGGTATTAGCAAATCTGCCAGCACTAACTTCGTAAAGCAGTCGGTCCCAATCAGAATCCAAGCACCTGTCTTCACTCTACAGCCCACAGCTTGCTTGGAGACACTGTCATCTCTCACCTGGACAAATCTGGTCACCCCATCTGATCTCCCTAGTCCCATCCTTGCCTCACACAGTCTCTATTCAACATGGCAGCCAAAGACTATAATAACAAATCTTGTCCCTCCTCTGTCCAGAGCCCTCCATGCCTCCCTATCTCTGTCATAGAAAAAGTCAGTGGACCCCAAGGCCCTGTGGGACCTGCTCCTATCCCCTCCCTGACCTCATTCCCTTCCGTGTTCCTCCTCCAGCCACACTAGTCTCTTCAATGCCCCCTAAACACCCCAAGCTTGTTCCTACCTCAGGACCTTTGCACTATACGTTCTCTCCGCCTCAAAAACTCTTCCCCAAAATATCCACATGGCTCCTGCCCTCTCCTACCTAAAGTCTTTGTTGAAATGACCCCTTCTTGGTGAGGGCTTCACTGACCATCTTACAACCTCTCCCCCTGCCCCACTAGCATTACTGAACACCCACAGAAATAACACGCACTGACCCAGCTCAATTTTTCCATAGCACTTATCACTTCTCTCCCACATGGGCCAATGTAGTCACCCCATCTGGTCTCCCTAGTCCCACCCTTGCCTTCCCACACAGCAGCTAAAAGAATACTATAAAGACCAAGTGACTGGGGCGCCTGGGTGGCTCAGTCGGTTGAGCATCCGACTTCAGCTCAGGTCACGATCTCGCAGTCCGTGAGTTCGAGCCCCGCCTCGGGCTCTGGGCTGATGGCTCAGAGCCTGGAGCCTGCTTCCGATTCTGTGTCTCCCTCTCTCTCTGCCCCTCCCCCGTTCATGCTCTGTCTCTGTCTCAAAAATAAATAAAACGTTAAAAACATTTTTTTTAAATAAAAAAAAAAAGACCAAATGACAAATCTGTCGCTCTGCTCAGAACCCTCCCATGGCTCCCCATTTCTGTCACAATAGAAGTAAAAATCCTCCAAGGCCCTGTATGAATTTACTTATTTGCTCATTTATTATTCGTCATGTTAACCTCCCCCCACACCCAACAAAGGTCAATTATGTAAGGGCTCAAATACCACCTGGCTTACAGCAGATGCTCAATAAATATTTGATGAGTTAATATGGTTACTGTAGACCTTGTCACTGCCCCATCTTCTTTATCATTTCAGGGACTACACCATCACCTGTTCCCCCAGCCAAAGACTTGGAAATCACCCTTAACTCCTCCCTCACCACAGCTCCTGTGGCTAGGTAGTCCCCCCTCCTGTCCTGCCTGGACCTCAGTCTCCCTCTTCCCCAGGTTTCCATTCCCCAGTGTTCCCCCCTTCCAAGCCACCATCCTGCCAGCTCATATCTGACCAGATCCTGTCATGCTCCTGCTCACACACCTTCTATAGCTCCCTATTGCCTTCAGCATAAGGCTTGAACTGAGATGTAGCCCGCAGTTCCTGGGCAGTTGGCCCCTGCCCGACTTTCCTCCAGTCTGCACCCTTCCTCTGGATCCAGCCTCTCTGGAGTGGTGCTCCTCGGGCACACCATGTTCTTCCTTACCTGGGGACATCTGCAGATGCTGTCCCTCCCACCTGACATGCTCTTCTCTCCTTGTCACCACTCAACTTGTACCCTCACTTCAGCATCAGAGAAGCTCTCCCTGAGCCACCCCCCTGTTGTGTCACAGAGCAACAAGGGCCTCTCTTTTGGAGCACTTGTCACGGATTGTAAATAAATTTACGTGTGGAATTATTTGTTCAACATCTGTCTCCTGTTCTCCCGATGGCAGGAATTGGGCCCGGCTGTGCTCCGGGCCCAGTGCCAACAAACACTTAATTAATATGTGGTCTGTTGATGAGATAAATGAATGCACAAACTGTCCCCAAAAGCCTGAGTTCATGTCCGAGGACAAATGGCTTCCCAGCCTCCTAGCCCATAGCTTCCCTCAGTTGCCTCCCAGCTGTCCAGGCACCTTCATTTCCTTCCTGGAGCCCAAGGGAAGTGTCTGGCTGAGCTAGGGAGTAGACGGTGGGGGGGCGTGTTTGCATCCCTCGCTTTTATTCTACAAAAATAAGAACACTCAGCAAAGGGCCTTTCAGCAAAGGAGGAAGGAAGAGGCTTTCCAGGGAAGGTCTGGATTTACAAAACATCAACAGAAGCACACACCCTGAGCCCTGGGATGCAGCCTGATGCCAGAGGAGTTCGCCCACATGAGCTGGGGACCTCAAGAAGCTGACGTCCAGGTCCAGGGCTCTTACTTTAGGCTCCAGCTCTCAAGTCCTCAACTTAAAAGCCAGCCGGGATCCACGGGGGACAGGTCCTGAATCCCAGAGGCCTTAGGTGTCAGGTCTAGGGTCCTCAGATGGTTGGGTGGGTGGGGCCTGAAGGCCCGAGTGCTCTGGATCCTGGGGGTGGGTCTGGGCCCGAAGAGATGCGGCTGAGCCTGGTCCCTCAAGCAGGAAAGCAGGCACTCAGGGGACCTGACCTGGACCTCAAGGGGGAGGACCAGACCGTCAGGAGGCGGAGCCTTGCCATGAGGGGCGTGGCCTGCACCTTCATACTGCTCAGTGGAGGAGCCTGGTCTTCCAGGAGCCCAACCGGGTCTTCGAGGGGCGTGGTCTCTGCCCTCAGGGCCCTGGGGGCGGGGTCTGGTCCCTCGGGGGCGGGGCCTGGGCCTCTTTGGGCAGGGCTTGGGCCCCCCCGGGATCCGCAGGGAAGCGCCAGCGATCAGGCCCGCGGAGGCAGTGGCTCCACGTTGAGCCAGATGCCGTTCTCCGTGCGCAAGATGAGCTCAGGCTTCCGCCGCACCTTGCGCGTTCGGTCCACACTCAGGCGGAAACGCAACAGCGTCAGCGCCACGGCCACGCGCATCTCGGCCATGGCAAAGCTCTGTCCGATGCAGTTTCTAGAGGAAGGGGGAGGGGGGAGGGGCTCAGGTGCAGCCGCTGTGTGACCCGGGAAGGGGGGAGTCCCTGGGTAAATGACCGACCTCCCGCTCTGGGTCTCAGTTCCCTCATCTGTAAAACAGGAGCAATGGCATCCTAGAGTCGCTGGGAGCCTATGAGCCCAGAACTCAGGGCCTGCCACACAGTAGGCGCTCAACACCCAGGGATGCTATCACAGAGTCTCATTTGGGGGTTTCTTAGTACACTGGAGGCATGAAGGGTGCTGGGTTGGCAGAAAGCACATCTGGGTGGGAGGTGATCTCTGCTCCTGATCGGCACATCCCTGACCTTCGACTCCCATGGGGCTCCTCCTACGCTTGGCTTAAACTGGGGGAGACAGAAGAGTTACCTGGGTCCTGCGGAGAAGGGCACATAGGCCAGTGGGGAGCGCTGCTGTGGGTTGTCCGGGTCAAAGCGATAGGGGTTGTACACCTAGGCAGGAGTGGCCAGGGGGTGGGTGAGTCTGGTTGGCCCATCTATCCCAGCTTGGTCCTGACCCTTCCGCTGGATGGAGAGAACCTCACTACAATCCAGCCACACCCTCCTCTTTTCTGTTGTTCAAGCATGCCAGCCTGACTCCAACCACAGGGCCTTTGCACTTCCTGTCTCAACTGCCTGGAACAGGCTTCCCCCTGCTCTTTGCACTTCTCAGGTCTCAACTCAAACACCTCTTCCTCCCCAAGGCCTTTCTTCACCATGTGAGCTAAAGTGCCCCCCACCCCCTCCAGTTTTTATCTCCTTTGTGCATGTATCACAACCATAGTTTTTGCTTATTTTCTTCCCCTGAACTTCACAGTGAGCTCCATGAGGGAAAAAACAAAAACAAAACAAAACAAAACAAAACAAAACAAAAAAAACCCAGTACATTTCTCGGTCCTCTGTGCCCAGCACAGAGGCTGGCAAACAGTAGGTGTTCAATAAATATTTGTGGACCTAGTGAATCAACAAACAGTGAGTGAATACATGGGGGGAGGGGCACTCAAGCTGTGCATCCAGCCAGGCCACCTGGGTCCCTGGAGAAGAGGGTAGGAAGGCCTCAGTGGCCCAGGATCACCCCTTCTGAGGGGCAAGAAGCTGAGGGAAGAGAGGATTGAGGCAGGCGCTCACCTTGGAGTCAGGCCACACTGTGGGGTTGTGGTGGGTCCCGTAGATGCTGACCAGGCAGATAATTCCTGTGGGGAGGGTGGCATCATTGGGGCCACTGGGGCTGAGAGGAACTTTCCCTGAAGTCCTCCTCCTCCCCTGCTCTTCCTAGAGTCATGCTGTTCCCATGAGCCATCTACCACCCTCCCCTGCCCATCCTTCTCTGAAAAATTCTGCTGCTGGCCCCCTAAGAGGTCCCCATCACCTGCTTTCTAGCTGCCATGCTGGCCACACAGGGATCTTTGTCACTCACAGATCTGACATTGTTCCTCCTCAGCTCAAAAACCTCCCATGGCTCCCTACTGTCCTGAAGATCAAGTTCAGGTGCCTCAACCTAGCATTCGCAGCCTTTCAATACCTGCACCCTGAAACTCTGCTCCATAAATATGCTCTCTCTTTCACTTTCTACCTTCAAGGCTCACCTCTCATGCTGCCTCTTCCAAGCAGACCCCCACCCTGAATTTCACCCCATATTAAGTCATCACTCCTTACTTTGGACTGTTTAAGCCCCTTTAAAGTTACTTCCTTTAGGCCATTCCTGACCCCATGTGACTGGGAATGTCTGTGCCCTGCTGTGTCTTCCTCAGACTGAGTGGTACTCAAGGCCTGGGACTGGGAATGAGGCCTCTCTAGATCCCCAGCATCACCCAGAGCCAGGCTTAGTCTCCAACGAATATTTGGCCACTGAATGAAACCATCCCTCCCTCACCTGCACCCTCACAGGGCCCACCCCACCACACCCACTCTTGCTCTTCCACCTGGACTCACCCACCTCTGTCTAGCCCCTACACGTGGGTTCTCCTCCCTCACCCCAGAAGCAACAGCCACACAGAGAGATGGCCCATCCACAGGGAGGGTGCACCTGGGGCAGGTTTGACCATGCTCCCATGGGCACTAGAGCGGCCTGGCAGCTGGCAGCACACAATGGGCACCTTTGGGGATGACGCGCCCATCTGGAAGCTTGATGTCCTCCGTGCAGCGGCGGGAGACCAGGGTCACGGGTGGGAACTGGCGTAGGCTCTCCTTGATGCACATAGTGGTGAAAGGCAGCTGGGTCAGGTCGTCCCTGGGGAACACGGAACGTGGGATGGTCAGTGGCTTGGAATCAGGGCACAGCAACACCCCTTCCCCCACCCCAAACACACACACACACACACACGCGCGCGCACGCACACTCAGGAGCAACCACACAGGAAACCAGTCCAGGATCTCAGACTTGCCCCAGCTTCTGGTTTTTGCATTTATGCCATGCACACATCACTACCCCTCAGCATGCCCCCAAGCAACCCGAGCAGCACCAGCAGGCTTCTGCATGCCCAGCATTAACCCTTTAACTGATGGATTACGTGGCAGCCAGGGGATAGCCGGGAGAGGTGCCAGGACAGGCGGGGGGGGGGGGGGGCGCCCGGGCATCAGAAATTCACCAGCCTGTGTGGATCAATTCCAGTATTTAAAAACCTGTCCATTCTCTCCTTCTGCTATTATTAACTTCTTTCTGTTGGACTCCAGGGCCCAAAAGTGGGTTAATTATAGCCCTTGGTCCATGATCTAGATCGTTTTCTTTCTCTTTCAAAGAAACTTCACGTCACTCCTGTAAAGGGCAAACGGCATGCCTGGCATAAAAGTACCCATAAGGTAAACACCACTGGGAAAACAGAAGAGTTATTAAATTCTGGCGAGACATCATCTCCTGCCCAGTCCTCAGAACCTGAGCCATCTTTCCCTTCATCAAAAAGGCAGATTAGCAAGGAGTTGAAGAATACAACAGCACCCGACTGAGAATGTCTCCCTGACGTCGAAATCCAAAAGGTTGACGCAGGGGCGCCTGGGTGGCTCAATCAGTTAAGCGTCTGTCTTCAGCTCAGGTCATGATCTCATGGTTCAGTTTGTGAGTTCGAGCCCCGCACTGTCAGCACGGAGCCTGCTTGGGATTCTCCCTCTTCTCTCTCTGCCCCTCCCCCACGTCTGCTCCCCCCCCCCACCCCAAAATAAATAAACTTTAGAAAATAAATAAATAAAAGGTTGACACTAAACAGAAAAGAGCTTTCTCGCTGTTTGATGCTATTTAATGCTGTGTTTTCTTTGAGTCACCCAAAAATCAGCTCTACACGGCACATGTCTGAATTATACACCCCTTGCCCTTTGCATGTGATTCTGCAGTGCCTTCTGCTCAGGCGGGTAGAATGTATGTCCTGCCCCATTCATGGTGGGCTTGGCCGTGTGACGTGCTTTAGTGAAATGGAATGTTCCAGTGCAGGCAGAGGTTTTAGACTGTGGCTCTTCGAGCTTCTGGAATCTGCCTTGAGAGGAACACGCCCCAGGTAGCTGCTGGTTCAAGGAGAATGAGGAGACGTGTGAAACAGACCTGAACCCACACCTCCATTTGGAAGCCACCCCACTCAACTGAACGGCACCCTGCAATAGCGAGAGCAAGAAATATGTGCAGACCAGAGCAAGAAACAAATACGCAAGCTCTAGACTCAACCGGCCCCCCACCATCCCCCTGACCCCAAACGGACCACTCCAGCTCCTCCAGCTCCCGGCCTTGCATGACCTCCCGGATCTCTTCCCGGCACTTCTCCTGGTACTCTGGATACTTGGCCAAGTTGAACAGCACCCATGACAGGCCACTGGATGTTGTGTCATGACCTGTAGGCAGGTGAGGAGCTCACGTGGAGGCTGCCTGAGGACAGCGGAGACACGGTCTTCTGACAACGGGGCCCCCTCCTCGCCTCCCTCCACATCCTCACCTTCAAACATAAAGGTGTCCGCCTCAGCTCGGATGTCCTCATCTGACAGTTCCTTCCCGTCTTCATCCTGGAACGAACAGGAGAGGATCCTTAGCCCGCTTCATCCCACCCTCCACCTCCTAGGGCTGAAGTCAAGATACTCCCCCCTCTCTCAAGCCAAGCTGCGGGGGGAAGAATGCCAGGCAGACAGAGGTACGTGGCTTGTCTAAGAAAGATGGAAAGTGGGAGGGAGAGTCAAAGGGGAGGGGAAGAAGGGAGTTTGTATCCCTTGAGCAGCTGGTTGCAGCAAGCATCCTGCTGGATGGAGGCCCAACCATGACCTGTGATCAGGTCTCATGACCATCATGTCGTAAATGAGGAAACTGAGGCTCAGAGGGACGAGTCAGGTGACTAAGGTCCAGCATCCGCTAAGCAGCAGGGCCAGAACTGGAACCCAGAACTGCCTGAATCCAGAATCCAAGTGCTGCTCAGAAATTCCACAGAAGGGGGAGCCTTGGTGGCTCAGTGGTTAAGCATCTGGCTTTGGCTCAGGTCATGCATGATCTCACAGTTCGTGAGTTCATGAGTCCCACATCAGGGGAGCTCAAGCCCTGCTTTGGGTGAGCTCAATCCCCTCTTCCGGTGAGCCTGGCTTCTGTCTCTCTCTCTCTCTCTCTCTCTGCCCCTTGTGGGATTCTCTCTCTCTCTCTCTGCCCCTCACTCACTTGCTCTCTCTCTCTCTCTCAAAAACAGGAAGAAAGAAAAGAAATCCCACAGAAGCAATCTCTGCAAGTGTCATATTTTTTCAAAGTCTTGGGTTTCAACTTTTAAGCATGGTGAGCAAAATCATGTCCCCGCCCCCACCACAACCCTCCAGAATTCATACGGTGAGGTCCTCACCACCCGGGACCTCAGAACGTGACTGTATTTGGAGACAGGGCCTTTCCAGAGGTAATTAAATTATGATGACGTCATTAGGGTGGGCCCTAGCCCAATATTTAGAGGACATTTATGCAAAGACACAGGCAGAGGGAAGACAACGTGAATACACATGAGAAGGAGGCCATCTACAAGACAGGGAGAGAGGCCTCAGAAGAAACCAACCCCTGTCAGTGCCTTGATCTCAGATCTCTAGCCTCCAGAACTGTGAGAAGGTTAACTTCTGAGGTTTAGCCCACCCAGTCTACAGCACTTCATTACGGCAGCCCCAGCAAAATGAATACAGTAAGTCTTACTTGTGTATTAGGGTGCCTGCCTGCCTCCTAGATCTGTGTTATTCGGGACGTTTGTCCTTTTATGGAGTTGGTGCAATTCACGAGGGGCCGGGGCCCAGCCTCACCTTGGCCAGGAGCAGCACATCGATGAAGTCCAAGGTCTTGCCCTGTTTGCCCTTAAGCCAGGCCTCGGCCCCCTGCTGGTGCAGTGCCCGCCTCCGCTCCTGGATGACCTCCGTGGTGAAGCGGTGCACGGTGTCACAGGCCTGCCGGAAACGCCGCCCGTCTGCCGTGAGGTAGTAGATGAGGTCGATGTGGTGGTGCACGCGGTATTGGCGCTGGACCACGAGTGCGCTCAGCTCGATGATGGCCGAGATGTAATCGCTCATCTTCCTGCCGGGAGAGGAAGGGCCATGAGCACAAGCTGCTCCCTAGGACCAGTAAGCAACCCCCCCCCCCCCGCCCCGTATATAGACAATATTTTCTAATTTTCCTGTACTCTTCACGCTCCACCATCTGGGGCCTTGCTGACCCCAGAGAGACGCGGCCCCTCCCAGAGCTAGCCAGTTCTGAGAGATTGCCAATGACTCACCCAAGAGTATCCCTTTCATGTGCACACCAAACAGTCCAGAGCCCATACGCTGAAGTTTATCAGGCCGAGCCACTATCTCCAGGCCTTAATCACTGGACAACTAGGGACAGCCCCCATCCTCCAGAGCCCTCTGTAATTATTCAAACGAGTGAATCCTAAGCTTGTGTAACTGCCATACTGTTCCTTCCCAAGGAAACCACCAAAAAAGACTGTCATGCTTTCTCCCGACTGACACCGAAGCTTCCCTGTGTGGCCCTGAGGGGTGTAGTAGGTCCCCTCCTCTTGGGAACTGTAAGGAACAATCATCTCCTGATTGGGTGGCCTCATCATATCTGAATAAAACTAAAATCCAGGTACACATAGACCCAAAGACAGATCAGGACTTCCAAATAGATGTAGCATCACAAAGACTAAATGGCTATAAGCCACAGAGTGAGAGAACTCATAAATATGATCACAAACTTGTATCTAAAATATATAAAGAACTCTTGGGGCTCCTGCATGGCTCAGTCAGTTGAGAGTCTGAGTCTTGATTTTGGCTCATGTCATGATCCCAGGGTCATGGGATCAAGCCCCACATCAGACTTTGGACTGAGGGTGTAGCCTACTTAAGATTCTCTCTCTCCTTCTCCCCCTGCCCCTCCCCAGGTCACTATCTCTGTCAAAAAATAAAATAAAATAAAATATAAATAAATAAATAAATAAACAAATAAATAATATAAAGAACTCTTAAAATGCACTCATAGACAAAGAATCCAATTAAAAAATGGGTAAAACATATGCATAGACATTTCTCCAAAGAAGATATACAAATGTCCAATAAGCACATTAAAAGATGCTTAACAGCATTAGCCACTACAGAAATGCAAATCAAAACCACAATGAGATACTGTTTGACCCCAACTAGGAATGGCTATAATCAAAAAGACAGATAATAACAAGTGTTGGTAGAGGTGTGGAGAAATTGGACCCCTCACATACTACTGGTAGGAATATAAAATGCTGCCTCTCTCTCTCTCTCTCAAATAAGCATTTAAAAAAATTAACAAAAAAGAAAAAAAATGAAATCACTGGGACAGGTGTGCAAGGGGCTGTCCTTGGTCCTGAACTATGTTTGTTGTTTTCACACGTGTCACAGTCTGTCACTTCCTTGTTTATTTATTTGTGCACGGTAACTGCTTTTCTTCCCATCAACATATAAGTTCCAAAGGAGCAATACTTTGTCTATTTTGTTGACCATTATATTCACAGTGCCTAGTCCAGGAAGAGCACATAGTAGGCTGGAATAAATATTTCTGGACTGATTAATTAATCAATTAACTAGTTAATCACTAAAGCCACTGTCACTTTACCCAACTGAAACATAACCCTACAAAGCCCAGAGTAACAAAGTCAGCAGCTTATCATTGAGAACGTACTATGTGCTACAAACTTGCCATTTATGATGTCTCTTCTTCCTTATATCCCCACTTAGACTATAAATTCCAAGGAACTGGGACTTAGTCTGTTGCTCACCACCATATTCTCAGTAGATAGCATAGTATCTGGCACATAGTAGCTACACAACAAATAGCTGATGAATGAATGAATGAATGAATGAACCAGGACAATGGTTATTTTATTCATCCATTCAACAAATATTTACTGAACATCTACTGTGTGCCAGGGCAGTGCAACATCATTTTATTCTTTTTTTAATGTTTATTTATTTTTGAGAGAAAGAGAGAGAGAGAGAGAGAGAGGGAGAATGAGTGGGGGAGGGGCAGACAGAGAGGGAGACACAGAATCCAAAGCAGTCTCCAGGCTCGGAGCTTTCAGCACGGAGCCCAACATGGGGCTTGAACCCATGAACCTGAAGATCATAACCTGAGCCAAAGTCAGACGCTTAACTGACTGAGCCATCCAGGCGCCCCATATCATTTTATTCTTAAAGCATGTCTCAGAGGGTCAAGAATTGTCATCCCTGGAGTGCCTGAGTGGCTCAGTTGGTTAAGTGTCTGACTCTTGGTTTCTGCTCAGGTCATGATCTTGCAGTTTGTGGGTTCAAGCCCCACATCAGGCTCTGCACTGACAGCATGGAGCCTGCTTAGGATTCTCTCTCTCTCTCTCTCTCTCTCTCTCTCTCTCTCTCTGCCTCTCCCCTGCTTGCTCTCTCTCTTCCCCTCTCTCTCTCTCTCCCTTCCAAAATAAATAAATTAAAAAAAAAAAAGAATTGCCATCCTTGTTTTACAAAAAAGGAAACAGGCTCATAGCCTGGGGAGACACTTTCCAAAAGCCAAACTACTCCTCATGGAAGGATGAGGGAAACTAGTACTTATTAAGCACCTACTCTATACCCAACCACCAACTTACATTACCTCACTTAATACTCACAAGATGACTATGGGGGTGGAATTGGGATTCCGTTTTTTCGGATAAGGACACAGGCCCAGAGAGGTGATGTCAGTTTTCAGAAACACACAGCCTGTCGGTGGCAGAGTACCGACAGCCCGGCGATGCCCGACACCTGAGAGTCTCCTTTCTTCTCCCACCACCTTGCCCTGCAGCAACTGTCTCTATCTTCCCCCAGGAAGGCCACACTCACTCCTGGCAGTTGCTGTTGTGGCTGAAGACACATTTCTGAAGACTGTCCAGGGTCATGAGGCTGATGTGCTCAAACATGTCAAGGGAGACCACTGGGCCCTCCGCCAGGCGCCGCCATTTAGCCTGCGAGAGAGAGACACATGGCGAACCGTAGCAGAGACCGCAGGCTTTGAGCCGGGCTGACAACGGCACCCCAGCTGCCTGCTGGCCTCAAGCCCATTTTGTAGGTAAAGGAAGTGAACCGTCCTGACATCCCATGGCTCACACACGAGTCGGGGCCTGGACCAGTCCCACTCCGCGGACACCCTCTTCCCAAGAGACCCCGCGACTCACATGCATGATGTCAGTGCACTGGTTGAAGATCTTCATGTAGGGCTTCAGGATGTCGAAGTGAAAGGCGGGGGTCAGCAGGCGGCGGTGCCGGCTCCACTTCTCACCTTTGCTAAGCAGCAGCCCATCTCCTGGGCGCAGGAGACTGCCCTTAGGAGCCTCTCCTATTACTCTGAAACCACAAGAAACCCCACGCCCCACCCTCTCTTCCCTGAAGCCCCAGCCCCAGCTCATCCAGTCCCACACTCACCCAGCCAAGGTTTCAGGAAACCGTAGAAAAGGTCATCCTTGGGGGCAATGGCAGCTGTGGAGAGAGAAGAGGTGATGATAATTCAAAAGAGACTGCTGACCCTTGACCTCTGCTTCTAACCTCCTTGGGGCTCCTCTCTGAGCTCTGACCTCCACCTCACCTCTCCAGTCCATCTTCCACACCTGCTCCCGAAAGACCCTTATAGGATGCTGATCTGAACATGAGCCTCCCCTACTCAGATACCTCCCATGGCTCCCTATCACCCTTGTAAAAAAGTTCAAGTTCAGGCTAGCACTGAAGGCCCTGCCTCATCTAGCCTCCCTGTGTCTCTCCTATCTCACCCTTCAACATACACCTCACATACTGGCCCAGGCTGAGCTCTCCATCCAGAATGGCCCTCTTCACCCTAATCACCCCCTCTTTTCTGCCAATCCAGGCCATCTGAATTATGCCTCCTGTGCTCTCAGTCTCCAGTGTAGCCTCCTCCTTGCACTCCGGTCCCAGGAGGTCTTATCAGATGCTAGATCTGACCATGTCCCTTCCCGCTCAGAGCCATTAGCCACAGCACCAGCTGTTCAGCCCATTTTCAAAGCCCTGAATGATCTACCCCAGTCCAGACCTCTCTCAAAACATCTCTGTCCTCCATACCCTACATGCTCAATGTTCGAACATCACAGCATATTCTCATCTCCTTGAAAAAGCCACATTCTGTGTTCTTTCTACCACATGCCTTCCCTGCCTCAAACACTCTTCCTTCATCCTTTGAGTCTCTGTTTGGATGCCACCCCTTCTCCACCCATCCCTCTGGATTGCATCCATCCAGGTACAAGCCCCTGGAGAGGAGGGACCATGTTGATCACTGATATATGGGTGCTAAATAAATTTTCAGTGAATGAACCAGTCAAGGGATGAAAGAATGCAAAAATGGATGGTTGGATGGGTGGATGGATGGATGGATGGGTGGATGGGTGGATGGGTGGATGGGTGGGTGGATGAGTGAGTTAACTCCCTTTCTATGGGTTGAACAGATTTGTGACTGAATGGGCAGGGGCCCAGGAAAGAAGTACCTGAAACTCAAGTGATATCACTTTTACCTGAGATGTGACTCAGCCACCTACACACACACTACCTAGGAATTGGCCAATCGTGCACACAGTCATCTGTCCACTCATCCTCCTATTTGGAGGGTTCTGCCACCCTCTGTACCCAACCCCTGCTGGGCAGTGCTGGGGGCCAGAGGTGGCTCAGCTCCACACCCTGCCTGGAGGAGATCTGGGTGGGGCGAGAAAGAGAAGTAGAGGCATGCCATGCAAATATCAAGAAGGCAGAAAGTGTGCCAGAAGCAAAGGGAGGCACAGAGAAAGGGCTGTTGGAAGTCAAAGCAGGCTTCCTGGAAGAGGCAACACTGGAGAGGAAGATAGAAGTCTATCTAGTCATGCCTTTCCTCTCTGAGATCTGGACTCCAGCCTTAGCCCCTTGAGGGTCTTTCTGATACACAGACCTGTTAAATGGTTGCCCAGCCCAAGCACCATTCCCTAACACCCCCAATGTAAAACACAAGCTCATTTGCTTTGCACACAAGTGCTCTGAGTCCAGCCTCTGTCTCACTGCCTACTCGTCCCCACACATCATCCTCACTCCAGACACCCCAAGTCACCTGAATTCCCCTGGCACTTTCACACATCTGCACCTTTGCACTGGTAGAACCCTCTACCTGAGACTTCTCATCTGGCAAACCCCTACACACATCCTTCAAGGCCCAGCGTCATTGACATCTCCTCCATGAAGTCTTCCCCAACCCCCGACCCCCACCCCAGGCTAAACCCTTGTTCTCCCATCCTCGGGTCCCTACACCTCTCCAACTTTGAACACTAGATTCCAGGAGAGGCCGTGACCAGGCTGCCTTTCCCCTCAGTGTTCCCTTCAGTAAAAAGCAGATGGTAACGTCTACCCTGGAGGAGGTCCTATAAGAAAAGGCCCCACCTGGTGCTCAGCAGGAAAGTACATATCACTGTGGTTGAGAGCTCGGCCTCCGGGAGGGCCAGATCTGGGTTCAAATCCCAGCCCCACCACTAACTCAGCATGTAAACTTGGGCGTGTCAACCATTCTGGCCCTCCATTTCCTCATCTGCCAGAGGAGAAATAGAACAATTCTGCCTGCCTCGTGGCATCCCTATAACAGCTCAATGAGCTAACATGTTCCTGGCACACAGCAGGTGCTCATTAAATATTTGTACACATAAATGAATAATTAACCAACTGCTGGCTATTTTTATAACCATGATTATAATTATTGGTCATTGGTGTCACGAACTCAGGAGATGATTATCTGCATCCCCAGTTCGCAGCAAGCCCCCACCAGGGAAAAATAAATGCACAGCCGTCGTGGAAAGCTATTTGGTGGTTCCTTAAAAAGTTAAAGGTAGAATTCCCATATGGCCCTGCATTTCTACTCCTCAGCACCTACCCAAGAGAAATGAAACTATACATCAGCACCGAAACCCGTGCAGGCATGTTCATAGCATCATTCGTAACAGCCTAAAGGTAGGAAGGACCCAAATGCCTGTCGGTGGATGAGCAGATAAACAAATTGTGGTATATCCGTATCCCCATACAATGGACTTCTACTCAGCCTTAAAAAAAGTAGGTCCTGATCATTGCTACAATGTGTGTGAACCTCGGAAACACTGTGCTAAGTGAAAGAGGTCAGTGCAAAAGGTCACATTTTGTATCATACCTTTACTGTGATATATCCAGAATAGGCAGAGCCTATTCTATCTCTTATCTATGGAGATAGAAAATAGAGTGGTACGTCCCAGAAGTGGGGGGGGGGGCGGGGGAGGAGGACGTAATCACTTAATGGGTACAGGTTGTTTTATGGGGCCATGAAAAAAAACTTGGAACTAGAGAGAGCCTTGGGTTGCACAACATTGTGAACACCTACATACCTTACACTTTAAAATCGTACGTTTTTAAATGGTTAACTGCATGCTATGTGAATTTCATCTCAATAAAAAATAAATGCATAAAGGCAAAAGCTGTAATGATATGCCTATATATCACACTTCATTCTCTATAACGCATTTCCCCCTGCTTTCTCCCATTAATGCTCTCTACCCCAATTGCCCGATATAAGATGGAGAAGGTTCAGGAGGAGCTGTGCCTTTCTCAGGGCCCATGGGCTGTGTGGCTTTAGCCCCAGGCCATCAAGGTCCCCGGGTGTGGCCCTGAGGAGGCCCCGGTGTGGGGTGGGATCCACAGCTTGGGGCCAGGCCTGTCTGTCCTGACTCACAGCTCCACCCCCCCCCCACTCCTCCAGTGGGGGGAAGGCCCTGGATATCCTGCCTGTCCTGAGGGAGGGGAAGGGAGGGGAGAGGGAGAGGCCGGGGGAATCTACTATGTGCCAAGGCCACGCGGGGCGGCTCCACTCCCTACTCCATCTGGCGTCTCACAACCATGTAAGATGGTCCTCAGGAATCTGCGGTTCTGAGGAGGAGAGGGGAGAAGGAGGAGGCAGAAAGAAAAACAGGACATGAGAAAAGCAGGAGATGAGAAACCCCCATGAGCACCTACCCACATCACAGTGAGTCTTCACCACCACCCCATTTTACAGATCAGAAACTGAGGCCCTGAGAGGCTACATGAATTTCTGGGTCACATGGTGACAATGGCTCCACCCAGGATTCGAGCCCAGCCCGCCCAAGTCCTGGCCCAGGGCTCTTTGCACAACTTGGAGCCCATCCCTTAGAGAGGTCACCCTTCCCAGGGTCCAGGCTCCCCCTTTGTGCAGTGGGTTGGGCATCCCGGAATGAAACGTGGGGAGGGTACGGCTGGGGGAGGGAAGGATGGCAGCCCCTTCCTCTTTCATGGCTCCGACGTGACAGCCTTGAAGGTGGTCTCTAGACCTCAAAGAGAGATCTCAGCCTCTCGTTGTAGGGGCCCAAGCTGGGGCCAGAGATCCTAAAATTCCTGGTACTTTTTCATTCCTCCCTCCTCTCTCAAATGTCTCTGATGCCCCTGGAGGTGCCCAGTTATGCGTGAGGCCACACCAAAGATCCAGACTCCTAGGGGGAAGACGGAGCTGGAGGCAGACCCACTCAGTCAGCCCTAGAGCGTTAGGACGGAGAATGAGAAAGCCCGGAGAAGAAAACCATGATCTGTCTGGAGGGTCAAGGAAGTCTTCCTGGAGGAGGGGTCATTGGATCCGGGTGTTGAAGGTTGAGCAAGGACTTGCCCAGCACACCCAGGAGCCCTACACCTTGGGACTGGTGTGGACTCAGAAGGGAGAAGCAATCTTTCTACGTCTCCTTTTCTACTAGTCAGGGTCAGCCCAGGTGAAAAGAATGGGCTGCAGGCTGGGATAGCCACAGCAGGGAATATCAGAACCCAAATGGTGGAACTGCCATGGCTTAGAATTAAGCAGCAACCACTTAACAAAATCTCAGGCAAACAATTCCCTGATCGAATATGTTTGGCTCTGACTTCTAGGTGGGCATGTTTGCCTCTCAAAGTTCCTAGGACCCCTAGACATTGTCGCACCTTTTCCCATGCTATCCCCACTATTTGTATTACCATGGCTGCTTTGGTGAACTCCTATTCATCCTTCAAATCCCTACTCCAATGGCCCTTCCCCCAGATAGCCTACAGGCCCAGAAGCCCAGGTGATTTCTGGGAGTTGAGGGTTTATCCATCACTTAAAGGCCCAGCCCACCTACCTGAGGCACCCACTACGGGCTTGATGTAGTCAGGATGCACCAGAACCAACAGCGGCAAAATGGGGCCAATCCACACCAGGATCACATGATGCATGTTGTCCAGCACCTTCTTCTCATCTTGGAGGCCTGTCTCATTTGGAAGATACTGCAAGGGGTAGGAGGGAAAGACAGTGAGGAGGAGCCCAGCCCCAGCGTCCCCTAGCCTCTCCCTCCTTCCACCTCTCCCCTATCCTTAAAACAAGCCCGGAAGAGCTGTATGATTGCGGGCAGCTGGCTGCACCTCGCTGAACCTCCATTCCCTCACCTGAGGAGTGGGGAAGAATCAACTCTCTGAGGGCAGCTGAGAAAATGTATGAAATAACAAAATGAGAGACCGCCCCCCCACCCACCCACCCAGCACAGGGCATGACACACAGCCGGTGTTCCAGAAATAAAAACGGTAAGAGTACACCCAATAATAATGATCATCATTTGTTGAGTACTTGCTACGTTAGTAATAAAATACCACTAGCACTGTTATCTTTAACACATGCGTGTGGTTACAGCGTTAGGCGCGGCGGTGGGCATGGTTCATATAGTTAATACCTTCAACCTACCCAAGAATTCTGTGAAATACTTGCTACTATTTCCCCATTTCACTTTGCTTGGAAAGGTCAAATGACTTGTCTGAAATTACAGGTGAGTAAGTGATTGCCCTGGTTTGGGCTTCCCCAGAAGCCTCACCCAGAACTCATGGCCCCGGGAGGAGGCAGGCTGGGCCTACAGGGTCAATGTTGTCCACACTGACCCGGCTAACTTTGGGCACCAGGGCCTGGCCACTGCCAGGATGGACCACCATTAAAGCCAGATGGCTCTTGGCCGGGGCGCCTGGGTGGCGCAGTCGGTTAAGCGTCCGACTTCAGCCAGGTCACGATCTCGCGGTCCATGAGTTCGAGCCCCGCGTCAGGCTCTGGGCTGACGGCTCAGAGCCTGGAGCCTGTTTCAGATTCTGTGTCTCCCTCTCTCTCTGCCCCTCCCCCGTTCATGCTCTGTCTCTCTCTGTCCCAAAAATAAATAAACGTTGAAAAAAAAAAATTAAAAAAAAAAAAAAGCCAGATGGTTCTTGGAATAAGAGCATTGGACGAAGGGCACGAGAAATGAGTAGGGGTTCATCTAACTGAGAAGGATATTTGGTAGAGGGCACAGTTCCAGCAAAGACCATGGAGGCGGGAAATCAGAGCCTGGCTATAGGAACAGGAAGTCATCCTACAGGGCTAGACGTGAGTAGGGCGGGAGTCAGAGCCTAACGGGACTTGAACACTAGCTGAGGAGGTGAGACTTTCTCCGGACAGCAATGGGGAGTCACGGAGGGTGTGTGAGCAGAGGAGGGACATGGTTGGTTTCAAGATTCCTCCTGGGACCAGGACGGGGCGACGGACTGGAGGCAGGAGTCCAAGGAGGAGGCTGGACCATGGTCCAGCAGAAGACAATGAGGCCTGAGGAGGGGTGGGAGGTGAAAGGGAGGGAGGAGATTCGGACACAAACAGGCAAAACTTGGTGAGTGCAGTCCCAGGGGAGTCATTCCTAAAGCCAGATAAAATATTCTTGGAGCTACTGAGTAGAAATGTACCTCCTGCTTCCTTCTTCTGAGACACTCACTCCAAGTAGCATCTAAAATATTTCTAGGGGCGCCTGGGTACCTCAGTCTGACTCTTGATTTCAGCTCAGGTCATGATCTCACGCTTCGTGAGTTCGAGCCCTGCATCGGGCTCCACGCTGACAATGAGGAGCCTGCTTGGGATTCTTTCTAACTCTCTCTCTGCCCCTCCCCCGCCCCCACTCACATTCTCTCTCTCTCTTTCAAAATAAATAAAATAAAATAAAATAAAATAAAATAAAATAAAACAAAACAATAAAATAAAATCAATAAAATATTTCTAGAATCACTCGATACTTCCGGTCTCTGCAAGACTGGGGAGTTGAGCACACCCACCACCGCGTGGCAGGTTCAGAGTCAAGCATGCCGCCGACGTGACTTCGGGAATTGTCAAAATAATCTCATGAGGTTATCAGGAACAATCATAAGCCCCACACTGCAGATGGGAAAACCAAGGCACAGGGAGGTGACGTAGTTTGCTCAAGGTCGTGTGGCAGGAGAGGGTAGAGACCAGCATCAAGCCCACACTGACGACCACTGCCCTTGAACTGCCTCTCCAAAGTCCACCTCTGCCCTTGGCATGAGGCCTAAGCCAGGAAGGTCTCCACAACTGTCCCTCAGTTTCATGTAGGTCTAGAAGGGGGACCAGGTGAGTGCAGTAGGCAGTTAGGAACTGGAGTCTAAGACCCCAAAAGCCTCAGTGCCCTCAGGAGTCTGGCTTTCTTCTGACCTCTGAAGCCCTTTTAGAAAAGTGCAGGTTTTCTCAGCCAGACACAAGAGGTGGCAAAGGCACAGAGCTAAGAACAGGGACTCTGGAGCCAAACGGCCTGGGCTTGAACCCCAACTCTGCCGCCTACAAGCTGTGTGACCTAGGGCCAGCTACTTAACCTCTCTGTGCCATAGTATTCTTAGAAGCAAAATGGGGACAGTGGTGGGGCCTGCCGCCTAGGATTGTCAAGAGGACTGAGGGAGACGGAACGCGAGCTGGTGCAGCCACGCCGGAAAACAGTCTGGAGGCTCCGCAAAAAAACAAATAGAACTACCCTACGACCCAGCAATCGCACTACTAGGCATTTATCCACGGGATACAGGTGTGCTGTTTCGAAGGGACACGTGCACCCCCATGTTTATAGCAGCACCATCAACAACCGCCAAAGTATGGGAAGAGCCCAAATGTCCATCAATGGATGAACGGATAAAGAAGATGTGGTATGTATATACAATGGAGTATTACTCGGCAGTCAAAAAGAATGAAATCTTGCCATTTGCAACTACGCGAATGGAACAGGAGGGGATTATGCTAAGCAAAATTAGTCAGAGAAAAAAATCATATGACTTCACTCATATGAGGACTTTAAGAGACAAAACAGATGAACATAAGGGAAGGGAAACAAAAATAATATAAAAACAGGGAGGGGGACCAAACAGAAGAGACCCATAAATATGGAGAACAAACTGAGGGTGACAGGAGGGGTTGAGGGAGGGGGGAGGAGCTAAATAGGGAAGGGGCACTAAGGAATCTACTCCTGAAATCATTGTTGCACTATACGCTAACCAATTTGGATGTAAATTTAAAAAATTAAAAAATTAAATTAAATAAATAAATAAAATAAGAAAAAAAAAAAACATCAAAGTATAAAAAAAAAAAGGGGGGGACTGAGTGAGTTAATATTTTTAAAGCACCTGATGTAATCCTAAGCACATGTATATGAAATAAGAAATGAAAGGCAGGGCTCCTGGATGGCTCTGTCAGTTAAGCAACTGACTTTGGCTCAGATCATGATCTCGCGATTCGTGAGTTCGAGCCCTGTGTCCGGCTGTGTGCTGTCAGCTCGGAGCCTGGAGCCTGCTTCTGATTCTGTGTCTCCCTCTCTCTGCCCCTCCCCTGCTTGTGCTCTGTCTCTCTCTGCCTCTCCAAAATGAATAAACGTTAAAAAAATTAAAAATTAAAAAAAAAATGAAAGGCAAGGTAAGAGAATGAAAGAAAGGGTGCAACCACATCGGGGGTGGGGTGGGGCAAAATCCACGGGGGTCCCCCCACCCTGCCCGGGGATCACAGAACCCGACGACTTTCACGGGCACTGGTACCTGTTGCTACAGCAATAGGCCTGAAATGACAGAGAAAACTTTCGACTCAGCTCTGCCTCGCCTCAGCTGTGTGACCTCGGGTAAACGGCTTGCCCTCTCTGAGCCTCCATCACACTTAGACCCTGGAAAACGGGTTTGTTTGTGGCCCTGACCAGATTCTTGGGGGATGAAAGAAACCATCAGGTCTGTCATCCTTACTGAATACCTGGGACCCACCCAGCCCACCTGCCCAGCCCCACACACCATGCCCAGGTGGCCCAGCAGCCAGTTGCGCCGGGGTGGCTGGGGGAAGCAGCTCAGCCGGCGGCAGGTGATGTAGCAACGCCAGGAGAACCTCAGGAGCTGTATCAGCAGGCGGCAGAGGAAGAAGAGCAGGGACAGGACGAGTGCAGACACCGCATACAAGCGGAAGGCGGTCTTCTCCAGTCCCAGGAGGTACAGCAGGTGCTCCGTGACAGGCAGCATACTGCGGGAACACACGGGATGGGGGTCAGTGCAGGTAGGAACCACTCTGGCCGTGTGTGTGCCATACAAAGATGACCTGTGGGGTCAAGCATAGGGTACCTGGCACACAGGAGGTGCTCAATGCACATGAGTCCCAGACACCAAGGATACCCCCCTAACTTTCCCCAGCAGTGACCTTCAGTGAGCTGACCAGACGGACACCTGTCCATATGCCCTCAGTCTTCACTTCGCAGGGAGTCCTTCCTGGCTTCTCTGCCCATGCCTGGCTGGCCAGAGGGTTGGAAAATTAAAACACGTACACCTCCACGCCGAAAGCAGCTCTTAACCAATGACAGATGAATATTGCCAGATAAATACCTCCTCCCCTTGGGGCAATGACCCTGAGATGGGAGTTTCACATGCACTCCCAGGCTTCCACAGCAGGGTTAAACTCCGGCTGCCCACAGAAGAAACTTTCTCTATTAGCTGCCTTCCTTCCTCTGTCTTCCCTCTTTTTCTCTATTTAATTGAGGTGAGATTCACCCAACATGAAACGAACCGTTTTAAAGTACAGTTGACCCTTGAACAATGCAGGGGTTAGGGGGGTCCCAAGCCCTGTGCAGCCAGAATTCCATGTGTAACGTTTGACCCCCCGCAAAACTGAACTGCTCATAGCCTACTGTTGACTGGAAGCCTGACTGATAACATTAGCGGCCAATTAACACATATTTTGAATGTTATATGTATTATATACTGTATTCTTACAAGAAAGTAAGCTGCAGAGAAGAAAATGTTGTTGAGAAAGTCATAAGAAAGAGAAAATAGGGGCTCAGTCTGTTGAGCATTCGACTTCGGCTCAGGACATGATCTCGTGGTCTGTGAGTTCGAGCCCCGCGTCGGGCTCTGTGCTGACAGCTCAGAGCCTGGAGCCTGTTTCGGATTCTGTGTCTCCCTCTCCCTCTGACCCTCCCCTGTACATGCTCTGTCTCTCTCTGAATCAAAAATAAATAAACATTAAAAAAAATTTTTAAATAAAAAAATAATAATAATATTAATGACACAGTGACCAGGTATAGAGCGTTGCAATGTGCCATGCTCCACACTCAGGGATGTGCATGCCTCATTTTATGGTGCCTTAAAGTGGGCCTTGGAGTGGGTCCTACCATTCTCTCCATTGTTTGCACAACTCAATCTCTGTTCTTCTAACTCAAGAGAGATGGGAGCTGACAGAGGCCCCTTGAACCCCTACCAAAGGCCAAACTCAATCACATTGGGGGCCCACAGATCTCAGACAGTGCCGAGGAGATTGCTGGAAATGGTTAGGTCTTGCCCTCATCTCTCCTTTCCCCTTAGTCCAGACACCCAAGGGTTCTCTCTGTGCTCCACCTCCTTGGGCAACACAGCTAAAGGAACCCTACCCTCCAGGTCCTCACCTGAGTCCCCAGTCCCCACCACCACCCCACCACCACCGGCCCATGGTTCCCTCCATTAGGGGCTCAGAGTCACTGGCTTTTCCACCAGCCAATGACCAACTGTATCATCCACGCAGAAGATGTGAAGTTTCTATTGGTTACCACATCCTGGGAAAACAGCTGGGTGCATCATCACCAAATTTGGAGAGTCCCATTGGGATGGTCTGACTTACACTACCAGCCATGCAATTGACATGACCACTCATTAGGATGTCTGGTACCAAGGAGAGACAGAAAGGGAATAACAAGTGTTGGCAAGGATGCGGAGAAACCTTGAACCCTGATGCCTTGCTCGTGGGGTTGTAAAATGGTGAGGCTTTGCTGTGGAAAACAGTGTGGTGGTTCCTCAAAATATTAAACATAGAATCACCATATGATCCAGCAATCCCACTTCTGGAGGGATCCCCAAAAGAAGTGAAAGCAGGGACTCAAACAGATATTTGCACACCCATGTTCACAGCAGCATTAGTCACAAGGGCCAAAAGGTGGAGGCAACCCAAGTTCCCAAGAAAGGAAGAACAGATACACATACTATGGTCTATCCATACACTGGAATATTATTCGGCCATAAAAAGGGAAATCTGACACAGGCCACAACATGGATGGACCTCAAGGACATTACGTGAAGTGAAATAAGAGACACAAAAGACAAATGCTCTGTGTCCCCAGAGGAGTCAGGTTCAGAGACAGGAAGCAGAATGGCGGGCACCAGGACCGGCGGGAGTGGGGGTAGGGGGTCAGAGTTTTAATTGAAGAAGACAGAAAAGTTCTGGACATGGATGGTGGTGATGGCTGCACATCAGTGTGAATGTACTTAAGGCCACTGAACTGTTCACTGAAAATGGTTAAGACTGGGGGGCGGGGGACACCTGTGTGACACAGTCGGTTAAGCATCCCACCCTTGATCTCGGCTCAGGTCATGATCCCACAGTTTGTGAGATCAAGCCCCGTGTTGAGCTCTGCGCTGACGGTGCGGAGCCTGCTTGGGATTCTCTCTCCCTCTCTCTCTCTCTCTACAACCTCCCCCCCCCCCAAATAAATAAATAAACATTAAAAAAAAAAAGACTGCGTGTCTCGAAGGAGGTAAAGCAGAGATAGAGGTGGCTGAATACTGGTCCCCCAAAGAGATCAGGTCTCTGGAACATGGGAATGTGATCTTAACTGCCAGCGTCTTTGCAGACAAGACTAGAGATGAGAAGATTATCCGGGATTGGATTGTCTAGGTTGTTCCCAACTGGAATCGAAATCTCCTCGTAAGAGAGAGGCCGAGGGAGCCTCAACACACAGAAGAGAAGAAGGCCGTGGAAAGATAAAGGCAGACCCTGGAGGGATGCGGCCACCAGCCCAGGCACCCTGGAGCCACTAGAAGCTGGGAGAGGCAGGGAGCAGATTCTGCCCTAGAACTTCCAGAGGGAGCACGGCCCTGCCCTCACCTGGGTTTCAGACTCCCGGCCCCCAGAACTCTGAGAGAATAAATGAATAAATGTGTGCTGTTTCAAGCCACCCAGTTCGTGGTAATTCGTCACAGCAGCCACAGGAAACAAATACACGGAGTAAGAGGGTGCAGACCGATCCCTCCAGATGAGGTGGCCTGTGTGTGTCTCTTGGGGGAAGGCTCTCTGGGCTGACAGCTGAGTGAAGAACGGGGCTTTCTCATTAAGTGCATATCTGCACACACACGCACGTAGCTGGGGTCTTTTTAATACATACATATATATATATATATTTTTTTTTTTTTGAGAGAGAGAGAGAGAGAGAGAGAGAGAGAGAAAGCGAGAGTGGGGAAGGGGCAGAGATAGAGAATCCCAAGCAGGCTCCGTGCCTGCTTGGGATTAGAGAATCCCAAGCAGCGCAGAGCCTGATGTGGGGCTCAAACCCACAAGCCGTGAGACCAGAACCTGAGCCAAAATCAAGAGTTGGACGCTTAACCGACTGAGTCACCCAGGTGCCCCTAAGGTTTTATATTTTTTTTAATGTTTATTTATTTTTGAGAGAGAGAGAGAGAGAGACCGAGAGTGAGCAGGGGAGGGGCAGAGAGAGAGGGAGACACAGAATCGGAAACAGGCTCCAGGCTCTGAGCTGTCAGCACAGAGCCCGACGCGGGGCTTGAACTCACGGACTGTGAGATCATGACCTGAGCTGAATTAGGACGCTTAACCGACTGAGTCACCCAGGCACCCACATGTAGCTGGGTTCTAATCCTGACTCCACGGACTGGCTGTGTGGCCTAGGCCTCAGTTTCCCTATCTGAAACTGGGGGTGACTGTAAAAGATGATCTTTGGGTCCACCCCAGTGTGACCTTTTCCTGCGTGTGGCCCGGGGTGGGGTCAGCGCTTTGGCAGGCCCAAGACCTCTGGGTCACCTCTAACCCCTGGGCAACCTGGCTGTAGTCTGGCTGCCACTCCAGACACTACAGTCACCTTTCTGAAGGTCCATCACTCTCCTGCTCTAACACCATCCATGGCTCCCCACTGCCCTCAGTCTGGCATCCAAAGCCCTTGAGGAGCTGACCACCCCCGCCCATCCTCCACTTCAGCCATAAAGATCCCCCTTCTCAGGATGTTTTGGACCCTTTCACCCAAGCTATAAACGTTGGATTCCTTAGAGCTGGTCCTGGGTCATGGCTTCCTCTCTCTCCATGTATACGCCCTGGGGAGCTCACCCCCTCCCATGGCTTTTGTGACCCTATCTCTGAGATGCCTCCCATGTCTTGATGACACCACCTCCTGGATGGCCTCCAGGGGCATAGCTCAGACCCTCACATTCACCTCACCTCCTTCCTCCCTCTCTGCCCATACCCAGTTCGTTGCCAGGTCCTGCCAGTAGTGTATCCTAAATATCTTTCACTCTCATTCACTTTTCCCCATCCCCATCATTTCAACCCACGTCAGGCCACCACTGCAGTGGCCTCCTCCCCTTGCTCCCCCGAGTTCCCTCCCGCCCCTCCCCCAGCAGTCCATTCTCCACCCAGCAGCCAAAGGGATCTCCCTAAAATTAAATCAGATCACAGCCTTCCCCTATTCAAAGTCCTCCCCATTATGCTGAACACAATTCAGATTCCTTCCCACGGACTGAGACGCCCTGTGCGCCCGGCCCCTGTGGACCCCTCCAGCCTCTCCCACGGCTCTCCCCGCTGCTGACTCAACTCCAGCCACTCTGGCCACAGGCCAAATTCATTCCCGCTTCAGAGCCTTTGCACATGCTGTTCCCTCCAATCTGGCATGCCTTTCCCCCAGCTCTGCCCACAAGGGCCCCTCCTCATCCTCCAGGACCACCTCTGCTTTTCACCACCATCAGCCACCTCCTTTATTGAGCACCTTCTGTGTGCAGTGGCTTTCTCAGCCATTTCTTTCATCTTCCCAGGAGCCCTTCGAGGCAGCTGGGGTTCTTCTAACTAGAGTCACAGCAAGAACCCCCACCCCCACCCAGAACAATCCCACTGATAACCTGACAAAGGAAATGTCTTCCTGAAATACTGAAATGGGGAGGAACTGAAACAAGAGAAAGCACTAGCCCTCAAAGAGGAGACCCTGCCCCAGGAAGGCAGGTGCACAGGAGGGAGGGAGCTCTGAACCGCCGTGCCCACCCCCCGATGTGGGACGTGGGCTGCGGCTTTTCCCAGGACCAGCTGCTCCAAGCAGAAAGAGCACACGCTGGATCCCCAGCTGGCTGTCACCCTGGGAGCCTCAGTCTTTTCATCTATGAAATGGAAACAATATCAAGAAGTCCATCTGATGCTTCTGGGAGGAGCTCAATAAATAGTGCCTTGGGGAAGTTAAATCCTCTGCTTTCTGGAGCTGGGTTCCACTCGCCCACCCCTAGCAAGAGCACTCTTGCCAGCACCCCCCCACCAAAGAAAGTGCTGCAAAAACCTTTGAGGCAGTACAGCCGCTTTGAGAAATAGCTTCGCAGTTCCTCCAAAAGCTAAACATAGAATTTTCATGTGACCTGGAAATTCCACTCCTGGGTATATAGTCACTAGAATGCAGGGGCGCCTGGGTGGCTCAGTCGGTTGAGCGTCCGACTCTTGATTTCGGCTCAGGTCACGATGCCAGGCATGGGATCGAGCCCTGCATCGGACTCCATGCTGGCTGTGGAGCCTGCTTAAGATTCTCATTCTTTCTCCCTCTGGTCCTCCACCACTCTCTCTCTCTCTCACACATAAAATAAAATTAAAATTAAAACTAAAGAATGTAAAACATCCTCAGATACTTGTATATGAAAATGAATAGCAGCACTATTCAGAATAGCCCAAAGGTGGAAACAATCCAAATGTCCATCAATGAATGAATGGATAAGTATCATGTGATATATTCGTGTGATGGAATATTACTTGGTCATGAAAAGGGGCGCCTGGGTGGCTCAGTCGATTAAGCGTCTGACTTCGGCTCAGGTCATGATCTCCCAGTCCGTGAGTTCGAGCCCCACGTCGGGCTCTTGTGCTGACAGCTCAGAGCCTGGAGCCTGCTTCGGGTTCTGTGTGTCCCTCTCTCCCTGCCCCTCCCCCACTTGTGCTCTGTCTCTCTCTGTCTCTCAAAAATGAATAAATGTAAAAGAAAAAATTTAACAAAGATGCCACTCAAATGAAAAAATAAGCCTGGGGGCGCCTGGGTGGCTCAGTCGGTTGAGTGTCCGACATCGGCCCAGGTCATGATCTCACGGTTCATGGGTTCGAGCCCCGCATCGGGCTCTGTGCTGACAGCTCAGAGCCTGGAGCCTGCTTCGGATTCTGTGTCTCCCTCTCTGTCTCTGCCCCTCCCCTGCTCATGCTCTGTCTCTCTGTCTCAAAAATAAATTTAAAAATTTTTTTAATTTTAATAAAAAAATAAATAAATATAAAAATGAATCAGTTGACTGTACAATCCAAAGAATGAACTCTAATGTAAACTATTAACTTTGGTTAAGTATAATGTGTCTACATTGGCTCATCAGTTGTAAGAAACATATCATCCTAACAGAAGATGTTAATAATAGGGGAAAGTGTGGGGAGTTGATGGATGTTTTGGAACTCTATACTTCCTGCATAGTTTTTCTGTAAACCTGAAACTGCTCTAAAATATAAATTCTGTTTAAAAGTTAATTATTTGAGGGGCGCCTGGGTGGCGCAGTTGGTTAAGTGTCTGACTTCAGCCAGGTCACGATCTCGCGGTCTGTGAGTTCGAGCCCCGCGTCGGGCTCTGGGCTGATGGCTCAGAGCCTGGAGCCTGTTTCCGATTCTGTGTCTCCCTCTCTCTCTGCCCCTCCCCCGTTCATGCTCTGTCTCTCTCTGTCCCAAAAATAAATAAACGTTGAAAAAAAAAATTTTTTTTTTAAAAAGTTAATTATTTGAGGGACACCTGGGTGGCTCAGTCAGTTAAGCATCCAACTTCAGCTCAGGTCATGATCTCACAGTTGGTGAGTTCACGCCCGGCGTTGGCCTCTGTGCTGACAGCTCAGAGCCTGGAGCCTGCTTCGGATTCTGGGTCTCCCTCTCTCTCTGCCCCTCCCCTGCTCATGCACACGCTCTCATTCTCTCTCCCTCTCTCTCTCAAATATAAATAAACATTAAAAAATAAAGAATAAAATAAAATAAAGTTTTAATTGTGGGGTGCCTGGGTGGCTCAGTCAGTTGGGTGTCCGACGACTTTGGCTTAGGTCATGATCTCATGGTTTGTCTGTTGACAGCTCAGAGCCTGGAGCCTAATTCAGATTCTGTGTCTCCTTCTCTCTGCCCCTCCCCTGCTCGTGTTCTCTCTCTCTCTCTCTCTCTCTCTCTCTCTCTCTCAAAAAAAAAATAATAATAATAAACATTTAAAACAATTTTTTTAATAAATAAAAAAGTTAATTATTTGAGGGTTGCCTGGCCAGCTCAGTGAGTAGAGCATGCGACTCTTGATCTCAGGGTTGTGAGTTTGAGCCCCACGTTGGGTGTAGAGATTACCTAAAAAGATAAAAAAAATCTTTTTAAAAAAGTTAATTATTTGAAATTAATGAAAAATGAATTAAGATGCTTTAATTGGGGAGAAGGTGTTCTGGGGGTTCAGACAGTCGTTTCCTTTCTTGACTTGAGTGCTGGTGACATGTGTGGGTTCAATTCGCAAACACTCCTGAACTGCCCAGTTGTAGAATGTGCACTTCCCTATACCCCCTGTATTACACTTCAACTTAAAAAAATTAAAAATAAAATGAAAATTTGTTTCCCGATTGCATTGTCTTTTAAAATGTGCATCTTTGGGGCGCCTGGGTGGCTCAGTTGGCTAAACACCCAACTTGGCTCAGGTCATGATCTCATGGTTCGTGGGTTCAAGCCCCGCGTCAGGCTCTGTGCTGACAGCTCAGAGCCTGGAGCCTGCTTCCGATTCTATGTCTCCCTCTCTCTCTGCCCCTCCCCCACTCACTCTCTCTTTCTCTCTCTCTCTCAAAAATAAGTATTAAAAAAAAAATTTCAAATGTGCGTCTTTGACTCAAACCAGCCTGGGTCCCAGTCGCGGCCCTGCGCCTCCCCCAAGTCAGCAGCCTTGAGTAGTCTAGTCCCCACCCCCAGCTTCCATGTTCCAATCTGTGAAATGGGTTAACAATAGCAGGAGCCACCCCTTAAAGGTTGCTTGGGACACTTCAGTGAGATGAGGTCTGGTAGGCGGTATGCAAGATTTTAGCCATTATTCCTGCTTCTATTATTTACTAGTTTATTGGAGCGAGATAAACGCAAAGCTGACACTCTCAGGATGCTGTGAGAGGCTGGCAAACTTCAGAGCATCAGACACCAGGCAAGGGCACCCAGCAGCCCCACCCCAGCAGAGGTGGCCCCACCTGTCCTGCTGGGGCCAGCATTATCTGAAAACGGAGGAGCCAGCGACTGGTTCCGTGGCCCACGCCCAAGGAGCGCTGGTTTGTCAGGTTAGCCCGGACGCCAGTCAGGGACTTGTCATACAAGGTGTGTGGGCTCCTGAGAAGGAATGCAGGACACGACCATGCCCCCCCCCCACACACACACACACCACCAGAAATCACACATGTTGCCTCTCCTTGAACTGCAGGTCCTGGGGCCCACCTGTCATCCAAGCACCCAACACTGGCTCCACTGCCCCACATCCTAGCACTGCCCTTCACTCACTCTGGAAGCCAGTAGTCAAAACAGCCTGCCTCCTCTCCCTGCTCATGCCAACCAAACACCCTCTCTATGCCAAAGAGCTGCCTGACCCCAGAGACTCCTATTCTCCCAAAGTGCCAGACCCTAGAAGTCTGAGCTGAGAGGGGGCTTACCCCAGATTTCTGGGGTTCGGAGAAGGGGCTGCAGGAGCAGTTCTGAGGGCAGAGCCAAGCCGGCAAATCGAGGTAGGAAGGAGGGCCTCACCGCAGCTGTGGGCACACTGTAGGCTGTCGCCCACAGCTTCGTCGGCCCAAAGGAGATCCTGACAGAAAAAGAAGTTTACAAACCACCAGTCATCTAGACCATTCCAGAACTGCAATTGCCTCTGCCCACCATCTCAGCACATGGACACGAGCCTCGGAAAGGATTCCATAAAGCTCCACCTCAGAGCTGTGTGACCTCAGGTGAATGTCTGCACCTCTCTGAGCCTCAATTTCCTCACGTGTAAGACAGGAACTGTATTACCCACTTCACAGGGCTTTGATAACAATGCCACATTTTTAATGTGCTCAGCTCAGGGCTTGGCACACCGCAAGCCCCAGATCAAAGGTGCCTCTCCTTGCTGTTGGGGAGGGCACCATATTCGTTAGTGCTTGCCCAGTCATCTGGGATTTGGAGAATGGGGTCCAAGGCTTGCCAGGGAGGCGGGAGGGGGTCGCCTTCTCCGTCTGCGGAGTCATCCAAGCCCAGGTCACCACTGGACACCAGTCCAGGGCTAATGTTACCGCTCAGAAACCCAAGCTGGGCTATACAGAGAGGCTGGGGCCATTGGAAAGGGCACAGGATGTTGGGGTCACACAGGGCCGGTTTGTTCAAATCCCAGCTCCCCCACTGTCTCCCGGCCTCCCTCCCACCTCCAGCCTGAGACTCCCCAGTTGGCAGGTCTCAGCCGCCTCACGTGGTCCAAGCGGGGACGGACAGCCCCTTGGACACCAGGGAGCATACATCCCTCCCGCATCCAACAAACGTCAGCTGGTACCGACCGCAGGAGCTCACACAACCCTCACAGCCAACTCTGGGGGCCCAGGAGGGCATCTCCTCTTTTCAGGCTCTGCGCCTGCCATGGGTGGGGAGAGGGACGGTGAAGGCAGCCGGATCACTAGCGTAAAGTCCCTGAGGGAGACGCTGTGGAGTGACTCCGGTCCGCCCAGCGGCACGGGGCAAGGCCTGGATCCGCCCGAGAGGTCCTGATGGGGAGGGGGCTCTTCCTGAGGTCCCTTCCCATCACGGAAACCCGGGGAGAAGGATGTACCCAGGACTCCGAGGGGCGCGCTCAAAACAACTGCGCCCAAAAGCGGCGGCCGTCGGGGACACGCCCACGTCCCCCCATCCGGAGCCTCTGGGACCCGCCGCCGCCGCCGCCTGGGTCGTGGGGATTCCCGGGGCGGGCTGCGCCCAGCCCCTCGCGTCCCCGCTGCCAGCACCCGCGCCTGCCGGGCGCCTCGGGTTACAGCGCAGCGCCCCGGCCGCGCTCGGGTTACCGCCCCCCGCGCGCACTCACCTCGCGGGTCTCGGCCTCGGCCTCGGCCTCTCGATCCGGGATCCAGATCCGCCCGCACCGCAACCTCGGTTCTGACCGCGCCGTCCGGCGGCCGGGCCCTTTAACCCCGCCCGGCCGCGCCGCGAGGCCCGCCCCCGGCCCGCCCCCGGCCTCGCCGGCCTCTGGGCGGGGACCGAGGCTAGGCCCCCAGAGACGGAGAGAACCAGAGACAGAGTCGTGGATGCGTGGAGAGCGACGGAAAGGGAAAGACGCAGAGCCGGGGATGGAGAGACCGACAGGTGGAGAGATGGAGAAGAAGACGCAGACAGAGACAGCGAAAGAGACATTGGAGACACAAAGACTTGAACACCCAGCATCCCCAAACCACCACACTCCCTGCCCCTCTGCCCATGCCTGGCTCCACTTAGTGCCGAGATCCCCCCTCAGGCCCGCTCCTTAACACCCTCCTCTTGCACCAGCACCCCCAAAGCCCACACGTCAGGACCTGCTCCCACGCTTGGACAGGGGTCCCTAAGCCAGCAACCCTGATGCCCCACGCGGCCCCAGGAATCCTCAGGCTCCATCGGCCCTGGGGAACCAGCCGTTCTGCTCTCTCTGGATTCAACCCACCCTCCTGGGGCTCTACTGGCAGCTGCAGCCTCTTCCTCCAGGAAGACCTCCAGCCTCAACAAGCCGCACCAGACTCTGGTCCTGCTCCTCTCACCCCCACCCACCCACCGTCAGCCAACTCGACCATCCCACTAAGATGTTGTCCTTGGCCAGTTTATCTGCTCCAGATAGATCCAGACAGGGTCAGTCCCGCCCCGGATTTGGAAGAGATACCTGTGTCTGGGTCAGTGGGTGGGTGGGTGACTGATCTGGGCAAGTGGGCAGACAGATGGGAGGAATCACAGCTGGCCGTTGGCTCTCCACTGCCTCCACAGGGCCAAATGGCATTGTGCATACTGGACACCCAGGTAATATCTGTCAAAGAAAAAATTTTAAAAAGCCACAGGAGATTAGATCAAAGCCTCCGACCTTAATTGCAGGCTCATCTGGGGAAACTAAGGCAGATGCTGGCAGCTGGAGGAGAGGCATGACTGGCTGGGTTCAGGCAGGAGCCAGGCCAGACACTGAGAAGCCTGAAGCTGTAAGGAGACATCGCCCTCCTCTCAGTGAGTTCCAAAGCTAAAACCACAGCGAACCATAAGGAAACTGAAGAAAGGGCAAAGAAGTTCAGACTGTTTTCCCCAGGATGACCATTCCAAAGCCTTTCGATCTGTCAGAAATAAATTCTTTATCCTGTTACAGACAACGGGGGATCCCCTCCTGGCTTGGGGGGACAACCAGGTGGGAAGTCTGGTCATGGGGCTGGTTAGCCTGGGGGATGGGAGCCAGGGGGTGGAGCAGGCCCGGAGCTGTGCTGGACTCTCAGAGGACAGGGCCAGGGGTCACAGCCACAGTCAAAGCCACATAACACTATGGGCAGAGATGGACTCTGGAGGCAGAGGGTTCGGGTGGCTTTATCGGTTACTCACTGTGTACCCACCTCAGAAGACTGCTGTAATGTTTTAGGGTAACAGTTGTCACCCAAGGCAATCCTGTCCCTCAAGAGACAATCTGACAATGTCTGAAGACACTTTGGCCATCACAGCTGGATGCTGGGGTACCACTGGCCTCTAGTGGGTGGAGGCCAGGAATGCTGATAAACACCTTACAATGCACACACAGGATGGCCCCTGGCCAAAGAGAATGATCTTGGGGCACCTGGGTGGCTCAGTCGGGTGAGCATCTGACTCTCGATCTCAGCTCAGGTATTGGCCTCAGGATCGTGAGTTCAAGCCCCGCGTCAGACTCCGCACTGGGTATGAAGCCTATTTAAAAACAGAGAGAAAGAGAGAGACAGAATGATCCAGCCCTAATGTCAATAGTGGTGAGGTTGAGAAACCCTGCTTCAAGGTGTAGGGAGCACTTCTGAATTCTAGCACACAGTAAGTGCTAGGTAAGTGCTGACTGCCGTTATTAGCCACCATGGAGTTTCCAGCCTTCTTCCTCACCAGCAAATCCTGACCACCAATTCCATGTTCAGCATGCCCTAGTTCAGAGAAAGCTGTGGCTTCCCCGCCCGATCCACAAGCAACCTTCAATCAGGCAAGTCCTGCTTTAGCTGGTTTTGACTCCCCCCTGAGACCAGGGTCTCCTTGAGGGTGAGTCCCCAGGATCAGCTGGTGCCGGGCTAGGTGGTGCTTGGAATACATCCGTGCAGCGGGTCGGACCTGCTGTTTTTTGTTCTTTGTTTTTTAATGTTTATTCATTTTTGAGAGACACATAGAGACAGAATGTGAGTGGGGGAAGGGCAGAGACAGAGGGAGACACAGAATCCGAAGCAGGCTCCAGGCTCTGAGCTGTCAGCACAGAGCCTGATGCGGGGCTCAAACTCACCAACTGTGAGATCATGACCTGAGCCGAAGTCAGACACCCAATCGACTGAGCCACCCAGGCGCCCCCGGACCTGCTGTTGAAAGATGCAAGTGTGGTTCTAGGGGCTGGGAATATGGCAAAGAATAAAAACAGCCCAAATCCTTGTCGTTGTGGATCTGAAGCTGAAGTGGAGAAAACAGAAAATAAAGAAAACATATCCAGCAGGAAATTTTTACCAGGGAAGGCATGTAACAGGTTTTTGCAACGGGGCCGAGGGGGATGCTGCTATTTGACCTGGGTGTCAGGTGGCCGGCTGAAACCTGAAAAACAAGAATAAATGTTGAGTCACGTTGTACCCCTCAAATTTGTCTTTGTCAATTCTACCTTCATAAAGCTGGGGAAGAAAAGAATGAACGAGTGAGTGAATAAATACATGAATTTTCACAAGTCTGAACCACACGGAAGATACTCTGGCTCATTCCCAAAGTCTGATACAAGTGTCCAGAGCATGATACAAAGTATCTTAGTAATTTTAGATAGCACATGGAGAAGGTGGGTCTATTCATTTTCTATTTGATGTATTTATGTTAAATGAGAGATTTGTTTTGACTCGTAGAAGAAGAAAAAAATAGCCTCACCCTGGACATCAAATCTACAGCCTTGTGGATATAATGATCATTGTATACATTTTGCTTTAAAATAAATAAGGCTTAGGGGCCCCTGGCCAGCTCAGTCAGAAGAGCATGCGGCTCTTGATCTTGAGGCGGTGAGTTCGAGCCCCACATGGGGTGTAGAGATTATGTAAATAAATACAAAACTTAAAGAAAAAAGAAAAAAGGCTCGAAAGCAAGACCACTGAAAGAAAAGTATTAAGTAATAAAAAAAAAAAAGTAATAGGTAGATGGAACAAAAGTGGTGTCATATGATTGAGTGACAAATTTCAACATCAGAAGCCATCTGTCTGGTGGATTAAGACAAAAATGGAAGATTCCTAAATGCAACTTTGGGAAATACTAGCACAGCAATCTCTCCTAAATCCCAGAAAACCAGACACAGAGGGCTCGAAACTTGAAAACTTGAAGGAGGGAATTTTAAAGCCAGTGTAAGAGGCCCCCTTATCCCGGCAGGTGGTAAACTTGGCTGAAGTCTTTAACCCTCTTCGGTTCAGTAGTGTTCTCTCATTAGGCGCTGGGCCCTCTGTAAGGGTGAGAGGGGGCGGTGTTTCTAAGTGAAGAAGAGACAATACAAATAATTGAAGCTTTGCTGCTTGGACGGAGGCAGAAGGGAAGGCTACGTGAAGGATGTGACATCTGAGCTGGGACTTCAGGGAGAGGTTGGATTTCAACAGGTGCAGGAGAGGGGGTGGGGCTTGGGCACAGAGAAACCCAAGGGTGTGGCTGGGCAGGTGGCTTTCTCTGGCCTTGGGATGTGAGAGGTGAGAAGGAGGGCAGGCATGGATGGGAAGGGCCTTGAAAGCCAGTCCAAGTGGCTGAGTGTTGATCTGGTGGGCAATGGGGAGCCATGGGTGGTGCCTGAGCAGGAGAAGAGCCCCCTTTAATGGGTTTGTTTTAAGGAACACTGGAGTTTATTGATTTGGGGGGCAATGTGGATTTTTTAAGGATGTGGGGAACGTCTGCATTGGTGACAGGCTGGATGTGAGGTTCCGGGCAACAGTGGAGGAGAGGAGGAGAGGAGAGGGTGTCAGCCCAGCTTCCCTGCCCTCAGAGAGATGGGGACAAGGAAGGAGAAGCAAGTTGAAGGGCCTGGGAATGAGGAGGCACTGACCACAGTAGGCTCCCTGGCCGTGTTACCCTGGGCAAGTCACGTGGCCACCGGAAGCCTCTATCCCTGTACAGATAAAATGAAGGAGATGACCACGAAATGAAGTGGTGTTTACAGGGTCCTCAGCCCCATGCCTGGCACAGAGCACGGGCTAGACAACTAACCGCACTTCGAGTTTGTGCTTTGATTTGGGCTATCCCAGCCCTTCTCAACTGAGGCAGATTGTCCCCCCCCGCCCGCCCCCCACCTGGGACGTTTGGCAATGTCCAGAGATACTTTTTGTTGTCATGCTGTGGAGGGGGAGGAGCTAGTGGGCAGAGGCCAGAGATGCTGCTAAAGGCACAGGACGGCCCCACCCCCCACCCCCAGGGAATGATCTGGCCCCAGATGTCAGCAGTGCTGAAGCTGAGAAATCCTGTCTGCCAAGGAGAGGCACCGGGAGGCGGCTGGGCCCATCCTGAGAAGTGCACCTCTGACTGAGTCAGCTGTCTTGGGAAGACTTGGATGCCTTGGGGTGGGGGGGGGCGGGTCAGTGAGGTCCCTCGGGAGGAGGTGGACAGAGAAGAGAATGGGGAGACAGAAACACCAATCACAGCTACGTTTAGAGACAGGATAGGCAGAAGCACCGAGCTGCAGGAGATGAGCCACATCTGGGAGGTTGAGGAAGCGTGGTGATAGGAACAATCCCCTTGGCCTGTGCCCAGAGGTCAAAGGGCCCAGGCCCTAGGAAGGGACAGGGCTCTGCGGTTCCCAGGCACCAGAATCCTCAGCCTGGCAGCAATCAACAAACAGCAACCTAAGTGGGAGGAGAGGACATGGGGGCGGCGGCCAGATTAGGGAGACGGTACCAGAAAAGTGTGTGCAAGTGGACCAAGGAGGAACATGGAGGGAGCGAGGGGAAGGGAGTTTCCTGGGCATCCAGAAGCTCACAGCAGACTTCCGGGAAAGCAGCCGCTATGAAAAATCAGTCCGTGCCTCAAAAAGCTAAAAATGGAATTACCATATGAGCCAGAAGCTCAGTTCCTTAAGTATGTAACCGAAAGAATCGAAAACAGGGACTCAACGTCCCTGCATGTTCACCCGTACACGCATGCCCACAAAGGTGGAAACAACCCAGCGTCCATCAACGGATGAGGGGCTGAGGAAATGGGGCCCGTCCGTGCGGGGGAGCATTACTCAGTCATAAAAAGGAATGAAGCCTTGAGACCCACTACACCACAGACGAAACTCCAAAACATCACAGTGATGTGATGGAGTGAAAGAAGCCAGACACAAAAGGTCACACATTGGATGATTCCGTTTCTATGAAATTTCCAGAATCAGTAAATCCATAGCGATGGTGAGTACATTAGGGATTGACGGGTTGGGGGGGGGGGGGCGCTGTGAGGAGTGAGGCCGTATCCAAGGAGAATGAGTACAGGGTCTCCTCTTGGGGCGATGGAAAATTTTTGCCACTGGGCAAATGTGATGGTTGAGCGATATTTGTGAATGTGCCAATGCCGCCCAATTATATCCTTTAAGATGGTTAACTTTATATTACGTGAATTTCACTCCAATAAAATGAGAGTTCCAGCAGGAAACAGAACACTCAAATGGGGTAATTTGGAAAGAGAGGAACAAAAGTACTATTTCAAAAAGACAGCGCAGCCAGGAACCTTTACCACCCCAGAGGTGCGGGGGCTATGGGGCGAAAGCAGTTGCTGGAACCTGGACTTGATACGGCTATGTGCAGAGAGAGGACTACCTGGCAGGAGTTGTTGGTTGAGGGACACAGCCAGCCTGCGTGGACCACACAGGAGAGGAGATCAGATATTAATACCCGGACCTCAGTCTCCTCCCTCCCTCCAATGCCTGCTGTGGCTCCCTATTGGCGGAACCCAACCAGAAGCCATAAGGCAAGGGTTGGGTGATTCATACAAGCCAGCCTCCCAGGATACAAAATAGGGGGCAGAAGGGTGGAGACAAGGCAAAAGGTAATTCAGAGACTTGAAACAAAGACCAGAGCAGTTCCAGGGTGTGGGGTGAATGGTGGAGCAAACAACTCCTTCCAATTCATCACTCACCACACTCTTGCTCACTGCCACTTGAACCATTTTGCCAAACCCGTCAAGGTTATCTTTCCCCTCAAAGGCTTTGCTTCCTGCACATGCTTGGAATTTCCCTCTGCTTGGAATTCTATTCCCTCTCACTTGCTCAGCTAACTCCTACTTATCTTTCAGGTGTCAGCTCAAAGTCCATTTTCTCTGAGGGCTTCCCTAACTTCTGGGTTCAGTTTAAGCCCACACTGGATGCAGCCACAGCCCCTGGGAGTCCTCAGTCACAATCAAATCACTCTTGGAATGGTTCCTTTAGCTGTGAGCTCTAGGCAGGTAGACAGGGTCTTTCAAATTTCCTCCCTTTTCCCCAGCCCCAGGGGACACATAGCACCTACTCATTCAACAAACACCAAATACCCAGGGAGGGCCAGGCATTGTTTTACAATGCACATCCCTGCTTTCTGGAGATTAAAGAAAGAATAACCAGAAATACAGAAGCAAAAAGGTTATTCTATGTGACATGTGCTATGGAGGAAAATCCAGCAAGGTAAGGAGATGAGGAAGGCCTTTCTGAGGTGCTATTTGAGCAGAGACGGGAAGGGAGAGAAGGGTTTCACTGGAGGTGGATGGAGTGTTCCAGGCAGAGGGCACAATTTGTGCAAAGATCCTGAGGCTCACTGTGCCTGAAGAAACAGCCAAGAGCCCAGTGAGGCTGGAGCAGAGACAGCAAGGGCGAGAGTGGGAGCAGACGAGGGCTGGGAGGTGGCAGGACAGATCGTGCTGGACCTGATGGGCCACTGGGAGGACTTCCGGTTTTCCTCCGGGGGGGGGGGGGGGGGGGTGGGGGGGTGGGGGAAGGTGGCGCCGCGCAGGGCTCTGAGCCCAGCAGGATGCTGACTTAGGCGGCCCTCCCTACTTGAGATTTCCAACCGGCTCCCTCTGGCTGCAATATAACGCTCCGACCAAAGGGGGCGCGAGAGCGGCAGGAGGAGCCCGGCGGGGGGGGGGGGGGGGGGCGGGGGGGGAGGGGAAGTAGCCTGTGGCTCTGGCCGGGCACAGCCGCCCTGGAGGGACTGAGTGGCAAAGGTTGTGTAAACGTGGGTGATTATTTCTCCTCCCTCCCTCAAATGCCCGAAAGCTGTTTCCTCTGCTGGAATGCCCTTTCCTGCCAGACCAGATCCTATTTATCCCTCAAAACCCAGTCGCAATAGCCCCCTCTTCCAGGAGCCTTTCTATGCCCCCTTCCCAAGCTTCCCAAGGGAGTCCAGCGTTGGACTTTGGGGGCTCGTTAAATCCCTTAAAATCATGTGCAAAAGCATGAGTTCGTCTTTTCAGGAGACACCTGGAGCCATAGCTTTTACCAGATTTTGAGGGGGGAAAGGGAGGTTAAGAACTTTGTTTTTACAAATTGGAATCCCAGAGAGAGGCAGTAACTTGCCCAAAGTCACACAGCCTAATGGGAACAGAGTCAGGATTAAAATTTTTTTTTTAATATTTATTTATTTTTGAGAGAGAGGGAGAGAATGTGAGCCGGTGAGGGGCAGAGAGAGGGAGACACAGAATCTGAAGTAGGCTCCAGGCTCTGAGCTGTCAGCACAAAGCCCAACTCGGGGCTCGAACCCAAGAACCGTGAGATCACGACCTGAGTAAAGTTGGGCGCTTAACCGACTGAGCCCCCAGGTGCCCCATAGAGTCAGGATTTTTTAACTCCTGTGGCCCATTTGGGGAGCTTCCCAGGACTTGGATGCTGAACATAAACAGGTATTCATCCTCGTGATCCAGTGTAGGAGGAAAGAAAATTTCTTTCTAATAAGAAACCCAATGGTCAATAGGTTGGCTGACATTTACTGAACACCTGAATGCTAGGTGCCAGGCGCTGATCTCAGCCCTGGGGACGCAGCACTGAGTAAGAGAGGCTTCTGCCCTCCTGGAGTTTCCATCCCAGGGGGGGGAGGCAACAATAAATAAACAAATGAATAAGATAATATCAGGTAAGGATCATGGTGAATGGAATGAGCTCACAGGGAGGGACTGGGAATCTAGTTTAAAGAGGGTGGTCAGGGCTAGGCTTCTAGGAGGAAGTGGTGTTTGTGTGATCCCTGACTGATAGGAAGACGAACTGGAGCATTGTAAGCGAAGTGAGCCGCAAGTGCAAAGGCCCTGGGGCTGAATGAGGGTAGCATCCTCCAGGAGCCAGAGGCCAGTGGGCTGCAGCAAGGAACTCACTGGGAAAGGAGGTCAGAGGGGTTAGTAGAAGCCAGATCCTGAAAGTCCTAGTGTACGCACCACGGAAATGAGAGAGAAGGGAGAAGCGTGCCCCATAACAGAGGGACCACTTGGAGCCAATTCCTGGAAGCAAGGAAATGCCTGGCCCAGGCCTGCCTGGGGCACCGGAAGTCACCCTCCCCTCCCCCTGTGCTGGTGTGAACTGTAGAACCGACCGGAGGAGTGAGTGGGTTGGGGCCAAGGTGACTTCCACCAGGGAACCAGTTGTGGCTCATGACCACAGGTTTCCCCAGGCTGATTCAGCAAGATTCTGTGTGGTCGAAGTTCAGCCCCCCCCAAAGAGCAAAGCAACAGAGCTGCAAGCTGCCTCCCACCCCAGAGGACCTCCCCAGGAATCTCTCCTCACTAGCTTTGAGAAGCGTTAAGCTTCAGGAAGCTTCTCAAAAATGCTTGCATCGCGGATCCAGTCACCAACTGCTGTGGGACTTTCGCCAAGTTACTTCACCCCTCCCCCGCCCCCGCCAAGCCTCATTAGACCACTTTTTTGTTGGTTTGATCCATCATAAATCAAAAGCATGATTTAGGGTCCATCCTGTGCCTACATTACCACACTGATTCTCCACAATAAGGGAAGGACTTGGGTTATGATCATTGAGAGAGAGAGAGAGAGGCTCAGAGGAAGGAAGCAACTTGCCCAAGTTGGGAGTTAAATCCAGATCTGTCAGATTCCAGAAACGGGAGACGATGCAGAGCCTGATCCCAGGATCCCCTTCTGGCACCCAGAAGCAAATGTCTGGCACCCAGTGGTCACGAAGCAGACAGGGGTTATCAGGATGGTCGTTAGCCTCAGGATGGTGTGGGGCCACCTCTCCCACCTCTCAGTTTCCTTGGCTGCAAAATGGGGACTTAGAATTCTCCGCTTAGAATTCTCTCTTCACTGGCTTTGTGACGCAACTGAGATATAAAGTGTTTGGTGGCCCCTCAAAAAGTTGGACGTAGAGTTACCCTATGACTCAGAAAGCCCACTCCTAGGCATAGACCCCAAATAATTGAAAACAGTACTCAGGGGGCACCTGGGTGGCTCAGTCGGTTCAGCGTCCAACTCTTGATCGCGGCTCAGGGCATGATCTCACCCTCGATGAGTTCGAGCCCCGCATCGGGCCCCACACTGACACTGAGGAGACTGCTTGGGATTCTTTCTCTCTCCCTCTTTCTCTGCCCCTCCCCCACCCCCACTCATGTTCTCTCTCTCTGTCTCTGTCTCTCAAAATAAATAAATAAATAAGAAAACAGTATTCAAACTAGTACACGTACATGCCTTTGTAAGCACCGCTTACAAAGCCAAATGTGGAAACACCCCAAATGTCCATGAAATTATGAATGGGTAGACAAAATGCCATATATACACACAACGGGATGTTACTCAGCTGCAGAAAGGAACAAAACCCTGACACGCTACAATGTGGACAAACTTCAAAAGCCTTATGCTGACTGAAGGAAGCCAGTCACCACGGGCCACACAGTGTATGATCCCATTTATGTGAAGGGAATTCTTAGAGACAAACAGCAGAGTAGTGGTGGCCAGGGGCGGAGGGGAGGGGTGGGGGGCCGGGACTGATTACTTAATCAGTACGGAGTTTCCATCTGGGGTGATGGAAGTGTTCTGGAACTAGACAGAGGTGATGGTTGCACAACCCTGTAGAGGGACTGAATACCACTGAACTATCTACTCTCTTTAAAATGATTAATTTTATGTTCCATGAATTTCACCTCAACAGTCAGTAAATAGCCAATAAGTAAATGGTGGGCAGTGATTTTGCATATGGTTTTATATCACTGATTCCTGTGCTAAGGCCAGGAGGTCGACACACTATTGTCATTTTACAGATGGAGAAATCAAGGCATGGAGAGGGGAGGTGCCCCACTCGGAGAGTGGGTAAGACTGAATTGGACAGGGGGTCTCCTTGACCCCAAGGAGGTTCTACTCCTCTGCCTGGGAGCCATAGGTGACAGGCACCCACGCTGAGTTTACCACCCCTGGGCGCAGGTGACTCAGTGAAAAGGCAGGCGGCACAACCAAGGATACTGGCCAGCTTGACCTGGTTCTTTTCCCCTGGCCCAGGAGAAACCAGCAAGGGAGGCAGAGGGCTATGAGGGCTATCCTTCATTCAGACAGAAAACCTGTTACTGTCACCTCTCTGTGCGGGAGTCACCAGTCTGTCACCAGTCCTGTGTGAATGCCCTAAGAAGACTCAGTCCTGGAGCCAGCACTCAAGAAGCTCCCAGTTCTAGAGAGTGCCAAGCTGGACACAGACACTCCCAACCTCTCAGTGTCAGGGCTGAGCCAGAGGAAGGAGCCCGGAGCTAGGAAAGCCAAGAGGAGAGAGCTGGAGGACAAAGGAAGGCCTCATGGTAACGGAGATATTGGAGCTAGGTTTTGAAGAATGTAGAGGAGTCCACCAGCTCAAATGAAAGAGATATAAGGCCTGGGGAGGAGAAATTGGTAATATCTGGCAAAGTTATATGTGCATTTCTCCACTTAGAGGAATATATCCCAACGATTCCCTTGCAAAACTAAGAAAAGGTGAATGAGCGGGGCTTTTCATAACAGCACGACTTAAAATATCAGAAGACTGGAAATAGCCCATAAGTCCATCAAGAGGGAATGACTGAATAAACCAAGGCACGGCCACAGGATGGAGTCCTGTGCAGCTGTGAAAAGGAATGAGGAGTGTCCATATATACTGGCATGGAGAAATCTCCAGAAACAACAGTGTTAAGAGGGAAAACAGCTAGGGGTGTGTGTGTGTGTGTGTGTGTGTGTGTGTGTGTGTACACACTGGTGTTTTACAAATGGAACAATAGACCATGAGAAAATTATAAATGGTTACCTGAGGAGGGGGGAAAGAACATGATGGAAGGTCCACGAATAGAAGCTGGATGTTTTTCTTTATACCTTGTTCTGCAGATTTGACTTTAGAACCATGTAAATATCTTAAATAATATTAGGGGGCGCCTGGGTGGCTCAGTCGGTTGAGCGTCCGACTTTGGCTCAGGTCATGATCTCACAGTTCATGAGTTCAAGCCCCGCGTCGGGCTCTGGGCTGACGGCTCAGAGCCTGGAGCCTGCTTTGGATTCTGTGTCTCCCTCTCTCTCTGCCCCTCCCCTGCTCACACTCTGTGTCTCTCTGTCTCTAAATAATAAATAAATGTTTAAAAATTTTTTAATTAATTAATTAATTAAATAACATTAGACTTAAGGGGTGCCTGAGCAGCTCAGTGGGTTAAGCATCTGACTCTTGAGCCCAGGTCATGATCTCACAATTTGTGGGATCAAGCCCCACATCAGGCTCTGCATTGTGGGTAGAGCCTGTTTGGGATTCTCTTTCCCTCTCTCTGCCCCTCCCCTGCTCACATATGCTCTCTCTCTCAACATAAATAAATAAACTTTTTTTTTTAAATGGTTAAAATGATAACATTTCTCTTATGTAGATTTTACCACAATAAAAAAAGCAATGTGGCATTACCTCATGTGTATGACCCAGTTGCTCTAATCGAATTTGTTGCAATACAGTGTTTCAGAGACATTTTTAAATGGAAGGGTGCAATAGTGAGATAAATTGTTCAATAATCTAACAGATTAATAGTAATAATTATAACAATACGAATCCTGTTATTTGAGATACTTTCTAACTGCATAATCTTATCATGAGGTGTTGTTTTTATTGCTGTGGCTGTTTTAAATTAAAAATTTCTGCCCTCGGGGCACCTGGGTGGCTCAGTTGGTTAAGCATCAACTTCAGCTCAGGCCATGATCTCACCGTTTGTGAGTTCGAGCCCCTCAACGGGCTGGCTGCTGTCAGCACAGAGGCTGCTTCAGATCCTCTGTCCCCCTCTCTCTCTGCCCCTCCCCTGCTCATGTGCACACAGGTACTCTCTCTCTCTCTCTCTCTCTCCCTCTGAGAAATAAATGAAACATTAAGAAAAAAAAAAAAACTTGGGGCGCCTGGGTGGCGCAATCGGTTAAGCGGCCGACTTCAGCCAGGTCACGATCTCGCGGTCCGTGAGTTCGAGCCCCGCGTCGGGCTCTGGGCTGATGGCTCAGAGCCTGGAGCCTGTTTCTGATTCTGTGTCTCCCTCTCTCTCTGCCCCTCCCCCGTTCATGCTCTGTCTCTCTCTGTCCCAAAAATAAATAAACGTTGAAAAAAAAATTAAAAAAAAAAAGAAAAAAAAGAAAAAAAAAACTTTCTGACCTCAAAAGAAAAATTCCCTAAGAATCAAAATTTCAGGTTAGTGGCACAAATGTACACAAACTATTTCAAGTGACACTACAGCACAGTAATTTGATAGCACACCCACAGTGGGATATGCCCACAGGACAAAAAGAACCAGAAAGAGAAGGTCTTAGACTGGTTTTCAAAAATCATATTGTTTCTGGAACTGTTGGTGTATTATTCTAAGATTGATGTGTGTGATTGTGGAATGAAGCAAACTGAGAATTTGGATTTGCAGTATGGGGGAAAAATACATGTATAAGATTGATCAGTTTAAGTAAGAGCCGTGTAATTTGAATTGGAATTGGAGGTATCAACATAAATTCATGATGTATCTTATTTAAAAAATGGTAGGGGGACTCCTGGGTGGCTCCGTTGGTTGAGTGTTCAACTTCAGCTCAGGTCATGATCTCACGGTTCATGAGTTCGAGCCCCACATCAGGCTCCATGCTGACAGTGCAGAGCCTGCTTGGGATTCTCTCTCTCTCTCTCTCTCTCTCTCTCTCTCTCTGTCCCTTCCCCACTCATGCTCTCTCACTCTCAAAATAAATAAAAATGTTTTAAAAAGACAATTTTAAAAAGTGGTAAGGGATTTCCTATTTTTGTCCAACAAAAAATCCTAGAAACAACTAGCCCAGCAGCCATGAGCGCCCCCATCACCTCGACTGCAATCTCTAAATACCACTTTCCAATCAGAGGAACAAGGCCTCTTTGGGAAAATGGTTGATTCCCAGGCCTGTGGCAGGAAATCTACAAGATGTTTCTGGACTATCTTGCTACCTCATAAAGCAAGAAAGAGACCTGTCAAAAGAACTTGGGAGTCAAAATGAAGAGGCTCCCACTGGCCAAAGAGGGGATAATAACTTGGTTATCAGTAATGATTTAAAAAACCCAATATATTGGCACATTTCAATAGTTTAAATCCACAAATTTGTAAAAATATGAGAGGAGTGGGAAATCTCATTATTTACCTTTGGATGATGATAAGGAGACCAGTAATTACTTTGAAACTCAGAGAAGGCAAGATATCAAGCATTGATCTGGTCTTTCCGTGTGAATTGGGTAACCAGATGGGAGATGAGAGGACATTTCTCTTTCCAGATGTATTCCAGCTAATAAATGAAGAAGGAGTAAGTCATCCCAATGTCACTCTGTTGTAGCTGCTAACGAATTAATGGGTCCAGGCAATGATCACCAAAGGCAGAGGACATCACAGAAGAGAGACAGAGGGTGGCAGTTATGGAAGAAATAAGATAGCTCATGAGTTGACACGTGTCAGCTGGATGATGGATACATAAGGGGAATCATGATGTAATCGTCTCTACTTCTGAAATTTTCTGTTTAGAAAATAATGTTTAAAGCCCTTTGCCCCATGTCATCCTCTCAAAGCAGGGAGGACAGCTAGGAGCTGGAGGTGCTCCTAGGATGTACCAACATCTGGCCCCGGTTACCCCACATTCATTCTTGGCCTCTAGCATACCGCCGAGGGCTGAGCTCACGATGTCGCTATAACATCCCATGTCCTCAGTTACAAAACTCCCTCCTTTCCAGTTCCAGGACCAGGTGTTGAGAGATTAAATCTCACCTCTAGTCTCCTAGAAAGATGCAACTAGAGTGACTTCTGCCGGCCAGGGGCTGTGGAATCGCCCTGCCTGGAAGCCGTGAGGTCGCTGGCTCACACCACAACTTGCTGCTTCTCTTTGGCAAACTGGGTCTGACCAATTCTGGGGATAGCCTGCCTGGCTTCAGTGACTTGGCTATGGTTCCAGGCTGGCTGAAGGCCCAGCCCTAAGGCCCAGCTGGCTGCTGGGGACGGAGGGGGGAAGGTCAGCAGGGAAGCCTTGGCTTGGACAAGTGCCCCAGATGCAAAAATAAGACATGGCTTGGAGTCCAGACTCATACAGGAAGCAGGACTCCGGCCATAAGAGACGATCCTGTGGGCTCAGCCTCTGCTGGGGAAGATGGGGCCGGTGGGTGGGTGGGCAGAAACAACTCTACTCACTGAATGCTTTCCACATGCAAGGATGGCCCTATGCACTTGGGACCACCTCATTTAACTCTCACACCAACGCTGTGAGGTTGGTACTATTCTCCCATTTCAGAGATAGACTAAACGAGGGCTAGAGATTAAGCCACTTTGCTTCAGCTAGTAGGCAGCAGAGTGAGCATTTGAACCTGGGTTATTGAAAGTTCACAGGGGCGCCTGAGTGGTGCAGTCACTTAAGCACCGACTTCAGCTCAGGTTGTGATCTCATGGTTTGTGAGTTCGAGCCCCACATTGGGCTCACTGCTGAGAGCAAGTCAGTGCAGAGCCCACTTCAGATCCTCTGTCCCCTTTTCTCTGCCCCTCCCTCACTTGCACCCTTCCAATAAATAAATATTTTTTAAAAATCTTTAAAAAAAAAAAAGTTCACATATATCTGAGGGAAACGAAATCACCATCGAAGAGACATCGGCATCCTCATCATAATCATTGCAGTGTTATTCACAATGGCCAAGACGTGAAGACAACCTAAGAATCCCTCAGTGAATGAACAGATGAGGTGATGTCTATATACAATGGAGTATTATTCATTCATAAAAGAAGAAGAAGAAGAAGAAGGAGGAGGAGGAGGAGGAGGAGGAGAAGGAGGAAGAGGAAGAGGAGGAGGAGAAGGGGTGACTGGGTGGCTCTGTCAGTTGAGCGTCCGACCTCTGCTCAGGTCATGATCTCACAGTTCGTGAGTTTGAGCCCCACACTGGGCTCTCTGCTGTCAGCACGGAGCCTGCTTTGGCTCCTGTGTCTCTTTCTTTCTCTGCCCCTCCCCGCCTCTCAAAAATAAATAAACAAACATATATATATATATATATATATATATATATATATATATATATGAAACCCGGAAACAACATGAGTGGAAGTTAAGGGCATTATGCAAGGGAAATAGGCCACAGACAAAGACAAATACTGCGTGGTCTCACTTGTAGGTGGAATCTATGAAACAAATAAAATGAACGCAGAGAAGGAGAAGGAGCCTGGCAGTTGCTAGGAGTTGAGGATGGGGAAAATGGGGAGACACTGGTCAAAGGGTACAAACTTCTAGTCTTAAGACAAATAAGGTCTGAGGACCTAAAGGACAGCAGTGGTGACTCTAGTTAGCAGCACTGTATTGTACAACTGAAAGTTGCTAAGAACGAAGATCTTAAAAGTTCTCACCCCCCCCCCAACACACACACAAAAAGATAACTACGTGAGGTGATGGGACGTGTTAACTAACCTTATTGTGGTAAACATTTTGCAACGTACATATATCAAAACATCATGTTGCACACCTAAATCTTACACAATGTTGTATGTCAATTATACCTCAATAAAGCTGGGGGGAGGGGGAAACGAACTAGTCAATATTTCGGTTTTGTAGCCCAGATGGCCTCTGCCGCTATGATTCAACTCTGCCCGTAGAGCGTGAAAACGGTCAGAGACAGTATGTAAATGAATGGGGAAGGATGTCGTCCAGTAATTTCTTTACATAAATGTGTTTATTTATTAACATAAACAAATTGTGGCACATCCATATGACAGAATATTATTCGGCCATAAAAAAAAAAAAAGAATGATGTGTGATAAAATGCACGGATTCATGCCACAACACAGATGAACCTCAAAAACATTATCCTGAGTAAAAAACAAGAACAAAACGAAAGAAACAAACAACAACAACAGCAACAAAACAGCCAGACACAAAAAAGTCACATAGTGTCTGATCCCATGTGTGTGAAACATCCAGAACAGGCAATACACAGAAACAGAAAACAGGTCAGTGGTTCCCAGAGGCTGGAGGATAATGAGTGTGACTGCTCTGGGTGCAGGGTTTTTACTTCAGGGAGCTGGAGATGTTCTGGAACAAGACAGAGATGATGGTTGCACAATATTATGAAGTACTAAATGCCACTGAATTATACATTTTTTAAAGTTTATTTACTTTGAGAGAGAGACAGAGCGAGAGAGAGAGAGGGCACAAGCAGGGGAGGGGCAAGAGAGGAAGAATCCCAAGCAGGCTCCGCACTGTCAGAGAGCCCAATGCAGGGCTCGAACTCACGAACCGCAAGATCCTGACCTAAGCCAAGATCAAGAGTCTGACGAAAACCGACTGAGCCACCCAAGGCGCCCCTGAACAATACACTTTCAAACAGATCATTTTATACGAGGTGACTTTCTTCTTGAAAAAAAAAAAAAAAAAAAGCAAATCAGAACAAAACAAAACAACAACAACAAAAAAAAACGCATCACCTACAAAACAGCCAGTCCACAGGCTATAGTTTCCTAACTCCTGCTTTCTCTTAACAAAACCCAGAGCTGAATAAAAAACCACAGGCATATAAAAATCTTAGCTTCAAACCCCATACACAGCAGTTATTATTATTATTATTATTATTATTAACCAGGGTCTTCATGACTATTCTGCCACCAAAATGAACATTCTTAACCCTGATGTTGGCCCCAGGCCCAGTCTTGCCCCGAGCTCCTCTCCCTCTAGCCTCTGGCCACGATCCCACCCTTCACTTCATGAGACTACTGGTCTGTCTGCGGCCTGGACGGGCCTTCACCTACCCTGGCAGGCGGTCCTCATGAGGTGTAAGGGAAGCAGGGGTAGGGAGTGGTGATTCATCCCTCCCAGGCCCAGCCCAGGCCAGGTGCTTTGGTGCGTGGGTGCCTGCATGTGTGTGTACGTGTGTGTGTGTGTGTGTGTGTGTGTGTGTGTGTGTGCGCCCATATTTCAAAGACCCATCCCAACTGACCCCACATCCTCAGTCAGGCCTTTTGTGCACTCGGCAATCCCGCCCTGCCACCCACCTGGCCCATGGCCTGTGCTGGGCACTTCTGGGCACCCTAAGAGGACTCAGCCTCTCCTAGTGGGGGGAGGAGGAACCGGATAGAGAAACTCCTGGCCCTATATGGATGAGTCTGAGTCAAAGGGAGGAACCCCAGGCTAGGGAGCCAGGATGGGGAAGGAGGGGGAGCCAGGGGTAAATCAGGGACGCTCCCTGGAGGAAGGGTCCTACCCCAGGACACAAACCCCAGACGCACTCTGAGGGAAATATTGGTCGGCCACGGCATACTCCGCTCCCCAGGTCCCTGCCACCAATTCCAAGCTTCAAAAGGAGATCAAGGCTGTCTGACTGGCTGGCCCACGAACTCCTGGGTGTGAAGTCACTCTGCAGCAAGTCTGCAAACACTTCCCCAGTATGAACTACTCTGACCCTGACCCTGACCCAGCCACAGGAGAGTGGAAACATGTTTTGTGCTTGGAGCCCTCCCCAGGTTCCAGCTACATGACCCTGAGCAAGTCTCTGAGCTCATGTCCTGCTGGGTAAAACGTGCGTAAATAGATGGTGAGATACGACTGGCAAGGGTCCCCCACGACTGCAATCGATGGGAGGCTCAGAGGGACGAACCCAAAGTCAAGGGCATTTCCAGACCAGATGGACACAAGGTGGGGATCTTCTCGGCCACCCCTCAACATTCTGAAGGCCTCCCCCTGACGGACATATGGGGCGCCTGGGTGGCTCAGTCAGTCAAGCGGCCAACTTCAGCTCAGGTCATGATCTCCTGGTTCGTGAGTTTGAGCCCCTTATCAGGCTCCACTCTGACAGTGTGGAGCCTGCTTGGGATCCCCTGTCTCTCTCTCTCTCTCTCTCTGCCCCTGCCCCACTCATGTTTTCTCTCCATCTCAAAAAGTAAATAAACAAACTTTAAAAAAAAAAAGCTGGTATTTTGTTTATCATAGACTTTTTGCATTCATTTTCGTCTTTTAAAATATTGCATTAAGGGGCACCTTGCGTGGCTCAGTAGGTTAAACGTCCTACTCTTGATCTCAGCTCAAGTCTCTTTTTTTTCTTTTTCAGCTCAAGTCTTAATCTCAGGGTCACGAGAAGCTCATGTTGGGCTTCGCACTGGGCATGAAAAAATAAAAATAAAAATAAAATATTTCAGGGGTACCCGGGTGGCTCAGTTGGTTAAGCATCCAACTCTTGATTTCGGCTCAGGTCATGATCTCACGGTTGGTGAGCAGCGACCCCCGCATCAGGCTCACTGCTATCAGCACAGAAACTGCTTAGGATCCTCTGTCCCCCCGGCTCTCCGCCCGTCTCCCGCTCGCACTCTCCCTCAAAAATAAATAAAACATGACAAAATAATAATAAAAATAAATTTAAAAATAAATAAATGGGGCGCCTGGTGGCTCAGTCTGTTAAGTGTCCAACTTCGGCTCAGGTCATGATCTCGTGATTCATGAGTTCGAGCCCCACATCGGGCTCTGTGCTGATAGCTCAGAACCTACTTCAGATTCTGTGTCTCCCTCTCACTCTGTCCCTCCCTTGCTCTGTCTCTCTCCCTCTCTCAAAAATAAATAAATATTTACAAACCTTAATTTAAAAAATAATAAAATCAAATATTGAATTAAAATATTAACTTGATCTCAGATTTTCAGCAACACCTTTGAATTTTGCACCCTAGGTGAATGCCTCACTCTCCTCATCAGTCCTCCCACCAAATGGACCCACAGTCCAAATCCTATACGTGGTTCTACCAGGCAGAGCCCCCCTATCCCCAAATCCTTGGAAACTGGGATTCAAAGGCAGACATTTGCTTGGAATCTCTTGGAGAGGGGCCTCCATTAATTCCCTTCCCTAGCACCCTACTCCCTGAGCCCCCATGTGTGATGCTGGGTGCCCAAAGAGAGGACACTGTATCTGCCAAAGCCCCTCAACCCACAGCCCCTCCTCCCCTCACCCCCTCCTGGGGAATCCCAGGCCTGGCTCAGCCTGGGCATTCCCAGGCCCGCCCAGGGCCTGCCCCATGCTGAGTCCCCAGCCTGGTGGGTCTCCTGGAAACTCCCCAGGTTGGTTTCAGGGTGGGAGGCCCACAGTGAAGCAGCCCCAACCACTTGGAGCCCATCCCACCTGAAACTGGAATAAAGGGGAAGCGGGTTCGTTTCTGCAGGACTCAGCCACAGCACCGCACCAGGAAAGAGGAGGGCCCCTCACTGTCAACCCAGGCGAGCCCAGAAGCCAGCTCCTGGGACAAAGCCAGGGTCCTGAATGCTCTGGCCCAATCCCTGCTCTCAGCTGCCTCTGATTGCTTGGGATCAGGACTTGGAACTGGATAAGAGGTGACACCTCCTGATCCCATGGGCTCAGCACAAGCCTCTGCAAAAACAATCCCCAGCCCCTGTGCCCATCTTCTGCCTGAACCTGAGGTGCTGGCAGCGAAGAACACAGGAGACCTTATCAACCCCAGGTTTTTCCTACTCTCCCTTCCCCCAGCACAGCCGGTCTTACCAGTTGGGCAGACACCTGAGAGTCCCCTCCGGTGGCCAGCTGCAGCTCTAGAACAATAATTATAGGAAGGGGTTAGGGTTTGCTGGACCGGCCTCAGTCTGCTTCTCTTGGGAATGGGAAGTTTGTTGGAGTCTAAACTACTTGGCCTCCGGGCCCCTCCTGGGATGGCCTGGCTTGCTGACCCTGGACCTCAGCCTGAGAGGGACAGGATAGGATGGGGGAGTCCCTGAAACCAGACAACCTTGACCCAGGGCACTCTGTCCCCATGCTCCTGCTACCTCCCGCCCACAGCTCTGCAAGGGGCAGCTGTGTCATTCACCACTGGACTTTGACAGTAGCCAAAGGCACCACTCAATTCTCTCTTCCAGTTCTGCCAACGTCTCAGCTGAGGTCACCTGGATATGTCCCTCAGAAGCTGGAACCCCACAATGGTGGCCCAGGGTGTCCTCTGGGTCCTGTTTGGATTGCTGCTGCGGCCGGAGCCCGGGACAGGTGGGTCAGAAGGCAGAGACCTGGGGCTGGGACTCGATTCTGCAAAAGTGTATTGTGCCCTCTCTGTGTCCAGCCCTGTACAGGGTGAGGCTGGAGACCCCAGGAGGCCCCAGTCTCAAGGAACCTCCAGTCTCCAGATGCTGCCAGCCCCAAAGGGTCAGGACTCAGGAGCTGGGGGAAGGACTTGGAGCCAGAAGAGCAAAAATCAGGAAAGTTTCCTGGAGGAGGGGACATAGATTTAAGACAGGAAGAAGGAAAAAAAAAATCATTTGGTGGGGAAGCAGGAACAGGTGTCTTAGGCAAAAAGAAGAATAAAGTTATAGAGGAATCACAGTGTGGACTGTCTGGAGAAGAACCTGGATTCTAGAAAGAGTGTAAGGATTAAAACTTCCTGGGTTCACATCCTGCCTCTGTCACTTCCTAGCTGTGTGATTCTAGGCAGACGATTTAGCCTCTCTGTGCTCACAGGGTCATTGTGAAGATTAAATGGGTTAGGTCACCTAGAATGGTGTCTGGCACATAGTAAATGTTTAATAAACATTAGCTGTCATTCAACATCCCATTCAGCTCGAGCCCAGCATTCCTCAGTTCCGGGTTCAGGCACTTGACATTTCCTTCACAGGGCACAGGCCCACTCTCCCCTCCCTGGCCATCCTTAGAGACACCTATCCCTCTAAAGTCCCCCAAACTCCAATCCATTAAAAACTCCATTTTGGGGCGCCTCGTTGGCTCAGTCGGTTAAGCGTCTGGCTTCAGCTCAGGTCATGATCTCACGGTTCGTGGGTTCGAGCCCCACGTCAGGCTCTGTGCTGACAGCTCAGAGCCTGGAGCCTGCTTCAGATTCTGTGTCTCCCTCTCTCTCTGCCCCTCGCCTGCTCTCTCTCTCTCTCTCTCTCTCTCTCTCTCTCTCTCTCTTTCTCTCTCTCTCTCTCTCTCTCAGAAATAAAAAATAAAACATTAGAAATTAAAAGAAAAGAAAAACTCCATTTTCCCCTCAAAGCACCTGGGAGCTCTGCCCATTTTTGTCCATCCCACTGACCCTACCCTGGCTTTGGCTACCTTCATCACTTACCTCCACACTGTCTCCCCTCTCCCTTCTCTAGCCTCCCCCAAATCCATTCTCCACATGGTAGCCAAAGGAGCAGCCTTAGAATACCAACCAGGCCCTGTCTCTCTCCTGCTCATGGACCTGCCATGGCTCCCCAGTGCTCACTGATCGTCTAATCTCCTTAACTGGCTATCTGTGCCTCAGTTTCCTCATCTACACAAGGATGGTGTTGGGGGTCACAGGGTTGTCCAGTGAAGAGCTGGGGGCATTGAGAAAATGTGAAAGCAGCAGGTGGAGGAACAGGGGAGGTGCTGGGCCACTGGGCTAATGTTGTCTGTCCTCCTGCAGCAACCCTGCCCCTGTTCATGGACTCTGTCATCCAGGCCCTGGCTGAGCTCGAGCAGAAGGTACCAGCCACCAAGGCCAGGCACACTGCTTCTGCATGGCTGCTGTTAGCCCAGGAGTCGGGTCCCCGCGATCTTGTCCATCACTTCCTGCTGGAGGGGCGGAGTCTCAAGGCCACCAGGCTGGATCCCCACCAACTGAGCCCAGAGCTTCGAGGTCTAACCAAGGACGTGGTCCAACATGGTGTTCGGGCTGGGCAGGAATATGGAGTTGTGCTGGCACCCGATGGCTCAACGGTGGCAGTGGAGCCTCTTCTGGCGGGGCTGGAGGCAGGGCTGCAGGGGTACAGGGTTGTAAACCTGCCCTTGGACAGCACGGCCAGCCCTCTGGATGCTGGAGCCACCTTTGCAGACACTGAAGCCACGGTTCCCGACGTAAGAGCCACATCTCCAGGGTTCAGGGATACCCTTCCAGATGTCATCTCTGCAGATGTTGGAGCCAGGTATTCAAATGTGAGAGCCGCAGATCTAGATGTCAAACCCACCTCTCCAGGTGTTAGACCTGGCTCTCCAGATGTCCCCGTCACCTCTCCGGATGTCCAAGCTCCCTCGCCAGGTACCAAAGTCAAGTCCCCGACCACGGTGGACAGCCTCCTGGTGGTCACCCTGGCCAGAGACCTGGGTCTGGCCTTCCTCCAGGGCCCTCAGACCTGGAGTCATTCAGGCCTGGGAACCGACGGTTGCTGGGACCAGCTCTCTGCCCCCCGGACCTTCACACTCTTAGACTCCAAGGCATCGCCAGTCACCATGGCCTTCCTCAACGGTGCCCTGGATGGGGCCCTCCTAGGAGATTATCTAAGCCGAACTCCTGAGCCCCGGCTACCTCTCAGCCACCTACTGAGCCAATACTATGGTGCTGGGGTGGCTGGAAATCCAGGACTTTGCAGCAACCTCCGACGGCAGAACGGAGCTGCTCTGATTTCAGCCCCTACATTGACCCAGCAGGTGTGGGGGGCCCTCATCCTGCTACAGAAGCTGGAGCCAACACACCCTCAACTGCAGGGCATGAGCCAAGAACAGCTGGCACAGGTAGCGACCAACGCTACCAAGGAATTCACTGAGGCCTTCCTGGGTGAGAACAGCCCCCATCCCCTGTGATTCCCTGCCCCCCCTCCCCCCCCCCCCCCCATCTCACAGATGCTACACTCTTAGCCTCATGTGGCCAGGGGGATCTAATTTAACTAAATTTAACAGCCCCTAGCCTTGGGGGATTCCAGAGGGAGAAATAAGGGTCCAGGTGGACGGGGGCGGGGGTGGGGGGGGGCGGGGTGGTGGTGTGGGCAGGGCCGCATAGGTAAAGAAAGGCTACATTTGGGTCTTAAAGGCTGAATAAAAGTTCATCCGACCAATGGGGCGCCTGGGTGGCTCAGTCGGTTGGGCGGCGGACTTCGGCTCAGGTCATGATCTGGCGGTCAGTGGGTTCGAGCCCCGCATCGGGCTCTGTGCTGACAGCTCAGAACCTGGAGCCTGTTTCAGATTCTGTGTCTCCCTCTTTCTCTGACCCTCCCCTGTTCGTGCTCTGTCTCTCCCTGTCTCAAAAATAAATAAATGTTAAAAAAAAAAAAAAGTTCATCCGACCAAAAAAAAAAAAAATAGGCGGGGGCTGGTAGAGAGAGGGCATTCTAGGAGGTGGGCTCAGCACATGCAAAGGCACAGAGGTTCAAATGGAAGTTCAGCCAGTTACTCCTGTGCATCTTAAGGGAAGTTGCTTCACTTCTCTGAACCTCTCCTTCTTCAGTGAAAATCATTGCTTCCTCTTGGATGTGCTGGGTGGTTTAAGAAAGATGAAGCAGGTAAAGCGAGTAGCTTTACACAAAACGGGGGCTGAGATCCCTCTTTTCTCAGCGTAGCTTTCTCTCTCTAGAAATCAGAGCAGAGCCAGCTGGAGAGGGCTGAGTCCTGGACCGTAGCGCGCCTTAAAACAAGAGCTTAAATTCTTGGGGTTTATCCTCAAGGTGATGGGAGTCATAGCAGATGTTCCAACAGGACTGAGACGCTGTCAAATTTGGTTAAGTTAGATCCCCATGGCGGCCAGGGGAAATGTCCTCAGATCTGGAGGGAGGCTGGAGGACTGGTCCACACGTGCGCTTTACCGAGGATGCGGGCGGCAGGCAGAGAAACGCTGGCTGACCCCAGCCCTGGACTCCCTTCTCCGCAGGGTGCCCGGCCATCCACCCCCGTTGCCGCTGGGGCGCAGCACCATATCGGGGCCTCCCGACGCCGCTGCAGCTGCCCCTCGGGTTCTTGTATGTACATCACACGTACGTGCCGGCGCCACCCTGCACGGATTTCGCGCACTGCGCCGCCGACATGCGCTCGATGCAACGCTTCCACCAAGATACTCGGGGTTGGGACGACATCGGCTACAGGTAAACCGAGCCCGGCCAAGCGCTAACCTTTCAGGGTGGAGCCTGGGGTGGGCGGAGCCTGACCCAGGGGGCGGGGTTTGGACCGGAGCCGCAAGGGCGAGAGGAGGCTTTTGGGGGGGGGGGGGGGGGGGTGGAGCCAAGGTGGAGGGGCCGTGGCTTTGACTCAGGTCTGGGCCTTAACCGGGACCAGAAATACCTCAAGACGGCGGGATTCTTGGGTCTGGTGTAGGAACTAAGAAAAGAGCAGTGGAAAGAGCTGGGTCTGGGACAGGGCAGTGAGGGAATATGACCTAGGACAGAAAAGAGCTCTGGATTGGGCAGGAGCTGTACTTGAGACAATGTGGAGGGGGCTGGGTAGAAAGGGACGCGGCCGATGCTGAGGGACAGATCCAGAAAAACGGAACCGTTTCTGCGGTGGCACGTGGGGAGAGGTGAGAGGATGGACGGGGTAGAGCCAGAGCGACCGGGGAAGAGTGTGGGGGGGGGGGGGGGGGACTTGGCGTGGAGGTGGCCCTTGGCTCGGGTGCAGAATTGGGGTAGGGGGCCGGCTGAAAGGCAGGGCGTCCCTCATGCAGCCTAGTGCCTGCTTCCCCCTCCCCTCTACAGTTTCGTGGTAGGCTCAGACGGCTACGTGTATGAGGGCCGCGGCTGGCACTGGGTGGGCGCGCACACTCGCGGCCACAACTCCCGCGGCTTCGGCGTGGCCTTCGTGGGCAACTACACTGCGGAGCTGCCGGCGAAGGCTGCGCTTCACATCGTGCAGGACGTGCTCCCCGGCTGCGCCGTGCGCGCTGGCCTCCTGCGGCCAGACTACCAGATGCTTGGCCACCGCCAGCTCGTGCGCACGGAGTGTCCTGGGGACGCGCTCTTCGACTTGCTGCGCACCTGGCCGCGCTTCGCTGCGGTGAGTACAAGACCCCACACTACCTGAGCCTGCGGCCCAGCTTTCCGCACAGGCCCAGAGCTCACCCCTGACCCCCGCCTGCTCGCCCAACCTCAGCAGGCCCCTGACTCCTTACTGCAACCCCTATGCCCATACAGCCTCAGCCAGGCTCCTGGGCCCCTTCGCAGTCCATCTATTCCGGCAACCTAGGCCCAGGCTTCAGTCCTTCTGCTTACAACAGCTCCTACTCACTGTCCTCTGCTTGCACAACGTCAGCTGAGCCCCGACCGAGCCAGCTTGTCCTTTACCCAGCCCCAACACCTCCGCCCTCCCAACCAAGGCATGGACTCCAACCCTACACAGCCTTTCTGCCCTCACAACCTCAGCCTGGCCTGCATAACTTATACCCAAGTTACCTCTTCTGCCTGTACACCCTCACCCAGACTACCCAAACTTGGCCTCACCCCATCCCCTACCCAAAGGGCCCTCGGTCTACACAACACTAACTTACCCTGTGACCCTCTACAGAAAACCCCTTTGCCTGCACAACCTCTAGCCAGCTTCTAAGTGTGCTGCCATCCTCTGCCCAGTCTCAGCCCTAAGGATGCTTGCTCGGCCCCAGCCTCCTTGACCCCTGATGACGGCTCTTATGCTGGAGCAACCCATGTACAGCCAGCACAGCCTTGGCCTAATGATCCCACCTACCCCCTGCCCTCGATCACCTAAACGCCTCTATATTCACACCTGCACAATCTCATCCTTACCCTATTTCGTTAAGCTGGCTCACAGTCTGCATCATACTCACCCCCTCACTTTGGGCTTCTGTCCTCTTCCCTATCCAGGGTCCCACCATGATGGGGGCAGCCCCCCCCCCCACTCCCCAAGCCTCACACTGCCCTGTATTTTCTAGAATGTGAAACCCAGAACAGCCAGGAGGGCTTCTAGAAGATCCAGAAGGAAGCCACCTCCAATGATCCTGTCAGCCTCAGACCTCCAATAAAGAGACAGTGGAAAGAAAACCCGTGTCTATGCATCATCCGTGTTCGCACACATTGTTTTAATTTGCGTTTGCCTAGAAGCAGGCCAGAGACAAGAATGCCAATGCAAGTAGTTTGCTTGGGAGGTGAAGGTGATCCTAGGACATATCAGTTGGAGATGCAGGAAGAGAGGTAGGGGTGGGAAGGCGTCCAGGAAAGGGTGCATTATCAAGCAAGTTGGTGTTGCGGGGACATGCAGCTCAATCCCACCAGGGACCTCTGGGGGACAGTGTAAGACACGGACCTCAGAGTTGTCCCACTCAAGAGGCAAGGGAGCTGGGTGTTGATTCTCCAGACTTCATAGTCATTGGCTAAAGGCTAATCTTGGGGAGGTATTAATTCTCTGGCACTTTGGGGCTGCTTGTTGCGTAGAGAGGGAGAGTGGGCGCCATACATCAGAGAAAGATCTCCAGCAAAAATGCAGGCAGTTGGGAGTGGATCAATATTCAGTGAAGTGGGAAAGACTCAGGGACACGTCAGAATACGGGGAAACTCTGCGTGTGTGCACAGTGACCGGATTGAATGCAGTAAGAATGAGGTGGACATACCTAAGGTGTACACACCTCTGTGCACATGTCCAGCTCCAGGAAAAGGGTCTTTGGCCCTCACAGAAGATCCTGCACCTTGGGATGGGTTACAGAATTTGTGAGGCACAGGGCAAAATGAAAATACAGAGCCCTCTGTCCAAAAAGCAGGAACTTCTGGGTGCCTGGGTGGCTCAGTGGGTTGGGCATCCAACTCTTGGCTTCGGCTCAGGTCATGGTCTCGCAGTTGGTGGGTTCGAGCCCCGCATCGGGCTCCGTGCTGATAGTGTGGAGACTGCTTGGGATTTTCTCTCTCTCTCTCTCTCTCTCTCTCTCTCTCTCTCTCTTTCTCTCAGTAAATAAAAGTACATTTTTTTTTAAAAGCACGAACTTCAAGACAGTGACAGCAAAGCATTAAATGTAGTCTGGAGCCTTTCTATGCATGGGAGTCCTGGACGCCTGCCCAGGCCACATGTCCATGAATGTGATCCTACCCACCCCATCCTGTGGATTCTGGTCACACTTGCCTTTGCACAAACTGTTCCTTCTACCTGGCATGCCCTTCCCATGGTTGGCTCCTTATGCCTTGGGTCCCAAGTGTCACCTCTTCAGGGAGGTCCTCCTGGATTTTTTCACTTCTGCTCAGCCTCTACTCCAGTCTATTTTCCTCCAATTCCTACCCACCAGCTAGAAATGTCTGGCGTTTATATTCAGGATCTGTTTTCCTCATGGGACTGTGAGCTCCAAGAGGGCAAGAACCAAATCCATTTTGTTCCCTGTGGCTTCTCCCGCACCTAGTACATATTACGTAGGCATTCAGGAAGCATTTACTGAATAAATGAATAAGCCAAGGCTCCCGTTATGAACCTTCTGTAACTAATGCTATCATCTTGTTGTACAAATAAGGAAACCGAGGCTCAGAGAGGAAGTGACTTGCTGGAGGTCACACAGTGAGAGGACCAGCTGGCACTGGAGCCCACTCCTGGGCCAGGATTCGGCGGACTCTCATGCTGACTCATTTATTTCTCAGAACAGCACTTGCTCACCTCTTTTTACAAGTAAACACTCACCGAGGTATAACAGAGATACAGGGAAGTGCACCGAAATGTACAGCTCAATAAATTTTCAAAAAAAACACACACAGTGTAACCAGCACCCAGTTCTAGAAATGGGACACGTTAAATTTCTTATGTGACCTTCACCTCAATTAGGGAAAAAAAAAATCAACTCCCAGATGCTCCACTACCCTCTTCCCAAGGAGACCGAAATCCTGACTTGTTGCACATAGTTTTGCCATCCTTGCAACTTTATGTCAAAGGAACTACACAGTATTTACTCTTCACTGTGTGTGATTCATCCAAGTTCAACCATTCAGCAATTTGTTCATTTCGTTGCTGCATAGTATTCCACTGTGGGAAGAGACACAACTTATTCCTTCTCCAGTAGACGGACACTTGAGTTGCCTCCAGCTTGGGACTATTACAGACAGCACTGGTAGTTCGGTCTCTTGAATGTATACCTCCCACTGCAACTGCTGGGTCAGAGGAGAGCTGTGTAGTCAATGTTAGTAGATCATGCCAGTTTTCCAGCTTAGGTGAATTGATCTACACTCTGACCAGCAGACACCTCCAGGTGCTCCGTATTCTCACCAGCACTTGGTCAGTATGTACCCATTTTGCAGAGAAGGCATCTGAGGCTCAGAGAGGCTGCCTCCCAGGCAGTGAGAGATTCTGGGTCCTACTCCGTCACCTCTCACCTCCTCTCCTCCTGCATCCTGCCCCCACTGTGCCCTCCCAGCCTGGCTGTGGGGTGGGGTGGGACAGACAGGGTCACGTGGAGTTGCGTTCAGCGGGAGGAAGCCAGGCAGGGTGCAGACGGCTGCCGATTTTGGGGCTGGTCGGGAAATCAAGGTAAGGGAGGGAGTGCATGTGGCCACTAAGGGGGTTCCCTGGGGGCAGAGCTGAGAGTGGGGAGGGGGCCAAGATGAGGACAGCATGTGGGAACACACTGGGCAGAACTGTCACCCTCTTGTCCCCCAGGAGAACCCCTGCCATGGACCCATCATCACCGTGCAAGGCCTCCCAAACCCGGCCTGCAGCTTCGTCCCTGCTAACCTCCTACCGCTGGCACACAGCGGGTGATGGGGAGAAAGTAGCTGGAGGGTCCCGCTGGGGCCGACTTGCAGGCTGGGGGAGGGCACTAAGCCACCAGGAGCCCGTGGTCAGCAGTCAGCCAGCCTCTCGCTCGCTGTTCCGTCGTGTCCTCTCTGCGCCCCCCAAGGAATCACGCACAAGCCGCCTCCGGCTATCCAAGACCCTCTGGGGGAGGCATAAGAGCCCACTGCTGGAACCAGAGCCAGAGCCGGAGGCCCCAGGTACATGGCTCCCCCACCCAGGCTGGGAGGGAGGCCGGATGCTTGGGTTTTGTCTGCCTCCGGAGCATCAGCCCTACAGACACAGGAAGTTGTGGGGAGTGCAAAAGCCCAACAGGAAGTGGCTGGGGCCCAGCTGCCCTCTTCCCTCTTCCCCCTCACACAGGGACTGGGGGTAGGGGGGAGTGGTCAGGGACCTGCGTGCTGGGGGTCCATCCTGGGGAAGGGAATGGGACTACACTAAGGGTAGCCCTGCCCAGATACCAAATGGCTCTTGGCCCCAATGGGTCTCTCCTCGTATCCAATAGCCCAGCTCATTCTCTCCTGCCTGGGTATCATCTCAGTTGCCTCCTGCTTGCTCTCTAGCCCTCTGGCCTCCATATCTTAAGTTCCTTCACCTTGGACCTCAGCTTCTCCATCAGCTAAGTGGGGATCATAATCCCTACCTTAAAGCATATTTTATTTAATTCACATTCATTCATCCATTCACTCATGCATTCAAACAGAGATCTGTCAAGCATTTCCTACATGCCAGGCCTTGATTTAGTCACTAAGGACGCAGCAGTGAACAAAACGTTTGAAACTGCCTGCCCCATGTAGCTCACAGTATACTGGGCATGACAGACAGTAAACAGAAAGTGACAGATTGGGCTGTTACACAGAGGGATCTGGAAGAATAAGGGATAGGCCATGAAGATTGAATGTATGTATGAATGTAGCACGAACGTAGCACCAGCCCAGGGCCCGGTATGTTCTAAGTGATCTACGAACAAGTGGAGCTATTTATTCCCCTGATGGGAAAACCATAGGGTGACAGGTAATCTGGGGGGTTAATTCAGCCCTTCTATTCCTGGAAGCTCTTTTCATATGCCCATTTTGCAGATGTATCACTTCAACCTCCCACTCCATAGGATCCAGAGAGAGTTCCAACAAGCAAGACTGCTTCTGCTTCTCCCCTGCTCAAATGCCACCCATGGCTCCCCATTACCCCCAAGATGAAATCCCACAATTCTCTAACTGGCACCCAAGTTTCTGCACCAATCTCTTCCTGGACCTTTCCCTCTTGCCTCTGAGCTCTCTGAGCCCTTCTTGTCCTTCCTGGGCATCTGCCATCTCCCAGCCTTTGCTCAAACTGCTCTTGCCACTGTCCCCATCTTGCCACCACCTCTGTCAACATCCAACCTGCTGTTCAAGACCCGCTGAAAACCTACTGTCTCTGGAGGCTTTTCCTGACCCACTGCACCACCACCTCCCCCTACCCTGATCTTTTTTCTATTCCTTTCTCAAATGTTGAATGCTTTCCACCTTATATTAGTTATTTATGTAAGGAACCAAGGATGCTGGCTTGCTGTTTAACCTCCTAGATCAACCTGCTGTCTTGGTTAAGAGAATGCTTGTGTCCGAAGCCTGGCTCAACCACGCACAAGCTGTGTGACCTTGGGAAAGTCACTCAACCTCTCTGGTTTTCAGTTTCCTCCTTGGCAAAATGGGGGTTCTAATAGCCCTTTGAATGGCTTTTGGAGGATTAAATGAGAGAAGGCGTGTGGAGTAGTAAACACAGTACAGGGTACATGTGTCCACCACCCATGGCCTGGAGGGACAAGGTCCAGAGAGGGGTGGAAACTTGTCCAACAACAGCCTGACATGGCTGCTGGGTGGGCTGGGGCCAGGGGGAGAGGAGACACTTGGGAGGGAACCTCCTGATGAGCCTCTATGAATGGAGAGGGTACTCTGAGGGAGAGGGAAAGACTCCTATGTCCCAGCACCCCCTCCTCTACCCAGAGCCTGAGCCAGAGCCAGAGACCCCTGCCCCACAGATCCCGGAGGCCCCCACACCTGACGTACCCATCTGGAACATTGGGGCCTTCACCCTGCTTGATGGGAAGCTGGTGCTGCTTGGCAGTGAGGAGGAGGTGAGAAGGGACACAGGAGCAAGGGGAGGGAAGAAGAGGGTGGGAAGGAGACAGAAGAGAGTGGCGGGAGAGGGTAATGGAAATGTGTCTGCCTGCCTGGCTCCCCTTTATGACTACCCACTTTTCTGGAGAACAGGGTCCTCGCCGGCCCCGGCTGGGGAGTGCTAGCTCTGGGGGCAGCATCCAGGTAGCCATGGGGAGCCTCAGGGATCCAGGTGAGTTGTTTCAGAGGTGGGGAGGGCTGGGGCATTTGGGAACCTGTCAAGGTGGGGCAGAATCCAAGATGATCCCACCCCCCCCCCAACCTTCCACCCCTGACCGTCTACAGATCGGACCCCCGGAAAGACCGAGCCAGAGGCTGCTGGCCCCAACCAGGTCCACAACGTTCGGGTGAGGCATCCAGTGGGAGGCAGAGGGGACAGCAAAGACTCCCAGAGCCTCAGAGATGAAAGGGGACTCTTACTGGGCGATCTTGGGCAGGTCACTGACCCACCTATGGCTTCAGTGTCCCCATCTGTCAAATGGCACTAATGAGAGAACCTCCCTCTCAGGGCTGTTTATGAGAAGTTAGTAGAGAATGCAGAATAGCCTAGGATTGGTGCTTTAGAAAGCGGGGCTATTGGTTGCCTTTATTATTACTGCTAATACAGCCTGAGCTTGTGGTCCCCCCTGCAAACCAGCAGACCACCCAGGACACCCTGGGGGGAAAGAAGCTGAGGAGGGAGAACAAGGTTCTGCCCACCTGATATCCCCTTTCCCACAGGGATTGCTCAAGAGGCTGAAAGAGAAGAAAAAGGCCAGGTCAGAGCTTGGAGCCAATGCCTCCCGGGATGGGTAAGTGTCTCTGAGGGGCCGGAGGGACTGGGATTCAACACTGCGCCCTCCACCTCCACCTGCATCATTCCCCCCTTCACCAAAACCCCGATACAGCCCCGGCTGTGTCCGCCGCATGTTGAGCAATGCTAGAGCCACTGAAAGACCCCAGCAGGAACCACCCCTCCGCTGAAGGGGGGCGGGGGCAGAGTCTGACACAATAACTCTAAATCAGGAACTAAGTCAACACCCTGGTCTGGGAGTGTCAGGGAAGGGACAAATGAGCTAAGATCTGAAGGAAGGATGGAAGTCAACCAGGCCAAGAGGGGCAGGAAAAGTATTCCAGGCTAGGAAGCAGGGAGTGCAAAGGCCAAGGGGCCAGACGGAGTGACAAAAACAAGGCTAGTATGACTGGAGTTCAGAGAAAGGGATTCATTGGAGGGACATGAGGTCAAAAGGTGACAAGGACTGTACCATATGAGGTCATACAGGCCACCATGAGGAGTTGAGCTTATCCTAAAAGGTTAGGTTCAAGTCCGATTTCGTTTCAAGTTCATCCTGGCCTCTCTCCACCCTTCAGGCTGTAGGGGGTGGGTTGGTGGGGAGGAGAGAAGTACGACCAGGTATCCAACCACCCCCTCCTCAGGCCTCCCAGTGCTCTGGGCTCTCGGGAATCGCTGGCCACGCTCTCCGAGCTGGACTTGGGTGCTGAGCGGGATGTGCGTGTCTGGCCACTGCATCCCAGCCTCCTGGAGGAGCCTCACTGTTTCCAGGTAAATGCAGACAACTCTCCCTCTGACCCCGACCCCTTGGTTCCACCTTGGCCTCAACCCTTGGATCCTCATCCCCAACAGGTAACTTGGGCGGGCGGGAGCCGCTGCTTTTCTTGTCGCTCCGCCGCTGAGAGAGACCGCTGGATCGAGGACCTTCGCCGCCACTTCCAACCCAGCCAGGTCAGTACAGATTAGTGGGACATGAAGGCCCCGCCCTCGGCCACGGCCATGGCCACGGCCCCGCCCTTCCCCCCACCCAACCCCACACCAGCGCCCTAACGCGGCCTCTGAGATACACCTCCCTGCTAACACCTTTGCAACCACTCCGAGACCCTCCCCAGCTTCTTTCCATTACCAGCTCCTGGCACAAAAATCGCGTGCCTTCTATGCACTCCGGGCCCTATTTGCCCCCAAAGCCCCGCCTACCAGGCAAACGCCAAGTCCCCACCCCGCGGCTACTCCTCCTTACCCTGGAGTCCGGATCTCGCCGCGAGAGCCCAGAAAAGCAGGAGGGCTTTCGCAGAACCACCTTGAGACCGCCGTGGGCCCTGTCTCCCCCCAAGGGCCCAGCGATCTCCCTGGGGGCACGGTCTCCACGTCGAGCACCGACGCCTCCTCCCAACCCACTCCCGTCCGCAGGACAACTTGGAGCGGGAAGAGACGTGGCTGAGCGTGTGGGTGCACGAGGCAAAAGGGCTGCCCCGAGCGGCGGCGGGGACAGCAGGCCTGCGCGCCGAGCTGTGGCTGGACGGCGCGCTGCTGGCGCGCACAGCGCCGCGGGCTGGCCCGGGCCAGCTCTTCTGGGCCGAGCGCTTCCACTTCGAGGCGCTGCCTCCGGCGCGTCGCCTGTCGTTACGGCTGCGCGGCGCTGGCCCAGGGGGAGCGGCGCTGGGCCGCGTGGCACTGGCACTGGAGGAGCTGGGCGTCCCCCGCGCGCCCGCCGCGGGCCTGGAGCGGTGGTTCCCGCTGCTCGGGGCGCCAGTAGGCGCCGCGCTGCGGGCGCGGATCCGGGCGCGGCGCCTGCGCGTGCTGCCGTCGGAGCGCTACAAGGAGCTGGCGGAGTTCCTCACCTTCCACTACGCGCGCCTCTGCGGGGCGCTGGAGCCCGCGTTGTCTGCCCAGGCCAAGGAGGAGCTGGCGGCTGCCATGGTGCGCGTGCTGCAGGCCACCGGCCGGGCGCAGGTGCGGCACTGAGACGGGGCGGACGCGAGTGGCCCGAGGCTGACTGATCACGCGCCCCGGGGAGCAGGGTGTAGGGGGGCAGGTGGCGCAGGACCCCAGTTGCACAGACGAGGGGCGGGGCACCATCAGGGGCAGGACCTGAACTTCAGCTGCGAGGGGTGGGGCCTGAGCAGAGACTCTGAGCTGAAAGATTTAATTTTCTGCTGCGAGGGGTGGAGGTTCCGGCCCCGTGAGCCTTAGGAGTGAGGACCGGACCTGAGCAGCAGCCTGTGAGGGGCGGGGCCTGTGTCCCAGGTGTGAGTGATAGGCCAAGGGCTCGTATTCCCCCTGGCTTAGTCTGCAACCTGCGCAACGTGAACTCCACTGTGCCCAGGCACTGGTGACAGATCTGGGCACCGCAGAGCTGGCGCGCAGTGGAGGCCGTGAGGCGCTGCTGTTCCGGGAAAACACATTGGCCACCAAGGCCATCGATGAGTACATGAAGCTGGTGGCACAGGATTACCTCCAAGAGACTCTGGGTGAGCCGGAGAGTGGATGTCAGAGGCTGTCTGGGCAGGCTAGGGAACCCCAAGGAAGATCTGGGAGCTTCTAGGTAACATGGATGCTGGTAGTGGGTGGTGCCTTTGGGGGTGCTGAAATCCTGGAGGCAACTGGGGGCTCCCCCAAAGATGTTAGGTGTCTCCAGAGGAAGCTGGACATGGGGTTGGAGGCCAAGTGTGGTGGGTTCTGGTGATCACGGCCCTGGCCGCTGTCTGGCTGTGCTGTGCTGCAGGGCAGGTCGTGCGGCGTCTCTGTGCTTCCACTGAGGACTGTGAAGTGGACCCCAGCAAGTGCCCTCCCCCAGAGCTGCCACAGCACCAGGCCAGACTGCGAAACAGTTGTGAGGAAGTCTTCCAAAACATCATCCACTCCTACAAGTAAGAATCAGGGCCCCAGCACCTGAGCCTACCCCTACATCTCATCCACTGTGCTAATAACCCTGACTCCTAATTGGGGTTGCCAGATAAAATACGGGATGCCCAGTTAAGTGTGATGCAACAGTTGAGACATACTTTTACTAAAAAAAATACGCATTTTTTTAATCTGAAATTCAAGTTTACTGTTTGTCCTGAACTTGTATTTGCTAAATCTGACAACCCATTCCCAATGTCATGTCAACTTGGGGTTACTGACCCCGAATAACCTGGGACCCAATTCCTTATCCTCTAGCTACAGGTGACCCCATACTCTAATTCCATGCCACCTGACCCCAGTTAACATAGGACCTCAATCATGACCTCTGATTCCAGGTGATGCTAACCCCCCAATCCCATGACCTTGACCTTAAATGACCCTGATCCCCGAATCCCATGCAACTGATCACAAAAAACCTGGGATTCCAATTCCTTGAATTCTGACCCTAGGTGAACCCATACGTCTAGTCCCATGTCACTTGGGACATCAATACCATGATTTCTGAACCTAGGTTACCCTGTAACCTCAAGTCCATTCTACTTTATATAGTGTAATCCGGCACCCCAGTCTCCTATCCAGTTATAGCTACATCCCAAGCTCATGGTCTATATCTCCATGTCAACCTGTATCCCCACCTCCAAGATTACTGACTCCAGAGGTCACCACAATACCTACACCATAAATCCTGACCCCAAGTGTTATTATCCCCAGTGTCTCCAATCCTGGAACCCACAATGTAGGTGACTCCTGACGTCTGACCTTAGGACTTTTACATGAATATGACCTTTATGCCTACTTCCCCCTCTGACCATTGCCTCTTCTGCCCCAGCTGGTTCCCAGCAGAGCTGGGCACTGTGTTTTCAGGCTGGAGAGAAGCATGCAAGGCCCGTGGCTCTGAGGCACTGGGCCCCCGACTGGTGTGTGCCTCTCTCTTCCTGCGGCTCCTGTGTCCTGCCATCCTGGCACCCAGCCTCTTTGGTCTGGCACCAGAGCACCCCGCACCTGGCCCAGCCCGCGCCCTCACACTGATCGCCAAGGTCATCCAGAACCTCGCCAACAGTGCCCCGTAGGTGCTAGGAGGCTGGCCCCATCCTTAGCTGGGAGGCTGGGTGGCCCTGGTTGGGACATCCCTGACGGTATGCCAGGGGAGTGGGGTGGCAGATGCCTAGTTTGATCCACCCCGTCCACCCTTGACCCAGGTTTGGTGAGAAGGAGGCCTACATGGGCTTCATGAATAGCTTCCTGGAGGATCATGGACCAGCCATGCAACAATTCCTGGACCAAGTGGCCATGGTGGATGTGGATGCAGCACCCAGTGGTTACCAGGGCAGCAGTGACCTAGCCCTCCAGCTGGCAGTCCTGCACGCCCAGCTCTGTACCATCTTTGCTGAACTTGACCAGGTATAGCCAGAGCCCAGGGTGTGTGTGGGGTAGGGAGGGGGGCAAGAGGCCTCCGGCCCTAAAGAGCTGCTTGCCATTCTCCCTCCATGCCTCATTAGGCAACCCGTGACAGCCTGGAACCCCTGCCCACCATCCTGCGAGCCATTGAGGAGGGCCGGCCTGTACCTGTGACTGTGCCAATGCGTCTCCCACCACCCCCAGCCCAAGTTCACTCCAGGTAACCTGCTGCCTCAAGTCTGGGCCAGTTCTGATGGGTGAGAGCAGAGGCAGAACCAAAGGCAAGCACAGGGTCAGACTGGGGTCAGAGGTGAAGACAAGATCATGTCAGCAGTCGGGAACAGGGTCACGTCGGGATTCTCTCTCAGAAACAGTGTTGCATAAAGGTCAGAGGCTGGAGATGGGGTCACCTGAGGGATCAGAGAGAAGCTCACAGTATGGTACTGAGTCAAATTGGAGCCCGAGGTGGGGATTGGTCATTGCAGACGTCAGGGAGAGGTCACATTTGGGGTCAGACAGAGAAAGTGACATGTGGTCAGTGATGAGGGTCAGGTTTCAGTAATAGGTTGTGGAGGGGATCAAATCAGGGGTCAGATCAGGGTCAGATGTTAAGATGCACCATCAAGGGTCAGGGAAGGGTTCATATGGTAAGCAGAGTCAGGCCCAGGGTCAAATGGGGTCAAGGGTTATAGGTAAAGTCATATGGTCACAGTCAGGGTCCATGGTCTGTGCGGAGGCAGACAGGGTCAGCTTCAGGTCAGAGGTCAGGGACAAAAGGAGGGTCAGGTGGGGCAGAAAGGGGATATTCCTCTGAGCAGAAGTCTAGCCCAGGGTCAGATTGAAATCAGAGGTTACAGAGATGGTCAGGTCAAGAATCACCTTGTGTCAAAAGTCAGGGACAAGGCTAGAGAGGAGTCAAAAGTTACATTGGGGTCAGGTCGAAGATCATAGAGAGGACAGTATTGTCAGAAGTCCAGGGCAAGATCAGAGGTGGAAATGTGATTCCATCAGCGACAGGGTCGCATAGAAAAGATCAGAAGTGGAATCATTTCTGGTCAGAGGTAGGTTTGGGGTCAGCTCAAGGGCCAGTCAAGGATCTGAGCTCCCCGCCCCCTGTTCTCCTCCCAGTTTCTCTGCAGGGGAGAAGCCAGGCTTCCTGGCTCCCCGGGATCTTCCCAAGCACACCCCGCTCATCTCCAAGAGCCAGTCCCTACGCAGCGTTCACGGCGCAGGGAGTTGGGCGCGACCGCAGCCGGACGAAGAGCGGCCCCCGAGGCTGCCCCGGCCGGTGCAGCGCACGCAGAGCGTCCCTGCGGGCCGCCCCGCTCGTCGCCGCCCCTCTGCAGGGCCGCGGCCACGACCCAAAAGCTCGCTACGCGCAGGGCCCGCTCCCCGCGGCCGGCCCTGGACCGGGGCCTCAGCATCGTTGCCTCGGAAGCCCTCGGTGCCGTGGCAGCGCCAGCTGGACCAGCCGCGGGACAGAGACCAGGCGCTGGGCACGCACCGACCCGTGGGCAAGGTGAGGTCCAGCTCAGGTCTCTACACAGAGGGGAAAGACGGGACTGGAAAGACAAGAAGCCAGGCAGGTCTGGGTTCAAATACCGAGCTCGCTGCGCTGTGTGACCCCGGGACTAGTTTGCAACCCTCTTCGGTCCTCAGTTTCCTCCTTTGCAAAACTTGAGCGAGGTTTCCTAACGGAGCAGGGCAGTGAGGAGGCAGAGCGCAAGGGACAAGGAGGTCTGGGTTTTTCGGGGAGAAGATGGGGCGGGACTACGGGTCAGATTACAGCTGCTTCCTTCCCACAGTTGGCAGAGCTGCAGTGTGAGGTGGCCGCCCTGCGCGAGGAACAGAAGGCTCTGTCCCGCCTCGTGGAGTCGCTGGGCACCGACATCCGGGCTTTGATGGAGAGGCAGGAGCAGCTTCAGGGCCAGCTGCAAGACCTGGACTCCAGGCTCCGCCAAGGGTGAACCCCGCCCTCTCCATTAGCTCTGCCCCCGGGTCAGCCCGCTGTAATCAGATCTGCGGTGGCCCCACTTTCATTCAGGCCCTGCCTCTCAATCCCTCTCAAATCACTCCTGACAGGCCCCGCCCCTCTGCCAGCCCCGCCCCAACACACCTGTCTCTCCCCCCTCTTAGCTCCTCCCACCCCAGTTCGCTGGCGAGTCCTAGCCTCTAGGCCCCACTCCTCAATCAGCCCCTCCCAAAAAGGTTGGTCCCGGGCTTCTCAATCAGGGCACACCTCCATCCCGGTCCCCACTTCACCCAGACTGTCCAAGCCCCGTCCCCCAAGATTGCTCGGTTCTCTCCTCCCAGCCATTCAAGGCTCTGATTCAGCCCGGGCTTCAATTTTATCTAGGCTCCGCCCCCTAGTGTAGACAAACTCCGCCTCCGCGCCAAGCCCCGCCCTCTGATTTCCTGGCTGCCCAACCCGGAGCTGGAGGCGGAGTTTCTCAGCCTCTGACCCTCCCTTCTTGCCCCTGATCCCCACAGGACCTCGCAGTTGGATCCAGAGAGTGGCCGTCCAAGCGGTGAGGATCACAGGCTGAAAAGTCTGGTGAGACCCCTGCCCCAGCCGCGGGGAAGATGTGGGCGGTGAGAGAACCAGGGTTGGGGTGCAACCCACCCCTGGCTCCGAGCCCACTGCCACTGCCTCTCCAGGAGCGCCGCCTGGCTGAGATGGAGAGTACTCAGGTCCAGCTGAGGAATGTGGTGCAAAGCCTGCAGCTTCTTTCAAGAACGCCGGGGTCCCGGAGCCAGTCCCTCCCCCTCAAACCACCGTGTATCAACGGAGATACCACCTGAGCTGTCCACGCTTCCCCACGTGGTCTGGGAGCAGATGGCCGTCCCAGAGGCCTGTCCGACCCCTGTTCCAGCCCTAAGTAGCCTACAGTAGGGAGTGGAGCTTTAGCTGCCAAAAAGTCTGGCACTATGAGGTTACCCAGTAAAATTTTGATTTCAGTAAAGTCGATGGATTTTTTTGCCCCTAAGTGTTGCCAATCAGAAAGCACCCCACTCCCACCATTCAGGTCTCCCAAATTCACTCCTAATTGGAGGTCTCATGGAAGGGATACATGAGGAGATTCTCACCAGCTGTGTGACCTTAGACCTTTACTCTGTCAGAACTTCAATTTCCTCATCTGTAAAATGGATCTAAAGTTTCTTACACAGTAGAAGACCCATAGTTTAAGGTGTTCGATAAAAGGTATTCATCATTGTTAGAGGCAGTACCTGCTTCTCAATGAAGCCCAGTGCCCATATGATAGTATCTTCCTAGGCCCCCAAGTCCCACACCAACTCCCTCATGATAGGGAAAGCATAGGTCTGGGAGGCAAATGGAGGAAGGGGTGAGTATGTGTGAAGACAGTTGAGCTCCGTGGGTGTTGGTTGGGTAAATGAGTGGACATTTGAATCATGGGTGAACGGATGGGTGGGAGGTAGGGTGAATGGGACAATAAGCAAGTAAATAGGTTAGCATTTGGTGAATATTTGCCCTGGTAGGTGAGTAAGTAGGCAGATAGCCTAGATAGGTGTGTCTGCCTAGAAGAGACCTGGATCACAGTAGAAAATAAATATGTGAGTTAATTGAATAAGTGGTTATATAGCATGAATATTTGTCGGGGTCTCCTGAGACTCTTGAGCTAGGCAGTGGGGAATCAATAATGAACAAGGCAGATGGGACTCCTGTCCTCATGGAGCTTATACTCTAGCGGAGGAGGCAAGTAAACGTGCAACTGAAAGATGGATGTCTGCGTGGCTGGGTGAAAGGGTGTGTGCAGGGATAGGTGGATGCTTGCTTGGTTGTATGGATAAGTAAGTATTTACTTGTGTGGTGGGTGGCTGGGCAGATAGATGGGATGTGGATGGGTGGACTCGGTGGGTGTTCAGATGGGTTGTGGGGATTTGGGTGGGTGGCTAGCTGGCTCACAGGACCAGATGTTGGTTGAGTGGTGGATGGACGAGTGGGTAGATGGGAAGTGAATGGGTGGTTTGAGTGGGTGTTTAGATGGATGGGTGGATAGGTGGTTAGTTGATTGAATGGATAGATGAGTGGTTGATTGGTCGAGTGTGTGGATGAATGAGTGGGGAGATGAATGGGTGGTTGAACGTGTGGATAGGTGGTGGATGGGAGAAGCCCACAGACTTCTTATGTATTCACAATGGGGTAGTTCTGGAGGCTGTGATCCTTGGGGTTGGATGGAGAAAAGGGGCTTAATATTGGGGACCTAGGGCAGTTCTAGGGGCATGGAGGCGCCGAAGTCCAGCGTGGATAATGGGAACGGAGGGAGAAGGCTTGTGGTTGGAAGGTAGCTGACTGGGGGCAAGGGACTGAAGGATAAGGATTGGCTGGGTGGAGTTCTCAGTGACCTATAAATGACTCATGGGGGAACTTCTCTGCCCCCTCCTCACTCTTCTGCTGCTATTAGCAGGCCTAGCATTGGAAGAACCAGTAGGGTGATGAGAAGCTATTGGGGGCAGGGGGACAAGTGTGTTGTCATGGAAACAGACCCTCTCCCTGGACTCTCAGGCCGCGCGGGCCCTTTAAGTGTGACCCGCCTGGCCACTCCCAACATGGCGGCGCGCCCGCTGACCGCCCCCCCCCCCCGGGCGGCACGGGGGGGGGGGAAGGGGGGGGCCTGGACCTCCCCATCATGGCGGCGCGGCGGGGCTGTCGCGCTGAGGTCACGGCGGCGCGCCGGGGGGGCGGGGCGGCGGGGGGAGCGATTTAAAGGGACAATGTCCCCCGAGCGGTGGAGGCGGCGGCGGCTGCGGAGGCCGCGGCACCGGCACCGGGAGCGGCAGCGGCGGTAGCGGCAGCGACGGCCGCACCGAGGAGGGAAGCTTCGAACCCCGGCGCCTGGCCGGCGGCGCCGCCTCCCCGGTGAGGCCCGGCCCGGCCTGGGGAGCCCGCGGGCGGGGCGGAGCCGGAGCGGGGAGGGGGAGGCCAGGGCCGGGCCGGGACAGGCGGGACCCCCCGGGGCGGGGGGCGGGGGCGGGGCCTGCAGGGGCGGGGCCTGGTCGGGGGCGGGGCCGTTCCGGTGGGGGGGAGGAGCGGGGGTCTTGGGGCAGGTGTCCCCCCCCCACCTCGGCGCGTCCCACGGGGTCTCCCGCCCCGAAGTGCACGGGCGGAGGGAGCGTCTCCCGGACCCTGACCCAACGAGGGGTGCGCTGGCGCGGCGCCGCCCCCACCCCTGCGACCCCCGGGGGGCGTCCAGGCGGGAGGCCCCTTCCCACGCTGCCAAAGTGCTCCGAAGTTGCGGTCCCGCCTGTTCCCCGCGGGCAGTGCCCACCCGGTGGGCACCCGCAGGTGCTTCCTCTGGGCCTGGGCAGGGACCCCCGCCACGACTGCCAGGCCACGGACTGGCCCCCTGGGAGCCCCCAGGCCCCCGAGGGCAGCGCCTGCAGCCAGGCCTGGAGCCCGGGCCCCGCCCCGGTTGCCTGGGCCCGGCCTCCCCACCATCTCCCTGGGGAGGGCGCCTCATTCCTGCCCTTCACTTTCCGCCGTTACCTTGAAGGTATTTATAGGTGGAGAGGACAGCACCCACCCCCTCACACACTCGGCCTCCCCAGGGTCCTCATTTCTGGACCAGGAGCCCCATCCGTCGTTTTTGTCCGCAGACTAGAGAAATCTTGGGAGGGTGGGATGAAGAAGCCCAGGCTGGGTATGCATGAGGGAGTGTTGGGGAGAAGAGAAGGGGTTAATGCTGGGGTCACTTAAGGCTGTGGGTGAGGGCGAAGGGTTAATGCTGGAGAACCCTAAGGTCCTTCGAGGATAGGGGTCAGAGTGTGGGAAAAGTGCAGAGGTAATGATGGGAGCACTTGAGATAATGTATAGGATCAGGGTGTAGAAGTGGCTGGGATCCATGCTAAAGCAGGGACAGAGGATCTGCATGTACATGGAAGTGAGGGCACAATTGGGGAAAGTGCAGTAGAGCATGAGTGAGAGGAGGCATCTGGGAGAAGTGATAGGATGAATGCTGGAAGAAAACAAGGTCCATGAATTTGCATGTGTAAAAAATGGGGTAAACTGAGGCAGCACAGTGCAGGAGCTGTGTAAAGAGGAGTTACCCGTGGGGAGACTGAGTCATACAGAAGATAGGGGCCATCTGGGTTACAATGCATATGGACAGGGCCTCAGCACCATTTACTTAGCTCTCCTGGGCTGGGAGGGAAACTGAGGCACTGAGTAGCAAGGGTGAGGACTGGAACTTCGAGGTAGGAGAAACTAAGGCAGCATCCCTTTCTCACCTCTCCTGAGCACCTGTCTCTCTGCCCCCAGACTTACAATGCCTTGCTGAGCCAGACCAGCAATTGAGTGGAGCCAGGCAGACAGCATCCATGGATGGGCCCCTGGCAGGCGGCCTGGCCGCCCCAGATCGTCCTCGTGGCCCCGAGAGACTGCCCGGCCCAGCACCGAGGGAAGACATCGAAGGTGGGGCTGAGGCTGCTGAGGGGGAAGGTGGCATCTTCCGGTCCACCCATTACCTGCCTGTCACCAAGGAGGGACCCCGAGACATTCTGGATGGCAGAAGTGGCATTTCTGGTAAGAGAGTGGGCCCTGCGGCCCTGGGGGAGCATCCAGCCTGGTCCCTGAGGTTCAGAGAGGGCTAGGTCACCCAGCCCAGCAGGGGTTGGGATGGGATTCTGATTCTGCTTGGGTCCGGAGCCTTCTCTTTGTGCTCTGCTTATTTTCCCATTTTATGGTTGTGAAAACAGACCTGATGAATGCCCTCCCCCCACAGGGGGTGGCAAGGAGCTGGGGCTTGAACTCGGGTCGGCCTGGTTCCCTCTTCTGAGCTCATTAATTGGATACAAGTGCACAGCTTAGCACCCTGAGCAGCCCACTTGTTCCCCAGGTGTACCCCAGTCCCATCAGTCTGTTCCAGCTCCCTCTTGGTACACTGTCGGGGAGTCCTGCTCCTGAGCCACAGGTTAAAACAGCTTGTGCCCTCTAGTGGCCGGGGAGAGACTGGCTCGTCAGGGACACCAGCTACCCCTTTGTGCCTCAGTTTACCCAGCAGAAGGGGGTCTCATATTGTCCCCATCTCCAGATTTGTTATTCATTCATTAAATACTCAGCAACTACTATGGTGTCAGGATGTTTTCTAGGTGCTGGGGATACAGCCATGAACAAAAGAGGCAAAACTCCCTTCCTACAAGAGGCCTAACATCCTAGAGACAGGCAATAAGCAACTATATAAATAACGTGAGGGCAGGTAGTAACAGGTGCCGTAAAGGTTTTACATAGAGTGCTAGGATCATGCCCGGAGGACCTGGGAAACCTCCCTGAGTGGGTGGAATTTGAATGGAGCATTGAAAGAATGGTGGGAAGGACAAGCCAGGTGGGGGAAACAGCAGGCGCAAAGGTCCTGTGGTGAGGTGGAGCCTGGTGTGTTCAAGGACCAGGCAGGAGCAGCAGAGTGATGGGGGCAGTGCAGGCTGATGCACCAGATGTCTCCCTTCATCTCCTTGGCCTGCCCCACAGGCCTTGGTTTCCAGGAACCTCCGGGTACCTCATTAGGAGTTTCCTACATGCCAAGCCCTTTATGTGATCATCTCATGTCATTCTTAAAAGATTCCTGTGGGGTAGCCTCAATTATTATCATCCCATGTTCGAGATGGGGAGTCTTAGACCCTGAGGGGTTAAATTAGTTGGCCATGATCCCACAGCTGGCAGTAACCTGGCTTGACAGCCCTGGTCTTTAACCACCACGCTGTGTCAAGGCATCCTGGACCTGCCCCCAGCTCACCCTTAGCAATACTCATGATATTCAGATATTTACTGAGCACCTTCTTGGGGCCACACACATACAGCATCCTCACACTCATGAACCCTGCCATCTGGCTGGGAGACAAACCAGCTACCAGGTGTTATGACATAGTTGCTGTGGCTACAGTGGGTGAGGCCCAGCCTGGGGGCCATCCAGGAGTCCTGGATGAGGAACAGACAGGCAGGGGCCATCTAGGCATCAGGCTCCACATATGCAATGGCATGGAAGTAATGGGTAGCTACTGAAGGTGTTACACAGCAGGGGACAGGGTGAGACCGAGGGCAGAGTATCAGTGCTCAGGGAACCTTAGCAATCCCCTCCTCTAGATCATTCATAACCAAGGCCCAGACAGAAGGAGAGCCATGTTCCACAGCATGTAACTGGCCAGGGCAGGCCTGAGACCTTGATTTTATGAGAGCTCCAGGGAAACAGGGTCTGGGGTCCCAGAATCCTCTCTCCTTCTGAGGAGCTGGTCAGTTCTCTACCTGGCAGAAGCCCCAGGTCTGGCAAGAGAGGGGGAAGGTAAGTAGGTAGGTGCGTCCTCCCTCCCTCCAGGGAATCAGCCAGGCTCCAGTGCATGTCCCTGGAGAGGAGGGGGATGTGGCTGCCAAAGGGGGCCAGGCCCACCCTAAATGATGTCCTTGAGTGGATGGGGGCTTGGGGCAGGGGTGGCTTGACTTGGTTGGGGGGGGGGGTCACAGCCTGGAGGTTAGATGAGGGCCTGAGCTTGGGATGCAGCGCCTCCCCTGCTGTCCTCTCAGCCTGCTCGACCCCCCTTCCTGGCTTGGGCACCTGCCCTAGGAGTCTTGTGATGTCTATAAATAGGAACAGCCTCTGGGGCTGCTGTTCCACCCTGAAGCCTGGGCCTTCCCTCACCCTGCCCCTGCCCTTGGAGCCCCCCAAAGGTACCCCTGGAGTGGCTACTTCCAAACTTCTCTGTCTGCACACGGATGCGTCCACTGCCTTCTCTGTCCTCCATTATGCCTATTGACTTGGAGCCCCCACAGCGTCCTTGCAGCCCCCGCCTGATGTTTGGCCTCTCTCTCCTCGGCCTCCTGGGTGCAGCCAAGGCTTAGGGGGCTGAGATGGTCCATAAGGATTGATGGGAGTCTGGTGCGTGCCTGGCATTGGGACCGGGGGCCAGGGAATGAACGACATACTATTTCTGCCCTTGCGTGGGGCCCCAGGCTGGGGAGGAAATCAGAGCATGGAGTGAGCTCTGGGTCCAGCCTCCAGCTTCCAACCTGGGATACCTCCAAGCCAACCCCGACCCCCGTCCCAGGCACCCTCACAGCCCTTCCTTCCTCCCACCGCACCTCTCCGGATGGAGCATGTACTGTGTGATCTCCTTGGCATCTGTCGCTGGCCCTGCGAGATGGGTGGTAGCTGTTCCCTTTATACAGAGGAGGAAACAGGTGGGAAAAGTGTGCCCTTCAGTCACCACTGGACCTTGAACTTGGATCTGTCTGCCTCCAAAGTCTAGATTCATGGTCACTCTGCCAAGCTGCCTGGCTTGGGGTTCAAGCTGCAAATGGACACCCTTCTCATTTTCCTTCTCTCATTTTCAAACCCTCTTGGGGACCCCCAAGATAGCAGGAGTCCATGAGGGCCCCTTGGCATGGCCACTGCCAAGGGCTGCATCTGGGCACCTCGTCCGACCTGTAGGGACTTCTGGATCCCCTCTGGCCATGGAGGCCTCTGGGCAAGCCCCCCAGCCCCCAGGTGTCTTGGACACGGGGCCCTGCTTGGCCTGCTTCCTCCAAAATGCTGCCACTAAAAATAGGAGCCTCGCTGGAGCTGCTCAAAGAGGCCAACACAGCCCCCTGGCTCATGGAATCCTTAGACAACGCCAATCACAGAATCAACGAATCTGGGACGCCCAGAATCTCCAGAGCTGGGGTCCCAGAATCTCAGAAGCAGGATGCCCGCACCCTCAGACCTGCACCTCTAGGCTGTGCGGGGGCTTGGTGCCACTGAATTGCTTGCCCTCCCCTGAGTAGCTCACATTTATGACTCCTGTGTTCTCAAGAGACCCCATTTTTTGAGATCTCTGTCCCTTGGCTGGTCCAGGCCTTGCTTTCCCAACCCTCACACCTTCAACATGCACCTCATCCTTCCGCCCTGACACTGGCCCCTGCAGTCGAGTGTAACCCTGGTCTGGCCCTGCTCCCCATCCGTCTACTCTAGGGGTCCTCAAATGGGGGCGGTTCTGCCTGCAAGGGGCCTTTTGCAATGTCTGTAGACATTTTTGGTTGTCGTGATGGCAGGGCCAGGGGCTGGGGGCCGGGGGGGGGGGTGCTCCTGGCACCCAGGGGGGAGAGGCCAGGGATGCCGCTCAGTGTCCTACACCACACAGAGAATCATCCGACCCTACACGCGGATAGTGCTGAAGTTGAGAAACTGCTCTAGAAATGCAAATTTACGTACCCCCATCACCACCCTCCCCTTCCAGAGGCCATGTGACAGTCACAGCCCTTCTCTCAGGCTCAGCAGAAAGACCCTCAGCCAGTGACCACAACTTTCTGATTCCCCACATCATCCCTGATGGCACTTTTAATTCTTTGGCTCCTGTCAGCTCTCAATTTCCTGGGCAAATTGAACCGTGGGGGATCAGACAAAGAGCTAGCCCTGGACCATCCTCCAATTGAAGTTAATCCAGCAATTGCATCTGTCAGGCTCTGGACGGGGCACAAGTTCCCCCCGTGTGTTAACCTTGGCCCAGGCAATTGGCCTGCACCCCAACTGGCACGTTCACCCATGTCAGGCGAGTGCGGCGGGCAGAGGAGGCACAGGCCAGGATTCCTGTGGTCGCTCCAGGCGTTGGCTCCACAGGCGGATAATGGAGAGTTGGCTCTATCTGTGTAAGGGTCCCAGGAGGGGATTTGATTCTAGGACTGAGGCCTGGAAGGGGGCCTGGGAGGCAGGGATAGGCCCTTTGCAGCTCGGGCTTAGGGCTCCTCACTCATCAACTGGCAAGTATTGGTTGCACACTTGCTGTGTGCCAGGCACTGGGATGCGGCAGTGAAGGAGGCTGAAAAAGTCCCTGCCCTCAGGGGGAGCTTACCTGTTTGCAGGGACTTGGGGAAAGCAGTCATCCATAGTGGAACAAGGCAATTTCAGAGAGTTCAAAGACAGAAATGAAACAGGAGAAAAGAGAGAAAGTCATAGGGGCTCACTTTGGTCAGTGGCCAGGGAAGGACTCTCCAGACAGAAGAAATAGCCAATGCAAAGGCACTGGGGCCAGAAAGGGTTGGGTGAGCTTGAAGCATCAAGAGGAGTCAGGACAGAGTGAGTGAAGGTCAAAGACAGGGAGCTGAGGCTGGAGAGACCTGCTGTGGAGGTCCGACCTCTCAGGGCTTTGCAGGTAGGGAATCTGGCTTTTATTATAGGTATGATGAGAGGTCAGGTGAGTTTTAACCAGGGTGTGATTTTTAAAAATCACCCTGGTTGCTGGGTGGGGGCAAAGAGAGGCGGGTTAAAGGCAGGACACCCCGTGGGTGACCCAAGAGGCTCTTCCAAAGAAACCCCTTTCAAGGCTCAGGAGTGCAGAGGCCAAAGGCCTCTCAGGGGAGAGGGGTGGGGAGCCGGCTAGGCCCTTCCGAGGTGCCCAGCAGGGCTCCCGGAGCTGGGGTGTTGTGAAGGACCCCGGCCAGGGGGACCCCAGCCCCTCAGGGTCTCCCCTCTCTGTTGCAGACGGGCAGCCCCATCCCGGCCTCAGCGAAGCCCTCCCCCGTGCCACCTCCGCCACCCATCGGATCAGCAGCTGGTGAGTGCCACGCTGGCCCTGACGTCAGGGAGGGCAGGGGGGCAAGCAGGATGTGCCTAGGCCCAAAAGAAGCCCCCTGGGGAGTGAGAAGGGGAAAGGAGGGAATCAGGAGGCCAGGCAGGAGGAGGTGGCTCCCGGCAGACAAGCCCCTGGGCGTGTGCAGGGGGTGGGGAAGACTGGGATGAACACAGACAGTCAACTCTCATTATCCCTGCCAGGAGCAGGGCCAGAGGGACAGGAGCCTGAAGGTTAGACCCTTGGAGTCCTGTCTCTGCCAGGTGGCCCTTAGCCTGATGCCAGGCCTCTCTAAGCCTCAGTTTCCCCATCTGCAAAATAGAGTCCCTAAGATGCATCTCACAAACTGGCCTTGAGGACCCAAGGGAGGTGGGACAGGAGCAGGAAGTGACAGCAGTGGTGACAGCAGGGACCCTGTATTAAGTCTTGGTGGGTGCTAATATGCAAATAATAGTTGTACCGGGTTAAATGATAGCTTTGGCACAGGTTTACCCCACTGAGTCTTTGCCATGGCCCTGGGGGGATGGTCCTGTTAGTATCACATGTCACCGATGGGGCTGAGAGAGGTGACCCCCTGCTTTCCGCTCAGCCTCTTGGTGGAGCCATGCGTTCACCTGTTTGGTGGACACGATCGATAGCCCCTCTTGGAGGCAGGGTCCTGAAAATGAAGGGAGATTTATCAGGGACAGTGATAAGAAGAACCCATGTTGGCTGTGGGCTCACCAGGAGCCAGGCATCTGGTGAAGCGAAGCATTCCCCCCAGCACTGAGCTGTGTCCTCCTCTCCTTACACTTCACGGGGTCAAGGCCCCCATTTGAAGGATTGTAGCTGTGATTGTTTACAACAAATTTTTTTTTTAACATTTATTCATTTTTGAGAGACAGAGAGAGATGGAGCGTGAGTGGGGGAGGGGCAGAGAGAGAGGGAGAAACAGAATCCGAAGCAGGCTCCAGGCTCCAGGCTCTGAGCTGTCAGCACAGAGTCTGACACGGGGCTCGAACCCACCAACTGCAAGATCATGACCTGAGCCAAAGTCGGGTGCTTAACCAACCAAGCCACCCAGGCGCCCCACAGCTGTGATTATTTAAATGAGCACATACCTCATGTAAACTTTCCTTTGATTATGGATACACGAAAGCTCCTTAGGTGCTGCATAAGGACACAGAGGCTCCTGGTTTTTGGGACTCGTCCCCATTTGTAGGATTGGAAAACTGAGGCCCGGTGAGGTTGCTTCGCCTTCCCCCTTCCCCCAAAGAAGGCCAGGGTCCTTGGGGCTAGAGGCTGAGCAGGATCCTTCCACCATTCCTGACTCCACCCTTCCTAGAAGGGAGCTGCAGGGGAAAAGTGCATTCCCTTGAGTTGTTTACGCCACAGAGTTGCACCAAATTTGCTGGAGAGGTGAGACTAGATGAACTAAATCACCCCAGTTTGGGGGCACAGATCAGAGCCTTGGGCCCTCCTGGGGGACAGATGAGAGTTGACTGTGCCACCAGACTTGAGGACATGCCTTGTGACCCCGGTGTGACCCCTGATAGACCCTGTACACTCTCCCACCATGCAATGGGGCTGGGCTATACAGACAGGTGCAGCCTGGGAGCTGGATGTGTTTTCTGGTCTAACAGCTCTGGATGCACCACCCACACTCCCCATACCTCCCCACCCTCACCTCCATGTTCCCGGCCCCTCTGAGGTTGCCCTTGGGCTGGGTCTCTGGGGCTTGTCTCAGAGCCTACGAGGATCCCCTCCCCTGCCCAAGGAAGGGAGACTGAGTCCCATGGCTAACCTGTCCCAATTGGCACTTCCTTGCAGTTGCTGGGATGGAGGCAGCCTGGACTTCCAGCCGGGCTCCCCACCACCCCACCTCCTGGGCCACTTCCCTGGCCCCCCTGATGGCCAGGGGACCTGGGAGCACCCCCTGGTCCAGGAAGCCAGGGAGGGCCTCACATCTGAGCAGAGGTTCGAGGACTCGGTCATTGTGAGAACCATGAAACCCCACATTGAGCTCGAGGGCTCTAGAAGGTTCTTGCACCATCAGGGTGAACCGAAGCTCTTGGAGAAGGCCCCCCGGGGCCACCCCAGGTTCGACTGGCTCCGGGACACAGATGAGCAGGCCCCACCCCAGGATGCAGGGCTGCACCGGGACCTGCCACCCCAGCCCCTGCCCCTCACCTCCTTCAGGACGGTGCTCGTGCCAGTAGAAGATAGCGCTAAGTCATTGGATGTGACGGTGGTGGACACTAGGGAGCACCTGGCAGACCTTGAAGGGCTGGCCCAGCCATCCGACTGGGGCCTGCCCAGGTCAGCCTCGGAGGTGGCCACGCAGACCTGGACAGTGAACTCGGAGGCGTCCGTGGAGCGGCTGCAGCCGCTGCTGGCCCCGGTCCGGACGGGGCCCTACCTGTGTGAGCTGCTGGAGGAGGTGGCCAAGGGGGTGGCCAGCCCAGATGAGGACGAGGACGAGGAGCCGGCTGTGTTCCCGTGCATCGAGTGCAGCATCTACTTTAAGCAGAAGGAGCACCTTCTGGAGCACATGAGCCAGCACCGCCGAGCCCCGGGCCAGGAGCCCCCCGCCGACTTGGCCCCACTGGCCTGTGGAGAGTGTGGCTGGGCCTTTGCGGACCCCAGCGCCCTGGAGCAGCACCGCCAGCTGCACCAGGCCTCCCGGGAGAAGATCATTGAAGAGATCCAGAAACTGAAGCAGGTCCCGGGCGATGAGGGCCGGGAGGCACGGCTGCAGTGCCCCAAGTGCATCTTTGGCACCAATTCCTCCAAGGCCTTTGTGCAGCATGCCAAGCTGCACGTGCGTGAGCTCCCGGGCCAGCCCGCCAGGGAGCCCTTTGGGGGCGGCAGCGGGGCCGGCAGCCCAGGCCCCGATGCCACCGCCCTCGCCTATCGACCCTACCGAGGCTCCTTGGGGCTCAGTGGCTGCGTTTTCTGTGGCTTCCCCGCGCCCAGCGAGAGCCTGCTCAGGGAGCACATGAGGCTCGCGCATGCCCACCCCCACTGGGAGGAGGATGCCGAGGCTTTTGAGGAGGACCCTGCCAGCCAGCCGGGCACCAGCCAGGAGGCATATGCCCGCTTCCCTGATGCTGCCGAGGACTACTTTGGCAAAGCTGAGCCGCTCTTGGCCCCCACGTGGCAGGAGAACCCTGCTGGATATGACCCCAGCCTGGCCTTTGGCCCAGGCTGCCAGCAGCTAGGCATGAGGGATTTCCCACTGTCAAAGCCACTTCTGCGCGGCTCAGATCAGAGGCCCCTGGGAAGGCCAGCCTTCCCCTCACCTCTCGCATCTGCCCCCTACTCCTTACATCCCGGTAGAAACAAGAGCATGGTCCACCCGCAGGGGCTCCCAGGCCAGCTGGGGGACCGGAGACACCCTTGGAGCGAAGAGGAGGAGGAAGACATACCGCTGGCCTCGGAAATGGACTTTTCCCCTGAAAATGGGGTCTTTCCACCCCTAGCTTCCCCTGGCCTCATCCCACAGCTGGCCCTGGACCTGAAGCGGACTTTCCGAAAAGCTCTGAGGGCAGCTGAGGCCTCTCGGGCACAGCGGCAGCAGCTCCGAGGGATGGTGCCCGTTGTGCTGGTGGCAAAGCTGGGGCCACAGGTCATGGCTGCAGCAACCCGGGTGCCCCCACGGCTGCAGCCCGAGGAGCTGGGGCTGGGGGGCACTCACCCCCTGGACTTCTTGCTCCTGGACGCGCCACTGGGCAGCCCGCTGGGGCTGGACGCACTCTTGGATGGGGACCCGGCGGTGGCACTGAAGCATGAGGAGCGGAAGTGCCCCTACTGCCCGGATCGCTTCCACAACGGTATCGGCTTGGCCAACCACGTCCGGGGCCACCTGAACCGTGTGGGCGTCAGCTACAATGTGCGGCATTTCATCTCTGCCGAGGAGGTGAAGGCCATTGAGCGCAGGTTCTCCTTCCAGAAGAAGAAGAAAAAAGGTAGGGCGGCTTCGCTCTGGCACCCACCTCCCTCCGAGGCCCGCGAGACGTGCAGCTGGGCAGCTGAGCTCTGAACCGAGCAACCCTCACTCTAAGTCCTCCCATAGCGCCAAGCAGGGGGAAGTCAGGGTCTCCCCTTCTGGAAGACTGGGAGCCGCGGCAAAGGCCACTGCATCAGTGGAGGTGTGGGGACGCCCCGATGCCCTGGCCCTTCCAGCAGCTGGAGGAAGGAGTATGGGCAGAGGAGGCAGCCCCAGGCAGGGAATTTCACTAATGTCTTCACTCAGCGAATATTTATTGAGAGAGGTCCCCTCTGTTCCGGGCATTTGGGGGCACAGCAGGGAAGGAAATAGCAGTCCCTGCTCTCTTGGAGTTCCCGGCCCAGTAATAGGAGTGTGGGACCCTGGCCGGCCTCCGAAACCCCAGGGCAGCCTGTGAGCTATGCAGATTCCCAGGACCAGGGTTCTGATTCTGGAGATCTGTCTCCAACAGGATTGCCCTGGGTGCTTCTGATGCTGGCGAACGTGGATCCCACTTGGGGGAGGTGCTGGTGTGGTGTTTGAGAGCGTGTGTGCGCATGCGTGCATGTGTGCACGTACACTGGGGGTCAGGGTCAGGGGGCAGGCAGCCACAAAACCAGGCAGTTATGGTGGTGAGTGACCAGGGCTGTGATGGGGAAAGCCAGGGGCTGGGGAAGCCGAGAGGAGGTCCCTGACTCTGCCTGGGGCTGTTGCGGGGGTGGGGGTGAGGGGCAAGCAGACTCCCAGGGGAGGGGATCCCATCCATTTGGCCATTGCTTCATTCAACAAAGATTTAACTGACAGCACTGGAGTGACAGTGAGCAAAAATAGGCATGTACTGTAGACCCGAGAAGGCTCTTAATCGAACGTTCACCCAAAAGATTGCAAATCCACAACTAGAGAAGTTTCTGAGGGTGGAGCCCCTGATGCGAGAGCTAAGTAGGGGGAAATCTGGAAGGCCAGGCACATAAGGCTTCTTGGAGCAGGAGTTGTGGGAGGATGTGTGAGCTCACACAGGCAGGAGTGTGAATGGGAAAGGGAGGTGTCCTGGGTCAGGGATGGCACTGGCTGTGTAATCTGTGGAGGGTGGAGGGTGGAGGGTGAGAACCCCTGGGAACGGGGATGGCTGGGGCCAGAGAGTCACCCCTCCAGGCAGCCCATGTCCTCTCTCCCTCCACAGTGGCTAACTTCGACCCAGGCACCTTCAGCCTGATGCGCTGTGACTTCTGTGGGGCTGGCTTCGACACCCGGGCCGGCCTCTCCAGCCATGCCCGGGCCCACCTGCGTGACTTTGGCATCACTAACTGGGAGCTCACCGTGTCACCCATCAACATCCTGCAAGAGCTGCTGGCCACCTCGGCTGCTGAGCGGCCCCCCAGCCCCCTGGGCTGCGAGCCTGGGGGGTCGCCTAGCGGCTTCCTGACCTCCCGCCGGCCCCGCTTACCTCTTGCAGTGCCCTTTCCACCCACCTGGGCTGAGGACCCTGGGCCAGCCTACGGAGATGGTAAGGGGAGAGGGTGCAGAGGGGGTTGGGGCCCTGACCCTCCTCAGGGGCCCAGAGAGATGGGGGGGTAGGAGGGGGTCAGACACTCTGCTTTCCTGGGAGGGTTTCAAGTCACTTTTCAAAGTATGTTGACAACTGTCCTCACAACTGCCCTGCCATGTAGGGGTTATTTCTCTTTTACTCAGGGGCTGGGCCAGGGCTGCTTCTGGATCCAGTTAGTCCCTGCCCTGCCTGACAGTGACTTTAATGCATGCTTATTCAGCTCTTACTAGGAACCAGATAGGTTCTAAGCACTTTACAAACACAAACTTATTTATATCCTGACAACAACGATATAAGGCTGGTGTTATTATAATCCCCATTTTACAGATAAGGAAACTGAGGCACAACGAAATTCATTAATTTGCCCAGGGACACACAGAAGTGGCAGAGCTGGGATTTGAAACCCTAGACAAGTCAGGCTCTACCATTCTTGGTCTTAAAAACGTCTTCTATCTAGAGCAGTGCTTTCCGATAGAACTTTCTGAGATGGAAACGTTCTCTAGATACGTGTTCTATAGGCCACCACTGGCCACCTATGGCTGTTGAGCACTTGAAATGTGGCTAGTGCAAGGTTAGTTGCAATTTGCTCAGACACTGCAGATCTAGAGTCCACTTTCTAGATTTTCGTTGGTGCCTACTTTGTCCAGCAGCATTTATAACCCCTCCCGTAACTTGAGTGCTTGTGTATACTAAAGTTTCAACATATTTATGCCTCAAAACAATTCAGTGCAGCTAAGGATTGTTGTGTTCTGGTTTTACGGAGAAAGAGACTGTGGGTCCTCTGCTTTGCCACACAGCCACAAAGCAACAGAGTGAGACTTCTGAACCATGTTTGGTGGTCTCTCCAGGGGAGGATGGCTTGGGAAATCCAGAAGTAATATTTTGGTGAAGGAGCCTGGGAATGGGCACCACTGAGGGGGCAGAAAGGTGAAGGCCCCAGCCTTGCAAAGGCTGACTTTGTGGGAGCCCTTACTGAATCTCGAAGCAGAGAACTGGGCAGTGAGGAATAGGTGGGCTCTGGGGAATGCAGGAGGTCCCTGAACAGGGGGAACTGTCCAGGGGCTGCTTGGGACTGAGTTTCCTTCTGTTTCTCCTACCTGCAGCTGCCAGGGTCCTACCTAGATCTGTACTCTGACCTCCACTAGACTCATCTGTAAGCCCCCTTACTGGCGAAGGAGACCTGAGGGTCTGCAAAGTGGAGGGTGGCACTATCAAAGCCCCTCTCCTCCTTGGATAAGGAGACTAAGGCACAGAAAGGGCATAGTGGTTGGTGGAGGTCACAGTTTCGAAAGAGACTGTAGGGATGTGACCTCAGGCTTCTTGCCTCTGCTGAAGGCTGTCCCCAGGCATTCAGCTCACACACCTGGCTAGGTTTGTGGTTTCTCAGGGGTGGCTGAGAAGTGGAGCTGGCTCTGAGGTTGACTGGGAGGCACAGGAGGTAGTTTGTAAGTTCCAGCCCTGCTGCCTTCTTTTTCTGTCACTCGGGTAGAGGCCTGAATGTCAGGCTCACACTCCTTACTTGGTACCTGGGTCAGGCTACCCAGGGATGGTAGCATGTGCTCAGCAGTCAGGTTCAGCTTTGGTCAACTTGTTTCTACGAGAAGACCAATGTGCCAGCCCCTAGTTATGTGCTGATGGATCCGGCCAAGCCATTGGGGTGCCAGGATTCAGTCTGGTACTGCCCTAGCCTTGTCCGTAGGAGGGGAGGCCCTGATCAGTCTTCCAGTTAACACCTGGTGAGCAGGAGGGCTGTTAATGAGTGATTCAGAAGATCCTAGAAGTCTTGCCTTGAGGAAGGATGCCCAAGATTAAGGCTAGGTCCTGGCACCCGCCCTGCCCTGCACAGTTGTTCTTAGAAGCATCTCCCACCTAAGTGAGCCGTAGGGGGCGGGTGCCAGGTTGGGGGCGGGACAACGGTCAGATTCTGGCCCCACCCAGCTGTCAGGGACCAGCTAGGGGCGATCGGTTTGGTGTTGGGGAGAAGCAGGTTGTGCCTGGAATGAGGTGCCGGCGGTCGTGTGGGGAGTTCCGTAGGATTGCGGGACGGCGCCGGAGGGTATGGGGCGGGGACATTTGGATACCAGGATGATGTTGTGGGATCCTCGTAGTTGGGATCAGGTGTCTTCCAGGATCTCCGACACGGAGGGCAGTCTTCCAGGATAGGGAAAGGAACAGGGTCCCGGCGCAGTTTCTAGCTCCAGGCGTCGGGGCTCCAGGAGCCTGAATGCTGTTAAGGCAAATGCTCGTGGCCCGAGGATTCCCATTCTAGCCTTAGGAATGTCCAGGGTTGGGGAAGAGTGTCCCAGCCCGTCCAGGCCAGGGGTGCAGTTGGCAGCCGCGCCGAGCGCGGCTTGTGTGCTTCCGCGAGCCGGTGTGCAGGCGGCTCCCTGAGGGTCCGGCCCCACCCCCCCCCCGCCGGCCCGCTGGGCCCGGGACAAGTGTTTCGCTCGCGGCGCTCGGCGCTCGGCCGGCCACACTGGGTGCGCCCCGAGGGGCGGGGCGGAACGGAGCGGGCTCGGCGGAGGCGCTCGGCGCTCGGCGCTCGGCTGCTCCCGCCTGGGGCGGCCGCCCCGCGTGCGCCGGAGCCAAGATGGCCGCCTCCACCGCCCAGTGCCGAGTGACAAAAGCGGAGAGCAAGGCGGCGGCGGGGCCGCGCGCGGGGGGCGCCCGGGAGCGCGCGCCCGCTGGGGCGCCCCCGCCCAGCCCCCCGAGCCCGGGCCCCGCGGCCCTCCCCGCGCCGCCGCCGCCGCCCCCGCCCCCGCCGCCGCCGCCGCCGCCGCGGGACGGGCCCAAGGCCGAGCCGGAGCCGGGGCCCGGGCCGGCGCCCGCGCCGGGTAAGAGCCCGCGCCGGGGAGGGTACGGGGAGGGCAAAGTCGGCGTTCCGCCCGCCCCCTGCCGCCGCCCCCGATGCCCGCCTTCCAGTCTGCGGGACTCCCCCTCCCCCCCCAGGCCCTCCGGTCGCGCGGGCCCCGGGCCTCCTGTCGGAGCTCGCAGTGTCCCGGGCTTCAGAAACACTCTCCGCCGCCGCTCCGTGGGACCCTCGCCCCGTCTGACAGATGTCCTCTGTCCCCCTTGGAGCCCCGGGAGCGCCCCTCGCCTCAGTCTCGGTCCCTCCGGCGCGGAAACCCACTCCAAGTCACTTCAGACACGGTCCCTACACTATCTGACAGACGCGCCCACTCCACCCGGCGACTCTGACAAAGTCCTCGGTGTCCCGTACCCCGGTGGCCTCCCCTGCCTGCCTTCTCCTTGCTTCCGTAGGACTCAGACTGAGCAGGGGACCTGCGTGGCTTCCTGCTCAGAGCACTGAACGACTTCGAAGCCCCATCTGACACACAGTTCCTTCATCCTCAGAGCTGTCTCCATGCCCTGAACGCTAAACCTGGGGCTCAGCGGGCCACTCGGGCCCCCTTCTCTGAAAAACTAGACCACGAAAACATACCTTCCACTCCGTCTTCTCATACACAGCTCATTCAGGGAAGCTTCCTGGCCGGCCGGACGTCCCGGAAACTTCCCACAAAGTTCTGTGATTCCCACTTTTCCTGTCCGTATTCAGATCCCTGCTGGTGGAGGCTCCCCGTTCTCACCTTCCCCCACTTAGGCCTCAGCTTGTGATAAGTAGACTGCTTCCGAGCCCTGAATTGTCTCGGCAGCCCCAGCTGTCTTGTCTGGTGCAGATTCCCAAGTCCTGGGAGCCTCCTCTGGAGGAGCCTCCTTCCTGTCCTTGGCTTCTCACCTCTGTGTTGCTTCTCTGGCCTCTGACCCTGGCCTTCTCTTACTGGATTCCCCTTCTGACTGCCACCTACCTACCCCCAAGACTGACATGCTCCCCCGCACACGTTCTGCCCAGAGAGATTTGTTGTCAGATCTCCTAGGACGGGAGTCTCTGCTTACACTGTGTTGCCCAACCAGTCTGTGTGCCGGTGCGTGGAAGCTGCTGCTAGTCCCTGCTGTCAGTGGGCAGCCTTGACATCCCTGGGTCTTACTGGTGCTGGGGGTTATGGATGGAGCCCCTGTTTTCATGGGGTGAGTCGCCTCCCAGGGGGAGAGCAGCTGCCGAGGATGAGGAAGAAGGCTCCATGCCGCCACTCTCAGTGTTACGGGGGTAGACAGCTCGCACCCAGCCTGGGCTGAGCCTGTCTTCCTAACCTCACAGGCTTGGGTTCTGAGGAAAACACAATGGTGGCCATGGACTTGGGCTCCCCCCCGCTCCCCAAGAAGAGCCTGCCTGTCCCTGGGCCCTTGGAGCAGGTGGCCAATCGGCTGAGCAGCAAAGTGGCTGCAGAGGTTCCTCATGGCAGCAAGCAGGAACTGCCAGATCTCAAGGGTGAGTGGCCCAGGTGGCAAGGTGGGGGTGCTGGTCAGGCTGGTCACGCTCATAGGGAACTCTCAGGTCTGGGGGTTAGTGCGGGGTCAACAGCTTTCTCTTCGCTTCAAGACACTGAGGAGAGATCTAGCTGTCTTTTCTCGAGCTTCTGTTGCCCTGGGCATGCACGGCCTTGAGCTGTACCCTCACTGGGCGAGGGAGGGACATCCAAGGAAAGAGCATGGTTTTCATAAGCTCACACTCAGACCCAGTTCATTTGCTGACTTTGGCCCTGGTTAGCTGTGTGATCTTTTGCATGGTATTTTCTCATCTGTGTGTTGACATTCAGATCATTATTGAGTGGTAACAGGCACTGTGCCAGACCCCAGGGATGTGAGAGGAGCAGAACAGACCTGGCGTCTGTCCTTGGAGTCATTGAAGTTGGGGAGCAGGGAGGCAGAGAAGGAGACAGGCAGGGATAAGGAAGGGCTCTGCAGAAGAGGGTGCAGGGCACCGCAGAGACTGTGGCTGGGGTCTCCAACCCAGTGTCTGGGGCATAAGTTGAGCTGCAGAGGCTGGCTGGGACAGCTCTGGAAACCGTGTAGCTGGCAGGTCAGCAATTGTGTGAACACCTGTTGTCAGGACACCCTGGTATGTTGGATATCTGAAAGGCGTTCCATTGGCTGGACCACGGAGGGCTCTGTCTCCTGCTGTGTGCCCTTGGGCACAACTCTTCCCTCTCTGAGACTCAGTTTCCTTATTTGCAAACTGGACAGGCTGATTCCTGCCTTATTAGGGTCATTTTAAGGATCAGGGAGGCTTGCGGGGAACCTGGGTGAGTGGGGTCCTTGGTGGGGGGGAGAAGTGGGAGGGCAGGGCTCAAGGGGCCTCACAGCCAGCTCTCGTGGCCTTCATCTCGCCCTCCAGCCCAGAGCCTGACCACCTGCGAGGTCTGCGGTGCCTGCTTTGAGACACGCAAGGGCCTGTCCAGCCACGCGCGCTCCCACCTGCGGCAGCTGGGGGTGGCCGAATCGGAGAGCAGCGGTGCCCCCATTGACCTCCTCTACGAGCTCGTGAAACAAAAGGGCCTGCCTGACACACCCCTTGGGTTGCCCCCAGGCCTGTCCAAGAAGTCCAACTCACCGAAGGAGGTGGTAGCTGGGGCTCCCCGGCCTGGCCTGCTTGCCCTGGCCAAACCCTTGGATGCTCCTGCTGTCAACAAGGCCATCAAGTCACCACCCGGCTTCTCCACCAAAGGCTTGGCCCACCCACCCAACTCCCCACTCCTCAAGAAGGCACCACTGGCCCTGGCGGGCTCCCCTACGCCCAAGAATCCTGAGGACAAGAGCCCCCAGCTGTCCCTGAGCCCCCGGCCAGCCTCCCCAAAGGCACAGTGGCCCCAGTCTGAGGACGAAGGGCCCCTGAACCTCAGTGAGTGTGGGTCCTGGGAGCTGAGGGAGGTCCTGGCACCGGGAGGGCTGCAGAGCCCAGGGTGGGGACGATGGGGACTGCAGCTCCTACGTCCTGGGTCCATTGGGTCAGAATTTTGGTCAGAGCACTGTGTCTCCTGTTGGGCTGGCCATGCAGCATATTATCATCTGCCTCCCACTTTACTTTGCTGTTCCTCCCCCTGGAGGCCTGACTGTGGCTGCTGAGCCTGTCAGGGTCACCCTTGCCACTCAGGGACACTCTTGACCTCCTCTGAGCCTGAGGGTTGGGGCAGTGAAAGCAACCAGAACTCCTGTGGGCCTGGCTTCCCAGGAGGGGGATCTTGGGTCCTATAGGCAGGCAAGTGGTCCTGTAGTCGGTCCTGTCTTCACATCTTCCTGGCTGTCATGTGCAAAGGCACCTCAACTGTGCCCATAGGTGGAGCCACACCTCCTGGGCTACCTGTGGGCTTGGCAAAGTAGGGTTTGGGAAGACCCCACCCTCACCCCGACCCCCACCCCCACCCCAGGTGCAGTGAGCAGGTTTAGCGTGATGTCCCTTAGGAAGTCAGGCCTTCCCACACATTGGTGCTTGAGTCTGAGGGTGAGCCCAGGGTCTAGCCCCCTGCCCAACAGGGCACCCCAGTTGGCACCTCATGTTCTGATGAAGCTGCTTCCATTGTCTGCTGTGCTTTCAGGAGCAAGGCCCTGAGCAGGTCTGCCCTTTGCTGTATGATGCTTGGCAGCTGGGTGGGGCCCCTGCTTTGCACCCATACAGCTCCCAAAGCTGGGGTCCCAGGGAAGAGGGCCTGGGAGCATCAGATTGTACCACTGGAATTTGGCCACGCCTCTCCACCCCATGTTCTTAAGCTCTCCACACTCACCTTGATGCCAAAGGGCTAGGCAGGGAACAGGACTTTCTGTTTCCCCAAACCTCTTAAAATAAATCTGCGGCACAAGTCTTGGACCCCGAATGGCCTGGGCAGCCTTGAATCACACCAGGTCTTCTTGCCTCAGTCCCCCAGGGCCGGCCAAGGTGGCGGCCGTGAACCCCCCCCCTGTGTTTTGTCTCCGCAGCTTTAGATAGTGACGGGGGCAGAGAGCTGGACTGCCAGCTGTGCGGTGCCTGGTTTGAGACCCGCAAGGGCCTGTCCAGCCACGCCCGCGCCCACCTGCGCCACCTGGGCGTCAGCGACCCGGACGCCAAGGGATCCCCCATAGACGTGCTCCACGGGCTCATCAGGAGGGACGGCGTCCAGATCCGCCTCCCACCCGGGCGCGGCACCCTGGCCCAGCTGGGGCGGCCTCCTCCCACCTCTGCGGCCCTCTCCTTGCTCCCCCCCCCACCGCCGGCCAAGAAGGCCAAGCTGAAGGCCGCGGGTACGGCCAGCCCCTGGGGGAAGCAGGACCTCTCGGCCGCCGCAGCCGCCGGCATTTTCTGGGCCTCTGATGTGGAGCCGTCTCCTCTCAACCTCTGTAGGTTCTCGCTTCAGCCGCTCCCTCCTCCCTGCGGGCCCTGGAGCCCCTCCCGGGGGGGTCACAGCCCCCTCCCTACTCCTTTCCTGCTGGGGCAGGGAGTAGACAGGGGCCCTTGGCAGTGGGCTGGTTCTGCCCAGAGATCTTGCTGGCAGTTGGCTGCTAGGCCTTTTCTCCTGGCCTTTGACCTCCGTGCCTGTGACCTTCCCTGAGAATGAAGGCCAAGGGTGGGGTGCTACCTTTTGGTGTAGAAAGTGCCCGTGGTTGCCCCTGGTCTGGATGGCATTTGGCACTTAGGCTGCTACTTCCTGCCCTCTTGCCCCCTGTCCTTGTTGGGACCCGCAGAGCCGTGGAGTCTTAGTTCCATCCTTCTCTGCCAGGACCGAGGGCCCATGCGCTCTCTGGAGCCTCCCCTCGCTCCTGCTGAGTGTCTGGCCCCCACCCCGCTCAGTTCCCTCGCTTGCACCTGCCCTCCACCACCACCCCAGCCTGTGGGCGTGCTGCTGCCCATGCCCAGCCGACCAGGAGACCCACAGGCGACGATGCTGATGGTGCCCACGATGCTAATTACTCCTTTCTCCTGCTGCAGCCTCGGGCCCAGAGCCAGCTCGAGACATCCGCTGTGAGTTCTGCGGTGAGTTCTTCGAGAACCGCAAGGGCCTGTCGAGTCACGCACGCTCCCACCTGCGGCAGATGGGCGTGACCGAGTGGTATGTCAACGGCTCGCCCATTGACACACTACGGGAGATCCTCAAGAGACGGACCCAGTCCCGGCCTGGTGGCCCCCCTAACCCACCAGGGCCCAGCCCGAAAGCCCTGGCCAAGGTGATGGGCAGCGGAGGTCCTGGCAGCTCGCTGGAAGCCCGCAGCCCCGCAGACCTTCACCTCTCACCCCTGGCCAAGAAGTTGCCACCGCCACCAGGCAGCCCCCTAGGCCACTCACCTACTGCCTCTCCTCCTCCCACGGCCCGGAAGATGTTCCCAGGCCTGGCCGCACCCTCCCTGCCCAAGAAGCTGAAGCCTGAACAAATGCGGGTGGAGATCAAACGGGAGATGCTGCCAGGGGCCCTTCATGGGGAGCCTCACCCATCCGAGGGTCCCTGGGCGGCACCACGGGAAGACATGGCCCCCCTGAACCTGTGTAAGTGTGACCCCTGGGCAGGGCAGTGAAAACAGGTAGAGGGGTCTCCCCGGGCCCCCTCCCCACCCTCATCCCAGCACTTCATGGGTACCCAAAGCGCCCACGGTAGAAATAGAAGGGAGGATACACAGGTCTGGAGGACAAGGGGTTAGCTGTGCATTCTTGCCGTGCAGATCCCAGCCGAGCTGCTTCTTGATGCTCTTTCATCCACTCTGGGGAGGCAGAATTGTGCCATTTGATGATGGCAAAAAGATTTTTATCTCTGGGGCCATCTTTAGTTGATTGGTAGTGTCTGCCAACCAGATTCCTGGGGAGAAAGATGACAGGGGTCAGTTCGTGATGTCTTCCACCGGCAGGAGTCTAGGCACTCTGAGTGGGCATCTGAACGGTCTTTCTGACATTCCTGGTTGCTAAGTGCTTGACATTCGGAGTCAGGTTCAAGTTAAGCGCTCAGCAGTCTAGCAATATGTGACCTTGGGCAAGTGTCTTCTTTCTGGAAATGAAGATAAGCATGGTCCAAACTCTGTATAGTTCCAAAGTGGTATAAAGCACCCAGCACGGTGCCTGGTATGTATATAGTAGTCATAGTGTGCATGTCACCGTGTTCTTTCTGCTCCAGTTGGCGGAGTCGTGTACTGAGCAGGTGAGGATGGCCCAGGCCTCTCTCTCTTAGTGCTTCTGTGCATTTCATTACCAGCTGTGTGCCATGTGCTTTAAACTGCTCCCTCAAGGTGGAAGTTTCCATCTGCATTTTGCAAAGGAGGAAACTGAGGCTCAGAGGGGAAGTGGTTTGCCCAGCGTAGCCCAGCGTAACATTAAGGGGGTCACAGCCAAGCTGGCCTCTGAGCCCAGGATCAACGAAGCGCTTGCTCTCACTGCTTCATGATGTCACAGGGGATCATCTTGAAGCCAGCTAGGATTTGAGGTGACAGAGCAGGCAGAAGGGCTGGATGTACACAGGGGCCCCTGGAAGTGGATGAGGGAGTGGGTCATTTGGGTCTGGGGCTGTATGGACGGGACAGTTAACACTAGCCTTGAGCTTGGAGGCCTCCCGCCGCAGCCGCCCCCTCCTTCTCCTCCCCTTCCCCCCACCCTGGACCCCCTGCAGCGTCCCGGGCAGAGCCTGTACGTGACATCCGCTGTGAGTTCTGCGGTGAGTTCTTCGAGAACCGCAAGGGCCTGTCGAGCCATGCGCGCTCCCACCTGCGGCAGATGGGCGTGACCGAGTGGTCTGTCAACGGCTCGCCCATCGACACGCTGCGGGAGATCCTCAAGAAGAAGTCCAAACCGTGCCTCATCAAGAAAGAGCCGCCCGCTGGAGACCTGGCCCCCGCCTTGGCTGAGGACGGGCCCCCCACGGCTGCTCCAGGGCCTGTGCAGGCCCCCCTGCCGCTGGCGCCAATGGCTGGCCGCCCAGGCAAACCAGGAGCTGGGCCGGCCCAAGTTCCTCGAGAGCTCAGCTTGGCGCCCATCACCGGTGCCAAGGCCACAGCCACTGGCTACCTGGGCTCAGTGGCAGCCAAGCGGCCCCTGCAGGAGGACCGCCTCCTCCCAGCAGAGGTCAAGGCCAAGACCTACATCCAGACTGAACTGCCCTTCAAGGCAAAGACCCTCCATGAGAAGACTTCCCATTCCTGTAAGCAGCCAGTGGCAGGGTCCTGGGAGGGCACCTGCCGGGGCCCACAGGGCCCAGCAGTGCTGTGCACACACTGACCCCCGGCAGGGGCCCATGGCGAGGCCCCGGTGGGAGGTGGGACTGACTCCTGACCTGGGCAGGGCCTTTTGGGCACTCTGGTTGCCTTTGGGCTGGGGCTCAGCAGCACCCCCTCTGCCTGCAGCCACCGAGGCCTGCTGTGAGCTGTGTGGCCTTTACTTCGAAAACCGCAAGGCCCTGGCCAGCCACGCGCGGGCGCACCTGCGGCAGTTTGGCGTGACCGAGTGGTGTGTAAACGGCTCACCCATTGAGACACTGAGCGAGTGGATCAAGCACCGGCCCCAGAAGGTGGGGGCCTACCGCAGCTACATCCAGGGCGGCCGCCCATTCACCAAGAAGTTCCGCAGTGCTGGCCATGGCCGCGACAGTGACAAGCGGCCGCCCCTAGGGCTGGCACCCGGGGGCCTGGCTGTGGTGGGCCGCAGTGCTGGGGGTGAGCCAGGGCCTGAGGCTGGACGGGCAGCTGACAGTGGTGAGCGGCCTCTGGCAGCCAGCCCGCCAGGCACTGTGAAGGCTGAGGAGCACCAGCGGCAGAACATCAACAGTGAGTGCTGGTGGGAGGGGGTTTTGAGGGCGAGGGGCACCTGCCCTTAGTCACTTCCCCAGTTGCTCACCCGTTCACCCATCTGGCCACCATCCCAACTCTTCCCCCCTCCCCACTCCTCCCCCAGGCCCAGGCAGCATCCAGTGACCAACTGTCCTGTCCTGTCCTACAGTTCCCCACAGCCTTCACACCATGCTTGTTGAAGGCAGGAACCTGCTTTCCCGGGCTCTTGCCCTCTGGCTTATGTCTTGTCCCTCCCCATACCTTTCCCTGCCTCAGAATTTGAGCGCCGACAAGCCCGCCCTCCAGATGCCTCTGCGGTCCGGGGGGGTGAAGAGGCCAATGATCTACAGCAGAAGCTGGAGGAAGTGCGGCAACCCCCACCCCGGGTCCGGCCGGTCCCCTCCCTGGTACCCCGGCCCCCCCAGACATCACTGGTCAAGTTTGTTGGCAACATCTACACCCTCAAGTGCAGGTATGTGGCCCCCTGGGGCAGCGGGGGAGAAAGACCACCCACCTGGGGCTTAGTCACCCAGAACCTCTGAACAGCACAGGGGTTGGTGGCAGTCAGGAGATATAGCTTTAAGGACTGCCTCAGAGCATTAGGCTGGGTCCCTGAGGTTTGTAGCCAACGAGACCTGGTTTCCAGAACTGGCTCTGACACCTAATCAGCGTAGTGGCCTTGGGCAAGGGCTTCCTGCTCCAAACCTCAATGCTCCCATGTATATAATGGGGTTGACAACAGACCTACCTAATAGATTTGTCATGAAATTTAAACAGTTGAGTATTTATGAAACACGTGAACTATGCCTGCCACATGGTAAGCACTCGACAAGTGCTTGTCTGATTAAGACAGATGAAGGTCTTAGTTCATTTTTATCAAAGTCCAGGCATCCATCAGAAGCCAGGAAACTGGGTCTGACACTTAAGGTGGCCTCAGGCCACATAGGCCAAGTCAGAAGTAAGATTCGAACCCAAGTCTATGGCATCACAGGCTCAGGTCCTGGGCCCCTGTTCTGAGAGGCCTCCCATGGGACCTCAGGCATAAGGAATTGGGGAGGTGGGTGCCCGAGCAGGGTGGGTGTGAGTTAGTGCCTGACCCCCTTTCCCCAGCTGCCATCCTTCTGTCTTGGGGCCTGGCAGGGCAGGGTCTGCTGCTCTGGGGTCTCTGTCCTCTCAGCTCATGTGTTTCAGTCAGACGGCAGAGGGGCCATGGAAGCCCGATGGCCCTTTCCCAGCATCAGAGCCAGCAGACTTCCCTGAGCCTAGAGATGATGAGGGTCTGTAGGGGACCCTGCCATCATCCAGGGGTGGGTAGAGGAAGCCGTCCGTGAAGGGCCCCTTCCCTGAAGCCCTGGGCCTGCACCGTGCACAGCGAGCCGTGGCGGGTGTGCCTGACGCCCGGGCACGTGGGCTGGGCTGCACTTCGGCCTCCCCTCTGTTCCCCCACAGGTTCTGTGACGTGGAGTTCCAGGGGCCCCTCTCCATCCAGGAGGAGTGGGTGCGGCACTTACAGCGGCACATCCTGGAGATGAATTTCTCCAAAGCGGACCCACCACCCGAGGAACCCCGGGCCCCGCAGGCACAGACAGCGGCGGCAGAGGCGCCCTGACACAGAAGCATTCCAAATTCCCTCTCGTGCCACCTCTGTCTTCTCTTTCTCCTCCGTCTGTTCCACCCTGTCCTCCCTCTTTCTTTTCCGTTTCCAAAGGAGCAAGCCAAAACCTCAAACCGGCACCCCTTGGGGGCCGGGCACACTACAGCCGGGGCGCCAGGAGCCAGCTAGTGGCCCTTCCCCCAGCCCGAGGGCTCTGGGGCCACACACAGCGCATCTTCCTTCAGCCCACGCCCACCTGGTCCAGCAGGGGCAGAGGCCAGGTCTCTTGTGGTGGCAGCTGATCTGGTCAAGGGGAGGAAGGCCAGCGCTCCCCCGCATCTGGCAGCCAGGCGGGGCTATGTTCGCCATCCATGGCCATTTGCAAAGACCCCAAAGACCCCTGCCCTGGTTCCCTCTTGCCCCTGTGAATATCCTCTCACACACGCACACGCAGACACAGACACAGACACACACATACATACATGCACGCACACACAGGCACACGTGCACGCATGCACGCACCTCGTGAGACCCAGGATTTGCCCTAGCCCCCCAGATCCTGAGTCAAACGACCACATCATGCCACGGTGCTTGCTCAGGGGAAGGCACGCTCCCTCTGAGGGCCTGCTGGGGCCTGGGAGCCCCCCACTGAGCCCATGATGCCACGGAAATCCTTGTTGGCCGCCCCCCACCCCCCCAGAGGGGCCTTCCCAGCCTGGAAGAGCTCAGAGCTGACAGCTGCCTCCTGCCATGTCAAGGCCCCCCAGAGCCTTGGGGGGCTCTGGGGCCCAGGAGGGGGTGGGGATGGGACTCTCCTCCCCCACCCCCACTCCCCTCCTCCTTTTCACTGTTGCTTTCTATGTATAGCTCCCTAGACCTTTCACTTTTTTAAAAACGCGTTTTGTGTAGAGAATAAGGAACGTGGATCTTTTTATTTTGCAATCCTGGGCCAGCTAGAGACCGGGAGCTGATTGATCTTTTAACTTTTTTCAGTGGCCACATTTTGGTTATCGATGTACCTAGAAGTATGTAAATTAGATTAAATTTCTCTTCTGGAAACACCCCGGGGCAGGCGGCCAGCGTGTGTTTTTCTGTCAAGTGGACAGGCTGGCATCGTCTGGCAGCCGGGGCTGGGATCGAGCCACCTCCCCCTAGAGCTCCCGGAGGCCCTGGGTTTTCCTGTTGGCCGCCAAGCTGACCAGACCCAGCTGGGGATGAGCCCAGGTTCCCAGCTGTTGGCCCTCAGTGGCATGGTTGGTGAGGGGCTCTGGCCGGCTGGCTGGCTGGCTGGCTGGCTGGCAAAGCGGCTCCTGTGAGCAGAGGAGAGGAACCAAGGCTCTGGGCAGCTGGTCTAGGAAGGGAGCCAGGATGGAGAGAAGCAATGAAGCTGGAGGGCCCTCCAAGGGCAGGAGCGGTCCAGTGAGGGCGTGGGGGACCTGCCGGGGGAGGGAGAAGCCCACAGTTGCTGGCAGCCTTCAGAGAGCTGGGACCAGCCTGCCTTCGAGACATGTGACTTGCCTGGAGACACATGCACCCTGAACCCGAATCACACGAGGGGAGAAGGGAGCTGCTGGCTCCTTCGTGATGTTATTTATTTTCTCGCTCTGCAAATGTTTATTGAACATTTCTGAGATTTTAAGAGATTTTGTTGGCTGCTCCTTCTTGTTTATTGCATGTGGTTTTTCAGCTCATCATTTTCACTTCAACGGCCAAGGACTGGAAAGTGGGAATGACCTCATTGGGTGTAGACAGCAGAGCCTTCCTCTACCCCCAACCCTATTGCCCCAGGCCCCCCACGACGTCCCTGTCTGGGAGGGACAGGCTGACAAGCTGTGATAACATGCCCACCAGAGTGGTCTTGGCCTACACTCTTGCCTTTTCTGGTCCTGTGAGGCTAGGGTACACATCTCGCTTGGTGGAGGAAGGGCTCATCCACTTCTGTCCATCCCACGCTGTGGGTGGGCATGTCCAAGACTTTGAAAGCAGGGAGGCCCTCTCTTGGGATGAGAGCTGGCCCATAGGTACTTTCCCTTTCAGCTTTTTATAAATTAGATTTCAAGATATAAAAGTGAGGAAGCTGGATGTAAAAAGTTCAAACGGCTCAAGACTTTATAAAGCAACATGGGAAGTTCCTCCCCACCCACACATACAGTGATGGCTACGTAGGTCCTCCAAAGGGTCACGTACACCTTTTAGCACAGAGGGATCTTTTCTGAAAGCTTTGAGCATGCACTTTCTCAGGCCATTCTGTCTCAGAGGCAGAGTGTAGGATGTTAACAAAATCACCCAGTGGAGGTAAAATGATGGCTCTGGTATGCGCTGTGAAGGAAGCTGTAGGATCCAGGAGAGGTTTGGGGGCGGGGGGGGGGGAGGCTTCACTTGGATTTGGAGAACAAGTAGGCATCTCTGATGGTGACACTGCAATGAGCCCCCAAACTGGAGTGCACGTTAACCAGTTCTATGTGCTTCATATTTAGAGTTTCTCAAACGCATCGTGAACCTATACAGCAGCAAGTTCCGCATAAGCCATTTTCAGAGAAGTTCCTTTATTAAAATATTTTATCATGGAGAATTCCAACCAAAGAATAATAGAATACTGAAACGAACCCTCGTCTACTTATTAGTGATCAACTCAACACCAGTCTTTTCAGCTATAACCCTTCCAACACCCTCCTTCCCTTTCCAAAACCATCTGAATTATGGTGAACCATCGTCATTATGTGAATCAATCTTTTAATATTTCAGTCTTTCAATTAAGGATAGGGACTTACAAAATTGCCATTATTACACCTAACGAGAGCGACAATTCCTTAATATCAAGAAGTCAGCAACAGAGCTCATAACTTTAAAACAAACTTTTAAAGTAAAGCAGAAAAAAACACGTATAAACCATATTTGTACTCACCTTAATGAGTTTTCACAAACAGTAGTTACTACCGTTTTCAGTGTCTGCAGCTCTGTCAAATCTCGTAGGAGTTATGAGATGTTTCTGAAAGTAGATTCCACACAACCAGTGAGGATGCGGAGGACACAGTGCTGGCACCAGACTGCACTATTACAGGGTCTCTAAAGTCCTGAACGAACTAAGAAAGTTTTTTGGGGGCGGGGGGTGCTTCAAGCTGTCACACTTAAGTGCCAAGGACCTTGGACGAGTCATGAATTTCAAGCCTCAGTTTTATTTATTTTTATTTTTTATTATATTTACTTTTTTAAAGTTTATTTTGAGAGAGCATGAGCACGAGCTAGGAGGAGTAGAGAGAAAAGAAAGAGGGAGAGAGAGAATCCCAAGCAGGCTCCATGCTGTCAGCACGTGGCTCCACAAGGGGCTTGAACTCCCCAACAGTGAGAGCATAACCTGAGCCAAAACCAAGAGTCGCTTAACTGACTGAGCCACCCAGGCGCCCCTCAGTTTCAGCTTTTAAATGGGAAACTCTTTAAAAAGATCCTTGCAGGTATGAGGGAGCATTTGAGATGATAAACAACAGATAAACTTATTACATATGCAACAGATATACTTATTACATGTGCAATATTTATGTGCAATATAAACATGCTATAGAAATGTACCTATTATCCATTATGCAACAATCAGTAACAAAACATTTCCGCACCCTGGACTGATTTCTTTACATATATTATCTCAAATGTTTGATTGAACAGTATCTTGTTTGGCGCTTAATTGTAATTTTCATTCTGGCATGGCTTTACTGTGCTCGTTTTGGAGCTGAAGACCAGAGAAATTAAGAAACAGCCTAGGTTTACACAGCACCTCAGTAGCAGGGCCGAGATTGGAGCAGTGTGTTGCGCGGAGGTTCCGGCTCCCTCTGGCGGCGCTCCAGGGCACAGGCGCTCCTTCCGCCAGCCACGCTTGGGCCTCAAGTCTTCCCGTAGTACACGGCTCCGCCCCTTCGATTTCTACAAGATTCGGTGTCTTGGCCTGCCTCTCTCAGCCAATCGTCGCGGGCTTAGAATAACAGAGGGCGGGGATTTCGCCAGATCGGCAGCACCATCAGCCTCTGGCATGAGGATGGGCTGGGATAGACGGCGCTGGCATCCAATAGGAATAAAGCGTGGATCCGACGCGAGCCAATGGGGTTGGGAGGCGGGTTCGGTTGTGTTAGAAGGGGCCCCGGGGATTGTCGCCGCCGCTATCCCGGCGTCGGACGTGTGGGGCAGCTGCCGGAGTCCTTGGTTGCGGTGTTAGCTGCTGCCATGAGCTATACAGGTGAGCCCGGCAGGGTAGGGGTCGGGCGTCGGGTGGGGAGGGACAGGGACGTGCCAGAGCCGCACCGGGCTCTCCCACACCTCCCCCGGGGCCTGGACGCTGCCCTCTCTGCGGTCACAAAATGGCGCCGCGGGCCCATCGCCTCAGGTTCGCCCCCCTCGCGCCTTGGCGTCTCAGTTCTTTGTGCTTGCGGCTGAGCGTCCTGGCTCTCGGCAGCCCGAGGTCTTGGCTTCTGTCACCGGTGTCCGAGGGCCCTGGCCTGGGCGCCTGCGTTCTCTGAGCCCATCACCTCTGCCCTTGGCCCGGTCTCCTCAGACCCAGATTCAGGCCACCCTTTTTCGGGTCCTTAGCCCTTGAGATCGGTCGCCGGGCCTGGCTGCCGTCGCCATTGCCGCACCCTGCCCCCCGCGCAGTTTCCCTGCAAAACGCCGCAGCCACCCACCCCTCCCAGCCCCTTTGCGTGCTCCGGGCTAGGAAAGGCTCCTGGCCCCAGGCGATCAGTACATTTTTGCAGGGTTCGGGCCGAGCGGGGAGCCTCGGGGCCAAAGGGCTGAGCCTGAGCCTTGCGAGGAGTGACCGGCTTCTGTGTTAATTCATTCACCATCTGTCAGATTCATCGTGTCAGGTGCCGAACAGGCGCTGGAATATTGGCAGGAAATCCTCAAGCAGCTAACGGGCAGATCTTAGCAGGAAAACAAATGAGTATAGGATGTATTCCCCGACGGTCAGTACTCCGCGGCGGCTGCTCTGTTGCGGGGGGGTCAGGGGGAGGGGGTTGGGCTCACTGTGAAGAGGCGACGTTTGGGCAGAGACCTGAATGGAGTGAGGGAGTTCAGGGTGTCTGGTCAGGGGTGCCGTTGGCATAAATGCCCAGGAGCAGAAACGGCCTGGCTTGTTAGATGAGCAGCTAGGGAGGCCGGTGGGATTTGAGCAGAGGGGAGGGTGGCGAGAGAGGGGGCCCTGGGAGATGCTTGGGCGATTGTAAATTATCCCTGGAGGACTTTGAAAGGCCGCCTGGGTTTGCCTTTGGCAGTAACAGATGAGGCCTCTCAGCTCGGAGCCATAGACGGGGCCTCCCCGTTTAATGGGGGTATCAGGCTCGAGAAAGTGTGGTTGCCAGGTAACCTACATTCTGCTTAGAATGTTCGGGGGCTGACGATGGAACCGGAGCCTCTGGGGCCGTTCTGTAGGCTATTTTATGTTGGTTTCCGCAAGGAAGTGGTGCCAGGCCTCCCTCTTCCGGCCCCCAGGCCAGGAGCTTGGTGAGAACCCTAGCTTTTCAAGTAACCATCCCTTTGCCCGGTGGTGGTTCTCAACCAGGGGCGATTCTGCCTTCCCACCCCGCCCCCGGTCCGTTTGGCGGTGTTTGGAGGTGTTCTGGGTTGTCACCTCCGGGGGTGGGGTTGCTTCCCTCATCTGGGGGATGGAGGCCAGGAATGCTGCTAACCATCCTGTGACGTGCCAGATGGACCCCACCACAGTGGATTATCAGCAGTGCCAAGGTTGGACAGCCCTGCCCTAGCCTTTCCGTAGCTTTCCTGGTTCAGGAGGAAAGTCAGTCGGGTCGCGGCTGACAGCTCCGGAATTGAGATGTAATCGTTTTCTCCAAGTCTTACCAGGAGGTGGAAGACAGTTCTTTGGTTTTTAGGGGCAAGACTGCTGAGGAAACCAGAAGATGGATGGTCGGGTGCTGTGGAGTAGCTTAATGAGGAAGCATTTTACATTTATAGACAAGGAGACTGAGTTAGGTCGCTAATGGCCAGGTCTCAAGTTCAACTCCAGATCTGGTAGGCTTTAATTCCTGGCTCACTGAGGGAGTCAGGCTAATGGGGTGATGATTACTTTTTCCTTGGTCTTGATCAACTGAAAACCACAGCAGCTTTATAATGTGAGTCTTTCCCTTTAAAGAAGTAGACCACTAAAGTCAAAAGCTTTTTAAGTCACATTTCAGACAACTCTTTGCCTTTAAGGAGGAGTTTTGGAGGACTTGACGCAAATGTTACCGTGATTATTACGCATAGAAAGTGATTACAGTAGCTTTTTTTTTTTATGATGATTTGTCCAGCTTTTGAACCTAGTCTCTCTTTTTTTTTTAACTTTTTTATGTTTGTTTTTATTTTTGAGAGACCGTGCGCAAGCGGGGGAGGGGCAACGAGAGAGGGAGACACCGAGTCTGTAGCAGGTTCCAGGCTCTGTAATGTCAGCACAGAGCCCGTCGTGGGGCTTGAACTCACTAGCCGTGAGATCATGACTTGAGCTGAAATCGGACGCTTAACCGACTGAGCCACCCAGGCGCCCCTGAATTCAGTCTCTTTGTGTGTACTTGGGAAAGGAGGCCCTGTCTGTGGCACTGAGGGGAAGGATGAGAGCAGTGGAAAAACAGGAGAGAAAAATGCAGAATCAGGCCTTCAGAGAAAGGTCTGAAACACTACCAATCCTTTTATAAGAACATTTATCTCACACAGTGTTTGCCGTTGTTAGGAATGCACAAGTGGTTTAGCTCAATGGTTCTGGCTTGGGATCTCTCATGAGGTTACGTTTTAGATGTCGTTGGGACTGTAGTCATCTGAAAGCTTGCCCGGGGCCAAAGGATCCACCTCTGAGGTGACTCAGCCTCCCACAGCTGGCAGGTTGATGCTAGCTGTTGGTTCCCCACCAAGTGGGCCTGTCCTCAAGCCTGCCTGCGTCTCCTCACAACGCGGTGGGCTGTTGTTCCCAGAGTGAATGATCTAAGAGAGCAGGGCAGAGCCTGGGAAGTCATACTCCGTGGTTTCTGGGGTCTTACTGGTTACGCGGGCTACCTCTATTAGTTTGGGAAGGGACGGCATAATGTCAGGAGGCAAGAATCCGAAGAGGCCATCTTGGAGGCTGGTTACCATCAGGCTGGAGGCAACCTAACTTCATTCCAGTTGTCTTCTGGTTCTTAGAATTTTTTAGATGTTTGTTTATTTTGAGAGGGGGAGAGAGAGAGCGCCAGAGCGGGCGCGCATGAGTAGGGGAGTGGCAGAGAAAGAGAGGCGAGAGAGAATCCTAGGCAGGCTCCGCACTGTCAGCACAGGGCCTGGCGCGGGGCTCAAACTCACTCACTAACCAGGAGATCATGACCTGAGCAGAAATCAAGAGTCTGACACTTAACCCAGGGAGCCACCTAGGTGCCCTGACCTCTAGTGTTTATCACTTTTTGTCATTTCTTCAAGGAATCTCCTTCCAAAAAAAAGAATAAAACTTGGGGAATAAAAAAAGAAGCTTGGGGAGCCTGGGTGACTCAGCGCAGAGCCTGCGTGGGATTCTCTCTCCCTCTCTCTCTGCCCTTCCCCCGCTTACATTCTCTCTCCCCCTCTCAAAATAAATATAAACTTACAAAAAAAAAAAACCAAAAAAAACCTGAGAAGCTTTATGTATTTTTGAGTAAAAAAGATGTCAGTCTGACCAAGAAGGAGGGGTTATGATACATAATTATAAATCCATGCCTGAGCCTTAGGTTTGTAGGGTCAAACCCTTGCTTATTTTATTTTCTCATCTAGAGCTGATCAGGCTGGTAAACCGAACCAAGGAGAGAAGGTTGGAACCGGGCAAAAATTTATTCATACTTGGAGCTTAATTTGCTCTAGAGACAGTATCGTGGAACAAAATGTTAACATGGGGAGGACCAAACTAGAGCAGAGGTTGCCATTGACCTCTGAAGGTTTGGTGGATTGTCTTTCCTTTTTCCCAGGGAAGAACTAGGGCGCCTCTCCTTTGAATAGACATAGATCTTTTGCTCTGCAGCTTGCGTACTGCGTTCCAGTTAGTAATCCTGTCAGGGTGTGGTAGGTTCCAGCTGCGGCTGCACTGTGTACAAACCACAGTAGCTGAAGTCTGGAGCCATTTTGCGGGGGGCCATATTGCTGAACAAACAGGTTTCAGAAAGCTAGTTGAGCAAACAACGGAGAAGGTAAACGTAGGCTACTTGTGTGTACACTGTGGGGCTTCCCCATGGGTGAACCAAACAAAGCACGCTTCCAGTGTTTCTTGTGGACAGTGCTTATGTTGTAGGCATGTTGGGATGGCCCCTGGAGGGAATCCATTCTAATGTCCCCTCTTTCATTAGGAAAGGTGAAGAGGTTGGGGTGGATACTTGGGACTCTCTCCTTCACTACTGCCCAGTCTCAATTCCCTCCTCTGGGAAGTAAGGCTAAAGTGTGGGTCCACCGATCTTTGTTTGAAACCCTTGGAGCTGGGTATATTTTAGAGTTCTAGCTTGAGAGAAGGACATTCCACAGCACTTGGGGTCTGGGGTAGCACCCTGTAACTAAATGCATTGTTTCTATACCAAATTGGGTAAAGAAAAATCGTAATTATCCTCACAGGTCAGTTTTGCCCCACAATGAGTGTTGGCACCACATTTGAGGAGAACACTTGGTTTTCAGACCTTTTTGGACTTGGAATTGCAGGGTAAGGGATGTTGGCCCTGTCCCCTTTGTTGGCTGTGGTGAGGATGAAATAAAATAAAAAGGCTCTTAGCGCCCTGCGGGGGAGACACTTGTTCAGTGTTGGCGGATGTTGGCGGCCATCTTTGTTGCTTTGGTCTTAAAAGATGAGCTAGAGAGACTGTCAACATGTGAATGCCCACCCCGAGGGGAGGCACTTGGTGTGTGCTTTTGCTGTAAAAAAGCTGTCAAAGTCATTGGCTTTAATGTGTCAGGAGTTGGCTCTGCTGAGAAAACGCAAATATTGCCTCTTATGGTATCCTTCATAGTTTCAGTGCTAAGGGTAAATTACTTAAAAATAATATTTCATTATCATTTTTTAAATGTTTATTTATTTTGAGGCAGAGAGAGAAGAGAGAGAATCCCAAGCAGGCTCTGCACTGATAGTGCAGAGCCTGATGAGGGGCTTAAAACTCACAAACCCTGAGATCATGACCTGAGCCAAAACCAAGAGTTGACGCTTAACCAACTGACCCACTAGGCACACCTAAAAATAATATTTTTCAATGTAATTTTAACAATACTATCAGGGTTCATCATTTAAGAGTAGTTTCTGGTAGAGGTTTAAGTTTTCTTTAGTTGGTACTAATTCATTTTAAGCTAAGAAATCATTTGAGAGTTGAGAAAACAGGAAGTAATACACATGCCATGTATAATATTTACCCAATATAAACGTGCTCACCCCAAGTAATTGCATTGAAGAGGTAATGTACACGTTTTTTTTAATGAGAAAAAATACAAAGCAGTTTTGGTGTCAGATTTGGGGGAAGGGAAGGGGTGTTATTTGCCTTAGTATTGTTCAGAACCAAGTCCCATCCTTGTTTGAATTGGCTCATGTTTCAGTCATTTGATGTAAGTATTTTTCTCATTTAACTGAATGGTTTGGGTACTGATTTATCAAAATGAAGTTTTGGTTTACAGTGTTTAAACTTTTGTTTGTCCAGTTCTTCTGGTGTAGCGAGTTAAATATAGCCCATCTTTTCATTGGCTAATATGTTCTGGAGGTATAATTAAAGTGTTCAGAAGCTAGAATTTTTGGAGGCTTTCCATTGAGGAGAGGGCCTGCCAGCCAGTCTACACCAAAGGGTAATCTTAGGTCATCTCCACATGGCTTGTTTGGGGAAATTAACCACACTGTGCATATATTTAGGCTTTGTCCAAGGATCTGAAACCACTTTGCAGTCGACATACTCAGACACGAGCGCTCAGCCTACCTGTGACTATGGTAAGTGTGGGCCCCTGGGAACCAGAGGGTGAGTGCTCTGGTGTCTTCTCAGTTGCCTTTGACTTTGCCCTGCCTTGCTTTTCCAAATGCAAACTTGTATAAAATGGTGTGGTGGGCTGTTAGAATAGCCGGTGCTTCCCTTGGAGACAATTATGGGAAAGATGGCTGCTGACTGAGCAGGCTAGAGTTCTTGGAGCTGTAAATGATTGGTTCCTTTGACCCCGTAACATTTTCTTAGAAGCACATACGGTCTGTGACAAAGTGTGACTTCAGAAAATTCCCTTGAGGGTCTGGGAAGGAGAGTGGCCAAAGTCCAAAGGATGGTCTGAGCTAGAAACCAAACCATCAGTTTAGCTTCAGTGTAGCGTGTGGGACCTCTGTACGAGAGAAGCTGCCTGTCTGAATCTAGCAGGGTTTTTAGAGACAGTCAGACCGTCCCAAGCCAGCAGGTTCCTCACATTGGGTTGAGGGACAGTGTCCGATTGATTTCTCAGTTGTGATCAGACACGCTAATTCTCTAATTCAGAAATAGCCACTCAACAGAATCCACAGATGTTCTCTGGGTATGCTCTGGCAACCCTAACTGCCAATAAAACCAGTCTTTCTGTGGTCTGTGACTGTTGGTGTCTGTGAGAAGGAGCCCTCTTTGGAATTAATAAGGATAATGCCTTGATTGCTGAGATGGGTAATTTGTTTTACTACTAGGGTCTGGGGAAAGACCAAGCCTACACCCTGACATTACCTCAAGAGTCACTGAATCAGTGGACATAAGTAAGCTCCCTGAAGTATTAGCATCTGGTCCCGGGGGAGAGGGAGACTTAGAGAATGTTTTGAAATTGAGTATGGAGGTATCTGGTATTTCATAAATGAGAAGCGACTTGGTTTGTATGGCTTCCCTATCCTGCCTTGTCTGCCTCACCCCTTTTAATCAAACAACAGTCCAGATTGCACATCTTTTTTGAATTATTTTCCTTCTGGTTTATAAATTCTGGGCACAAGCATTTTAACAGATGTGCCATTTGCAAATCTTTTCTCCCAGCCTGAGGATCATCTCTCCTCTTGTCAAGTGAATTTCGAAGAACAAAAGTTCTTCATTTTGATGAAGTCCAATTTATCACGCCTGTGTTCTCTCTCTCTCTCTCTCTCTCTCTCTCTCTCTAAATAAGTAAACTTAAAAAAATAAAAATAAAAAATATGGGCGCCTGGGTGGCTCAGTCATTTGAGCGTCTGACTCTTGGTTTCCACTCAGGTCATGATCTCATAGTTCGTGGGTTTGAGCCCCGTGTCAGGCTCTGCGCTGACAGTGTGGAGCTTGCTTGGGACTGTCTCCCTCTCTCTCTGCCCCTCCCCTACTCTCTCTCTCAAAAATAAATAAACATTAAACAAAATAAATTTTAAAAAGATTTTGTTTTTTAAGTGATCTCTACACCCAGCGTGGGACTTGAACTCACAACCCACGATTCAAGAGTTGCATGCTCTACAGACTGAGCCAGCCTGATTTCTTTCATTAGAGTTTTGTAGTTCTCAAAACACAGATCCTGCACGTAGTTTGTTGTATCTACACCCAAATATTTCCTACTGTCAGTGCCAAGGTAAATGGTACGTTTTAAAGCTTCAGTTTTCAATCGGTCATTGATAATTTGAAGAAATTGGGTTGATTTTTATTTATTGACCTTGTAATAAACCTTGCTAAGCTCACTTATTCTTATAACCTGTATGGATTTTTTTTGAGGTTTGTTTATGTAGGCAGTCGTGTGAAAGAATAAAGGCCATTTTATATTTCCTTCTGGGTTAAATTACAAGAGCAATAGAGCAACTTTAACATTTTTAAAAACAGTCACTCGAGACCCCACCATTTTATTTTATTCTATTATTTTTATCATTTATTTATTTATTTTTGAGAAAGAGAGAGAGGGTTGAGGAGGGGCAGAGAGAGGAGACAGAATCAATCCCAAACAGGCTTTGCATAGTCAGCACAGAGCTTGATGCGGAGCTCGAACTCCCCACCGTGAACTCATGACCTCAGCTGAAACCAAGAGTCAGTTACTCAACTGACAGAGCCACCCAGGTGCCCCACCATTTTAATACTTTTGTCAGCATTCCTAATTTAGGTAGTTGAATAATTTATGGGTGGATAGAATTGTCTGTCTTCCTTTATTTGCTTACTGTTAGAAGCATTTCCTCGTACTATATAAGGCTTAACAGATTCTTTTTTTTTTTTTAATGTTTATTCATTTTTGAGAGAGAGACAGCGGGGGGGTGGCGGAGGGGAGGGACAGAGAGAGAGGGAGACACAGAATCCGAAACTGGCTCCAGGCTCTGAGCTATCAGCACCGAGCCTGATGCGGGGCTTGAATCCACGAGTGGTGAGATCATGACCTGAGCCGAAGTTGGACGCTTAACCGACTGAGCCACCCAGGCACCCCAGTGGATTCTTTTTTGATGCCTATATGAGCTTTGTCACCGAGAAGGTAGGCTGTAATCTGGATAACTATTTCCTTGAAGTTGAACATTTCCATTGTTTTATGTTTTTGTTCCATAAGTTTTGCTTATGGTGACCATCTACTTTTCTTTTTCTCTTATTAAAAAAATTACGTCCCTAAAATTTCCTACGTCAGCACTGGTCTCATCCCCTCTGGGGGTGAAGTGAGCTGTGATGTTCTTCTGGAAGGGACAGGTCTTGGGGACTCCCCAGGCCTCATAGTGTAGACAATGGTTTCCCTTTGAAGGCACCTTGTGGGGAATCCCTTCAGGGAGTCTGAGTTGCCCTGGACATAGCAAGTAGTACCTGGAGAGTGCTTGCTGAGTCCTGTCATCGGGCCATCACCTACTTGTCCACCCACCTGTCCTTGTGTTTACAGAGTTAGTGCCCATTCCTGCTTCCTTTCCTTGTGCTTCCCTGCTCTGTGCTGGCAGATTTTCGGTGGCTAAAGCTCTGGGGGACCATATACAGGCCTCACAAGCAGAGCCCCAGTGGGTCTGCCTGTGCTTCCCAGTCCTTTCTCCTTTTGAATAGCTGGTGTCCACTGTTCCTGGTGCAAACATCCACACGACTGGGCTCTTGTTAGCTGCTTCAGCGAAGTGTGTATTATTCCTTGTATGCTTCTGCCAGCCTCTTTTCTTGCCTGTCAGAACTCTCCTTTGCCACTCGTCTCTCTCCTGATTTCCTGCTCTGGGCTGTCCCTTTGCTGCTTTCTAGTTAGAAGTGGCTCCTTTAGTGAGCAGTGCTCTCGGCCTGAGCCGTGCCCAGCACTGCCAGCCTGTGCTTTTGCGTTCTCCGATTGATAGTTGAAAAACTGAATGAAGGAGAAGCCTCTGCTTTGGTTTTCCCAACTGAAAGGATTTTTGCTTTGTGAGCTCTGGCACTCGAGGTGCATTAGATTTAATGGTCACCTAGGGTTCTTTGCTGGTTTCTGACACCTCCCCATTCTGTTTATGTGCTGGATTGAGGAGGAACCTGAGTGTAGGACCTCGGGTCTACGCCTGGCCTGCGCTTTTCCATCTTTTCAAGTTAATACACTCTTGCTCTCTTGTGGCTGGACTCTTGCCATTCATCATGCTGCCATCTCACTGAGCTTTGGTCCCTGCCTTGGGATGAATATGTCTTGTCTATCTGCAGGGTAGAGACAATAGGGAGTAGGAGGCAAGTCTGGAGTCTCCCCAGAGACATGGGGAAAGTGGTCACTGTTCTGGTAGACTCCTCTGGGGAGAGGAACCGTGTTTGCTTGACTTGGAATTCCCACTTGGCTTTGCACTTTGTCAGTTCTCACTGGCTTTATGTTTCTGAAGGAATTGATTTTTCTCACGTGCTGTGATAAAATTCAGAGCATATTTGGTTTATAATCCAGATTGTCCTCTCAATAGCTTTTGCAAGGTAGGAGTTGTGCCTTGTCCTTACCTCTGCTAACGTGTTTTAGCATAGCACACACATGCAATTCAAGGATATGGTGGCCCTCCTTGTTAAGGCATATGCTTGGAAGAGTAGGATGGTCAGTTTCTCTGTTCCAGATGGCTTTTTTGGGTGATTTGAGTGATGTGATTTTCTGAGTGGATGTGGGCTCTGTGCCGAACTTCTTGTACAGCATTGTCGGTGAGGCACCGGCATCCAGTCTCCTCTTCTGATTGGTGCTTAGCAGGAAGTTGGGGTAATCTAATTCTGGCTCCTCGGGGAGGAGTGTAAAGAGCCAGTTCCTTAGCTGACAGTGTTGGCAAGGAGGGGGCCCTTAAGAGCTGGTCAGAGCCACAGAAGTTTGGGCACCAGGGTTAGGGAGTGACCTGGGTCGTTTATGTAGTGCTCTGAAGCTCAGGGCTTCCCGGGGGAGATTCAGTCTTCTGTAATCAGCCAGATACTGGGAATCATCGTCTTTGTGTCTGAAGTAAGCTCTTGTTGTATTGTCATCAATTGTAGATGTAATTACGCTTTTACTGTTTGTAGGATATGGAACTTGGAACTCTGGGACAAACAGAGGCAAGTATTCCCATGATGGCTCTCCTGTCCCTTGGGATTAAACTGGTTGTGTTTCTACCACTGCCCAGCTTGCCCAAAGTGTATCGGGAGGTATCTTCGGGGGGCCCGGGGACTCTGGGGCCAGCTGCTCTTTCACAGGAGGTCCTATGGCTAGGGCCCACCCAGCCTGAGGTGGCTAGGGTCCCCATTTTGTCTCTGTGACAGATGTCCTTGTCTCTGTGTTTGTCTTGCCGTCTCTGTGTGCGTCTCCTCTCCCTATCCCTGCCATCTCTGTCTGTCTCTGTCTTCCTCATTGCAGGCTACGAGAACTATGGCTATGGCTATGGCTATGGCCAGGATAACACCACCAACTATGGGTATGGTATGGCCACTTCAAACTCTTGGGAAATGCCTAGCTCTGACACAAATACAAACCCTAGTGCCGCGGGTAGCGCCAGTGCCGATTCCGTTTTGTCCAGAATTAACCAGCGCTTAGATATGGTGCCACACTTGGAGACAGACATGATACAAGGAGGCATGTACGGCTCAGGTGGAGAAAGGTGAGTGGGTGTCTGCCCAGGGGTGAGACTCTGCAGGGGCGCCTGCTGCCTACTGGCGTCTCCCTCTTTGAACCGCCTCCTATGTCTGCTTCCTTTCTTCTTGCTTTGCAGCTGGGGCTCCCAAAGACTGCTTGGGGTCCAGTGCGCTTCCCTTCTCTGGCCTGGGCCCCCTCCCTGCCCCTTGCAGTTGCCTGGTGGCCAGCCTCTCCCCCAGCTTGTAGGGTGAGGAACAAGCCCTAACAGGGCCAGTTTCACTATCCTCCAAATGGCTCTTCTCAGGACCAGAGTGTTAAGTGACCCCTCCTTCTGGAGACGGCCATTTGGAGGAGTTCTCCTGAGGCTTTGTATCCTCAGATAGGGCTGGTGGGGGGGATGAGTCCTTGGGGCAGACCACAGCGAGCTGGGCCATCCCCACATAAGAGACAGAGCAGATGTGAACACTTCCTGTCTGCTCTTCTGAGCCTGACCCACATGTACCTCTTGGGCCACAAAAGCACCTTTGTGAGGCACTGTTGTTGTCCTCATGCTCAAAGCATGAGAGGTCACATCCCTTGCCCAAAGGGACCTAGGAGCAGGTGGTGGAGCTGGGCCTTCCACCTACACCTGCCTGATTCCACAGCATCAGGTGGTGGGCGTCTGTTACTGTCTAAACTGGTGCCGGCGTAGAAGTCCTAGTGCCCTAGTGAGAGGCTTCAGTGAGGAGGGCATGTGATGGTGTGGGGCAGCCTCGTGGCTCCAGCTGACAGATGGGAGGAGAACAGAGAGTAAGGAGGGGTCCAGCCGGGCACTGGTGGGTTCAGGTGAGGCCCCGGGGCTACTGGGGAGCAGAGGCTGCCAGAGGGACTTTCATGCTCTGGCTCTGTCACAAGCAAAAAGGGTGGGGGGAGCCCTAGACATGCCCCCTGTCTTCCTGCTTGGCAGCCGCTGTGCTTGCAGCTGAGGGGCTTGGCTGTTTGCTCAGTGGCCAGGTGGACCCCTTCTCTGCAGGTGCCGGCTACTTGTGCCCCTTCTTTCTGCAGTCTGGGGCTGGGGGGCAGGACAGGGGAGGGAATGACCAGGTGGTGCCGGCTGCTTCTCCCACAGCTGCTGCTGCTGCTTGGGTGCCCAGCTTTGCATGGAGGGGCCCCTAGACCTGCTTGACGTGTGGGGCCAGGGCTGGGGGGTATGTGGGCTGTTCCCACTGTTAGAATAGCTTTGTGTGGCGCTCTCTTTCTCCCAGGAGGGAGGTTTGGCCTGCCTTCCCAGTTGCTATGGAGGGTTCCATCCCACAAGGTTGATGTGATAGGGCTCTTTTTCTAGGCCCTGGGCAAACTCACAGCATCTTTCCTGGGAAACCCTCTCCACTTTGTCTCCCCTCTCCTTTTGGGTGGTGAGGACCTTTGGAGTGCTGGAAGTTCCCTCAGCCAAGGGGGATGAGACCAGCACAGGGTTTCTCATGGACATTATCAGCCCTTTTGGACAAGCATTCGTTTGCTGGACTGCCCACATACCACAGGGTGCTGGGCTGCCTGGCCCTGTACCCTGAGGTACAGCCTTGGGCATTGTGGTTACCACATACATATGTACATGCTTCGTAAGGGCTGTGGGGTATCTCTGCCCCTATTTGAGACCCTCTCCACCCTATTGTCCTTTTTCTTAGGGTCCCCAGGCTGGTGCACGGGCTCCCGAGAAACCTTTTTATTGGCATTTTTAAACACTGTGCCTCTCTGACAGGGTGGGGTGGGTTAGAGTGGGATTTCCCATCTCCAGGACAGGGAGCTACTGGGAAAGGCAGGAACAGTAGGCTACACCCAAGGGTAATGAGACCTGAGGGCCTCCCTGATGCCTTCCACCTGCTTCTGCAGATATGATTCCTATGAGGCCTGTGACTCGAGGGCCATTCTGAGTGAGCGCGACCTATACCGGTCAGGCTACGACTATGGCGAACTTGACCCTGAGATGGAAATGGCCTACGAGGGCCAGTACGATGCCTACCGTGACCAGTTCCGCATGCGTGGCGGCGACACCTTTGGCCCACGGGCTCAGGGCTGGGCCCGGGACTCCAGGAGTGGCCGGCCGATGGCCTCGGGCTATGGGCGCATGTGGGAAGACCCTATGGGGGCCCGGGGCCAGTGCATGCCTGGTGCCTCCCGGCTGCCCTCCCTCTTCTCCCAGAACATCATCCCCGAGTACAGCATGTTCCAGGGCATGCGTGGCGGGGGCGCCTTCCCAGGTGGCTCCCGCTTTGGCTTCGGGTTTGGCAATGGCATGAAGCAGATGAGGCGGACCTGGAAGACCTGGACCACAGCCGACTTCCGGGTGAGTGGAGGAGGCCGTCCCTCTGGGCCCCTGACTGGGTGGAGCGAGGGTCCTAGAGCCACCCGCCCTGACGCAGCTCCCTCTCTCTGATCCAGACCAAGAAGAAGAAGAGAAAGCAGTGCGGCAGTCCTGATGAGCCAGACAGCAAAGCCACCCGGACGGACTGCTCGGATAATAGTGATTCAGATAATGGTGAGCTGGGGCACTGGGCTGCTGCCCCTGTCCCCTGCCCCATGGAGCTCCTGGACTGAACTCGTGTTGTTTTGCCTTTCAGATGAGGGCACTGAGGGGGAGGCCGCAGAGGGCACTGAAGGCGCTGAGGCTGTGGAGAAGGGCTCCAGAGCAGTAAGTGGCCGGGCCCTGTGTGCTGTCAGCAGGTGGGGCCTATGAAGAGCGGGCTGGCTGAGCCCCTGTGCTGCAGAGCAGGGCCCTCCACGGAGGCCACGGGCCATCCTGGTCATGCACGTGTGACCAACACGGGAGAGGTGGAGATCTGATAGAGCATGGGCTGCGAGCAGGCCACACAGCCAGAGCCCAGGTTTCTTTATCAGGAGACGGTGGAATGAGCCCCCCCTGTGCAAGGGCTGCTGGGAGGATGTGAGGCTCCGTGCTTGGTACATAGCAGGGCCTTGTCATTTAGAGCCTTTGTAAATGACTGTACACGCTTTAATGTGGGGCATTTGAAATGGTGTTCTAGGAAGGAGAAGATGAAGAGGGAAAAGAAGAAGGCAAAGAAGAAAGCAAAGAGGATGCAGAAAAGGGTGAGTCTTCTGAGCGGCCTGGGTGCTGGGGCGGCGCTTCCAGGCACTCACAGTTGGAGGGATCCAGCTGAGGGCGGGGCTGTGACAGATGTGCGGCCAGCTGGGGCCCTCCCTCGTGGGGCTGGCATGCGCTGGCGGGGGGCTCCTCTTCCTCTGTTCCCTTCTCACTCTGCCCCCCCCCCCCCATTCTTCCCAGACAGAGGCTGTGGGTGGCAGTGGTCCCTGTCTGCCTAGCGCATTGGCTTTACCTTTCGGTGGGGGCAGCAAGCAAGAGAGTTGGGGGGAACCCCAGGCATACGCCCTACCCTCCAGTAGCGCACAGCTCCGAGTCCTCAGTGGCTGGTGTCTGAGCTGGGACCCTCGGTGGAGTTTTTACGGCTCTGGTTTGCGTGTCCTCTCCCTTAGCGCCTCTCCAGCCCCTGTTGGGAGTCCGTGTCCCCCTACCTGAGTGATGAGCGCCAGCAGGTACCTAACAGTAAATCCAGCCTCAGCCCACTGTTGCCGCGGTGCGCCGTGGGGGGTGGGCCAAGCCCTGTGAGCTTTGGGGTCTTTACCTCTGGGGGCTGCACTTAGGCCTCAGCCATGGCCTCCCTGCATCCCACCACCTGGCCCCTCTGAACTTGTGCCAGCGTCCCCACCAAGATGGCTTCTGTTTGCCTTCCAGCCTCCCTGGGGCCCACTCTGTGGAATGTGGGTGTTCTGGAGAGTGGTGGGGTCAGCCTGTGTCCTCCCCTCTTCAGGACCTAGGCCAGAATGGTTCCCTGCCCAGCCCAGGGAACCCAGCCCTGCTCGTGGCCAGAGTCCTTGTTCGGACAGCTGCTTTCAGGATGGACTATCTGGAGTAGAAGGCGGGTGATCCAGCCAGAGGCCCCAGGGCCTGCCCCGACCTGGTGGAGCCAGGCTAGTGACTGTGCCCTCTGTTTCCACAGGGGCCCTCAGCACCCAGGATGATAGTGGCCAGATCAAGCGCAAGTTGCAGGCAGGCAAGAAGAGCCAGGATAAGCAGAAAAAGCGGCAGCGAGACCGCATGGTGGAAAGGTAACCAGCTGCCCTCCATTCCTTTGCCTCTGCCTCGCTCGGGGGCTGCCGCCTGAAGAGCAGGGCCGTAGCTCTGCCGCCTCGCCGCCCTCTGGCCTCCCTTGGGAGCTGCCACCTGCTCGGCCGTGCATGGACCCTGCTTCCCGCCAGGCCCAGCTCCCAAGGCCTGACTCCATCCCTGCCCCACTGCGGCCGCCTGGCGACCGCTAGCGTCTTTGACCTGAGACCCGACACTGCTCGGCACCGTTGCCCAGAAGCTCCAGCGCTAGGTCACTCGGCGCACGAGCCCCGAGGTGCACTGGGGGCCCGCTGCCCCTGCGGGAGGGGGCCAGCTCATCAGAGACTCGAGGTCCAAGGCGCCTGTGCCACCCCAGCTAGCTGCCAAGAGGCCGTCGCCGCGCCCAGGAGAGATGGCAGCACCTGTGGGCTGTGGCAGCCTTGGGCCTGCCCTCTGCCCTGCCCGCCGGCCCTGTCAGGCCGGGCCTGTCTGCGGCTGAGCCCTTCACGCCCCTTGGTCGGGTCTGTCTGCCCTCAGGGCTCCCGCACTGGCGCTTGCCTCCTCCTCCTCCGCCTCAGACTCTTGCTCTTGCTGGACCTTCCTCAGCCTCGCCGGCGCCCGGCCCCTGGGCTCTCCAGACAAAGCTGACCCCGTGGCCCAGATAAGGACGTCCGGCAGAGGTAGGGACCCGCCCCGAGGCCTCGGTGGCGGCTGGCCTCCTCCGCCCCTTGCCACGGCGGCCTGCTCCAGCTCAGGCCCCAGACCCCGGGCTTCTGCTGTGGACACCAGGCCCAGACAGAGCACCTCGCTCAGGTGACTCCAGGCTGCCCTCTGGCAGGCCAGGCGGGCGCCCTCCTTCCAGCTCAGACTGGTCTCTTCTTGGAAGAGGAAGATGAGGCAGCAGGAGCCCAGGCCTGCTTGCCTCCCATCCCTCCCGACACCACCCCCAAGCATTCTGAGCAGAGGATGGGCTGGGCCTTTCAGTCCCCCAGACCCAGAAGGAAGATGCAGCACCTTTTCGGGCCCTGCCTCGGGACTGCGTACTCCACTCTGCACCTCAGGGCCACCTGGCTCACGCCAGGGCATCCTTCCTTCCGGTCCCCAGCTGGGCCAAGTGCACAAGCTCCTGCCCAGCCTTGGTAGAGAGGCCCACCGGCAACCTTCCAGCGACTCCTTGCCTGTTGCAGCAGCTGCTGCCTCAGGGTTCAGCCTCCTGTCTGGGAAGGAAGAGCTCCTCCCCTGTCCCCCACGTTGCAGTAACTGCAGCCTGCAGACTTTCTGTCCCTTTCTACTCCCAACCCCACTGGTCCCAGCCTGTCCCCCTGCTGGGACCGAACGACAGAGGCCCGTGAGCAAGGCCTGTTTCAGGGCTCGCAGCTGGGTTGGGTGAGGCAGCAGCGCTGTACCGTGGGACCCTCGAGGCCTCAGCCCTTCGTTTCTTTCCTGTGGCAGGATCCAATTTGTGTGTTCTCTCTGCAAATACCGGACCTTCTACGAGGAGGAGATGGCCAGCCATCTCGATAGCAAGTTCCACAAGGAGCACTTTAAATACGTAGGCACCAAGCTCCCCAAGCAGACAGCCGATTTCCTGCAGGTGAGCCTTAGAGCGGCACAGCTGCTCTTAGCTTCTCGGACTCCTTGGAACATAGAGCAGCCACACAATCCTTGGAATCTCCTCGGTGTCTTTGGCAGGAGTATGTCGCCAACAAGACCAAGAAGACAGAGGAACTCCGGAAAACCGTGGAGGATCTTGATGGTCTGATTCAGCAGATCTACAGAGACCAAGATCTTACCCAAGGTAAGGAGGTTCCATCACACTCCAACTAGGCAGGGATTCAGCCTGCCCCCCTCTGGTTCTGAGTGGGGTCACGACACCCCTCTGTTCCCCCAGGGAGGGTCAGCGAGAACAGCCTCAGGCCCACGTGGAAGTGGCAGGGCGAGGTGAGGAGCTGGTCTGGTGTTTTTCCCAAACTGCTGGGTCTGTCTTAGGCACCTGGAACCAGTGGTGACTCTCCTTCTCCGCCCTACAGAAATTGCCATGGAGCATTTTGTGAAGAAGGTAGAGGCAGCTCACTGTGCAGCCTGTGACCTCTTCATCCCCATGCAGTTTGGGATCATCCAGAAGCACCTCAAGACCATGGATCACAACCGGAACCGCAGGGTGAGTGGCCACGGGGTGTTCACCTGCCATCCTGTGGGTTGACTTGGTGAGGCATCTGGGAAGGTCCTGGGGTTATAACCTCTGCCTGCCCATGAGGAACTGTAGGAAGTGTGGCAGGGCAGGCAGATAGAGACATTTCCGGCCCAGTGCAGTCAGTACAGCTACAGGGAGAGGGGCGGGAAATGGGGACCCTGTGTGGGAGAAGGTGTCATCAGAGCTGGACTGTAACGCTATGGGATATGGGGGCCTCTGTGTGCATAGGGGCCACCAGCCAGAATAGGTTCAGAAACCAAACAAAAAGTGTGCAGTGCAAGTGCTGCTGGAGGAGGGGTCAGGGCTTCAGAGGTTCACGAGGGTTGGGATGACGGTCTGGGCTCACTCCTGTAGGCAGCAGAGTTTTTAGGTCAGGCACTGTGACGGGGTTAGAGTTGGTGTTGCACCTGGTGTGGAGGGAGACGGTGCGGGGCGAGGAGTGGAGGAACTGCTGTAGTACCAAGATAGAGGGGGGCCTCCGCTTTTCGAGTGAGGAGAAAGGAAATGACCGGGAGTCTGGGATGTCTCAGGTTTCTGGCTTGGGTAACTAGGTGGCCAGAGCTGCTGCTAAGGTGGGGGGGTAGGTATATGGTACAGGGAAAGGAGCAAGTCCGGCAAGAAGGTGAACAAATTCAGTCTCGTTTTCCAGTGTATCCCCAGTGCTTAGCATAGAAGTTAGGGTGGGTGTTTTGTGATTGAGGTGGTGGTGGCTGTTAGAGATCCGGTCTGGATGGAGGGAGAGAGCTGAGAAGTTTAGGACCAGGTCTGGGCCAGAGTGAGGCTTGACTGCCATCACCTGGAGGAAGGTGAAGGGGATTTATGGGCAGATGATGACAACCAGGGGAAGTGTAGGAAATAGCATTTCTCAACTTTTTTCCACGGCCATCAGATTCATCTCTGGTCTTTCTTGGTGCACTAATTCTCAACAGTGGGATGCGGTTAGGTGGTTGAGGAGATCTTGTAGGGGTCTTGCCATGACTGGGGTTTTGAACTGGGAGCTGATAAGGGGTAGGCAGAGAGCAGATGACAGAGGATGGATCGTGCATGATATTAAAATGTGGAAAATCTAGGTGACGTGAGGATAGCTCGTAAAACATAAACTCCAAATTGATCCTAAAAGAAGTTTACAGAAGAGAAGAGGGGCACCTGGGTGGCTCATTTGATCAGGCATTCTACTCTGGATTTCAACTCAGGTTGTGATCTTGTGGTTCGTGAGATTGAGCCCCATGTCGGGCTCTGCACTGACAGCTTGGAGCCTACCTGGGATTCTCTCTCTCTCTCTCTCTCTCTCTCTCTCTCTCTCTCTCTCTCTTTTCTTCCCTGCTCTCTCTCTCTCTCAAGTAAATAAACTTAAAAAAAGAAAAAACCATAACTACTAATAGAGGGATTTGGAAGGGTGAGGAAAGACAGAAGATACTTAGAAAGCACCAGAAATCATTGATATGTGGAGATTTGAGTATAATTTCAATGTCGTATTTTTAGAGATTCCAACTATGGAAATGAATGGAAACCTTCTAATTATTATTTTTGGTAACAGCTTTATTGAGATACAAATCGTATATCATACAATTTACCCATATAAGCTGTACGATGCAGTAGTTTTTAATATATTACAGTTGTGTAGCTATCACCATAATCAATTATAGAACATTTTCATCACCTCAGAAAGAAACCCTTTAGCTGTCATTCCTCTCCCCCCACTCCCCACCCCTCCTGTCCCATGCTTCATGCTTCCTTAGTCTTAGGCAACCACTAATATACTCTTTGTCTCTGTATATTGTCTCTGGGTATTTCATGTAAATGGGATCACAAAATACATGGTCTTCGGTGATCAGCTTCTTCCACTTAGCGTAACGTTTTCAGGGTTCGTCCAGGTAGCATGTGTCAAATTTTCATTCCTTTGTATGGCCTAATAATACTCTCTTGCATGCATAGACCACATTTTGGTCTGTCCATTCATTAATTTGGGCATTTGGATTGTTTTCACCTTTTGGCTATTATAAATTATTCTGTTATAAATATTTGAGCATTTGTGTACAAGCTTTTGTGTGGGTATATGTTTTTATTTCTCTTGTGTATGTGTCTAGGAGTGGAATGTCTGGGTCAAAAGTAACTGTTTAACTTCTTGAGGAATAGCCAGATGTTTTCCAGAGTGGCTGCAGCATTTATATTCCCTATCAGCAACTGTGTGAGAGTTCCAATTTTTTCATACTCTCCAGCACTGGTTATTATCTTTCTGATTGTAGCCATCCTAGTGGGTTTGAAATGGTATCCGTGGTTTATTTTTTATTTGGATTTCTCTAATGACGATGATGTTGAGCATCTTTTTTTTTTCCCTTAAGTTTATTTATTTTGGAAGAGAGCGCGCATGCACGCGTGCGCAGAAAGAGGGAGCAAGAGAATCCCAAGCAGTCTCCGCGCTGTCAGCGCAGAGCCTGATGTGGGGTTTGATCTCACAAATCTTGTGATTATGCAAAATCCAGAGTCGGATGCTTAACCAACTGAGCCACCCAGGAACCCTCCCCTCTGGTTTGATGATCTTTTGAATGGTTCGTTTAATCCATTCACATTTAATAATATTGTTGAGATTATTAGATTTACATTTCTTGTTCTGTACCCCCTGTATTTTTTTGTTGTTTGTTTTGGTTTGGTTTTGGTTTTAATTAATTTTTAATTTCCTTAATGATATTTTTTGTGCTACATTCTTAGGCATTATTTTTTGAGTGGTTTCTCTAGGCCTTATCTTACACATATTAACTAATCTCTGTCAGGTACAATAGCCTAATTTCAGTGGGATTAAGTTACTCACATATAGCTCTCTCTACATGGGAGATTTTTGTGTTATTACCATTATACATAGTATTTTATCTAAATGTGTTGTAGTTCCAATAACATAAAGCCAATGATACAATAACAGTGTAATTACTGCTTTACATAATATTATGTCTTTTAAAAAGGAAGCTGACAGGAAGAGAGGTACCTGGGTGGCTCAGTTGGGTAAGCGTCCAGTTCTTGATCTCAGCTCATCAGGTCTTGATCTCAAGGTCGTGAATTCGAAGCCCCACATTGGGCTCCATGCTGGGCATGAAGCTGACTTTTATTGTATTGTATTGTATTGTATTTTAATTTTATTTTATTTAAAATGTTTACTTATTTTTGAGGGAGAAAGAGTGCATGCATGAGTGGAGGAGGAGCACAGAAGATCCCAAGCGGGCTCTGTGCTGACAGCAGAGAGCCCGATACACAGCTCGAACTCAAGAACCTTGAGATCATAACCTGAGCTTAAGTCGACACTCAACTGACTGAGCCACCCAGACACCCCAAGCCTACTTAAAAATAAATAAATAAATAAATAAAATAAGGAAGCTGACAGGACAGCAATTATATATTTGTAGCTTTTGTTACATTAGCCTTATTTTTTATTTTTGGTTCTCTTCATTTGTGTTCTTCCTGTGGATTCAAGTTCCCACTTCCTTGTTAGTTCAATACAACTTTAGTCCCCCCACCTTCTTTTTGCTGTTATTGGCAAACATATTTCTCTATGTTACAGGCCAAACAGTACTGTGTGTGTGTGTGTGTGTGTGTGTGTGTGTGTGTGTGTGTGTGTGTGTTTTATACAACTTCTTTTCAGTCAGTTGAGAAGACAGGCAAAGAATTATACATTCATAGTGTCTTTTATAATTACCTTTGTTATTTTTTCACATGGATCTGAATAACTGTCTGGGGCCGCTTGCTTTCAGCCTGAAGAGCTTTGGTGCTTCTTACAAGGTCTGCTGGCAGTGGACTCTCTCAGGTACTCGTTTTGGGGAATGTCTCTATTTCACCTTAACCTCTGAAAGGTAGCTCTGTTGGGCGCTGGAATCTTGGTTGACACTTTTTGAGCATTTTCAGTGTCATTTCACTGCCCCCTGGCCTTGTTTCTCGTGACAAACCAACTTTTAACCTATTGAGGTTCCCTTTTAAGTGATGATTCATTTTTCTTTTTCTGCTTCAGGCGTTTTCCCTTGTCTTTTATGGATCTCTTTGTATTTATCCTACTTGGAGTTTGTCGAATCTCTACATTCAAATTTTTCATCAGATTTGGCAAGTTTGCCTACATTTTTCTTCATGTATTTTTTTCTGCCTCTTTCTCCTCTTCTTTTGGTGTTTCTATTATGCATATGTTGGGTCACCAAATGGTGTTCCAAGGTTGTCTGAGACTGTTTTTCTTCATTCTTCTCTGTTTTTCAGATCATATCTACCAATCTATAGATTCTCTAAGTCTTCTGCCAGTTCAAATCTACTGTTGAGCCCATCTAGTGAATTTTTCATTTCAGTTATTGCGCTTTCCAGCTCCAAGATTTGTTTTAGTTGTTTTTTTTTTTTTTAATAACTTGTCTCTTTACTGATACTCTCTATTTGATGAGACCGTGTGATTATGCTTTTCTCTTCTTCCTACCCCCACCACAGTCTTGCTACTATATTTGCTTATCTGTTTGTTTAGTCAAATTATTTTTTAAGTCTCTGCCAGAGTGAAACCTTTGCTAGGGTGCCTTGAATGAGGAAGCTGTGAGCACGGGCCTAGCCACCCTGGGATAACAATGGTTTTGACAGTGGTTTTTTTTTTTTTTTCTTTCTTGCCTAGACTACCCTTAGCTGTTACAAACTATACAAATTGTTGACTGATGGCTGTGTTGTTTTCAGCAATGCCTTGAGGCATTAAATTGCTCTCCAATCTGATCCAATTAAACAAATCCACACTCTTCTATAGGAATCATCTTTGAGGTCATGGTTTGAGAGTTCTGAGCCCTGGAGGCTCTTCTTAACTGTCCTACTGGTTCTGGTAACCAGGGAAGCTGATGGTTTAGTTTATATTGTTATCAAATCTACTAGTGTCCCTGTTTTTCTGCATACCCTCCTGTCTTGAACTTCTTCGCAGTCTTGTGAATAAAGTAAGTTCCTTTGGGAAGAGATTTGGGAGCTCCTTGTTTTAAGGCCTACCCCTGGGTAAAACCTGCACCTAGACTCTGGAGCTGGGTGTGGGGATTATGCAGTGTTGCTTTCTCAGTGCCTGCTGCTTTAGGAGAGACTGGGGAGAGAAGGTGACAGCTGTAGCCTCTGGTCTTGGTTTGGTTTCCCTCTCCAAGGCACAGGACCTCTGCTTTATAAACAAGCCAGAGCTAGGGCAGTGTGAAACCTATTCTCAGCATACTGTGCCTTAGGTCAAGCCTCCATTCCATGAATGGGGGGCTGGAGAGAAGAAGGGCGCCACCATCTCTCAGATGAACTTGTCTAGAACTTAGCTTCCACAGCAGGTAGCTCAGAATGAGAATTGATGACTTTCTGTGCCTCCTGAGAAGATGCGGCCTTCCAACTGTGATGAGCTGGGTAGAGTCCGAGGCCTGTGTTGTTGGGCTGCGGCATCTGGAGTGGGTTTTCCCATCACTCTGAACTGGGAAAGGCAAGAAAGCAACAGGTCATGTTTAAACCACCACAACTCAAAATCTTTACTGAGTTTTAGTAGCTTTTCCTTAGTGTTTCTTCATTCACTGTATGTCCTTAGGACCATTTCCCTTGACTTGAAAGGGTTGTGGTGTTTTATAGTCTTCATCAGTTTCACCAGGGAGCAGGTCCACATAGCTTGTCAGGTTTCCATGCTGAAAGTCCATCCCCCATTGCATTTTTAGGAAGACTTTTTAACCTTAATTCCAAAACTCTGATAAGGATAATGCCAAAATGAAACTGTACATCAGTTTAGTATTAAAGAATGAAAGTGCTAAGTAGGGGTACCTGGCTGGCTTGGTCAAATAGAGTATGCAACTCTTGATCTTGGGGTTGTGAGTTCAAGCCCCACGTTGGGTGCAGAGAGTACTTAAAGATAAAATAGTAAAAATAAATAAAAAAGAATAAAAGTGCTAAGTATAAATTACTAATTACCAATCCAGTGTATTCAATTCAATTCAAGCATGTAATACACTATATAAGTATAATTCGTTTCTGGAATATAAGGATGGCTTGATAAGAAATTAGCAACTATCAGGGGCACCTGGGTGGCTCAGTTGGTTAGGTGTCTGACTTCAGCTCAGGTCATGATCTCGCACTCCGTGAGTTCAAGCTCCATGTCGTGCTCTGTGCTGACAGCTCAGAGCCTGGAGCCTGTTTGAATTCTGTGTCCCCCCTCTCTCTCTGCCCCTTCTCCACTCATGCTCTGTCTTACTCTGTCTCTCAAAAATAAATGTTAAAAAAAAGACACACATTAAAAAAAAAGAAATTAGCAACTATCAGTGAGTGTGAAATACTGGAAATGAAAACTTTATATGCAAATAATGACTATATTCTTAGCAAGGCTGAATGATTACAGCAAAATGGCCTTAGAATTAATAGAATTTGACAAAGAAGGGGAATTTAAGATAACATACAGAAAGTAATAGCTTTTCTCCATTGTAGTAATACCCAGTTAGAAATGTAAATGGGGAAAAATCTACTCATAGCAATGACAAAATCCACAAAATAACTAGGAATATAGATTTAAGAAGAAAGGTATGGGATCTTAAACTCGAGGATATGAAATAAGACTTCAGTGAATAGAGGAATATACAGTGTTCTTCTTCGGAGATTTAATAGCAGAACAAAACAAAACTATATCTCCCCACATATTAATGTGGACAGTTAATGGGATTCCATTCATACTCTGGGGAGGGAGATGGAATGAAATTGTTTGAAAGTTTTATGTTGTAGAATTAATTCTAACAGTCAAGAAAATTATATAAAGGGCAGTAGTTGAGTTCAGGGACTTGGTTTTTCAGGTAATAACCTTTTACGAAGCCACTGCAATTAAAAACAAAAAGTGATAGGGGCGCCTGGGTGGCTCAGTCGGTTAAGCGTCCGACTTCGGCTCAGGTCACGATCTCACGGTCCGTGAGTTCGAGCCCCGCATCGGGCTCTGGGCTGATGGCTCAGAGCCTGGAGCCTGCTTCCGATTCTGTGTCTCCCTCTCTCTCTGCCCCTCCCCCGTTCATGCTCTGTCTCTCTTGTCTCAAAAACAAATAAAAACATTTAAAAAAAAACAAAAAAACAAAAAAAACAAAAAAGTGATATTGGCATAATAATAAAATGGTGGAACCAGATTAGAGAGTCTAATGAAAGATCCCAGTATGTTTTGGAACTTAGTAACTGTTAAAGTCAGTACAGGTTCCTTATCTGAAATCCTGGGGCCAGATGTTTTCAAATCAGGTTTTTTTTTTTTGGTTTCAGAACATCTACACGGTAATGATCGATAACATCCCTAGCAGGATCTGGGAAAGTGACTTGTAGTTGAACCATAAGTAATTCTTCAAGTGACTTATATAAGTGGGATAAATAAAGACGGTATAAAAATATAATGGAGTTTTAGGGGAAAACTTTTCCTTCTGGGTTTCAGATTTGTGGAGAAGGGATTATAGACCTATATGTCCATTCAACGGAGAGACAATGGTTTATCTCATAAATTTCTGGAGAAGAAAATTGGACCCCTAACCTCATACCATATATTCAATTCCAGAAATAATACACGTGAAAAATAAAAGATAAGAGCAAAATTTAGAAGATCGTTTGTTTACCTTGAGGTAACAGAAAGCCTTCCTGAGAGCAAGCCAGGAAACCCAGAGGTTGTGGAGAAGATGACCTCATAGAAACGCTGGGCAGGTGGCCCAGCATGCTTATCAGATCACTCAGATCTTGCTGTTGGGCAGGGCAATGCCCTGAGAGGCAGCACACATTCTTTTCTCTTTCATTGGACCACAAAAGTATCCAACAGTGATAACATCTGATGCTGCTGAGGAGGCCACAGGATAAGTACATTGTTTTAATACAGGTGGAGGAAGCTCCACCTACTACAACTTACAGCTTTTTTTGCAGAGTACTGGGGCACCGTCACTTTGGGGAACCTGTTTGGTAAAATTAAAAGCACCAACATGGAAGTATTTAAGGTTATTTTGGTGGTGTTTGGTTATTGTAGCAAAAATCTGGAAACAATGTAAATGGGCTTCCGCTGGGAATTGTGTGTACCTCTCTGGTGCCTCCAGGGAGGAGGATAATGTGTTGGCAAGTGAGGAATTGGGGAGGAAGTGGGCTGACCTAGTATCCTAATTGTGCATCTTTAATTTGTTTCATTTTGAGCAACAGACCTTGAGGTCTGTTGGTATTTTCCCCAAGCAGTAGAGAAAATGAGTAAAGAAGTGAAGGTTGGGAAAGGGAGTAGAAACAGCAAGGGAGATGATGACTTACAGAGTTGGCTGGGGGGGCCGCAGTAGGGTTTTGGAGGTGGGCCCCTCCTTCCCATGCCAACAAAAATAGCTTTTATCCTTGTCTTTCGGCTTACAGCTTTCTGCATAATCTTTATAATGATGAAAGTGAGAGTTGCCTGTACTCCGCCCATCACACACCTTTCTTATCACACAGGGGGAGAGATGAGCCCTATTTGTGGACTGCACGGTGATCTTTTTGAATGTATGATTTATTTAACAAAAGAACATTTAGGTGCTTTCCAGTTTTTCACTACTGCAGCGACGTGCATGAATGTTTCCAAGTCCTAGTATAGATTTCTGTAATGAATTACTGAGACACTTTTATTTTTAATACATTTTATTTAAACTGCTTTCCAGAAAGGAAGTAAACAGTTGGCCCTCTCACCATCAGGGGTAGAACTGTCTCTCTTCACTGAACCTTGACATTTGGGGTATAATTCTTCATCTTGGGGATTCTGTGGGTTAAAAGGAGGTATATCCCTTAAATGTGCTGTTTGACATTTGTGTTCCTACTTTTATATTCTCCCTGTTGATCCTAATGAGTCCCTTGCATATGGGCGGTTGGCTTCTTTTTGGGGGTTGCACCTTCAGCATTTAGTAGGTTTCTTAATTTGTTCACAGTTTGTAGTTTTTATGTAAGCACATTAGATTTCTGCTGTACAGCTGTAAAGACTTGTTTTTAATCAATACAGTAAGTATGGTGTAGAAGAAATGGAGCATCTGAACAAAGATTAGGTCTGGGCTCCGTGCTTGTACCCAAGGTACACTTGTCCACCTATGCCACGTGGTTAGAATCCTCAGCTGTGCTAAGCTAAGGGTAGAGGGGTTTGGTGGAAGGGCTCCGCAGATCTGGAGAGGTGGGGGAGGGGGGCTTTCTGGCGCCGAGAGCAGCCTCTCCAGCCCTGCCTGCCTTGCTTGCAGCTCATGATGGAGCAGTCCAAGAAGTCCTCGCTCATGGTGGCCCGCAGCATCCTCAACAACAAAATCATCAGCAAGAAGCTGGAGCGCTACCTGAAGGTGAGGCGCGCCGCCCCGGGGTCCCCCCCTCCTCCTGTCCCCGCGGGTCCTCCCTTCAGTATCTGTGTCCCTTCCCCATAGGGTGAGAACCCGTTCACGGATAGCCCCGAAGAAGAGAAGGAACAGGAGGAGGCCGAGGGCGGGGCCCTGGACGAGGGGACGCTAGTAGAAGCGGCAGGGGGCGCGGAGGGTGCCGAGGGCGCGCCGGCGCAACCCCCAGTGCCCCCGGAGCCCGCCCCTGGGGCCACGTCCCCACCACCGCCGCCGCCCCCCGAGGAGGAGGAGGAGGAGGAGGAGGAGGCCTTGCCCCTGCTGGGCGGCGCGCTTCAGCGCCAGATCCGCGGTATCCCGGGCCTCGACGTGGAGGCCGACGACGACGAGGAGGGTGGTGGGGGCGCACCGTGACCTGGGCCCGCGGCGGGCGGGACCCGCGTGGCCAAGGCTGGAAGCCGAGCCCAATAAAGTTCTTTCTACCCCACTTTTCTTGTTCGTTTGTTGGTGTGCGGCACGGTCGGCGTAGTGGGAAGCGGACTGCGCCTGCGCGCGGGACCCGGGAAAGGGTGGGGGTGCGACTGCGCATTGGCGGCGGGGAGCTAGAGGGAAGCGCCTGCGCAGAGTAAGACTCCGTGTCCGGACCAAAACTCCCAAGATGCCGTGAAAGCCGATTCCAAGCAACCGGAAGGCCGACTGGGGCGACGGGCGGGTGCGCCGCGAAAGCCAGCCAGTGGTGGTGTGCGGAAGGAGTGACGTATGCGCCTGGTCTTCCAGTAGCGGACGTCGGAAAGTGTGTTGAGCGCATGCGTCCTGTGGCACCCTAGAAAAAGGGGCTGCTGGCGGGCCGAGCTGAAGACATGGAGCAGGGCTATGGAGGTTCGTTTGGGCGGCTCATTTCGAGGTGGGGTGGCCAGGCGCTGCTCGGGCGACGCAGCCGCCGCTGCGTAGAGGGCCGCGGGGACAGGGCCTACGCCCGAGCACGGTTACTCCAGCCCGACCCAGCGGAGAGGAGGCCGGGGCGCGCGCGCGCTGCTCATTGGACCTCGGAGTCGTCGCTCCCAGGGCGCTGCGTGGGGATTGGCCGACGAGGCCTGAGGAGGCGGGCGGGGTTCGGCGGGCCGACGCTGCGGCGGGCTTCGGGGGGCGCCTTGGGCTGTCCTAGCCGTTTCTACCCCTCAGACCCGGCGGGACTGGCCCGGTCGACCCCGCCGCTCGGAGGTCCGCCTTCCCGCTTCGGAAGACCACAAAATGGCGGCGCCCGGGGGCGGAGCCACGGCACGAGCTTGTGGGGCGCCGGGCCCGCGGTTGGAGGCCGATGGAGTTCGGCTGCCTATCTCGGGGATGTGAGGCTTGGCCGGGGCTGCACGCTGTGCACGTGCTCCGTCGCGCCGGTCCCGGAAGCCGTCCGGGCGGCGCTGGTCGGGCCTTGCCCCACCAGTGCGCGGTCTCCGCAGGGGCTAGTGTCGGCGGGCGCCTGCCGCATACGTGACTCGTGCTGGCCTAGGACAGGACTTCGAGGGTCAGGTGTTGGGTCTCGTGCAGAATTGCAAACCTGATGTGCCCTGGGGTGGTGGCAGATCCTTGGCCTTCCTTCAGGCAGCCCCTCGTTGTGGCCTGGAGGTGTCTGGGGGCTGTGTAAGAGGAGACGTGCCTTTTCCCCACTTGGGCCTCAGGGTCTGCGGCAGGACGGGTTTTCTCGAGCGACTGGCTCTCAGTGTCCAGAATCCGAGATTTCTAGGATGCTTTTGCTGTGCGCTGGAAGCCAAGTTTGCCCGTGGAGAACAGTTGATGTTGGAATACGTGGGGTGGGGGGCTTAACCAGGTGCCGTCCCTATCCAAGTATCTATCCGAGGTTGGGGAAGCAAGCAGTCTGATTTTCGTTACAACAGCTAAAGAAAGGCACTGATCTTGAAAGGTGGCAGTGTTAGGATCCAGCAGAAGGAATTGCAAGAGAGCTGTTGAGGTGCCTGGTGTGCTTGGGTGTCTCCAGTGTTCTGGGGTGGCTCACCCTGGCTTTCCCCGTCTTCTCTGCAGTCTACCTGGGTCTCGCAATTCCTTGCCTGCTTCCCGCCAGATCTTTCAGCCAGTAACCCTGCCCTATGCACGTCCTGAGCACGAAGAGGTTTTATGCTCCTGACTTCCTACCTGCCAGAACCCTTCAGGTTCCGGTTAGATGCTGGGGCCTCCTTGAGTCCCTCTGTGGCTTTTCCACCTCGAGTTATTTCTCAGGACTCGCTGAGCCTTGACAGTTGGTTCCTGACCATAGGAGGCACCTACATCTGAGTTCATGTCTCAGTTCTTCCATTCTCCAGCTCCATGATCATGGGCAAGTGCCAGCCTCTTGAGCCTCTGGGACAATAGGGTAAATATTATCTATCTGAAGGGGTGTTATGAAGTTATGTGATTAGTATATGGTATTTAGACTAGTGTTCTGTAGTTGGTCACTTGCCGTTAGGATCACTACTCTGTTTTTCTACCGCACAGGTGTAGAAAAGGCTGTGTGGCAAGGGAGACCACAGCCTGCAAAGGGCAAACTTCAGCAATGTGTCTCTGAATCTCCAAGGCTTAGCTCTGTCATCTCTAAATGGCATTCGGGGACACCAACCAACATGTGCCCGTTGCCTGTCATGTGTGGGCACACACTAGGCCCTTGGCTAGCGGCTTGGGTTGTTCTGGAAAGAGAGACAGGGTATGTTCCTGTTTTGTAAAGGTGAAGATCATTGACAGGTGTGGATGGCTGCCTGTGCCCAGCTCCGTTTGAGGCTCCAGGGACACAGAAATGAAGAGGGCCCAGACAGATGCTGTCATGGGAGTCTGCAGGGGCAAGGGGAGCCCCCACAGAGAGGACTGCAGCCCGGATGCCTTAGGCCAGGCTGAAGCCCTGGGACATGAAGGCCCAGGGGAGCATGGGAGGGAGGGTCCGTGGTCACAAAGAAGTGAGACCTGGAGAGGCACAGTCGTCTCCAAATTCTGAACTTTGTTCTCAGTTATGGGGGACTTAGGACTGCTTGGTGGGTGGGCCAAACTGGGAATGTGGACACAACTGTATCCTAGTCCTGGGTTAGCTGGCACCTTGTCCTGTGTCATCCCGGGTTGTGAATGGAGGCTCAGGCCAAGCTTCCTCCACAGGCTACTGGCAGAGCTGGCCCCAAAGTCTATCCCCCCCACTCTTTTCTGCTTTGACCTCAAGCCTGTGTGTGGAGTGTGGTAATGGCAATCAGCCCGCTCAGGACTTTTAGAGGGACAGTGTTGTGTTTATGCTGCCTTCTTGTGAGGCTGGCACTGAACTGTCCTTGAAGGCGACCACTCTAGGTGCCTCAGAGCGCCTCAGAAGCACCCGTTTTCCGTGTGACAAATAGGATCCTAACTCACAGGTCTTCTCTTCGCAGGCTATGGGGCATGGAGTGCTGGACCCACCAACACCCAAGGTAAGACTTCACGGGGAGGCGTGGATTCCACCCCACACACACCTGAGGCGCTAGCCTGCCAGAGCCTGGGACGGTGACCGTAACCTGGAGAGCGTGACAGGCACACTAGGGCTAGCCCAAGGATCTGGAGGAGACCTTTTCTGTAAAGGGCTGCATAGTAAACTTTTTTGGCTTTGGGGCTATACGTTCTCTGCCATGCAAAAGTCCCAGAGATGTTTATAAAAAAACAGACGTGGTTGTGTGCCAGTAATATTTAAAGATACTGAAATTTGCATACCGTATAGTTTTCATACGTGGTGAAAGAGCCTTTATTTTAGGGATTTATTATTCAGAGCAAATAGCTGAGGGTATGATAAGAGATTTTTATGATTAATAGACTTTATTTTTTAGTAGTTTTAGACTTAACGGGGTTGAGCAGATCGTCTCCTTTCACCCCAGCAGTTTCCTTTATTATTAATATCTTGCACTAGTGCAGTATGTTTATTATCAGTAACAAGTCAATGTCAATACATTGCCGTTAATTACAGTCCACAGTTTAAATTAATAGTCGCTGTGGTTGCACAGTTCTGTGAGTTTTGACAAATATATAAATGGTGCATTTCGTGTCAAAATTCACATCATGAAATATTCTTTTTTTTTTTCTTTTTTTTTCCCTTCCCGTCTCCAACCATTTACAAAGCTAACACCCATCCTTAGCTTGCGGGCTGTACAAAAACAGGCAATGGGCTAGGTTTGGCCTGGGGCCCTGTTTGCTGGCCCTGCTCTGGAATCTAGATCATAATGCTGGATGCTCAGGATGTTTAAAGGACCAGAATGTCCTCCCTGGTGGCGAGGTTGTCTGCTTTTTGCCAGCATTTGTTCCAGGGGATGGGATGAGGGCTTTCTTTGTTCTCTGACCCTGGAATTTGCCCCCAGCACCATTGAGGGTGGTGGGGTCACTTTTTCTCCCATCACCAAGTTTCCCAGGAGGAAGCTTTTTTCATGTTGCTTGGGTACATAATGTCCCCTTGCTTAGTTGAGTTGGGGACACAATCTTCCACTGATGTGCTCGCTGTGTTAGCGGTGCCTGAGCTCTGGCAAGTGGTGAGAACTGGCACTTTCCAAGGGTTCTGCCAGAGGATCTAGCCTTGTCCGCCTCTTGGCTGGTGGCCCACACTGGACACTTCCTGGGAAGGCTGCACTTGTCCTTTCTCATTGTCCTGATGGGGGAGATCAGGCTTGCCTACAAGAGAAGTCTGGATCATGCTTAGCTGAGTAGAGCTGTAGGAAATGAGTTTTACAGCTAGTGGGCCCCAGCCATTCCTGGCCTCAATGGCCAACCAGGGGTGCACCTCCCACAGCACTGCCACAGCTGCCCACAGCCCTAGACCTGCGGTTGGTGGAGTAAGGTGACAGTTGGGGCTGGGGGGGGTGGTGTGTGTGTCTCAGGCACTTTCATTCTGTAAACAAAGCTCTTGGCTATTTTTGTTTCTCTCAGGTGCATACGGAACCGGTGTGACCAGCTGGCAAGGTAGGCCCTCTGGGGATCTGTGGGCGCGCAAGAAGGCTTCTGATCGGCCACCCGATCCCAGAGGGGCTGGGATACAGAGACTTAACCCCTCCCCATGCCCCCCTACCCCCCCGCGTCCTATTCTGGCTGTGCCCACAGCTCTCCTGAAGGCTTGGCAGGCCCAGGCAGTGTCAGGAACTTGCTGGCAGCTGGGGATCGTGACTGTGTTATGGGAGCAGCAGCCCCAACTGCCATTCACGGGCTCTCGGCCACCTCTGGCTTTGAGTGGGGAGCAAGTGTTCAGATCTGGTGCGGAAAGCCAACCACTCGTGGCTGAGGCTCAGCCTCTGTCCTTCTCTTGCCGCCCCTTGGCGGGTGATATTTACAGCGTGGGGTGATGCCAGCGCCACTTGGTTCCTTGACAGTCTTCCTTCTCTGTGGGCAGCGAGTGCTTCTCTCCAGACGTGGCAGCTGTAGACTGACCTTGGGGCCGCTGAGGTCTGATTTGGTTCTTCCTCCCCGTGGCAGGTTATGAAAACTACAATTATTATGGTGCCCAGAACACCAGCGTCACCACAGGAGCGACCTACAGCTATGGCCCAGCCTCATGGGAGGCCACCAAGGCCAACGACAGCCTGGGAGCTGGGGGCCCTGCCATGCACATGGCTTCTTATGGTCCAGAGCCGTGCACCGACAATTCTGACTCTCTCATCGCCAAGATCAATCAACGTTTGGACATGATGTCCAAGGAAGGAGGCAGGGGCGGGAGCAGCGGCGGTGGGGAGGGCATGCAGGACCGGGAGAGGTGATTATGGACCTGAGCCCTTCCCTGGGGATCCCACACCCCAGCTTTGTGCAGATGGCAGTGGGCACCCCCTCTTCCAGGGAGGGTTTTCCTCAGCTCCTTCCTGAACATGGAGTAGATGAGTTGGGCGTTATTTGGGCAGAGGCATTGTAATAGGACTTTCTGGTTTCCTGAGTGGTGGGGCTTAGGGTATGACTGTTAGCTAAATGACACCAGACTCCTTGTGTCTGCGTCAGGTACCTGTAGACCCTCTTGTTCTCATAGCCAAGGGCTCCATGCACCTCGTTCAACAACGTTCAAGGGGCATCGTTGGTGCACTTTGCCTTCTGAGCTTTCAGGAGGGCTGCGTGGTGCCGTGTGCTGTTCTGAATGTCGTGAAGCCAGCTTTGCGGGAGACTTGCGCTTGGGCCCACAGTGAAGTGATGGTTATGCTTCCTTTGCAGCTCCTTCCGCTTCCAGTCGTTTGAGTCCTATGACTCCAGGTCTTGTCTGCCTGAGCACCATCCGTACCGCCCCAGCTACAGCTACGATTATGATTTTGACCTGGGGCCTGACCGAAATGGGGGCTTTAACAGTCAGTACAGTGACTGCCGGGACCCAGCCCGTGAGCGGGGCTCCCTTGATGGCTTCATGCGGGGCCGGGGCCAGGGCCAGGGCCGCTTTCAGGACCGGAGCACCCCCAGCACCTTCATGCGCAGCGACCCTTTCTTGCCGCCGCCGCCGGCAGCCTCCTCCGAGCCCCTTTCCGCTCCCTGGACGGAGATGAACTATGTGGGTGGACGGGGCCTGGGAGGCCCCTCCCCCAGCAGGCCACCGCCTTCCCTCTTCTCCCAGTCCATGGCCCCAGACTTCAGCGTAATGGGCATGCAGGGGGCCGGCGGCTATGACAACTCTGCGCCCTATGGATGCGGCCGGTCACAGACCCGGATGAGGGATCGGGTAAGCCCTTGGGAAGTTCTCTAATCTGCCGACTCCTCAAACAGCTTTATTGGGGAAAATTTGGGTACTGTAAAATTCACTCATTTTTTAAGTGTGCAATTGAGTGTTAGTAAAAACGTACAGAATTGCGCAACCTTCACCACCGTCTAATTTTACAGCATTTCCATCAATCCAGAAAGAAGCCAACCTCTGCCATTAGCAGTCACTCCCTGCTCTCTACTCCAGTCTTGACAACTGTTAATCTTTCTGTCTTTGTAGATTTACCTCTCTTAGACTTTTCACGGGAACGTGATCACATAATATGTGGCTTTTTGTGTCCAACTTCTTAGCATAAAATTGTGGATGGTGGGAGGGTTCAACTACAGTCATCTTTGTTTTGTGACAAGATCAAAGATCTTTCCTGCCTTTGTTCTCTGATCTTACAACTTCTCCGATCTTCGTTTCTCTGGGGTTTCTTAATGGTCGGGGTAAGCGGTACATCGGATGTGCTTGTGTCTGTAGCCCAGACGGAGAGGGTTTGACCGCTGTGGCCCAGACAGCATGGGCAGGAAACGGAAGCAGTTGCACATCTACGATGAGCCTGACACCAAACTGGCCCGGGCTGACAGCGAAGGAGATTTTTCTGAAAATGGTATGCCCTGGGGGCCAGCAGGCCCGGGTGGGTGTGAGATGTGTCCGTTTTTGTGCTTGGCGCTCCTCCTCCCCGTCCATACAGTGGACATGTGTTGAACTCCAGGGTGGCGCGTATCACCCGCACTCCCATGGCCCCCACTGTAGTCAGGACAAGTGCTGGCTGCTCTGGGCGGTGAGCTTGGGAGGGTGAAAGGAGGGAGCCGGCTAACTACGGAGGGGCTGATTTTCCTTCTTCTTTGTGTCCGGTAGATGATGGAGCTGCTGACTTCCGGTCAGGAGATGAAGAATTCAGGGGTGTAAGTCCAACTTCACTGGTCAGCCTCCTTTGTTTCTGGTGTGGGATTTCTTCTTTACATTATTACCCTCTCTCTCCCAAAGAGGCAGGAACAGCTTCTGTGGTAGACTTGACTGCTGTGTGAGTGGATTTAAGAGTCTGACTTGCAGCTCAAGATTTGTACTTCTAACAGTACTTCCCTTCCTGGGGCTCAGTTAGTTGAGTGTCCGACTCTTGATTTCTGCTCAGGTCATGATCCCAGGGTCGTGGGATCGAGCCCTGCGTCTGGCTCTACACGCTGACAGCTCAGAACCTGTTTGGGATTCTCTCTCTCCCTCTGCCCCTTTCCCCCGCTTGTGCGCGCGCTCTCTCTCACTCTCTCTCTCTAAAACAAAAACCAACGATGCTTCTCTTCCTGAAAACACTCCCAGCCCTTCCCCCACAGACACTCCTGTGTCCTCAGTGATGTTCCTAGCTCCACACGTGGTAAGTGCAGTGGGCTGTGTGCGCTGAGGCTTTCAAACTGGCACGGAAGCCTTACTTACTGCCCGCTTTGTGCTGGTGCTCAGCTGCCTCCATGTTTTTCCGCCTTCAAAACCAATCATGAGAGACAGGCATTTAAGGCCAACTCTTAGCCAGGACCATGCACAAGCACCTAGGGAGTCAGCCTTTGCCTACTGTCCCACTCCCTGCAAATTCTGATCCATGTCTGGGGCAGGGCCTGGAGATCTGAGTATATGAAGGTCTCAACCAAGTCCTTCTGATGCTCAGATGGGTGGGGGGTCGGGGAGGCAGAATACAGTGAATTTTCGGGTTTTTCTGGGCGAATCTTATTTGCTCTTTATCTAGCTTCCCTAGATCTCGAGTCTGGGATCTAGATATTCTGTGTATCTGCTGCTGAGTAATTTAACCTTGAGCTTGATGGCTAAGAAATGGGCAGTATTGCACTTTTCAGTTAGGTGCATTTGTTATTACCTTGATAAATGTAAACAGATGGCCTGGAAATTTGGTAAAGCTCCTTTTCAGTAAAGAGTGCTGGAACTAGCATCCCACAAATCAGGGTTTCTTGATATAGAGCTGATGGGTGGGCTGTTGGCATTCCCATGTGCAGAACTGTGCGGGTGTGTTTGCCAGAGGGAATTCTTTAGCTTTAGAAAGAACTGAAAGAGGGCCACTGACTTTAATAAAACAGCACTTTAGTCGTTACAGAATCTCAGAAGGCAACCAGGAATAGTGATAGGACACACACAGCCTCTATCCCACTGCCCTGAGACTTGTCCTGACACATTGTGACCAGGTGGTGGCAGGGTGCTAGGTTGGTTGTGGAGAGTTCTGGAAACTCCACCTCACCGTCCAACTTTGTGTGTGCCCTTTTTCAGGAGGACGAGTTCTTTGACTCCGGGAGGCAGAGAGGTAGGCATCGCTCCATGTCCCTCTGAGCTTTGCTGTGACTGCCCGGCTCCTGGCCAGGCTGGACTTCTGAGCAAGCCCAGGGCCTGGATGGAGGGCCTGGCGGCTCAGGGCAGAAGAGGGGCCGTGGCCACCGGGTGGGCCTTGGCCATGGTGCTCACCCCCAGGCTTTGCTCCAGTGCTTAGAGCAGCACTTGCTGGAAACAGGTCTGTCTGCCTCACTTGATACAGGCTGTCACGAGAGGGGGCAAACCTCATCTCTGAGTATGTGCAGCAGCTTGCAGTGGCAGGGAAGGGAGAGTCTCAGAAATGCAAGAAAGAAAAGAAAAGGTGCTCTCCAGCCTGTCTGCTCTGTTCCCTATTGGCCTGTTGCAGGTCCCTGTACTGTTTTTTCCTGGGCTTCTTTCTTTTCACACTTCCCTGCGTTGCCAGCCCAGCGTTGTGCTCTCAGCCTCTGTGGTGGGCATGCTGGCGGCAGCAGCACACATGGCTGTGTGGGACTGAGTTCAGACACCTTCCTGGGTTGGGAGCTGGGGGTGGGGGGTGGGGAAGGGGAGGGCCTGTCACGTGCACCCAAGCCCGGGTCCTCCAGAGAGATTCCCTGCTCAGCAGGTCTCATCAGTGCTATTGTGGGAGACCGAAGAGTCTCAAGTAAGTGGCAAGAGCAGAGCAAGGTTCAACCCTTTCAGGGGGGGTGTGGAGAAGCAGCCTGAGACACCGTGGCCTTGATCTTGCCATTTGTTTCTTTTCCTGTTCCCATTGGTCTGTCCATAGCTGGTTTTCCCCAAGAATCACAGGCTGGCTCCTTTGTGGCTCTGCTGCCATAAATCTGCAGGCCCCTGGCTTAGATGCTCCTTCTATGTGTTTAGACTTGGCCAACCCTCTGAGGCCCTCCCACATTGTTTATTGAAGTGATTACTCCTATGGCTTGGGACCACACAGCAGTACGCAGCTCATGCAGCAGGGTAAATGCTAAAGCAAAGGTGACATGTTTATTGCGCGCAGGTCCTGCTACCTACCCGGGATGACTTTGCTATTAAACAACAGTAATAGTTTCAGGCAGTGACCTCTTGCCAAAAATCCCACACGCCCTTTTGAGAGGCTTCTGAGCAGCGCACGCCGGTCGCCATCTTCGTGGGACAGTCTCGTGACTGGCATCAGGGGTAGGGGTTACAGTTCAGATGCTTATCCAACCTTTTTTCAGTGTCTGGCCCTGGCCCTGAGCCATGGTGACCTGGCCTGGCCTCGCTTCACACCGGGACGCTGGGCTGCACAGCGCTCAGAGGAGCCTCTGCGCTGGCCCCAGGGGACGGACGGAGGACCAATTGGTCTCTTCCCACTTTTGTTTCTAGGACTGCTTCCCTCGTAGCCCTGGGAAAGCCCTAGATGGACGGTTTTTGTGAGTGGAAGATAGAGTTCGGGCCAGCAAGGACTGTCAGACCTGCTGAGGCCCTAGTTCAGAGGAGGCTGACGGGACAGTCGTCATGGTCCACCTAGAGGTGGGACGGAGGGCGGTAGAGCGGCTTGCTCTATTTTCTGAGGCCTTCCCGCTGCTGCCTCTTATCTGGGAAGAATCGCTTCTCTCTCTCCTTAAGTGATTTTGGGAGAAGACCGATGGCAGGGCACTGGATCAGAAAAGCAGGATAGGGAAGGACAGAGAGGGAGCAGGTGGCTGTGGTGTGAGTGGGATGGGCAGGCCGGGTCCCTGGCCCATCCCAGCCTCATCACACCATGGGGGCATGTGAGCTGACTCCCTGAGAACTCCCAAGGGTTCTCATCAAAGGCCTATCCCTGTTGGGAGCCTTTGACAGACTATTGGTGCCTCAGGGTATCCTGACCCTGCTGTGTTGGAGGTGGCAGAAGGCACGGGGTGCCTGGTGGTGGCCGAGCCATGGTCCCCATCAAGCCCTGGTGCTCAGCATCTCTGCAGGCTCCTCAGGGCGTCTCGAAGGGACTTCTCTGTTACAGGAGAGAAGGACGATGAGGATGATGAAGTAAAGAAGAGAAAGGAAAAGCAAAGGAGGAGAGACCGCATGCGAGACCGAGCGGCAGACAGGTGAGGAGGCAGGCCCGGGGGGAGGTTGGCAGGAACCTGGGCACTGGTGAGGTTCTCCTGAGCTCATCTGTCTTCACTGCACAACGCAGGAGCGGTCTGGTTTGATCTGACTGTGGTGTCTGTCAGGAAATGCCAGTGAGGTCTAGAGGAGACAAAACTTGGGAGATGCCGATGGCACTACGTTCTTGCCAGTGAGTCGCTGGCCCGCATGTGTCCAGCAGGGGGCGCTATTGCTCTCCTGCCGACCCGTAGGGAGTTTCCCAGTCCACGGCTTGTATCTGTCACCCCAGACAGGTGAACTTCAGCAGAGCTGCTAAGAAGGTGCTTTGGGTGTCTTGACCAAATCCCGACCGCCTCTGGAGTTCGGCATGGCAATTGTATACGTTTAGGTGCTACTTTACAAATTTAGTCTCTAGGTATAAAAAGAATTGCAAAAGTGCGAAGGGTGTTGGTGTGACCACACCATGTGCCTCTCTGCCTTTTCAGTGATCAGGTGGCTGCTGACTAGAAATGGAAACCACTGGTGGCCTTGTGAGTGCTTGGTTGCTCAGGCCTTGACTGCTCGCGGCTGTTTCTCTACACACAGGCTCTCTGTATGACCTGATGGGGAATCCTTTATGGCTCAAATGGGGTGGTGCTTTTCCTGTGCAGAGAAGTGCAAAACAGATGTTAGCAAAAGAGCTAACTGTAGAGGCAGGAAAGCCAGGAACTGGAAAGTAGGCACTTCCAAGTGTTAAACAGAAATTCATCGAAACATTTGTTTTTGTTTTTGTTTTTAGTTTTTTAAGTTTATTTACTTATTTTGGGAGTGAGCAAGCAGGGAAGGGGCAGAGAGAGGGAGAGAGAGAATCCCAAACAGGCTCTGTACCATTAGCACGGAGCCCAATGTGGGGCTCAAACTCATGAACCAGGAGATCGCGACCTGAGCCGAAATCAGGAGTCGGGCAATTAACCAACTGAGCCACCCAGGCGTCCCTGAAATGCTTGTTTGTAAATGAATAAGTAACGAACGATGGCTAGATCAGGTCTATTTCCATACTGTATGAGAACGGAGATGACATTTTCTCCAGAAGGAATCTTTAGACTCCACCCTAGTGACAGAGGGTCCTCAAAGAGACTTGGAGAAATAGTCACAAGGAAGCGTGAACCCTGTATTTATTTGGTAGCTTCCTGAGAGTTGTACGCATTCGTACACATAGGGCCCCAGAACTTTTTCTGTGCACTCCTCCAATGAGAGTATGTGCAAAAGTAAATGTCATATCTTGTCCAGAGAGGAGAAGCCTGCCATCGGGGGCCGGCAGCAGTCTGAGTTGGTAGATGAGGACTCCTGAGTGCCACCGGGTCCATGCTATTACCCCATGTGCGCCAGGGCCTCCTGGGCAGAGCCGAGGGAAGCAGCGCCCTGCTCTGGGGGCATAGGGCTCTGCAAGCTGCTCTCCTCTTGCCTATAGCATGACTGCATTTGTGAGATTTTGAAAGCAGGCAACAAAGAAAGGTGGTTTTAGCTGTAAAATTTGATATGACAGGCCTTTACATTGAGTCCCATGGGAAAACTTATCTTGGGTTTTATAGGTTTTAAATTGTGTAAGGTCTTCCAGGAATACCCCCTAATGGAGGTTACCTCAGGGGTGCCAGGGTGGCTCAGTCCATTGGGCATCCGACTTTAGCTCAGGTCATGATCTCGAGGTTCGTGGGTTGGAGCCCCACTTCGGGCTCTGTGCTGACAGCTCAGAGCCTGGAGCCTTCTTTGGATTCTGTGTCTCCCTCTGTCTCCCTGCCCCTCCCCTGCTCATGTCCATTCTCTCGAAAATAAACATTAAAAAGAGTATACAGCGGTGCCTGGGTGGCTCAGTGGTTGGGCATCTGACTTCGGCTTAGGTCATAATCTCGCAGTTCATGGGTTCAAGCCCCACGTTGGGTTCTGTGCTGACAGCTCAGAGACTGGAGCCTGCTTCGGATTCTGTGTCTCCCTCTCTCTGCCCCTCCCCCAATCAATGAGCTTGCTTGCGTGCTCTCTCTCAAAGATAAACATGTAAAACAATGTTTTTAAATGAGGTTATCTCATGTTATTCTGGTGGCTGCAGAAAGAAGTTATGGAATTACTATGCCCCCCCAGAGCAGTGGTCTGGAGGCTTTTAGAGAGTCCACAGTTTTGGAAAATCTCCACCTTAGGGTGCTCTCTTAGGGGCCTTTGGGCCCAGCAGACTGGAATGGTGCATGAATCACCTCCCTGAACTACTCGCAAGGTTTTACTCCCATTCTTGACATGGGGAAACCTGGGGTAATGGCTACTCTGATGCCCTGTGTGAAGTTAGAAGTCTTGGTATAGAAATTGCTTTCCCATTTCCATTGCAGTTCTGACTGGAGGTGAACTGATTGCATCATTGCTCTTTTCGTCTTCCCTCTCCAGGATTCAGTTCGCCTGTTCTGTGTGCAAGTTTCGTAGCTTTGAAGAAGATGAAATCCAGAAGCATCTACAAAGCAAATTTCACAAAGAGACACTGAGGTTTATAAGTACCAAACTCCCTGACAAGACCGTACAGTTCCTCCAGGTAAAGCACACTTGGTGTCCATCACAGTGTTTCCTGATGGGCCTGCCGGAGTCGGGTCCCTCACGGAGAAGGGACGGGGAAGGGAAGTATGAGGCCTGGGCTTTCCAGAATAACAGCGTACAAGTCCCAGGTCTGAGGGAGAGCCGAGTGCTCTGGCCATTGTAGTTCCCTCGAGCTGCTCGGAGAGCCATCTCCCCGTCCCGGGGTGGCTGAGACAGGGCTGTCCTCCTCCAGGGGCTTGGCAGCCGCCCTCAGTGAGCTGCCTCTGGTGCGGCCGGGAGACAGGCAGACACAGCGCCCTTCCATTTCATTCGGTGCCATCTTCTCTAGGAGTACATCGTAAACAGGAATAAGAAAATTGAGAAGCGGCGTCAGGAGCTGATGGAGAAGGAAAGCACAAAACCCAAACCAGACCCTTTCAAAGGTGAGTCATGGTCTTGGGGCGCGCGGCTGGGTGCAAAGCCAGCCCGTTGTAGGGTTGCTGAGCATGTGACCTGAGGACCCTCGGGTGGGACACCTAGCAATGGAAAGAAGCCCTTCAGTGTGTCTAATGAAGGTCACTTTACTGGTGGCTTTTCGGAGTGCTACTACGCCCCCTGATGTTTCTTCGTCCTTTGTATGAAATGACCAGATGGATGAAAAAAGTTGAGTAAAATTGCCCAGTGCAGATGTGCTTCCATCTGCACCCTCCTGCTAGAGGGCGGGTGTTGCCTGTCACAGATTTCTGCCCTAACCCGATCCTTGGGGACGAACCCACCAGGACAAAACGTGGGCCCTGTTGGGGAGCAGGAGGACAGTATCACCTGATGCTGTCCCAAATTGCACCAGACTTGGGTTGTACCCATAGGGATCGGCCAGGAGCACTTTTTCAAGAAGATAGAGGCGGCTCACTGCCTGGCTTGTGACATGCTGATCCCCGCGCAGCATCAGCTCCTCCAGCGGCACCTGCACTCGGTTGACCACAATCACAACCGCAGGGTGAGTCCCCTCCTCGTGCCGAGCCAGCCGAGCCTTTCCAGGCTGCCACCGGTGGGACACGGGGCCTTCTGTGTCTTGTGGGGAATGCGAGCATCTTGAGGAGCTTTTTAACATACTCTGTTGAGTCTGTCATTTCGTCAGTGGATTGTAAGACACGTCCGAATTTCTGTTAAAATGTGAGAAAATGTGTTACTTAATAGACTTCAGTAGAGGAGGTGAAATTCTCCTGGTTGAGAATGTTCCCTGTAAGCCACACAGGTAAATTTCCTAGTTGTTGACAAACCAGATTTCCTATAAGCTGAGGCTGAGGGCCATTCAGAGCACAGTGGCCTGGGGGGCCCAGAGTTAAGAACGGATTGGGGCTAAACTAGCTGGTGGGGACTGAGGCTATAAACGTGTAGACCCAGGGTGTTGGCAGGTTTTTTATAAAGGGTCACGTGGCAGATACTTCCATGGGGTCTCTTGACATGTCAAGTCTGCTGCTGATGGGCACCAGCAGCCAGAGTACAGAAGTAGTGGGTGTGGCCGCATGTGGCCCCTAGGCTCACTTGCTGGCCCTGGTTTTTGTCTCTGTCCTTCGTTCACCCGACTATCAAACGGAGATGTCAGTACCTGCCTGTGCATCTCCTAGTTGATTAAAGATCATCCAGGAAACACAACACAAATAAGCAGTATCGTTTCAGTGGGCCAAGATCAAAAATAATCCAGGTGGTTGCAGAATCCCTACTTCTGCCGTTGAATTTACTCGTAAAGTCACCTTAACTCAAGAAACTGAAAAGAAAAAACTTGTCCTTTTCCCATGCTGAGTCCGCATAGCATCTGATGTGTAAATATTCTCGTTTCATGCTTGTTCGTGCACACGGTACCTGGCAGGCCCTGGTGTGTCAGTGGTGATCAGACTTTTCTACACTGTCCCAGTTCCAGTGTCTCTCCAGGGCCTTCTTTCCTTATGGGAGTCTGGCATTTTGGGACTTGCCACTTGCCACAGTGAAGAAAGATACTGGTCTTTTTCTTGTTTAGGGCTGATCCCAGGGCAACTCAGGGTAGCCTGGCTAGTTTTCTTGCTCCTTGCTGCACACCAGGTCTAAAAGTCCACGTTTGGTTCCCTTTGCAGTTGGCTGCTGAACAATTCAAGAAAACCAGTCTCCATGTGGCTAAGAGTGTTTTGAACAACAGACACATAGTGAAGATGCTGGAAAAATACCTCAAGGTTTGTGCTTAGGGGTCCAGTGTACGGGAGAAGCTTTTGGAATGGAGGATGAACTCTACAAGTGCAGAATTGCACCCAGAGTACAGTATTTAGCATTTCTAAGTCTTTTGAAGAATCAAGGGATGCCGGAAGATGTCAGGTTTGGCAATTCCACGGCGGTGGGTTTCCTGCGACCCCCCTTGCTTGCGTGGGGTCTGGGACACGGTCCTGCTTGATTTGCGCCTACAGTGGTGCTGGCTCACCATGGGAAAGCTTGAATATCCATGAAATCCTGAGCAAGTGATTGTGAGATGCTTAAGGAAGAATGCAAGTTAGATGCTAACTATCCAGGAAAAAAGCCAAAAAGAGACTTGCTGGCAGAGACAACCAACAAGAGGGAGGGGGAGGAAAGAGTTGGTGGTGCCACGACTACTGTGCCTTAGTGACCCGAGCAGAGTAATAAAAAGTCCCAGAGAGGGTGCCCCAGGGAGAGGTCCGGCTGGAAGAGCCCCTGGTTCCTCCTTGGGAAGCCCATCTGTTAAATGCTCAGCCCCAGACCTCACTGTTTGGGGCTGGCAGTTAGGCTCCAGCACAGCCTGACTGGAAGGATCTGTTTGCCCACCACTCATTTATTGAATCTGCCAGTATTGGATGCTTCGTGCTACCCAGTAAAAAGGCATCACAGAATCTAATTTTTTTATTGCATTTATTTTTTTAATCAGAGAGCACACACGTGTGCGAAGTTCGGGGAGGGAGAGGGGGAGTCTCAAGTAGGCTCCATGCACAACACAGAGCCTGACGCTGGGCTCGATCCCACAACCCTGGGATCATGACCTGAGCCGAAATCAATAGTCAACTGGACGTTCAACTGACTGAGCCACCCAGGCGCCCCAAGGCATCATAGGATCTAAATAAATAACCATGACTGGTTAGTGTTTTGTGTCATGGCTTAAACAGATTTAAAGTTTCTTGAGTCAGGTGTAGACGCAAGCTTCAAACACCATATTTTATGTATTCATATATTTAAAAGATTTTTTTTTTAAGTCATCTCTACGCCTACTGTGGGGCTTGAACTCACAACCCTGAGACCAAAAGTCGCATGCTCCACTGACTGAGCCAGCCAGGCATCCCCTAAACACCATATTTTAAAACCTATTTCCTAATCTGCCGGTGGTGACGTTTACTTTTTCTAAACTAGAGGCGGTTGTAGCATACGCTGAAAGAAGTTTGGCTTCTCAGAGTCTGACTTGGGTTCAATCCTGATTGATGCTTAATAGTCGTGTGGCCTTTGACAAGTTGCTGAGACTCATTTCCTTGTCTGTAAAATGGGGCAACTCTTATATAACCAGGGCTGTGTACTTAAACTAAAATTTGAAACTCAGCTTCCTGTTATGAGGGTTTTTTTGCTTTAATTGGGTTAAGAAATCCTAGGTCTTTTTGAACTTCACTGTTAATTATATGCTTGAATTAAAAAGTGCAAAGCCGGGGCGGGGGAGCAGTTATTGTGTTAAATATTTGTAAATACTCTCCTCTAAATTTTACAAAGCCTTTGAAGAAGGGGGAAAAGTATCTTTCAAAAACCCATTGCAGAGATTGAAATTACTAATGTTAAAACCAAGAATACCCCCTTATTCTGCTTATACCATACGCCCTAGCTAACTAAATAAGAAAATTAAAGTTAAAAGGCAAAACAGTTGTGGTGAAGCTTTTCTGGATCCATAGGCCCTGAGCACCCGTAGGATTAACCCCCCTGCTGTAGTTGAAGGCATTTCTGTTGTTGAAGGGGCATCATAAGAACCCGGACTCCTGGCCGCCTGGGCCACCTTCAGCCTTTCATCTGGACAGCTCTGTAGGCCGCATTGACCTTTTCCTCTTCTTGGCCAGGGTGAAGACCCTTTCACCAACGAAGCCGTTGATCCAGAAGTCGAAGGAGATGACAATTTAGGAGGTGAGGATAAGGAAGAGACACCTGAAGAGGTGGCTGCGGAGGTCTTAGCTGAGGTTATTACGGCAGCAGTGAGAGCCGTAGACGGGGCGGGAGCGCCTGCTCCGGAAGGCAGTGAAATGTTGGCCGAAGGGGAAGGCCCCGTGGACTCGGCGGAGGCCACTCGTGGCCCCCACTCTGAACAGCTGGGAGAAGTGGAGACACCGTGTGGCACGGCATCTGAGAAGGGCAGCGCTGAAGCAGAGGCTGGGGGTGAAGCCGCCCTGGCCAGCAATGAGGCCGCTGAGGCCAGAGGCGAAGTGGCAGCAGAGGTGGAGGGCGCCGAGGTCGTCCCTGCTCCTGCTCCTGCTCCTGCCCCGGCTGCTGCGGGAGCCAAAGAGAAGCAGACGGAGCAGACGGATGCAGAGCCCGAAGGTGACGTTCCCACAGACTGAGCCTCCTCCCCGTTTCAGGGGATGTGTTTCAGAAATGCGTTGCTCTCTCTCCTTTTGCATTGCTCTCTCTCACTGTTTGTAAGCAGTGCTAGGTGTGTTACTGGAATATGCTGGAAACTTTGGTGAAGAGACCCAGCCATTTCCTTCCAAAAAGTGTACCTCTCGGGCTTGTGTTGCAGAGTTGTCTGGCTTTCCGCCTTGGTTTAAAGGCTGCAGAAGTTGTACATTCCCCCAAGTGGCTGTGAAATCTCTCTACACTGCAGTTGGAGTAATAAAAGTTGGGTAATTAGATTTTGATGATATTTTGCTTGTTAAATACAGCAACTGGCTGAATGCCCTTTTTATTATTATTATCTTTTTTTTCTGAGAGCAGCTTAATACTAGGGTATATCTTGTTTTATAAAGGGTTTTTTGGTTTTTTTTTAAGTTTCAAGAATTTGCTTTGGCTTCAGTTTTTGACCTGCTTCGGGAGCATACCGTGTGTGGTGTGTGATCCTCACAAGATGTAGCAGAATCTTGTTAACTTGATGTTGGTTCTGTCACGTCAGTGACCTCTTCTCAAAGGCCTCATGAATCTGACAGACTGGCACCCTTGGACGCCCTCCCGCTTGCCCCTCAAGAATGAGGACATTTTGCCTAGGGCATTATTTTCCCAATCTTTAGTCTTTGGTGTATCACCTTTATAGTTTTTGTTTTGTTTTTACCTCATTTGTGTTCCACCTTTGTTACTTCAGGGTTGGGTTTTTTTTTTTTCTTCCTTTAAAGTGAGTTGCTTCTATCTACTTCAATATATTTAGAAAGAAAACTTGGTGTCACTCCCATGAATGGAAAACAAATATAAATTGCCATAGATAGATGCTATCTGTAAGAAATGAATACAGTGAAATACACACATTTCAAATACTACCCCTTTGGAGGTTTAGGGATCTGGGAAAGTTAGCCTGTGTAAAAGGGTAGGAAGTGAGTTATACTTTGATATAATCAAGAGAATTGAAAGACGCTTCCCTTTTGAAATGATACTGCTGGGCCTGTTTCCCTGCAAAGCTTTGAACTGTCTCACTCTGGGAAGCATCGGCGGGGGTGGGGGGTGGGGCGGGGCGGGGCGGGGAATTTACTAGATGGTAAAAGACTTGAGGAGCACCTGTTGTGCACAAGGTGCTAATCCCCGATAAAAGTTAAGATATGGGCCCTGCTCTCAAGGAGCTTTATTGGAGACGAGATGAATATTTATGAAAGGTCAATATAAGAACTAGAAACAAATAAATTGCTCAGTAAGCAAGAAAATGGTGTCTGAATTGTGTCTGTCATCACCACTACACAGATGTGCCTTAGTTTGTGTGTGCCCTTTGAAGTGTCTTCTCTCGAGGCAAAAAGGTTGTGGCATTGCACATCAGTAGTCTGAAAAAGGATGACAGAACGATGAAACTTCTGTTCTGCTTCTCTTGTAAAACGCACTCCACGGCCTGTCATTAAACCTATCTAAACTTCCGTGTGGTCCTTCCACGCCCACCCAGTCGTGAAGTGACATGAATCGTTTTATTCCTCAATTACACTTAAACCAGGCCCTGGTTCCCCGAGATGGGAGTAACTACTTGGATTGCAGAGAGGGATGCCCTTCTGCCCCAAGAAGACAGGAATGAACTGCAGACTTCCTCCTTTCAGTTATTTCCCACGTGCAGAGGAGAAACTGCAGGGGGAGGTTAAGTAACTTTTAGGGTCACCTACCAAACATGAAGGTACCCAAATTATGCACGGATCTGTGGGACACCACTGGCCATAAACTTGACCGAGAGTACCTTTATTAAAAAGGGTTTGGAGAATTTGGTCAACCCTGCTATTCCCAGACAGAAAGATCTTAGAAACAGCCTGATTTCAACTTCACGTCACCCCTATTGTGGGCTTGTGTGGTTTCACTGAGTTTTTATGAAATTATTTAATACAGTTGCTAATGGGTAAACAATACAGTGTAAAGAGCAAAGTGCTCATTCAGGAGTACATCAGGGGAGGCTGGCTGGCTGTTGGAAGAGCACGTGGCTCAAACCCTGGGTGCTAAGTTCGAGCCCCACCTTAGGTGTAGAGATTTCTAAGAGGATGCATAGTCATTAGTGTTACTAAGTCCCCTCCAATTAAATTTTGGACCATAAAAAAGCCATTTCTACTGCCTGACAACCTGGCTGAAAAGTGGGCCTTGCTCACATAAGTGTGGCCAGTAGTGATTAGACAGGCACAGGAAAGTTCAGGAACTAAAGAACAAACAGAAGAGCCTTTTAGCAATTGTTTGGTAGTAGCCTCCTTGGAGCACTTAGTAAACACATGGGCATGGGAAAAACCCATGGTGTGGCTTTACACTTCATAGTGGTGGCTCCTGGATCATTGAGAAAGTATGGGGCCACTTCCTTTACCTTCTACAAGGACACTGAGGCCAATGAGATTGGTTTTCCACAAGCAGACTTAGTCTACATACCTCCTCTCAAAACTATCAGGTGCAGGTATACTTTATATAGATAAATTAGAATTCAGTTTGGGGGACAATATGGTTTGGTAGGGGACAATCCACTCATGGGCGTGGGTGTCAGTTGAATGAGATAAACATTTGGCTCTATTGAAAAAGTGGTTTGAGCTCAACGTTTTTCTTTTTTAGAGGTAAAAGTCACAACAAAATGAGCCATTCACCATTTAAAAATTTTTTTAAGATTTTAACTTTTATTTCATTAAAAAAATTTTTAATGTTTATTTTTGAAGGAGAAAGAGCACGAGCAGGGGAGGGGCAGAGAGAGGGAGACACGGAATCTGAAATGGGCTCCAGGCTCAGCTGTCAGCAGAGCCTGATGCGGGGCTTGAACCCACAAACCATGAGATCAAGACCTAAGCCGAAGTGGGATGCTTGACCGACTGAGCCACCCAGGCACCCCAAATGATTTTATTTTTATAGAGCACACGCATGAACGGGGGAGACAGAATCCTAAGCAGGCTCCACGCTCTGTGCTGAGCCCCACGTGGAGCTCAATCCCACGACCCTGGGATGGTGACCTAAGTGGAAATCAAGTCGGACACAACCCACTGAGCCACCCAGGCACCCCTAAGAGATTTTATTTTTTAAAAAAGACTATTTTGAGAGTGTGTGTGCGTGCATGAGCAAGGCAGGGGCAGAGATAATGGGAGAGAGAGCATCCCAAGCAGGCTCCAGCACTGTCACCATAGAGCCCAACAAGAGGCTCAAATTCATGAACCAGATCATGACCTGAACCGAAACCAAGAGTCAGATGCTTAACTGACTGAGCCACCCAGGCACCACTAAAATATTTTAAAGTAATCTCTACACCCAATGTGAGGATGGAACTTAGATCCATGAAATCAAGAGTTGCATGCTCCACTAAGCCAGCCAGGTGCTCCTCCATTAGCCATTTTAAAGTGGACAATGTACTCCCTCTCTCAAAAAAAAAAAAAAAAAAAAAAAAAAAAAAAAGGTGCCTGCCTGGGTGGCTCAATTGTTAAGATGGACAGTGCAGTGGCATCTGGGATACTCACAATGTTGGGCAGCCATCACCTATAACTGGTTCCAAGACATTTTCCTCACCCTAAAAGGAAACTATCCCCATTCTCAATAACCCCATTCCTCCTCCCATCCCTTGACGGCCACTAATATGCTGTCTCTGGATTTATGTGGTCGGGCTATTTCACGTAGAGGGAACCATACATCACCTTTTCAGTATGACTTCTTTCACGAAGCATGTTTTTGAGGTTCCTCCATGCTGTAGCTGGTGTCAGTACATCATTCATTTTTATGGCTGAATAATATCCAGTCATCCAATAATGGACATCTAAGTTGTTTCCACATTTTGACTATTGTGAATAGTGCTGCTAGAAACTTTTTCTGTTTTTTAAAGTAGGCTCCACGCTAGGTGTGGAGCCCAATACAGGGCTTGAACTCATGACCTTGAGATCAAAACCTGGGCTGAGATCAAGAGTCGAATGCTTAGCGGAGTCCTTAGTTGGAATTAGACCTGCAAATTACAGTTGGTCAAGGCTGTGGTCTCATGTGAAGGCTTGACTATGGAAGGTTATCCCTTCAGTGTTGACAGTGTGGTGGTTAGCAGAACTAAGTTCCTTGCAGCTGCTGGACTGAGGGAAGGCTTTGGCTCCTTGCTGGCTATTGGCGAGAAGCCACCCTCAGCCTCTTGCCATATGGGCCTCTCCTATACAGCAGCTTGCTTCATCAAAATGTGCAAGCTGAGAAAGCAAAAGAGACGAACCAGATGAAAGCCAGTCTTCTGTAACCTGATCGTGAAAGTGACATCCCATCACTTTTCAGAGAATCTCTTTACTACCAGCAAATCACTAGGTCCAGCCCACACTCAAGGGGAGATTACACAAGGATGTGAACACCAGAAGGTGGGGATTCACTGGGGGCCATCTTTGAAAGTTGCCTATCACAGAATTCTATCTAAATCCAGATATAGATGCTTTTCTTATGCACATATTAAGAACGACCCATGTTCCTTGAGGAGAGGAACAGGAGATGTAGGCTTTCGGTCTTGACATGTACTTACACTGATGACAGCAGGTGGTTCCCACCAAGCTTTAAAGCAGGCCTACCCAGGGAGTCCCTGCTAAAATATGTTCCACCAGGCATCCTTCCCCAGAATAACCTGGCTTCAACCCTGGTGAAAATCGGTCAAACAAGAAACCTTCCCTTGCTCAGCCAATGCCAAAGAATTTTTTTTAGCAGCTGGAACAGCCTCACTTGGTTCAATGTCACTCATTCTGATGCCATGATGATTCCACAGGGCCTTGAACTCATGGGACTGTCAGTGGCTCGTGACTGAAATTCTACCAGCAACGCTTTTAGCTGCCTCTATGCTTTGGCATCACCAGCCTTCTGTGTGGGCCTTAAACTAGAAGGTGTCTTATGATGTTGCTCATTTCCCGGTCATACATTCAAAAGTTTGTACATTTCAACTTCATCATCTGCCTTTTCTATTTACTTCTCTTGCTCAGGCATGGTTTCTTTACATATGTATCATCCATTCTTTACTTAAAAAAGTTGAAGTACACATTGCGCATTGAACACAAAATGTGCATAAAACACAGGTACAGTTGAATGAATAACTATAAAGTTAATGCACAGTGAAGAGGAACACTTTTCCTACCTGTAAGATGAAAAAGCTCTAGAGATCTCCTATGCAATAGTGTGCTTGTAGTTAGCAATACCATATGCTTAAAAATGTAATAGGGCGCATGGCTGGCAGTCAGTAGAGCATGTGACTCTTGATCTTGGAGTCGTGAATTCGGGCCCCACATTGGGCCTAGTTTACTAAAAAAAAAAAAAGTAACAGAGTAGATCTTGTGCAGGTGAATCAGCAGGACCAGGCCAGGTCATTGATTTGGAAAATATATTAAAAAAAAAAAAACAAAAACAGAGGGGCGCCTGGGTGGTTCAGTCGGTTAAGCGTCCGACTCCGGCTCAGGTCATGATCTCGCGGTCCATGAGTTCGAGCCCCGCGTCGGGCTCTGTGCTGACGGCTCAGAGCTTGGAGCCTGTTTCAGATTCTGTGTCTCCCTCTCTCTCTGACCCTCCCCTGTTCGTACTCTGTCTCTCCCTGTCTCGAAAATAAATAAACGTTAAAAAACAAAACAAAACAACAGGGGTGCCTGGGTGGCGCAGTCGGTTGGGCGTCCGACTTCGGCCAGGTCACGATCTCGCGGTCCAGGAGTTCGAGCCCCGCGTCGGGCTCTGGGCTGATGGCTCAGAGCCTGGAGCCTGTTTCCGATTCTGTGTCTCCCTCTCTCTCTGCCCCTCCCCCGTTCATGCTCTGTCTCTCTCTGTCCCAAAAATAAATAAACGTTGAAAAAAAAAAATTAAAAAAAAACACAAAAAACAAAAAACAAAACAACAAAAAAACAATATTGCCACACCTTAGATATTGGCTGTACCCACCCACTCCCTCAGCTCTTCCAGGTGATCCTTTTGGGCAACCACTGGTGATTACTTGCTTTTCTTTATAGATTTATTTCCCCGAAATCTTTAGTCTATTCTTGTTTTAAAACTCAACATAGTGGGGTGCCTGGGTGGCTCAGTTGTTAGGCGTCTGATTTCGGCTCAGGTCATGATCTCTTGGTTCACAAGTTCAAGACCCTCGTTGGGACCTGGAGGCCTGGAGCCTGCTTTAGATTCTGTTATCTCCCTCTGTCTCTCTCAAAAATAAATATTAAAAAAAAAAAATCAGCATAGCAACAGAACCATCACATAAGCACAGAGGCCTTGCTTCTTTGATTTCCTGTTATGTTTGCAAGATTTATCCCTGTTGTCGCATGTGGCTGTGATTTGTTCATTTTCATTACATTACAATCTATGCATCCTGCCATGGGTGAACACTGACCGGGCTTGCCTTCAGAGTGGTGTCTTCGGAACAAACCCGTTCTGAACCTTCTTCAGTGTACCAGCAAGTTTCCTAGGGACTGGAATCAGTGGACCATGATGTTCAACGCAGAGCCTCAACTTCGCCCGATAAGGCCATACTGTTTTCTAAAATGACTGAACTACAGGATGGGTGGTATATGAGCACTCCTGCCAGGCTTTTCTTTCACCTCTGTATTTCTTCTTCTTGAGCAGTTTTATCCCATATACCACATCTGCATTTTCTTTACACTTTCAAACTTTTTATCACTTAAAAAAAAATTTTTTTTTAATGTGTATTTATTTTTGAGAGAGAGAGACAGACACAATGTGAGCAGGGGAGGAGCAGAAAGAGAGGGAGACAGAGAATCCCAAGCAGGCTCCAGGCTCTGAGCTGTCAGCACAGAGCCTGACGCGGGGCTCAAACTCACCAACCGCAAGATCATGACCTGAGCTGAAGTCAGATGCTTAACCAACTGAGCCACCCAGGTGCCCATCACTTACTTTTTTAATTGCAATTATATGGCTCTTCACGCTAGATCTTTCAGCATCTCATTATTTTGAGTGGGACAGTGAATGATGTTTGTCAAACACTTCAAAACTAAGCAAACACACAGCAAAATACGAATTAATGATGTACAGAAACTAAAGATTACCCTTAGGGCTATCATGCACCTGTTTGTGGCTGAAAGAACTTCAGTGCTCTATTCTGAAGCTTATTTTGTTCCTAATTTAGGAGTTAAACGTTGGCAAGCAAACTGGTGGACACATGTCATTCCATATTTGTCAAAACTCACAGAATATACAACACAAAGAGTGAGCCCTAATGTAAACTATGGACTTTAATTAATAATCACGTATCCATATTGGCTCATCGACTGTAACAAATGTACCACACTATTCATATTAATAATGGAGGAAGTCGAGAGGGGAAGTAAAGCAGTATATGGGAACTCTGTACTTTCCGCTCAATTTTAACGTAAACCTAAAACTGCTAAAAAAAAAAAAAAAAAAAAAGAATTAACAAAAAAAAATGCAAGTAGAATACCTTCTATATAAGGGTAAATAAATTTCCTAGACTCTCAAGTCTAGAGCAGGGATCAGCAGACTCGGCCTTGGGACAAATCTGGACTGCTGTCTCTTTGTACAGCCTTCCAGCAAAGAATGGTTTTTATATTTTTAAAAGGCTGAAAAAAAAAATCAAGGGCGCCTGGCTGGCTCAGTCAGTACAGCATGAGACTCTTGACCTCAGGGTTGTAAGTTTGAGCCCCCGGTTGGGTGTAGAGATTACTTAAAAAAATAAAATCGTAAAAAAAAAAAAAAAAAAAAAGAAAAAAAAATCTAAAGAATAATATTTTGCGATTCCTGAAATCTGCATGAAAACCTAATTTTATTATCCATAACATTTTATTGGGACAAAGCCACACCCATTTGCTTATATATTAACTACAGCTACTTTTTATGCTATAATGGCAGAGTTCCAAAGATTTGGCAATGGCCCACAAAGCATAGATATTGACTATTGTCAACTCCGGAGCTACAGAAAAGATGCGGGCAGTCTTCATGGAGTCAGGAGATCTGAGTTCTAAACTGTGTAAATGTGTGATCCTGAGTCATTCACCATCTCTAGGCCCTAACTATAAATTCCAGAATCTAACTTCACAGGCAAGTTCTCATTTGAAAATGGGCATGGATTCAGGCCATAACAAATTGAACACCTCCAGTTTTTCCAAAGCTGATTTGGTTTATAAATTTGTCCTTGCCTTTAAGAAAACACTCTATAGCTTATTATTTTTTATTTTTAAGCAATCTCTACACCCAACATGGGGCTTGAACCCACAACACCGAGATCAGGAGTCACATGCTCCACCGACTGAGCCAGCCAGGCACCCCTATTCTTTTTTTCTTAAATGTTTATTTATTTATTTCAAGATCGAGCGAGCATGAGCAGGGGAGGGGAAGAGAGAGAGGGAGAGAGACAAAATTCCAAGCAGGCCTCCAGGTTGTCAGCACAGAGCCCAAAGTGGGCCTTGTTCCCACAGTGAGATCATGACCTGAGTGAAAATCTAGAGTCGGACGCTTAACCGACTGAGTTACCCATGTGCCCCAGTGCCCCTACTCTTTTAATCTGGAAAAATACTGGCAGGTACGAAGAGCAAATGGTAAATGTATAGGATCTTCACTATAATACTATTATGATGAAAACTAGAAATGAATTAAATGTTAATAGGAGAATGGCTAAATAAATTATGATCAATCCATACCAGATCAGCCATCAGATAGGTATATCATCTTGGAGTTATCTCCTAATTAGGTAGATCTCAGAGTATTCATGTGGAATGGCTTCTAAGATGTATTAAATGAGAAAAAGCACATTACAAATTAACAAATACGGAATGATCTCTTTTATTTTATAACAACACAACTATTTCTACATGTCGATACATATTGATGCATAAAAAGGTCTAGATGGTGTATAAAGTTGTGGAATCACTATATTGTACATCTGAAACTAATATAACATTGTATGTCAACTATGTGGGGAAAAAAAAGCCAAACAAACAAAAAAACAAGGGGCAACTGGCTGGCTCAGTTGGTAGAGCATGTGACTCTTGATCTTGAGGTTGTGAGTTCAAGCCCCCTACATTGAGGGGTAGAGCTTACTTTTAAAAAATATATAAAATGTTGTCTCACACATACAAAAAGACCAAAAAAAACCCCTCTAGAACAGTGCTGTCCAACAGAAATATGTTACAAGTGTGTGTAACAAGTGTAATTTTGTTTTCTCGTAACCACATTAAAAAAGGTAATAGAGGGGCACCTGGGCAGCTCAGTCAGTTAAGCATCCAACTCCTGGTTTCAGCTCAGGTCATGATCTCATGAGTGGTGAATTCAACTCCAACATCGGGCTCTGTGCTGGCAGCGAGAAGCCTGATTGGGATTCTCTGTCTCCCCCCTCTCTGCCCCTCCTCTGCTCACTCTCTTTCTGTTTCTCTCAAAAATAAATAAATATTTAAAAAAAGTAAAAAGATGGGGCGCCTGGGTGGCACAGTCAGTTGGGCATCCAACTTTGGCTCAGGTCATGACCTCGTGGTTCGTGAGTTTGAGCCCCGCGTCGGGCTCTGTGCTGACAGCTCAGAGCCTGGAGCCTGCTTCAGATTCTGTGTCTCCCTCTCTCTGTGCCCCTCCCCCACTCTCTCTCTCTCTCTCTCTCTCTCTCAAAAATAAAGATTAAAAAAAATTTTTTTTAAAAAGTAAAAAGAAACTGGTAAAATTAAATTTAATAATATATTTTATTTATCCCAACATATAAAGTATTATTTCAAAAGGTAATCAAATACAAAAAATTAAAAAAATATATTTTACGTGTTTTTTTCACATTAAATCTTAAAAAAAAATTTTTTTTAATGTTTTTGAGATAGAGACAGCATGAGCGGGGGAGGGGCAGAGAGTGAGGGAGACATAGAATCTGAAGCAGGCTCCAGGCTCTGAGCTGTCAGCGCAGAGCCCGACGCCGGGCTCGAACTCACAGGCCATGAGATCACGACCTGAGCTGAAGTTGAACGCTCAACCCGCTGAGCCACCCAGGCGCCCCTCACATTAAATCTTTGAAATGCAATGTGTATTTTACACTTACAATGCATCTCAATTTGGGCCAGCTACATTTCAAGCTCTCAATAGCCTTGTGTGGTCCTATCAGACAGCACGGGTCCAATACACCTCGAAGAGATAACAGTGGTTATGCTGGTGAGGGAGGGGAAGAGATAAGAGGGATACTTAATTTTCCCTCTATATTCTTTTGTATTTTTCAGGTAAAATGGTTAAATGTGTTATTTTACTTAAAACGAGTAATACAGGGGCACCGGGGTGGCTCAGTTGGTTAAGCGCCTGACTTCTGCTCAAGTCATGTTCTCACGCTTCCTGGGTTCCAGCCTTGCATCATGCTCTGTGCTGACAGCTCAGAGCCCGGAACCTGCTTCGGATTCTGTGTCTCCCCCTCTCTGACCCTCCCCTGTTCATGCTCGGTCTCTCTGTCAAAAATAGATGAACGTTAAAAAAAGGTTTTTTTATGAATATATATATATTTTTTAATTTTTTTTCAACGTTTTTTAATTTATTTTTGGGACAGAGAGAGACAGAGCATGAACGGGGGAGGGGCAGAGAGAGAGGGAGACACAGAATCGGAAACAGGCTCCAGGCTCTGAGCCGTCAGCCCAGAGCCCGACGCGGGGCTCGAACTCACGGACCGCGAGATCGTGACCTGGCTGAAGCCGGACGCTTAACCGACTGCGCCACCCAGGCGCCCCAATGAATATATATTTAAAGCCATGCAGAATTATAGTATGTACTTCATGGCTCATTCCTTAATATTTTTATTAATCTCTTCTGGTTTTTAATACTGCAAACACAGGAATAACAAGAGAAAAAAATAAGAACTTATTCAAAATGTGAACTATTAAAAACAAAATTTGTTATTAACCTAACTTAACTGGATAAATATTTTCTGAGTTTAAGATCCCTGTGAGGAGTTAGGCTCTGCACTATGGAAGACAAAAAGAATAGGACATTGTTGTTTTAAAAGCTTTTGGAATTGCCTTTGTAGTTGGTATATTCTGTCTAAAATGACGTGTGATTGTAGAGTAAAACAAAAAATTTTATGTGACTGGCAGCTCCAAATTACTTCCAAAAACATCATCAGAAACAAAAATAGTGCAAGAAGACAACTATGGGAAGGGCAGCTTAAAATGGATATGTTCTAGTCTTCTTTAAAAAAAAAAAAAGTTGTTATTCCATATTCACATAGCCCTGCACACCTTCGTATTCTTTTTCCCTTTCTGATTCTCTTCCACAAATTGTTGAGCGGGCAAAATAAGGAGCCAGAAGTTATTCACAAACTTCGATATTCTGTAATACATAATTAGAAGGAAACTAATAAATCAGTTGCGGTCACTTCCTTTATTTCTTGCACTTAATTATTCGTTATCTTATGCTTTGCTAAAATAACGGATGCAATTAAGTCCTTACTTTGCCCGGGACCCAACAGTGATTTATGATTGACCTTGAAGCGTGAGCAAACACTACGACGGAAACAAAACTACTTGCTATTCTGTATTAATATATTCTGAAAGAAGGGGCTGTCGGGGAATTTTTGGACTTTTTTACAGAACAGCATTTGCTATTTCTAAAAGAGGGGGAATAAAAACGCTAAAAGAGTGACGCTAAGGGCAAAAGGGAAAGGCTTTGCTTTCCCGTTTGAAAAATTTCACAGGATCATCATTTTATTTATTTTTTAATTAATTAATTTTTTTCAGTAAGCTCTCCGCCCAACGTGGGGCTCGAACTCACGACCCCGAGACCGAGAGTCCCACGCTCCACCGACTGTGCCGGCAAGGCATCCCCAGAATCCTCTTTAAAGCGCAAGCGACCTAACCCTTATCCCCCCACCCCACCCCCTGCCCCGGCCCTGTGGAGCGGACTTGCTCTGCGAGTATCCAGGCCCGGCTGGGGAGGAGGGGGGCGGCTGGAGGGACAGCGCTCCCGGCCCCTCGGACGCCAGCAGCGGCGGGCGGGGACACACGCAGCCGCGGCCTCGCGCACCGTCACCTCCGCCCTCCCCCTCCGACCGGCGCCCGCACCCCCGCCGCGGCTCGCGGACCGAAGGGTCCCAACCTCGCTCAACACACTGCCCCCTTCCCACCCGGGGAAGGGGGCCCTACTCGGCCTCTGCCACGAGTCTCTAGGGTCGTTCCACACCTTCCTCCCTCTCGCCGAGGGTCGCATCAGCAGACCTTTCTTAAATTTTGTTCGTCTCTCTCTGCCTTCAGATCTTCTCAGACCCAGCCTTCAGCCTGAGGGGTCTCCCCTCGGTCCTCTCCCTCGGTCTGCCGAATCCCTGCACCCTCCCCCCCGAGGGGTTCCCCCCCTACCCCGGGCGCCCCGCCCCACCTCCACTCACCTCGCGCCCGCCAGCTCTCCCGAGCTCGCTGGCGCCGGGCGCGGTCGCGGGACGCGCACGCCGGGCGGCGGCGGGGGGCCGCGCGCGCAGCGTACGCGGTGACGTCAGTGCGCTGGCGGCGGCGGCGGCGGCGGCGGCGGCGGCGGCGGCGGCGGCGGCGGCAGGGCTGTTTGTTCTGCTCTCCCGCAGCCGAGGAGCCGAAGCGGTGGCTGCGGCGGCAGCGGCTGCCGGCAGTGCCCGCAGGCGAGCGGGGCCTGTGAGCGCGGCGGAGCGGCGGGCGCGGCGGGCGGGCCCCGGCGCCGCGCAGGCAGCCCGAAGAAGAGGGGGCGGCGGCAGCGGGCGGCCGGCGGGGGCGGCGTGCGGCCTAGCGTCTCAGGTGAGGACCGGTGCCCTTCGGGGCGGCGGGCGGCGCGGGGCGGCCGGTGGGGACCCGCGGCGCGGCCCGCGTAACCTGCATTGCGTAATGGGGCCGGTGCGCCAGCACCTACGCCATCGGCGCGGCGCGGGGGCGGGGAGGCCGGGGCGACGCGGGCTCGGGCCTGCGGGCCTCCCGCGTCCGCGCGCCGTGCCGCTTGCGCCCGGCCGGGGCCGCCTGCGCCGTTGGCGTCGGAGTGGCCGGGTCGCTCGCGGGTGCTCGGTCGTTGGCGCCGCCGCCCCCCGGCTTGGGCCGGCCGGCGGGGCGGGGGCGCGGGTGGGGGGCGCGGGCGCCGCGGCGGGGCGGGTGGCCGGGGGCGGGCGGGGGGCGGGCCGAAGCGCCCGGCACTTCCTGCCGCCGCCATTTTGTCAAGTGAGGAGGAGGAGGAGGAGGAGGAGGAAGCGGCCGCCGCGGGCTCCGCGGCGCGCCCGGCCCCGGTAAGTCCGGGCCCGGCGTGGTGGCCACGGGCGCCGTTGTCCCCATCCGCGGTCCCCCGGGGCTGGCTCGGCCGCTGCCCGGGCGCTCACGTGGGCCGGGCTCAGCGCGCGCTCCCCTGTCGCCTGGGTCCTCCTGCCCGAGCTGGGGCAGCGCGCCCCCGCCCCCATTTCCTCGCCTTCCCGGCGGTCCCCGGAGCTCTGCGGAGAATGGGTCTGGTCCCCAGGGGGAGGGAGGAGGCTGCCGCGGCACGCCTGCCGGGAGACACCCCCGGGGGTGGGAGCGGTGCTGTGTGGGGCGAGCCTGACCCCCTTTACCTACCCACTCCCAGCCTGGCAGCCGTGCGCTGGGCGCTTTGTTTTGCTCGGTCGATGCTCGCTGGCGTCCTTGCCACGGCCTCTTCTGTTCGTTGTGTTGTCTGGGGTGGTGGTTTGGGGTGGGGATGTGGGGGAGTTGTGATTCAGCGAAATAAAACGACACAGGCCCCCCCCCCCCAAAAAAAAAAAAAAAAAAAAACGGAAACAGCACAACTTCACCCGGCTGCCCCCAAGGCCCGGCCTTGGATGAAAATGGGAAATCCCAGTTTGGTATAGTGGACAGTGTAAATACTTGCATTCAGGCCCGTGGATGAGTCATGTGCTTTTGCTAAGTGGCTGACCTCCCATTTACTCAGGACCACAGCATTGTTTTTTGAAATATTATTTTTATTTTTCACTCCGTGTTTTCTGCAACCTGGTGAGGTGTGTGGTCTTGGTCTTTGGGTTCAATTTGGTGTGTGTGTTTTGGATGCAAGAAGTGACCTCTTGGAGTCTGTGCTTTCTGAGAATTGAAGTGTCTTTGCTTCCCTTTGGGAGGGCTCTACCTGTCCGTGTTTACAAAAACCAAGTCTCTGTGCCTGTAAGTCAGTGGCTCTTTGGTGGTGTAATAATGGTTGGGAGATTTTTATGAATGGGGCTGTCAAGTTCCCTAAGTTGTTAGTCCTTAGAGTTTGTAGTCTGTTAGTGGTAAAGCTATACTCGACAGGATTTATGAATGTTTTCAGTTCTAAGTGGGTTTTGGGTGGTGGTACAGTCTGTTTTATGATCTCGCCAGTAACTTAATAAAGCATTCCTCCTCTCAGTTTAATTTGGGTAGGGATTATCTTTCCTTCAAGGTATTACAGATAACCAAGCTCTTCTCCCCCAAAACTTCAACGTGAGGAAGATAAACCTGTCAGATGGTTCCCATTGACTAAGTCCAGAAGGAAAAGCGTGATCTGAAACAAAATGCATTGCTCCTCTGTTATCCACCATACCCCTTTCCGTGGTAGGAAACATAGTATCCAAGAGGTCAAGCTGTGGAGAAAAGCACTTAAGTTCATTTTAGTTGGTTTTAACTGGAAGGAAATGATCCCACCTCTGTGTGTCTAGCTAGAATTCAGCACAGCCAATTTGCTGAAGAGGAGGAGCTCTGCCTACAGATGAACGTTCGAACTTGAAAGGGGCTACATATTAAGGACAGGTTGGCTGTTCTAGGGTGCTAGTATGGCTAGCTTCTCTAGCTTGGATGGGGATAAGGAGAAAAAAACTGCTGGAGAATTGCAAGAGAATTGCAAGAGAATTGGCGGCTGCTTTGTAAAATTGCCACTGAATTATTGAATTGTTCAAAGGAATTTAGACTTTGTTTCCAAAAGTTACTCTTTTGAGCCAGTTGTTGTGATCTTTGTACTAAATTGCACTTTCGTTTTTGAAGGTTGGGGGGGATGCAATATTTTTCTGTTACACAATTCAGGTTATTGAATGACTTGAGATTTACAGACCTAGAAGATTGGAGTCCTTGTTCTTAATTTAAAGTAAAAACCGTTTGGTACATCAATGATTTGTAGACTCTGGGCTGTTAAATCCTTTGACAACCCGCTGTCATGTGTCAATTGTAAAGTGTTTCAATTTTCGATTTTGAATGAACTTACAAAGTAGATGTTTGTCTTTATGTTCCTGGCAAATGTATAAGAAGGAAAGGAAAGCTTGACATTGGAAAGTGCTACTAATATTTCATAGATCTTTGTGAGTTTTGCTGGTTCGCAAAGACTGCGCGTTTGCAAGGTGAGAATTGTGGGGATTCTTTGCAGATGCTGACAGTTCGTTTTTAATTCATTAGACATGAGTTTGTAAAAATAAAATTTTAAGTTATTTTAATTTTTTACTGGAATGTGAGTTCCATGCGGGCAGGGTTTTGTTTGCTTGGTTTTACCTATTTTAAGTCCCTATTGTATTCTCAGGGCCTAGAAGAGGACCTAAAATATTCTTAGAGTGAACAAACTGGAAAGATAAGTGAGCAAGAATTTGGCATGTCCAGGGGCTCCTCAGTAGCTCACTCAATTAAGTGTCTGACTTCGGCTCAGGTCATGATCTCACGGTTTGTGGGTTCGAGCCCTCCGTCAGGCTCTGTGATGACATCTCAGGGCCTGGAGCCTGCTTGGGATTCTGCGTCTTCCTCTCCCTCTGCCCCTCCCCTGCTTGCACTCTGTCTCTCTCACTCTGTCTCTCTCAAAAATAAATAAACTTTTTTTAAAAAATTAAAAAAAAAAAGAATTTGGCATGTCCTTAATACCAAATGCAAGTAATTCCTTTTAATATCGTTAGGAGGGGATATAGTTGGTCAGTAGTGATTTGCAAGGAATGTGAATTTTAACTATGATGTTAAGGTCCAGAAATTGCAGTAAACTTGCTTATGGTCCAAGCAGTGTGGCATGCAGTTGCTTCTGTGCACTGTCTACTGTACATTTCCCACTTAGTTTGAAATGTGGTGAGTGGGTTTGGGCTGTGGTTCAGCATTGGCCTGGGAAAAGTATTTTTAAGAGGGACATGAAGTGGGTAATAAACGTGTATGGGTAGCATTTCTTAATGTGACTCTCATGTTTTTAATAAAAACTTGATTTGTGCGCGTGTTAAACATTGAGTCTTTTTTTGTTGTTTTTGTTTTGTTTTTGTAATATTCGGGTTTCATGTGTATATAATTGCCCAATCAGTTTCAAGTGATTAGTTCCCGAGCTCATACTATATTCACGGGGGAAACAAAAAGTGAGTTTTCTTTGGTAGGTTCATGTTTTGATGTATTCATTCCCCAACATTTTATTGAGTATAAACTGTATATAACTTGAGCATTACACTATTATTGTAAAATCCCACCAATCTCTTTCTTTTTTTTTAAGTTTATTTATTTATTTTGAAAGAGAAAGAACACAAACGGAAAAGGGGCAGAGAGAGAGAATCCCAGCAGGCTCTGTGCTGTCGGCACAGAGCCCAACGCAGAGCTGGAACTCACAAACTGTGAGATCATGATCTGAGCCGAAATCCAGAGTTGGATGCTTAACCTACTGAGCCACCCAGGTGCCCCTTTAAAGAAAGAACCGCTTTGTTGAGATACAATTCACACACGTTACAGTTCCCTGGTTTAAAGTGCACATTTCAATAGTTCCTAGTATATTCAGAGTTGTGCACCGATCACCACAACCAATGTTAGAACATTTGCATCTGTCCCAAAAGAAACCCCTATACATTAGCAGTCACTCTCCATCCATCCCTCCCCCCCTCCCCCCCAACACGTGGCAACCACTAATCTATTTTCTGTTTCTATGAATTTGTGTATCCTGCATATTTCAAAAATCATACAATATGTAGCCTTTCATGTCTGACCTCTGAGTATAACGTTTTCGTGCTTTGTGCTACAGCACGAATCACTGTTTCATTCCTTTTGTTACTGAATGATATTCCATTATGTGAATACATGCCACGTTTTGTTTATCCATTCAGTAGTTGGTGGATATTTGGGTTGTTTCCACTTTGGCTGTTGTGAATGGTGCTGCTGTGAACATTCACGCACAAGATTCTGTGCAGACGTGTGTATTTTCTCTGGGGTAGCTACTTAACGAGTGTAATTGCTGGTCATGGTAACTGTTTGAGGGTGTGCAATGACTTTTTAACTGCCTTGATTTTCTAGTGCTTTCACAAGGGGTTAAAAGAAAAGCTTAATGGGTTATGGGTGTACCCATTACAAAAAAAATGAGGGAATGGAAGTGCAAGGATGTCTGCATGTTGCATGTAGTACAGCCTGCCTAGTTTGATCCCAACTTAGTTTTTAAAAATTGCACATTCTTAGAGAACAGTTTAAAATGCTGGTAAGGCACAGAAAACCATTTGGAAGATGAACCCCAAACTTGTGTTGAAAAGGGTAACTGTTAAAACCCTTAAAATTTCTTTTTCAGTCTAAATAGGCTACAACTTCTCAAACTGCATGCGCACATCTAGCTTAAATCATGGGATATATTCTCTTCTAAAGAAATAGATGAAGTCCATTGTCACAGGGCAAACAGCCATCTGTCCAATTCTTGACTGAACCCTGAAAGGGAATAGCAGTGATTGGTTTATGTCATTTGAAAATGAGATTGTGAGATTTGTTTTTTCTTTAAGCAAAAACAAAGTAGTTCGTGGTCATTTGAAATAATTTGAAAAATAACAATGTTAACGTTAGATGTCAAAAACTGTCCTTTACCCTCATTTTTATTTCAGTTTTTCGTGTTAGTAACAAAATTGATTATACTCTTAAGTTTTCAAAAAACATTACGTTGTGAACATTTCCAGAATGTTCTATTTAAATAGTTGCCTAAATTTTATCATATGAATGTACCATAATTCTATTTTTAGACCTTGTCTTCAGGTTTCCTCCTTTTTTCATGTCTAGAGAGGGAATCACTGGATCAGAGGGTGTGCATTCTTTCAAACTTGATACAAATCCGTTTTCCAGAAAAGTTCCATGAATGTCCCATTTCTCCAATCACAGTTTGACACAGGGTCTTGTTTATTTATTTTACTTTTTAAGTTTATTTTTGAAAGAGAGAGAGAGCAGGGAAGGGGCAGAGAGAGAGGGAGACAATCCCAAGCAGGCTCCACACTGTCAGCACGGAGCCTGATGTGGGGCTCGAACTCACAGAATTATGAGATCATAACCTAGGCTGAAATCAAGAGTTGGACGCTTAACAACTGTGCCACCCAGGTGCCCCAACAGAGTCTTGTTTATAAGGCTGAGTTTTGGTTTTTTGTTTTTTAACGTCCCCCCTCCCCCGCAAAAAGCAATTGGGTAAAAACAGAGTGTCCTCTTTGGTGTGTTCTGAAGGCATCTGAGAAGCAGATGTGTCTTGACATCTTGCTTTTTGACCTTTCTACTCTCTCCTGTTAGACTTGGACTTTGTTTCCTGAAATCAAGCCCTCAGAATTCCTAATCCTGTGATAGGAGCCTAGTGTTATCTGAATACTCTGGGGAAGGGTGACTGGAAAGGGCTTAAGCAGCCTGTTGGCGTCCAGTCCTGTCTCATTTTTGTTGGCCCACTCCAAAGACTGATACCACAAGCGTGTCACAGACGCCAGTTTGAATCCTGGCCCTGCTGCCAGGATTTCAACCTGTCTCAGCCTCCTGCAAATTTCACCTGCCCATTTTTCAGTTTAGAGTAAGATGAGGCTGTGCCCTCTCTCGGGTAGCTACTACGCCCTTGCTGTCATTGCCCAGGGGGAAGAACAGAAGTGCGGAGAGGCAGCCAGGTCTGAGAGTAGAATGCCAGAGGGCCGCGAAGGTGTAGCAGCCGGCACTTCGGGATATTGTGCCGCCAGGTGCCTTCTAGATGTGCCCCCTCTCCCCCCAGCCTTGTTGTGTCTTCCGAATTGAATTCTGAGTGGAGATCATTTGGAGAAGGTGATTTCAAGTGAGGGTTGGATTTTTTGTTTTGGTTGGTTTTTTTTTTTGTTGTTCGTTTGTTTTTTTTTTAAGTGAGGATTTGTTTTTATCTGATACTGAGATTAAAAGTGGTGGTAATGGGATTAGGGGAAGTTCAGCTCTGAGGGCATTCACTCTGTGGTGTTGGCTGCAGCGTTTGGGGAAATGATCCAGCCGGGAAAGGTAATGTGTGTTCTTGGGCCTAAAATGTAACTTTTCTATTTCATTAAAAATGGGTTATGTGAGTAAAGGCAGTGGCCAGGGTGCCAGAAGTCGCTGGTGGACTAAAATTTTTCTAGAGCATAAGCACAGCATCTCTCCCTACCTTCTTTGCCCCCTTTGGCCCTAATTTGAATTATGTTGACATCTGAGCTTGAAAAAAGGATTCTGGTCTCCAGGAAGGTTTGTGTCACAAGTTGGGATCTCCCTGGAAGAGAGGCAGGCAGCTGGATGGACCAGGCAAGTGGAGTTCTGGATGGAAAGCTACAGTCCTGCTACTTTGGGCCTTGTTGACCACAAGAACTAGTTGATGTCAGTCACCCTTCCTGGGGACCATCAGGATCCAGTATCACATGGGGTGTTTTTTGTTTGTGTTAAACTCACCTGGAGAATATCTTTCAGAAATCAGCCAAATCTGAGCATTTGACTGCAAATTAAGGGTACTGGGATGAATATGTCATTTCTCTCTCTTTTTAAATTTTATTTCTTTTGAGAAAGAGAACACAAGCGGGGGAGGGGCAGAGAGAGAGGAGAGGAAAGGAGAGGAGAGGAGAGAGAGAATCCCAAGCAGGCTCCTCACTGTGAGTGCAGAGCCCCCCGATGTGGGGCTCAATGTCAGGAACTGTGAGATCATGACCTGAGCCGAAACCCAAGTAGATACTTAATTGACTGAGCTCCCCGGGCGCCCTTCCCCCCATTTTTTCCTTTTGAACTGTGACATAATTACGAAGACTTTTTATAGTTCATTCTAGGTATAGGCTATTCTGTGATCTTTTTCTTGGAGAAGTATTGGCCTGTTTTGCCTAATATAGGAAGTTCCAGGTCTTTGGGCTATGGAGAGCAGACTTGGTTGGAGCTGTGTCACTGAAGAGGAATAACTGTGGAGTCCACTGTCAGAGTTCAGTCCCAGCCCTGACCCCTTCTGGTCTTGACCTCGGGCAAGTTACCTAATGGTTCTAGATCTCAGTTTCCTTATTGGTAAAGTGGGGTCTGTATACCTGAGCATTGGCAGGTAGACAGAAGGTGGGGGGTGGTTAACATCTGTATTGTATTTAGATTGAGTGGGGTCTGAAGGGAGTGCTTGCTTTGTTCTGCCTGAAGGGCTTTGAGAAAAGCTGTCCAGGCTCTACTTTGCATGTGGTCACCTTCCTTGTCTTGGTGTCCACTTAAGGCTGAAACTCCTTGTTTGTTCCTTGTTGCTGTCAGGTCAAGAGGCACTGGCACACTGTGGAAGCAGTACCAGGGGAGAGGTGTTGGGCTTGGTATTATGCAATTTCCAGAAACAGGAATTAGTAATTCCCACATCCTCATGTGTGACTAATGTCCCCACTTGTCCTACCCCAGGCAATAACACATAACACATCTGTGGGCAAATTGGCCTTTGAGACTGTTTTTATTTTGTGTTCAAAGGGTGGGGGTGAGATAAATTTGGGGATTTTACATCTGAAACATTTTCATTGTTTTTTGAGGAAACATATTTGGTGGGAGCAGATTGTTACTGTGAGGGGTGAAACCGGAGAACTGAAGAACTGCAAGGAGGGTGGAACCTGCCAGTGGTGGGGGGGTGGGGGGGACGCGGGCGCGCGCACGTGCATGCACAAGAACTGGGTGCAGGGGCATGCTGTACTCACATTGGACTAGTCATGTATCCTCTCGAGACTCAATTTTTCATATATAAAATGGGGTAACAGGTTTGGGCTCCAGAGAACTTTGACCAGAATCTAGATTTTAAGAGAAAGTCACTCGTTTTATATCTGTTTTTTTTCAAACTGTGGGTAATGATGTGAACTGAAAAGGTTGCAATCATTGTTTAAGGGGGGAAAAAAAAGAAATGTTGGAAAGTGTCTCACACATTCAAGAGGATTTTATAAAACCTTTTCTTTGATTTTATGTATTGTGATGTACATGATAAAAGGTGTATGTTACTGTGGGTCATGTCAGAACAGTGTGAAATAATATTTTAGATAATATCCAATTGTAACTGTGGGTACCTTGATGGTATTTTTTTTTTAAACCTTTTTGCAGTTTGTTTCTTCATCACTTGTCCAAGGGTGACTACTGTATATGCTTTCCAGTAGCAGGTGAATTGCATTGATCTTTAGTTTCTTTTCTTCCTTGTACCACTGTTTGCTAAACGCTCTGTAGGGGGTGGAGCAGCTCTGAGAGTTGAGGAAGCATGTAGTGCTGAAGGTTGTCAGCAGACTGCAATCGGCAAAACAAGAAGGATATAGTGTTTTGTGTGTGTTGTTAAAATTCAACTGAGTAAATTTTAAAGATCTTAGTTGGCTTTATTCAATGATTCATTAATTGGGCGACATCTCATCCAGTAAATAGAAAGGCGCTCCAAAGAGCTGTATAAAATGAAAGGTTTTTATAAGTAGAAGGGGGTGGGATGAAGTTAGAAATGCAAAGAAACAGGTCGTTTTAGGCAGGGTCACCTTCCTTTGGGGGCTGGGGTCTGTTGGGCAGATGACCTCACTAGTGCTGGCCAGGTAATTCCAGATTGGTTAAAAATTCCACCTCTTGCAGAAGTTGAAACCATGATTAGGTATTAAGTCTCAGTTTGGTGACTGTGGGGCTTAACACAAGTGACTCCATTTAGGGCCTTTTGTCTCTTTAAGTGTGTAAGGCAAGCTACCTGTCCTTTATTCTCTGATACGTCCTCCCGATGTTTAAATTAAGAGGTCGGTCTCTCTCTCTCTCTCTCTCTCTCTCTGTTTTTTAAGGAAATAGTTGTATTGGTTAGGTCTTTCTGGTATAAGTAACAAACATAAAACTACTTAAAAGGGAAGTCTGTTGGGTGATGTGAACATAAGTCTGGAGTGGGTAGGGCTCAGGCACAGTCGAATCTAGGGGCTCAAACAGGGACATCAGAGCTTGTTACCTATTTCTAGTATAGTGACCTCAAGGTCAAGATTGAATCTTCCCTTGTAATGCTGTCTGATGGCAGAAGACTCTGCCTTGGATCATTTCCCGTCATTGACCATGTGCAGAATGGGAATGCCAAACAACCTTGCCTCACACATAGCACCTGTAGCCCATCTCTGTCCTCCATTTGCTCACCCCAAACAGTAGCTCCAGTAGCATCTTGCTCATCATTATGAGGTATGCTAGATGGAATACTTTGGTTGAGCAAGACGTCTATCTTTTACACTAGAAGAAGTGTGCTCCCTAACTGCAAACAGGAAATTTTGGGTGGCTGAGAGGGAAGTTAATTTTCCATACGAAGTCATAAACTAGAATCCAAGAGTGAGTTATCAGGAAAAGGGTAAAGTGAAGATGGTATTAGGGATTACGTATTCTGAATCCTTTGTTAGAGGGTAAAATGAAAGCTAGGATTTATCTTACCAGGTCCTGGGTGCAGAGGGGCTGCTGTGGGGCTGAGAGAGGAGTCAAGCCAAGTCTCGAAGTCTCTTTTGGGTGGGTGAGATGATGTGGGTTCCCAGTGGTGATTGGAGCCAGTTTGGCAGAAAAATAGTCCTCAGGAAGCACAGGGGTGAGCTGGGCTTATACCCTCGAGGAAGCACAGGGCAAGACTTGGAAAAGAGACCAGGTAGATAAATTTCAGTAAGTGCTTCCATGAATGAAATTGTAATGGAGAACGTTTCAGTAGACTGGGTTCATCTTTCATCCATGCCTGTGAAAGCTACAGTTGTAATTTTGCCATTTGCTAAGCTGTTTCTGTACTTAAGTTCATTCTTGTAAAGTCTGCTGCTTGACATTCCTCTAGCATTACAAAAAGCCTGCTCAGATTTCCATAATCAAAAACAAGTGTTAAGCATTGTTAGGGTCATCGTTTTCCTGCAGTTCTTACTGTTGGATTTATGCAGTCCTTTAAGGAGCTCAGAAATAATTGAGGATCCAGTGGCCAAGGATGAGACCAGCCCTGCCTCTCACTAGAACTTCAATTCTTAGCTTGAGGGAAGGTCAGAGGTCATCTTGAGACTGTGTCAGATGCCGTGGGTCCTTTCTCCAGGAAAAATGCACATGCATGAACATTGAACCGTTGAGGGAGACAGTTTTCAGAACCCTAAAGTCCATCCGAGGAGTATGTACTAAAGTGAATTTCCTGGATTTTACTTTGAGAATGAAAAATTTATTATTACGTTAATTGAGAGGCTCTTGGTAGTTTTGAAGACTTTTGTTTTCGCACTAGCTTGCTTTCGCAGGCATTTATAAATTTATGACTTGGAAACAACGTGGAACGCCCATTTTGGTTTGTTCTTGTAAAATCTCCCAGAGGGTTTTATAGAGCTGTCAACCTGGAGTGTCAACAGTGGTGCAAACTTCCTCGATACCCCTGTGCATCCCTCTTTTCCAGCTTGTTTTCTTTCCTGGGGATGAGGAATGTCAGAATGGGCCTATCTGTGTCTGCAGAAGAAGGGAGGTTTTTGTTCACTGAAGCTGCCGCTGTTTGTAAAACTGTCTCCAGGATTTGGTGTTGGCCTGGAGCCTTTGCTGCAGAAGGTAGCCCAGTGGGCCACTAGCCAGCCTGTCATTTGGTGGTGTTGGGTGTGGGTATACTTGGAATTATGGCTGTGGGTCCCTGTTGTGGTTTAGTGCCTCCTTTCTGCTGTGGCACATTTGTTCATGCATACACCAGAACTACATGCTGAGGGATGGCAAGGGATCATTCTTCAGCATAATATGTTCATGCTTAGGAATATGAACATGCTACTCCAGGTGGTGTGCGTGATGTCACTCTGCTGTCTCCCCAAATTCCTGCATGGTGGAAGGAATAGGAAATACAGTACCTCATAAACTTGAATAATTCATACTTCTGTAATTGGGGCAGGGTTGTCAGAGGTTGCAAAAGAACTATTACTTCTAAGAATAGTGCATATTAAGACCTCCTTTGCTCCTTAATCTCTAAAGTTTGAAGATTAATCTTGTTATGTGTTGATGGATATTTAAGCATTTACTGTTGGTGTTGGCTTTAATTAATCCCATTGCTCTGCTCACTTGTATTACAGTCTTATTGTACAGGCATGATTTTTGTTACTTGAGCAGTTTCCCCTTTCTATTCTGTAATTAAGAGAAACAAGATAGAGTACACAGAAGTTTTGTAAAAGATGGTGCCATCCATGTGTAGGTTGTTTTAATTTACAAGCTTCACTGAAAATTATTTGGCTCTCAAGTGCTTTCAGTTATTAAAAAAAACCTGCTAAGTAATAAAGTCGTGTATGTGTGTTCATTTGTTTTCCTTTTGACACTAGGAAACAATTGAGCTGACAGATTAGCTGTCTGGAAATAACACCACCTTTGTGTTCATCTATTTCAGAATCATAACACACATCTTTGTAATCCCAGGAATGCAGTTTTGAGTTACTAGTGTTGGAGCCCTCTTGAGTTGCAGCACATACAGCCTGTAGTTTAGTTTGCCCGTCCTCAGGGTCCTCTCCCAGGACATTTCTGGGCCTCTTTGCTGTGGGAACCCTGTGTGAACATCCTTCCCTTGTACGTGTGAAAGCTAAATGCCCACCCTGGCCTATGGCTCTTTCCGCTTGCCTTCCAGACCCCCACATTCCCTTTGTTCACCTTGAGATAGTGCTTTTCTTTTATCCATGACCCTTTGTGAAAAGGTTCCCTGTGACGGGATAGAACTATCTTTTCTGAATGTATGTGGGTTTTTTGTTTTTTTGTTTTACCGCTTGCCTGTTCTGAAATGGTGAAGTCAAATACGAGTCAACTGGCTGTCTTTGTCAGCCTCAGTATATGGAGCTGCAATGTGGGTCTGTTTCCCACTATTTCCCCAGACTGGGAGCTTGAGCATACATGTTTATGAGCAGTCTGTTTTAGTGGGTATTTGAGTGGCTACTATGGCCCAGGAGCTAGATTTCTAAGAAAAGCTCTATGTTTTCCTTAAGTCTTAAGAAAACAACTTTACTAATGGGGTACTGGTATCATCTTGGTTTTGTAAAAGGTAGCTGGCGCCCAGAGAGCTCAGTCACTTGAGCAGGAGTGCAAGGGCATGGAGCTGGTAAGTGGTACGCCTGGCTCTAGAGCCCACGTGTGCACACGTGCTCGCTCGCTCTCGCTCTCTCTCTCTCTCTCTCTCTTTTTGTTTTTAAGATTTAACTAATCTCTACACCCATCGTGAGGGTCGAATTTACAGCCCTGAGATCAAGAATTGCATGCTCCACCATCTGAGTCAGCCAGGCACTCCCACATGCTCCTGACTTCGTTCTACAAGCTGTGGAAGGAGGGAATCGGCCACGTTCAGATGGATGGAGTGGTAACTAACGTGCACAAGATAGATCATGGGAGTGCTCGTGAGAGGTACAGGCCAGCCACTCTGAGAAGAGAGTCCTTCCAGCTGTGAGCATAGGAAAGGAGCTGGCATTTAGGCTGGTCCATCTGTGAGACAGCTGAGGCCTGGACAGAGATTTGGACTGTTCTGCAAGCAAGCACCTGCCCCTCGGAAGCACTCACGGAGGAGGGTCACGTCAGAGGAGGGTCATTACTCTGGCTGCAGACCTCTTTTTCATCTGGATATCTGGTCATTAAATGCAGTGCCACCCTCCAGAGGAGTCTCATGAAGACATTCACATGAGTGGAATTAAACTTCACCTGCCTTGATTTGGTTTCACCTCCATTTTTTCCTTGTTACTCTAGTGAAAGTCTGTGAATTCAGACAAAGGAGTTGGGGGAGTCAGTAAGCTGGAGTAAACTTCATCTTTAGCCCATGTGCCCTGGGCTTGCTGTATCAGGGTGTGAACTGGATGATCTGCTAGGATTATGGTGAGTCTCTATCTCAAGGTGCTGCTTATTGTAGGGTGCGATTGCGTTCCAGCTCATGGGTTTTTATTTCCCACTTAGGGACTGTTGTTTAAAGGGAATTTCCTGCCTGAAGCAAACAGGCCAAATTCTGCCAGGGTGTGTGTGGGACTTACTAGATAATGGGGCACTGTGCTATATCTTTTGTGTGCAGTGAGAATTCAGTGATGAATAAAAGTGTTTCCCATGTCTGTATGCTGAGTACAATTAAATCATAACTGGGGGCAGAGTGAGGCAAGTGTTTAAGGGGGTCCTAATATGTCCAGTGGTGGGCAGTGGCCCAGTGCTAGAAAGGTGGTAATTCATTTAATAAGAGTGCCCTGAAGAAACATCATTTTACTTTTAAAACCTTTCTTTGACTTAATAAGATGACAAATGATTTTGTTGAGTAAGAGTTTGGCTCTGAGTACTGTGAGAAAAATCTAGTAAGAGAAAATGGTAGAATTGGTTAAACAGACTTCATGCAAAACTGAAAACTAGACCAGTAAGCTAGTTGGAATATGATCAGAAGGTAATAGATCTATTGGAGCAAAATTCTCCTGCTGCTTTAAAACCCCACTGTATATATGTAGGCTAAAACCCAAACCCCAATCCTGTGGTACTCTGGGCCCTACCTAGCTTCTATGACAGACTGCTGTCCCATGTCTTTGTTTTTCTAGGACCCCCCCCCCCCCACATCTTTCAGGGTCCAGTTTTGATCTTATTTTACAGTGACCTACCCCCCCCCCCCCCATGCACAGTGTGGGGCGTGAAGTACCCTGAGATCAATTCACATGCTCTACTGACTGAGCCTGGCAGGTGCCCCATGACCTTACCCAAGTTTTAAAGCAGTGCTGTCCTGTGGAACTTTCTGCAATAATGGAAAATCTTTAGTTTTTGAGTTACCCAGCATGGTAGGCACTACCCCACGTGATGAATATGCCTGCTTTGACAGGTTTTAGAGAGGATAGGCTCATTTTAGTCTCTTGGTGCTTGTGGTTGACACTGCCTTGTAGGCAGGTGGATATGTAGTGCTGGAATGCAGGGGCACGTCTAGGCTAGAAGTGGGGCTTTAGGCATTGCCAGGAGGGTGGATGAGGTCTCCTGGAGCTATGTGGAGAGAGAACGGGGTGGGGGTGGGGGGCGGCTGGGCCCGCATTTAGAGTGAGAGGGCAGTCAGGAACAGAATCCTGATTTGTGGGGACGGACAAGCACCCTGCTCCCCTCCTACAGGAGGCTGGAAGCAGAGTCCCAGCAAAGTCCCAGGCTAGAGGAAGCTAATAAGCCTGCATAGCCTAAGAACTCAGGTGGAGAATTAGCCTTCATCAGATCAGGGAAAGGGGTTTTCCTTTGAAAACTGTCCGCCATGGAGTGAACTCCAGTTACCTACGTAAGTATGGTATTCTCAATCTCTGCCCTTCTGTTTTTATAGCCTAGAAAATTCCCCACCCCTCCTTGGAATTTGCTTTATCTGGTATCTTTCATTTTATTCATTCCATACATCCCCATTTTGTGAGCAGAGCTTTTGGGGGAAGGGCTGGTGCATTTGGCCCATTATCTTTGGGTGTGGAGAATATGACCAAAGGCTCAAGCAGGGACTGAGGGCCGAGTTGTGCTTCTAGAAAGTGCCAGCGGTGGGTCTACCTGGAGTCATTCAACTGAATGAGGTGGATGAAGCCTGCCCACAGAGTTTGTGCTAGTGGGCCGCAGACCAGACCTGAAGGCCCATTGGGTTTCATTCTGTGATTACATTATGAAATGTGCAAAGCTAACATTAAATCATGGCATTTGCTTTTATTGATACTATGATTAATAGTGTTAATTGAGCGCTTAGTTTCTCTTGCATCGCATTTGACGCTTACACCAGCCCTGTGAGGGTCTTCTCTCCAGAGTTGAAGAATCTGTGGTGAAGCCATCTGCTTTTTTTCCCCCTGTTCAAAAACATAAAACTTTACCATCTTAATATTTTTAAGTATACAGTAACGTTAAGTCTGTGCATGTTGTGTAGCAGATCTCTAGAACTTTTCCATCTTGCAAAATTGAAACTATGTCCATTTAACAATTCTCACTTTTCCCCCCCTCCCTCCAGCCCCTTGGCAACCGCATACTACTTTCTATTTCTACGAGTTTGACTGTTTTAGATTGCTCACATTAAGTGGAATCGTGCAGTGTTTGTCACAAGCCTATTTCAATACTTAGCAAATGTCCTCCAGGTTCATCCATGTTGTCACATGTGAGAGGATTTACTTTCTTAAGGCAGAAAATACCCCACTGTACATAACCATATTTTCTCTATCCATTTATCTGTTAATGGACATTTGGATTGCTTCCCCTTCTTGGCTCTTGTGAATAGTGCTGCCATGAAATGAACATGGATGTGCAGGTAGCCACTTGTCTACTTTTTGAACACAATTTAGAACTTAAATAGGGAAGTCTGCTACGAAATTCCCTTGTCCTGTTTGCATGCTGCAACAGATTTGGGATTGGAGGGTTTTTATTAGGCAGATGTGAAAAGTGGGCACAAGGGTACAGGAAGGAGATGATTCAGCCGGTGGTCCCTTGTCCAGCTAGGTGTCTTTCAAGGCAGCCTAGAAGAAAGTAGGGGCTGGTTACAAATGGATTGGACCCTACCCCTTTCTGGCTTTCCAGGGTCTTATCCTGTCAGTTAGCCACAGTCTTGGCTTCTCAACCCAACCCACTCACATTTCCATGACACGTAGCTTGACTTGTGTTCTCATTTCAGCCAGTGTAATCCTGAAAAGGCTCACAGAATTCCTGTAACCTAACATTTCTCTGTGAGTTGCCTCAAAATGTGACCAAGGCAGCTTAATTTTTGAACTCCTGTAAATGGGATGGCCCTTAATAACACACGATCAGATGTAGCAGAGGTGAGAGGTGTCTCCAGCATCAGTTTTGGCAGTCTCTGCCTTTGCCTGCACTCAGTGTCCTGTGACTTATGCCTGGACATCTTGGATTGCTTCATACTCCCTCCTGCCCAGTGCAAGAAGCACCAAGTGCTGTCCTTGGAAGCAAGCACAGAGCTCAGGGATAAATAGACTAGACAGCTTGCTCCCTCAAAAGGAAGCAGCTTAGATTTTGACTTTTCCTTTTTCAGAAAATCTGGTCATATCCTTGTAAATGGGACCACCCATTCACGGACATCTCAATTTCTACTTTTTGGTTCTTTTTTATTATAATTTTTTTTAATGTTTGTTTTTGAGACAGAGGGAGACAGAACGCGAGTGGGGGAGGGGCATAGAGAGAGGGAGACACACAATCTGAAACAGGCTCCAGGCTCTGAGCTGTTAGCACAGAGCCGGCTGCGGGGCTTGAACCCACGAACCGTGAGATCATGACCTGAGCCGAAGTCGGATGCTTAACGGACTGAGCCACCCAGGTGCCCCTCTACTTTTTGGTTCTTAACGAATCATGAACTTCTATGAACTTCCACATGCAAGTTTTTGTGTAGACATGTTTTTCTTTCCTTTGTTTATATAGCTAGGGGCAAAACTTCCTCCTTACATGGTAACTATGTTTAACCTTTCCAGAAACTGCTGGACTGCTTTCCAAAGTTGCTACCCCATTTTACAGTCCTGTCAGCAGTGCGTAAAGGTTCCAGTTTCCCCACATCCTTGCCAGCACTTGTTATCTTTCTGATTGTAACACAAATTCCTTTTAAGCCTAGCAGAATTTAAGTAGTTTTGGTTTTGACTTCTTACTCTCTCCCTTTTGAGCAGCAGTTGCAAGATACGGGGTTGTGTTCTCAGTGTTCTTGGAGAATACGTCTGCCCAAATGAGTCTTGTCATGTGATGTGCCAGTTACAAGACACTGGGTGCAGATCTGGATGCACAGTATTGTCAAGAGGTTGGGTTTTAAGTCGTTATCGCGGGTCCTGTTTCTGTGAACTTTTGTTCTAGTGATGCATTAATTGATCTTTTTAGGTAGTACAGTGTTGAGGTCTTTGGGTGAGGGTTCCAATCCACTTTCTTCCTTCTGGTTTTTTACTCACAGGGATGCATGTGTACCTGAGGCTATAGAGTTATTTCAGAACCCATCTTACTCTCTATGCTTGTTGCTGAAACAGCTTCTGGTCCAGGACAGAGGACGAGAACTAGATTCATCAAGGATCTTATGCAGACTGTGCCTCCCAAGATTTGAAACCAGCCATAACTTTGAAGTGACTCTTTTTTACTGCTAAAACTGCCATTGGCATTCTCTTGTCCTGGGACTAGAATGAGCTAGTCACTCAGTGTTTTGTCTCCTGTTGAGCTGACCTTCTTTTTACCTCTGGTGTGTTCTACACTGGCCATTAGAGCATGCTGAAAAAGGAGTGAACCACCTGAGGAGGTAAACAGATGAACTGTGACTAGTGGTATTGAAGCTGAACATGGACACTCACTGGCATTTGGAGGAATGGGCAGTGATCTGGGATGGGCTCCTTAACCTCTGGGGCTGTTTCCTATCAGTAAAACGGGATAACAAAAGCACCCCACCTACCTGAAGGTTGTGAAGATCCTGTCTTGGACCAAGTAGCTCTGAGTGTTAGTAACAAACTCCTGCTGTCAGGCACAGCAGAGGGGAGCTCCTCTGATTTCACGGAAGATGCCGTGGATTCGGTCATACGGGGTTAAAGGTGAAGTGGTTTGCAGTTCACATTTGAGTGATTCTAATTTCTGTCTTCCAGCTTGAGGATCCTTGGGATGACCAGCTCAGTCGTCTGTGCTTCCTTCCCTACCTCATTTTCTTGCCATCCTGAAGTTTACTTGTCTCAGTTGCATATAACTCTCAACGATACGTTGCTTGGTCTTACTGTTTTTCATCTTTATTACCAGCGCAGCACATTATTTGCAGACTTTGCCACTTCCTCACTTAAGTTCATCCATGTCATGGTAGCTATAGCTCATTCATTTTCACCAAAGTGTGAATGTATCACAATTGATTCATTCTCATGTTGGTGGACATTTGGGTCCTTAGATTGATTATTTATTTTAAGGTTTTATTTTTTAAGCATTCTGTACACCCATCGTGGAGCTCGAACTCACAGCCCTGAGATCAGGAGTTGCATGCTCCACCGACTGAGCCAGCCAGGTGCCCCCTTTAAATTTATTTTTATTGGAGAGGTAGGGAGGGTGGAATAGGTATCACAACATTGTTGGCTGTGAGCATTCTGCTTGCATATGTGCATCTGAGGCATGTGTACAAGTGTCTCAGTAGGTGTATGGGAGTGGAATTAGTGGGTAATTGGGGATGTCTTAATACCAAATTATTTTCAGAAACAGTCCCATCAGTTTACCTGCCCACATCCCAGAATGTTGGACCACATTTTCACAAATGTTGGCATTAATGTACTTGTATTTTACCAGTCTTGGTGGACATAAAGTGTCATTGTGGCTTCAGTTGTCAGGGAAGTGGAGATGAATGAGGCTGAGCGTCTTCTTGGGTTTATTCATTGTCCTTGTTGAAATGCCTGTTTCTGACTTCTGCTCATTTTCCTTTAGTTTATCTTTTTTAATTGATTTGCACAAGTTGTTTATAGAGCGTGCGTACCAGATCTTTGTGGATAATACATTTTGCAAATATTTTCCCCTAGTGTGATGTCTCCTCACCTCCAGAGTGTCTTTTGATCAACAGGAGATGTTAATATTCATGTAGGTGAATTTATGAATCTTTGTTTTACAGTTGGTGGGAAGAGCATTACCTGAAGTCAAGTAATCTATTTTTTTAACATTCTGTGGATTTTTTTTCTCTTTTCTTTTTCTTTTTTTATTTAAATTCAAGTTAACATGCAGTGTAGTCTTGGCTTCAGGAGTAGAACCCAGTGATTCATCTCTTACGTATGACACTCAGTGCTCATTCCAAAGTGTCCTCCTTAATGCTCATCACCCGTTTAACCCATCCCCCCATCCACCTCCTCTCCAGCAACCTTCAGTTTGTTCTCTGTGTCTGAGTCTCTTATGGTTTGCCTCCCTCTGTTTTTATCTTATTTTTCCTTCCCTTCCCTGTGTTCATCTGTTGTGTTTCTTAAACTCCACATGTGAGTGAAATCATAAGATTGCTGTCTTTCTCTATTTCACTTAGCATAATACCCTCTAGTTCCATCCACCTTGGAACTGGCAAGATTTCATTCCTTGTTGTTGCTGAGTAGTACTCTGTTATACATGTATATACCATATATATATATATATATATATACATATATACATATATATATACACACACACACACACACACTATATAGCGTGTATGTGTGTGTATATGTATATATGTGTGTGTGTGTATATACGTATATACACACACACACACATATATATATAATTATGGAAAGAGCCCAAATGTCCAGCAACTGATGAATGGATAAAGAAGATGTGGGGTGTGTATGTGTATGGGGGGTATACTTCTGTATCCATTCATCAGTCAATAAACATTTGGGCTCTTTCCATAATTGGGCTATTGTTGATAGTGCTGCTATAAACACTGTGGTGCATGTGCCCCTTCGAATCCGCATTTTTATCCTTTGGATAAATACCGAGTAGTGCAATTGCTGGGTCACAGGGTAGTTCTTTTTTTGAACTTTTTTGAAGAACCTCCATACTGTTGCTTGCATTCCCGCCAACAGTACAAAAGGGTTTCCCCTTTCTCCACATCCTCGCCAACATCTGTTGTTGTTTTCTAAAAGTTGTGAGGTTTTGCCTTTCAAATATATGCCCTTAGTTCATCAGGAAATGATTTTGGAGTACGGGGTGAAGAGTCGTGCAGGCTTCATGACCTCAGTTGAATGACTGATGGCTAGCATCAGCATCCCTGGCTGTGAAACTGAGATCTTAGTCCCTACCTGTGCAAGGTTCTCATGGAGTGCGGAATACAGCAATCTAGCAGCACACTGAGCCTGAGCCTCAGTGAGCATGCAGTAATTGCTCCTTGGTCTGAGTCCAATTGCTTTCCCTAAGCATGTGGACACTCAGGGAAAGTTGGCGCTTAACTGGGAAAGTTGTTGCTTATACATTGCCTGCCAACCACTACAGGCATCGTGGCCAGGCTGGGTTTGGCTGCTCAACGAATCCTCTGGCAAAGGCACTGGTTAGCTTGGAAAATGTTCAGCTGCATGCAAAGCTTGCCTGATTCAGGCAGGTGCTCAGTCAGTACCAGAGCTAATTGGTGTGCCATCTGATGCATTCTAGAAGTGACTCTTTCCTAGGTCCCTAGTGCAGTAACGAGCCTGGGTCGAAGATACTTTCCTAACCAGGAGCTTCAGGCCTTGAATGGAGCTTGTTTCCTGACGCTGACATTGAGTACGTGTCAGACATGGATATATCTTTGTATGCTCTGGGAGGTCCGGTTTCAGAATGAGGGCTTTGGGACACCCAAGGGCATTGATGCCAACCCTTGCTCATGGAGTTGGTTGTGGTAGATGGTGTCCTCTCTGTAAGCCTTTTCCAGTTAGGCTCTCCCAGTGTTCTTCGCTGGCATTTTGACCAGGGGCTTTGTCATGCACCTTTTACAGAGGGGACCACTGAGCTGGGAGTGTATTAATAAGTCACCAATAATAAGCCATGAAATGTTTCTTGATTCCTCTCAACCCTGTAGTGTCCACACATTACTGGAAATAATCTCAGCATTAAACAGCTGGGGTGTGGTTTGTGAGCTTTGGCGTTTCTTCCTGATGGGTAGCAGTGGCTGTCCCATCACTGTTAAAGGTGACAGGAGGGTCTGCACACATCCCATCAATACTAGAACACAGAATGTAGGGAGAATATTGTTTGTGGGTAGCCCTGTGAGCTTGTACACACAAAAATAGGTGTTATGATGCAGGGTGACCTTTTCCCTACTTGTGGCTTTGTTGTATCTTATTGGAATGACAGTGAAATGTTTTAATCAGAAGACCTCCTTCCACACGCAGAATTGTCCTGATGCTTGTTCCCTCTGACCTGGAAGGTGTTCTGCTGTTGGCCAGGAGGGAATTGTTTGCTTCTCTGGCACTTGGCTGTCTAGGAGCCTTCCCCACCCCAGCGCAAATATCTTCACTAGCTTGGAGACTCAATCAAAACTTTAAAATTGGGCCAAGGCCCTCTAGGAAGCATTTAGTTTGAAAAATTGTTCTACACGGTAGCTTTGCTGTATCATGATAAGTTACTTTTCCCAGAAGATTAATAAACTGTACTTTAATCACTCTGGAAAAGCTGAGTATCAGTGTTCCCCCTACTCTGAGTTAGTAGTAATCTTCTTCCTCAGTTGATATGAGTGCAGGAAGTGCTCTGGTCGTAGAGCCCACAAGGATTTTTTATGACTCCTTGAAGATTGTTAGTCTTGCTGCTTTGCTGTGTTAAGTGCAAACCGCAAGTCACAGAACCCATTGTTTACCTTCATCTAGAGTTTTCCTTTCAGAAAAGCACTTTTTAACACTTACTGTTCACCAATATTCCAGTAGCTCCCATCATCTAGGAGCTCCCAGTCTACACGGGTGGATTTCTGTTCCAGAAAATAGAATATTTGGTTTCCCTCCCCTAATTACTGTGACTGAACAACATTGAGCGCTTGCTAATCCTTGGCACAGCCCCGAGGGTAGGCCCTGTGAACCGATGTTTCACAGATGAGGAGTCAGGAGCCTAACGATGATGTCTGCCTCCCAGCTCAGCTCTAGAGCATGGAGTTCAGACCAAGCTGTTTGGGTTTTTGTTCTGCACTTGCAGGTCTGTGTCTGCCCTCGCAAAGCAGCACGTCTGAAGTGGGTGGGGCCCTGTCGTGGTTTATTTGTTCATTTTCTTAAGTTTGTATGCTATAAAACTCACTCTGACAAATGCACTACCACAATCAGAAACAGAATATTTCCAGCAGCCCCCCAAATTCTCTTTGTAGTCAGCTCCTCCTCCCACTCCCAGCTCCATACATGGGGTTTTTTTTTTTTTTAATATATAAAAATTTTTTTAAGTTTATTTATTTTGAGACAGAGAGAGCGCACGGGGGAGGGGCAGAAAGAGGGGGAGAGAGCGAATCCCAAGCAGGCTCCACACAGGCAGAGCCTGATGTCGGGCTCAAACTCAACAAACTGCGAACCTGAGCTGAAATCAAGAGTTAGACACTTAACCAGCTGAGCCACCCAGGTGCCCCTGATTTTTATTTTTATTTTTTTATGTTTATTTTTGAGAGAGTGTGTGCACACATGAGTGGGGGAGAGGCAGAGAGAGAGGGAGACACAGAATTCCAAGCAGGCTCCAGGCTCTGAGCTGTCAGCACAGAGCCCGACGTGGGGCTTGAACCCACCGACTGTGAGATCACGACCTGAGCCGAAGTCCGACGCCCAACCGACTGAGCCACCCAGGCGCCCCATTGGTCGGATGAACTTTTATTCATCCCAGGGTAGGGCCTGGGACATCCAGGTTTGGCCAATCCCAGCTTAAAAAGCAGTTTATTTTGGGGACTCCCTGAAATAGATGCCGTAACCTCAGTAAGAATTCCCAATGTGGACAGATGTAGAGAAGCAACGGAAGAGGGACACGTTTCCAGAGCTCCTTTGGTGGCCCCGCATGAATGCATTCTGTGGCATGCCACCAATGCCCCCCCTACCCCGAGTAAGGCTGCAGCAACAGGCTGACACAGGCACCACTCAGGAGCAGGGCCCAACATTCTGGTGCTATCTGTCCTTATGAGAAGATGGCCACCCACTTCCCCACCTCATCCTACCAAAGAGCATAAGCAAAAAATGACTTAATTGCTGCTCTGCAAAGAGCTTGTAAAGTGGTAGCTCTCATCTCTGCAAAGAGAACTGCTTGAGGAGCTTGTTTTAGAAACCCATGTGTGGGGGCACTTGGGTGACTCAGTTAAGCATCCAACTTGGGCTCAGGCCATGATCTCATGGAACCATGAGAAAAAGAGGAGAGCCTTTTCAGAATGCAGGCCAGGGAGGGACACTCTGCCCGTTTATGCATAATGCTCACCTTCTAATAAAATGCCGGGACCTTCTGTAAGACAGGCACAGGGGTTGCAAGTAAGCAGTGTCAGGCTGGAGCCTTGGGTATTCGGGTAGGCAGCTGTGGTAGCTGAGCTTGTTTGCTCCTCAGATATCTGTGTCTGCTAGTGTTTGTTATGCCCTGTGACCAAGGAACAGCTCTGTGCCAGCAGAAGAGGGCTGCCGTTGCAGTGCTCAGGGCACAACCCATAAAGGTGACATCAAGGGGCGCCTGGGTGGCTCAGTCGGTTAAGCATCCCGACTTCGGCTCAGGTCATGATCTCACGGTTTATGAGTTCAAGCCCCGCGTCGGGCTCTGTGCTGACAGCTCAGAGCCTGGAGCCTGTTTCAGATTCTGTGTCTCCCTCTCTCTCTCGCTCTCTGCCCCTCCCCCGTTCATGCTCTGTCTCTCTCTGTCTCAAAAGTAAATAAACGTTAAAAAAAAAAAAAAGGTGACATCAAGACATGTCACCAGTTACCCAAGTGCTGGAACCCTAGGACTTCAGCCTGAACTGCTTAGGGATCTCTTAGCAGCATGAGACCTATTTTCTTTGTTAAGGCCTCTGGTGGGGTTGGATTGTATATTTAACTAGGGATGAATGATTTGGCGTACTTTCTGTTAAGCCGATTTTCTGGTTGTAGGGAGCAGATTGTTGCAATTTTGGTTTAGTTCACAAGTGTTAGGGAAGCTGTATAGAAGTGCATTTTCATCCCTTTTTCTGGGGGTGAGGAGTGGGGAGAGAAGGGATGTGACCGCAAGCTTTTACATGAAGAATGCCAGAAAAGCACTCTGTAGTTCTTTTCTTGACAGCCATTTGAGTTAACCACAGTCTTATTATAGACTTAGCTAAGGTTCAGGCAAAAACAAACCAAATATTCCAGCAGTGCTTATACAGTGAGTATTTGCGGACTTCTGCCCATGCCCCATGTTTGTGTGTTTTGCAGAGCCCACTGAGAAACCAGTGCTTAATAATGGAATCTGAATTGGGTCGTGAATGTATGGGCCTGCCTGACGTACCTGTGCCCTGTTGCCTGCGTAGAGCAGGCGTAGAGGAGCCTTCACCACAGTTGTTGGCTGCTGGGTAACCAAGTGTCTGGCCACCTGTCCTGTTGTGGTTCACAGTGGTTATCCCAGCTGGCGACACTGGTTGTAACAGAGCTTCCTGTTATGCTTCACCTTCATCTTAAAGATGAGATTGCAGAAATGACTGATTAGGATTGGGGACGCGGGGACATGCAGACAGCACCCCTTTCCTCCCTGCCGCTGGTCCCTTGGGAGTCTAAGGTGTTTGAGCCAGGCCTTTCTATTCTGCTGTTACCATTTTCCATCTTCACTTTCCAACTGAAACTGTTGCTTTCTGCCTCTTACATCATCCCCTGTGATGAGGGTAAGCCTCAGATAGAGGAAATGAGAACACTCCTAGTTGGAGCCCGTATCTGTATTCCCTTTGTCAGCAGGTGGAGCATTTCCTGCTAAACCTGAGCCACGTGCAAAGGCAGAGATCAAAAAGCAGATGAAATGTCAACATGCTTTGAAAGAGATCTACTGACTGTACAAATAGAAAGTTTCTTATATTTGTCCTGTAGACAAAACAAAGGAAGGTGTGGGAGTGTGTCGGGTTTTGATGAATAAAAAAGTTAAAGCCCCCCGTAAGGCTATTTACAAACTTCGTGAAGACATAGTTGAGGGGCTCTAAATGCTTCTGTGTTTTGTTTGAACATGACGATGTGGGAGTAATATATTCCCCCTGATGTATGCTTAGCAGCAGAAAAGGGAAGTGCCCTCCATAGATTTAGAACTGCCTGAGGAGCAACTTGAGAAGTCCTCATAGCTTGTGCAGCCTGGTTACAGGAGGGTGGCAGGTTTTCTTGCTCTTTCTGACATTAGAAAGTGCCATAGCTGGTTGCCATTCTGTGGTCTTTTGTCAAGGTTATGAGAACGTAACCAAGGGCTGTTACTGTTTTAAATCTTGCCATTACCTATTTGTGTGTGGGAGGGGAAGGAGCTAGTTTTTATTATTATCGTTATCATTATCATTATTATTATTATTTTATCATTTTCTAGAAGCTGTACCAACTGCTTATTTCTTTAGTCCTTGCAAAAACAGAAGGTAGATATTTAAAAAAACCTAACAGAAGGGCCTTGGGCTGACATACCACCCCAGTGTCCTATGGATGGGGTCTAAACCAAGGTCTTGCTGGATCTAAAGTATGTGTTTCATGGGGTGAAGGGGGAGTGTCCCCACCATCAAAGACCACACTCCCCATGAGAGGCAAAAGGGGTTATGTGCTTAGAGAATCCGAGAGAAATGAAATATTGTTTAGATTAGAGAAGACTCTGTCAATACACCTCCTTTGTTAAGTGGATTTTCAGAGAATTTGAGAATAAGTTAGTCTTGCTTTAGTCCCTTGGATTTTCATATCTTAAATTTAAAGCTTGAGGTTGGGCAGAGGGCTGCTTCAGGAGCCAGAGCTCAGTGCAGTTGAGAGGTCAGGAGACTGTATCTGAGTGCCCCCTCCTATGCCGAGTCCCTGGACTCCCTATTCACTTTAGCAGCCATGATATACTCTGCATTACTGCTGTCTAAAGACACACTGGCACATCTATAGGCTTCCTGCCCTCTTTCTGGGGAAAAGGGGTCTCTGTCCTAGGCTTTGGGCTTGGTGTTCCTGGCATTTGTTATTGGTTTCTGGTTTTTGTTTTTTAATGTTTATTTTTGAGAGAGAGAGAGAGAGAGAGAGAGAGAGAGAGAGCGCGCGCGAGCTGGGGAGGAGCAGAGAGGGAGACCCAGAATCCGAAGCAGGCTCCAAGCTCTGAGCTGTCAGCACAGAGCCCGACGAGGGGCTTGAACCCACGAACTGTGAGATCATGACCTGAGCCGAAGTTGGACACTTAACCAACTGAGCCACCCAGGCGCCCCAGTTTCTGGTTTTCTTTAAACATTTATTGGGATCTTTCAACCTGACAGGTGCTGATTTGATGCTATTCATAGCAATATGAACTTTGAAGGAGAGGAGCAGACATAATCCTAGTTTGTTGGATGCCGTGGTTGCTTGTAATTTCAAATTCTAATTTTTCATTGCTGGTGTATAGGAAAGTTACCTTTTGTGTAGTAACCTTGTATCCTGCATCCTTGCTGTAATTGCTTTATAGTTCCAGGGAGTTTTGAGTCTTTGGGATTTTCTACATAGGCAGTCCTGTCCTGTGCAAATAAAATTGGTTTTATTCCTTCCTTTCTAGTCTGTATCCCTTTCAGTTCCTTTTCGTTTTTCTTTTTCTCTTTTTAGAGGGAGAGGGAGAGAGAACAAGTGGGGGAGGGGGGAAGAGAGACTACCTTGAGCAGACACCACACTCAGCATGGAGCCCAACACAGGGTTTGATGCCATGACCCTGGGATCATGACCTGAGCCTAAGTAAAGAGTTGGGCACTTAACCTACTGAGCTACCGAGGTGCCCCTTCATTTCCTTTACTTAATGCATTAGGACTTCTAGGACAAAGTTGAAAAGGAGTGGTAAGAAAGGACACTCTTGCCTTGGTCCAGATCTTAGGGGAAAAGCATCGAGTTTTCTCAGCATTCAGTAGATTCTGTGATTGTGATGAGACCAAATCTGGCCACGGGAATCCTTGAGAAGACCACTTAAGGCAGACTTGGGTTGGGAAGGGGTAGAGACTCAGGGAAGGCTTCTTGAAGGAGAAGGGTTTGCCAGAATGGGGTGCTGTGAAGGGCAGGGTATGCCAGACAGGGAGGGCCTGCTATATCTCAAAGTAAGTAATCAAGAGTGTCTGAATGGTACACATGCAAGCAACAGTGAGGATATCTGTGTGAGAGAAGGGGAACCTGATGAGAATCCTTGAGTGCCCTGGTGCCCTGAGGTGCTGGGGACACGTTTTGCATAGATACCAGACCATAGCATTTGCGTGCTGCAAGAGGAGTTCAGATATGGCATAGCTTCCTTTAGCAAGCTGGTTGTCTGGGGTGGGCGGGCTCTACCAAGGTTCCGCTCCAACTGTATCACCTGTTCCTTGGGCCAGTGTCCCCCTTCATGGTCCCTGTAATCAGTCGGTGGCTGACGTGGAGAGTCAACACAGCACAAGTAGTGTTATGGTGTAGAGTGTTGAGGCAGCTAGGGAAATAATCATAGCTAAAGAACAGTTTTTTCTCTTCCCTTTTTTGAAGGCAGACATGTTCATTCTTTGTTCTCAGAATGGCCTTCTGGGGTGTAGGACAGCCTACCCCACACCATTCATTATCCTTGACTGCCATGTCGTTTTACCACACAGGGCCCCAAACTCCAGGCCTCGCCCTACACTGGCTCTCTATATCCTAGGAATTTGGGATGTCAGCCAGGCCCTAGAGCCCCAGGCTCCGAGGAGATCAGCGATTCTGTTCATTTTGGATTAGCCCTGGCACCCAGCCATCATTTACAACATTCTTCCCTGGGAACCCAGCAGAGAAAAGTCCCAGGAACTGGCCTGATGTACCTTTGCATCATGAGCTTGCCCTGGGTTGCTGGTTGCCCATGGTATGTTGAGAAGACTTTCCTACAAGCACAGTGGGAAAGGGGAAATTTCCACACCCAGAATATAACCTCTTGGTCGTATTCAGGGCTGGCGACAGAATCCTATCCCCCCATTCCTCTTTCCATCCCTTGGCTTCTTGACTGAAGAGGAAATGAACGGACCCCAGAAATCTCTACATGAGGGTGTGTTGCATCTAAGCTAGTGGAGATCACAGTGGAGTGTCTGGTGCCTGTCCTCTAAATGGGTACATAGAGGTCAGGGTGTCTCCTCCACTGTGAACTGCATATCCAGACCATTATCAGTTACAGCTGCAGAAATGCAAGCGAAGGAGAACATTCCTCTTTGGTGTTTTCATTTATGTTTTACTCAACACAGAAATGTTTAGCTTTAGATTATGAGAAAATTGCTGTGAATTACATTTGTGAAAACTCACAGACTCCTGGTATGTCCTGACGTGGTGCCCCATTTCTTGATTGTTCTGGATTGTGCAGTGGTTCACAATCTTGGCTTGGATTTTAGAATCACCTGGGGAGCTTTTGCAAATCCTAATACTTGGCCCCCACCCAGCATCCTTTTCGTTGGAATCTTTGTGGGAAGGGGCCCAGGAATCAATAGTTCTTACGGTTTCCTGAAAGCTGCCAACTGTACACTTCTGTAAACTGCTGTTGGAACCTGATTTCACCCTGGGCAGGTATTGAATGTAGAGCATACAGAAGTTTCACGGCGTCATGAGGAAAGACATACATTGGGCAAGTTGTAGGCTTTTTTGGGAATGCTTGGCTAAAGGTTTTTATTTACTTCCTTTGCTATCTTCATTGCCGAGCACCACCACCTTAGTCTGAGGGATGGTGGTCTGGTTTATTAAATTAAGATCCAGTTGACTGTTTTGGCTACATTTGAGCCCTGCTGAAATCGGGGAATTGGGGTGTTAACTTAAGTCCTGAAGCTATTTCTGCTAGTCATTTGAGATGGAAAACCTTCCGAAATCAATTACCAGAATCTTTGCCTTCGGGTAAACAGGCGTGTGCCTTTAGCAATGTTCTTAATAGCACTAGTGACAAAACCCAAAAGGTAGAAGCAACCCAAATGTCGGCTGACAGACGAATTGATAAAGTATGACACAGCCATATAATGGGGTATTACTCACTTGAGAAAGGAAGGAAATTCTGGTACAGGCTACAACATGGATGAACCTTGAAGACATCATGCCGAGTGAAGTAAATCAGATACAACTACTTCTGAGTGAAGTAAATCAGATACATAGGGCAAGTGCTATATGATCCTGCTTGCATGAGATAACTACCTTATGAAATAGTCAAATTCCTAGAGACAGAAAAGGGAATAGTGGGAGCCAGGGATGGGGGAGGAAGTGGGCTGGGAGTTACTGTTTAGTGGGCAGAGGTTTGGTTTGGGAAGGTGGAGAATTATTCTGAAGGATGGTGGTGATGGCTGCACAGTGGTGAGAATGTACTTATTAATGCCACTGAATTTTACACTTAAAAAATGGTTAAAATGGTAAACTTTATGTTGTGTATATTTTACAACAATAAAAACATTTTTTTTTGATGAGCGTGTCCTGCCTCTTCTGGGTAGATAGCTGGGGCCCCCTCGCTGAATTTTGGTCGTGTTCACCACAGAATAATGGGTGGTACCTGCACAGGTTGCCTGAGGCTGTTGTCCTCTGCTGTGGCAGTTAAATTGTTGGCTGTTTTTTCTTCTGGTAAAACGGCACAGTTGTCTCCTTGCTTGCTATCAAATTGCCAGCTGTTGCTTCCTCCTCCTGTGCCTTCAACTGCTCCACTCCCCTTTCAGTGGGCTGCTTCTAATCTGCTGTTCTGGGAACAGAGATAAGCCTGCCTTCCTGGTGGTGTGGGGCTTTGTGGTGGCCCTACCCAGTGCCACCCTCCCAGGACTTCCAAGGCCAGGAACCCCTCATCAGCCACTCTGGCGGAACTAAACTGTTGAGTTTCAGGTTTATTTTGTGGCTTCAGTTTTTACATTGGTAGCCAAGGTTTAGCTAATCTTGTTTTGAGTTTGTTACTCATTGATTTTTCTGTCTGGATGTCACCATTTTGAGTGGTGCTTCCATTGGCCCCCTTGAGCTGTTGGCTTCAACTGCAGGTGCCTGTTGTGAGGACACCTGGGTGCGTGCTCGGTGTGGCAGTCTGACAGGAGCCAGCCTCTCCCTGGGCACTGGCTTCCAAGACGAGGTGCCCATCCTTCTGCCTGCCTGGTGCTGAGCAGAGAGCTCCTCTCCTGCCTGTGCCGGAATCTGCTTGGGCCTGAAATTGTGAAACCCAGGACTTAGGATGCTTTCAGTTTGGGAAACATCTGTAGATGTTTTGTCCTGTGCTCACAGTGCCTTATTAAGGCAGACCACTTTCTTCACAGTCCATCGTGTAATCCAAGTAATGCCGGGGGCTCTGGGGCCAGGGTTTCCAGCAGCAAAGAGTAATCCTTGGGGTGTAGATGACTCCCCAGAGTCCGAGTTGAAGGGTGGGGGGTCATGACGGCATCTCCCCAGAGGATTGTGACCTGAAGCTCTTTTGCCTTTGGCACATGGGAGCTGTGGCGCTCCTGAGAATTCCGGGACAGAGAGACCACTGGGCAGGGCCGTGGAGTCTAGCGGCTTCTTGTCATAACTGGAGGACTCTCTTTGGCCTGCTTTCCCGAAGTAAAGGTGGAACATGTTTGTGGAATGAAAAATCAGGCTTTGATCAGTTGAATAGCCGTCCTTCAGCTTACAACTGTGGCATTTATTTGTTTAGGGAATCATGTAGTGACTGCCTGCAAAACAACTAGTGTACTGAGGAATTTGCATCTTCCTGGCTGCAGCCTGCCTGAGGGGTACAGTCTGAGAACCGCTGAACTGACACTTGACTCTGGAACAGAATGTGGCTGCCTATACTGGTTATAATCAGTGTCTGCGCTGAAAGTAAAGTTGTGGTGCAGAACGGGCTTATAATGAGCTGTGTTGTCTTGTATGTAAATTATTGAAGGTGAATATATTCAGTCCTTTTTTATTGTCTTTAAAGGTGATCGTGTAAAGATGCTGTCTGAGTGGAAGCTGCAGTTTGAAGTAAGCCACAAGCCCTTGTGTACAGAGCAGATACATGTATCTGGGAAACAGGCTTTAGAGTAATTTACACATGAAAGATGTTTCCGTGGAGAAAGCTTGTTTTCTGCGTGGACTGTTATCCCATTTAGTGCATAATACAGAGGAAATGAGAAGAGATCAGGAACCACAGAGCCTCACTTGTGAAAGTCCCAAGGGATTCCTTTAAAAAACTTAAAAATTTTTAAAAAGCCCCAATCTCATGTGCACCCTTGCTCTTTTTTTTTTTTTTTTTCTCTCTCTCCATAGAACACTACATAATTTTAGTTGTCATCTTCATTCTTGCTTGTCCCCATACCCCCACCTATGGGCTGAAATGGGAACCCATGAGGACAACAGGTGTCTTTGTGCCGAATCCCAAGAGCCTGCAGTGTTGCAGTGTTGTAAGGTTGTTGTTGATGGCTGGATCCGAAATGCAAAGTTTTCACCCAAACCAACAAATGGTGGAGTATGCCCACTCATTCCCAGGGTCCTGCTTCTTGGCCAGCCTGGACCAGGAGTTGGTTTTCAGCCTGTTCTTCACCTCAGCACCATTTCCTCATAGACCCGTGCCAAACATACATATTAGAACAGATCTATTAGCACATATCGGCGAAACAGGGCGACAAAAGTCAGAAGCAGAGCAGGCCAAATAGATACTGTTTGGTGAGGGGAGGAAGGACATTCAGATCACAGGAGTAAAGCTAACAGAAGGAAGGAACTCTTACCAGAACCCCTTGATTTGGGGTTTTGCAGGATCCAAAGCACCATCCTGCCTACCACTCTCCGTCTAGGTCCTGCTGTGGGACCATTACTTCTGTGATGCAGTAGGACTTTTTTTTTTTTTTTTTTTTTTTTTCATTTATAAAGAACACTTTTTAAAACCTCTCATACCTTGGATTGAAATCAAATCTCTAGTGGCCTGTGTCTCTTGTCTACTCACTAGAGATGGTGAACCTAACCCATGAGGAAACTTGTCTGTTGAGGGGACACGGGAGCTTACTTTTTCATAAATATGGTTCAGTATGAAAATGGAACAAATCAGAAACATGGCAACTACAGACTTGGTGACAGGAGGAGGTGTGTGTGCTGGTAACTTGATCACCTGTGGGGTGCGCTCAGGGCAGGGGCAGAGTTAACAGTGGGTCCCAGCCGTGAGGATAGCCTGGCTGGGTCAGTTGTGTTTGCCTCAAGGTTCTTCCATAGGACTGATGTTCTGTATGTTGGTGTTGTGTGAATGAGTGAGCTTCCTTTTTCTCCTGGGCCTGGAGCACATCTGTTTGGGTGGTGGTCTAAGGATACTTGATGTGCTTGCATCCATTTATTATGAAAGGGATTTGAGTTTGAACTGGATTTGATGGGGATTTTTCTTCAGCACCCATGGTGCATTTCTTCACCCGAAAGTATAATGCATTTTGATGCCATTTCTATGGCAACTGGTGAACTCCAAGGGAACAAATTCTATTTTTGTGCTCTAACATGGTAACAGGATTAGTGAAGGCACATCGAAAATTCCATTATAAGGCAGTGCTGCATTTTGAAGAGAATTGAAATGGTCCAGTACTAAATTTTTAACATGGACTCCATTTGAATACACTTCTAATAATCTGCATGTCGTTCAACCTAGTCTCTGTTTTAAATGTCATTAGGTTTTGTGAGGTTGGGAGGGGATTGATAGGGGCTTATTTTTAATCCCAAATAGGTCCTCCGTAAAGTCTTAGAGGAGCTCCATCCTCTGGATTTCAAAAGCCACCTTGTTCATGCACCTCTGTTATTAGAGATATTATTAGAGATTCTTACCTTCCAAGTGTGTGACACCCTCCCCACACCTGAGCCTGCAGGTCAGGTATTTTTTACTTTTCTGTCCTGCCTTTGAACCAGACCTCTCCGAGAGACCAAAAACAAACAAACAAATGAACTCCTCAGCCGTGGCAGCCCACTTAGGACTCCTCCCCTGACCTGAGCCCCTTGCTGAGGTGGTGGTGTTCGGCCGGGCAGTAGTACCCCTTGCCTTGTCTGTGAGGGCAAGGAGCTGGCTGGAGGTGGTCGGGGTGGTGGGGGCGGGGTGTCGGGCCAGTGCCCCAACGAGCCACACCGTCCTCAGCTTTGGAGCTCCCCTGATAGTGGTTTGGGTTTGGGGAAATGCTACCAAGTTTTTTCCTGATTTTGAGTCAGAAGCCTAAGCTTTCCACTAGGCTAGTTTGGAGACGTTTGGGTGAAGCATCTCAAGCCTCACTTGCTCCAGGCACTTGTATCTGAACCTGGAAGCATGGGGGGCTGGGTGGGAATGTGGGGGAGCTGAACAAGGGCAGCCAGAGGTAGAAGAAAGACATAAAGAAATTCCAGGGTCGTTCTACACTTTGGTTTCCTACAGTTGTTGTGGATGGAGAGACTGTAGCTTCTGTTGTTGAGCTCCTCGTGTTCAGGCCTCGTCTCGAGTTTAGGCCGTGCCACCTTGACACAGTAGGGACCTGGGCAGTTGTTTTCGTCAGTGGAGAGCTGAGGACTCGGTGCCCGTTCCTCTGACCTTTCTCTCCCCTCAGCAGATGGTACTGTTGCGTGTTCTCTTCCACCAATGAAAGAGCTCATTCATGCCATTCACTGAGGGTGGACTCAGAGCTCTGCCCTCCTCCATCTGCTGGGGACAGGGCCTACCACCCAGCTCGGAGGCCGCCCTCAGGCGTTGACTTCCTCACGTTGGCCTGGTGCCGTGCACTGTCCTGGGTAGCACCAGCTGCTCAGCGGCCAAATCGGAACAAGGGAAATGCAGAGTCTCTGTGCTTGTGGGAGGTGCTCAGGGTTTGTCAGTAGTCCTGGCTGAATTCTGCGTTTGTCTCACGAAACAAGTACGGAACAGCTACAGTTTATGGCTGGCCCCTGCATTCCAGTCCCTCCTAGTTATGACGAACCTGGGGGCCCGGCAGAACCTTTTTGCCCAGGCTCTGAAACCTTTACGTGTTATTTTCACATCTCACCTCGCCCCTTTAGTTGTGTTTACTTTGGTCTAACACTCTCCTTCAACATCGAGTGCACTTTTTTCTAGGATGGTTTCTGCTTCCTCCCCTTTCATATTACTATTCAGCACTCGTAGGACAAACATAGATTTTCCTCAGTCCTCTGATTAAGTTCCCAACAGCCTGATTGAAAATGCCAGGAGCAGCCGTGGTGCCTGAGACCACATGGCCTACACCTTGTCTCTCTCTAACTTGCCTTGCAGTGTCTGCATCCAAGAAGATGCAGAGTCCCACGTTTCTGCCTACTTCCCCAGCAGGGACTTTGGTTGAACATTCTTCTGGGTACTCTCCTCTCTGGACACAAAATTTCCTGAGTGGTCTCACTCAGCCCTGTTACTCAGCTGCTACTCTGCTCGGTCTGCTCCTATCCGCTGGTAATCAGCTTTTTACCAGGGACAGAGTTTGTCTTGCGATGATGGTTCACCAGTTGACGTTAATCCTGGGCTCCCCTTTGACCTCAACAATTGGGATTCAGCCTCTAAAATTATCTGAGTCTGACCCCGATCTTCTGCCTTTTTTGTTGTTCTTGTTTTGCTCCTGCAGTAGCCTCAGTGCTGAACTTGATTTCCACCCACCCACCCCCAATAATGTTCCTAAATTGTGGGAGCCTCAGTAAGGTGACTCTAACTATTCCAGGGACTAGCATTTCCCCATGGGAGAATTTGCAAATTGAGCGTAGCTCAGACTCTGGCCAGCAGCCACGCCAATGATGTTGTTTTCATTGTACTTATTTTTACACCGGCTTTGTCTTCATAGCAGCTGATGCTGGTTGTTAAGTTAATGGCTTTTTTCTTCTTTTTCTTTTAGTTACATATAATTATCAGTGCACAGGTTTTTTTTTTTTCTAATCCTTTGAAAGTAAGTTGCAGATGTGATTTTACCTCATGTACTTTGGCAAACATCTCTTTAAGAATAAGGGCATTTTGTTGAAAGCAGGGACTGTAACAGATATTTGTACATCCGTGTTCATAGCAGCATTGGTCAAAATGGCCAAAAGGTAGAAGCAACCCAGGTGTACGTGGACGGATGAACAGATAAACAAATGTCATCTGTCCATACAATGAAATATTTATTCAGCCTTAAAAAGGAAGGAAATTCTCATACAGGTTACAACATGGATGAGCCTTGAGGACATTTTACAGAGTGAACGAAGCCAGTTAAAAAAAGGACAAATACAGGGAACGCCTGGGTGGTTCAGTTGGTTTTAAGCGTCAGACTTGGCCTCACATCACGATCTCACAGTTCATGAGTTCGAGCCCCATGTTGGGCTCTGTGCTGATAGCTTAGAGCCTGGAGCTTGCTTCAGATTCTGTCTCTCCCTTCCCCTGCTCACGCTCTGTCTCTCTGTCTCTCAAAAATAAATAAACATTAAAAATTTTAAAAAAAAAGACAAATACTGAATCCACTTACGTGAGGTACTTGAGTAGTCAGATTCGTTGCAACCCATGTTAAGATTTCTTCTGTTGTCTCCCATAATGTCTGTCTCATTCAAACAGGTTCACACACATCACATGGGATATGTTAATGTTTTCTTTTAAATAAATACATTTAAGTTTGTAAAAAGCAAGTTGATTTAAAGCATACATGGATTTTGGGGTGGTGAAGGTGGTAGGTGTGAACTGACTAGGGTCAAACCAACCCTGAATGTGTAGTGGATCTGGGTCCCTGTGGCCCTGGAGTCAAGTCCCTAAAATGTGTGCCCTGGCTTCCTTTCTAGAGGAGGAATCTTCCAGATGTTTATGATAAGATCAGTGCTAACGTCTCAGGCCTCTTGAGCATCAAAATGTGGCTTGTGTGACTGGGGAACTGAATTTAAAAAAAATTTTTTTTTTTTTTTTAATTTTTTTTTTCAATGTTTATTTTTGGGACAGAGAGAGACAGAGCATGAACGGGGGAGGGGCAGAGAGAGAGGGAGACACAGAATCGGAAACAGGCTCCAGGCTCCGAGCCATCAGCCCAGAGCCTGACGCGGGGCTCGAATTCATGGACCGCGAGATCGTGACCTGGCTGAAGTAGGACGCTTAACCGACTGCGCCACCCAGGCGCCCCTGAATTTTAAAATTTTACTGATGCTTAATTTAGTTATTGGAGAAGTTTTAGTATGTTTGGAACACCTTGGGTATGTGAATCTACTTTTCATCCATAAATTTTATAGAATCTAAATGCAGATACAATGTTTTATGAAATACTTCATGAAAATTTAGTTCCTGCATTGAGATGTGCTGTAAGCATGGAGTACTCACTCGAATCTCACACAGTTAGTATGAGAAGAAATTAAAATGTCCCAGCTTTTTATAGTGCTTATAAGTTAAGATGGTACTTTGGTTATGTTGGGTTCAGTGGAATAGAACTATTGAGTATTCAGTGAAATATGCTGTTAACTTCACCTTTTTTACATTACTGCGACTAGTAGAAAATATCAAATTGTTGGAGGTGGCCATGTTATATTTGTATGAGGCACAGGTGGATACGGTATAAATACAGAATATCACTTTCTTTGTGCAGCAGCTCCTGGCCTCCCTCCTTCAGGTCTTCCTCTTATTTCCCTATCTGGGCTACTGAGGTTTTTAGGCCATGTTGGTTTTTGGTGAATTTTCACTGGAGTTTCATTTGCTTGTTCTTTCCCTCTGTCCTAACAAGGCCTAAGGCCTGGGAGTATCTGAGCTGTAGGCACACCTCTGCTCCTCCAGTAAGTGGAAGAGGCTCTCTGCCCCATCTGTCACCTGCTCGAGGTTTGCTGAGGGGCAGGAGGAACGAGTTCTGATCTGTGTTTCTGCATACATGGGAGAAGGCCCGCCCCTGTTCCTCTTGGGTCTAGCTCTTGGCCCCAGGTCCTCAGCAGAGGTGTGGGAATCATCGGTGGGAGGGCATTGGGACCCCAAAGAGTATAGAGGGGGCACTAGCTCGGATGAGTTCTGCTCCCTCCCAGGAATCACATGCCTGGCATGGAGAGCTGGGAAAGGCCTGGACCTCAAGCCGCCCGATATTTAGGTCTCCAGCTTTCCCTGGGCACAGTTTGAAAACCAGTTACTAAACCCAGTGCAGGGCTGTTTTCACTGAGGAGCATGCATGTGTGTGCACATTTCTGTTTATTCCGTCATCGTGTGTGCCAGGCCCTGGTGTGAAGGTTCCTATGTGATGAACGTTAGTTCCTCTTCCTTCAGTATTTCTCACAGTTTTCACACAAAGGCCGTGAGGAGTTGTGGGGAGTGCTGCAGGTTCACTGAGTGAGCCATAGTCTGTTCAGTGGGCAGGTGTTTTGGCTTTTGACGATTTGAAAGCTCCTCGCTAGCAAGCAGCTCTTATTCCTAGGTGGTCACTAACTAGGGACGAGCTGACTGTGTCTGCCAGGGAGTAAACTTGGGCCATGCCATAGAATCTGAGTCTGAGATGCTGGCTTGGCTCCAGCCAAGGCTCTCCTGGGACAGTGATCGCTGCCTGCCAGCAAGGCCCATGCTGCCCAGGGGAGAGCAGGCTGGAGACGGGAGGAGGGGGATGGCAGGTGGTCTTGCAAGGAGATCAGATGTGCTTTGTGTCATTTGTCCTTTTCTCTCTGGTATCTGCGTTCCCCGCCTTGTCAGCGCCGGGAGTTGGGGCACTTGACTTGGTGGCTCATTTACTGCAGTGGACGTTGGGTGGAACTAATGGCAACAAGAACATTAGTTCTCACAGAACAACAGATCTCTCCAGTTCTTAACTTCCTTTGCTGTTCTCTCCTGAAGTGGTTTGAGTTTTGTCCTTGCTCTGTAACTTTGTTCTCTGAAAATTACTGAGATCTAGAGGAGGTTGTTTTATTGACATCCAAGCATCCATCTCAAAATGACAGGGTCAGATTGTCAGGGCAAAAGTAGACACTGAATATTTGCTGAGGGCTGAGGCCTCCCAGCAGACAAAGGAGTGGTAAGCTTACCCCTTACCTGAGAGAAGAGGTGCCTGACAGGAAGTCAAGGCCGTGTGGAAGGTGGGCCCCTTGGCCCGTTTCCCTCTCAGAGAACCAGCCTGTTGCTGTATACTCTTGGAGTAGACGTCCAGTTTTGACATTGTCCACTCTCATGACTGGTTGTCTTTAGGCCTTGGGTCAGTCTTTCAGTTCCTGCTTTGGGAACTGGGGACTTGGGGTCTTTCCAGTTGTGACATTAACTTTGTCACTTTCTGTGTTCCCTTTCCTTTGGGAAAAGTGATGTTGTCCCCCACTCCCACCCGTATTATCTGGGTTCTGTACCTGATGGAACTGAGGCATGGCGAGAAGAAAAGTCATCTTTGCTAGAATCACTTCCTGAGATTACCTGATACTGACAGATGTAACCTTTTTCACAGGTTTTTCTTGTAAAATTCAACTTCGGAGTGAGGGTCAGAGGGTAAGATTGTTGAGGAAAAGGTTACCCCATACGCATTAGCTCTTCATCAAGGTAACCAGGCTTCTGCGTCTCTAAACCCAGAGTCGATGTGTGCCTTGTCCTTCATGCATGCTGCTATTCCTGGCACCCTGGAACGTCCTCCTGTTTCCATGTGTCCTCTCGGCCGTTGAAGGCCTGGTTTGACCTTTCCTCTCAGTGAGGCCTCTCCGTGGTCATGTGGTCCCTAGAAACTCTTTTTCTGGCCCTGTTTCCTGATCCCCTTTTGTCCCCAGTGAACATAGGTGGGCCCCAGGGATGCCTTGAGTCTTGTTCTCAGCCACCATTCTACTGTTTTGAAGAGCTCAGAGGCATGATGTGTTCTTGTTGGGGATATCACCCCGCCCTGTTACCCCTGCTTCCCAGGGTATCAAATTGTAGAAGGGTTGATTGAAGTGTTACCTTTCCCACTCATGGGTCTGTTCACACGTTGTTTCCGTTTACACATAACAGTCCTATGTGCTGAGCTGGCACGTTGTGGAACATTCCAGCCACAGGCGTGAACCACCTTCCCCTGTGTGGTGCTAGCCACTGGCTGTGCAGGCTGTTCGTCACCTGCCCTTCACTCATCTCCTTCTTGGCCTCCCAGATTCCCAAACAGCTTGCCTTCGATCACTTGCTTGGAGGTCAGCGCTGACATGTTTCCCTGGTGTTTGACGCACTGCAAACACCGTAGTTGGCTGTCTTTTATAGTTTTAAGTTTTGTTCATGAGGATCATGAACTTGATTTTTATCCTTTCGTTGGAAATGAGAGGGTTCCAGAGGACAGTGTGATATCACCCTCAGAAGCTTTCTTCTGGTCTACAACCGGGCAGCCCAAGACTGACTGTCGGCCTAGTTGGAACTAATCCTGGTTTCTCACTCTTAGACTTTCCCCTCATTACAGTAGTTTTCACTGTCAAGAGGTGAATGTTCTCTGTCACCCTTGGTGCCCTGCAGATTCTTCTGTTTTCCAGTGTCTTTGTCCTTCCTCCCAAAAAACCCTCATCTAAGTGGAAGAAGTACCCAGCCTCACTGTCTACTTCAGCTTTGCCTTCCGCATGGCCGTGCACTCTGTGGCCATCTTGGAGTTCACTTCTCAAAGCAGGATTTTTTCTACGTGAATTAACAGTCCTTTCGCGTTCTATATTACAGTGTAGGTTCACCTCAGTGCCACATAACACTGCACCAGCTCTTTTAGAAAAGCAGATAGCTGAAAATAAAAGGTATAAAAATGAGACAGTTAAAAGAGTCGGAGTAATAGCTTTAAAAGAGGCAACCGGAAGAAGATGTCACTTAACCTTTCCTATGAAGGGCACAACCCTAGACCCAGGTCAGTGGGAATGCAGTGTTTGTATTAATGACATTGTATTTCTGTCATAATCTTTTAGCTTGTAATTTGGAGTCTTGGCCCAGGTCAGGGCTGCTTTGAGTAGCAGTGGAGGCCTGCTCGCCAGGCAGAGAGACGGAACACAGCAAGAGAGGTCGGTCAGTGGGGTTTGTGAAAGGTGTCTGATTGCAGAGAAGCTGTGCTGTTTTTACGTACGTACTGGTAGGTTGGTTGGGTTTTAGAGTCCTCCACACACCCACCACCCCTGTCCCACTTCATCGTATGGTTCCGTGTACCCGCTCATTTGCACACCATTACCTAATTTAACCTGTAATTTTGTATTCTCTTACTCTTTTTTTGTTTTACTTTTTTTAAGTTTATTTCTTTTGAGAGAGACTGTGCATGTGAGCGGGGGAGGGCCAGAGAGAGAATCCCAACACTGGGGGTCAATGTCACGAAGGGATCACGACCTGAGCCATCCAGGCACCCCTTGTATTCTGCGTTTCTAACATAATATTTTGTCGCAAACGTTTCCCTCGCCCTGACACAAAGTCTAGAAATCTTTGGAACGGGGCTTGCAAACTCGGGCTCACGGGCCAGTCTGAGTGTTATTGGCATATAGCCACGCTCGTTTGTCTAAGGCTTGTGGGTGGGCTGCTTTCCCAGTGCAGCAGCGGCAGGATGGAGTATTGCTATAGACTGTATGCCTTGTACAGCTGGCTGTATTTCTTCCCTGGCCCTTTATAGGAAAAATCAGCCTGCCCCTGCTGGAGTATGTTTTAGCCTCGCAGTTTTGATCTTGTCCACATCAAAGTTTTGCTTTTACTGTGTACCCATCACAGGAACATTTTAAATTAACAAATCTGTCCACCCAGATCTAACCATCAGCACAGCGATGTAAACCATATGTAACAACGGAACCTTTTACTGTACCTGAGCTGGTCAACCCTCCAGCTTCTAGCAGCTTTTACAGAGAAAAGATGGCGCAGAAATCTCAGTGCCCCTAATTTAATGGGCCTGCTGATTGGTTTCTAAAGCAGAAGGACAGGGATTCTGAATTGGCAGTGTTGTGATCTGCTGGGCCTTCCTCGCGGTCCTCCTGACCACCACGTCCGTGTGGGCCTGGTGCCCCCCTACTGGGGAACAGAGAACTTGAGTGTGTCTCTGCTCCCTTAGCGGGTAGGTGGCTCATCTCTGCCTTGGGTCACCTGGCTCAAGGCAGGCAGCAGGGCTGAGTCTGAGGTAATGGCCCTGGTTTGGCATGTCTGAGGGGTGGCAGTCAGGGCTTGTACAAGCTGCATGAAGGAGGATTAAGGTTTTGAGAGCTGCCTCAGCGCACAGCCACTGGCCAAGCTCCAGACGGCGCGGTCTGGCTGATGACACGAGCGATGTTCTCACCAGCTGCCTGAGCCGGTCAGAGGGAAAAGTAATCCTGTTTGTGCTTCCCCACTGACACAGATGCACAATGAAATGGGCTGTGGCCATGAATGGAAATAGCTTCTGCTCTGGGACCAGAAGGAAATGGACCTTCTGATATTAGTGTTCCATAACCAGTGTAACCAACATTTCCAGGAAGATGTCCCTAGGACAGGATAAGTATTTGCTGCAAACTGACCAGTACTGAGAAATGACCAGATCCTCCAACCCCTTCTTTTTATTGCTGGGTAGGATCTTGCACTTCCCTCAAATGATTCTTTATAGGAGGGCCTTGCAGTGGTGGGGAGGTGACTTCCTCTGAAGGATGTGCTCCACTGTGAACTTGTAATTTCATGAGGGGTAGGGGTCAGCTGGCATTGGCTGACATTTTGCTTGGCATGAAACAAGTTCAAGGCACAGCTCCTTGTAGCCCTAACTGTGTGGGAACCATAAGTAACAGCTTGGACTCCGTTCCCCTCCACTCTCTCCCCATGGCATCAACAGGGAAGTATGCTTCAGATTTCACCTAGTATGTGAGACGAGTCACACTGCAGACAGACAGACGGCCAGGTGCTGTGAGAGCTGTCTGGGCTCTGATTTGTTTCTGGGGGTGAAATTTGGAAACACCACTTCTGGAAATCTGACTGGAGACCTAGCTCAAGGGTCACATGGCATTCAGCTGCTTCTGCAGAGAAAGCAGGCTTGCTGATTAATACATGCCAGGATGTGGAAGTCGCAGGGGGGCGGGGGGGGCCTTGAGCAAACCAGCCCTGTCAGGCCCAGCAGTGCTGGTCAACTAGGGCTCTGCCCCTGTATTCGGTGAGCAGAGACAACTGTGGAGCAGAGTACTTGAAATACATACAGCCCTGGGTGACCTCCCGCTGACCAGGCTACCACCCACTCTCTTGTGTTGCCACGGGCATGAAGATGGTGATGTTGCCCTTGGCCTTGTAGTGTTGCTGTGAGGATTAAGCAGGTATAGCTCAAGTGCTCAGAGAGCACTGGCCCAGGAAGTAGCAGGTATGTGCTGGCAAGCTGGTCTCGGCCCTAGTGCAGGCAGGCGTATGTGGTGATGGCTTGCATAAAGCTCTGCTGAGTGTGGCGACGGTATTTCACAGGAGAATTCGTGAAGGTTTACAGGTAGCCTGCACTGTTCCTGTTTTCCCTGGTGTTTTACTGCCTCGGTGTTGTGTCACTTAAGGATGAGAGTGAGTAAATGAACATGACAAAGTGGAGGTGGGCCCCTTGGCTTTGTGGGCCCTCTGGCAGTCCAGGACTTCAGATGGGCCTACAAGTTCAAAATTCAGTTGGCCACAACCCACCAAGATACCCAGCCTCTTGGGATGGACAGAACTAGGGCCAGATATCCAGAAATCAGCCGATTTCTGGGCAGCTGTATATGGCCTTTTCTTTTCTCTCCTCAGAGTCCCAGAACCAAGCCTATCCATGTCTGTCTTGCCTCCTAGTGTCCAGGAAATAAAACTTTCTGTTGAAATTTGAAAAATATCACATGTGTGTTGTCTGCTAAATTCTGTCCTTAAGTTTTTTGAGATCATTTCTAAAAAATTTTTTTTTACATTTATTTATTTTTGAGAGAGAGCACAAGCGGGGAAGGGGCAGAGAGAGAGGGAGACACAGAATCTGAAGCAAGCTCCAGGCTCTGAGCTGTCAGCACAGAGACCGACGTGGGGCTCGAACTCACAAACCGTGTGAGATCATGACCTGAGCCGAAGTCAGACACTTAACCGAGGGAGCCACCCAAGCGCCCCTCTCAGATCATTTAGATGAGTTGGGATGTTAGCAGACAGTATCCCTGAAAGCAGGAGTGCTTCATCAGGTGTCTCTAAACTTAGGAAGAGAATCCTCTTAGGAAGAGAATCATGGTTCCTCCTTAATGGAATGTGTGTGCCTATTAGGCGCTGCTTAACTCCTCAGGCCTTAGAGCCAGATGGGATGTCTGCCACTTGCATTTCTGGTTCCACGTTGGGTCTTATGTGGTATCTGCTTTTTGTTACAGCATTCGCTGAACACCAAGCTTTGCAAGATGGGACATTGTCCAAGGGGATATAGTGCAGTCTGGCCTTGAAATTATTAATTGCCTTATACTGATCGTTCCCACAGTGCCCCTCTAAGGTACCATGACACTCTTGGTACTCAGTTTGGGGACCAGGGCACTAACTGTCTAATCTCTCTTCATCTTTTCCTTACTCCTTTAAATTGGGACTTTGTTGTAAGGTATCTGTTGGGGATAGATTCAGGACTAGGACACTCGTTTGAATCATGCAGCCTTCTTTGGGTTGGAAACAGTAGGTGAAATTTTCTTCCTGTCTCTTGTCCTTCAATTAACTCAACACAGTGAATGGTGGCTCCTGCCTCTTGGCCACAGGTCAGTATGAAAACGGAATAGCATTTTAGGATCTTTTTGACTTAAAACTTTGCCTGAATTGGTTGAAGATGATGTCTACTGTATCACAGGAATCCTACATCCTTATATATGCGGGTAGATTTAGGAGTTTCTGAGTTTTCAGCTTGTCTCTCCCCATAAGCCCTGGTGCTGAGCCGTTGATTCACCCTGTCCACGTGCATCCGCTCTTGGGTTCTCTCTCTTTTGCATCTGTGAACTCCACAGGTGCAGGTATAGTTGAAAATGCACCATGAGGCAAGAATGGACTTCTCCTATTGTTATCTGTGTTCTGAATGACCCTGGAATCTATCCCCCAGACCCCCTCCAAGCATGCCCCCCCCCCCCTTTTCTCCTGCCACTATATTCTCTGCACTGAGTCAAGAACCTGTGAAGGACAAAAGCCAGTGTGGTCACCTGGCCCCTGTGCTGTGCCATCCCTCCCTTCCCACTTCAAATGGTCCTCAGATGCACTGGTATCTCCCCTGCCTCCAGACCCATGCCTGTGTCCCTGCATCGGTCCCTCCTTCTCCTGTCACAAGCCTTGACCCTCTCTGTTCTTGTCTGTCCCTCTCTGCCTCACCCACCACAGGAGTGTGCACACCCTCCCTGTCCTTGGCCAGAGCAGCCTGGCCCTTCTCCTTTACAGTACTTGCCCCAGTATGCTTAATCACTGGAAGAATGTCACGTTGACCACAGGGTCCTGGGCCCGGCACATGGCACACACGGGATGCGTTGGCTGAGCCAGTGAATCTGGCAGTCACCACATTTTTCTGTGTGTGAGCACGAGCTGCTTTCCTTTCCAAAGCTTTGAGATCTAGAATCCCCAGGGTGACGTTAGTGTAGGGTGCCTTCCATACCCGAGAGCACTCACTGTGTACTGGGAGGACAAGAATGAAGGAAAGGTTGCTCTGGCCCCGGGCTCCCAGGTGTGTGTGCACTGGCCAGACTGTTCAGGGAAGCACCAGGTACAGCAAATGAAAGGCCTGAAGGTGACAGGGAAGGGGGCCCACCGTGGCCACTGTGTTTAGTGTTGATGCTAGGGTCTGGGGCAGTGCGGGGTGGGGTGGTGGTGACCACTGTGGGAAGAATGTACCTAAGGCAGGAACCTAGTTGGATCTGTTGTGTCAGAGAAGTCACCCTGGCTCTCACATAGAGCCGCTTGCTAGTGCCTGTCTTTCTTGACCCACAACAGACTAGAGAGTCTTGTTGGTTTCTTTTGTGTTCTTTGCCACGGTGCGAATGAGTGGCTTCTGGAAGTTTCGTGAGGATTTTAGTTTCCCGCAGTCCTGGGAGGGCTGAGCTGCAGGTTTTCGGGCCATGGCTTTTTAAGCTGTGAGTGTGGAGCAGGACATCCTGGTCATCTCATGGTGATCCCTCACGTAGATGGATGTCACCTGTCACTGGTTATCTTGAGAGCCACCTGAAAGAAACTTTGAGGTGCTTGTGTCTCTGAGGTCCATCTGATCTGTTAAACTGCACCATGTCTTCGCATTTGAACTGACAGCCTCTAGCAGTTTCTTTCCTGATTGACCTCAGTCTTCACAAGTGTATGGGTCTTGTGCTTAGTTTTTCATGTTACTTAAGATGCGCCAGCTTGTCCCGATCATTTGCATTGGGACTTTCTGGAGTTGCACGTTCATCTGCTAAATGGGGGCTTCCTTGATTCCAAGTCCAACTGAAACTTACCAGGAGTCATGTTAGAGTCTGGGTCACCCTGGCTGCCTAGGTCTGATCTTTCTACTTCCTGGGTAAGTTACTTTTCTGTGCCTCCGTTTCTTCATCTTTAAAATGGGGATAAGACCAGAAGCAATCTCAGAGTTGTTTTGAGGATTTAAATGTTACTATGTGTCAAATGTGAGAGGGCTGACTAGGGAAGGGTGTTTGCTTTTTGTGGTGGAAATAGTGGTTTAAAAGGTAGAGATGAGGCAAAGTTGGAGGATCAGGCTATCTGTAGAGAAAGCTCCGTTCATTTTGTGAACAAAAAAAATGCAGCTTTCTTGGCTCAACAGCCCATCAGGGCTCGCTTGAAGGTGAAGAAAAGTGGTTATGTCCAGAGCCTTCCATCCCTTAGCTTCCCTGAGAGTCCATTTGGAGAGAAAAAAAGGTACAGCCCAGCCCACAGGTTCCAGAAGTCAGTTGCCTTGACTTCATCTTGCCCTGTGGACACTGTTTAGAGACTTCCAGGATGTCATTGCTTAATGGAAAACATATGGGACTGCTTCCTCCTGGTGGGGCGTGCTTGGCCCCCTGGCATTTTGTGTGCTTGTGGCTGACTGGGCTCCACTGCCCTGGGGCCAGAACATCTCCAGGATGGGGCCACCCCTGCCCCTTGCTGTGGCAGCTTACCTGCCATGTGCTTGGCTGTGAAATTCTCAGGCTGTTTTCTTGGAGAAACTGAATAGTGGAAGCAGAACTGCAAATCATTCTTTATCCTCACTTAGTGCCACCCTCCTTTCCAGCCTTCCAGGCTCACTTCAGTGTATATCCCAGCCTCCCTTCATGATGGTGCCACATTTACACTTGTTTCCTTTTATTCCTCTGGACCAGCATTCTGTCCTGCTGCGTGGAACCTTCTCCCAGCTGACTCCAAGGAGTTCTTTTTAAGAACTTTTAAGACTCCTACTGACCTATTTCCTTCTCTGTGATGTTGCCCTTCTGTTGAGACTTGTATCCAGACACTCAGCATGTCCTGTATCTCTGTGTGCCTGGTCCATGGCCACCATACAGAAGCATCCTGGCCAGCTGGCACACTGTCCATGTCATTCTTCCCTCTGTCTCCCCCTCCTGCCTCACCGGCCCCACCCCAGTTTCTGTAGTTGCCCAATAAACGATTACCCACATCCACTTACCTGTGGAGGATTTTCCAGGGAGTGCTCCAAAGCTTCTGCAGTCCTGTACCTGGCTCTCTGCCCTCCGCCCCACTTCCCACAGTTCCTGAAAACTCTCCTGACCCACTGGCTTCTCCCACCTGGAACCCGCAGTCGGTCTTGGCTGGCTCCCCTCCAGAGACATGGTGTTGGGTTTTGTTTTGTTTTTTAAACAGTTTACTGTTGTGTTTGTAGTGCCTTTATTTTGAAAGTAAACTAAATAAAAAACCACACATGGATATCAGTAAAATTAAATACAATGAGAACAGAACAACAGCGTTGTTAAATTCTACGCAGATGGTCATATTCTCTGCTGACACCTGTCTGCACAGCCTTTCACACTGGCACCAATCAGGGACTTTCCTTGTGAATACTGGAATGAGTAAAATGAAAATAGAGGATGCATACCAGGTGATTAAACGCCATCCACCTAAAGGTGTCCTTTGAACCCTCCTACAGCCGCACCTGAGCCCTGGCATATCACTCTGCAGGTGGCTGTAGACCTTGCTTCTCTGAGGTTGAGGTCCCCTCTTTACTGATTAAACCTCAGTTGGAGAAAAACCCTTTTCTGTCTTCCTTGCTGCCCACCTCAGGAATGAAGGCACACTTTTTGAAGGCTCCACGCATGACTGAATGCGGCTTCTGGGGTGCTTCCTCCCTTCCCATGTCCTACTCAGTGGTGTGTGATTCAGCCTGGCCCCTTGATCTCTCTTCCTTCCCTCTGTTCTCTTCTCTGAGCAATCTCCTGCTGATGGTTCCACACCTTACCCCACCCTTTGGGTGCTTCCCCTCCTTCCTGCTCTTATTGGGATGCATTTTACTCAAGTCATTGGGCTCCTTTCTTACCTCCCAGCTGGGCTTTCCTCATGCATACCTCATGCGCTTACCTCCCACCAGTAATGCCTCCATGCCTACTGCCCTGCCTTGATTTGTGCCCCAGGCACTTCCTTCCGGGACCACGTGGCCATTAGTTCTGGACAGACTTGTACCACAAGTAACCCTGATGGGAGAAGGGATGTGTCTTGTGTCTCCAGAGCCTGGAACAGGCCTACCCACTCACATCTGCCTTTGGAAAGTATTGTAATCCAGGATATTCTCACTGTTCCCACCTTCAGATGAAGTTGATGTAGGGAAATGCCCCTCCATGGTCCTGAACTCCTGGAACACTGCTCTTGTCTTGGGAGATGCTCTCCAGACTGCTGCCCACTTCCCCACCTGCAGGCCCCCTCAAGCTCTGATGCCAGATGCCTGTCTGGTTTCAGCCCTGAGTGCTCCTTCCCCATCTTTAGCACCATTTGGTGGGGGTGGGTACCCGGAAATCGCTCCACACCTTCAAAGCCCCCCTATTCCCTTTCCTGTAAGTGTTCCCAGCCTGTTGTTCTGGGAGAGCATACCCATCTTAGAGTCTGCCCTAGGAGCTGCCCCCACCTCCACCCCCTTCTCAGATCTCCAGAGGACCCTGAGAAGGGCACAGATTATAAATACTCACCTGGTGTCTTGGACACAGTTGGGCCTCATTAAATACTTAAGTTCAGCATTTGATGCAAGACCACATCTAGACCTAAGTTGGGACTGCTGCAACATACCCACCCTCTGTTGTCTTGGATGGTAGCACTAGGATTTCTCTCCACAGTGTTGTCCTCTCTAATGAACTAAATGACTGATGAGTTACTTGGTTTGAGGTTTGTTTGGTTCTTTGTTTCTTGTTTGTTTTTAAGTGGCCATCCCATCTGGGAAAAGGGGAAAGGCACTTGGCAGATTTCTTACCTGTTCGGTGAAAAAGGATAAAGAACAGTCTTAACCTTTTTTTTTTTTTTTTTTTTTTTTTAATAAGTCTGGGTCAATTTTATTTATTTATTTATTTATTTATTTATTTATTTATTTATTTAAAGGTTTTTCTTTCTTTCTTTTTTTTTTTTTAACATTTATTCAATTTTGAGAGAGCATGAGTGGGGGAGGGGCAGAGAGCAAGAGAGAGACACAATCCGAAGCAGGCTCCAGGCTCTGAGCTGACCGCACAGAGCCCGACATGGGGCTCAAACTCACGGACCTCGAGATCATGACCTGAGCCGAAGTCGGACGCTTAACCGACGGAGCCACCCAGGTGTCCCAGTCTTAACCTCTTAAAGCAAGCCTGGATTCAGTTCCCAGACTGAATCTGTAAGATTCAGCCTCTTGCACGTGTTGGCTTTGGGCTCCTCCCACTTGGGTCCCCTCCCTGCAGCGGCCTCTCCCATGTGTTCACTAGCCAGGTGACACCTAGACCTGCAGTCAGCCAGAGCGCCCTGGAAGGAATGCTGTCTCCTTGACCAGGTCCGTTTTGTCAGCTCATGGGCTTCCCCTGCAAATAGGACCCATGTGTGGGGCTGGCCGTGGGGGCAGAGGGTGGGGAGGTGGACGCCTCAGACCAGGAGGGCCAGCTCTCCACAGCCCCCTGTGACTGACTTGCTTTTACGTAGCAAGCTTTCCCCTGGTGCTTTTAAAACTTGATAATTTGCCAGAACTGCATCTACCAAAACCTTTGTGGGGCTCTTGGTTTAAATCACACTTGGATTGAATTATAAAGTAATTCTTCAGCAGCCAGAGTGCCTAGCTTGTGCTAAGTGTGTTCCAGAAAGAAAGCCATGACAGAGCCAGTGAACTTGCCCTGTCTTTTTTGGTCCCCTCTGCCTACCAGAGTCATGTGATTGTAAAATCTGCCCTTTTTTCCCAAGCCTTTGCCTGACTCCCTCAGCCGGAGAGGTTTTCTTACCCGCACTGAACTCCTAGGGTTATTACTGGCGATATTCATTAGCTGCAGGCAGCTCCTAGATTACAAAGTCTTTCTTATTCTGGGCACTGGGCTTAAAGCTGATACTTCCTTTTTCTTGCCAGTAGAAAAGTGTACACCGAAAGAATGCCAAATAGTCAGTACACATTTGAGCAGATGTTTCTTCTCATTAACAGAGTGTGGGAACTCTCGGCACTGCAAGTAAGGGGTGAATTACTGTGTTTCTGGAGGGCATTTTGGCAGTAAAAACATGTACCCCATATCTGTGGTTTTGTTAGAATAACTGGACAGGTGCACAAAGTTGCCGTCGTGAGGATGCTCTTGGCGGGATTTGCATTCTTGGCGTGGCCCGAAGCAGGGGTCGTTCAGGTGAGGAGAGTGCCTTGGAAGGGGTGCTCATACAGGCATTGACCCCCTGTGCAGTTCGCGAGAAGTAACCTTCTGTATCTCTGTGAATAAGCTTTGAAAACCTGGTTAATAAAGTGATAACTTTCAGGTTATCAACACTTACTTTGTGGGATTTCTTTAATCAGCAAACATGTGTTATTTTAGTCACCAAGGACGTGTTCTTAGTGTGAGCATTTGCCCTGAGCACTTGGCAGTGGACTCCGTGGGCCACTCTTCTGGCCCTGATCGCCAAACAGAATTACTGACTTGGCTCGATGTTTCATGAGCCACAAGTACAAAGAATTTTAATGTAAAGGACATATTTGGGGGCTTGCAAATCATCCTGCCTCCCACACGGGCAGTGTCCCTGAAAAACTCTCAGATGGGTGTTGCCTGGGTGGCTCTGTGTGTCAAGCATCCGACTCTGGTTCACGTCATGATCTCATGGTTCATGGGATCGAGCCCCATGTTGGGCTGTGCACCTATACTGCCAGAGCCTGCTTGGGGATGCGGTTTCTGTCCCCCCAACCCCAACTAAATGAGTAAAAACTTTTTTTTTTTAAATAACCGTTACATGATGTGAAAACCTGGTTTGTTGCTTATTCTTCCTCTTTCTGCATGGAATCAGTAGTGCTCACAGCCCTTGCAGGCTCCTGGTCAGCTCTTCTCTCTGAGCCCCGTCTCTCCTGATGCGCACTATTGGTGCATGCTCTCTCTTCCGTTCTGTAGGATGCGTCGTCTGCTCTCTGCCGAGGAGAGCAGACACAGGGGGCCTTTTATTTTAGTCAGTGCAAGAAGCGGCTCTCTGGTCAGCCTGACCAGTTTCCATCAGAGGAGCTCGGCCCTTGGAAGCCACACACTCGTGGCACTGTGAGTGGTGCCCATCTGCTGCCTGGTTTCTGATAATGGCTTTTTTCTCCTTGTAGAGTGCCCAGTGAAGAATGTGATGGGATCAGTAGCATGTCTGCGGAGAGCGGCCCTGGGACGAGATTGAGAAATCTGCCAGTGATGGGGGATGGACTAGAAACCACCCAAATGTCTACAACGCAGGCCCAGGCCCAACCCCAGCAAGCCAACACAGCCAGCACCAACCCCCCGCCCCCGGAGACCTCCAACCCCAACAAGCCCAAGAGGCAGACGAATCAATTGCAATATCTGCTCAAAGTGGTGCTCAAGACACTATGGAAACACCAGTTTGCGTGGCCTTTCCAGCAGCCTGTGGACGCCGTCAAGCTAAACCTCCCTGTGAGTAACTTGGGCAGGGCCCGGGGCTGCTGTCCTCCAGGTCCCTTCCCGTGTTGCTCCTGGGGACGGTGGGGGACGGGAGGAGGACACAGAACTGCCTTTGGGGCCCCGCTGTGAACTGCCAGCACTCATGAGGCCCTTGAGTGAATGGTTTTGGTAGTCCTGACAGACAGTCATCAGTTCTTAGATTTCGGCTCTGGGAGAAACTGTAGAGAAGTTGAAATTGGGGGTGAAAAGGAGTGCTTGCAGCTTTCCTTCTGATCCCTTAGGGGAGCTGAAGTAGGAGCAGTTGGTGGTCCAGGCCCCCTACTTCTCAGGCATGGTTGGGAGGCTGTGGAAGGGGGACTGGTTTGCTACAGTACCTTTTCTGTACTGACATGGTCGTCATCGTCGCGATCACCCAGAGCACAGGGTGGGAAGAGGCAGTGGAGTATCTCCCAGGCAACCAGTACTTGGAGGGGCCTGGTTGGAGGGAGGAGGAACCAGTGCAGCTTTGCCCTCGGCTGCCTTCACGCACACCCCCACCTGCTCAGTTGCAGCCACGGTGCACTTGCTTTGGTTCTTCTGTACCCCTCTTCTGCTCTTTCCCTAGAGAGTTTTCCTTTTGCCCACATCCCTAGCAAATGGTTCTGGAACCTCAGTTTGTATCTCTAACTGAACCTCAGGGAAGAAATGGGATAGATAATTTTTTTCTTTTCTTCTAGCATTGAGGACTAAGTGTCTCTAAGTTAAGCCCTGCTGTTTGCTAAGTCTTACACATCCCCTGGATGAGGAGTTACATGATTATTGCCATAGACGCAGGCATGGGTCTTTGGGGCTTTGAACTGCACAAGTGTAGGAACCTCAGCCTTTGCCAGGCATCCAGTTTCAAAAAGGATGAATACACTGCTAGTGTGACCCTCCTGTTGTGAAAGCAGCTGTGTCCGTGACATTCGTCCAGTTACCTCTCTCTGTTGAGTATGTGTCATGTGCACTCAGGAAGAGCAAGTCAGGAGGAGGCACTGCGGGTCTAGATCATGAACTGGCTCAAGAAAAGGGGTGGAAGCAAAAGAGGATCCTTGCCAGATCTGGGCTTCAGAGGCTACTCTTGCTGGTGACCGTGACAAGGAGTAGGGGCAGACGACCTGTCACTGGAGGGAGGTTCTTCAGAGAGCTTGCTACAGCATAATCTCTGGTTGGGTTAGTGGGCTGGGCTGGGCCGTGTGGGATCCACAGGTGAGGGTGACCTTCCCAGAGCAAAGGCAAAGACTGGGAGGAGGTGGGTCTGGGGTGGGGGGTGAAATCCAGGGGGTACTGCAACTTTTATAGCACCAGAGGGAGGTGGTGGGAGACCTGTAGAAGAGAGCCAGGAGAATCACCAGCAGAGAGCAGTCCCCCAGGTTTCCACATCAGAGGCTGCAGGGAGGTCAAAGAGATGAGGATTCCGACCTGACCCTCCTGTTGGCCTTTAGGAAGGCATTGGTGACCTTAGGAAGATGTGACGCAGAAGTAGAAACCAGATTCCCGACGGTGTGAATGAGAAGGTGAGGATGTGAAGCCATCATTTCGAGAAATTTGGCATTGAAGGGAAACCGCGGCAGAGCCAGAATGGAGGAGGGGTTGGTTTGTTACAGGAAAAGTCAGAGGGCTGAGAGGGTGAAGACTGAGGAAAAGGGGGCGGGGGGGCGGGGGCACCCAAAATCCCGAGAAAGCAGCATCCCCAGCTAGCAGGACAGACATGGGGTAGGGGGGTCTGTAAGGCCCAGTGGTTTGGGAGTTTGAGGTCATTGCTGTGCAGTGGAGGCCAGGGTCCCCGGAGGTCACAGTGTGAATCCCTGTCTCTGTGACTGTTGACATCACCCTCAGCAGTTCTGACGTAGGAAGAAGAGGCCGGTGCAAGGTGGCACTGATCTGGTGTCTTCAGGGAGGTGGGAGCGCCAGGAACTGACCCAGAGGAGTAGGGCAGGGCTAGTCAGTCAGAAGCAGCGTTCTGCTTAAAGCCTGGTGTTCCAGGGACCTCTCCCCCTCCTCGAGAAAATGTTACTACAGCCACAAAAAAAAAGGGTTCTGTCTTTTTCTGTTTTCTGACACCTTCCAGGAATCTTTATCTGCATTTTGGCCTCTGATCTCTGCTGGACTTTTCACTAGAATGCCTGCCCCTTCTGTTCAGTAAACATGTACAGTTAGATTGTCATGCCCCTAAACCCACTGCCCCCTTGTCAGCACGCTCATGCGCTCGCTCTCTGTCTCTCTCCCTCTACTTGACAGGCCATGGCCAGTTCAAGCAGCTGACACCATTATTGGCCATAGACTACAAAATATATTTCCACTGGGGCCTTGGTTCTCTTGGGAAAGGTGGCCAGAGCCATAGTAGAATATAGAAAGTCTGGTACAGTCTGTCCTTGTGGCCTCCTGGGCAGGGTACCCGGGCATGCGTGTGCAGCCCTTGTCAGCTCAGGGCTATGATCTCCGCCACTCATTATGTGTAAGCTGGTTGCTTTTGTTCTTTCTCGTGGGGGTCAGAACAGCTTAAAGCCTCACACCCTGTGCTTACCTTTCCAATACTGTCCACCATTTCCAGGCAAGACCGTGGCACTTGGTGAGGGATAGGCCTGCCTCTCTGCCATCAGGACTTGGTTCTGATACCACACCCAGGCCTGATTAAGGGAGCCTCTGAGATTGCAGTCTACCTTGGAGCTGGCCAGCTGCATGCGGGTCTCCCTGCCTGGCTCTCTCTGGTCCTTCTACAGGGAAGCCTGGTGTGCTGCCTGTTCTGTTCCCAGATACCTCCTGTGGTTATTTTTAAATATAAACATTCAGTTTTTAGGATAGGTTTAGATTTAGAGAAAGCGGACAGTAGTAGAGTCTGATTTGAAGGGCTTTAGGATATCTACACCTGCCGTCTGGCTCCTTCCGTTTGGCACTTGTAGAGTAAGGTGTGAAGTTTTGAGGAGTGGGGTCTGCTGGATTTTTTTTTTTTTTTTTTCTTAACTGAGGATTGTACGGGTTGTCTGGATTCCTCATTAACCTGGTTGGTTATTCAGCTATATCCAGGTACTGCTGACACATCCTTTAGAAAGACCAGTAATCGAAATGGAAGTGTGGTGAACTTGAGTGAAGGTGGAGGCTTCTGCTCCATGGTTCTTCAGTGTGATCAGAAGCAGGGATTCCAGTTGTTACAGGTGTGCCTCGATGCTGGTTCCATAGGATTTTGCATTTTGTGGACCAGTAAAATGTCAAAATAGTAGGGAGAAAGTACAACCTGCTGTAGGTTGTTTTACTAGATAAGGACTGCTTTTCAAAGAGCTGTATGTTTTCCCTGTTATTTACTAGAAATTAAAGGCTTTTAACATCATACAAAAAAAGGAAAAAAAGCCTAGATCTCAGTAAAGACAACCTGTTCCCAGACCTGGGCACGTGACAGACTTGGACATTTTCCCTCCAGATTTGCACCCGACGTGTTAAGAATTCTTCCCTAATTCTCACTTTGTCTTGGATTCCCGTTGAGATGGCTTGCTGAGACCATGGAACGGCTTCAGTCTGTGCCGTGGCTCTCATCTGTGTTCCTGGAGTGAGATCCACAGGCCCACCTATGAATGCTGCATGGCCGGGAAGGTGACACTGGCCTTTTGCTCTTTTTGCTCTCCAGGATTACTATAAGATCATTAAAACGCCTATGGATATGGGAACAATAAAGAAGCGCTTGGAAAACAACTATTACTGGAATGCTCAGGAATGTATCCAGGACTTCAACACTATGTTTACAAATTGTTACATCTACAACAAGGTGAGATGTGGTGGCAGGTGTCCAGCTGCCCTGAGGGGAGGGGAGGAGAGGAGAAGGAGGTGGGCATATCTGGAGCCTGTGGGCAGGGGTGCTTGGTAGCCGGTGGGATTTAGAGTCTGATGGGAGGAGATCATTTGGAGGCAGAAATAATGGGACCCATGGCTTTGCCTGTGACTGGGTGTTTCTTTTTTGGGGAGGAGGGTGCTGGCCTTGCTTTACTTCCAAGCCGTCCTTGTTAGCTTGAAGCATGTGCTTCTCGTGCCCTTGGGATTTTGGTTCTTGGGCATGTGTAGTAGAGAAGGTGTGAGAAGGACAGTGACAACTCATTAAAAAGTCCATTTGGGTGATGTCAATTGTCAGGAAGGAGCCTACTAACATGTAGTTGTGCAAAGGTGTGTTCAAACAGAAACCTCAATGTGAGAGAGGGTGTGATGGGGGCTGCCGCATCTGAAATGTGGACATGACCATTGACAACTTGTGGCCGTAGAATTGAATGTCCCCTGATCTCACTTGTAGACCTGAAGGTCACTTCTTAATCCCGTTAGCCAAACCTTTCGGCTCGGCTGTGCCATGAAGCCAGATCATTTGTTTACAGTTCAGACCACAGATGTGATTAAAACCAACCCTTTCATATAGAACGGCTCTGGAGGGAGACACTATACAGAACTCAGCTTTTGACCTCTGCTGGTGTAGTGGGTAAAATTGCCCAGAAGAGATGGGTAGGTGAGTTTCTTGAAGTTTACTGTGTTTTTTTAAAAGTCTCAGCTCTCATCACTAGGTTTCAGTGAAATGTCCACAGATGAGCTTCTCAGTTTAGAGCTGAGTGGGAACAGCATGTCGTAGATGAGGCAACAGAGTGGGGACCCATAATGTAGTTCGAGATAGGCATGACCCGAGCCCCAGTGAGCTGCCTTAAGGTAACACTGGGGAGCATTGTCAGAGCCCTGCTAATGTATCTGTGGCAAGAAATCCTGTGTAATTCAAGTATTTGTAGTGGAGTGGAATTGTGTCAGAGGAGGGATTCTGTCAGTGATTGGCAGGGCTTGTTAGATACTTAAGGCACTAGGATGGTTTCTCAGGCCAGAGCTTAAAAGACTAGAGAGGGAGGTGCAGGTGGACGGGTGCTGATTCAGGCACGTGAACCTCTGTGATATCTGGTGGCATAACTGTTGTGGCCCTTTAGGATTCAGATCGAGAAGGACCCTGACTATGATACTTCATGCTTTGGGGCAGGGGGTGGGTGGCACAGGGTGGGCAGCTCTTGCTCTATCTAGAGAGGTGGTGAGGGCTTTCTGACCCTCACCCCCGTGTCTCCTTTTCCAGCCTGGAGATGACATAGTCTTAATGGCAGAAGCTCTGGAGAAGCTCTTCTTGCAGAAAATCAATGAACTGCCCACTGAAGAAACTGAGATCATGATAGTCCAGGCAAAAGGAAGAGGACGTGGGAGGAAAGAAGCAGGTAGGGTACCTCTAGTGCCCCAGCACTGTTTGCCTCACATTGAAATAACAAGGACATTGGCTTTCCTTCTCCCCAATCTTGTCTCCTTCTCCAGGTTCAGTGAGGGACTAACTGGGAGTGGTGGTAAGGTCAGGCTTAGTGGTGAAAGTGCCCCTTTCAGAGGGTCGCATGAGTGTGTGACCTCCCACAAAGTAGAAATAATTGGACCCTGCTTTTTTTTTTTTCTTTTCTTTTTTTCTTTTCTTTTTTTTCTTATGGACCTTGGTTAAAAAGTGACTTTTTCGGGGCGCCTGGGTGGCGCAGTCGGTTAAGCGTCCGACTTCAGCCAGGTCACGATCTCGCGGTCCATGAGTTCGAGCCCTGCGTCAGGCTCTGGGCTGATGGCTCGGAGCCTGGAGCCTGTTTCCGATTCTGTGTCTCCCTCTCTCTCTGCCCCTCCCCCGTTCGTGCTCTGTCTCTCTCTGTCCCAAAAATAAATAAATGTTGAAAAAAAAATTTTAAAAAAAAGGGGGGGACTTTTTCAAAGCATTTTTGTTATTTGAATTATTTACTCCCATTTTAGAGAAAAGGAATTCACCTGACCAGTGGCGGTTTTAACTAACAATCGTATCCTTGAACCTTGAAGTTGGTTGTTTGAATTATCTTAAGATGCTTATGTCCGAGCCAGGCCTGCTTTTTGATGCTTCTGAAGTCAAAGTGAAGCTCTCCCTTCCTTGTCTATCTCAGCGGCCACCCTGCTTCCTGCCCCCGTCTCTCAGCCTGACACAGGATTCCAAAGGCCAGCTGCTGGGGAGGGAGGAGAAACAGTGAAATGTTTCTGTCTAGGAAAAGCTCTAACAGCTGCCTTCTGCATCTTGCCATCCTTAGCTCTGTGCTGAGGTGGCCCATGCTGTGGGGTGTTTGCTTCTCTAAAGAGAGGGCTTTTGACTGACTTCCTGCCCTGCTCAGAAGTGGTGGCTTCACAGGAGCAAAGGGGGCTGGCCTAATCCCCTGCTGCAGTGAGGGGTAGCCAAGGACAGGTGGTCCTGAGGGTCATCCCGTAGACGTGGGTCCTGCCAAGGGGTGGCCAGTATCCTTACCCTGGCCTTACTCTCTGGGACCAGGAGTTTGGTCTGCACATGGGACAGATGCAGGGTGTTGTGTCTGGGCTCACCCGCGCAGCTGCAGGGAGGCAGTCTGAGCCGGTCACAAAGGGCAGCAGCCGTCCAGCCTCCTCCTGTGGCTCAGGGAGGTGGAAGTTTGCCAGTTTCCAGAAACCTTGGCCAGGGCTGCTGATGCCGGCCCCCTGCCAGAATTGCTTACTCAGAAGGCAGCGCTTCTGGGAATGAGGACAGCTCTGTCCAAAAGTGCCAAGGAACATTTTTCCGCTCCCCATCTACAGGACTGGTGCTAACTCTCAGCGTGTGTTTCCTGCTCCTTTGGCCCCGGCCTCCATGAAGGCGTCTTTGTGCCCGATTTGGGACTTGAAGCCAGGACGCTTCAGGAGGTGTGGCATGCAGTGTGCCGCTGCTCTCAGAGATCCCTGGGGCAGGTGGACCAATTTGGCCAAGGTCTGGGGTGTACGGGTTGTTCTGTCTCTTAGGCGAATAGTTACAGTGACGTTATGTGCTCTGCCCGCACAGATGTGTGCTCACCACATGTGACAGTGTCTCCATGAGGTCAGCCAGCATGTGTCAGGTTCGGCATCTAATCACCTGTCCCTTTTATGATTGGTAGGGACGGCAAAACCTGGCGTCTCTACGGTACCAAACACAACTCAAGCATCGACTCCTCCGCAGACCCAGACCCCTCAGCAGAACCCTCCGCCTGTGCAGGCTGCACCTCATCCCTTCCCTGCGGTCACCCCAGACCTCATCGTTCAGACCCCCGTCATGACAGTGGTGCCTCCCCAGCCACTGCAGACAGCCCCGCCGGTGCCCCCTCAGCCACCACCCCCACCTGCACCAAACCCCCAGCCTGTGCAGAGCCACCCACCCATCATCGCGGCCACCCCACAGCCTGTGAAGGTGAGCATTCTCTGTGTGTGCGTGTGGCCCATCCTGGCCACTGGTGGGCTCCTACCACCTCAGCACCCCCTCTTTTTTGTCTTCCCTTCCATAGCAGTGAGGCTTGCAAGAGACAAGTCACTGTCACTGCCGGCGCTTCATGCAGAGCTTGTCCTGGCTCCTGGGGCACTTTGTGGGTGTTTTGGGGGCACTGTGCAGTGTTTAAGTCACGGCCTAGAAGCTGCTGCCCTGCTGGCCCACAGGTCCCATAGTTGAGCCCACCCCCCAGGGCTTGCCAACCCCCCCAGCCCCTTCCCTAGTTCTAATTTAGACTGTGCATGTTTGCAGATGGCACCCTTATAGTCTCTGAGACGTGCCTGCCCTGGGGGGGCCAATGTGTCCAGGCTTGGCTCTGAGCGGCTTCCCTGGCATTAAGTGGGAAGCTGCTTCAGGAGGTTTCTGTGGCCTCCAGGGAGCAGATTGTGCCCTGCGTGTGTGCTTTCTCCTGCCACTGGCAGGTCCTGTCCCAGCTGCAGAGAGAGTGATGGGACAGGTCTTTTCTTGCCTCGGTCCTTCACCCATGGAGTTACCTTTGAGCCCCATTCCCTGTGGATGTTGGAACCCCAGAAAGGACCCAGCTGCAGGAGTGAGCGGAGGGAGGGACAGCTGTGCCGGCCGTCACCTTTGACCGTGCTTGTCACCCCTGTGCTCTCGGCAGACAAAGAAGGGAGTTAAGAGGAAAGCAGACACCACCACCCCCACCACCATTGACCCCATTCATGAACCACCATCACTACCCCCGGAGCCTAAGACTGCCAAGCTGGGCCCCCGGCGGGAGAGCAGCCGGCCTGTGAAGCCCCCCAAGAAGGACGTGCCCGACTCTCAGCAGCACCCAGTGTCGGATAAGAGCAGCAAGGTCTCAGAGCAGCTCAAGTGCTGCAGTGGCATCCTCAAGGAGATGTTTGCCAAGAAGCACGCAGCCTACGCCTGGCCGTTCTACAAGCCTGTGGACGTAGAGGCATTGGGCCTGCACGACTACTGTGACATCATCAAGCACCCCATGGACATGAGCACAATCAAGGTGAGCAGATGCCCCCCCCTCCGAGCTGGAGGCAGGGCTCCCCGGGACAGAGAAGTCAGAACTTCCTAGGCTGGTCCAAGAGGAGGGTCCAGGCCCTGGGTGCTTCTGAACTGTGCCCTAGCAGCTGTCTCTTCTCACCAGCTCAAAGCAGCCCAGCGCCCCCTGCTGGGAGTTGTAGGGGACGGCCTCCAGGACCACATGCTTGGGAGTTTTCTTCCCAGACAGCAGCAATGCTGTGCCCTCTGGTCTGGGGACAAGCCCTCTGTGGCCTTGGGCCCTAGTGCCCATGGGCACTTTGCACACAGTTAATGTTCCAGGAGGTGTTGAGAGTTGATGACTTTGCCAGGCCCGGTGTCACGGAGTGGGTCTTGATGTCTCCTCTCAGGAGGAGATACACAAGTGCTGGCATCTTCATTGTTGTATTTTGAGGCCTTTTTGGTTATGTTTATTTATTTTAAGCCATTTTGCATTTCTGTCTGGGAGTAGAGTAAGCCTGCCCCAACATGGGACAGACAGAAGAGGGGACGGTACTTATGTTCCTTTTGACCCGTGTCTTATCCCATATCACCAAGACAGGTGTATGTCAAGTCAGAACTGGTCCCAGCCCTTCTCTTACAGTCTGGCTGAAGCTCTGTCTCCATTTATTCTGTGTCCACTTGGTCCTTAGTCACAGTGACCAGGATGGGTGGGTTTGGCATGCTAGCAGGGCATTTCCCAGCCCTGAGACTTGCTTTTGAGTGTCTTTTTGTCCACCTGACAGAGAACCAAGGTGATGATCTCTTCTCTGCTCCGCTGCAAAACTGACTTGCTCCTACAGGCAGCCCTCCTGGCTGTCACGTCCCCATTGGAGCAGGTGTGGGCATAACTAAGGAGGCCCTGTCTTGTCTTTGTAGTCTAAACTGGAGGCCCGCGAGTACCGCGACGCTCAGGAATTTGGTGCTGATGTCCGATTGATGTTCTCCAACTGCTATAAATACAACCCTCCTGACCACGAGGTGGTGGCCATGGCCCGCAAGCTCCAGGTGAGGCCCTGGGGAAGCTCCAGGTACAACATCCTGCAGTAGAGCACTCTGGGGTCCTGGGTGGGCCAGGCCTGTATGGCCCTTCATAGATTTTATTCCTGTCATTTGCTTTGGTATAATGCCATGTTGCTTTGAAGATGAACTTGAGTCAGAATAGCGTGTGCGTCAATATAAAATTGAGGTTATTTTATTATAAAGCAGGACAGTTGGTTTTGGTCTTGGGCATTTGGGGTTTTGTTTTGGTGTATCCCACTGAAAACCTCCTGCCCCATACCTGCATTCGGTTGCCCTTGGCCAGAAGAGTGTATGTGCTGTATGTCGCCCAATCTGTTCTCCAAAACAGACCTGTCTCCGTTTGGTGGCAGACACTCTTGTTAGGTAGGCACTTGGACACAGTTGTGAGCTGAAGTAACTGCTCAGCTGTGGACGTTTCTTCACCAGAGCCTTGAAATCTTTTGCTTTCTAGGTGTTCCGTGAGGCCACAATTTCCTAATGGGTGCCATTGGGGTTTGTGGCCCCTTCAAGTTGGTCTGGGTGTGCACCCTGTAAAGTGCACATGTGAGTGGAAGGAAGGGGGGCAGGTTACAGCATAATGTGTGAACTGACTTCACTTTGCTTTATTTAAAAAAGGAAAAACGTACCCAGATTTCAGCAGTGATTATCTTTGGGTGGAAAGATCAGGGGTTAAAAATTATGGAGAATTGGGGCACGTGGCTGGCTCAGTCAGTAGAGCATGTGACTCTTGATCTCAGGGTTGTGAGTTGGAGCCCCACATTGGGTGTAGAGATCACTTAAAAAAAAATCTTCAAAAAAAATTCTGGAGAATAAAGTCTATATTTAGTACTTTTATAATCTGCTTTTTAAAAAATTCTTAAGCCTACACACATAAAAATATCTAATTCCTTATCCCCAAAGCCCTGGGTTGCTTCTGCTCTCAGTGTCAGAGCAGGCCCTGGGGTGGATCACCTGCTGTTACAACAGGCAGGCACTCTGGTCAAGCCCAGGATCGGTTTGCACATCTCATGCCCCACTCCCACCTGGTGGCGAGGTGGGAGGCTTCCTCACACCTGTCTTTCCCACCCGTCTGTGGAGTGCTTACAGGGCACAAGTGCAGACTCGCAAATGCCTTTGGCAACCTGTGGGTCCGTTCAGCTCAGAGGCTGCCTGAGACCCATCGCTTGCCCGTCTCCTGGTTCCGTTAGCTCCACAGTTGTCCCAGACTTACCATCATAGTGGCTCTTACCTCCTCACACTGGAGCCAAGGCTCCATCTCTCCCGTTCCTTCCCTTGGCCTCTGTCTGGGTCAGGGACTGCTTTAGTTCAAAGGATGTGTCCTGGAACTCTTGGGATAGAATAAAAACTTACTACTAGTGTGAACCTGGCTGCTATTATTGAAATGCACACTCAGCCTTGAACGTTATTTTAGTTTCTATTGCTTGTTATTTGGTTTTATTTTCCCTGAGATTTGGGGTGGGGGTGCTTTCTGCTTTCTTCACAAAGCTGCTTTTCCGTTGTTTACTTCTGCATTTCCCATCCTTAAAAAGAGTTCAGGCTTTATAATTTTATGGCAATTCTCATACATGGCCACCAGGTGGCAGTGTTGCCCTCAGATCTTTGTCTTAGACTTCCTTTTCCCACTGTTCTGTGAGGATTGGGGGAGGGAGATAGCTTTTTCCCAGATCGATACTCCTACCCTTTATTTGCCCTCATGCAAACAGCTAAACCAAAACAAGTTCTGTGTCAGCACCAAGATTGCTATTCTGACCTACTTTACTTTAAAAAGAATAGAAGGAGAGTGGCCGAGCCTGGGTAGCTTAGTCAGTTAAGCGTCTAACTCTTGATGTCAGCTCAGGTCATGATCTCACAATTTATGAGTTGGAGCCCCACGTCGGGCTCTGCGCCGACAGCACAGAGCCTGCTTGGGATTTTCTTTCTCCCTCTCTCCCTGCCCCTCCCCTGCGCATGCACCTTCTCTTTAAATAAATAAACTTAAATAAATAAATAAATCAGAAAGAGAAAGAACTCTCCGGTATATTCTAGCTTTCCCTAATTTCTGTGCCTGTTTTATGTCTTGGCTTTGTCTTTTTTTTTTTTTTTTTTTAATGTTTATTTAATTCTGAGAGAGCATGAGTGGCAGAAGGGCAGAGAGAGGGGGGGTCAGGATCCGAAGCAGGCTCTGTGCTGACAGCAGAGAGCCCGATGCGAGTCTCGAGCCCACAAACTGTGAGGTCATGACCTGAACTGAAGTTGGACACTTAACTGACTGAGCCACCCAGGTTCCCCTGGTTTTATGTTTTTCATTTTTATCCTTCTGGCAGTGGCATGAACATGACCCAAACATGGGGTTTAGCCATAGTGAGACCACTGGGCTATTTTCCTCACAGCAGCCTCTTTCTGAACATTTTTGTTCCAGATACCAGGCTGGACTAGATGAGGTCCTTGACCTGAAGGAGGGTCCATTTCAGGCAGGGGCAGTGCCTAGGGTGGGCCATTTAGCACGGGGCGGCCTCTGCCCTAGCCCGCTTGGCCCACTTCAGGGTGGGTTGCTGTGTTACAGGAAGTGATGTTCCTTCTCCATTGCCACGAGGCAGGTGGAGAGGTATCTGCTTCAGATGCAGAGTCGATGTGAAGGGCTTCTTGTCTGGAAGTTGGTTGCTCTGTGGCATTTCAGTCTTTTTCCTCTTCCTCGTAAGCTTTCCTGGATCAGCATGGTTGGATGACTAGATTGTCCAGAGGGAAGGAGAAGCAGCAAATCCCCAACCTTTGTTTGCCTCTTGAACAGGTATTAGACTTGCCTCCTCTTAGTTAGACTGTCCCCAAGAACTGGGATTTACCTGGAAAATCACATGGAAAAGAATCCACTTTGTTTTCCTCTTCCAGTCTCTAAATTCTAGGCCTTTAGAAAACACACATCCTACCACCTGGCAGCCATGGTCACAAAGACAGCCAGGAGTGACTGGGCTCAGGGTTTCCTCAGTCCACAGGTGGCTTGGGCTGAGGCCCGTGAGTCCATCTGGTAGGCCCAGAGCTGCTGGCGGTACTGCCATGTAGACTGCCTGCTCTGTTGTGAATCGAGGAGTCATTTAGGGAGTTTGGCGCCCTTGTAGATTACCAGAGTTTTAGTGCAAGAAAAAGCGCAAATTCAAGGTGATGTGCAGTTATTTTTATAGCAAAGAAAAATGAAAATTGCATTGGCATATCCTGCATTAGATCCCAGAGGCAGGAAGCTATTCGGGCGTATGTAAATGTGTGTTTCTGAGTGTGTGCACTCACAGCTGCATCTCTAGCACCCGGCACTTAGTGGCCTGCCACTGCCTGCATTCTGCTCCCCACCACAACCCCCCTCCTCTGAGCCTCGCTGTGCCCAGATACGGCCAAGCCCCACAGCTGTATCCGGGCTTGGCCGTGCTTGACCGTTTGGCACTCAGGCAGCTGTTTCACTAGAGGGGTGGAGGGTGTGCTTCCCCCTTGAATCTGACGCAGCCCAGAGTAGGTGACCCAGTGAACATTCTAGCAAGAGGAGACGCCTGCTCTGAAACCAGTGTGCTTTGCTGATTGATGCTGAGAATTGCAGTGTGGGTGGAGGTTATGGCATGCTGGGCAGAGGAGCTGGGTCCACCTCTAGACACTGCCAGCCCTAGTGTGGAAGCCCCGAGCCCCTGCTCCCCTAGAGAGTGCTGGTTGTTGGTATTCTCTGCTCATCGCCTCAGTGTCCTCCCTCACAAGACCTTTGACCTTGGTGCGTCTCTTTCGGTTTTGGCGTCCTCTAGCCTGGCCCCACACCCTCTCCCCCATTTTCCACCTGGCCAGCAGGATGAGCACCTGGATTCGTGAGTCACAACTTTCTCTCCTTTGAGACATCCTTGCTAGGTCTCTGCAGCTTTTGGTATCACGTCCCCTTCCCCCCACACACACACCCCACCCTCATCCTTAGGTTTCAGATTTCCCAGGGACTCTTCACCAGTCCTTTGCTGTTTCCACCTTAACACTTAATAGTACTTTATAACTGTTCACTCCTTGAGGACAGGGAGCACATCGTTTCTCTTTACCATACGGGTGCAAGTCTGTCTCAGCCACGCGGGAAGGTTTTTCTGCGGTAGCTCTAGGTTCGCTGGCACTCAAGCCCAAGTGCATTTCGCAGGGTGCCCCCTACTGGAACCGGGGCAGATGGGAGGATGACAGGTCTTGTAGCTGCTCGCGACAGGGAAGCCAGCAGCCCCAGATTGTAGGCCCCGCGGTGACTGCCCAGCCAGCCAGCCCGCCTGGCCTCCTGGCTTGTGCTCTTTGCTCTTTGGTCTTGGAGCCTTGGGAGAGCAGGGCCAGGGAGTACCCTAGGAGAGGCCTCAGGGCGAGTCCTGGCTTCCATTTCCACCACAGCCACAGCCTGTTGGGGAGGAGTAGGGATGTCCTAGTGGCAAGGGTAGAGCTGTCTGGTAGCTGGCAGGAGATGCTGGGCACACACATAAGTGGCATGAGGAAGCTCCCACCTGGTAAAGCTCACCTCCCGGCAGCACCAGGTACTCGGCCATGGCTGCCACCCTCCTCCCTCTGTGGGGTCCTGACACCTCAGGCACACTTCTCTAACCTGCCCCCTCCTCCTTGGCAGCAGGCCTGGCTTTTTCTGGATGCTCCTGTGGGTCTGTTGGGGACCCAGGGCACTGTGGGCAATAAGGGTCTTGCTTGCTGCCACACTGGGGGCCTCTGCCCTGGTGTGAGCCCCTGTCTCCTTTAGCCAGGGTGGTGACAGTCTCTTGCTCATGCCTTCTGGGTGTCTTCTCTGCCACCCGACCTGCTCCAGAATGTATTTCTGTATAAATTAGAAATTAGATATGTCTGTATAAATGACTATAATTTATAGTAGCAAAACCACTTATGCAGCAGAATCCAGGTTGTCACTTTGCTGGGAGCAGGAACTGCCTTGGAGGAGCCTGAACTGGGTGGTCTGGAGGGGAGGGGACAACACTGCAGTTGGGGAGGACACCTGCCCAGGGGTCGTCCCCTTTCCCAGCTGCCTTGGGGACAGAAAATCTGAAGCTGTGCTTCCAAAGATATCAGGAGAGGCTTCTAGGGCCAGCTGTGTCAAGTGTAGCCTAGTTTGTTTGACACAGCAGCCACACACGGCCCTCCCAGGCCTCATGGGCCATGCTGCTCCGAAGCATCAGTTCACACTTGGGAAGGCCCGTTCTCTTGCGTGAGATGCTACGTTGACATTTTCTAGGCTTTTAAAGCAGGTCCTGCAGTCCTTCTGGGAAGCTAACTTTGTTCTTTTCACTGCTGTTCTTTGTCCTGAGTCATCACTGGGCTTACGAGCATGGAGCCCTTGGGGTAGGAAGGGACCTGCCGGCTGGCTGGTGAGGCAGGGCTGTTGGGCCTAGGTGCCCAGACAAAGCTGCTGCCCCCAAGCTCTGTGACCCCATGTGGAGTTCCATCGGATTCCTGAGACTTACAGTTGGAAGGTCTCGGAATCCTGGGTTGGTGGGATCCTGTGCTTAACAGCCCTGGGCATGTGGTTGGGTCTCTGGCACCTCACAAGATTTACTCCCTCCTGTAGCCTGTCTCCAGCGCCCCCACATCCACTTCTGTTATACCTTTCCCACCTTGCTGGCCATGCCCTGGAGATCCCTCAGCCAGTGGCATGGCTCTGCCCAGGTGCCCCAGAGGTGGTCTGAGGAGGGGGTGGGGGCGGACACGTGCCTGCTGCAGCAGAGGCTCAGCTGCCTTGCCGGCCTTGGTCTGTGCACGAGGCACGCTTACTCCAGGGCCAGGCCTTTGCATGTGCTGTTTGTTTCCTCTGCCTGGAATGCTCTCTCAAACTGAAGACCCCACCTGCTCCCTGAGGGAGTGTGAACCGGAGGCAGGCAGAGGTTCCTGTTCTGTTCATCATTGTATCTTAGTGCCCGGCCCTGGCACGCAGGAGGCGCCCTCGGGATGTGCTGAGCAAGCACTGACCTAATGAGAACCTCAAGGCACTGTTTGTGGGTCTTGCCCTCGGCCTGCCATCTATCTAGGATCTCCACACAGACGTCCTCAGTGGGCCAGCTGCCTCCTGTGACATGGGTCACATGTACTTACCTGGCCTGTGTCTCCTGGAGAATGGGTGCCAAGCCATGTCAGAAGGACATTTCAAAGTGAAATTTGTGAGAAATGTTGGAAGAGCTGACGAGGGTCCTCACCCAGCCCCTTGTCTTAGTGGTGGGGTGTGGGGTGGTCACCATCAGCCTAGCCCCCTTTGGCCCTCCTGCTTACTTCCTGTTGAGTCAAGCCCGGCAGCCAAGGAGGCTTGGTGATGCTGAGCCACATCCCAGGCAGCCCCCCACCACCCATGCCTGGGCCCCAGCAGCCCTCACAGGCACGGCTCCCACCCCCCCCACCCCCCCCCCAACCAGGATGTGTTCGAGATGCGCTTTGCCAAGATGCCAGACGAGCCTGAGGAGCCTGTGGTGGCCGTGTCCTCCCCAGCGGTGCCACCCCCAACCAAAGTGGCAGCCCCGCCCTCGTCCAGCGACAGCAGCAGCGATAGCTCCTCCGACAGTGACAGCTCCACCGATGACTCTGAAGAGGAACGAGCCCAGCGGCTGGCCGAGCTCCAGGAGCAGGTGAGGATGTGGGCAGCCCCGTTCCCAGTCACCCAGAATGCATGGGCCGGGCAGTCTCCCCAGGGTTCTCCATGACCTGGCGAGTCCCAGCTTGGAGTTCCAGCGGGATGAGGGGTTTAAGGGTGCTGGCCTCCCATGCAGTGGGAAATCGGTGTGCAACTTCTGGCTCCCCAGAACACCTACTAACAGCCTACTGTTGACCAGAAGCTACCTGTAACGTAAAGAGTCGATTAATTCCTATTTTATGGGTGGCACATATTATGTAGTGTATTCTTACGGCAAAGTAAGGAAACATCAAGAAAATCATAAGAACTGGAAAATATATTCATAGTACCGTATAGATCGGGAAAAAAATCCACATATAAGTGGACTTGCACAGTTCAAACCCACATTGTTCAAGAGTCAACTGCATATATGTACACCGTGGGTGTGGAGGTAGGAAGACATGGCTGTTTTGCGGGCAGAGGCGAGGCTTCTAGATCCTTCCAGCATCTGAAAGGGGGAGCCTCAGCCAGGATGTCCATCTCTCCTGAGGCCCTACAAGCCAGCCATCAGGACCTTAGTACCCAGCCTCTCAGGGACCCTCCTCCTGGATGGCTGTGGAGCTTGGTATCTGCCAGCTTGGGCAGCTTCTCCAGCCAAGAGGACACTGGCCATCCTCGGAGTCCACGGCCTGGGTGGGTGTGGGCACTTCAAGAATCTGGTGAGGCGGCAGGTCATAAGGCTGAGGGCCAGCCCCCTCCCTGTGCTTCCCTCCTCCTCTGCACCCTGGTGCCCGGGGGTCCACCCAGAGATCAGGATGATGGGCGCGTGTACCTTGCCTGTCTGCTCCACAGCTCAAAGCCGTGCACGAACAGCTTGCAGCCCTCTCCCAGCCCCAGCAGAACAAACCAAAGAAAAAGGAGAAAGACAAAAAAGAAAAGAAAAAAGAAAAGCACAAAAAGAAAGAAGAAGTGGAGGAGAATAAGAAGAGCAAAGCCAAGGAACTTCCTCCTAAAAAGACCAAGAAAAATAACAGCAGCAACAGCAATGCGAGGTCTGCCTCCCTGAGCTGCCCTGGGTGGGGACCCCTGCTGGCCACGGTGGGTAGGGAGGCTGCCTCGCCGCCCTTTCTCCTGGGGTGGGTCTTGGCACCCAGTGTGTTTGGGAAGGGAAGGAAGATAGGCAGCATGGAGCAGAAGGTGAGGACAGGGCATGGTTTGCGGTCTGTCTCCGTTGGGTGCTCCCAGGAAGGCGTTGCCCAGCCTCCCTGTTTCCTGTGAAGGCCATCTGGGTGGGGGTGTGGAAGCCCTCCCCTAAGCCCCAGATGGAGGAATGGGTGCCTCACGTTGACAATGGTGTCTACATCATCCCTTCATAGCAAGAAGGAGCCTGCGCCCATGAAGAACAAGCCCCCTCCTGCGTACGAGTCGGAGGAGGAGGACAAGTGCAAGCCCATGTCGTATGAGGAGAAGCGGCAGCTCAGCCTAGACATCAACAAGCTCCCTGGTGAGAAACTGGGCCGCGTGGTGCACATCATCCAGTCGCGGGAGCCCTCCCTCAAGAACTCCAACCCCGATGAGATTGAGATCGACTTTGAGACTCTGAAGCCGTCCACCCTTCGAGAACTGGAGCGCTACGTAACCTCCTGTTTGCGGAAGAAAAGGAAACCTCAAGGTGCCCTTGGGCCCCTGGGGCAGGGTGTGCTCTGAGTCCTGGCCAGCCCTGGCCGACAGGGAGGAGGCTGGGCGAGTGGGCATCCTCCATTAACTTTGCCTTCCAGACATGGCTCTCCCCCTCTGTAGGCTGTTTTTCCAGTTACAAAAGCTGTGTCCTCGACACAGAAACCTCTGGAGGGCTATGACATCACACTTGACCCTGGGCTGGTGGTGCCATTCTCCACCTCCTGGCCGGTACCCATCTAAGGCCTGCCTGCACCTCAGTGTCCTCAGCCTTGCTCTGAGCAGCAGCTTTTGTTGCCCTTACCACTGGGTCTTCCCCAAAAGCCAGCCACCCCCGCCCTGCTGCCACCTCTTTAGAACAGAGGGTGAGGGCCAGGTGCAGTGGCCAGGAGGAAAGATGTTAGGTCTGCACTGCCTGCTTTGCTTCTCTGCTTCGACACGGGCCCCTCCACAACAGTCTGCCAGGCAGCACTTGCCTGTTGAAAATGTCTCATCTTAACTCACGGCTTTTGTCTGGAGACCAGTAGGACTTAATATCCACATCAGAGTGTTGTATGCAGCCTTTGTCCCAGTCCACGTTGACTCCTGGGGCGCTCGGGCTCCTCCCTAGGGTGCTGCACAGTGACACTGTGCCCTCGGTCTACGCACCGAGGTGCTGGGAGACTCCCGGGGCTCTTTCACGTCTTGCTTTGTCCCTGCCGTCATGTCTTGGGGTCCCCTGCACCCACTGTCTGAAAAGTAGCTGAGGGAGCCTGAGCTCAGTGGTCCCTCATGTCAGGGAATTACTTCCTGCCTTGTCTCTTAACTGTCTGGTGAACCCAGCATAGGGTATTGAGAGATTGGAGGGGCTTTGAAATTCTAGTATTACGCCAAGCTTTTGGCTGGCACACAGTAGGACTGGTCAGGGCCTCGTAGAAGCAGCCCACTGGCCCTTCTTGCGGGCGGTTGGGCTATTCCTGTGGCCAGCAGTAGCCCCCTAGGTCGGTGCCCTGCCTGACTGTGTCCCTGTTGCTTTATTACAGCTGAGAAAGTTGATGTGATTGCTGGCTCCTCTAAGATGAAGGGCTTCTCGTCCTCGGAGTCGGAGAGCACCAGCGAGTCCAGCTCTTCTGACAGTGAAGACTCCGAAACAGGTTAGATGTCTTACTGAGCTTCTTGTCACGTTCTTCCCTGTGTTTGGCTCAGTCACGTGTCCAGGCTACCTGAGACCAGAGACGGCTGTCATAATAAGAACGGTAACCCTCTCGCTAGGACACTGGGGAGCTCGGGGGGCCTGGTGAGGACTTTGGGTGTTGGGGCCCAAGTGGTGGCATCAGTGTTAGTGTGACCCCGCCCCGCCCTACAGTCTCTTCCTGTGTCACGGTCGCATGCAGCACGGCTGTTCAGGTGATGTGCTCCAGCAGCACGTGTGTAGCGGCCTGCTCTCGACCCTGCTGTCACCAGGCTCGGGGCTCTGCCATTCGCCCCAGAGTGCTCACAGCTGCATTGGCTGCCCCTAAAGCAGTGTGCACACACGTGGGCCTGCACGTGTGCCCCATGGTGGTGTCCTGGCTGACCCTACCGCCCACCTGAGCAGCAGCTTCATTGTGGGAAGTGGGAGTGAGAAAGGGCAGGTGGAGACGCTGAGAGCTGCAGGGTGGTAGGAGAGAAGCTTTTCCTGCAGAGGGGCGCTTTCCTGATTATTCGCAGGGAGCATGGGGAGAGGGGCAGATGCTCCCTCACACTGGCCCGGCGGAGAGGCTAGAAAGGAAGCCTGGCAACCAGCCTGTTCTGTGAGCTGGAGCTGGTGGGGGTGGCCTTGCGAGTCTGGGGGGGCGGGCTGGCCTCTGGGCAGGTCTGGTGCCATCAGCCGAGCAGCCTCTCCAGGCAGGCTGTGGTATGTGCATCCTCAGTGGGAAGTGTATTTCTGGGTGTTTTCTTTCATATACCTGTTTCGTCTCTGGCATGTTATTCTGACTTAAAACTAATAGTAAGCCCCACGTAGTCAGTTTATGAAGATAATGTGATCTGATTGGGCCAAAGAAGTTTGAGGCCCCTTACACTTAGAGTAGCTTTGTGACCCCTCTCTCGAGGCGTGTGCACACCTGGGTCCTCTTGTCAGCTCAGCCTGCCTTTTTCTGGGGAAGCTGAGGACAGGAGGGCTTCTGGGCCTTCTCACTCTGTGTCTCCGCTTTGACAGGAAAGGGTACCAGGCTTCCCAGGTAGGTGGGAGGCTTGCCTTGAGGTGGGCTAAGGGCTTCTCCAAGACTCCAGATTCTGTCTCCAGTGGGCCCAAATGAGAGTCATTAAGTCATTAAGCTATGTTCCATATTTCCTGAGCTCCGCTGTATGCAGAGACTGCTGTGGGCAGTTTGCTGCCCTTCTGTCTCCATTCTTTGTCGTTTTCTTCTAACCAGCACCCCCCCCCCCCATTGCTTTTTTTTTATCTGTCAACCAGCAGGGGGCGCCACACCCCCATACCCGCCCAGGAAGGGCTGGCAGGAAGTCAGCGCCAACTGCCCTCAGCAGGATGAATGACCGTATTCTTGGGCCCAATTAGCATTCCTGGTGGCCCCTGACTTCTCACCTTCTTCTGTGCCAGCCATGCCGCAGGTTTGCCTTTGCTCTGGGGTTTTGCACCTCCTGCAGTTTGTAGCACGCTGCTCCTGCTAGGGGTGTCACAACCTTTTCTCCTAAGTATATGAGTGACCAAAAGAAAACCCCAAAGCTTGGAATTGGCAGGGGACCCGATTGTTAAAACGGCGCAGTTTGGCCAAGGGCAAACTGCTTTGGCCCCGACGTAGATCGTGGTACCCAACCGGCAAGTCCTCATTGCGAATCTGTGACTGTGGCCTTTGTCCCTGATCCCCAAGCTCTTCTTTGGGGTGTGTTTGCCTTAGGTGGGAAATCCTCCTGGGCTCCTGAGTGCCTTGCACACGCCTCCTACCATCTGATGTGGGGCAGCTGTGACGGAATCTCCAACAGCTCTCTACTGCTGAGAATACTTTTTCCCTTTTTGTGCCCCCCCTTTTAAAGAGATGGAAAGATTGTGCAACAAGTAATCTGAGAGTCCTGGGAACAGCTGTCCTGGCGGGAAGGAGGGTGAGATTTACAGTCTCTGAGCCGACGGCCTGCAGGCTCCCAGGCTCCAGCAATCCGGCCCAGTGGCTTACCCTGCTGCTTCCGGCCCATCCCTCTTTCCAGGCACCCTCCCCACCTTGAGTTTTGGGAGGCTCCCATTTGTCTTCAAGGCTCTGGCTTTTCCTTTGCCATCTGTGTGCACCGGAGAGCTCTATTGTGGGTCAGCTGGATGCTTCTCTCAAGAGAACCACCGTGTGGGTTTGTGCTCTAGGGCTCAGACACTCGGCCCGAAAATGGGAGGGAGATTGCGCCCCTGCATCATTGAATGCAGCCACCCGCCACCCCATCCCGCATGGGAAACTGCACTTGCTTCCAGGGCAGCTGCTCAAGCTGGGTCCCTGGAGCTAGGCAGCCCCAATTTCTGTGGCCAGTTAGTGGTTTTGCCTTGGGAAGATAGGACAGGGTGGGGGTTATTGAAGGTATTTCTTTTGGTCTTTTGGGGTTTGTTTTTGCCCTCCTTGTTCTTGTGTTTCCATTTGGACTGGAGCCGAAATTCCTGAAAGGGCCTATTTTTGTCACTTGTACTAAGGGTCGTTTCTGCCGACAGGGCCCTGAGACATGAATCACCAAAAGAAACCAAACAGAGGTACTAAATTGGAGCTTGGTGGGGGGGTTGGGGGGGTTTGGTGCATAGATCCCTTCTCTGGCTGCTCTCCATAGATAAGGATGCTGTGGAGTGCTTAAGGCATGGGGCTGGTCCTTGGGGCCAAGCAGTTCAGGGAGGCGGTGCACCCACAGATGGAGTGGGGGGGGGGGGCAGGGGTTGGGCTTTCCTAGCTCGGTCCCAGGCCACCATGTGTTCCTCCCCACCGCCCAGAAGCACGCTGTTGGCCAGTCCCACCACATCCTCTGAACCCAGCTATTACTTGGATTATGGTCTTTCATTGAGCTTCAGTTCTGGATAAAGTTCGAATCTGCTTCAGGGTTCAGTATTGGCACAGGGCAGGGAATGCAAATGCCACTTTCCCACTTGCTCCTAAGGCATCTGTAGACCTCGGCTGGGCAGGCCAGAGGTGAGTGCCTGGTTCCCCCTTTTCTGCAGCCATCCCAGATGGGCTTTGGGCAGAGCTGTGTGGCCTGTCGGTCACCAGTGCTGGGATCATGTCTGCCTGGCTCACGGGGCCAGAGGGAATGTCCTAGGACTCTTTGTCCAGCTTTCCACCCCGTCATGTCGCTGATGACAGCCTCTTTCCACGTGCCATCCACGGGTCTTTCTGGGTAGGGTGGGTACACAGCTCCTGTCTCCCTTAGGACTGCACCCTTGTACCCCAGCTACCTGGCTGGGACGGCTTCAGGGAGGTGTGGGGTAGTTCTCTTGGATTTGTGCCTGGTCTTCTAGTTGCAGTGGGAGCTCACTCCAGCTATTTTAGTCTCCTTGTTTCCTTTTCCCAGGATTTGAGCTTGTGGGTGTTTCTTAATAGCTCCGGGGAAAAAAGGAATGCTTGATGTTTTGGAAAGATTTGAGCCGGAAAGTGCAGACGGAGGCCACAGGGCGTTCTTCCCAGACAACCAGCCTCAGCTTCCGACCCCTGGGGTCTTTGAGGGACTGGGTCCCAGGCCCATCTTGGGGTCTGCTGCTGCCTGCTCCAAGGGTGTAATACTTGCTCTTGGGAAGAGGGAGAGGCCCCTGGTAGGGGCATAGGGAGGTAGGAAGGGACCTGTAGGGCAGGACTGTAGCTGGTCTGCCTGTGCTGTCAGGTGACCCCTCTCATACACTCACATGCAGGGGTCGCAGCTGGAGGGACTCTGGGGCTTCGTGGGCGAGGGTGAGCCTTGTGGAATGTGCCCTGAATGACAGTCCGGCCAGTGGGTGGGTTTTTCCCACGCGCGCACACACACACACACACACACACACACACACACACACACTTGAAGACCATGGGACTGCAGTGTTGGTTGCATCCGTGACTCTGGCAGAGGCATCTCCTCTGCTGTGTGGGTGGGAACATGCCCCATGCCCTTCTCCCGTCAAGGGGAAACACTCAAGACCGCTTTCCTCCTCGCATGTCTTCTGATTTCACCCCACCTTGACGGTGTATAGAATTGTTTGGTCTTTTTGTAATTTGTTTTTTGTTGATGTTTCTTGGTGTTTGTAGGAATGCAGAAGGGAGGGTGTTTGCTGGAGGTCCTGCACTGCAGAGCCCCTCTCTTGGGGGTTTTCTTACCTGTGCCCCGGCCCTGAGGAAGGGCTGGCATCACCTCCCTGAGAAAGACAGTGTGCAGTAAAGCAGATACGGAGGGGAGACAAGCTTGGGGGGTGGGGGGTGCCTGATGGACGTGTGGGCACACCTGGCTGGTCTTCAGGAGTGATGGCAAGGACGACAGGCCAGGGCATCTCTCACATTCAAAGACCGGTAAAGGAAATGCTGGTCCATGCTCAGGGTGCACATGAACTTGTTCCTGGAAGCAGTTACTCTGTGTGGAAGCATGAGCAGGCTCTGGGTGGTTTTGGAGACGTCCACACGTGCCGGATCTGTGGCCCTTGTAAAGGGAAGGTGGGTCTGTCCCCGCCCGCGGCTGGCCAGGCAGGGGGCAGGGTTCCCAGGCTCCGGCGCCGTTCTCTCGTGCCCTGTCCGTGGGCAGGGCACAGGAGGCTGGCTCGGTCTGTGGTTCTTCTGTTCTTGTGACTTGAACGGTACATTCCACACCATTTCTCTCACACTGGTTTCTCTCTCCCTCTATGTAGGTCCTGCCTAATCATTGGACACGGACTCTTAATAAAACGGTCTTCAGTTCCAGATTCCTTCCCAGCAAGCTATAGCTTAAGTCCATTTTCTTCTGTGAAAGGGACAGGACTCCATCAAGTTATGGAATTCCTCAGAGCCCTGGGCCTGTCCCCTGGGGTGGATTTAGTCATGTCCAGCAGCACACGCCTAATCCCGCCTCCGGGAAGGCTGCCTGCTTGGCTGGCCACCCGGGCCTCCTGTGTAAAGACTGCTTGGCTGTCCTGCCCAGCCTCCCTGGTCGTCTGGGGTCTTCTGGGTGGGTGGCATCTCCCAGAGGGTGATGACAATCCCCCCGCACACACATACGTGTGGTGCTGCTCCGTGTGCAAGGCCCCGTCACGAGTATGTTTTCTCTCTTCATCCCTCCCTCTTTTTCTGGATCCTAACTGCTTTCCTCCTGGATCTTAAAATGATGTTAGCCCAGGGAAGATCTCATTCAGCCTAAAGAAGAACACTCTAGTTAATCTAGCGCTTTCCCCAGTGAGGAACAGGGGCTTTAGGGGCAAGCCTGGCTGGGCTCAAAAGCTCACGGGGTTGTCCCTCAGCATGCCCTCTTTCTGGTGGCTTGTGAGGCTCCAGCCAGAGGCTGTCACCAGCCACAGACTACTCCTGGCCCCTGGAGTCTTCCTTCTGTTTTCATTGTTCCCATTGTTGCCTGTTGGGCATTTTCCCAACTTTTTTGGCCTCTTTGCCCGAAGTCACAGAGGGGAAAGTACCTCTTGGGCTGCCTCCCTGTCCCTCCCAAGTAATTAGAAGCAGGCTACAGGGGGAAGGGATGCTTTTAGGAAGGCCACTGGTGAGGGGCACTCGAGGAAGAGTGGCCATGCAGCCAGGTGACCTGTCCCAAGTGGGGTGGGACGCTGGGCTGGTGGGCGAGAAAAGGCTCTCAAACCCAGAACACTGGACCAGTCCATAGTGAGGCCATCAGAGCCCTCGGGGTCTGCTCTGTGCACATCTCTGAAGGGGTGTCGCCAGTGCAAGCACCCTCTCAGTCTTCAGTCCCCTAGAATAATGACAGCCTCTGGGGGTGGGGCAGGCCAGGGTGGCCACATCATCCAAGCCCTGTGAGAGGCACTGAATAGGATTTTTTGCTCTAAGAATAAATATCAGCCCTTTTTTGGTCATGAATCCAGCATTTCAGCAGAAAACTGCCTGATGAAAAGTCCCTTAAGGAACAGCATCTGTGTTTCAGGGAGTTTTGTTTTGTTTTTGTTTTTCTTTGTTGTTGTTTGGGGGGGGGGGTGGTTTTTTGGGGTTTTTTGTTTTGTTTTTTTTTCCCCCCTCTTTTTAAAGTGTAGTTTGTGTGTACTTCTTCAAGGCTTATAACAGTCTCCTGGCACCTTGGAGCCTGCCTTCTAGAGCTGGAAGCAAGTTTGAGGAGGTATAGTTCCGTCAGCAGCTGGTGGATGCTGGCCACCTCCTGTGCGGAAACCCTGGGACACTTCCTCGGGGCCTTGGGTTCTAGATCCAGCCTCTCCAGGGCCCTGCAGTGATGCTTGCGAGTTCCTAGGCTGCTCTCTGATCCTCTGGCCAGTCTTCTTCCAGTCAAACTCATTTGCCAAACAGACTATTTTGGGTTGCCCTTTGGCCTGTGCCTGATGTGTTCCCAGTGCAGCTCGGCCTGGCTGGAGCCAGGGGGCTTCATGCCCAGAGATTCCCACAGGACAGTTGGGAAGCTGCTGGCATTGTCTTTCTGGGAAGATTCTGTCGTCTTGGAACAAATGGCAGCCTGGATTCCCACAGTGTCGGCCTGTGTTGCCGCCCCACCCCTTCCCACACTCGTGCATACCAGCTATAGCCACAGGCCAGCTCGCCTGCAGGGTCTCTGCACCCTTGCTATCCAGGGATCCTGGCCTCCTTGCCCATCGGGCTTTTATCTGTCAGGGAACTCGAACTTTAGACTCGAGCCGTCACCTGTGCCCAGTGCCCCAGGAATAGGGCAGAGAGAGCAGTGCCCACTCACTCCTCATTGGCAGCCTCCTGTGTGTGAGCAGGGGGACATGCCAGCTGGGCCTTGACACACCAGCCAGCCTGCGGGGCCTGAGGAGTTGCTGTAGGATGGGCGGGTGGCCTGGGCCTCTGCTAGCGCCAAGGCTCCCCCGTCCGTTGTGTTGAGGGGCTCTGTGCCTCTGCCCTGCCCTTACCCTCAATCCTGTCTCCTTCCCTTGAGTGGGGGCGGAGGGGGGCGCGGGGGAGGAATCAGTGTTTTAATCAGATTTTACAAAAACGTTTTAATTCTTTGTACAATTACCATCCTATGTAAAGATGAAATTTGTGTTGAGTTCAAGATTTTCATGGAATAAAGATCACACAGTACTCGAGGCCATCTTCATGTAACCCTTTCTAGAGAGTTTTGTGTGGGTGTCTCGGGGCTGGTGTGTCGTGAAGCTGTGCACTTCCTGTCTTGTCTTCCTACCAGTAACTCCAGCAGGAGGCTCGGGCCACATGAGCTGTACGCAGCTGTCCCAAACAGGCTCCAGCACCCTTTGGTCCCCACCGCCGGCCCCTTTTGTGACCTCTGGTCCTGGAGGTCTGCTGCGTACCTCCCACTGGTTCTCCCACTCTAGGCCCGTCCCCCTCCCCACCGGCACTTCCCCGCAGAGACCTGGGACACTTGCCAAGGCAGCCAAGACCCACTCTCTGGAACCCCTGGGACCCCACAGCATTTTGTCCCCATGAGTGCTCACGTGGGCCTCTCTGCTCACGGCGTGCGAGGAGATAGTGAGGGCACACAGAGCTACCACCGTCCCTCCTTTATGGTAGAAAAAAAAGGGGGGATTCCCCTGAGGCCATGAGATGACTGGCCACCCCAGCCCTCTCCCTGCAACACCGTGCCTTCTCCTGGTCAGTCTTTCCCCACTGAGCCTGAGCCCTCTCTTACCCTAGGTTCCAGTCCCCCAGACCCCCAAAGGCCTGCCCATGTGTGAGTGGCTGCTCCAGCCTCCCTCAAGTTTCAGTGTCTGTTCCTGGGATCTGCTGCGAGAGGTGCCCGTCCTGGAGGGACGCCCCCACCCCCAGCCCCTTCCTGCTCCCTTCGGCTCAGAGGCCTTAGCACACCGTGCTCTGCCCAGTGCATGGAGGGCCCCTTTGGTCCTGGGCCTCCCACCTTTCTAGTTCAGTGTCCCTCCTTCACCCTGCAGCTGCCAGCCCCATGGCTCTAATCCCGCAAGTCACCCAAACTGTCCCCTTTGTATGTCCCACCCACAAGAGTGTTCCTCTCACCCGGTTTCCTGCTGTGACCCAAAGAGCCCTGAACCCTCTCCTGGCATCTCCAGTGTCCGGGTTTGAGGCTGGGCTTCTGGTTCCCGTGTTCCAGGTGTCCCCGGTTGCGGCCATTTGTATGAGGACGTGTGTCCATAGCAGCTGAGGTCTTTGTCACTGTCTTGTCTCTTGCATGGAATGGTGAGCTCTTGCAGGGCATGAGGTCCCTCTCCTCCGTTTTGGTAGCGCGCTGTGCCCTGTGGCTGCACACCTCACAGAAGCTTAGCACGGCCCTCCGTGAAGCAGCTACCAGCAGAGGTGGCCCGCCTTGGGCAAAGCATGTGTCCTCCGACACCAGCAAGAGCCGGCACCCTGGCAAGGAGCTCAGGGGAAGCCAGGCAAAGCCAAGAGGTGTCTCTTGGTGACAGGAACTTGAAGGGCACCGTGGGTCCCGTCTCCTACCTCGTTGTTGACTTCATCATTTCCTAGGCCAAGAGTGCCGACTGGGCCTCCTCTCCCTCTCTGGGGTTCGCACACCAGCGATTCTTGGCAGGGGACAAACTGGTGGCAGAAGATCCTTAGCATATATCTGTGGGTTGGGTGTGTGTGTTGGCGGTTGCCCATTCCTTGCAGGGACAGGCCCATCCTGGACAAGGCCATACGATGGCAGCAACAAGCCGCCGGCCCCTGAGGAACCAGGGCACACACTGCCTTCTCCCTGCAGCACGTTGGCTGTGTCCCATCACGGGGACTTGTCTGAGGCTGGTCTTTCACGAGGAAGGGGATGCTGGTTGGTGGCCACCTTTGCTGGCCACGGTAGCGAGCACCTTCTCCGTTTCCTCCGGGTCATTCCTGAAACGCTGGCCTGCCTTCCCTCCCTCTCTCCATCAGTCCCTCCCCTAAAGTGCTCACTCTGCAGCCAGGCCTTGGCCCATGCCGACACCACCACTCTCACCACAGTTGTGCAGCTCTGCTTCCCCTGGGAGGATGGGAAGGAGTCAGCTTAGAGGGCAGTACAGTTAGAGGCAGCCATGTCGTTACTTTGCAGCTGCGTGACACAGGGCAGGTCCCTTAATTTCTCTGAGCCTCACTTGGCTGATCCGTCAAATGGATGTGATCATTTTGAGTGGCACAATTGTTCCCAAGGCAGAGCGGGCTGGGGTACAGACACTTCAGTCACCATAGTGGCGTCTGACCCAGCAAGTGGGAGAGACACTGGGCGAGGAGGTCTCTGTAGCTCATCTCCCAGCATACCCGGGCATCATCCTTTAGTGGAACTCGTGGGCAGGGAGGCTTTTCAGACGAGGTCCCTGCTAGGAGAAGTAGCAGGCAAATGGGTAGGTGACGCCCCATACGTCTCTCTCTCCCATGACCGACTCCCGTCCCTGACGGAACCCAGCTACCCTCCCTGTCACCGTCACCGGCCCTTCTGAACTTACCCTCTGTTTTCTCCTGGCTCTGCCTCCGAGGCCGGCTCACAGTCCTCTCCCCCAGCACCTCACCACCTTCTCTTTCCCTCTGCAGAGATGGCTCCGAAGTCAAAAAAGAAGGGGCACCCCGGGAGGGAGCAGAAGAAGGTACGTGGTCTCAGGGGTGTCCTCCAGCAGGTGAGCAGCTGGCCACCTGCCCTCATGGGCCCTGAGGGTACACAGGCATGTCCCGCCTGCCTGACGTCAGCCTGTCTGTCCGCAGCACCATCACCACCACCATCAGCAGATGCAGCAGACCCCGGCCCCCGTGCCCCAACAGCCCCCGCCGCCTCCCCAGCAGCCCCCGCCGCCTCCACCTCCGCAGCAGCAGCAGCAGCCCCCACCCCCGCCGCCCCCGCCTTCCATGCCGCCACAGGCAGCCACCACGATGAAGTCCTCGCCTCCGCCCTTCATCGCCGCCCAGGTGCCCGTCCTGGAGCCTCAGCTCCCAGGCAGCGTCTTCGACCCCATCGGCCACTTCACCCAGCCCATCCTGCACCTGCCGCAGCCCGAGCTGCCCCCTCACCTGCCCCAGCCGCCCGAGCACAGCACTCCACCTCATCTCAACCAGCACTCGGTGGTCTCTCCTCCAGGTGAGCTGCGGCCACGCCTGCCGAGGTGCAGGGAGGCCCCCTTCCCGTCCTGCTCTTCCATTGACTAGGCACTCTGGGCGACCTGTGGAACCCCCTCGACTGTAGTTGTGTTGCTTCCAAAGGGAGGCCAGTTGATTTTCCGAGCCATTAAGGAAATGACGGGAGACTGAGACGCACGCCATGGGACGGGCCCCGCATAGAGTTAGTTCTTTAGTTCTTTGATCTGGAAGACACTGATCTGTTCCTTCCGTGGGGTGGGTGTTGCGCGAGATAGAAAAAAGATACGCTGCCGCACGCTGCCTCCAACTTGGGGATGGAGGTGCTGGGGGATGCATGCGCACTTGGGCCAGAGACAAAGTAGCTGGGGGGGGGGGGGGTGGGGAAGGCCTGCTCTGAGACCCACAGGGCAAGGAGGGAGACTGGGGGTGCAGAGCACAGGGCAGAGTGGCACTGGCGAGGGGCCCGATCCCATAGACCTCTCTGGAAACTGTTCTTATTCCTGAATTTGTGGGAGGCCAGGGAGGGTGGCGCAGCCAGTGGCGGGAGACCCATAGGAGGTCAGGATGGAGTGGGAAGGCTGGGCCTTGGGGTGCAGAAGCCGTGAGCCTCACTGCCGCGCCCTTGTCTTTCCAGCTTTGCACAACGCGCTGCCCCAGCAGCCGTCGCGGCCCAGCAACCGAGCCGCCGCCCTGCCCCCCAAGCCCGCCCGGCCCCCGGCCGTGTCACCTGCCCTGGCTCAGCCACCCCTTCTCCCACAGCCCCCCATGGCTCAGCCCCCCCAAGTGCTATTGCAGGAGGACGAAGAGCCACCCGCCCCACCCCTCACCTCCATGCAGATGCAGCTCTACCTGCAGCAGCTGCAGAAGGTGCAGCCCCCCACACCACTACTCCCTTCCGTGAAGGTGCAGTCCCAGCCCCCGCCCCCCCTGCCGCCCCCACCCCACCCTGCCGTGCAGCAGCAGCTGCAGCAGCAGCCACCACCACCGCCTCCCCAGCCGCAGCCACCGCCCCAGCAGCAGCACCAGCCCCCGCCACGGCCTGTGCACATGCAGCCCATGCAGTTCCCCACCCACATCCAGCAGCCCCCACCACCCCCGGGCCAGCAGCCTGCACACCCACCCCCTGGCCAGCAGCCGCCGCCGCCACAGCCTGCCAAGCCTCAACAGGTCATCCAGCACCACCCTTCACCCCGGCACCACAAGTCAGACCCCTATTCAACAGGTAAGTCGGCCCTTGCCCCCTCCCACCCCCCCCCCCCCCCCCCCGCCGCCCCGCCCCGGGCTCTGGAAAAACTGGTGTTGGGCCCGGAATCTTGTCTTTAAGAAGCCCAGTGGGTCAGCTCAAGCTCCAGGCTGAGGTGGGCCCAGAGCTGAGCCTTGAAGGCTCTGGGTTGGTTGGAGAGGTGGCCGAGAGGGGGCGTTGGGGCTTCATGTAGCATTGTTATCTGGGGTCTGTCTTGACTTGCCACCTGAGATGACTGAGAATGGGGTCCCCGCTGGCCCTTGTCTGGGAAGTCGCAGTCACGAGCATTACAGTACGTTGTGATCCTGCTAGGTGGGGAAGCCAGGAGCCCAGGGAGGCATCTTATCCATTTCTGAGAGTCAGGACAGGCTTCCTGGAGGAGATATCAAAGAATGAGCCAGAGCTAATTTAAACAGGGTAGGAAGTGAGGTCCAGACAGAGTTAGGGGCAGGCCAGGGTAGCTGGGGCTGTTTGGGAACCTGTAGAACTAGGTGCCCTGCTCTCAGCGTTGTAAAGCTCACCTGGTAGATGAGGACCATGTGGGAGAGAATTGGGTTTAAGCTGAGTGGTGGCTTGGGGCACACCCAGGAGCCATCTTCCATTTCCTGCTCCCTTTCTCCAGCCTGGTCCAGGCTGCCCTTTCCCACAGCAGTGGTCAGGCTGCACCCTCTCGCCTTTCCTGGCCCCTGTTTTTTAAGTGTCTGTGACCATACCGTGCTGGGCAGCTTCAGCGAGGGGGATTGTTCCAGTCAGTGCCTCCTGGTGTGCTGATGCGTGAGGATCAAGGTTGAAGTTCTTGGACTTGGCAGGGCGGACCACGTAGCCTGGCTGGGGAGTGCAGGTGCCGCCTGCAAATTGAACAAGGCTGTTGATCTCGGGCCGTGACTGCTCCTAAACCTAGCAAAAGCTGCCAGGTGCCAAGTGGATCATCGCATGCCCTGAGCCAAGAACAGCTGTCTGTCCTCCCTGGGAAAGGCTGCTGCTGGTCCCAGCAGCTGTGCTGCTTGCCTGTTTTCACCCTTGAGGAAGGCCAGGCTTCTCTGTGGGGGGCAGTGGGGGAAAGGGGTAAGCCTCCTCTGGCCACCTATGCCCTGAGTCCCCAGGCCCACCTCCCTTGCTCTCCTGCGGCCTGGGATGGGTCACAGGGAGCAGTGTGGGTTGGAACGTAGCCGGGGACTTGAGGCCAAAGGCCAAGTGGTTGGAGTCTCAAGGGGGTTTCACAGGCATCTGTGGGCATGTGGCCAGCTTATAGGCACTACCCCCGAGCCATTGGGCCTCCCCTCTAATGACTGGTAGATTAAACAGGTGCTGCTGAGGGAGCCACCCGGACAAGAGACTGTCGCAGTCCTGTCCTATGCCTGCAGATCCCTAGGCCTGGACTGGGGCCACTGACACCAAGTCTGGAAAAACCTGCCACACGGGGCCAGGGGCCAAGGGGTCAGGGGAAGGCTGGTCCTTGGCACCATGTTGTCTCTGAGCAGCCGTTCTACCTCTCTGAGAGGTTAGGAGCAAGTTCTGGCTCTAGAGGGATGGGGGCGAGGAAGGTCCACCATACTTGGGGCATTGTGGTCTGTGCCAGGCTCAGGAGACTGGTGGAAGGCCAAGGGTGTCTGTATCTATGCTGGCAGATGGCGGCTGGAATCCAGCCTGGAGAAGGTCAGCGGAAGGGCCTGCGTGCGGAACTTGGGTTAGGTTGTTCAGTGTGAGGCACAAGGCAGGACCGGGAGCACGGAAGGGCACTGCAGAGAGGTGGCTTTGTGTTAATGGGCAAGTATGGCTTGTCCCATGCTGGGGCCAGCCAAGACATGTCAAGGATCCAAGCAGGAGGGTGTTTCCATGCTGGAGTAGGTAGAGAGTTGAAGGCGGGACTTGGTGACTGTGATCTAAGGTTGTTTTCTCACCAGTGAAACTGGGGAGTCAGGCTTAAGTGTTTTGATGGGGCTTTCAAGACTCCTGCCCTGCGGCAGGTACTTGAACCTCATGGCTGCCTGGATCTCCACCGACCCTCCCCTATGCTCCCACCCCACCGTTGGTTTGAGGAAGGTGGGTGGCTGGGTGGGCTGGCTCAATTCCCATAAGAGACACAAGGTGAGGACTGTTCTACCGGCTCTGCTGTGGTGGGCCAGTTCCAGGAGTCCCCCTTGTGTGGGGCTTGCAAGCTAAGTTGTGTGGGGAGGGAGGGTCCTGGGCATCTGGCCCTAGGCCCAAAACATTTGTCCATGCAGGCAGGTTAAGCCATGCGTGGACAGCTGGGAGCTGTCCTGTGTTCTGTGAGGTTATTGAGGTCCCTTATATTTAACCCAGCCTGTGCCATAGAGGCATCTGGAAAGCTTTTAAAAAGCATTCGGGCCCAGACCTTACCTGCGACCAAATACATCAGAATCCACTTTTCAAAGATTCTTAATGATTCTGACACCAGGACTGAGCTCGTGGCTCCACAAAGCGCTGCTATACGCGCAGCGAACTAGGGGCCTGACCTGCTCAGGGCTCAGCCACTGTGGGTCTCGGCCGGGCCCAGGCCAGTGGCTTCCATACAAGTTGATGTGCTCCTTGTCACCTCTCCTAGGTCACCTTCGCGAAGCCCCCTCCCCGCTTATGATACATTCCCCCCAGATGCCACCGTTCCAGAGCCTGACCCACCAGTCGCCACCCCAGCAAAATGTCCAGCCTAAGAAGCAGGTAAAGGGCAGGGCTGGGCCACAGCCCCCAGGGCCAGGTGTGGGCCGGTGCCAGAGGCACTCACCTGCCTCACCGGCCACCGTGCCTGTGCCGTCCCAGGAGCTGCGCGCGGCCTCTGTGGTCCAGCCCCAGCCCCTGGTGGTGGTTAAGGAGGAGAAGATCCACTCACCCATCATCCGCAGCGAGCCTTTCAGCCCCTCGCTGCGGCCAGAGCCCCCTAAGCACCCGGAGAGCATCAAGGCGCCCGTTCACCTGCCCCAACGTGAGTGCCCTCTCTGCCCCCGGCCTGCACTGGACGAGAGCTTTCTGTGGGCTTATTGACTGTGCCCTCCTGGGCTTGGGGGCAGGGGGGAATGGGCCCCAGCCGAGGCCCACAAGCTGTTTGTGTTCCAGGGCCTGAGATGAAGCCTGTGGACGTCGGGAGGCCTGTGATCCGGCCCCCTGAGCAGAATGCACCCCCACCAGGGGCCCCCGACAAGGACAAACAGAAACAGGAGCCGAAGACACCAGTTGCACCCAAAAAGGTAGGAGTAGTGAGTCCACGAGTGTCCCTCACTCCAGGGAGGCACCTTGGTGGGTGTGCCCGCAGGCTCTGGGCCTCTTGGCAGGGCCCCTCACCCCCCCACCCTGTGGTCTCTCTGCCTGGCAGGACTTAAAAATCAAGAACATGGGCTCCTGGGCTAGCCTGGTGCAGAAGCATCCCACCACCCCATCCTCCACAGCCAAGTCCTCGAGTGACAGCTTCGAGCAGTTCCGCCGCGCTGCCAGGGAGAAGGAGGAGCGTGAGAAGGCCCTGAAGGCGCAGGCCGAGCACGCGGAGAAGGAGAAGGAGCGGCTTCGGCAGGAGCGCATGAGGTGGGCTGGGGCTGCAGGCAGCCTGGGGTTTTCTGGGGCTTGCTCTGCCCTCCTTCCTGCCCCCCCCGCCCCCCCCTACTCACTGGCAGCTCTGGCCTGCTCTCCTCAGGAGCCGGGAGGATGAGGATGCGCTGGAGCAGGCCCGGCGAGCCCACGAGGAGGCTCGCCGGCGCCAGGAGCAGCAGCAGCAGCAACGGCAGGAGCAGCAGCAGCAGCAGCAGCAGCAGGCGGCCGCGGTGGCCGCGGCCGCCGCCCCCCAGGCCCAGAGCTCCCAGCCCCAGTCCATGCTGGATCAGCAGAGGGAGTTGGCCCGAAAGCGGGAGCAGGAGCGAAGGCGCCGGGAAGCGGTGAGCAGGGCGGGGGGGGGAACCTCTGGGCAGGGGCTGCGAAAGGGGGCCGTGAACCCCAGGGTGAAGGCAGTCTCTCTCCGAGGGGTGGGGTGAGCACCCCATGCAGGGAGGGGGTGCTCAGGACAGGGTGAGAGGTGGGGTGAGCACCCCGTGCAGGGGGTGGAGGTGGGCGGTGCTCGGGACAGGGCAGCTGCTTCTCTGCACTGTGCTGGCCTCAGGGTCTCAGAGGGGGCTCAGGGCCAGTGCCGAGGTGCCTGGGTGTGGGCCCTGAGGGCATGGCCAGTGCTGGAAGGGGCTGAGGGGTGGGCGGGGAGTTCGGAAGCCGTAGCCAGTGGGGGGCACCTCTTCTCACTCCCTCCTTCCCACCTCTCCCCTCCAGATGGCAGCTACCATTGACATGAATTTCCAGAGTGATCTATTGTCAATATTTGAAGAAAATCTTTTCTGAGAGCACCTAGGTGACTTCTGACTCTGATTTTCTGGCAAAACGTTGACTCTCCATAGTGTTAGGGGCGGCAGTGGAGGCGGTAGCAGCGGCGAGGGGGTGTCTCCGGGCCTGGCCCTCCTGCATGCTGTGCCCGGGGCAGGCCTGACGGGCAGCTGAGGATCGCAGAGCCTGTCTGCCTTACAGCCAGCTGGACAGCCCGCCACCCACCACCCCCTCACGGGACGTCAGCTCAGAGCACGCCTCGCCACGAGCAAGTGCCGGCCAGACCCAAGCCGCGCGTCCCCGCGGGCAGGGCACAGGCCCTGCTCTCCGCCAAATGTCTACACAGTATACACAGGACATTGTTGCTGCCGCCACCACCGTGACTGGTTTCTGTCCCCGAGAAAGTGACGTTCGTGACGTCCTGCCCACCAGGAGTCCTTCCCCCCACACCCCAGCCACCACCGCCCGCTCCCAGGAGGCCAGGGCAGGCCCGAGCGAGCTGGAGGCGGGCGAGGGCGCCGGCCCACCCCTTGCTGGCACTGACTTTGCCTTGAACAGACCCCACCCCTCCCCTCCCCCCACAAGCCTTTAATCGAGAGCCGCTCTCTGTAAGTGTTCGCTTGTGCAAAAGGGAATAGTGCCGTGGAGGTGTGTGTGTGTCCATGGCAATTCGGAGCGAGGTGACTGTCACACGCGCGTGTGTGGGCCGGCCTCGCCCGGTGAGTGAGGCCACCAACCAAAGTCAGTTCCTTCCCAACTGTGTTTCTGGGTTTTTTTGTTTTTTTGTTTTTTTTTTCCTATATATATATTTTTTGTTGGATTCTATTTTATTTTTAACTCTCTCTTCTCCTCCAGACACAATGGCACTGCTTATCTCCGAAATGGTGTGATCGTCTCCTCATTGAGCGGCGGCTGCCACCGCGCTGTGGGTAGTGTGTGACCGTGGCTGTACTGTGTAGTGAACATAGTTGGCATATCTTTGTTTGAAGTTTGTTGGTGACTCCACCAAACTGGTGTAAAAAAAACTCAAAAAAACCCACAAAAAACAAAACAAAACACAAAACACACAAAAAAAAACTGCCTATATTTTACTCAGTTTCAAACTTTATTAGTCTATTTTTAATTATAAAGCCATGTTTTCTTTTCCCTCCCCACTCCTTTGTTTTTTAATGTCAAATCTGTTTTGAGTTGTTTTTTACCAGGAAAGGAAGGGCCAGGGGATGAGGCGGGCACCAGGGGCTGGGGGCCACAGACCACTGAGGCAGAGGCTCCCCACCCAGCCTGACCAGCTGGCTGCCACTTCCCCTACTTTTTTTTTTTTTTTTTAATTTTATAATTGGAGCCCTTGGTGAGGTTACGTGTGCCATGAGAACCCACTCTACACCACGTCGCTGGTGCCTCAGTGTTGGCCAAACTCTGGAGTCACTGACTGGTTTGACTTTCATACGGTGAATATGCATTTGGTCTGTACTGATCATGGAATAAACACATCTCTCTTTTTTAATGCTGGTGTCTTCCTGACATTTCTTTGTGAACCACCTGTTGCCTAGGTTAGGCCTAGGGCCGCTCCCCCCCCCCCCCCACCCCAAATCCCAAACCACCTTTGTACAAGAACTACCACCAGGGCCACCTAGGCCTTCTCCTGTGACCACATTGAAGCTGTGACAGGGAGTCCAGGCACCCATTCTTTCCATGGACCCTGGTCTCCTAGTGGGGTGACATGCTCCAGCAGAACCTGGCCAGACTCAAGACAGTATTTTCCCCCCTTCGCCCTCCTCCATCCTGGTCCCCCACTCACCAGAGGACTTGGGCCACTTCTGCCACCTTGCCTGCCTCTACCTTAACTGCTCCTTTCATTTAAGCTCAGGGTTAACCAGATGTTCTTAGATAAGTGTCCATCCCCCAAAATGGGATCCTCCCCCGCCCCATGCATGTAGACACGCACGCACACATGCCTGCCCGAGAGATCCTGCCATATGGCTACCCTGCTTCCCTTGCCTGTGTGCCACAAGGCGAGGGGGGCACTCAAGAGTGGCCCCTAGGATGTAGGATGAAAGTGTATCATTTATGTGTGCAGAGACGTAAACTGAAACATTTCTAGCACTGTTTCTTAACCCCTATCTCCCTTTTCTGTTTCAACCGGAAAAGCCCTTGTATCATCTTGTGTTTGGGATCTGCCGAAACCTCTTGGCAAGAGTGTAGTTCAGGCGACGGGCCACAGGCCCCCACTTGCCTCCGTACCCTTGCCCCACACCCAGCAGGCACTTCCTCGATGTGCCACTGTGCTGCCGGTTCAAGTGGGACTTCATTGGTTCTTTGGGGTTTCTTCCATCTCATCCCACCCCCTCACTTCTGTTCCGTGTTTTGTTCAGTAACTTCCCCAGGCCAGGTCCGACTGTTTAGCTGGAGAAATGGTTTTGTCTGCACCTTCCTTCTGAAGATTTAATTCTGCCGTGGCCCTCTCCACACCTCCCTGATGGGTGTTCCTCTAACTGGGTTGTAATTAGAACTTGATCTACTATTTAATTTATCTGGCCATTTTTCCATTCCCTCCCACAGTACTAGAAATCTTAGTCCTATACAAGAGTAAGAGGTGTGTACAAGCCCCCCACTGTACTGTATGCACGGATCGCTTGGCCAATAATTCTGTCAGTGAATCTGAGACTTGTATTAAACACTTTAGACATTTGTAGAAGGGAATTCGTAGACTTTTCACTTATATACTAAAGGTTTTTTTTTTTTTTTGTGCAGTTCTCATTGCAAAAATAAACATTTGTACTGAATATAAAATTAACCATCCTGTGACTACTGCTGTCTTTTTGTCTGAGGGCAAAGCTGGGGTAGGGGGATGGAGGGAGTCGGTTTCGTGTAGCAGAGGAAGAAGGGCGATCCCCAGACTCCCACCAGCCATGCAGCCAGATTAGAGGACTCAAGGAGGCACAACCGGGATCACCCAGTGGCTGTGGAGGATTGATTTGATGGAAAGTAAAAGAAACCGAAGCTGTGATCCAGGCTAATCGTGCAAGAAAAGAAAGGTACTTGGTACAGGGAGAATAAACCTTTGTACAATACAAGCCATGTAATCATAGCTGTCCAACCGAGTCTGAAATACATTGTTTACTGAGGCCGAACCACATAAACCACCGTGCCCTTTTAAGTAGGAACCCACAGACTTAATTATGGGCCCAGGATGGTGTCCTGTTCAGCCTTAACAACACAAAGGTAGAGGTTAGCAGTGGGAGGTGACAAAAATAATGAGAAGGGTGTTTAAAGTTAGAGAGGAAACCAAAAGGAAAACTAAAAACGGGCAGGGTCCGTCCAGCGGTGGTGAGGCTCGAGTCCATGCTTAATGAACTTCCTAAACTGGTCCTCAAGAAATGGCCACACAAGCCTGTCGAGCGAGATACCTGGGTAACCACCAGAAGAAAGCTAACAGCGTTCCAATGGCCGCCTCCGGGCGGGAGAGGTGGAGCTCGAGATTGTTGCTTTTTTCATAAATCTCGTTCAGCAAGTTGTATGGCTTTAGGCAAATGACTTAATCCCCGAATTTCAGGTTCGTGGTCTGTAATACAGAGATGTGATAATAGTACCTACACTTAATAGGGTTGTTACGTGGGTTAAACGGTGAGTGACCATGAAATGTTTAGGATCTTGGGGGAAGGTTGCAAAACAGGAGGAAGAACCTGCCCTATCGGCCTTCTCGACCGATCCTGACCGACTTCCTCTTTCTGACCGCCCCAGGGACTCAACCGGCCCGGTCCTCCGGCTCGCGGGCCCGGTCAGCCCTCTGGAAGTTAAGAGTCTCCGCGTCTCCATTGGTCGCCACCGGCGAATCCCCACCCCCCAGCCCGGCCTCAACACCTGCCGATTGGCTCCCGGGCGAGACCTGTCACCCGCACGTCAATGACCACCGCCCTCCAATCACAGCCGTGCAGGGGCGGGGCCGGCGGGCGCTGGACTAACTGGAGGACTTCCCGGGGTCGAGGCCACTGGACCCGCCGTTGGAACCAGGCCTGGGTGAGGGTGCTGCTAGGTCTCTCCCAGCCAGGCCAAGGACAGGGCCGCGCAGTCCAGGGAGGGGAGCTCCGAAGGGCGGCGGCAGGGGCTCTCAAGTCCTCCCCGGGTTGCGGCGACCGCCCGCGCCTCCTAATCCCAGCCAAGGCACTACCTGTCCCCTCCTTCCGCTTCCGGGCCCGCCCGCCCCGCCATATTAGGTCCCGGCCCCGCCCCCCGTCCCTTCATCCCGGAGCCGGGCCGACCCGCAGCTTATTGGCCCAGCCCTCGCACCCAAAGTATCCGGGCCCAGCCTCCGGCCTTCTCCCGCCCAACTTTAGGCCCCGCCTCATCTGGACTCCACCCTCGCCCCGCCCGCCCTCTAAGCCACGCCTCCATCCCCTACGCAGCTCCTAGGCCAAGGTGGGTCCACGGTTCCGGCGCGTAGGCCGCACCTACCCTGCATTGCTCCGCCCCCTCGCTCCAGGCTCCGCCCATTTCACTAAAGTCACCTCCTTATTCCCTGTTTGTCCAGACATCAATCTCCCTCTAGACTTAATATTCCCACCCACCCGCGGCGGAGTCCTACTAGGCCCCGCCCCCTTATGAAGCCCCCCCCCCGCCTGCCTAGGCCCCGCCCTCAATTCGCTTCCCCTCTCCTCAAAGCCCCTCCCCAGCCTCGGAAGCCTGGTCCTCGCAGGCTCCATCCCCGCACCCTATCCTTGTTCCCTGTCGCCGTCGCGCCCAGGTGTTTACCTGGCACTTAGGTGACTCGTGTGCGGTGGCTGTTTCGATATAAGCCTCCCGCCTCTTCTCTCGGCGCGTTCCTTAAGCTCAGGAGGCACGGAGGGTCCCCAGACCAAAGGCGGTGGGCTTCCCAGCCCGAATCCCGCCTCGCTGCTGCTGCTCTCGCCCCCCGCCCCCCGAAGGCAGCGCCGAAGTCGTCCCAGGTCGCGGCGACATGCCGGAGCTGGTGGTGACAGCGCTGCTGGCGCCGTCGCGCGTCACTCTGAAGCTCCTGCGCGCCTTCATGTGGAGCCTCGTGTTCTGCGCGGCGCTGCTGACCGCCGCCGTCTACGGCTGCATCGCGCTCACGCACGTGCTGTGCCGGCCCCGGCGCGGCTGCTGCGGGCGCCCCCGGCGCACCCCACCCGCCTGCTTGAGCGACCCCACGCTGGGCGAACATTGCTTCCTGACCCTCAAGGTGAGCGCGCGTGCGCGGGCGGCTGTGCGGGGGGCCGTCGGGGCTTCGAGGGTCGAGAACCCCGGGAGGTCGGGCCCCGTCGGGGCCGAGCCCCGGTGAACGGAGAGTAAACGGTGGAATCCAAACGGGGGTCGGCGCGTGGCCGGAAGGGCGGGGAGGGGGGGGGGGTGTCAAGCCTAGTGAGGAGGGCCTCCCCGGGTCTCTGACTGTGCCCTCCCCCAGAGCTCGGGCCTGCGCCTCCACTATGTCTCCGCTGGACGTGGCAACGGACCCCTCATGCTGTTTCTGCACGGCTTCCCGGAGAACTGGTAGATATGAAGCCCAGGGGCTTGGGGCGCCCAAGGCCGCAGGTGGAGCTGGAGGTGCCGCGGGGCTGGCTGGGTAGACTGGGGGCCCAAGGCATAGAAGGGGGTGCTCGAGGACAGGCGTCTCCAGGAATGTCCCTGCAGAGATGGGACAAAGCGGTATCAGTGTCGACGCTGCCCTGGACCCAGAGTGCAGCCGACCTTGCCTTCCGCGCGGGGTTCCCCCATCTTCCTTTCTGGGAAGTCCAGGGCAGGGAAGTCGGGTTGCCAAAGGCCCCTGCTGGGCGTAGGGTGGAGGTGCAGCCTGGGGACCCTGACTCAACCTCCCTCTCCACCCGCCTGACAGGTTCTCCTGGCGCTACCAGCTTTGGGAGTTCCAGAGCCGCTTCCACGTGGTGGCTGTGGACCTACGGGGTTACGGCTCCTCAGATGCACCTCGGGATGTTGACTGTTACACCATCGACCTGCTGATGGTGGACATCCAGGATGTCATCCTGGGCCTGGGTGCGGATACCCCCATCCCAGGCCTGGCCTCCCTCACCCCTGCCTTGCTTCTCCCTGGCTTCTCATCTGCACTGGTTCCTCTCACCCCCCCAGGTTATTCCAAGTGCATCCTGGTGGCCCACGACTGGGGTGCGGTCCTCGCCTGGAATTTCTCCATCTACTACCCGTCCCTGGTGGAGCGGATGGTTGTTGTCAGTGGGGCCCCCATGTCTGTGTACCAAGGTGTGTTGGGGAGCCCGGGACGCTGGAATATGCCTGTGTGGAGGGGCTTGTCTCTGTGTCCACACTTCCTTGTCCACCAGTCAACACCGCCCCCCCCCCCCCCCACGGGGGGCTGGGGACACCCATGATGCTCCCAATCTACAATCAGTGACCGTGCACTCAGGAGTAACTCACGGTTTCTGAGCACCTACAGGTAACAATTGCCCTGACAAGGAGCTTTGCATATACATAACCAACACAAGCCTCTGTGCATACGAAAGTGTCGTTATCTCCACGATCCAGTTGGGGAAACTGAGGCAAGAGAGGCTAAATGTCTTTCTTCTGGCAAGGAAGGCATAGATGAGTAAGCAGATACCCGTCTCATCACCTGATTCTAATTCCCAGTATAATAGTTCTAGTGCTGTGTTCTCTCTCCCACTCTCTCTCTCCCTCCGTGTTGTTGTTTCTTGTCTGTCTCTGTCTCTAGACTGTCAGCTCTCAGGCGGGCAAGGGAGTTTTGTTTGTGCCATTTACTGCCGTGTCGCCAGGGTTTTAAACAGGTCCTGGCATACAGTAGGTGCTCAATAAGTGTTGAAATGCATCCAGACCTGGGCAGTGGCTGCAGACAGAGGTGTCCCCATTCTGTGGATACAGTGACCACTTGGCAGGGAGGGACACCGGCATCCTGGCCAGGAGGAATGTCAAGTCACCCCCACGAGGTCCGGCATGCGATGACATTCCTGAGTGTTGGTGCATCTGTGTGCCTGACCTGGGTGCGTGTAGGAGTGCGAGGGGGTGGGGCCACCCCAGGCCCAGGCCTCACATCTGCCTTTCCCCTGCCGCCCACAGACTACTCTACACACCACATCAGCCAGTTCTTCCGTTCCAACTACGTGTTCCTGTTCCAGCTTCCCTGGCTGCCTGAGAAGTTACTGTCCATGTCTGACTTCCAGGTGCAGTGGGGCAAAGGCCTGGGGGTACGTGGAGGGTGGGGGGCTGGGACTGGGCAGGCTGGGCACTGAAACCGTAGGTCTGCTGTGTACCCAGATCCTGAAGACCACCCTCACACACCGCAAGAGAGGCATCCCACACTTAACTCCCAACGAGCTCGAGGCCTTCCTTTATGACTTCTCCCAGCCCGGTGGCCTCACTGGGCCCCTCAACTATTACCGAAACCTCTTCAGGTGAGACCAGACCCGGGGCAGAAGCTCAGGAGAGTTCTGGGGGGCCAGGGGGAGGGGAGGTTATTCTTCCACCTGTCTTGGCCCTAGGAACCTTCCCCTGGAGCCCCAGGAACTGGCCACGCCCACGCTGCTGCTGTGGGGAGAGAAGGACACCTACTTGGAGCAGGGGCTGGTAGGAGCCATCAGCAGTCGCTTTGTGCCCGGCCGGCTGGAGGCCCACATCCTGCCAGGCGTGGGGCACTGGATCCCACAGAGCAACCCCGAGGAAATGCACCAGTACATGTGGGCCTTCTTGCAAGACCTGCTAGGCTAGCAGCCCTCGCTCCCTGGCCTGTGTGCACCTGGGAGTCCACACCACGTGCACACCACGACAGACTGCCGGATCACACACAGGCGTGGAACTCCTAGACCACACACGAGTGTGTCTGTGGATGCCCGCAGGCACACCAGGCTGTTTGCCCACACACCAGTGTGAGTGTCTGTGCACCTGAACAAGCACTTCAGCCCTGGGGAACCGGGAACTTCTCTCCTCTGCAGAGCTGGATACCCAGTGTCCTACCTGTCCCCTCCCTGGGGCCTTCCCCTTCCTGCCAACATCAGCCCCCAGAGCTGCACAAACCACAGACTCTGACCTTCCTGTCCCTGGCTTTCATCTCCAATCTGAGTCTTCAGCTAAAAGCTGTTCTGTCCAGTAGGGTAACTGGCAACCGTATCTGGCTGCTTCAATTTAAATGGAAATTAATTAAAATATGATCGATTAAAAATCCAGTCCCTCGGTCACTCTAGCCATGCTTCAAGGGCTCCACTGACACATCAGCATAAAGCATTCTATTGGACAGTGCTGATGAGGGTACTTCTAGAAAGGGGGGGTCTGTACCTGGCTCCTGACCAGCTCTCCAAGGAAAGACCCTCATGTACAAGCAGGTGTGTGTCTAGAATACTGTCTAGGCAGGCCCTGGGCAGCTCCCACCATCTCCCTCCCGGTTGTGACACCAGACCCTGTAAGGTCAAGATCTCTAGGTGCGGCCTGGGCAACATCCCTGGGATCCCTGTCTCAGATACGTGGAAAAACAGCTCTAGGCTATGCTAGGGTGGATGTTTGAGATTCTGGACAGGGCACAGGAAGGGACTGGCTCCCTGAATGACCATCTGAAGTCTGAGGCCTGCCTCTCCAGCGCCTGGAATCTTCTCCAAGTTAACCACAGATTCCGCTGGTTCTTTGGTGGGGCGGGGGGGGGGGGGGGGGGATTCTCTGGCTCCAGCCTCCAGATGAGGGTGGGACAAGTAGAGGGTGAATCATCCAGCCTCAGGCTGGCCATGGCCCTTCTGTCTCCCCAGCCTTTGCCTAGCCTTTGGGGACCATGTCATGACGAATGCTGATGAATCTCTCTGGGGACCTGCAACCTCAGAAATACATTCTCTTATCACTGGGATGGGTCTGGCTGGCTAAAGCTTGCCTGTTGGTCATCCCCCTCTGTACTGTCTTGTCTCTAACATAACATCCTTTTCATTCATCCCGTGTGTCAGGCACTGATCTAGGCACTGGGGAGTGAACAACACAGCCTTACTCTGGAGTTAACAGAACGGGCATAGAGAGCTAGGTGAGTGGCGACTCAGGAAAGGCTTCCCTAGCTGGGGGACACACTTCAGGGAGTGGGAAACTGTAAACAGGAAGGTTGGAGGTGGAAATAAGCCTGGGCTACTGGAGTAACAACTTGGCGATTAGTGGCTGCGAGAGAGGAGAAGAGGCCACAGCCAGACCGCCAGGGGCTGTGAGGAGTTTGGATTCCGTTCTCAAGGGGAGTCAGGGAAGAGTTTTCAGCAGGGGAGGAACATGGCTTGCATTTTGAAAAGCTCCCTGTTGTGGCCGGACAGTCCCACGCAGGAGTGCGAGTGGTGAGACAGCTGGGGGGCCATGCGCTGCCTCAGCACGGGCGGCCCGTGGGGCCCGACGGGAGCCGGGATCCCCAGCGCCCGACCCACCTCGGGGCCCCCCCACTTCCAGGGTGGGAACAGTGCCCCTTGGGGTCGAGGAGATGGGCCGGAGGGGAAGGGGACCCCGCGACCTCGGAGCCTGGGGTGGAGGTCTGGGCCGAGGAGGCCTGCGGGCAGGATGAGGATGGTGTGTCCAGGGGGCGGTGGGTCTGGCGACGGTTGCCAGGGTGATGGGGAAAGGGCTGATGGTTGACCGGAACGGGTAGCGGTTGTCTGGGTGATTGGAGGGGCCCAGGCGAAGGCTGACGGGAGGCCTCGGACAGTTGCTGGGGCGACAGGTCCGCTGACGGTTGCCAGGGTAACAAGAAGGCGCCGTCTTCCGCCTCCTCGGCTGCACGCGGGAGGGAGTCAGAGTCTGGGGGTGGGGGGGAATTCATCGCGGTGATTGGGCAGAGTCCTGGCTAGCGAGCCAATAGAGACTCGTGATTCGGCCGAAGCCAGCCTGAGCCAATCGGGGCGCGCCTTTCTCCCAGAGGCGGGGCTGGGCGCGCGCATCCTTTCCAGGCCGGAGAAGGGACCCGGAGGGTTTGGAGGGAGGCGGCCCGACTGAGATCCCTCCCAGGCTCGACGACTCCCTTCCCCTGCTCCGAGCTCCCGGCTCCAGACCGCCTTCCATTATTCATTCATCAGTCAGTCGGTCGCTCAGCCATTCATTCATTCATTCATTCACTCGTTCATCTGTCCTGCCACAGGCTCAAAGACTTTGGCGGTACACCAGAGGAGGGGCAGGGGAGGCGGAGCCGGGCTCGAGTGGAATAAGCAACGTGGGGGGTGGGGTGGGGGTGGGGGAGGACACTTGGGGAGTGGGAGGGAAGGCTCCCTGGAGGAAGCAGCCTTGGAGCTAACCCCTGCAAAGATGCGCTCCAACCCACGGAAGCCTCCACGCACAGCTGATTTAGTGTTCCTTGAGACTGGGAGGGAAGTTTGGGATGGGGAAAGACGTGGAAGCAGAGGACACAGGACTTGGATGTCCCGAGCACCCTTAAGCAGGAGTGAGGAGGGAAGAATGGGGACCCCAAGCTGTGAGCCTAGAGGAGATAAGTGGCACATTCAAATGGGGTAAGTTGAGGCAGGTTTGCTACAGGGACCACATAGAGTGAACAGGGTTTGGAGAAACCAAAGGGGCAAAGCAACCATGGAGAGCCATTACCATCTCCTGGTCCCCCTGACCAGACAAGGGGAAAGAAGGATGTTAGAACCCAAGCACAGATTCATGCAGACAGGGCCTTTGGTCAAGGGGTGCTACTAGCTGAGCTGACCCCACAGGCAGGGATGAAGGAGGATTAATACCCCATTCTCTCCTTTAGCTTCATCTTCTGCCAGCGCCTCCTATTGGCCAGACCCACCTGGAAGCCAGAGGACAAGGCCGTCCATTGATGCAGCCAGTAGAGGTCAGCCTCTGGGGGCACGGAGTGGAGTAGAGGAGGGGAAGAATGAAGGGAAGGGACACGGGGGAAAAGGGGGTGAGGGGGAGAAAGGAGCTTGGGGGTAGGGCAACATGAGAGGAGCACTCACTGCAGATTCCTGTGAACTTCACTTTGTCGTGGAAGAGGGCTCAAGCTCTAGCCAAAGGAAGAGGTAATGAAAAGCCCTGGGGAGGCATTTCCCTTCTCTGAAACAGGAGGACAGGGAGGAGGACAAGCTTCAAGGGCCAGGGAGCCCTGGACAGGCAGGGGCCATCAGGGCATCATGGTTCAGACCTGAGCAGGAGGAGATGGGGTCTGGAGGAAGGCTGTGCACACGGACGACTCCAGCGGTCTGAGCCCAGGGCCTGGGAGGCCAAGATGCCCAGCGATGTCCCACCCAGTGGAGGGTCCTACGACAGGGACACCGCCACCTCCAGAGCTGCAGGGCCGGCAGCTGCTCAATAGAAGTGAGTTTCGTTCTCTTCACTCTTTTCCATACTCAGTTCTCACCCCCCCCCATCTCCTCCTCCAAGAACCGCCCCCCCCCCAGCCCCCAGCCCGCATCCCTTCCCCTGGCGGAGCCCTGATCTAATGGGGGCAGTCTCAGAGCTGCCAATGGGCACATTCAAGTCCCACCTCCTGGCTCCTGCTCTGCACTGAAATGTGCTTGGTACATTCATTCGATCGACTGATAGTTGTTTCACCTACTGTGGGCCAGGCTCTAGGCTAGACACTGGGGATTCAGCAGGGAGCAAGACGGACACCTACAGAGCTCAGAATCTGAGGGGGACCCAGGAGGGATCATGTGGTAGGCGGGGTGGGGGGGGAGGCCATGGGAGCCCAGAGGAGCTAGTGTGAGGCCCCAGGGACCACTCCCTGGGAGAAAGGAAGGCAGAGCTTCCACAGGGATCTCCTACAACCTCCGATCAGCTTCTCCCTGCTAAAACGCTCCAGCGGCGGCCACTGTGCTTGCAATGAAATCCCAGACCCTTGAGACTTGGCCCCCATCGTCTTCCTCGACCTCCCAGCTCTCGGTCACTGTGTGCCCAGCATTCTGGCCCCCTCACCCTTCCTCCTCTGGGCCTTTGCACTCGCCCTTCCCTCTGCCTGGAACACCCTTCCTCTGGCTGCTTGCTCCTGTGTGGCTTCTTCTCCTCCTTCAGGTCTCAGCTGTAATGTCCCCTAACTCAGTGAGGCCTGTCCTGCCTGCCCCTGTCACTGAAATCTCTCCTCCCCCCTTGCCACAGTCCATGGTTCTTATTTGTTTGCCTTCTGGTTTCTTTTCTTCTATTTATTAACTTAAAAAAAATTTTTTTTAAGTTTACTTATTTTGAAAGAGTGAGAGAGAGAGCGTGAGCAGGGGAGGGGCAGAGAGAGAGGGAGAGAGAGAATCCAAAGCAGGCTCCGCACTGTCAGCATGGAGCCCGATGCAAGGCTTGATCCCACGAACTGAGAGATCATGACCTGAGCTGAAATCAAGAGCCTGTCTGTCTTTGACAGCTGTGCCTGTGGTTGGTTGTCAGCAAAATGTTTGTTGAATGACTGAATGTTTGTTGAATGAGTGAATGAAGTGAGGAGAGCTGGAGGGGCAGAGTGAACGGAGCCTGCAGGGTATGAGAAAAGAGCTCCCAATGGTGGACGCAGCCCGTGCCAAGTAAGCTGAGGAGGGTGTCACTCTGGGCAGTGGGGAGCCATAGAGGGTTGGAGCATGAGAAGGCCCTAGGGAGGCAGTGGCCAAAAGAGCTGGTCGGGTCTACGGCCGACAGCCCCTGGAGTCCTGCCTTCCCACTCTTGCCCAGGGCCCACACCCAGCAGCCCTCACCCCTGCTGGCTCCCGTGGCCCGCTGTCTGGGCCTGAGGGCCTGGCCCCAGCTTTGGTGCAGAGGGGGGACTGTGGTCCCTGGAGGAGAAGCTGAGGGCACGTTCTCAGGTTCCCGGTCATCGGCCCGGGCCCGGCAGCTGTGTCTTGGCCTGGGCCCAGGACCTGTGTCCCTGGGGACTGAGCTCATTGAGGAGAAACGCAGTCCTGGGCCAAGGCGGCCATCAGGGGCAGGGGAGAGGGCTCGGGCTCACCCCCTATCTCCACCACATTGGGAACTGTGTGGAATCCCACTGCGAGGCTGTGGGAATGGTCGTTCCAGACTCTCCTGTCCCCCAAGGGTCCTGACACCTTGGGCTGGGCCTGCCACTGTGGCTGGAGGGCAGCAGGATCCTGGAGCCAGGACTCCGCATTCTACTTGCTGAGTCATGGGGACTTGACATGGGATTGACACCCAGTAGGGGCTCTGTAAATGTGTCTTTCTGTCTTTTGTCTCCACTGCCCCTCATGCTGGCCTCAGCCTGTGTTTTCACTACTTTTGCTCCCTTTCCTTCTCTGTTTGCTATGGACCAGAGGCTACTGGATCAGCAGAGTCACAGACTCTGGGCTTTCTGCCTAGCAAAAGGGGGGGGGTGTCCAAGTTCCTTGGTTGCTCCTTCTGATGGGGAGCTCAGCACCTATTAGGACATCCATTCCAGCAAAAAAGTCCTTTCTCAGATGGGTCAGGGGAGAGCTAGCCCACCTCGTGAAGCCCCTACCTTTGCCCCTGGACCCTCAAACCTTTTTCTGGACCCCCAGACTTCTAGAATATACTTAAGAGGGTGGTCTGGGCCCCCAGTGGCAGCCCTTCTGGGTTGGCCATCCTAACACCTTCAGCTAATTCCTGAGTCACCAAACCCTTCCATGTCACCCTCTCTGTGCCCAGACCATGCTGTGTGACGCCTGGTCCCTGGGAAGCTCCCAGTCTAGGTGGGGATACAGAGTAGGGCATAGATACCCAACCCCTTGTGTGTGAGGCTGATACAGAGAGCAGGAGGGTGCTGGGATAGCCCAGGGGGGCTCTGTCTGGGGGGCAGAGAGGGCTTCCTGGAGCTGAAACCTTGAAGAATAAAAGGAGTTCACCAGGCACAGGGATGGGGGGTTGGAAGGCACACCAGAAAGAGAGACCAGCATGGGCAAAGGGGTAGCATTGTGGGAAATAGCAGAGCATTGCCTATAACTGGAAGAAAATACATTTTAAAATGTTTTCTTAATGTTTATTTATTTTTGAAAGAGAGAGAGAGCATATGTGTGGGAGGGACAGAGAGAGAGGGAGACAGAGGATCTTAAGGGGACTCTGTGCTGACAGCAGAGAGCCCGATGCGAGGCTCGAACCCACAAATTGTGAGATCATGAGAGAGATCTCACGTGAGAGAGAGAGAGAGACAGAGCATGAGCATGAGCAAGGGAGGAACAGAGAGAGGGAGACAGAATCTGAAGCAGGCTCCAGGCTCCGAGCTGTCAGCACAGAGCCCGACGCGGGTCTTGAACTCAGGAACAGTGAGATCATGACCTGAGCCGAAGTCGGACACTTAACCGACTGAGCCAGCCAGGCGCCTCAAGAAAATACATTTTTGAAGAGAACACTCCCTGTGAGTTCCTGCTTGGGGAGGAAGCAAAAGGGTCCTTGTAACCAGCTGGGTGTCCCAGCAGAGGGAAGAACCTGGGCAAAGGCCATGAGAGCGCAAGGCCTGCTGGGTGAGGAGGGACACTGAATCAGTGTGATGATGAGAGGGGAGGGGCTGCAGAGGGTAAGGCCAGTCTGAGGCTTTGAAAGCAGGGCCCAGGGGCTTGGATTTCCTCCTGGGGTGATGGGCACAGGGACAGACTTGAGCTGCACCTGCCCTAGGGTCTGTTGACTCAGTACACTCACTATGAGTCAGGCTGTGCTCTTTCTTGTGCAACTTTTGTCCTTTTCTCTGCCCGATCCCCACCCCCACCCCTCGTACTCCTGTGGCCTGGAGTCACTCAGGCCTGGGTTCTCATATCATCTCTGGCCCCCAGGCTGCGGCCATTCACTTGTCACCCTCGGCCCTTCATGCTTCTTCTTTCTCACTAATAGCACTTCTCTGTCTCCTTCCCTCTTCCTCTTCCAGCATTTAAAAATTATTCAAGGTATTAATGGATGAATGGATAAGCAAAATAGGGTATAGCCATTCAATGGAGTCTTAGCCATAAGCAAGTGATGTACTGGTACATGCTCCATGGTGGCAGATGAACCTCAAAAAACGTTATGCTGAGTGGGCACCGGGTGGCTCAGTCGGTTAAGCGTCCGGCTTCGGGTCAGTTCATGATCTCGCGGTTTGAGTGTTCGAGCCCCGCATCGGGCTCTGGGCTGACTGCTCAGAGCCTGGAGCCTGTTTCGGATTCTGTGTCTCCCTCTCTCGCTGTCTTTCCCCTGCTCATGCTCATGCTCTGTCTGTCTGTCTCTCTCAAATATAAAATTTAAAAAAATAAAAAAAAACCCACACATTATGCTGAGTGAAAAAAACCAGACACAAAGGGCCCCACACTGTCTGATTCCATGTATATAAAATGTTTAGGCAAATCCATAGAGGCAGAAAGCCATTTGGTGGCTTCCAGGAGCTGGAGGAGGGGGCTGGGGAGTGGCTGCTCTAGGGGATGGGGTGATAGAAATGTCTTGGATGGGGCACCTGGGTGGTTCAGTTGGTTGAGCGTCCGACTTCGACTCAGGTCATGATCTCCTGGTTCGTGGGTTCAAGCCCTGAGTCCAGCTCTGTGCTGACAGCTCGGAACCTGGAGCCTTCTTCAGATTCTGTCTTTTTCTCTTTCTCTGCCCCTCCCCAGCTCACACTCTCTCTCTCAAAAATAAATAAACATTAAAAAAATTTGTAATGGCAATTGGTTAATTTTTTTTCAACTTTTTTTTAATTTTATTTTTGGGACAGAGAGAGACAGAGCATGAACAGGGGAGGGGCAGAGAGAGAGGGAGACACAGAATCGGAAACAGGCTCCAGGCTCTGAGCCATCAGCCCAGAGCCCGACGCGGGGCCCGAACTCACGGACCGCGAAATCGTGACCTGAGCCGAAGTCGGACGCTTAACCAACTGCGCCACCCAGGCGCCCCGGCAATTGGTTAATTTTGTGTGAATTTTGTCTCAAGTTTTTCAAAAATCCCCAGAGGAAATCATAAATACGTGCCCAACCCAGCGGGTGAACATTTGATGGGCACCAGGATAGTCACATCGTCTCAAAGTATCTCCCCACGTGATACTGATATTTATTTATTATGGGAGGAGGGGACGGAAGAGAATAGTCCCTTGATAGTAGGGAAAGTTGGCCAACTTCACACAAGTGATCGAAGTGTAATACCCCCAGTGTTGGGAACTAATGTCAAGTACCTCCTAATCCGAGGCACTGGGGAGGACCAGCACCATCTCTGTGGTTCTGGACAAAGACATACTCCCTGGTTGGGAGGACTGAGCAGGCCAGCCCACTGGAGGACATTCTGAGAAATGAGTGGCCTCAATTCTCCCAAAATGTTAATATCACAAGAGACAGGGAAACGCTGAGGAACCAATCCAGATCAAGCAAATGTGGCAAAGCATGGAAAGGGTTGGCGAATCCCGACAAAGGCCATGTGGAAATTATGCTATTCTGCATTTGACATTATTTTATTTTATTTTATTTTATTTTATTTTATTTTATTTCTTTATTTTTTTTGCATTTGACATTATTTTAAAATAAAAAGGTTAAAAGTTGCCTGAAGCTCTCTGGGCTGCTCTGGTGAAAATCTCCCACCTTGCCTTCTAGATGCTCAGCCCCTGTAGGTGACCCCTAGGCTCCACGGATTCAGCGCCTTATCCCCAACCCATCCCTCCTCCCTGCAGCCAAATTACCATGGGGGACAGCCTGGCCTCTTTCTCCTCCTCCTTATGGTGGCCCTTGTGACCCCTGGTCTGTCCACTCCTCCTCCTTTCTTTGCTTCCTCCCGTGGGTGCAAACCTGTGTCTCTGCTGCCATTTCCCTCTCTAGTTCAGCCTTCCCGGCTGAGCTCCACTGGACCCTCCTTTGGGGAGCCCTCTCTGGGGGAGGAAGGTATACCCCAGCCCCTGGAACAAAGCCAGACATAAAGCCAGAGATTTATACCCACCTGTTGAATAAATGAATGAACAAATCAGTAACTACCCTCAAGCAGGGCCCTCACCAACCCCTCTGCGTGGCCCTCCCACACTCTGTCCCTCCCTCTAGCCCAGCTCTGAACCCCCAGAGCTGCTGGTGTCTGTGTCAGGCTTTTTCTTCCGCGGAATGAGGGCTCCTCTGGGGCTGGGCTTGGGGCCTTTCAGGGTCCCCATTATCGCCGCATGGACAGAGTGGGCTGCAGGGCGGCTTTGCAGCATGACTGATTTGGGAAAAGGCAGTTGATCAAATTGAGCAAGGCTGAGCAGCAGAGAAGCTGTGAGGGGAATGGGTGGGGCTGGGGGCTGGGGTGGACCTTTGGGGTTCACACAGGGTAGTAAGGAGGAAGAGGGGTGCTTTCCAGGAGAGCTGAGAGTAAGAAGATTGTGTGTGTGTGTGTGTGTGTGTGTGTGTGTGTGTGTGTGTGTGTGAGAGAGCGTGCGCGCGCACATGCATGGGTCTCCTTCCTAATGTGTGTCTGAGGTCTGAGGCTGCAAATGCTGTCCCAGGCTCAAGGCCTGGCTGGGCCTGAGCTTTGGGTTTGTGTTTTATATCTTAAGTCCCCATGAAGCTCTGTGCATACGTCTGCAATGGGGCAGGGTGGTTGTGTGCGCCTGAGATTCTTAGGACGTGCCTGGCCTCAGTTTTGGAGGATCTGTGGATCTGTGTTTGTGCCCTGGCTCTGTGTGCGTCCCTGGGCTCTGAGTGTGTGTTGGGAGCGTGGGTGTTCACGAAGCTGGTGTGTCTGTCAGTGTGGGTTCAGCCCACGCCTCACCGCATGGCTGGCCAGAATTTCCAAGGATCTGCGGGTCCCTGGCTGTGTGGGTGGAGGGTGGGCAGGGACCCCGGGAGGCCGGGCTGGGGTGGGGGTAGGGGGGCGGGGGAGCGCAGGGCCGGCCCCGGGGCGGGGCGAGCCGCCCAGGGCTGGGGGCGGGGCGGCCCGGCAGCCTCACTTTGGCGAAGTTGGCGGCGCGGAGGCTGGCCCGGGACGCGCCCGGAGCCCAGGGAAGAAGGGAGGAGGGAGGAGGGAGGGTCGCGGCCGGCCGCCATGGGGCCGGGGACCCGGGGCCGCCGCCGCCGCCGTCGCCCGATGTCGGCGCCGCCACCGCTGCCGCCCGTGCGGGTGCTGCCCCTGTTGCTACTGCTCGCGGGGCCCGGGGCTGCAGGTGAGGGGCTGGGACCTGGTGGTCGGGACTGGGTGGGTGGGTTGGGGGAGGGTAAGAGCAGAGTTTAAGGACCCCCGAGTCTGGGGCTGGAGGGCTGGCCTCGGAGCCAAGGACCAGAGCAGGGGCTGTGAGCACAGGAGTCCGGGGGCTACGTGCCAATCCCGGGGGGGCAGGAACTCAATGGGGGGAGGGGGCAGGGCCCCAGAGGTCCGCAGAATACGGGCCCGGGAGCGATCAGAGTCGGGGGGGGGGTGTGAAGGGACCCAGGAATCAGGGGCTGGGAGCTTGAGGTGCAGGGATCAGGGACGCGAGATCGGGGGGACCAAGGGTCTGGAGCACGCTCCCAATGCACGCCCGTCCGGAGTCCTGGGAAGGTCACGAACTGGAGCCTCAGGACCCCCAGGCTGGGGACCCCTCGCACAAAAGCCCCCCTACACACCCAGGGCCGGCCAGGCGGGGCGGGCGACGGGGAGGGGGGCGCGAAGTTCTCGGAGCTCTGAACTCGGGGAAAACTTCTCAGGCCGGAGCGCGGCAAGACCCGGAGCTGGAGTCGGAGCTGGAGCCACAGCGGCGCCCGCGCCCCTTTCCCCGCCCGCGGCCCCGCTCCCTCCCCCGGCCGCCGGGACCTGGCGGCCCCGGGACCCCGCCCCCGCGAGGGGAGGGAAAAGGAGGGCGGGGGGCGCGAGCCCACGTGCTCCGCTCCTGCGGCCCAGTCCCCGCAGCCCGAGCCCCTCCCCAGCCGGCCCGGGCCCCCTGCCCCTCCCCCTCCCCGCTCTCCCTTCCCCCGCTCGGGACAATGGCCGCGCCGTCTAGACACCCCCTCCCCCCCGGCCGGCCTCGCGCTTTCTTTGCCAGACAAAGCGGGACGGGCGGCGGGGCCTGGGCGGGGGCTGCGGGGGCGCACACCCCCAAGGGAGGCCTGGCCGGCGGAAGAGGGACGCGGGCCGAGCGGCCGGGGTCCGGGGTCCCGGGGAGCCGCGGCGGGGCTCAGCGCCGGGAGGGAAGGGCCTCTACCGCCCAGCCGGGTGCCCAACCGGGCAGGATCGGGCAGGAGCTGCCGCCCCCGCGGGGCCAGCGCGCACACACATGGCCTGTCACACACTCGCAGGCACACACACAGCCCTGGGTCACACATACAGAGATGTAGACGTGCGCACACACACGACATCCGCAGACGTGGATTCGCTGCTCACACACTGACATACAAACTCCTGCAATCACCCATGTTCGTAGGTACCTGTGGATCACCAGCCCCGGGCCTTGCACACGTCGCCTGCACACATTGAGCACATGTAGACACGGATCCAAGATATGCCCACACCCAGTTTATACATGCAGACAGACAGTCACATCCAACCCATACACAGACCCACCTGAGGATCCACAGGTCACACACAGGCGCACAGCTGTATACCCAGATAACTGGTTCACATGCAGGGACCCACAACAGATCCAGCCTGCACATACATGCACAGGCATCTGGACACCCATGGACTTGAAGCACACGCACATGTGGCTCATCATGTGGCCCCTTGGGTGAGTTCACAAGCACCCACCGGCCCCTGTCTGGGTGATAGTGTCCTGTCTCTGCTTGTCCCCTGAGAAAGGAGACACAGGCCATGTTGTCCTATTCTCCAGCTCACCTCGTTCTGTCTCTCCCTCTGTCTTTGTCATCTCTGTCTCCTCTCTGAGGCAGCCTGCTTCTAGTTTCCTTTTTTGTGTCTGTCTGTCTTTCTCTGTCTCCCTCCATCTCTCCTCTCTTTCCATCTATCTGTGACTCGTTCATGTGCACGCGCGCGCGCACACACACACACACACACACACACAGAGGCCCCACACCTGCCGTCACACACAACTCTCCACTAGCTCACACCCAGCCACACCCCAGACCAGTCTGGCGGGACAGTTAGACTGCCACACCTCAGAGGGACATAGCCCTCAAGGATGGGGACGCTGGACAGGGCAGCACATGTCTAGTGCCAGCCGCCCCTCCCTTCAAACCACACCCTGTCCCTGCAACACCCAGTGTCGGCTGTGCAAGGGGTACCTGCTTTGGCCCCTCTCACCAGAGCCCTGTTCAGGTCTGCCCAGCTGGAGTAGATGTCCAACACCGGGGAAAGTAAGAACCATGGCCCCAGGTCTCCTTACCCTGCCCTCTCCATTACCCTGGGATCTGGGCACACAGCCCCAGACCTCCCTTTAACACTCAGCACCCTCACTTCCTGCCTTTGCACCCCCCATTCTGGCAGCTTCCTGAGTCCCCACATCTGGCACGAGTCAGCACCTCCTCCTGCCCGCCCCTGCCTTGTGGTTCCCAGGGCTTGAGCGGGCAGGGACAGCTGCAGCCCCAACAGCTGGGGCTGGGGTGGGGGGCCGTGGGAACTGTGGATGGGGGGGCTCCATGCCCCACAGAGACACCCCCAGCCCGTGGCAGCTGTTGCCTGGGGGAGGGAAAGATGGGCTGTGTCACTCTGAGCTGGGGTTTCTTGGGTGCCTGGCTGACCCCCCACTTTCCTTTGCCTCCCTCCCCCCACCACAGCCCCCCCTTGCCTGGACGGAAGCCCGTGTATGAATGGAGGTCGCTGCACCCAGCTGCCCTCCCGGGAGGCTGCCTGCCTGTGAGTGCCTGGCTCCGAGCCATCAGTGGGTCCTGTGTGGGGAGGTAGTCTGTCTTCTCCTCTGGCCTCTGTGTCCACCATGGGTGTCTCTACCATTTCCTACTTGTGTATGGCTTGGGTAACCTCTTGTTTCCCCACTGGAATCGAGCAGGGTTAAGAACTGAGTAAGGTTAAGAGCAAGGGCTCTGCAGGCCGCCTGGCCTGGGTTCAAATCCCACATCGTGTTGCCCACTGCCTGGGACTCAAACCCTTTAAGCTTCAGTGTCCTTGTCTGGAAAACAGGCACACTAACACCTGCTTCACAGAGTTGTTGGCCGCCTGAGGTCACACGTAAAGCCTCTGATGGAGGTGGTTATTATTCAATTAACAGATCTTCAGGGACCAATCACAGTGGCTTGGCAGTACAGGGTACCCTAACTGGATCCTCCCATATATCAACATTTAGTGGTGGGGGCACAGTGGTGGGGGTCATGGGGGTGCCATGACCTTGGGTTAGTCACTTCTCTCTGAATCTCACTGCATCTGTGAAATACAGGTGCTTCTTCGTGGCTTGTGACCATGAAGGATTTCAAGAATTCGGTTGTTGGATCATACAAGGCAAGGCAGAGGGCTGGGAGGAGCAGAGCAGGGGCTGGGAAAGAACTGAGCAGAGGGAGACAGAGCTCAGTTTGAATTCTGGGCTCCGGGAGGGGCACCTGGGTGGCTCAGTCTGTTAAGCCTCTGACTTTGGCTTAGGTCAGGACCTCCAGGTTCAGGAGTTCAAGCCCTCATCGGGCTTGGTGCTGACAGCTCAGAGTCTGGAGCCTGCCTGCTTGGCATTCTGTGTCTCCCCGCCTCTCTCTCTCTCTCTCTCTCTCTCTCTCTCTCTCTGCTCCTCCCCCACTCGCTTTCTCTCTTTTGTTCTCTCTCGAAAATAAATAAACATCAAAAAATTGAATTATAGACCCGGGGATACCCTGAGCAAGTGCTTTGAACTCCCTGAACCTCAGCTTTTGCATCTGGAAAATGGGGCAGTACTTCCTTCTTTATGAGGTTGATTTTGATGTGATGAACTCAGCATAGTGCTCAGCCTACAGTAAATGCTCCATAAATAATAATGATGATGGTAGGGGCTCAGGAAATAGGTGCCACAGAGGGCAACGTCTCAAGGTTATGGGGGAAATGCTTGATTCCTTTTATAATATCATCATTAGTAATAGCCCGTCACCTAGTAGCCATTATTGATTCATTAACGGATTCATTTATTCAAGAACATGTGTGCCAGGCCCAAGCTGGGTGGTTCTGGGGTGAGTTTAGATCCAGGAGAGCCCCTTTGAAGTTACACACGTACTTTGACTGGAGCCCCACTTGGGCTCACCCAGGTGGGGGCTCAGCGTGGCTGAGCGGGTTCCTCGGGTTGGGAGTCTGCCGTAGTGGGACGTGAGGGAAAAAGTGACCTTATCTGGAGCCACACACCTGGGAGGCGGAGCCGCGGAGCTGAGCGCCTGCGCCGTGGAGCTCCGCACCTGGAATACTGCCGACAGGTGAATGCTGCCGCGGCTGCCCTGCCCCTCAACAGGTGAATCACCGGCTCGCGCGGCCGCCCGGAGCCCGGACTACCCGGGATGGAGCGGGCTCTCCCCGGAGGTGGACCGTGGGAACCACTCCCCACGGCCCCCCAGTCTCTTTCAAGATTCTAAATACTCGTATCTTTTCAGGGACGCCCCCATCTGTCACCCCTCCACGGATCCCCCAAACCTCTTCCTCGAAGTAGCCTCTCAAGCCCTGGTGTCTGTTTCCTAGCCTTCGCCGCACCCCCTTCCCTTCCCCTCCCGCCGACCCCCAACCAAGTCTCCTCTCCCCCCCACCCCCACCCCCCCCCCCCCCCGCCTTGGTTTCCCCCAAAGCCCAGTCAGTGGGGCGGGGCGCGGGCGGAGGCTGGAACCGGCCCGACCGGTCGGCAGGGGAGCGGGGCGCAGAGCGTGGGAACCCGCCCGGGGCGTCGGGAGGGGGCCCGCGCGGCCGCGCCCTGCTTGGCGGTGGGACCCGCAATCCCGGGAGCCCGGCGCGGCGCGCCCCCTCTCGGCGTGCAGTCGTGACCAACGTCCTTGCCCTGAGGGTCTTTGGGGAGGGGTCTGGGAGCCGGGCCCTCCGTCTTGACACCATCGGCACCCCTGCCCTGCCCTGGCCTGTTTCACTGGGGGCCAGGGTGGGGGGAATCTTGTGGGTGACGCTAGGGACTGAGTCAGCTGCCTGAGGCTAGCCCCAAGCGACTGGGACAAGCCAGAGGGAGGGACTGCGCGAGGGGTGGGCAGCGTCGGGGGCGGGGTCTGGGCCTTCTCACCATTCCAACCTTCCCCTCCCCACTCCCCCCACCCCCCCATCCCGCCCCCCTGCCCCTCCTATCCCCGCTTCTCCCCTCCCCGCTCCCCCGCCGGTGTCTCTCTGGAGGTTTCCGGTCTCAAGACCAACCGCCTTATTTCCCTCCTGCTCAAGGTTGCCTTGGTCGGTTTGGGGAAGGGGCTGCAGGCTGAAGGACTCTATCCCAGTAAGAGGGCGGTAGAACTGGTGTCTACCTCCCCCTCCCAATGGCAGGAAGGGTGGAATGTGCCTCCAGGAAAGGCCAGGAGGATGTGGGAGAGTTACGGTCTGTCCACACCGAGCTGTGGCTGTGAGCTGCGTTGTGGTTTAGGGTCTGAATGTTCGCTAGGCCAGTATGTCCAACTGTGTATGTTTCTGCGTGTGTGTGTGTGTGTGTGTGCGCGCGCCTGAGAGGTTGTCTTCTGGAGTCTGAGACCTTGTGTTTCTCTCCGCCTGGAAGGCTCTTCCTCACACAGTACCTTCTGCAGTCTGAAAATATCCTTCTTGCCTTCCCTCTTCACTCATCTCCCTTATCCTGTGTCTTAGTTTCCTGGCTGCCATAACAAACCACCAAAAAGCTGGGTGGTTTGAAACAACAGGAATTTCTTCTCACAGTTTTGGAGGCCAGAAGTCTGAAATCGAGGTGTTGGCAGCCAGTGTGTCCCCAGTGGCTTTGCAGGAGAGTCCTTGCTGGCCTCCTCCACCTTCTAGTGGTTTCAGGTGCTCCTTGGCTAGTGGGTGCAACACTCATATCTGCTTCTGTCTTCAAATGGCCTTTAACGCTTCCTCCCCAATCTCCCTCTGCCAATGGATTTAAGGCCCATTTAGAAAATCCGGGATGATCTCATCTTGATGTCTGTCACTTAGTTACATCCGCAAAGACTCTTTTTTCCAAATAAGGTCAGAGTCACATGCTGTGGGACATGGGCATTTCTTTTCTGGGGCCGTCGCTCAAAGCCCACTAAACTCTTGGTGGCCCTCCCCACCCCATGCCGGCATGTTATATAATTCATTATTTGTGTGTCTTCTCTTTGCCCAACTTGGCTGTGAGGATAAGGGGTGGGGGGGGCGACTTTTCTTGTGTTCGCGACCGCATTCCTTTTGCTAAGAACATAGTAGGTACTCAGTGAATATTTGTTGCATGGATGGATGAGGGTGCCTGTTCGTTGGGCTGTGTGCTTGCGTGTGTGTTTTTTTTTAACGTTTATTTATTTTTGAGAGGGAGAGAGAGCGCGTGCGCGCTCACGTGAGCGCACGAGCAGGGGAGGGGCGGAGAGGGGAAGAGAGAGAATCCCAAGTAGGCTCTGCGGTCAGCACAGCCGGATGCAGGGCTCTATCTCACTAAGCGTGAGATCATGACCTGAGCCGAAATCCACAGTCGATGCTTAACCGGCTGAGCGGCCCAGGCACCCCTGCTTGGTGTTTCTGCTGGTCCTGTGTGTATCTGTGTCTGGGCTTCTCCTGCCCCATACCACCCTAGTACTGCCCGTTACTAAGCTATCTCTGCCCACAGGTGCCCTCCAGGATGGGTGGGTGAGCGGTGCCAGCTGGAGGACCCCTGCCATTCGGGCCCCTGTGCTGGCCGTGGTGTCTGCCAGAGCTCGGTGGTGGCAGGCGCTGCCCGGTTCTCCTGCCGCTGCCCCCGTGGCTTCCGGGGTAAGGGACGGTCTGGGGGAGGGGAGCCCAAGGCAGGCGAGGATGTGCATGGCCCAAGCTCACCCTCTCCTGGTTCCTCTAGGTCCCGACTGCTCCCTGCCGGACCCCTGCCTCAGCAGCCCCTGTGCCCATGGTGCCCGCTGCTCCGTGGGGCCCGATGGCCGCTACCTCTGCTCCTGCCCGCCTGGCTACCAGGGCCGCAGCTGCCGAAGCGATGTGGATGAGTGCCGGGTGGGAGGGCCATGCCGCCACGGTGGCACCTGCCTCAACACGCCTGGTTCCTTCCGCTGCCAGTGCCCAGCTGGCTACATGGGGCCACTGTGTGAGAACACTGCAGTGCCCTGCGCCCCCTCGCCGTGCCGAAACGGGGGCACATGTAGACAGAGTGGCGACCTCACCTACGACTGTGCCTGCCTTCCCGGTGAGGGAGCTGCTCCCTGGGGAGGGCAGCAGGAGTGGACAGACAGCAGGCCAGCCTGGCACTGACCATCTTTGCCTTCTCTTCCTCTGCTAGGGTTCGAGGGCCAGAACTGTGAAGTGAATGTGGATGACTGTCCAGGGCACCGCTGTCTAAATGGGGGCACGTGTGTGGATGGCGTCAACACCTACAACTGCCAGTGCCCTCCTGAGTGGACAGGTGAGCCCCAGGGCCGAGAATAGCCAGGTGGCAGACCTTGGGTGTGCCTGCAGCCCGGTGGCTGGACTGGTGTATCTGTGTGCCACAGGGCAATTCTGCACGGAGGATGTGGATGAATGCCAGCTGCAGCCCAATGCTTGCCACAACGGGGGCACCTGTTTCAACACACTGGGTGGCCACAGCTGTGTGTGTGTCAACGGCTGGACAGGCGAGAGCTGCAGTCAGAATATCGATGACTGTGCCACGGCCGTGTGCTTCCATGGGGCCACCTGCCATGACCGCGTGGCCTCGTTCTACTGTGCCTGCCCCATGGGCAAGACTGGTGAGTGGCTGTTTGCCTTGCAGGCAGCAGGGAGCCAATGATGGTTCCACGGTGGGGGAAAGGATGGAGTCTGACTTGAGCGTTAGGATGATTAGGTTGGAGGCCAGCTATGGGGTGCAGGGTGAGCCTGGAAGAGGCTGGCCTACAGTCCGGGGCAGTAGCCATGGGAATGGAGAGCTATCCCGTGACCGAGGAGAGGGGACCTTTGCAAGTGGCAAAGGGTCAGGGAAGGTGTTTGGGAGGGGGACTTGGGTGTGGAGGGCAGGGCATGTCAGGGAGAGGCTACTGCAGAAGCCAAGGCTTGAGGGTATAGAATCAGAAAAGGAGTCAACAAATTTTAAAACAATATGTGGGTGTTTCCAACTCATTTGCAAACGGTTCAGGAAAAAGATACATAGAGCTTACGGTAGTTGAAGCTAGGTGGTGGGTGTATGAATTAGCTCTTCAGTACATTTGGAAGTTTTCGTTATAAATGATCGGGAAAAATAGCCTAATGAATACCCTGCAGGTTAATAGAAACAAAGCACAAACCAATATGTGGGGGATGTGGGACCTTTGGGCAGAGCTGGAGGGTCCGCCCTTGAACTCTGCCTGCTCCTTTCCAGGGCTTCTCTGTCATCTGGATGACGCCTGTGTCAGCAACCCCTGTCACGAGGATGCTATCTGTGACACGAACCCGGTGAACGGACGGGCCATCTGCACCTGTCCACCAGGCTTCACCGGCGGGGCATGTGACCAGGATGTGGATGAGTGCTCCATTGGTGAGGGGGGCACAGTCTGAGAGTTGGGAGAGAGGGGAGAGGCAGGTCCTTAGCCACCCCCACTCACACTGGCGGTGCCTGCTCTTGCAGGCGCCAACCCGTGTGAGCACCTGGGCCGGTGTGTGAACACACAGGGCTCATTCCTGTGCCAGTGTGGCCGTGGGTACACAGGCCCGCGCTGCGAGACCGACGTCAACGAGTGCCTATCGGGGCCCTGCCGCAACCAGGCCACGTGCCTCGACCGCATAGGCCAGTTCACCTGCATCTGCATGGCAGGTGCGTGGGGGGTGTTGTGGTGGGGGCGGAGCCTGAGGCTGGGGGTGATCGAGGGAAGCCTGCAGACAGCAAGGAGCACCCCCCCACACACACACAGTGACACTGGGTCTGCAATGGGACCCTGAGAGACTGAAGCCTGGAAGGAGGTGGAGGCTGGGCCAGAGCAGAATCTTTGTGCAAGGCTAGGGGTGTGGTCACATGGAGTCCTTAGAACCTCAGATGGGCTGGGAGTGGAGTCTGTGCCATAGGATCCACTGGAGGGTGGGGATGAAATGAGGGCGGGACCAGGGGGTGAGATGAGGGCGGGACCAGGGGCTGGTGTGGGTCCAGGTGGAGCCTGCAGACAGTCTGGGTGGGATTGAGGCCGGGCCCAAGGCTGTGGTGGGCCCTGGGCTGGTGGCTGAGGACCCCGCATAGTCTAAGGACTGCAAAGGGAAGAGGGCGATCTGAAGGCAAGGCCCATGTGGGGTCTCATCATCCTTGGATTGGTTGGAGCCTCAGCTGGGTGAGGGTCCACCATAAGGCCAAAAGCTGAATCTAGGGTTGGGCTGGGGGTCAAGGCCAAGCAAGGCTCAGGGGAACTGTCTAGAGTGGGAGAGGGAACACCTTCCCACTTGCTCTCCCTTTAGGCCAGAGGCTAACCCCTACCGCCCTAATCCCCCTCCTTCACTCCCTAGGCTTTACAGGCACCTATTGTGAGGTGGACGTGGATGAGTGTCAGAGCAGCCCGTGTGTTAATGGCGGGGTCTGCAAGGACAGAGTCAACGGCTTCAGCTGCACCTGCCCCTCGGGTGAGGACCCTGGCCAGGGAGCCTGAAAAAGACAGGTCCCTGCAGAGGCAAAGGCTGAAGGATGGGAGCCTGTAAGCCCATGTTAGTGGGCAGTTATCGTAACAGAAACCACATGCTATGAACACCATTGAAGTCAATTTATTGTTTTATTTTTACAAAAGTTTTATACTTTTGAGAAAATGTTTATTTATTTTTGAAAGAGAGAGAGTGTGAGTAGGGAAGGGGCAGAGAGAGAGAGAGAGAGAGAGAGAGAGAGAGAGAGAGATACAGAATCCAAAGCAGGCTCCAGGCTCGTCAGCGCAGAGCCCAATGCGGGGCTGGAACTCAGGAACCACGAGATCAGGACGTGAGCTGAAGTTCAACGCTTAACCGACTGAGTCACCCAGGCGCCCCTGAAATTAATTTAAAACTAAGTGAACAGTCATCCCACCCGAACAAGGCAGGGTTGGCAACGGGTGACTTCTCTGACCCGGTCTGGGCCTCTGCCCGTCCCATTCCCTACCCTAAGGCTTCAGCGGGGCCATGTGTCAGCTGGATGTGGATGAGTGCGCCAGCACACCTTGTCGGAATGGAGCCAAATGTGTGGACCAGCCCGATGGCTACGAATGTCGCTGCGCAGAGGGTGAGAGAAGGCCATTGATAGGCCAGCAAGAGTCTGGGGGCGGGGCAAGGGAGAGAGAGAGAGAGAGAGAGAGAGAGAGAGCAAATAGCCTTGGGGAAAATTTGGGGGCGGGGCTGCAGCAAGGCAGGACCTCAGTAGAGCCAATGACAGAACCAGGGAGTGGAGCCAATGATGGACCTTAGCAGTGGTAAGGCTAGGGTTGGGGCCAATGGGTCTGGCAGATACTTGGTGCTAAAAGGTAGAGGGGGCGTGTCGCCCCCAAACTCTTCTATCCCCAGGCACTTCCCGTGTGTCCCCATTTCCAGTCCAGAGCGGAGAGTGAGGCGGAACAGGGCTGGTAGTGTAAGGACTGGAGGCAGGGTACAGCCAGGGATGGGATTTATCTGTGGAGGTGTCTTGGTCAGGGGCGTGTCCTGGAGCCTGTCGCTGGAGGGAGTTAGGGGCGGAGCCTGAATTGAGCCCACCTCCTGCTGGTTAGCTGGGCAGGGCGTGAGGTAGAGGTGGGCCAGGATTGGGCCTGAGCCACGGCTGCGGGCAGGACCTTGGCAAGTGGGTGGAGCCTGATCCTCTGTACCCCCCCCCCCAGGTTTCGAAGGCACTCTGTGTGAGCGCAACGTGGATGACTGTTCCCCGGACCCGTGCCACCACGGGCGCTGTGTGGATGGCATCGCCAGCTTCTCCTGCGCCTGTGCCCCGGGATACACAGGCACACGCTGCGAGAGCCAGGTGGACGAGTGCCGCAGCCAGCCCTGCCGCCACGGAGGCAAATGTCTAGACTTGGTGGACAAGTATCTCTGCCGCTGCCCTCCTGGCACCACAGGTGGGGCTGGAGGCGGGGCTAGGGCAGAAACCGTACATCTGGAGGGGCACAGGGAACGGTGCCCCTGGTGGGGCTCAGTGGTGGCCAATCTTGCCATGTTCCCCTTCCCCAGGAGTGAACTGCGAGGTGAACATTGATGATTGTGCCAGCAACCCCTGCACCTTTGGAGTCTGCCGGGATGGCATCAACCGCTATGACTGTGTCTGCCAGCCTGGCTTCACAGGTGGGCAAGTGGCTGCCATGGGAAGGGGGTCTTTTTTTTAATATACAATTTTTAAAACTGTTTTACTTATTTTTGAGAGAGAGAGAGAGAGAGAGAGAGAGAGAGAGAGAGAGAGGCAGAGCATGAGTGGGGGAGGGGCAGAGAGAGAGGGAGACACGGAATCCGAAGCAGGCTCTCCAGGCTCTGAGCTGTCAGCACAGAACCCTATGTGGGGCTTGAACCCACCAACCTAGAGATCATGACCTGAGCTGAAGTCGGACACTTAACCGACTGAGCCACCCAGAAAGGGGGTCTTTTTGGGGCAAAGGTGAAATCACCCTATTTTTTTGCTGAGTTTGCCCCTCTCTTTGCATATGCTTGTCCAATGAGATTGTCCACACTTAGTCCTGAGGCTATGCTCTCTCATTGGCCTGAGGTTGTCCCCGTATCAGCTCAACGTTATCCTGGAACTTAGATGAGGGTGTCTGGACTCAGGGATGGGCGTGTTTCTTCATGGGGCCAAAGTAATCCTTGGTGAAAATGAAGGTGACTTCATTTAAGTTTGCGGATGAGTATGATCTGGGGCAAGGCAGCTCTAGGTTGAGGAGGTGGCTGCCCTAGTTTGTTCAAGAGCTCGTGCACTGTGAAAATGAGATTGTCTTTGCTCAAGGATGTGGCCACGCTAAATGGGGCAAGGTTGTCTTCCCCGTTGGCACCATCGTCCTTGTCCTGGGATGAAGTTGCCTTCGTGCTCTCCAGGGCCCCTTTGCAACGTGGAGATCAACGAGTGTGCGTCCAGCCCGTGTGGTGATGGAGGCTCCTGTGTGGATGGGGAAAATGGCTTCCGCTGCCTCTGCCCACCTGGCTCCCTGCCCCCGCTCTGCCTTCCCACGAGCCATCCCTGTGCCCAAGAACCCTGCAGTCACGGTGTCTGCCACGATGCGCCTGGAGGGTGAGGCCTCTCCCCATCCCCTGGTCCCCTGGGGCCTCCCTGCCCACAGGCATTCCCTGACTGCCTTTCCTTCCAGGTTCCGCTGCATGTGTGAGCCTGGCTGGAGTGGCCCCCGATGCAGCCAGAGCCTTGCTCGAGATGCCTGTGAATCCCAGCCCTGCCGGTCTGGTGGCACCTGCACCAGTGATGGAATCGGCTTCCACTGTACCTGTCCCCCTGGTGTCCAGGGTGTGTGTCCCCCATGTTCCCACCCCAGGCTCTCCCTCCCCCCTTCTTCCTTCTCATTTCCTTCCTGCTGCACTCTCCCTCCTTTACATTTGCCTTTTTTTTTCTTTTCCTCTCCCCCCACCCCCAGGACCTTTGGAGGTGGGTATCAAGGTGGGGACCCTGGGGGGAGATGGGGACAAGGAATCTCTCACGAGTATGTCACTCTGCCTGCCCCCCACAGGCCGTCAGTGTGAGCTGCCATCGCCCTGTACTCCAAACCCCTGTGAGCATGGGGGTCACTGTGAGTCTGCCCCTGGCCAGCTGCCTGTCTGCTCCTGCCCTCCTGGCTGGCAAGGTATACCACCCACTTCCTCCTCCTCCTCCTCCTCCTCCTCCTCCTCCTCCTCTCCTTCACCTCCTCTGCACCCTGCTGCATACTGAGTGGTGCTGGCGACCCAGAGGGAAACTTACAGAAAAAACAGAAGACAGAAAAGACTCGCCGAGCAGAACACAGACAATTGCAGCCCATGTGATCAGTTTTGGAGGAAAGGAAGGGATCTGGGGATGGGGAAGCTAGGGGTCAGGTGGAGGGTTTGGGTGCAGCTCCCTGGAAGGGCTGACCTCAATCAGAATGCATTCATTCACTACCCACTGAAATAAAGGGAAGGGGGAAGACAGTTTGGGAATAGCACGTACAAAACACACAAAGGCTAAGGAGAGCATGGCGTGTTCCTGCCTTCACCCATCTCAGCCTTCAGGTTCCTCCCAAAGGCCAGGTACTCGCAGACCCTACCCTGTACCCTCTAACCCTAGATACTACCTTATTCCCCATCACCAGGCCCACGATGCCAGCAGGATGTGGATGAATGTGCTGGCCCCTCACCCTGTGGCTCCCACGGTACCTGCACCAACCTGGCGGGGAGTTTCAGCTGTACCTGCCACGAGGGGTATAGTGGCCCTTCCTGTGATCAGGACATCGATGACTGTGACCCCAGTGAGTTCAGGGGAGTTCCCGGGGTGGGTGTTGCTCTAGAGAACATGTTCTTTAAGCCCACACGGTGTGCCCAGCACTGTGCTTCCATTTTCTTTCTTTCTTTCTTTTTTTACATTAAAAAATACTTTTTTAAATTTACATTTATTTATTTTTGAGAAGCAGAGGGAGACAAAGCGTGAGCAGGGGAGGGGCAGAGAGAGAAGGAGACAGAGAAGCAGGCTCCAGGCTCTGAACAAGTGGTCAGCGCTGAGCCTGATGCGGGGCTCAAACCCACGAACTGTGAGATCGTGACCTGAGCTGAAGTCGGACTCTCAACTGACTGAGCCACCCAGGCGCCTCTGTGCTTCCATTTTCTCTTCACTGTACTCTTTCCCCGTTTTATGGAAACTGAGGCCCCAGAGAGGTCAAGTGATTTGCCCAAGGTCACGAAGCAAGTAGAGGGATGAGCTGGGATTGGAGCACAGGTCTGTCTGAAGCCTGTAGACTGCCTCTGGCTGCGAACAAGTTAACATTATGCGTTAAGTAGGACATAATAGGCCCCCAGGAAGTCCTCCAGGAGCATTGTCTGATAGACTGACAGTGCAAGTCACATCTATACTTAGAATTTTTCTAGCAGCCACATTGAAAAAGCAACAACAAAAAAATTAAGTTTAATAATATATTTTAATTAAATTAATATATAAAAATGTTATTTATTTTGACATGTAATCAATATAAAATTACTGAGATATGTTTACATTCATCCTTTTTTTAAATAATAAGTCTTCAAAATCAGAAATCCAGTGTGTGTTTTATGGCACATCCCAGTTTGGACTAGGTACATGTTAAGGGCTAAATAGCCACATGTGGCCAATGGCCACTATACTGGCCAGCACTGGTCTGGAGGAGGCCTTCTGTGCTGTGCCCAGGAATTAAATAGACCTAACTAGCAGCGTGTGCTTGGCGGCTCAAAGGGACCTTTTGGTTCCCCTATCCCCTTCCTCCTTGCACATAGGTGGGGTTTCCAGATGAGGGAGAGGATGAAACCACAGAGGGGACAGAATTTGATCCCTCTGACCAAATGTGCCGCTCCCTGTTAAGCCTGGTTTCCTCCTGGTTCCCCTCTATGAAAGGCATGGCTGGGTCAGCTTGGGCTGATGGAGGGGTCAGGTGTATGACCAGGCTTTCTCCCTTCGGACCTTAGACCCCTGCCTGAATGGTGGCTCCTGCCAGGATGGCGTGGGCTCCTTTTCATGCTCCTGCCTCCCTGGCTTTGCTGGTCCCCGCTGTGCCCACGACGTGGATGAGTGTCTGAGCAGCCCCTGTGGCCCCGGCACCTGCGCCGACCACGTGGCCTCCTTTACCTGCACGTGCCCACCTGGATATGGAGGCTTCCGCTGTGAGCAGGACCTACCCGACTGCAGCCCCAGGTGTGTGGGGCCTCTGCTGGGGGCTCAGGGACACCGGCATCGGATGGGGTGTGCAACGCGAGAGGGAATGGGGACAAGAAGGGGGTTCTCGGCTTGGCACCCACTTCACAACTCTGATCCGTGATGGAGCAGTGTTCGGGAAGGGTCAGGGCGTCTGTTTGGAGGTCACCTTAGGGGACGCTGGTCCCCAACAGGGCCAGGCCACGGCGGGGCGGGGCCTCCATGTGGCTCCCACCTTAGCTCTCAAGGACTTGGTGAGTTGGGGCTAAGGGACAGGATCGGGGCGGGACCTCTGCTGGGGCTGCAGCTTCTGCTGGGGGTGGGCCTAGGGGGTCAGGGAGTGTGCCCCGACCCAGGAGGGGCCGAGAAGGCGGGGCCTGCGTGGGGGTGGAGCCTGACCCAGCCTGCGCTTCCCTCCCCCTCCAGCTCCTGCTTCCACGGCGGGACCTGTGTGGACGGCGTGAACTCGTTCAGCTGCCAGTGCCGCCCGGGCTACACGGGCACACACTGCCAACACGAGGCCGACCCCTGCGTCTCTCGGCCCTGCCTGCACGGGGGCGTCTGCACGGCCGCCCGCCCTGGCTTCCGCTGCACCTGTCCGGAGGGCTTCACTGGCGCTCAGTGCCAGGTGGGCGTGGCCACCGGGGACCCGGGGGAGGAATCTGGAGGGGCTGTTCTGGGGTAGGGGTCTGCCGGGACCCTGGAGAAGCTGGGGTTGCGGCTTCCGGGGGGTCGTGGCTGAGAGGCTGAGACTCTGAGAGCTTCTCCTCCAGACGCTGGTAGACTGGTGCAGCCACGCGCCCTGTCAGAACGGGGGTCGCTGTGCCCGGAGCGGGGCCTCCTTCTACTGCCTTTGCCCTCCGGGTTGGAGCGGCCGCGTCTGTGACATCCGGAGTGTGCCCTGCAGGGAGGCCGCAGCCCAGATTGGTGAGGGGGAGCACAGAGGTGGGGTGTGGGGCTCGGGAGGGTGTGCGTGCATATACTTCTTGCTAATGTGAGCCGAACACGGGTATGACAGGGCGTGTGGGCAGCATGGGGTGTGTGGCTGAGCGTTTGTGGATGCGCGACCGTGTGCCAGCTGGCCAGGGCCAGGATGGTGTAGATGCCTCTGTCACCACGAGGTAGCTGGGATGACGTCCGAGATGCTGTGTGTGACTGAGCCGGTGTGGGCAGTTGGGGGGTGGGTGTGTGTTTGTGTGTCCGTGACTGAGACGGTGCCGGTCTGGGCAGATGTGTGACGACACGATGGAATGTGTGTGAGACCCCGGGGACCGAGGCCAGCAGGGGTGTTTGGTGATGCCGTGAGTGATGCAGGCAGGGAGGGGCACGCGTGTGCCTGACACCTCTCCTCTGTGCAGGGGTGCGGCTGGAAGAGCTGTGTCAGACTGGTGGGCAGTGCGTGGACAAGGACAATTCCCACTATTGCGTGTGTCCAGAAGGCCGCACGGGCAGCCACTGTGAGCAGGAGGTGGACCCCTGCTTGGCCCAGCCCTGCCAGCATGGGGGCACCTGCCGCGGCTACATGGGGGGTTATGTGTGCGAGGTAAGGGGCCCCCAGAGTCGAGGAGAGGGGAGCTAGTCGTGCTGGGTGTGTCTGCACACACTTGTGTGTGTCTGTGACCTGGTGTGGGTGTGGCTCTCTCTAGGCAGGTCTGGCTTTTTGCTTTTCTGTCTCTGGGTGTCATCTCGTGGGGCTATTTCTCGGTTGATCTGAGGGACTTTCTGCCCACGGGCTGTCTTTGTCTTCAATTGTGTCCTGGATGTGCCCCGTATCCCTCTGTGTGCCCTGTCTTTTTGGGTGTGAATGCATGTGCTGGTGTCTCTGGGCCCATGTGTCTGGGTGTATGTGGGTGTTTCTCCTGGGTGTCTGTCCTATGCATTTGTGTGGGTGTGTCCCTCTCATTGGGTGTGCCTGTAGCCCTCCGTGTGGGGGTGTCCTCCGTGTCTGAATGTGTTGCCTTGTACTGTGTGCCTGTTTTCTGTTTCCTGCACACCGGACATGCCTCCGTGTGTTGGACACTGTATGTCCTTTTGCACTGCCATCTCCGTGTCTTCCTGGGGATTATCTGTGTCCCCCCGGGCTCAGTGCTGGTCCCCGTCTCACATTGCTGCAGTGTCCAGCTGGCTACACCGGGGACGACTGTGAGGATGATGTGGACGAGTGCGCCTCCCAGCCCTGCCAGAACGGGGGCTTCTGCATTGACCTCGTGGCCCGCTATCTCTGCTCCTGCCCCCCGGGAACGCTGGGTACGCCGGGGCCGGGGTTGGGGGACAGGATGGGAGGCTGGCTCTCCATCCCTTCCTGACGGCTCCCTCATCTTTCCCTCCCCCCAAGGTGTGCTCTGTGAGATTAATGAGGACGACTGTGGCCCAGGCCCACCCCTGGACCAGGGCCCCCGGTGCCTGCACAATGGTACCTGTGTGGACCTCGTGGGTGGCTTCCGCTGCACCTGCCCCCCTGGGTACACTGGCCTGCGCTGTGAGGCGGACATCAATGAGTGTCACCCGGGTGCCTGCCACGATGCACACACCCGGGACTGTCTGCAGGACCCAGGTGGGGGCTTCCGCTGCCTTTGTCGTGTGGGCTTCACAGGTAAGCATGGGAGAGGTGGCTGCCCTGGGATCCGGCCCCTGTTCCTACACTGTGGCTGACCCACCACATCCTGCTTGTCCAGGTCCCCGCTGTCAGACCGTCCTGTCTCCCTGTGAGTCCCAGCCATGCCAGCACGGAGGCCAGTGCCGTCCCAGCCCAGGACCTGGGGGTGTGCTGACATTTACCTGCAGCTGCGTTCCGGTAGGTCCCATCAGTGCCCCTGGGAGAGGAGTGGGAGCGTGGCCACGTTGCAGGACGTGGCTTTAGGGGAGAAGAAGTGGAAGGGAAAGGGGTTCCTGAGAAATACTGAAAATACCTGGAGACTGTGTGTGCGTGTTTTGGGGGATGGCGCCCCAGGCCTCCTGGGGAAGGCGGGGCTTATCTCTGCAAGGTGGGGCCTCCAATGGGCGGGGGAGGGGAGAGGTGTGGAGGGACCTGGGGAGATTGGAGCCTCAACCTTCTCAAGCCCTGACCCCCCATCCTCCTCTCTCTCTCTTCTCCACCCTTCCAAATCCCTCCATCCCCTCCCTTTCCCCTACCCCAGCCGTTCTGGGGTCCGCGTTGCGAGCGGGTGGCGCGCTCCTGCCGGGAGCTGCAGTGCCCGGCGGGCGTCCCGTGCCAGCAGACGGTCCGTGGGCCGCGCTGCGCCTGCCCCCCGGGACTGTCGGGGCCCGCCTGCCGGGGCTCGCGGGGGTCGCCGCCGGGGGCCGCCAACGCCAGCTGCCTGGCCTCCCCCTGCCTCCACGGCGGCTCCTGCGGCCCCGCGCCCCTCGCACCTTTCTTCCGCTGCGCGTGCGCGCCAGGCTGGGACGGACCGCGCTGCGAGGTGCCCGCGGCGGCGCCCGAGGCCCCCGAGGAGCCGCTGTGCCCGAGCGCCGCCTGCGAGGCCAAGAGCGGGGACAAGCGCTGCGACCGCGAGTGCAACAGCCCGGGCTGCGGCTGGGACGGCGGCGACTGCTCGCTGAGCGTGGGCGACCCCTGGCGGCAGTGCGCGGCGCTGCAGTGCTGGCGCCTCTTCAACAACAGCCGCTGCGACCCCGCCTGCAGCTCGCCCGCCTGCCTCTATGACAACTTCGACTGCCGCGCGGGCGGCCGGGAGCGCGCCTGCAAGTGAGCCCCTCCCGTCTGCCACCCGTTCGATCGTTCGCCTCAGTCCGTGTCTTCTCTGTCCCTGAGCCACACCTGCCCATCCACGGGTCCCGCTTCTCTGTCTGTCCATTCCTTTCCCCACCGTCAGTCCGTGTTTAGACTGAGGGACTGTTCATACGTTTGCCCCCTCTGTTTCTTGGTGTATTCTGTCTGCCCAGCCAAGTGCTGTTTGTCTGTCTGTGCATCTCATCTACCCAGCCACGTGCCACTGTGGTCTGTCCCTCTGTCCACACGTGCCATGACCTGTTTGTCCATCTGTGTGTCTGTGCGCCCTTTCTTTCTGCCTTTGCACTCCATCTGTCTCTCCCTGCATCCTTACTGTCCATCTTTGGGCTTCGTTCTGTCCGTCCATGAATTCCTTTCATCCCTCCGTACACCCAAGTGTCTGTCTACGTCTCTTCTGGTCCATCCGTGGACCGCACCTGTCCACCCATCTGTCTATTCTTATGCCAGTCTGTGTGCCTCATCTGTCTGTGCCTCTCCATCCACGCTCATCCCTGTATCTCTTCTGTCTGTCCTTCTGTCCATCCACTCACCATTTTTGCCTCTCTGTATGCCCATTCATCTGTCCATGCCCCTACTGCCTATCCCAGCCCATCCTCTGCCCCTCTCTGTCTATTCATGAACTCTGTCTTTCTGTCTCATTCCATCTGTCCATCCCTGTGCTCTGCCTCTTTTTTTAAGTTTATTTATTTTGAGAGAGAGAGAGAGAGGGCGCTCGTGAGTGGGGGAGGGGCAGAGAGAGAGAGAGAGAGAGAGAGAGAGAGAGAGAGAATCGCAAGCAGGCTCTGCACTGTCGGTGCAGAGCCCGATGTGGGGCTTGAACTCAGGAACCGGATCATGACCTGAGCTGCAATCAAGAGTCAGACCCTTAACCGGCTGAGCCACCCAGGTGCCCCCAACTCGACTTCTTTTGTCCCTCTGTTTGCCTAGAACCCTTCTCTCACTTTTATCTCCCTGGCCTCATTGTCCCCCACTCCCCTCCTCACTCACCCTGGCCTCTGCCATCTCTCAGGTACCCCAGGCTTGGTCCCACCTCAGGGTCTTTGCACTGACCGGCTGTTCTCTCTGCCGGGAATACTCTTCCTTGAGGAAGCCACATGGCTCCTCCCTCATCTCCTTGAAGCTTTCGCTCAACCAGTCGCCCCTTCTCAGGGAGCTCCTCCCTGGCCACCCCACACATCCCCCGCTTCATTTTTCTCCTTAGCGTTTAGTTCCAAAAAGGGCCGTGTGTGTGTGTGTGTGTGTGTGTGTGTGTGTGTGTGTGTTTTACATTTAGCTTTCACTCGTGTACAGTTGGAAGACTGTGTTTTCTGCTCTTTCCATCTCATTTAATGTCTGTCTCTGCCCGCTGGAATGCCTGCTCTCCAGGGGCAAGGGTTTGTGTCCGAGCCACATCCTGGGTGCCTACAGCCATATCCAGCACCCCGCAGGCCTCTGTCAATAGTTATTTATTTATCAACAGTTCGTGAAGGAATGGCTGGATTTGCAGAAAGCCTGGCATGTGCCGGATACATTCTAGTTTTCCCTCTCTCGGCCTCCTCTCGCTGTCCGACCCCCACTCCCGCCCCCCCCCCCCCGCCTCCCGTGTCCGGAGTCCGGGCTCCCTCTGGTGTGTGGTTGGATGACCCCTGACCCCCTCCTCCCCTCCCCCAGCCCCGTGTACGAGAAGTACTGTGCGGACCACTTTGCGGACGGCCGCTGCGACCAGGGCTGCAACACGGAGGAGTGCGGCTGGGACGGGCTGGACTGCGCGGGCGAGGTGCCCGCCCTGCTGGCCCGCGGCGTGCTGGTGCTCACCGTGCTGCTCCCGCCCGAGGAGCTGCTGCGCTCCAGCGCCGACTTCCTGCAGCGGCTGAGCGGCATCCTGCGCACGTCGCTGCGCTTCCGCCTGGACGAACACGGTCAGGCCATGGTCTTCCCGTACCACCGGCCCGGCCCTGGCGCCGAATCCCGGAACCGGCGGGAGCTGGCCCCGGAGGTGATCGGGTGAGTGGCCCCCACGCTTGAGGGAGCCGGCCGCAGGTGCAGACCTAGGGGCGAAGGAGCCGCGTTGATCAGGTCTCGTGTGTTTCACTTCCCTTAACGTGCGTGTTTCACTTCCCTTAACGTGTTCGAGAGTCGTCTTGGGAGAGTGTCCAGCGCGTCTCAACTTCAGCCTGTTGACATTTGGGACTGGATCATCCCTTCTGTCCTTTCTTCCTTTTTTTAACGTTTATTCATTTTTGAGAGACAGAGCACGAGTGGGGGAGGGGCAGAGAGAGAGGCGGAGACGCAAGCTGAAGCAGGTTCCAGGCTCTGAGCTGTCAGCACAGAGCCCAACGCAGGGCTTGAGCCCCGAACCCTGAGGTCTTGACCTGAGCTGAAGTCGGATGCTTAACCAACTGAGCCACCCACGGGCTCCGGGGCTGTGTCATGCTTTGCTGTGGGGGGGTTGTCTGGCGCACTGTAGGATGCTTAGCAGCAGCATGCTTGGTCTCCACCCACCTCATGCAGGTAGCATCCCCTCCCGCCACAAGATGCGACAACCCAAAACACCTCCGGCTACTGGCAAGGGTCCTTGGGGAGCAGAGTGGTTAAGGGCATTCGTACTTTTAGTTTTTTACAAATGGAAATCAGAGAACTTTCCTGATGGTGGCCTGGTAGAGCGGTCAGAAGGGAGGTGTGGCCTCTGAGCTGGGATGGGGCCCCTGACAGAGGAGGGCTGGATTCTAGAGATGGAGGGCAGGGGCTCTGACTGGGTAGGGCTGGAGTAGGGACATGATGTGCTAGTCCCTGGGTGCATTGATGGGGTTACTGGAGGGGTCTCGTCAAGAAAAAGGACACAGGGTGATAAACAGGGGTCACTTTCAGGCTTGCAGAATCTGAGGAGTCTGGGGGTGTCGTGGAGGCCCCCCAGGAGACAGCCAGAGGCTGAAGACGTGGACAAGAAAGACAAAAGGGTGTTGGAGCCCTGGGAGGGACTCAGAGGAGTGGGGGCAGAAGAATGATCTGGGAACAGTGAGATAAAGACTGGTTGAGGGAAATCAGCTCAGGAAGAAGGGGAGTTGGGGCACCTGGGTGGCTCAGTCGGTTAAGCTTCCGACTTTGGCTCGGGTCACGATCTCACAGCTCGTGAGTTCGAGCCCTGAGTCCCTGTGCTGACAGCTCAGAGCCTGGATCCTGCTTCAGATTCTGTGTCTCCCCCTTTCTCTGCCCCTCTCCCACTTGCGCTTTCTCTCTCTCTCTCTCTCTTTCTCTCTCTCTCAAAAAAAAAAAAACATTAGAGAAAATACGTGGAAAATGTTTAAAAAAACAAAGGAGAAGGAGCAGCCAGGGAGATAGGAGGAGAACCAGGCCATGTGGCACTAAGGATCTCAAGGCAAGATGGAGTTTGGAGGGCTGGGTTCCTGGAAGCAGAGCCTGAGGCAGGGATTCAGATATATGTGCCATTCGGAAGGGGCACTCTCAGGAGAGAGGGAAAGAGAGAAGCAGGATGTGGCAGGGAGCAAACGAGGCAGAAGGAGTCTCAGTCCGGCCTCAGGGAGCTCTAGAGCATGACTGGCGCTTCAGAGTCCTTGTGACAGGAGGGCACCTTTGTACCCCCCAAATCAGCCAGTCACCGGCTGAGGGCTGCCCTAAGGGGTGTCCCCTCCCACGTGAAGAGGTCCCCACTTTGCTGAGGGTCATCTGTTAGAAGTCAGCGCTCACAGTAGTTGGGAAACGGACGCACCGGCCTGGTAAAGGAGACTGGCATCCACTGGAGATCTTGATGTGAAAACAGTGCCCAGTGCGCACTGGATTCGTGGCTGGGGGGACACTGGTGGCCACAGCAAGACTGGTTTGGGGTGGGGGCGTGGTGAGGGGGGCCTTGCCAACGTGGTGCGTGGAGACGGCTCTTCTGAGTCCAGGGCATGGGGCTCCGTGCCTGGCCGGCAGCAGGTTGAGCCCCCCCTCCCCCCATCCTTCCCTTGGGTCCCCGAAGCTCTGTGGTGATGCTGGAGATTGACAACCGGCTGTGCCTGCAGTCACCGGAGAATGACCACTGCTTCCCCGACGCCCAGAGTGCGGCCGACTACCTGGGAGCCTTGTCGGCGGTGGAACGCCTTGACTTCCCGTACCCGTTGCGGGCCGTGCGAGGTGAGGCCTGGCCTGGTGGCAGGGTGGGGGGTGTGGGGGGAGGTGGGGTGGCCGGCCCGGGGCTGAAGCCCTCTGCTTCCCACCCCGCAGGGGAGCCGCTGGAGCTGCCGGAGCCGAGCATGCCGCTGCTTCCGCTGCTGGCCGCCAGCGCCGTCTTCCTGCTGGCCATCCTCGTGCTGGGCGTCATGGTGGCCCGGCGCAAGCGTGAGCACAGCACCCTCTGGTTCCCCGAGGGCTTCGCGCTCCACAAGGATGTGGCTGCCGGCCACAAGGGCCGCCGGGAGCCCGTGGGCCAAGACGCGCTGGGCATGAAGTAAGGACCCCGCCCACTCCCGGTGGCTGACTGGGGGTGGGGCTTGGGAGCCCTTGAGCCCACTTTGACCCTACTGACCTCTCATCCCCACCAGACCCTAGCTTCAGACTCCAGCCCAGGCCCCAGTACGCGTCCCCTTGACCACTGACCGACTCCGTGATCCCGGGGGGGGGGCACCCCTGACTTGTGACCCCCTGACCCCCATGTCCTGTGTCTCCGCTCCCCTGACTCGAATCCTGCTCTGACCGCCCCCGACCCTGCCTTGATCCTGGCCTCTCCAATTTCACCAAGATACTCAAGATTTTGTTCCCACGTGACTGCTGGCTTCATGATCCTTATCTGCACCCCGACCCCTCACGGAGCCCTGACCCTATCGTCTATGACCGCCCCCCCCAAATACCACCTCTGGCTCTAACCCACCCTGACCTTTGACCCCACCTCTGACCCTCTGTCCACCCCCAACTCAGTGTTCATTCTCCATGATCCTCAATCCTGGCCTTGGCCCTGGGCCTCGCCTCCAACTCCCTTATCTGTCCCTCAAGACCCCCCAACCCTGCCCTGCCCTAACCCCAGAATGTACCCCTCTCCTGCGACCCCATGACTTCCTGACTCTTCAGTACAACCTACTTAATCCTGGCTGCATCCTTACCTGTGGGGAGGATAACTACATCCTCATGACTCCTGATGTCATCCTGTGTATTCTCTGCTGTATGCCTGTGACCCTCAGCTATCCCACAGCCCACTGTTCTGACCCCTGACCCCGTTCCTGGCCCTTCCCCGATTCCACCTTAAGACCCTGGCTGCCACCAATCATAACCCCTGACTATCCCCCTCAGTGACCTTAACTTCGTCCTGCAGCCTCTCTTTGGACTCTGTATCTTGGACCCCAGAACCCAACCCCAGCTGGCCTCTGGGGGCTTGTCTCTGACCCCACCCCAAATCCTCCTTCCAGGTTGCATGTCTCAGTTGTCTCTTCTCCCCTCCCCCCTTCCCATTGTGCCCACAGGAACATGGCCAAGAGCGAGAGTCTGATGGGGCAGGTGGCCACAGACTGGATGGACACTGAGTGCCCAGAAGCGAAGCGACTGAAGGTGGTGTCCTTTCTCTGACCCCTGCCCTCGGAGTTCTGGGTGGAGGGCCCCTGATGGTCAGTGGGAGAGTCACGGGAAGTCTCCGCTCTCCCTGGCTCTGGGGAACAGTCATGGTGGCCGCCCCATCCTGCCCCTCTCTAACCAGGGCCCTACTCCCAGGTCCGTGTGGGGTCTTCTGGAGCGGAGCCCCTGACCTAGACAGCAACTCTGCTTTCTCACTGTGGGTTCCCACTTTGTCCAGGGTGCCCAGCCTGAAAGTGCTCCGAGCTGGTTTTAAACACCCTTTCCTGTACTGGGGCCACACCCGTGGGCTCTGTCTTGGTCAGCTTACACAGCCGTTACAAAATACCACAGACTGGGGGTCTTAAATGACAGATACTTTTTTTCTCACAGTTCTGCAAGCTGGAAGTCAGGGAACAAGGTGCTGGCAGGGTTGGGTCGTGGTGAGGGCTCTCTTCCAGGCTTGTAGACAGCCGCCTTCTCTGTGTCCTCATGTGGTGTTCTTCTGTGTGCATGGAGGGAGAGAGCTCTGGGGTTTCTTCCTCTTCTTACAAGGATCTCAGTCCTGTTAGTTTAGGGCCCCACCCTTATGACCTTGTTTAGCCTTGATTATCTCCTTAAAGGTCTTCTGTCCAAATACTCTTGTTTGCTGGAGGTGAGGGCTTCAACATATGATTTTGGGGGGACAACAGTTCAGTCTTTAACACGTTCCTGCCAACATTCCCTTATACTTGCTAGATGTCTTGAACACACGCAAGCATCCTGTTTTGTCTTTCGAAGGACCCTGTAAAGCAGCTGTTGATATACATCTCAATTCTCAGCCGCCTCTTCCTGGCTAGATTTTAATGTTTGGCTAGATTTTAATGTTTGTGAAGTGGAGACATCTGTTACAATTGACAGCTGGAAGAAATCTGTTCACCTCAGGCTTTTCTTTTTCTTTCTTATCCCAAAGTGGGTATTAAGTAGATAGCAGAATAGGTTTTTTTTTTTTTTTTTTTTTTTGAGAGAGAGAGAGAGAGAGAGAGAGAGAGAGAGAGAGACACAGTGCAAGTGTGGGGAGAGGTAGAGGGAGACACAGAATCTAAAGCAGGCTCCAGTCTCTGAGCTGTCAGCACAGAGCCCGACGCAGAACTCGAACTCACAAGCCATGAGATCATGACCTGAGCCAAAGTCGGATGCTTAACTGACTGAGCCACCCAAGTGTCCCATGCAATAAGTTTTTGATGGCATTTTGGCATTGCAGAATGACAGCATTATCCTGATTTTGCTAATGAGAAGCTCAGAGCGCTAACGTGATCTGCCAGGTGATGGACAGCTAATCAGAAAGGGTCAGGGAGGCTGGGACAGCTGTCCATCACCTGGCTCTCCCCTTTCGTGAAATTCAACTCTCCGCCTGGGACCTTAAGCTCAGGTCTGGCTTGATCAGGCTGTGTTTAGTGCTTGAGGGCTCCTAAATGTCCTGGCAGGCTAGTTAAGAATATTCTGTCCTGAAGGGCACCTGGGTGGCTCAGCCGGTTAAGGGTCCAAGTCTTGATTTCATCCAGGTCATGATCTTGAGGTCCTGAGATCGAGCCCCACACTGGGCTCAGTCCAGAGTGTGGGAACTGCTTGGATTCTCCCTCCCCCACTTAATGCTCTCTCCCTCTCTCTCTCTCTTTCAAAATAAATATACTGAAGAAGAAAAAAAATTTAAAAATACCAAAAAAAAAAAAAAAAAAAGAACATTCTGTCCTATTTCCGTAACATCACTATGCCTTTTGGACCCTGAGTCTGAAATTTGTCAAGCTCCTGCTAGGGGCCCAGGTGCTATGCTTGTGAAGGTAAACTGATACATTTGTGTCTATTTTGTCCTGATACCTCATGTTCATGTTCACAGTACTGGGTGGGAGTCCCACGTGGTATCCAGGGCCTCTCTTTGCTTCTCTCTTTCTCTCCCACCCATTCAGCCTTTTCTCAGACTAAAATTGATCCTTGAAGGACCAGCCCCCCACCCCCGCATTTCTTCTGCTAGTGATTTGTAGTTTCCAGAATGCAAATTTTGCATTTCTTCTATTAAATTTAATTCTGAATGTTTTACTCTTCCTGATGCTGTTGTCATGGGATTGTTCTCTCAATTTCGTTTTCAGCGTGTTCGCGTCTAGGGTATAGACAGGTGTCTACTGACAGGGGCTGTGCTCCGTGTCTTTTCCTTGATCACCCACCTTGGATTCCCAGCCCTCCCCACTTCCTACCCAGATTAAAATCCCACCTCTTCCTTTTATGGGTTCTCTGAGCTCCGGTATGTCAATTTCCTGTTTCCATATGTAGAAAAGAAGCAGGATATTCGTGGTTTCTTGGGGCCGTGTGTGCATCTCCACGAGAGAAAGCTGTGAGGATGCCCAGACTGTCCCTCTATCTCTCGGCTCTTTGTGAGAGCCTGGGTCCTTGTGCCTCCAGGTAGAGGACCCTGGTGTGGGGGCCGAGGATGCTGTGGATTGTCGCCAGTGGACTCAACACCACCTGGTTGCAGCTGACATCCGTGTGGCACCAGCCATGGCCTTGACGCCCCCACAGGGCGATGTGGATGCTGATGGCGTGGATGTCAATGTGCGTGGCCCAGGTCAGTGGTGATGCCTTCCCCCTCCAAGGATCCCCTTACCAGTCCTACCTGGGAAAAGTTGCATCTGGGTCTGTGTCCTGGGGAGAGTTGGGTCTGTCTGGGGGTGTGTGTTAATCAGGACTCTTGGTTGTAAGTCATAATAGCCCAACTCAAACTAGTTTAAGTAAAACGAGAGATTTACTGGCTCTTGTAACCGAAAGCATCGTGGATATTTGGGTCCAGGACTCCAGCCCGAGGAGGCTTTCTCCGGGGGGTATGATAGCCACAGGCCTGAGCAACCTTGTAGAACCTTTATTACCAGGGCGCCTGGGTAGCTCAGTCAATTAAGCATCTGACTCTTGGTTTCAGCTCAGGTCCTGATCTCACAGTTCGTGGGTTCAAGGCCCACACCAGACTCTGTGGTGACAGCATGGAGCCTGCTTGGGAATCTCTCTCTCTTTCCTCTCTCCTCTCTTTCTGCCTCTTCTGACCACTCACCCACGCTCACTCTCTCTCAAAATAAATAAATAAACATTAAAAAGAAAAAAAATAAAACCTTCATTACCAGTTACCCTAGCAAAAGTCCCAGGATGAGTTCTGATTGGATGGACTAGAGTCACCTGCCCATCCCTCAACTAATCAGTGTGACCCGGGGGCTGGAATATGCAGATTGACTGCAGGTCTGGGCCTAATGCCTCTCCTTGAGCCAGGGATTGGGTTTAGCTCTACTCGGGGCTTGAGGATGGAAAATGGGGTGCTTATGGCTCCCTAAGGGAAACGAGCAAATGCTCATGCAGAGTGTAGCAGCTCACATTATTTGGATTATCTCGGATCCGTCTTTCCTGCATTTCGGGGTATTCCTCCTCCAGCTCGTTTTGCTTTCATTCCAAATGACCTGCACTGATGGCTCTTTTTTGAAATTCCTCAGGCCACCAGGGCCTGAAGTGCCCGGGATTTTATGTCTCTGGGGTGGTTCTTGTTTTTTTTTTTTTATTTTTTTATTTTTTTATTTTTTAAAGTTTATTTATTTATTTTTGAGAGTCAGAGAAAGAGAGAGACAGAGAATCCCAAGCAGGCTCCGCGCTCGGTCAGCACAGAGCCTGATGCGGGGCTCGAACTCATGAACCATGAGATCATGACCTGAGCCGAAATCAAGAGTTGGACGCATGGGGCGCCTGGGTGGCGCAGTCGGTTGAGCGTCCGACTTCAGCCAGGTCACGATCTCGCGGTCCGTGAGTTCGAGCCCCACGTCAGGCTCTGGGCTGATGGCTCGGAGCCTGGAGCCTGTTTCCGATTCTGTGTCTCCCTCTCTCTCTGCCCCTCCCCCGTTCATGCTCTGTCTCTCTCTGCCCCAAAAATAAATAAACGTTGAAAAAAAAAATTAAAAAAAAAAAAAAAAGAGTTGGACGCTTAACCAACTGACCCACCAGGCACGCCCTGGGGTGGTTCTTCACTAGCGGGTGGGGGAGCGTGAAAGACACAGCTCCTTTGCCTCAAGCGGGATTACACCTCTGCGGTACCTGAGTCCCCCTTCAGGATCGGGCTGAAGTAACCCCCTGGGAATTTGCCTGACGTTGAACGCTTGCTTCTTCCTCCCTCCCTTGTCCTGTATCTGCCTTGGGAGCCCTTCTGTGACAAGTCACCTGCCCGTGCATCCTTATCCTGCCCTGGCTTCTCGGGTACCTGGCACAGATGCCATGCGTGTCTGTGTGTGCGTGCATGCACACGCATGTGCATGTGTACACACGTGCACACGTGGGTGCAGATGGGAGGACTCGTCGCTCCCTCTTGTGACCCTTGTGTGCCGCTTCCTGCTAATGCAATGCCCTCAGTTGCGTTCGCTGGCAAGGCCCCCTGTGCCCACCTCCCCGTGACACATTCCCGGCCTTTGCAGACGGATTCACCCCACTGATGCTGGCCTCTTTCTGTGGCGGGGCTCTGGAGCCAATGCCCACCGAGGAGGATGAGGCAGAAGATGCGTCAGCCAGCATCATCTCAGACCTGATCTGCCAGGGAGCCCAGCTTGGGGCACGGACTGACCGCACGGGCGAGACAGCCCTGCACCTCGCTGCCCGCTATGCCCGGGCCGATGCGGCCAAGCGGCTGCTGGATGCCGGGGCAGACACCAATGCCCAGGACCATTCAGGCCGCACTCCTTTGCACACTGCTGTCACTGCTGATGCCCAAGGCGTCTTCCAGGTGAGGTGGACCTGCCCCTTTGGACTTTGGAGCTGGCAGCCGACATGAGGCATCAGCCAGGCCTGGGTTTGAGCCCTGGTCCTATGAGACAGAGCTTGCTTTTCTCATTTGTTAAATGGGGGTCTGTGGGAGTATGGGGCCTGGCGGGTACCTGCTTCCTGGACTTCACGGAGTCTATAGGGGACGTGGGGGTTGGGGAGCTCAGGGGACTTGGAGATGTACCTGGTCCTTCTGTTCCTGCCGTGACCCTCCCTTCTGCACACCTTCCCTTCTAGATTCTCATCCGGAACCGCTCCACAGACCTGGATGCCCGCATGGCGGATGGTTCAACGGCGCTAATCCTCGCAGCCCGTCTGGCGGTGGAGGGCATGGTGGAAGAACTCATTGCCAGCCACGCTGATGTCAATGCTGTGGATGAGCTTGGTACGCTGTGGGGAGTAATGTTTATTTTTTGTTTATTTTTGAGAGAGAGACAGAGTGTGAGTGGGGGGAGGGGCAGAGAGAGGGAGACAGAACCCGAAGCAGGCTCCGGGCTCCAAGCTGTCCGCACAGAGCCCGACGTGGGGCTGGAACTCACGAACCGTGAGATCACGACCTGAGCCGAAGTCGGACGCTTAACCGACTGAGCCACCTAGGCGTCCCACGTGTAACAGTTTTGATGTGGACTTACACTGACATGTTCTGTGTGTGTGTGTGTGTGTGTGTGTGTGTGTGTGTGTGTGGCATTTGCTAGCCCATATGACACCTCCGTGACTTAGAAAAAGGTGGCCTTCCCGAAGACACTTCATTTCCCTTTGCTTTAGCAGAAGAACTTACTATGCTGCCCTCTGCTGGACAGCTGGTATAGTACATTTGCAAATTGGCCAAATCCATCCATACGTGATGGCAAATACCTCTGTGGGGGTGGCTTGCTTGCACAGATCCCGACCTTTCTGGAGCAGGTGTTCTCAACCTCTGCACCATTTACACTTGGGGTTGGATGATTCTTTGTGCTGGGGGCTGTCCTTGCAATGTAGGATATTAAACAGCGTCCCTGGCCTTGACCCACTAGATGCCAGCAGCACCCCACTCCCCAGCTGCGACAACCAAAACTGTCTCCAGACATTGGCAAATGCCCCTGGGTCAGGGGATCACCTCTTTTTGAGAACTGTGGCTCTGGAGAACCACTGTCCAGTAGGACTTTCTGTATTGATGGAAATCATTCTTGGTCTGTGATGAGCAATGTGGTGGCCCCTGGCCACATGCGGTGGCTTTTGAGCACTTGAAATGTGGCTAGGGCAAATGAAGAGCTAAATGTTTTGTTTCATTTAATTTTTTAACCTTTGTTTTTCCTGCTTTAACAAGCTTTATTTATTTTTAAAAATGTTTTTATTTATTTTATTTTATTTATTTAAACAAATTTTTTTTTTACGTTTTATTTATTTTTGAGACAGAGAGAGACAGAGCATGAACGGGGGAGGGGCAGAGAGAGAGGGAGACACAGAATCGGAAACAGGCTCCAGGCTCTGAGCCATCAACCCAGAGCCCGACGCGGGGCTCGAACTCACGGACCGCGAGATCGTGACCTGAGCTGAAGTCGGACACTTAACCGACTGAGCCACCCAGGCGCCCCTAATGTTCATTTATTTTTGAGACAGAGAGAGACACAGCATGAGCAGGGAAGGGGCAGAGAGAGAGGGAGACCCAGAATCCGAAGCAGGGTCCAGGCTCTGAGCTGTCAGCACAGAGCCTGACGCGGGGCTCGAACTCACGAACTGTGAGATCATGACCTGAGCCGAAGTCGGACGCTTAACCGACTGAGCCACCCAGGCGCCCCTCATCATAGTAAATTTTAGAACATTTTCACCACCTGGAAGAGAAGCCCTCACCATTAGCTGACACCCTCCAATCTCCTTACCTTCCCAGCCGTAGACAACCACTTAAACACATACTTTCTGTATGGATTTTCCTACTCTGAATGTTTCCTAACATTCATTGGCTACTGCTCCTATGAACAATCATGTACCGGTTTTTGTGTAGACATATGTTTTCATTTTTCTTGGGTACACAACTAGGAGCGAAATTGCTGAGTCATATGGTAACTCTATGTTGAATCTTGTGAGGAGCGGCCAGACTTTTCCACAGTGCCTGCCCTGTGTCACATTCCTGCCGGCTGTGCATGAGGGTTCCAGTTTCTTCACGTGCTCGCAGATAGTTGTAATTATTAACTGTCTTTTGTTACAGCTTTCCTAGTGGGTGTGAATTGGTATCTCGTTGTGGTCTTGATTTTTATTTCCCTGGTGGCTAATGATGAGCGTATTTCCATGTGCTTATTGGCCATGTGTATATCTGCTTTGGAAAAATGTCTATTTTGATGCTTTGCCCATTTTTTAAAAAGTTAACTTATTATTTGAAAGAGAGAGAGAGAGAGAGAGAGAGCATGTGCACGAGTGGGGGAGGGGCAGAGAAAGAGGGAGAGAGAGAGAGAATCCCAAACAGGCTTCATTCTCAGCATGGAGGTTACCCCAGGGCTTGATTCCACAATGGTGAGATTTTGACCTGAGCCAAAATCAAGAGTCAGATGCCCAAATGACTAAGCCGCCTGGGCGTCCCTGCCTGTTTTTAAATTGGGTTTTTGTTTTTTTATTCTTGAGTTAGAAGACTTCTTTATATATTTTTGGTATAAGTCTCTTATCAGATACGTGGTTTATAAAGATTTGTCCCATTTTGTAGGTTTTCTTTTCACTTTCTTGATGGTGTCCTTAGAAGCACAGACATTTTAATTTTGATGAGATCCAATTTATCTATTTCTGTTGTTACTGGGTTTTTTTTTGTTTTTTGTTTTTTGGTTTTTTTTTTTGGTGTCCTAGCTAAGAATCCTTTGCCTAAATCAAGGTTATGAAGTTTTACTCCTCTGTTTTCCTCTAAATGTTTTATAGTTTGAGCTCTTACATGTAGATATTTGTTTCACTTGAGTTGATTTTTGTATTTGGTGTGAGGTAGGGATCCAGCCCCGTTCTTTTGCACGTGGAGATCCAGTTGTCCCAGCACCATTTGTTGAGAAGGCTAGCCTTTCCCTGTTGAGTGGTCTTGGCAGCTGTGTTGTTTAATTTTAATCAGTGTAAATCTAAAGAGCAGGGTGTGCTTGGTGGCTACTGCATGGGACAGGCACAGCACTAGCTACAACCGAGTGAGGACCACATAGTACCCCCGCCTGTGTATGGAGAGTCATGCACTGTAGGTGTGCACACACACGCACAGTGTCTCTCTTGGACAGAGAGCGTCATCCCACAGGTCGGCACATATAGGGACCCAAACACATGATCAGGTACTCATGGGAGGTCCCCCCACCCGCCTGCCTGCCAGGCCATATTCTAGACACTTTCTGTCCCCCGGCCGTGGGACCCTAGCAAATGAGCTTAGTCCTAACCCTAACTTCTCCCCCCACCCCCCCCCCCACAGGGAAATCAGCCTTACACTGGGCAGCAGCCGTCAACAATGTGGAGGCCACGTTGGCCCTGCTCAAAAATGGAGCCAACAAGGACATGCAGGATAGCAAGGTGAGCCCCAGCCCTTGACCCACCAGGCAGTCAGCCCTAAATATGACAAAGAGCAGGGTGGCATGGGTTAGTGGGGGCATTCATCTTGCCTGCAGCCAAGTTAGGATTTGGACCTAACAGCCTCTAACAGTGGATTAGAGGAGAAAGCGTGTGGCAGTTGCTGTGTGTCCTTGGGCAAATTGCTAAACATCCCTGAAACCTCAGTGTCCTCATCTGTGAAGTGGGGAGGCAACAGTACCCACCTCGTTGTTGTCTCCTGAGGATTCACTGAAATAACGCATTTGCAAAATGCTTAGTAGATCCTCAATAAAAGGTAACTGTTACAATCATTGTTTTAAAAGCCTTGCAGGGTGAAATTACTCTCCTCATTTTATAAATGGGAAGAGTGAGGCTCAGAGGGGCACAGGGATGGATTCTGTCCTTATCTGACATTTTGATATTTTATACATTACAGATTTTTTGGCCAACAAGTATAATTTAAGAAAGGGTTGCATTAAAATATCATTTAGTTTGATGATTGGCTTTTTAAAAAAAAAAAAATTTTTTTTTAACATTCATTTATTATTGAAAGACAGAGTCAGAGCGTGAGCAGGGGAGGGGCAGAGAGAGAGGGAGACAGAATCCGAAGCAGGCTCCAGGCTCTGAGCTGTCAGCACAGAGCCCGACGTGGTGCTTGAACTCAACAAACTGTGAGATCATGACCTGAGCTGAAGTCGGACGCTCAACCGACTGAGCCACCCAGGCGCCCCTGATGATTGGTTTTTGACGCCCCCTTAAGTTTTGTGCCTAAGGGGAGTGCCTCACTTTCCTCACCCTAGTCCTGGCCCTGGGGCATGACGCTTAGTAGGCACTGGACGGATGCGCTTTAAAGGAAAGAACTTGCCTAGTTTCCCCTCAGCAGAGCAGGGATCCCATCGAAGCTCTGCTGGGCTGGAGAGTGTGGCTTCTTAGCTGGTTTCCACCAGAGGCTAGGAAGCCGCCAGACCTTGGCCAGGAGTTAATCCGGGCTCTTGGGATGCTGATCTGTCGTGGGTTCTGTGCCTCACTCCCGCTCAGGAGGAAACTCCACTGTTTCTGGCCGCCCGGGAGGGCAGCTATGAGGCTGCCAAGCTGCTGCTGGACCACTTCGCCAACCGTGAGATCACAGACCACCTGGACAGGCTGCCTCGGGACGTGGCCCAGGAGCGGCTGCACCAGGACATCGTGAGCCTGCTGGACCAGCCCAGTGGGCCCCGGAGCCCTCCCGGCCCGCATGGCCTGGGGCCCCTCCTCTGCCCACCGGGGGCCTTCCTCCCGGGCCTCAAGGTGGCACAGTCTGGGGGCAAGAAGAGCCGGAGGCCACCGGGGAAGGCGGGGCTGGGGCCGCAGGGCGCCCGGGGGCGGGGCAAGAAGCTGACGCTGGCCTGCCCCGGTCCCCTGGCCGAGAGCTCGGTCACGCTGTCGCCCGTGGACTCGCTGGACTCCCCGCGGCCCTTCGGTGGGCCCCCCGCGTCCCCTGGCGGCTTCTCCCTCGAGGGGCCCTACGCGGCTGCCACCGCCACGGCTGTGTCCCTGGCGCAGCTCAGTGGCGCGGGCCGGGCCGGTCTAGGGCGCCAGCCCCCTGGGGGCTGCGTGCTCAGCTTGGGTCTGCTGAACCCCGTGGCCGTTCCCCTTGACTGGGCCCGGCTGCCGCCACCTGCCCCACCGGGCCCCTCGTTCCTGCTGCCGCTGGCGCCGGGACCCCAGCTGCTGAACCCCGGGACCCCCGTGTCGCCCCAGGAGCGGCCCCCACCGTACCTGGCGGCCCCGGGACACGGCGAGGAGTACCCGGCAGCTGGCGCCCACAGCAGCCCCCCCAAGGCCCGCTTCCTGAGGGTCCCCAGCGAGCACCCTTACCTGACCCCCTCCCCCGAGTCCCCCGAGCACTGGGCCAGCCCCTCGCCTCCCTCCCTCTCGGACTGGTCAGACTCCACGCCCAGCCCAGCCACTGCCACCGGGCCCGCGGCCACAGCCGCTGGGGCGCTGCCTGCCCAGCCGCTCCCCCTTTCTGTCCCAGGCCCGCTAGCTCAGGCCCAGACCCAGCTGGGGCCCCAGCCCGAAGTCACCCCCAAGAGGCAGGTGTTGGCCTGAGAGCTCTCCAGTTCCTGGGTCTTGGGGGGCTGAACAGACATCCTGTCCTGATTCTCTCTCTTCCCCCCGCTTCCTTTGTAGACCTTTCCCTTTTCTTTTCTCTCCACCAGCCTCCTCGCACCGGTCCGACTCCCCCTCGAAGTGTGGCTGAGATAGGTCCGCAGCCTCGGCTTTCAGTCCTGCTTTATTTATAGGGGGTGCGGGCTGACTCCCCCCCACCCCCTGGGTCTTGAGATGAGCCTGGGGCCTCCTCCTGCACCCCCCCATCCCCATGCTTCCGTCCCTCCCCCCTCTCCTGCCTCCTCTGGTCTCTCTCCTTACACTCCGACACGAGTGAATTATTATTATTTTTTTTTACATTTTGTATAGAAACAAATTCATTTAAACAAACTTATTATTATTATTATTTTTTACAAAATATATATATGGAGACGCTCCCTGCCCCTGCAAACCCCCCAGTGCCCCCGTGGGGCTGAGTCTGTGGGCCCATTCGGCCAAGCTGGACCCTGTGTACCGAGTACACAGGCGTGACCGGGATCCTGTGTACCGAGTACACAACCCTGGTGTGTACCAAGTAGGCACCCTTGGGCGCACCCTCCGGGGCGGGGGGCGGGTGAGACTTGGGAGCCTGTTTCCTCCCCCATGTCCCTCACTTCACTGCATTCCAGATGGAACTTGTTCTATAGCTTTGCTGGGGGGAGGGCTCTTCTGGCCCAGAGAGCCCGCCCCAGGTCCCCCCAACCCTAGAGCCGGGGCCATCTCTCTTGGGGAGCTGGGTGGGGGTGGCTGGTGAGAACGTGAGGACCAGGGGAGATGTGTGCATGTCACTTTGCCTCCCTCTAAATACGGGACTGCAGGAAGGGAATGAGCTGCCTGGTGGCACCCCTCCCCTGGTACTTCCCCCCACACCCCCCCGCCCAGCCCCGGGGGCAAAATAGGAGTATTTTTAGGCTATTTTTGTAATGTGGCTTCTGGTCACTATCCCTGTGTAGCTAAATTCCCTTGCATTGTACAGCCCCCAGTCCCCTCACCACCTAATAAAGGAATAGTTAACACTCAAGTGTCCTTGGTCTGTGTCTCGAGAAGGTGGGGGGTGGGGGGTAGTGGTGGGCCTTCTATATCTCTGGGGCCGACTTGAGTTCCCATCATGGGTTGAACCCCATGCAGCTTGCCAGCCCACTCCTGCTTCCTCTCTTGGCAGATGACTGCTGATTAGTTCAGAGGTGGTCACCTGACTTCAGGTGAGCCAATCAGATTCCCTTTCCCCAGAAGTTCCTTAATACAGATGCTGAGAAAGAGGTCAGTTGTTGGGGCTTCTAAGGCCATGGGCAGATGGAGAACTATGGGTGGCTAGTTTTATTGGGGGGGGGGGTGGTGGGGGGAGTGCTTGGGTGTCTCCAGAGACTTGGAGGCAGTATCTAAGTTCCAGTTGGAGCGTCCATTCTAGTTAATTGAGCGTGCATTCCATTGGCACCAACAGGTATTTAATAATTGCCTCCTAAGTGCCCGATGCTGCTTCTGCATGAATCTCACTTCTACCTTGTGCTCCCTTGGGTTCTGGAGATAATGCTGCACGTGTGTAATCAGTACTCCTTTGCACGTACCAGCGTAGATGGATTTCTCTGTCTTGCAACCAGTTGTGCCCCCAAACAAGGTTGTGTTTGCACTGGGACCCTCCGGGAAAGGAGGATGGGAGAATGTTCACTGATTCCTCCTGTCATTTTGTCATCGGCAGGTCCCTTCCCTTGCCTCCACGCTGACCTCGGTTTTTGAGTTTTGCCAAGAAAGAATTCAGAGCTAAACTCTCAAGTAAGTGAGAGTTGAATGGCAGTTAAAGAGACCTACGGATGGCAACTACACCAGGGGTCAGGGTTGTCTTGTTTTTTATACTTGCATGGGTTATAAGTCATAGCTAGGGGAGTCTCTAATTGCCTCCAACCATCTAAGGGACTCCTCCTGCCGGTTGGGAGGGGGGCATTGGGGGCCCTATATGGTCCTTGTGGAACCCTCACGGCAGCCTTCCCACAGCAGGGGTGTCAAAACCGCGATGTAAATGTATGAAGTTATGAAGATATGGAGGGCAACAGTTATGGGGAAGAACGTGCCCCCCCCAGCCCCTCCCCTTGACTCTCTCCGCTGTTTGGAATTTGATTTCCTCTCTTTTTATCAGAAAGGATCTGTTCCCTGCTCATATCTAGCTAACTGCCTACTCTACCAATTTGGAGTGCTCTTGGTTGCCAGTGACACAAAAAACCTACTCAATAGGCTTAAACAGAAAAGGAATTTATTAGCTCATATAACTAAGAAGGACCAGCTTCAGGAAGATCAGATCTAGCAACTCAAATGAGGTAGGTGAACAAGTTCTGAGTTTCTCTTTATCTCTACAGCTTTTTCTCTGGGTATCAGTTTCACCCTCGGGCTCCACATAGTACCCTTACTATGTAGCATCGCCCTCCTTCTGTGTTAGCAAAGTAGGTGCAAAGATCACAGACCATATTGCACTTTCCAGAGAATTGAGAAGCTTCTAGTTTCGAGGTGGATTTTGTAGTGACCTCAACCGGGTCAGGCATCCATCTTCTAACTCGGGGTTTCTCAACATCGGCAGTATTGGCATCTGGGACCCGATCGTTCTTTGCTCTGGGGGCCGCCCTGGGCATTGTCGAATGTTTAACAGCACCTCGGGCCTCCACCCACTAGATGCCAGCAGCAGCCTCTCCTCCATTGTGACAACCGGAAATGCTTCCAGACATGCCAGTTGTTCCCTGGGAGTGGGGGGGATTGCCTTTGAGCACCGCTGCATGAACGAGTCACTAGGGCAATGGGGCATGGAATGTGCGGATTCCTTAAAGCAATCATTCTCTGCTCTGGAACTGGACGTGGCGTATGTTCAGGGACGACCAGGTTTGCAGATGCAGGCATTCTGTGGAAGCAACCAAGTGTTCATGCCACCTCTCTTCCTTTGGCTAAATCTTTGGAGATGGAACGATCTCTTTCATTGTTGTCTCAAGTTTATTTTCTGCACGTTCATCTAGCCTCTGCATGCTTGCTGAGTGCTTACTGTATGCCAAAGCCTGGACTAGTTGTTGGGGGTAGAATGATGACTTATATGGCCTGCTCTCTGCTCTTCTGGAATTTTGAGCTAGTTAGAGGATGTATAGTGGGTGTCCACTATGTCCCTGTGGATGTTGACAGAGGTTGACAGAGTCTGGGAACCCCTAAAACTCTCTACCCGTGGCTTTCTTTTGCATGGGGCAGGAATAGCCCTCAAGAACGAGGGGTGGTCAGGAGCTAATGGATAAACACCCTCGCCTCCTTTCTATTCTGTGGGAGAAATTCAGAGGTGTGTTTGCGCAGCCTCAGAGGATGCCCTTTGGGATTGATCCCCATTGCCCATGGCAGCAACTAACTCTTCCTCACTGAGACTCTCTGGGGTGTTCCTTTTTGAAATGTTCCGACTGGATGTTTCTGGGATAATTTTTCAAACAAATCCTTTGCACTTGAATCCTTGGCCCAAGAGAAGTCCATCTTAGCTGTGTACATGAGTTGACTCTTGGGGCGGAGAAACCAAAATGTCTGTTGGAGTGCAAGCCATTTTGGGGATCCTTTTTTTCTGAGTGCTACTCGAGGGAAGAAAAAGTCATTCTCCCAACCCACACTGCCTACTTTATCATGCAACCCTGACTTTATGTAAACAGGGCATTGGAGACGCTTGTCTCACAAAGGGGAGCTACTTTCATATCTGGTGGACCCAACTTTCTGTAAGTACATGGGAGTCTTCTCTCGGGGTGTCAGGTGGGAGAACAGGAAGTCTGCAGCAGTGGTTAAGGAAAATGAGCTAGCGGGGTTCGAAGATCCATGTGCATGTGACTTTACTGGTACCCACAAGATTCGGAGACACTTGGATTCATTGTCCTAGTTGACTTCTTGACTGAAAGGACAGTGATAGAATAGCTGTGTGTCTGCTCTTTGCCCCTCTGTTCTACCCTCACCCTTCTCTCCATTCTGTTCTGTGCTTGGGAGGGTGACTCAGGTAGAAGGAACCATCGGGCTCCTTTATCCTCTGGCTTCCACTTGGATTTGGCCAATGGGGTGGAAGATTAGGGAATAGAATGTATTTATTTCCTTGGTTCCACACCTGCAGGATAGCTGTGGTGCTCTCCATCTAGCTGCCCTCTGTGAGTTTGGGTAATTATTCCCTCTCCTTCCCCTTGGCCCTTCTGGCCTAAGGGTGGTAAAGTCTCTCTACCATTGCAAGCCCAAGGTACAGCAGCATGCCTTTCCTATATCCTGCTCACTCTATTGTTTATCTATCATCTATCTGTCTATCTATCATCTATCTACTATCTATCTATTATCTATCTATCTATCTATCTATCATCTATTATCTATCTATCTATCTATCTATCATCTATCTATCATCTATCTATTATCTATCTATCTATCTATCTATCTACTATCTACCTATTATCTATCTATCATCTATTTTCTATCGTCTATCTATCATCTATCTATCATCTATCTATCATCTATCTTGAGAGAGAGAGAGAGCAGGGGAGGGGCAGAGAGAGAATCCCAAGCAGGCTCTGTGCTGTCAGCACAGAGCCCAATGTGGGGCTTGATCTCATGAACCGTGAGATGACCTGAGCCGAAGTTGGATACTTAACTGACTGAACCACCCAGCTGCCCCTATCTATCTGTGTAGCTATCATCTATCTATCATGTGTCCATTCATTCATTTTTGTTCAGCTTTATGAGGCATAACATATAGTAAAGCTAATCGATTTTAAGTGTAAAGCGTGACGAGTTTGGACAAGTGCATACAGTCATCAAACCGCTACTGTAATCGTGTTTCCTCACACTCCTGTGTGCTAATCCCCTCCCACACCTCTGGCCCTAGCAGTCACGGACCTGCTGTCACTACAGTTTTGCCTTTCTAGAGTTTCCTACAAATGGGGTCATGCAGCACGTTGCCTTTTGAATCTGGCTTTCAAAACTCAACATACTGCTTTTGAGATTCATCCATATCATTAGATGTGTCAATCATTATGTGTGTTCCTTTTTATTGCTGACAACAGTATGCGTGATGCGTGTGACCGATATATTACAATTTTTCAGCTTAGGGACATTTCGGTAATTTTCGGTTTTAGGTGTCATGAATACACTTGCCGTGAACGTTCATTATATGGATGTGTGTGCATTTCTCTGCGGCATTTTTCTCAGGAGTGAGATGGCCAGGTTTCACGGTGTTTGTCAACTTTTTAAGACACTGTCAACCTGTTTTCGCAAGCGGCTGTACGTGTTGTGTTCCCACCGGCAAAGTATGACCTATGCAGATGTCCGCGTCTTTGTTAACGCTTGGAATTGTCACACTCTTTGGTGTCAGCTATTCCGGTGATACAGTGGTATTTCATTGTGCTTTTCATGGTGTGTAATGTGCAAATGAGTGCATTTCTTCATGTGCTCATTGAAGATTCATCATGTTTTTAAAATGTGTTCAATGTTTATTCATTTATTTGAATTTTATTTTTAAAAATTTTTTAATTTTTTTCTTAATTAAAACAATTTTTAAAAAAAATATGAAATGTATCGTCAAGTTGGTTTCCATACAACACCCAGTGCTCATCCCAACAGGTGCCCTCCTCTATGCCCGTCACCCACTTTCCCCTCCCTCCCACCCCCTATGCTTATTTATTTTTGAGAGCGACAGAGAGAGAGTGGGGGAGGGGCAGAGAGAGAGGGAGACAGAATCCGAAGCAGGTTCCAGGCTCCGGGCTGTCAGCACAGAGCCCGATGCGGGGCTTGAACTCATGAACTGTGAGATCATGACCCGAGCCGAAGTCGGACGCTCAACCAACAGAGCCACCCAGGCGCTCCAAGATTCATCATCTTCAGTGAAGTGTGTGTTCAAGTCTTTTCCCACTTAAAATTTTTTTTTTAATTTTTAAAAATAACATACTGTAGGGACACCTGGGTGGCTCAGTTGGTTGAGCATCCGACTTCGGCTCAGGTCATGATTTCATGGTTGACGAGTGTGAGCCCCGCGTCGGTCTCTTTGTCGTCTGCACCGAGCCTGCTTCTGAGCCTCTCTGTCCCTCTCTCTCTCTCTGTGCCTCCCCAGCTCGCGTGCTTTCTCTCTCAAAAATAAATAGACATTAAAAAAATTAATAAAACAGGGACACCTGGGTGGCTCAGTTGGTTAAGCGACCAACTTCAGCTCAGGTCATGATCTCACAGTTCGTGGGTGTGAGCCCCGCATTGGGCTCTGGGCTGACAGCTCAGACCCTGGAACCTGCTTGGGATTCTGTGTCTCCCTCTCTCTCTGCCCCTCCCCCACTCATGCTCTGTCTCTCGCTGTCTCAAAGGTGAATAAATGTTAAAAAATGTTTTTTAAGAAAACAACAAAATATGGAAACAGCCTAAATGTCAGTCAATAGATGAATGGATAAAGATGTGTGTGTATGCATATATACATTGTATATATAATATACATTATTTATAATGTATATGTATCCATATACACACACACACACAATGGGATGCTCTTCAGCCACAAGAAAGAAAGCCCCCTGTGACAACTTGGATGAACCATTATGCCAAGTGACATACTCAGACAGAGAAAGACAGATACTGAACGATATCACTCATATGTGGACTCCAAAGAGACACAGAGAATAGAGTAGGGGCCACCAGGGGTAGGAGGGTGGGGGGAATGGGGAGATGTTGGCCAAAGGGTGCATACTTCCAGTGATAAGATTAACAGGTTCTGGGGAGCTAATGCACAGCATGTGATTATAGCTAACAATATACTGTATCATATACTTGAACAGACACTACGAGAGTAGTTAGCATGATCTCACCAAAAAAAAAAAAGAAAAAAAAAAAAGAAATGGTGGGGCGCCTGGGTGGCCCCGTCAGGTAAGCGGCGACTTTGGCCCAGGTCATGATCTTGTGGTTCGTGGTTCCAGCCCGGCATCGGCATCGGGCTCTCCACTCAGTGCAGAGCCTGCTTCGGACCCCCTGTCTCCCTCTCTCTGCCCCTCTCCTGCTACCGGCCTGTGCTCCCTCTCCCTCCCTCAAAAATAAATGAACATGAAAAAATGGTAATTACATGATGGGATGGAGGTGTTGGCTAACACTTTGGTGGTAATCATTTTGCGATATGTAAGTGTATCAAATCAGCAAGTTGTACACCGTAAACATACACAACGTTATATGTCAGATCTCAGTAAAGCTGGGGGAAAATGAAAAAGACAAATTTCTCAGCTAGGGAGACAGAAGAGGGTCTAGGACTGAACTCAGGGTGTTCTAATTTTAGGAGCTGTGTGGGAGAGGAAGAGTCTGAGAAAGGGTGGCTCACAGAGGTAGAGAAAAAGCAGATGCCATGGAAAGCAAGAGAGGCGGCCATGGCAAGGAGGGACTTCCTCATCTGGGTCTGAAGCTTCTAGAAGGTGGAGTAGGATGGGGACAGTTCCAGGGAGCTCAGAGGCTAGGGGAAGACACACAAGGACACAGGCAGTGTGAAGAGGAAACCCAGGCTGTGTGGGAGTACGGATGCAGCAGGTGACTAGCTTGGAGTGATCAGGGAGGGCTTCCTAGAGGAGGTGATGGAGAGCTGTGTCTTTCAGGAGGAGTAGGAGTTTGCCTGGAGTCTAGGAGGAGGGGAAAAGAAATTCCTGAGAGAATAGCCTGGGGAGGGGCAAAATAATGGGAAACTGCCTGGAAATCTCGGAGGAAGGGTCAGCAAGTCGGAACGGCTGTGTCTGTACCTCACTTCCTTATTATTAATTGAATAAATGCACGTGCATCCGTGTGCATGAACAGTGGGTGGATTGGGAACTAGAGAAGGTAGCAGGGGTCAGATCACAAGGGTCTTGAACGTGAACATGGGGAATTTGAAACTTCACTCTGGGGGCAATGGGAAGCCAGGGAGGTCTCTGAGTAGAGAGGGGCCACGGCCAGAGCCTTCTGTCCTGGTGTCCAGTACAAAGGATGGACAGGAGGGAGGTGGTGCTGTAGGCTTCTGCCGGATGAGAAGGATGCCCTGGGGGGGGGGGGCTGGGGGGGGGCAGGGAAGGAGAAAAAATAGAGGACATCTGACAACTTCTTAATTCTGGGGAGAGCAGGGAGAGGGGTCGAGAGGGCTGGGGTCACTCTGAGTTCAGCCTGGGCAACATTTGTAGAACATCAAGGTATCCACTCCCTCAGCTTGCCCTGGGGGCAGGGCATGTGCGTGCGTGTGCGCGTGCACGTGCACATGCGTCTTCCTCAGGGCAGCAGCCTTGCCCAGCCCACGGCGGGCGCTGATGGGCTCCGGGGAGCGCTGCTCGAGTGACGAGTGCATGTGTGATCTCCACCCATACAAATCAATCATAACTAGTTCTTCCCCCACTTTTTGCCATCAAAGCCTGGTGGGGGGGAGGGCTGGGGAAGCAGGCCCTGGGGTCTCTAGTTGCCAGGAGGGAGAAAATCCGCAGGGAGTCACCAGCCTGAGCCCTGGGGGCGGGCGGGGGGGGGGCTTGTTAGTGGCTGGGGAGCCCCTGGGACAGGAGCTCCAGAGACCCCTCCTGCAAATAGAACCCGGGTCCTCAGCCCCTCCCTTCTTAGGCTGTGAGCAGGGAGCGATGATGATGCGGGCACCCTGCATGGGACACTCCCTCGGCCATGGTGAGTGTGGGTTCAGAGCCTTTGCAAAGCTGGAGAAGTCGCTGTGGTCCATCCCTGGCCCTGGGGGTGAAGCCTGAAAATGATGCGGGGCGGGTGGGGGCGGGGGAGAGAAATGCCAGAGCGACTGTGAACCTGAAAACAGCCAACGGTGACGGATGGGGATGGCATTTGCCCGACAGGGGTCCAGTTCCGTTTTCTGTGGATGACAAAACGTAGAGCGGAGGAGAATACGACATCTGCCCCGGGGGGGAGGGAGGGACGTTTGGGGGAGCCTCCAGGAGAACCCTGCAAAGCCACAGACACTCACCTGCACACAGCACCTGGTCCGCGCAGGGGTGCCCACAGACCGTGGGAGCTGGACGTGCTCAGGTGCACTCTGAACACCTGGACACATCCCTCGCACGTGCACACACGTGTTCCCTGGAGTTTCAGGGGCACAAACGCACACACACTCATATGGCAGTGGGGGCTGGGAGGTGGCGGGGAAGGGGCTCCTGTGCCGGAGGGTTCCCAGAGAGCAGGGAGAGGAAAGGGTACGACTCTAGAACCTTCCCGTGACGTGGCCCTGGGCGGAGCCGCAGACCTCACAGCCCGCTGGCTCCTGCTCACTCTGTCCCCGAGAAGCAGCTGGCCCGGGGATCTCCCCGTGGCCGCAATGTTCACAGGTCCCCAGGGTGCAGACAGGGCACTCTCTTGTCCTGTAACCTGACATGGTTTGATTAAGCGCTCTCGCCTGTCACAGCTGGACAGTGGCATTTGGACACGTTGAGGCAAAAAGTCAGGGCTCCTCAGTGGCTGCAGGGTTAAGTTTCGGCCACATTCCAGGTCTCCCTCTTTCTTCTTCCCTCTCTCCGGGGCGGGGGCTGGGGGCTGGGGCAGAAGGAGAGGGGCCCTCTGCCTGTCTGAGTTGTCCGTGCTCAACGCGTGTGTCCCCAGCATTTCTGGAGATGACAGAGTCCCCTCAGACCCCCTGGCTGGACCCGTGTCACCCTGCCCTTCCGATGCCGCTCTGTCAGCTCCCATAGTCTGCTCTTTCGTTCACACCCGCGGCCAACCCGTCAGGAAATCCAGTGGGCTCCACGTGTCCAGAAGTGGGCTCCACGTGGCTACTCTCACCACCTCCTTGGCCTTTGCCCTGGTCCGGCCCCCATCATCCCTCACCTGGACCGGCTCGGCCACCTCCTCCTTTGGTCCCCAATGTTCACCTGTGTCCCCTACACCCTGTTCTCCCTCAGTGGCTGAGTCAGGTCACGTCCCCCCACCTGTACCTAATCCTCCATCAGTCCCACAGCCATGGGCATAAAAGCTCAAGTCCTCCCTGTGACCCAACAGACATGTAGCAACATGCCCCTGTCCCCCCTGTGGCCTCACCTCCTTTTTCCCTCTTGCTCCCTCTCTCTCTCTCTGTTCCTCCTGGATCTTCCTGTTCCAGGCATAGTCCAGCCCCAGGGCCTTTGCACAGGCAGTTGCCTTTACCTGGTTTACCCTCGCCTATCTTCTGGGCTGATTTTTTTTTTTTTTTTGTTGATACTGCTGGTCCAGGGACCATGCACAGAAAACCAAAGCTCCAGCTGAAACCCCTCCACATATAAAGATGAAGTGAGAGAAACCAAGGTACCCTTTTTTTTTTTTTTTTTTTTTTTTTTTTCTTAAATTTATTGACAAATTGGTTTCCATACAACACCCAGTGCTCATCCCAAAAGGTGCCCTCCTCAATACCCATCACCCACCCTCTCCTCCCTCCCACCCCCCATCAACCCTCAGTTTGTTCTCAGTTTTTAACAGTCTCTTATGCTTTGGCTCTCTCCCTTTCTAACCTCTTTTTTTTTTTTTTTCCTTCCCCTCCCCCATGGGTTCCTGTTAAGTTTCTCAGGATCCACATAAGAGTGAGACCATATGGTATCTGTCTTTCTCTGTATGGCTTATTTCACTTAGCATCACACTCTCCAGTTCCATCCACGTTGCTACGAAAGGCCATATTTCATTTTTTCTCATTGCCACGTAATATTCCATTGTGTATATAAACCACAATTTCTTTATCCATTCATCAGTTGATGGACATTTAGGCTCTTTCCATAATTTGGCTATTGTTGAGAGTGCTGCTATGAACATTGGGGTACAAGTGGCCCTATGCATCAGTGCTCCTGTATCCCTTGGATAAATTCCTAGCAGTGCTATTGCTGGGTCATAGGGTAGGTCTATTTTTAATTTTCTGAGGAACCTCCACACTGCTTTCCAGAGCGGCTGCACCAATTTGCATTCCCACCAACAGTGCAAGAGGGTTCCCGTTTCTCCACATCCTCTCCAGCATCTATAGTCTCCTGATTTGTTCATTTTGGCCACTCTGACTGGCGTGAGGTGATACCTGAGTGTGGTTTTGATTTGTATTTCCCTGATAAGGAGCGACGCTGAACATCTTTTCATGTGTCTGTTGGCCATCCGGATGTCTTCTTTAGAGAAGTGTCTATTCATGTTTTCTGCCCATTTCTTCACTGGGTTATTTGTTTTTCGGGTGTGGAGTTTGGTGAGCTCTTTATAGATTTTGGATACTAGCCCTTTGTCCGATATGTCATTTGCAAATATCTTTTCCCATTCCGTTGGTTGCCTTTTAGTTTTGTTGGTTGTTTCCTTTGCTGTGCAGAAGCTTTTTATCTTCATAAGGTCCCAGTAATTCACTTTTGCTTTTAATTCCCTTGCCTTTGGGGATGTGTCGAGTAAGAGATTGCTACGGCTGAGGTCAGAGAGGTCTTTTCCTGCTTTCTCCTCTAAGGTTTTGATGGTTTCCTGTCTCACATTCAGGTCCTTTATCCATTTTGAGTTTATTTTTGTGAATGGTGTGAGAAAGTGGTCTAGTTTCAACCTTCTGCATGTTGCTGTCCAGTTCTCCCAGCACCATTTGTTAAAGAGGCTGTCTTTTTTCCATTGGATGTTCTTTCCTGCTTTGTCAAAGATGAGTTGGCCATACGTTTGTGGGTCTAGTTCTGGGGTTTCTATTCTATTCCATTGGTCTATGTGTCTGTTTTGGTGCCAATACCATGCTGTCTTGATGATGACAGCTTTGTAGTAGAGGCTAAAGTCTGGGATTGTGATGCCTCCTGCTTTGGTCTTCTTCTTCAAAATTCCTTTGGCTATTCGGGGCCTTTTGTGGTTCCATATGAATTTTAGGATTGCTTGTTCTAGTTTCGAGAAGAATGCTGGTGCAATTTTGATTGGGATTGCATTGAATGTGTAGATAGCTTTGGGTAGTATTGACATTTTGACAATATTTATTTTTCCAATCCATGAGCAGGGAATGTCTTTCCATTTCTTTAAATCTTCTTCAATTTCCTTCAGAAGCTTTCTATAGTTTTCAGCATACAGATCCTTTACATCTTTGGTTAGATTTATTCCTAGGTATTTTATGCTTCTTGGTGCAATTGTGAATGGGATCAGTTTCTTTATTTGTCTTTCTGTTGCTTCATTGTTAGTGTATAAGAATGCAACTGATTTCTGTACATTGATTTTGTATCCTGCAACTTTGCTGAATTCTTGTATTAGTTTTAGCAGACTTTTGGTGGAGTCTATCGGATTTTCCATGTATAATATCATGTCATCTGCAAAAAGTGAAAGCTTGACTTCATCTTTGCCAATTTTGATGCCTTTGATTTCCTCTTGTTGTCTGATTGCTGATGCTAGAACTTCCAGCACTATGTTAAACAGCAGCGGTGAGAGTGGGCATCCTTGTCGTGTTCCTGATCTCAGGGAAAAAGCTTTCAGTTTTTCCCCGTTGAGGATGATGTTAGCTGTGGGCTTTTCATAAATGGCTTTTATGATCTTTAAGTATGTTCCTTCTATCCCGACTTTCTCAAGGGTTTTTATCAAGAAAGGGTGCTGGATTTTGTCGAAGGCCTTTTCTGCATCGATTGACAGGATCATATGGTTCTTCTCTCTTTTTTTGTTAATGTGATGTATCACGTTGATTGATTTGCGAATGTTGAACCAGCCCTGCATCCCAGGAATGAATCCCACTTGATCATGGTGAATAATTCTTCTTATATGCCGTTGAATTCGATTTGCTAGTATCTTATTGAGAATTTTTGCATCCATATTCATCAGGGATATTGGCCTGTAGTTCTCTTTTTTTACTGGGTCTCTGTCTGGTTTAGGAATCAAAGTAATACTGGCTTCATAGAATGAGTCTGGAAGTTTTCCTTCCCTTTCTATTTCTTGGAATAGCTTGAGAAGGATAGGTATTATCTCTGCTTTAAACGTCTGGTAGAACTCCCCTGGGAAGCCATCTGGTCCTGGACTCTTATTTGTTGGGAGATTTTTGATAACCGATTCAATTTCTTCGCTGGTTATGGGTCTGTTCAAGCTTTCTATTTCCTCCTGATTGAGTTTTGGAAGCGTGTGGGTGTTCAGGAATTCGTCCATTTCTTCCAGGTTGTCCAATTTGTTGGCATATAAGTTTTCATAGTATTCCCTGATAATTGTTTGTATCTCTGAGGGATTGGTTGTAATAGTTCCATTTTCATTCATGATTTTATCTATTTGGGTCATCTCCCTTTTCTTTTTGAGAAGCCTGGCTAGAGGTTTGTCAATTTTGTTTATTTTTTCAAAAAACCAACTCTTGGTTTCGTTGATCTGCTCTACAGTTTTTTTAGTTTCTATATTGTTTATTTCTGCTCTGATCTTTATTATTTCTCTTCTTCTGCTGGGCTTAGGCTGCCTTTGCTGTTCTGCTTCTAGTTCCTTTAGGTGTGCTGTTAGATTTTGTATTTGGGATTTTTCTTGTTTCTTGAGATAGGCCTGGATTGCAATGTATTTTCCTCTCAGGACTGCCTTTGCTGCGTCCCAAAGCGTTTGGATTGTTGTATTTTCATTTTCGTTTGTTTCCATATATTTTTTAATTTCTTCTCTAATTGCCTGGTTGACCCACTCATTCGTTAGTAGGGTGTTCTTTAACCTCCATGCTTTTGGAGGTTTTCCAGACTTTTTCCTGTGGTTGATTTCAAGCTTCATGGCATTGTGGTCTGAAAGTAAGCATGGTATAATTTCAATTCTTGTAAACTTATGAAGGGCTGTTTTGTGACCCAGTATATGATCTATCTTGGAGAATGTTCCATGTGCACTCGAGAAGAAAGTATATTCTGTTGCTTTGGGATGCAGAGTTCTAAATATATCTGTCAAGTCCATCTCATCCAATGTCTCATTCAGGGCCCTTGTTTCTTTATTGACCGTGTGTCTAGTTGATCTATCCATTTCTGTAAGTGGTGTATTAAAGTCCCCTGCAATTACCACATTCTTATCAATAAGGTTGCTTATGTTTATGAGTAATTGTTTTATATATTTGGGGGCTCCGGTATTCGGTGCATAGACATTGATAATTGTTAGCTCTTCCTGATGGATAGACCCTGTAACTGTTATATAATGTCCTTCTTCATCTCTTGTTACAGCCTTTAATTTAAAGTCTAGTTTGTCTGATATAAGTATGGCTACTCCAGCTTTCTTTTGGCTTCCAGTCGCATGATAAATAGTTCTCCATCCCCTCACTCTCAATCTAAAGGTGTCCTCAGGTCTAAAATGAGTCTCTTGTAGACAGCAAATAGATGGGTCTTGTTTTTTTATCCATTCTGATACCCTATGTCTTTTGGTTGGCGCATTTAATCCATTTACATTCAGTGTTATTATAGAAAGATACGGGTTTAGAGTCATTGTGATGTCTGTATGTTTTATGCTTGTAGTGATGTCTCTGGGACTTTGTCTCACAGGGTCCCCCTTAGGATCTCTTGTAGGGCTGGTTTAGTGGTGACAAATTCCTTCAGTTTTTGTTTGTTTGGGAAGACCTTTATCTCTCCTTCTATTCTAAATGACAGACTTGCTGGATAAAGGATTCTTGGCTGCATGTTTTTTCTGTCTAGCACCCTGAAAATCTCTTGCCAATTCTTTCTGGCCTGCCAAGTTTCAAAAGAGAGATCAGTCACGAGTCTTATAGGTCTCCCTTTATATGTGAGGGCACGTTTACCCCTTGCTGCTTTCAGAATTTTCTCTTTATCCTTGTATTTTGCCAGTTTCACTATGATATGTCGTGCAGAAGATCGATTCAAGTTACGTCTGAAGGGAGTTCTCTGTGCCTCTTGGATTTCAATGCCTTTTTCCTTCCCCAGTTCAGGGAAGTTCTCAGCTATGATTTCTTCAAGTACCCCTTCAGCACCTTTCCCTCTCTCTTCCTCCTCTGGGATACCAATTATGCGTATATTATTTCTTTTTAGTGTATCACTTAATTCTCTAATTTTCCCCTCATACTCCTGGATTTTTTTATCTCTCTTTTTCTCAGCTTCCTGTTTTTCCATAACTTTATCTTCTAGTTCACCTATTCTCTCCTCTGCCTCTTCAAGCCGAGCTGTGGTGGTTTCCATTTTGTTATGCATTTCGTTTAAAGCGTTTTTCAGCTCCTCGTGACTGTTCCTTAGTCCCTTGATCTCTGTAGCAAGAGATTCTCTGCTGTCCTGTATACTGTTTTCAAGCCCAGCGATTAATTTTATGACTATTATTCTAAATTCACTTTCTGTTATGTTATTTAAGTCCTTTTTGATCAGCTCATTAGCTGTTGTTATTTCCTGGAGATTCTTCTGAGGGGAGTTCTTCCGCTTGGTCATTTTGGATAGTCCCTGGCGTGGTGAGGACCTGCAGGGCACTTCCCCTGTGCTGTGGTGTATACCTGGAGTTGGTGGGCGGGGCCGCAGTCAGACCTGATGTCTGCCCCCAGCCCACCGCTGGGGCCACAGTCAGACTGGTGTGTGCCTTCTCTTCCCCTCTCCTAGGGGCGGGATTCACTGTGGGGTGGTGTGGCTCGTCTGGGCTACTTGCACCGTGCCAGGCTTGTGATGCTGGGGATCTGGCGTATTAGCTGGGGTGGGTAGGCAAGGTGCTCGGGGGCAGGAGGGGCAGGCTTAGATCGCTTCTCCTTAGGTGATCCACTTCAGGAGGGGCCCTGTGGCAGCGGGAGGGAGTCAGATCCGCTGCCGGAGGTTTGGCTCCGCAGAAGCGCAGAGTTGGGTGTTTGCGCGGAGCGAGCAAGTTCCCTGGCAGGAACCGGTTCCCTTTGGGATTTCGGCTGGGGGATGGGCGGGGGAAATGGCGCTGGCGAGCGCCTTTGTTCCCCACCAAACTGAGCTCTGTTGTCAGGGGGCTCAGCAGCTCTCCCTCCCTTTGTCCTCCAGCCTTCCCGCTTTCCGAGCAGAGCTGTTAATTTCTGACCTCCCAGACGCTAAGTCGCGCTTGCTGTCGGAACACAGTCCGCCCGGCCCCTCCGCTTTTGCAAGCCCGACTCGGGGGCTCTGCTTGGCCGGCGAGCCGCCCCTCCGCCCCGGCTCCCTCCCGCCAGTCCGTGGAGCGCGCACCGCCTTGCCGCCCTTCCTACCCTCTTCCGTGGGCCTCTCGTCTGGGCTGATTTTTAAAATTCTTTCTAGTGAGCGGCGCTTGGGTGGCTCAGTCGGTTGAGGGTCCGACTTCAGCTCGGGTCATGATCTCAGATCACGCGGTTCGTGGGTTCAAGCCCCGCATCGGGCTCTGTGCTGACAGCTTGGAGCCTGGAACCTGTTTCAGATTCTGTGTCCCCTCCCCTCTCTCTGCCCCTCCGCTGCTCGCGCTCTGTCTCTCTCTCTCCCTCAAAAGTAAATAAACATTAAAAAAAATTTAAAATTTCTTTCAAGTGACAATGTGGGACCTTTGCCACCATGGTGAAGCCACCCTGGCTCATCCCCAGCCCTAGAGGCGAGATCTGAAAATAAAGGAAGGGGAACATTCCATTCCGGAGGGACTGGGTGTTCCAGAAGCCCTTTCCTTCCTTTCTTTCTTTCTTTCCTCTCTCTTTCTTTGTTTCCTTTCTTCTTTCTTTCTTTCTTTCTTTCTCTTTCCTTTCTTTCTCTTTCTTTCTTTGTTTCCTTTCTTCTTTCTTTCTTTTTAAATTTCAATAATGCTGCCACGAACATGTTTGTACATGTGAGTTGGACCATTTCTTCACCAGGAGAGCGTACAGGTGGAATTGTAGAGCCCAGGTAGGACTTGTGGTGTCTACAGATGGGCTGTGTCCCTCCAAGCGGCCAGGTGGAGGTGGGGTGGGGACCAGGCGCTGCTGACGCTGGCTGCCACACACCGTTCGCTCTCCTCTCCAATCTTTGCCGATCTGACGCTTTAAAGGAAATGCCACCTCTCTCAAAGTTGGGGTCAAGTCCACATAACGTAAAATGAGCCATTTTAAAGTGTACAACTCAGTGACACTTAGCATGGTCACAGAGCTGTGCAGCCATCACCGCTGTCTCTTTCCAGGGCATTTTTATCACCCAGAGAGGAGATCCCGTCCCCTCGGGTGGTTCCTGCGTGTCCCCTCCTCCCCGTGCCCTCGGCAGCCACTTCCCTGCTGCCAGTCTATGTGGAGTCAGCGATGTTGGACATTTCATGTCAATGGGCTCAGAAAATACGTGGCTTTCGTGTCTGGCTTCTATCACTCAGCATGATTTTTTTTTTTTAATTTTTTGAAAATGTTTACTTGTATTTGAGAGACACACACACAGAGAAAGAGAGAGAGAGAGAGAGCGAGCCAGGGAGGGGCAGAGAGAGAAGGAGACACAGAATCCAAAGCAGGCTCCAGGCTCTGAGCTGTCAGCACAGAGCCCAACGCGGGGCTCAGACTCACAAACTGTGAGATCATGACCTGAGCCGAAGTCGGACACTTAACCATCTGAGCCACCCAGATGTCCCATGTTTTTATCTTAAGTGGGCTTCATGCCCAACATGGGCCTTGAACTCGTGACCCTGAGATCAAGAGTCGCATGCTGCATTGACTGAGCCAGCCAGGCGTCCCCCTCTTGGTAGAGACTCTTAAGCAGTGACCATTTTACTCTGTTTTTTTAAGAGCTGGGCTGTTACAGAATCGTGCTATGAGTGATATCACACTGTATTTGTCTTTCTCCGTCTGACTCATCTCAGCATAATGTCCTCAAGGTCCATGCATGCTGTCCCAATGGCAGGATTGCCTTCTTTCCTTGGCTAATACTCCATCGTGTGTATATACCACTTCTCCTGCCCCTTCTCCCCTCCTCCTCCCCTTCTTCTCCCTCCTCCCTCTACCCCTCAGCCTTCTCCTCTTCTTTTTCTTCTTCCTCCTCCCATCTCCCCCCTCCTTCCTCCTCCTCCTTCTTTTCCGCCTTCTCCCCCTCCTCCTCCCCCTCCTCCTCCTCCTTCTTTTTCTTCTTCTAGGGTAATCTCTACACCAAACGTGGGGCTGGAACTCTCCGCCCGCCCCCAAGATCAAGAGTCTCATGCCCTACCCACTGAGCCTGCCGGGCACCCCTATACCACATCTTTACGCATTCATCCATTGGCTGACAGTTGGGTTGTCTCCACATGTGTGGTTTTCTTGTCTACTGAAGCGACATTTGCTAGCTGGGTGATATTTCGTAATAGCTGAGCCTCTTTCCTTTTGTGTGAATCAGGGATAATTTCCTACCCCTCAGCCCTGGATGCATGGCAGGTCCTTACCAAATCGTCCCATTCTGTTTTCTCTTGTCCTCTCCTCTCAGGCTCCCGAGAAGCAGGAGGAAAATGCCACCTGGCTGTGTTATGCCCAGAATTCGTGATCCCCAAAGACCGCCAGGGAGCCGAGTCCGACATAAAGGCAAAAGAGCCTTTATTCGAGCTAGCTCGAGCTCAATCCCCTACCTGCACCGAGGCAGCGGTGAGATACCAGGGAGAGAGCGAGTTTCAAAAGCACAAAGGTTTTATTGGGGCCTAGGGGCAGTTGGTGAGGTAATGGCTGTGGCCTCAGCCGATTGGCTGGGGAAGGGTTGGAGTCCTGTTAGGCAGGTGAGCGGGAGGTTACTCCAGAGCAGGAGGCGTGGTCAAGGTGAAGGACACAGAACAACCCTTTCAGCTGGTGACCGAGTTTGTGCTGGTGGGTTTCTCCCACCTCCCCGACCTGAGAACTACCCTCTTTGCGCTGTTCTTTGTCACATACCTGGTGACCCCCCGGGGGCAACGTCACCATCATCACCATCATCCCCACGGATCGGGCCCTTCACACTCCCATGTGCTGCTTCCTGGCAGTGCTGTCCCAGTCTCCTGCTACGTGCTCATCACCATCCGCGACATGCTGGCTCATCAGCTCCTGGAGAGCCAGGCCATCTCCATCCCTGGCTGCTGGGCCCAGACGTGCTTCTTCCTGGGCCTGGGATGCAGCCACTGCTCCCTCCTCACCCTGATGGGTTATGACCGCTAGGTCGCCATCTGCCAACTGCTGCGGCCCTCGGTGATCATGAGACCGTCGGTTTGCCTCTGCCTGGGAGGCCTGGTTTTCTGCTCCGGGTTCTCCGTGGCCTTGATTGAGACCAGCATGATCTTCTCCTCCTCCTTCTGCCGCAGCGGCTGCGTGGAGCACTTCTACGACATCGCCCCGGTCCTGAAGCTCAGCTGCTCCGACAGCGGCGGCAGGGGACCGGCCATCTTCTTCCTGAGCATCCTCGTGGTGCTGGTCTCCTTCCTCCTCATCCTGCTGTCCTACGCCTTCATCGCGGCCGCCGTCGCGAGCATCCCCTCGGCAGCCGGCCGGCGCAAGGCCTTCTCCACCCTCACCTCGCCGTGGTCATTGTGCATTTTGGCCGCGCCTCCATCATCTACCCGCGGCCCGAGTCCGGAGGAAAGCCCGACCAGGACCGCCTGGTGGCTGTGCTCTACACGGTGGTGACGCCGCTGCTGAACCCCGTGGTGGACACCCTGCGCAACAAGGAGGTGCGGGTGGCTCTGCGGAGGAGCCTGGCGCGCAGCCGCGGGGTTTTTAAGCAGACCGCCCATCCACATCGCCCTCTGTAGCTTTTTCATGGACGTGTACCCCTCCTGACGCGCAGTCTCCCCACCTGGAAGCCGGGGGCCCTCCCACAACCTTGAATGAAATCGCCTATCCAGTGAGGCAGTTGACAGGGGCTGAGACCCACCGTGGAGTCCAGGGAAAGGCCGCCTGGTCCTTCCTTTTGTTCTGGGCTTGGCGGGCATGCAGCGCCGTCTGCAGTGCAGCAAGGTCACCAGCAGGTGGCGCCGCGAATCCTGCCCAGCGAATGTTGGCTGCGAGGCGGGCTGGGCAGGGGCTCAGGCATCGCTTCCTTTGGTCTCGCTCAGAGCCTTCTCCCATCTTTTAGGGGCGAGGGCTGCTTCCTCCTCGCCCTGCTGGGTTAGGACCGCTGTGTGGCCATCTGTCACCTCCTGCGGTCCTCGGTGATCGCGGGACCCACGTGGGGGCCCCGGTTTTCTGCTCCTGGTTCTGGGCCTTGAACCAGCCCCAGGCTGCCTGCCCTTGGTTGTTTTTCCTGTCAGGATCGAAGCCTGAAATGCAGTTGTGTCCACGATTGTATAGCTCTCTTCCCATTGGACCTGTTCTGTCCGTGTTGTATGATGGGAGGGAAAGTAGGGAGAATTAAAAAAAAAAAAATTATGGTGGTAAAATTGAAGTAACCAAAATTTTGTCATTTTAACCATTAATTTTTTTTCTTATTGAGTTTTCTGCTTTCTTTGTATGTTTTGGATGACAGTCCTTTATCAGATAAGATTTCTTAAAATGTTTCTTTTAGGGGTGGCTAGGTCAATTCAGCATCCACCTGTTGGTTTCGGTTCAGGTCATGATCATGGTTGGTGAATTCAAGTCCCACATCGGGTTCTAGGCTGGCAGTGTGGGGACTGCTTTGGATTCTCTCTCTCTCTTTCTCTGCCCTCCCCCCCCGACTTGTGCTGTCTCTGTCTCTCTCAAAATACGTAAATAAACGTTAACATGTTGTTTAAAAAAGTTCTTACTTAAATTCCAGTTCGTTAGTATACAATGTAATATTAGTTTCAGGTGTACAATATAGTGATTGGACACTTCCATACATCGCCCAGTGCTCATCGCGACAGGTGTGTTCCCTAATCCCATCACCTGTTTTACCCACACCCCCCACCTCCCCTGTGGTAACCATCAGTGTGCTTTCTGTGGTTAAGAGTCTGTTTCTCGATTTGTCTCTCTCTCTCATTTTTCTCCTTTTGCTTGTTTTCTTTCTTAAATTCCACATATGAGTGAGATCACAGGATATGTGTCTTCCTCTGACTGACTCATTTCGCTTAGCATAATACCCTCCAGTTCCTTCTACATTGTTGCAAATGGCAATATTTCATTCCTTTTGATGGCTGAGTAATATTCCAGTGTATATGTATACATCACTTCTTTATCCATTCATCTATTGATGGGCACTTGGGCGACTTCCATAGTATCAGATAAGTCTTTTGTATAAAGAGTTGTTTGAAGAATTGTGATACCTCCCACCACACCCACTGCCACTACCAAGGGGCATAGGACTGAGGGTCAGGATTTGGAAAGTTAAAGGGACTAAAGATGGCCCAGTTTCTTTCCAAATCTAGTTTTTACCTATGAGAGTCTCCTTGCTGATTTGCGTCTCCCATGGCCACTCCTGAAGCTTTTCTCAGCTCACTTCCTGCTAGTAGAATTTTGGGGGACCCTCGGGGATTGTTCTAGAAACCAATTAGTTACCATGGTACACGAACACCGAGTTGGGAATCATGGATTGTAGTGTTCCTTTAGTGTTACTGGGCTGCCTTAATCCCCCTTTTTGGGAAAATGGAATTTGATGTGTGTGTTTGTGGCAGGATAGGACTTTCATCCTCTCTCTTTGCTGAGGGAAAAACTGCAAAAGTCCAAGAAAGAATGAGTCTAGACAAAATGATGAGTTAAAAGTTATATGATCGCATCTATTAGGATGGTTAGGACACCACCCCCCCCCCGCCATCCCTCTGAAAATGGCAAGCGTTGGCCAGGATGTGGAGAGATTGGAATCCTTATGCCCTGTTGGTGCAAATGTGAGATGGTGCAGCCACCGTGGAAAACAGTGTGGCAGTTCCTCAGAAAATTGAAAGTAGGATTTTCTAGTGATTCTACTTCTGGGTATTTATCTAAAGGAATCAGCAGGGTTTCAGAGACATATGTGTATACCCACGTTCACTGCAGCGTTTTCCACAATGGCCAAAAGTTGGATGCAACTGTCCACCGATAGATACATGGATGAGCAACATGTGGTGTGTCCATAGAATATTATTATCATCATTCAGCCTTAAAAGGGAAGGACATTCTCACACAAGCTGCAACAAGAATGGACCTTGAGGACACGTGGACATGATGCTAAATGAAACCAGCCGGCCACGCAAGGACAGAGGGACGTCGGGGATGGTCGCACAACCACGCGAACGTACTTCACACCACTGAACCGGACCCGCAAACGTGTAAGTGGGTTACATGTGAAGATGGCAAATTTTGTGTTATGTGTATTTGACCACGGCTGAAACTGACGAACGGAGTGCAAAGTTACGCAGTCAGCATTAGCGAGAGGAGGGTTTGTTTGCCTTGCAAATACCCTGATACTGAACCATCTGAAGGCACCTCCCTAGACAGGCAGAACCAGAAAGACTGGTGCCACTGTATTCAGCACAGTATGATACCCACGCACCCCTCCTTCTCATACACGCAGCACCCCTGTCCGGGGATGCAGCCCCACACGACTCATCTGTTCACTGCACAGTGTTTGAAATAGGAGGGGTCTTTCAAGCCCTGTAGTGGCTCCTCGTGTTCCGGCGACCTAGGAACTTAAGAAAAACCCAATTTAGATGTGGGATAAATGTTGCAACCGCAGTGAACAACGATGACGAAGACGATGACGACGACAAAGCTTCAGCAGAAGCACGGGAGACACACAGACCTCACTGAAATTAGCAACTTAGCGTTCTTGTTAGGCGGGGCTTGTGAGACTCCTCCGCTTGCCAGTTCTCGGTCCCTTGTCTTCCCTGGTCCTGGGCTCCGCCCTGTGTGAGGCTCCTCACTGACCTCTGGCCCTCATCACCACTTCTCGAGCTTTCTCATTTCATTCCCTGCGGCTATGGTTTGGGGGACCTTAGGGTACAACCTTGGGGCATTGTTTTATAAGCCAATCAGTCAACAGTCTTTTATCTTACAGTTTCTCTAAAATATTTAGCTGGCGCCCCAGCTTCGTGTGTCCAGGCAGCTCCAAGTACAAGCAAGTACAGCCAAAGATTTCCCTGGACACAGTTCCCCCCCCCCCCATTTCTTTTATTGTGGTGAAATACACTGGACAGAAAATTGACTGCCTTAACCTTTTTTTTTTTTTAATCTTTATTTTTGAGAAAGAGATAGAGCGTGAGCAGGGGAGGAACAGAGGGAGAGGGAGACACAGAATCTGAAGCAGGATCCAGGCTCTGAGCTGTTAGCATGGGAGGAACAGAGGGAGAGGGAGACACAGAATCTGAAGCAGGCTCCAGGCTCTGAGCTGTCAGCACAGAGCCCGACGCAGGTCTTGAACCCATGAACCGCGAGATCATGACATGAGCCAAAGTCGGACGCTTAACTGACTGAGCCACCCAGGCACCCCAGGAGTTCGATTTTTAAAGGAGGAAACTGAGAATAAATTCTGGTAGACAAGTAGCAACACATTAATTGTATCCTCCCATGAAGCAAGATTATTATTTCCATTATACTGATGAGTAACATGAAGGGTCCAAGAGTTTAAAAAGATTGGCATCATATCCCATGGCTACTGAAGAGCCACCCGGGATTCAGTCCCAAGTGGTATGTGCCCTTAGCAGCTTTGACCACTGGGAGGACCCTGGGAAACCGAGAGATTACAAATAATCTGAAAGAAATGTGGGATGTGGGGCGCCTGGGTGGCTCAGTCGGTTAAGCGTCTGACTTCAGCTCAGGTCATGATCTCACGGTTCATGGGTTGGAGCCCCGCATTGGGCTCTGTGCTGACAGCTCAGAGCCTGGAGCCTGATTCGGATTCTGGGTCTCCTTCTCTCCCTGCCCTTCCCCTGCTCGCACTCTGTGTGTGTGTGTCTCTCTCTCAAAAATAAATAAACATTAAAACAAAAGTGCTCCTTCGGTGAACAAACATGAGTGACAAGAAAGCAAAACTGTGTTACTGCTGATGTGGAGAAAGTTTGAGGTCTGGACAGAAGGCCAAACCACCACGACGTTCCCTTAAGCCGAAGCCTCGTCCGGAACAAGGCCCTACCTAACCCTGTAATTCTACAAAGGCCGAGAGAGGTGAGGAAGCTCTCATGTTGGAGGCTAGCAGACACACGTCGGGTCATGAGGTTCCAGGAAAGACGCCATCGCCCCTGACGCGGCAGCGCAAGGCGAAGCAGCAGGTGCAGACGCAGAAGCTGCAGCAAGTGATCCAGAAGGATCTAGCCGAGATCATTCACGAAGGTGGTTGCAGTCTAAACAGCAGGTTGTCCGTGGAGACCAGTCTTCTGATTGGAAGAGGATGCCATCCAGGACTTTCAGAGCTAGAGAGGAGAGGTCAATGGCTGCCCTCGAAGCTTCAGAGGACAGGATGACTCTCTTGTTAGGGGCTAATGCAGCTGAAGTCAATGCTTATTTGCCATTGCAGAAGTCCTAGGGCCCTTAATAAGTAGGCTAAATTGACTGTCTATGCTCTATATGTGGAACGATAAAGCCCAGATGATAGCTTATCTGTTTACAGCATGGCTTATTAAATATTTTAAATCTACTGTTGAGATCTACTGCTAGAGAGAGAGAGAGAGAGAGAGAAAGCAAGAAAGCAAGAAAGCAAGAAAGCAAGAAAGCAAGCAAGCAAGAAATTCTTTTCAAAATAAGACTGCACGTTGACAATGTGCATGGTCACCCAAGAGCACTGATGGAGATGTAAAGTAAGTTTAATGTTGTTTTCAGGCCTGTAATCACAGTATCCATTCTGCAGCCCATGGATTAAGGAGTAATTTTGACTTTTAAGCTTATTCTTTAAGAAATACATTTTGGGGCACCTGGGTGGCTCAGTCAGTTGAGTGTCCAACTCCTGACTTTGGCTCAGGTCATGATCCCAGGGTCGTGGGATCGAGCCCCACATCGGACTCCATGCTAGGCGTGGAGCCTGCTTAAGATTCTCTCTCTCTCTGCCCCTCTCCCCAACTCATACTCTATCTCTCTCTAAAATAAAAAAAATAAATATGTTTTGATTTTTTAATGTTTATTTATTTTTGAGAGGGAGAGAGAGAGAGTGTGTGTGGATGGGAGAGGGGCAGAGAGAGAGGGAGACACAGAATCCGAAGCAGGTTCCAGGCTCTGAGCTGTCAGCACAGAGCCTGACGTGGGGCTTGAACCCATGAACTGGGAGATCATGACCTGAGCTGAAGTCGGACGCTTAACCGACTGAGCCACCCAGATGCCCTAAAGGAAATACATTTTGTAAAGCTATAGCTAGCTACATAGTGATTTCTCTGATGGATCTGGGCAAAGTAAATTGGAAACCTTCTGGAAAGGATTCACCATTCTAGATGCCATTAAGGATATCTGTGATTCATGGGAAGAGGTCAAAATATCAACGTGACCAGGAGTTCGGAAGAAGTGGATCCCAGCCCTCACGGATGACTTTGAGGGTTCAAGACTTCAGTGGAGGCAGTGACTGCAGGTGTGGTGGGAAGAGCAAGAGAACTAGAATCCGAAGTGGAGCCTGAAGACAATAGGCCTGCAGTGCTCCGATCTCGTGACAAAGCTTGAAGGGAAGAGGAGTTGCTTCTAATGGACGAGGAAAGCAGGCTTCTTGAGCTGCAATCTGCTCCTGGTGAAGATGCCGTGAAGACGGTTGGAACGACGACACAGGGTTCAGAACGTCACAGAGGCAGAGTGGAGGGGGCGGCGGCAGCGGGATTTGAGGGGACGGACTCCGATTCCGAGAGAAGCCCCACCGTGGGTGAAATGCCACCAAACAGCATCGCGTGCTGCAGAGAAGTCGCTCGTGAAAGGAGGGCTCCTTCGACGCAGCGAACTTTACTACTGTCTTATTTAAGACATTGCCACAGCCACCCCAGCCGTGAGCGACCACCACCCCGATCAGACAGCAGCCGTCACGTGGAGGCAGGACCCTCCACCAGCAAAAAGATTTCGACTCGCAGAAGGCTCAGATGACGGTTAGCATTTTTTAGCAATAAAGTATTACATATATATATATATATATATATGAAAGAGAGAGGAGAAAGAGAGGGAGGGAGAGAGAATCTCAAGGAGGCTTCACGCCTGGTTGTGCAGGGCCAGCGTGGGGCTCAGTCTCATGACTGAAGTCACGATCTAGGCCAAAATCAAGAGTTGGATGCTTAACTGATTGAGCCACCCAGGTGCCCAGGGATAAAGTCTTTTTCAACTAAGGTATGTGCATTTGTTATTTCAGACACGATGCTATTGCGCACGTAACAGACTACACTACAGTGTAAGCACAACTTTGATACGCCCTGGGAAACGAGAACATTCATTTGACTTGCTTTATCGTGGTGGTCTGGAACTAAATCTGCGATACCTTGGAGGTATGCCTATTTTTGTGGTTTCTGTGGACTTTATTTTTTCCAGCCTTGAGGACTGACTGGCTTTCATTTCTCTGCTTGGGTGGATGGAAATGTGGGTCCGCCCCTCATTTTTAGGCATTTAGAGGGGGCTCGGACCCGTGTATGACTTGCACCTCCTGGGAATGGCTGGAGGCCCCAGGGGGTGCCATTGGCTCAAGCAGGTGGAAGCAAGGAAGGGCTTACAGCAATTTGGAAGGAGCTCTGGGTACCTCAAGCTCCTTCTCAAAGGCAGTATGAGCATTTTATTTATTTATTTATTTATTTATTTATAAGAAATTTATTGGCAAATTGGTTTCCATACAACACCCAGTCGTCATCCCAACAGATGCCCTCCTCAATGCCCATCCCCCACCCTCCCCTCCCTCCCACCTTCCCATCAACCCTCAGTTTATTCTCAGTTTTTTAGAGTCTCTTATGATTTGGTTCCCTCCCTCTCTAACTTTTTTTTTTCTCTTCCCCTCCCCCCACGGTCTTCTGTTAAGTTTCTCAGGATCCACATAAGAGTGAAAACATATGGTATCTGTCTTTCTCTGTATGACTTATTTCACTTAGCGTAACACTCTCCAGTTCCACCCACGTTGCTACAAAAGGCCATATTTCATTCTTTCTCACTGCCAAGTAGGATTCCATTGTGTGTATAAAGCACGATTTCTTTAACCATTCGTCAGTTGATGGACATTTAGGCTCTTTCCATCATTTGGCTCTTGTTGAAAGTGCTGCTATAAACACTGGGGTACAAGTGCCCCTATGCATCAGCACTCCTGTATCCCTTGGGCAAATTCCTAGCAGTGCTATTACTGGGTCATAGGGTAGCTCTATTTTTAATTTTTTGAGGAACCTCCACACTGTTTTCCAGAGTGGCTGCACCAGTTTGCATTCCCACCAACAGTGCACGAGGGTTCCCGTTTCTCCACATCCTCTCCAGCATCTATAGTCTCCTGATTTGTTCATTTTATGTATGAGCATTTAGAAACACTGGCCACTGAACCAGGATCTGGAGATCTGGACCCGTTTACCTGCGAACCACTCTTGGAGACATGGGAGGGTCCCTTCCCTTCTCCTTCTCTTGGAGGTCATTACATGCAGCAATTGAACTGATGATCTCTCTTTGCCATTTTCAGACCCTATGTTGTCTCTGGAACTCATAAATGAGGCTTGATGAGAATATGAAGGCCTGGCAAGGTCACTGCTTCCCCAAATGTGAAGCGCCTAACAGTAATATTTCCTGCATGTGGTGTTCAAGAAAACTTTGCGCCGCACAGGTAGGAACCTATTCCTTCTCCTAATTCTCTTTCAAGGCTACCGGTTACTTCAAGAAATTGGTAAATTTCTTGATGCTAGTGGATCTTTGGTTAATTTTTTAAAAATTTGAGGATGGTTGACACGCAGTATTATGTTAGTGTTCAGTCTAGTGTCCACATCTCCATACCTCATGCTGTCCTCACGTCAGGGTAGCTGCTATCATCACATGACACTGTTATAATATCATTGACTGTGTTCCCTACGCTGTACCTTTTATTCTCGTGGTTAACACATCCCATAACTGGAAGCCTGTGTCCCCCACTCCCCTCCACCCATTTTGTCCATCCTCCTATCCCCCTTCCCTCTAGCAACTCTCAGTTTATTTATATGGCGGATTCTGCTTTTTGTCTATTTCTCCTCCTTCTCCTTCTTCTTTTTTGTAGATTTCACATATAAGTGAAATCAGATGGTATTTGTTTTTCTTAGTCTTATTTCTGCTAGTGTATCTTAAGAAAAATTTTTTTTTAATTTTGGAGAGAGAGCGAGCACGCACAAACCAGAGAGAGGGGCAGAGGGAGAGAGAGAGAGAGAGAGAGAGAGAGAGAGAGAGAGAGAGAGAGATCCCAAGCAGGCTCCGGATGTGGGGCTGGATCCCATGACCCTGGAATCACGACCTGAGCTGAAATCAAGAGTCAGACACTTTGGGAAGGCAAGCTGGTGCGGCCACTCTGGAAAACACTATGGTGGTTCCTCAAAAAACTAAAAATAGAACTATCCTACGACCCAGCAATTGCACTACTAGGCATTTATCCACGGGATAGAGGTGTGCTGTTTCAAAGGGGCACATGCACCCCAATGTTTATAGCAGTGCTACTGACAATAGCCAAAGTATGGAAAGAGCCCAAATGTCCGTGGATGGGTGAATGGATAAAGAAGATGTGGTATTTATATACAAAAGAGTATTACTCTGCAATCAAAAGAATGAAATCTTGCCATTAGCAACTATGTGGATGGAACTGGGGGGTATTATGCTAAGTGAAATTAGTCAGTCAGAGAAAGACAAATATCATGACTTCACTCATATGAGGACTTTAAGACACAGAACAGATGAACACAAGGGAAGGGAAGCAAAAATAATATAAAAACAGGGAGAGGGATGAAACATGAGAGACTCATAAATATGGAGAACAAACAGAGGGTTACTGGAGGGGTTGTGGGATGGGGGATGGGCTAACTGGGTAAGAGGCATTAAAGAATCTACTCCTGAAATCATTGTTGCACTACATGCTAACTAATTCGGATGTAAATTAAAAAAATTAAAACAAATTAAAACCAATTTAAAAAATTAAAAAAAAAAGTCAGACACGTAACCAACTGAGCCTCCTAGGTGCCCCTGCTAATGTATCTTAAAAAAACCGTTTACATTGTGTGTGTATATCTCTCTCTATACACGCATGTGTATGCAATTATATGTGTAACTTAAAAGTATGATATATTAAAATAGATTTTTTTTTTAGTGTACAAGTCAATGAATTTTAACACATGCCACTGCCGTCGTCATCCAGGTACAGAACATCATGCCAGAAAACTCCCTTGTGTGACCCTCTTTATAGTCACATCCTGCCCTAGTCCCCAGAAACCACTCATCTGTCCTCTGGTTTTGTCACTTACAGAATTTTGTATCAATGGAATCATATAGTATGTAACCTTTTGAGACTGACTTCCTTCACTCAGCATAACTTTGTATGGGTGTTTAGCTTGTGGATAGAGAATACTCTCCCCCAGCCTGTTTGTTTTTGAGGTAAAATTGACATATATCATTGTACTTTAAGGTCCACGACTAATGATTTGATATACCTATATATTGCAAAATGACGACCACAGTAAGTTAATATCCATCACCTCACAGAATTACAATTTTTTTCCTTGTGATGAGAACTTTTAATTAATTAATTAATTAATTTATTTATTTATTAAAATTTTTAATGTTTATTTATTCTTGAGAAAGAGAGAGAGATAGAGACAGAGCATGAGCAGGGGAGGGTCAGAGAGAGAGAGAGAGAGAGAGAGAGAGAGGGAGACACAGAATCTGAGGCAGGCTCCAGACTCTGAGCTGTCAGCACAGAGCCCGACGTGGGGCTCAGACTCACAGACCGTGAGATGGTGACCTGAGCTGAGGTCGGACGCTTAACCGACTGAGCCACCAGGCGTCCCATGATGAGAACTTTTAAAACCCATTCTCTTAGCAACTTTCAGATCTATGATATAATACTGGTAACTGTGGTCTCCATCCCCAGGATTTATTTATCTTTTAACTAGGTATTTGTACCTTTTGACCACTTTCACCCCCATTCCCTCCTCCCACCCCAACTTCTGGCAACCACACAGCTGTTCTCTGAGCATCATTATTTTGAGATTCATCTAAGTCGTTGTGTGTTTCAGTAGCTTGCCTTCTGTTGCTGAGTTGTGTTCCATGGTATGGGTGGATCACAGTTTAACCACTCACCTGTTGAAGGCATTAACCTTAAAAATAAAACTGTCAGTTGGGGGCCCCAGGTGCCTCAGTCGACTAAGCATCTGACTCTTGATTTCGGCTGTTTATGATCTCACATTTCATGAGTTCAAGCCCTACTTCGGGCTCCACGCTGACAGTGTGGAACCTGCTTGGGATTCTCTTCCTTCCCCTCTCTCTCTGCCTCTCCCCTGCTCACTCTCTCTCTCTCAAAATAAATGAATACACTTAAAAAAATAAAATAAAACTGTCAGTTATTTATCAGCAAAAATGGGCTTATTCAGGAAGACCAGAAAATTACAATTCATGATACCTAGGCCACCGCAATCTACAGGCAAGTCTGAGGCACATGGGCAAGGAAAGTTCTTTAGAGAGGAAAAGGGAGGGTTGGGAGGAGCTGCTATAAACCAAAAGTCCATTGGGGTAAACTGGGAGTTCAAAGTATAGTGGCTTTTTCATGGCTGTGGGGTCACAGTCTCTCCTTGGTCGGGCTGTTGCTGGGGGAGGAGAAAGACCTTTCTTCCTTCTGCTGGATTAGTTCAGTGGTATTTGTTCTCAAGACTTGCAAGGTAAGTCTTAGTTTACAGTTGATGGTGAGTGGTAGGGTGTGTGAGCTCCCCTTCTGGCCTCCTAGCTCCATTAAAAAAAAAATTTTTTTTTCAACGTTTATTTATTTTTGGGACAGAGAGAGACAGAGCATGAACGGGGGAGGGGCAGAGAGAGAGGGAGACACAGAATCAGAAACAGGCTCCAGGCTCTGAGCCATCAGCCCAGAGCCTGACGCGGGGCTTGAACTCACGGACCGCGAGATCGTGACCTGAGCTGAAGTCGGACACTTAACCGACTGAGCCACCCAGGCACCCCTCCCAGCTCCATTTTAAATGAGGTTTCATTCTACTGATTTTCACAAGGGACATTTGGTTTTTTCCTAGCTTTTGGCTATTACCAATAAAGCCCCTCTGAAAAATTGTGTGCAGGTTTGGTGTGACTTAGGCTGTTCAAAATCCTCTCTGGCCTTCCAATTCACTTAGAATAAAATCCAATGTTAAGTGCAAGGGTGTCTGGGTGGTCCTCAAATGCTATACCCTGTGACAAGCATGGGGAAGCCATGTGGTTGAAGCACAGTACCTGTTCTTGAGGTCCTCCCAGTCTGGGGGCAGCACGGCTGGAGTTCACATTGTGCCTCTATCACTTACAAGCTGTGTGACCTTGAGCAAGTTCCTTAACCTCTCTGTGTTTCAGTTTCCTCACCTGTAAATGGAGAGATTAATAACATAAACTATGTTACAGGGCTGTTGTGAGGATTAAATGAGTTAATGCAAAGAGTATGGAACAAGCCCTTATATGTAATAAGTGCTTAACAAAAATGATCACTGTTTCATTATTGGCTTTCAGAATTTAATTGCAACTGGAAGGCCTGTCTAGGAAGTTTGTATTTTATCCTGTTAATTATATACAGGGAGAGTGGGGTTGAGCTGGTAGATGAGAGACAGGAGGGAGAAGGAGGGGTTTGGAGACTCTTGGAATACTCCTGAACAGCTCTCATGGGGTGGCGGGGAGGAGTCTGGTTGGAGTGGGTTGAAGAGGGAATAGATGGAGGTCTTATGGAGACAGCAGATGTAGATAACTCACTGGAGGAATTTTGCTAAAAAGAAATGCAAAGGTGGGGGCGCCTGGTGGCTCAGTGGGTTAAGCGTCCGATTTCAGCTCAGGTCATGATCTCACAGTTTGTGAGTTCAAGCCCTGTGTTGGGCTCTGTGCTGACAGCTCAGAGCCTGGAGCCTGCTTGGGATTCTGTATCTCCCTCTCTCTCTGCTCCTCTCCCACTCACACACTCTCTCTCTCTCAAAAATAAATAAACATTAAAAAAATTTTTTTTAAAGTGCAAAGGGACAGTAATAAGTGGAAAATGTGGGGCAAAGGGGTTTCCTTTTCTTTTCTTTCTTTTAATGGGTGAAATGAAAAGTAGGAATGATTTCAACATAAGACAAAATTAACAACAGGGTGTAATCCTCAGAGGGAAATCCCTGAAGTTGACAAGGGATGAGGGCCAATGTTAAAATGGTACAATCTTTATCTTCTCCCCCCACAGGCGGGTGCAGTGTTCCTGGATGTACTGCAGTACCACGTGGATGGGTGAAGTGGGCGGAGCAAGCTCCTATTCCAACTCCCTGCTCCAAAAATCCATTTAATATATTATCCTCGGATAGGGGACGTATCTGATGTCAATCTGACAACAGTTACTACACTTGATCTTAGCTAAAAGGCCGAGAAACAACTAGATTTGTTTTGGAAGGAAGCAGGGTGCTCAGTACCAGAATTACTTCCCCCCTCGCTGGTGGAGAGATCATTCTCTAGAGGCCAGATGGCTGGAGCCAAGGACCACCGGCGTCGAAGCGTCTCCTCCCTTCCACTCGGGGCAGAAACTCCTCAAGGTCTGGGAAAGAAGGCGGGGCCTGCGGGGGTGGGGCCAACCGCAGAGGCGAGCCTACGAGCTAGGGGGCGAAGCTCTGCCCTTGCAGGGTTCTGGTGGGTTGGGAGGCGGGGCCTGTGCAAGGGCGAGGGGCGGGCTTGTTTGGGATGTGGTTGCAGAAGGTGGATCTGGGGAGCGACGTGTGACGTCCCGGTCTGGCCGACCTGAGGGGCATTCGGCACGGCTGGTGTGAAAGCTGGCTGGCTGGAAGGCCCGAACACTACGGACAGAAACGTGGGGGCCAACGGAAGGCCGTGGAAAGCCGGCTCCACACGGTCGCGGCTTAGACAAAATGCCAAGGGGCGTGGTCTCATGTAAAGAAAGGGGTTAGGCCTGCAGTACGAGCCAATGAGAGGCGGGGGAGGGCGGGACTTGTGCTGAGGCGGCCTGTAGGGACGGGGCTTTTGTAGGATATGCTTGTAACCCAGAGCGTGGTTACAGCTTTGCGCGTGCGTCTCAGGCCGGACTACGGGGCGCCGCAGACCCAAGTGAGAGAAAGGGACAAGGCTGCAGGCTCGGAGCCCGGCCCCCTCAAGCCGCGCGTTTGGGTCACGTGACATGAAGGGCACCGAATTCCTCTGGAGTCAGCGCCATTTCCCGTAGGTGAAGGCCGAAGTATCCTGGGGGTCAGAGAAGCCTCCTGTTGCGATGTGACCTTGACCCACGGCCTGGGGCGGGTGTCAGGCTCGGGCGCTCGCAGAGGGCAGAGGTCTAGCTTTAAGGGATGGGCGCGCCCGCTAGCTTGGGGGCGTGGCCTCGTCCTTCTAGGTGGTGTAGACTTGGGGTGGGCGGGCTCACCATTGGGGCTGAGATTTGGACCCAGGTGTAAAAGAGGCGGGGCTTCCCATCTATTCTTTGAGAAACAGGTAAGTGTGAAGCACTATTTTGAGGCCAAAACTGCCTGTGGTGGCCAATTTTTGGTGCTGGTGGTGACGTAAGGAAGGGGGCTGGCGCCGCGGGAGGCGTGGCCTGGCCCCCCAAGAGGCGTGGCCTCGTCCAGAGCCTAACCGCGTAGGTGGCGTGGCGGCGCCGAAACTGGCGAGAAGAGGCGTGGCCCGGGAGCCTTGTGGCCGGGGAACCTTCTTCCGGAAAAGATCGCGGCGCCTAGCTGCTGGCACTGTCCTTTCTCTTTCAGGTGGCGAGTCATGGAGACCCTCACGGCCGCCGCCCCTGCTGGGAGCTTCTTCCCCTCTTTCCTGCTCTTGGCCTGCGGGACGCTAGTGGCCGCCCTGCTGGGCTGCGCGCACCGCCTGGGGCTCTTCTATCAGTTGATGCACAAGGTGCGGGGGCATAGGTCAGCGGCGGGCTGGGGGCAGCCAAAGAAGGAAGGAGCTCCTGGCACTCCTAGCTCACTTATTTTACAGGAGAAAGTGAGGCCCGACTAATCTAGGGGGCTCGGTTGGGAAATTCTGTCTACGGCCCTTAACGCTTCGGCAGTCTGCAGTCAGGTCCCTGGACTTTGCCTGTAGGCAGAGATAAATCGGGCGGTAGCTGCCGGGTACTCAGCGCCCCGCCTACTCCTTCCCCAGAGGCCAAGAGCCCTTTTCACTGAGCGCAGCTCCCTAAACCCGACGTGATCAGAGTGGGCCAAAGGTAGCACCAGAAGGGGTAGCTGTGAGAGATGTCATGTACTTCTCAACGCGTCCCCTAGAGGTGCTTTTGTTTCTGTACTCATTTTCCACAAGAGAAAACTGAGGCTCAGAGAGTTTGTGTGGTAACTTGTCATAGGTGGCCTTTTGGGGAACAGTTGACCCCACGGATCTCACCCTGAACTGCTTGGCTCCTCCCTCAGGAGTCCACCCCTTCCCCTCCCAATAGCAACGGGAGCAAGGTCACTGGCCTTGAGGATTTCTGGAGATTTAAGGCAAAGGCCTCTGGTGTGCGGGGCTGGGAACAAGCCGAGGCCCAGAAGCCTCAGCATATTCTGTGCCAGCAGGCCACTCCCTTGCCAGGTGCTTAGTGGCTGGCAGCCTGTCAGCGGGGCCTGCCCAGTGAGTGGGAAGAAGCCTAGCGGGCTGGGATCAACAGTTGCCACTAGCTCCTGGAGGGCAGGCAGTTCTGGAGTCCCAGCAGATGGCCCCTGGCCAAACTACTTTGGGTTCTGGGGATCCACTTTCCCTCTCCTCTCACTCATTGGCCTACTGTCCCCGGAGACAGGCAGTGTAACAGAAGGGGGCGCTCAAGGGCCTTGGTTCTATGGGACTTTGAATCTTGCCAGGGCAAGTCTTGGTTCCCTTAGCTGTACAAGGACGGCCTGCCCTACTCTGGGCCTTGTGTATAGTATGATATGTGCCTCACCAATATCAAAGTTCCTCTGACCCCTGACTCTGTCCTGCCCTCCTTCCTGGGGGAGTGAGAGTGCCCTCTCCCTGTCTGCCTTGGCCCTCTTGCCCTGGTCCTCGGTAATTGTGCTCCTCTCCCTCCCTGGGCCCAGGTGGACAAGGCGAGCATCCAGCATGGCGGGGAGAATGTGGCAGCTGTGCTGAGGGCCCACGGCGTGCGGTTCCTCTTCACCCTGGTCGGCGGGCACATTTCCCCCATACTGGTGGCTTGTGAGAAGTTGGGCATCCGCGTGGTGGACACACGCCACGAAGTCACAGCTGTCTTTGCCGCTGATGCTGTGGCCCGCCTGACCGGTGAGGGCAGAGCAGAGAGGGTGGAGGGCTGGTGAGAGTGGGATGGGAAGTCTTTGCAGGGCAGAGTTTTTTCAGAGGTGGCCAGGAGGGTGGGCAGGGCCGTGATGTATTCTGTATTTCAGGGACCGTGGGCGTAGCAGCAGTGACAGCGGGCCCTGGCCTCACCAACACGGTGACTGCAGTGAAGAATGCCCAGATAGCTCAGTCGCCAGTCCTGCTTCTGGGTGGGGCCGCCAGCACCCTGCTGCAGGTGCCCTGCCCTTGGGTGGATGGCGGGGGTCCCGGGGAGCCTCAAAGGTCTCATGTATTGACTCTGGCCTCCTCTGTTTCCACCAGAACCGGGGTGCGCTCCAGGCCATTGATCAGATGGCCCTGTTTAGGCCACTGTGCAAGTTTTGTGCTTCTGTGCGGAGGGTGCGGGACATCGTGCCCACCCTGAGGGCTGCGATGGTGGCTGCCCAGTCGGGGACCCCAGGTAGGTGGGGGGGGGGGGGGCTGGGCGGTGGTCAGGCCCTAAGGCCTGGGTCCAGGGAGGCATGGCAGGCTCAGTATCCTCCCTGCCCCTCCACAGGCCCAGTGTTTGTGGAGCTTCCCGTTGATGTGCTGTACCCCTACTTCATTGTCCAGAAGGAGATGGTGCCAGCCAAGCCGCCCAAGGGCCTCGTGGCTCGAATGGTCACCTGGTGAGTTGCCCCACCCCCACCGTGCCCTCTCCAGCCCCCTGCCCTCTTTTGTAACTTCTCGCCAGCCTCTGTCACTCCTTTGACTCATTCATTGGTTTGCATATCAGCTGAGGGGAACCAGCCTTAGGAAGAGCATTGGAGGTAGAGGGACTAGCATATGCAGAGGTCCTGAGGCAGGAGCGAACTTGGTGGGTTGGGAAAGCAAAGTAGCCTCTGTGGCAGCGGCAGGTGAGCAAAGGGGAGAGGGGCAGAGGTTGAGCTCAGAGCAGCCAGCAGGGGCCACTGGGAGGACCTGGGGTTTTGTTTTTACTTTGAGATCCATCGAGAAGCATTATATGGTCCAAAGCAGAGGTGTGGCACACCCCAATTCAGGTTTTTATCACGTTCCCTCTGACTGCTGCTGGGGAACGGACTGTGGGCTTGTGTGGAAGCTGGGAGGCCAGGGAGGAGGGGTTGTCGGCCCTGGGATGAGAGGCAGTGGTGGCCTGGCTTTGAGTGGTAGCTGTGGGATGCAGAATAAGGAATAAGCTTAAAGGTTTTCCTGGAAGAGCTACAAGGTTGAGGGGGGACTTCTTTCAGTGGAGAGGATAGGAAGGGGTTCCATGTGGGGCCACATCCCCAGCAGAGGTATCTGGTTTTGGCCACCCCTGGGATGGGCCTGGCCGGAGCGGCACAGGAAGGAGAGTCGATTCTCCTCTTCCTTCCCCTCTGTCCCTTCCCTTTGCCTGTCCTTGCTCTACTACCTGCCATGCCCCTTCCATGTATTTAGCGAGTGCCACAGTGTGCCAGGTACCAGCACCGGCACGAACAAGACAGGCCCCTGTGCCTGGGCACGTGAGAAGTCCCTTGAAGACCATTTCGGGGGGTAGAACTTTATTCACATATCTTTTGTGACAACACTGAGTGAAGAGGGTGAGGTGTTACTACACCCATTTCATAGAGTGGGTAACTGGGACCCAAAGGGGGTAAATGACTGGCAGGAAGTCATCCAGCTTGTTAATGGCACACGAGGATTCAGCCTGGAGGAGCCTCCCATGCTTTATCCACAGAGCTATGTGCCATCTACAGGGAATGAAATGAAAGTTCAGAGAGTCGGGTCTGAATCCCGAGCCAGTAACTAGCTGTGTTAACCTTGAGCAAGTGATTAAGCCTTCCCCACCCACCCCCCGCCAGTTTAATGGAAATACAGTTGACATAGGGGACTGTGCAGGCTTAAGGTGGACAGCGTCATAATTTGACGATCCTGTTGTGATTAAACCTTTCTTTTTTTTTTTTTTTTTTCAATTTTTTTTTTTCAACGTTTATTTTTATTTTTGGGACAGAGAGAGACAGAGCATGAACGGGGGAGGGGCAGAGAGAGGGAGACACAGAATCGGAAACAGGCTCCAGGCTCCGAGCCGTCAGCCCAGAGCCCGACGCGGGGCTCGAACTCACGGACCGCGAGATCGTGACCTGAGCTGAAGTCGGACGCTTAACCGACTGCGCCACCCAGGCGCCCCAAGTGATTAAACCTTTCTTGACTGCAGCTTGCCTGTCTGTAAAATGAAGAAGCGTAGCGTGGTTTTCTCTCTAGACTAAGATTCTGTGAAGAATAAAGCACGATCGCTTCGACAGTGTAAAATGCTGAAGTGACTAATTAGCCATTGTCTTAGATAAGAATAGGGTTGAGTCCAGTGTCCTTTCAGGTGTAAGGCAAGCTGTCTCCCATCCTTTCTCCAACCTGGCTAGGGAACCACAAATACAGAGGGGGATTCAGAGGTCCTGAACAGATAGGAAGTGGCTGGTGTCCATGCCAGGTAGGCTGAATTTTGTTTGTTTATTTGTTTGTTAAAGTTTATTTATTTATTTTGAGAGAGAGTGAGAGAGCAAGGTGCATGCAGGGTTGAGGCAGAGAGGGAGGGAGACAGAGAATCCCAAGCAGGCTCCGCAGTGTCGGCACAGAGCCTGATGCAGGGATTGATCTCATCAACCGTGAGATCATGACCTGAGCCGAGATCAAGAGTCAGACACTTAACTGACTGAGCCACCCAGGCACCCGAGGTAGGCTGAACTTTTAAGCAATTTTGTTCTGTGGCCGTGACAGCAGCCTGTTTGTTCCCTGGTTCTGGGTCCTCCCTCCCCCCCTTCCATTCTCCTTTCCTCTCTTGGGCTGCCGCTACTCAGCCCTTTGGGCTGGCTCTTCCTTTGCCTTTCTTTCTGTGTTGGGGTTTACCATGGTGTCTTCCTTGGCCTCTTCTCATTCTCTGTATTCTTGGTTCCTCCTCAAAAGAGAAACAGAAGCTTCTGGTTCCGACTCCTTTTTGCCGACACCCACATGTCTTGTTCTTGGCTGGATTGGATGTTCCTTGAATGCAGATCTGGGCAAGATTTATCTCTGTGTCTCCAGGGCCCTGGAGGCCCAAATGGGAAGTCAGGGCCCTATGACCCAATGAGTAAGGAGACAGAAGGAGGTGTCGGAAGCCGGAAAAAGAGGCTTGAGGGCCTTCCCTGATTGAGTGTTTTGCAAAGTGCTTTATATCCTGAATGGATAGATAGTAAACCTTGGGAGAGAGATTCCCTTTTCCATTTTACAGAGGAGGAACCTCAGAAAAGTTAAGTCACTTGCCCAGTCACACAGCTAGGAAGCGTGGAGCCTTGGGTGTTTCACTCTGCAGCCGTGGCCCTGATCCTGGCACTCCACACCTGTGTCACTTGGTTCTGAGGGTCTGTGTCAGGTTGGGTGGTCGCCAGGAGCTTCTCAGGGGCAACAGGCGGCTGGAGACTCGGCCACTGGGGTTTGTCTGTCTGGGGTGTGGCTCACCTACTTCTGTGCCTGTCTCACTTCCCGCCTCGACCCGGCCTCCTTCAGCTCCCAGAACCCCAGTCATTAATCCTGGTAATTGCCTCTTCCTCTCATCTTTGCAGGTACTTAGAGAATCACCTGGCCAACCTCTTTGCAGGAGCCTGGGAGCCTCGGCCTGAGGGGCCTCTGCCTCTGGACATTCCGCAGGCATCCCCCCAGCAGGTGAATCGCCTCTCTTCCCTGGTTCCCTGAGGAACCCCACCTGGCAGGATGGCCTCTCTCTGAGTCAGTAGTGGGGCCTGGATCTTGGGGGCTGATGGTGACTCACACGGTTGGCTCTTTGAGCCCCGTCTCTAATCCCAGGTTCAGCGCTGTGTGGAAATCTTGAGCCGAGCCAAAAGGCCCCTTGTTGTGCTGGGGAGCCAGGCTCTGCTGCCCCCGACACCTGCTGACAGACTTCGGTGAGAACCCTCAGCCCCGCCCTTGCTGTAATATCCCTGGTCCCCGGTCTCCGGATGCCTTGTGGGGTGGGGGCATGCCCTTGGCTACACTCCCCTCTGCTCTGCCTGGACCCCCAGGACTGCCGTGGAGACCCTTGGCATCCCCTGCTTCCTGGGAGGGATGGCACGAGGACTGCTGGGCCGCAACCACCCCCTCCACATCCGGCAGAACCGCAGCGCTGCTCTGAAGAAAGCAGACGTGGTCCTCCTGGCAGGTGGGCCTCGGCCTCCTCTGCCCTTTCCCCTTTCCCTCCCTGCAGGCCCCACCCCTGCTCCTCTCCCCACCCCCCCTGTGGCCCTGCCCCTCGTAGTCAGGTACTTAACTGGCACCCTCCCCTCGTAAGCACTCACCCTCTTACCTTGGGCCCGCCCCTTGCCCCTTGCCCCTTGCCCCTTGCCCGGGTTTGGACAGCCGTGTACTTGAAATCCAGCCAGGGAAGTTCTGGCAAGCTCGCGGTCGGGCCGCGTGGCTCAGCCCTGCATGGAGGAAGAGGCACAGATAGTGGGCACCTGTAGTGTTCACATTCAGCGTTGGCACGTGTGTGCTCTGTGCAGGATGGACACAGCATGTACGCGTGCGGCGTGCGCATTTTCGTGTAAAGGGGAGTCCTGGCCACCGTGTAATAGTTGTATCGGTTCGCGGTTGTGTGATAACCATCCCAAAACTCAGTGACTTAAAATGCGCTTATTATGGGGGCGCCGGGGTGGCTCAGTGGGCTTAAGTGTACGACTTCGGCTCAGGTCGTGATCTCACCATTTGTGAGGTTGAGCCCCGCGGCGGGTTTTCTGCTCTCAGAGCCTGGAGCACGCGCTTTGGGTCCTCTGTCGCCCTGTCTCTCTCTGCCCCTCCCCCGCACTCTCTCTCTTTCAAAAATAAACAAACATTGAAAAAAGGCACTTATTTCTCAAGCTCCACCTGTAGGTTAGGCGGTAGTTTTTCTGCTGTTGGTGGGACTCCTTTATGGGTCTGTAGTTGGCGAGGCAAGAAGGCATCTGGGCTGATCCGGGGCGGGCAGGCGCATATCCTTGGGCTCGGCTGACGTTAGGCTGGGCTCACATGGCCTCCGCTGGGCTAACTGACTTTTCTGACTCCTCCTTACATCTTCCTCCAGGTTTCTCATCATCCAGCAGGCCAGCCTGGGCTTGTTCACTTGGTGGAGGATGAGAACAGGCAGGAGGGTTAGAGCAAGGTGTTTTAAGAGAGAGAGAGAGAGACAGTGGCAGCCACAAGGCTTCTTGAAGCCTGGTCTCAGGAGTGCCTGCCGTCATTCTGCCATAGCCTGTTGACCGAAGCATGTGCCGAGGCCAGCCCAGATTCTTTTTTTTTTTTTTTTTTCTTTTTTGGACTTTATTTATTTATTTATTTATTTTTAATATATGAAATTTATTGTCAAATTGGTTTCCATACAACACCCAGTGCTCATCCCAAAAGGTGCCCTACTCAATACCCGTCACCCACTCTCCCTTCCCTCCCACCCCCCATCAACCCTCAGTTTGTTCTCAGTTTTTAACAGTCTCTTATGCTTTGGCCAGCCCAGATTCAAAGGGTGGGGAGATGTGGAGTCATTGCGGCCGGCGCTGGTACAGGGAGAAAGGAAGAATGGGGGTCACTTTTGCATCTACTCTGCCATGGTGGGTGAAGGAAGGTAGTGGGGACACTGGCCCTGCAGCCGCTGAGACCCCGCTTCCCACGCCAGGAATCGTGTGCGACTTCCGCCTGTCTTACGGCCGTGTCCTCAGCCGCAGCAGCAAGATCATCATCGTCAACCGTAACCGGAAAGAGATGTTGATGAACTCAGACATGTTCTGGAAGCCCCAGGAAGCCGTGCAGGGTGAGCGCCCGGTACCCCCTCACACACACATGCTCTTCCTGGTCCTTCTCTTGGCCTCTGCTGCAGCTGGCTTGAGCTGGGTGCTTGTGAGCAAGGCCTGAACCCTGCCCCGGCGGGCATCCGGTCAGCTGGAGACATACCTGTGGCTCTCAGACTGATGGGTGCTTCTGGATGAACAGATGGTGGGGTGTGCGTACGAGGGGAGGCCTGGGAATAACATGCATGTGATCACGCCCCTGGCTGCAAATCCTCCCATGCTGCTTGCTGCCCGGAGGACAGAGACCTGCCTCCTTGGCCTCCGAGGCTTTTGTTGTCCTGTCCTACCTTCCCTGTTCAGTCTGTTCCCATAGCCTTTTTGTGCCCTGCTTCTGCCCGTCGTCCCAAGGACACTGTGCCGCAGCGTAGGCTACACGGAGCTCTTGTGTCAAGCAGAGGAGTGGCGCTGTTGCATTCAAGCTCGGGAAGGTCTACTGTAGCAGCTGGTGGGCAGCGAGTTGGAGGGGGCAGGTGGAGGCCAGGGGCCTGTTAAACCAGGCCAGGGCCGAAACGACGAGGCCTGGAGCAGGGATGGACCGGGATGAGAGACTCGGCTTCTCTGAGCCTCTGTGGGATCACTTCGAAGACGGAGATGATGGAAAGTGTATATATCACTGGCCTGTTTACCGGTCACTTCAAAAGCAGCGTGCTTGGCTGATGGAGGTGCTTTTCGTGATGTGTTTTAAGGCAGAATTCACAGCACTGCCTGATCTAGGGTGTGAGGAGGAGGAGGCGGGCGACGAGGCTGCCTGGGTTTCTAACCCACTTAGTGCTTCCTAAACCTTCATTTCTCTGGCCTTGGCTGCCCCGACCTGCTTCTGGCAGACTGTGGGGGGTGTTTTGCCTCTTCTGCTCTAGGAGCATCCCTGGCCTGGCACCTTGCCTCCTGCTATTGCCTCCTGTTGCTATTGGATTCCTGCTGTCCTCGGGCCTTTGGTGCTGGGAGGGCAGGAGGCCACTTCCCTGCAGCTGTTTTCTCTTCCTTCCCTAGGAGACGTGGGCTCCTTTGTGGTGACGCTGGCGGAGGGCCTGAAGGGCCAGACGTGGGCCTCAGACTGGGCAGAGGAGCTTCGGCAAGCTGACCGGCAGAAGGAGCAGACCTTCCGGTGGGGGCCGGGTGTGGTGGACACGGGGGGGGGGGGGCGGGGGGGAGGAGGGGGTGGGTTCCCGGCAGGCTCTCCTGCTGGCCCTGCTGATGTGCACCTCTGTCTGGCAGGGAGAAGGCATTGACGCCTGTAGGCCAGCACCTGAACCCGGTGCGGGTACTGCAGCTTGTGGAGGAGATTCTGCCTGACAACACGATTCTGGTGGTCGATGGTGGAGACTTCGTGGGCACTGCCGCCCACCTGGTGCAACCCCGTGGCCCCCTGCGCTGGCTTGATCCTGGTAAGGAAGGGCCTCTGCCTGGGATGGCTTGTACGGTCCAGGCCCCTTTCTACCCACGTGCTCTTGGTTTCCCTAGGGGCCTTTGGGACTCTGGGGGTTGGTGCAGGATTTGCACTCGGGGCCAAACTGTGCCGGCCAGATGCCGAGGTGAGTCAGGGCGCTGGAGGCAGGAGGCTTGCCGTGTCCTGGGTAGTGAGGTACTCAAGCAGCCTTGTTCCCTGCTCAGGTGTGGTGCCTGTTTGGAGATGGAGCCTTTGGCTATAGCCTCATTGAATTTGACACCTTTGTGAGACACAAGGTGACTGGGCTGCCCGAGGGACGCTGAGGGCTTGGAGTCCTGGGAGCTGTCAGGATGGGCCGGGATAGGGAGGGAGCTGCTTCTGCCTGTCCCTGTCTTTGCCCTCTGGTTGGCCAAGCCTTGAAACTGAAGGCTGTGGGCTGGCCTCGCCCTCTCCCTGCAGATCCCAGTGATTGCCTTGGTGGGGAATGATGCTGGCTGGACCCAGATCTCTCGGGAGCAGGTGCCCTGTCTGGGCAGCAATGTAGCCTGTGGCCTGGCTTACACCGGTGAGGGGCCTGGGCAGGCTGGAGACGGGGGGAGGCTGTTTCAGGCCCGGATGGATGGGCATGTGTTCCTCTCCTGGGCTGACTGCATGGCGGGCTGGGTCCCTGCCACCATCTGACTGGACTTCTCCTTTCAGATTATCACAAGGCAGCCATGGGACTTGGGGCCCAGGGCTTGCTGCTCTCCCGGGAGAAAGATCAGGTGGTCGAGGTGCTTCGTGACGCTCAACAGCAGTGCCGAGATGGCCACCCGGTTGTGGTCAACATCCTCATTGGGAGGACAGACTTCCGAGATGGCTCCATTGCTGTGTAGGGCCTCATGGGTCAGTACCCTTGGCTCCCTTCCCACCCCTGGACTGTACCTAGCTGGTTGAGAGCCTCACCCTTGCCTACCTGGACCTGGCCTATGAGGTCCACTGACTCCACAACCGTCCAAGAAGACAGGGTGGGGCTGCAGGGGTCAGAGCTCAGAGAAGCTCCGTGGCAGCACCCGGGAGCTCCTGGGCTTTTTTTCTCTGCGGGGGACAACTGCCCTTCTCTCCCTTCCTCTCTTCCACGCTTAATAAACCACTTCTGGTCCGTGTGGGCCCAAGTACTCATCCCAGAACGTGTGCATATTGATTTATTTGTCCACAAAGATGGGAGTGAGGGAAGGTGGGGGAGACAGGAGGGGACCCTACTCTCCCATTGGAGCTCTGGGGCCCACTGTGGCTCCATTACTGGGGATTTTAGGGTGTCTGGCCACTGCGAACTCTTTCCCTCTCAGAGGTCCCTGAAAGAGCCCCATACGCCTGCTCCAGACGTGTCCACCCATGCACACTAGTCCTCACACACAGACACACACGCACGGAGGCAATAAATATGTTCCGTACCAAAGTGCCCCCAGCCTGACATTTCAGGAGGGGCCCCTCCACAGGGAGGTCTTGTAAGTGCTCAGTTTCTTCAGGGATGTGGAGGAAGAATGGGGGAGGGGAAGGGCCAGGCTCTGCTATCTCCGTTTCCTGGTTTGAGGCAATCACGGGGCTTTCCCTGGAAGAGAGGGTGGGGAAACCAGCTATTTTTCTAAAAGCCCCCAGCTGCCCCTATCCAGCCAGAGCCCAGATAGGGGCTTTCCCCCACCCTGCCCCAAACAGCACTTCACCATAGTCCTTGGGCCCTCCGCGGAGGGGAGAAGCAGAGTGCAGTGCTTAAAGCTAATACTGAATTGGTTGGCAGCAGCAAGAGGATTGGCGCGGGGCATGGGTGGGGGGTGGGGAGGCGGGGAGTGTCTCACCACCCTGGGGTGATGCTCACAGTAACTGGTGTTTCCCTGGCTAAGGGGAGGCAAGAGAGGCCAGCCCAGCAAGCGGGAGAAGTGCCTTTGGCAGCAAGGGGAAAAGCCCTTGGTACTCAGAAAAGATGGCCACGACGGCTGGTCCCGAAAATCCCCAGTCCCAGCCTATGCAACCAATGCCCCAATAGCGAGCACTGGAAACGAGGAATGATTCTCAGCAACGGGCTGGCTGGTCACTAGGCAACGCCCCAGCAGCCGGGACCAGGGCCTGAGTGACCGGTCTGGTCCCTTCAGGGGCTGGATGGAGCACGGCCTCAGCAGCCAGGAGCCCGGGGCCCCAGTGACCGGGGTCCCGCCCCGCCCGGCTCAGAGGCACACGTTTATCTGCTTGGAGAGCTCTCTCTCCAGGTCCAGGATGAGGGCGTCGAAGTCTTTGAGGTTCAGGTGCGGGTTGAAGGGCGCCTCGAAGTCATCGTCGAAGTCAGCGGCGCCCGCCGGCTCGCCCGCGTCCTCGTCCTCGTCCTCGCTGCAGCTGCCCGTCACGTGCTCGTAGTCCGGACCGGACAAAAAGTCCCGCCCGCACGGCAGGAAGTCCCGCCCGCAAACGCTCCAGTCACCCGCGTAGCGGTTACTCGGGGGGCTTTCGGGGCCGCCCCGGCCGCGGGGCCGAGTCACCACCTCGGGGCTGGCGAGTGGCAAGTGCAGCGACGGCTGCCGTTTGGGCCGCACGTACGGGGCGACGTCCGGAGGCTCCGGGGGCCTGCGGGGATCTGCGGGGGGAGAGCGGGGCTCGTGACGGCGTCACGCGCCACGCGAGAAGCCAGACCTCTGATTGGCTGCCCAGGTAACCAGGCCCCTGATTGGCCCTGACGAAAGAAAAGCCCTGCAACCGCATCGCGAGTTCACTGGCGGAGCTAGAACTGGTTGCTTAGGCAACCGGCCCTCTGAAGGGCGTGTCAAGAGGCAGGGCCTCTGACCGCGTCAAGCTTGGATTGGTTCTAGCTGGACGGGTTGCCGGGGCTACCAGGTACCGGTTTACCCTGGTGAGGGGGCGTGGCATGCCTGAAGCTCGAGACTCTGATTCGTCGCCCGAGAAAGCGCCGCTGCGGCGGCCTGGCCTTGATTGGTGGTGAGGGCCGGAGGCGGGCTCACCTGGCCAGGCCTGCAGCAGGTAGTGCAGCACCTCGATGTGGCGCTTGAAGTCCACAGCGTTGGTGGGGCCCGGGCCAGAGCTCCGGATGCGGGGCCTGGCGGGTGACTGGCGCGCCGGTAGCAGCACGGGACCGAAACACACGGCCAGGTTCTGCGGGGTCATGCGATTGTGGGCGTGGAAGGAGGAGACGAGGCGCAGGTGGTCCAGGAGAAGCATCAGCGTGGCCTGAGAGAAGAAGGTTGGGAATCGTGAGGCTGACTGGTCCCCTGTCACACCTGGTGGGGGGGGGGGGGCGGGTAGACGAACGCGGCCCGGAGTGGGGAAACTCAAGATCTCATAGTGGTTGATGGCCGAGCTAAGGCTTCGATACTACTATTATGATCCCATTTTGCTGGAAGGGAGACTGAGGACAAAGGTAACTTAGTTTTGGAATGGCAGAGCTTGGATTTGAACCCACTCCTCTGTGTGTTAGTCAGGGCTAGCATTAATTCCATTTTACAGATGAGGGTATTGAGGCACAGAGGGTCGGGACTTCTCTAGGATTCCACAGCCAGGAACCTCCCTTGTGGTAGGTTGACAGACCTGTATTCAGAGCCTCCATTTTTGTGATGTTCTGGCTGTGCAACCTTGGGCAACTCACTCAACTGCTCTGGGCCTAGGTTTCCATAGCTATGAAGTGGGGATTCTGATAGCACCTAATAGCCACATGCTCGTGCACATCATGGGCTCAGGTGTGGATGAAACACTCTACTGGTGTCAGCCTGCTATGAGTCCTGCCCACTCCCACCAGGCCCAACTCACCCTCTCCACATCCGGCAGGCAGTTGAGGAGCCCACGGGTGCCCTCAGTGCTGGAGGGCGCCCTGCTTGGGGGTCCTCGGGCCATGGCTTCCAGCACCACCTGATAGAGGGGCTGGGTGATGAGCGGGGTGGGCAACTCCCGAAGATAATCCTTGAGGATGCCTGTGGACACAGGGCCCACTCTGGTCAGGGCACCCCTGGCTTCTGAGTCTGGAGGGGTCAGCTGGGGCTGGGAGGGGGAAGAGGAGGGCAGGCACAGGAAGATGAAAACAAAGCCAGAGAGAAAAGGGTGAGGTCCCAGAGGGACCACAGGGACTCCCTTGAGGTGAAGGTTGAATGGGGAGCAGGCGGGGGTAGGCAGGGGCATGCTGACCAGTGATGACATTGATATCTGGATACAGGTCCTCGGAGAGGCAGACGGCTGCACTGTCCCGCTCAAAGGCATCCCGAAGTTCTTTCTTGACAGCTGCCGAGCCACACAGGCGGTAGAGCCCCACCACCTGGGGGTGGGCGCAGAGAGATGTCTTCTTGCCAGTGCTACAAACTGATGAGGGCCGGGTGGGCTGAGGGCTGGAGGCCCGGGTCAGGGTGGCAGTGGGCTGAGGGCTTGGGGGCTGGCTGCAGCTTTACCAGCTGCCTTCCTGCTCCTCTGACACCTGTCGTGGTGTCCCCACCATGGCTCCCTGAACAAGCTGGCCGCGTAAGCCCTCTGCTTGGCTCACTTGTCCTCAGGTCACTTGTCACCTCCTCTGGGGAGTCTTTCCTGACTACCCCAACCAGAGGTCAGGTCCTGCTTTAAGGACCTGCTCTCTCCCTGCTTCTCCCCTCTTGTCCCAGCCACAGTTTTACACTTGTGAGTTTCGGGGATCGTGTCTTTTCTCCCATCAGGCTCTGAGCTCCAGAAGGTCTGGGACCCTGGGTTCTGGGTTGGGTGCTATGGTCTAGGGGAGCCTTCTGCCCTTGTCTAAGCTGGGATTGGAGCTAGGAGTGTCCCAGGCAGGGTGCACTTGTGGGGAAGGCCTGGCCTCTGTACGTGGGGTGTCCTGGGGGTGTAGGTCTGAGGTCTGGGGGCCAGCTGGGATGGGGCAAGGGGCTCACCCGCAGCCCGCGGCGCTCGATCTGCCCAACGCACTTCTGGATGATGAGGGGCACCTGGCCGGGGGGCTGTTCCCGCTCCACCAGCAGCGGCAGGGGCAGCCCAAAGACGCGGGGCTCAGCTGTGCCTGGTGCTTCCTGCTGCTCTGACAGGGTCAGCTTGGCATACAGCAGCCCCTGGGGCTCCAGGCGCACGGCCAGTTGCTGGGCCTGGCACCCTGAAGACACAAGGAGGCCTGTGGGGTCTGCCCCCACAGGCTCCTGTGCCCTAGCCCCCTACTCCAAGCCACCCCCCAGGCCCCGGACACTCTGGGGGAAAAGGGGAGCCGAGTCCTGTGCCAACCGCTCTTCCCTTGCGGCCACGTATCCTACCTCGGAAGACCGTGGGTAGCAGCACAGTGCCCTGGGCACAGGGCCGGTGTCGCCGAACACCGGGGTCCCATGCCAGCACCAGGGCCCGCAGCAGCCGGGCAGCCTCGAGCTCCAGGTGGAAGGTGTGGTCCAGCCGCAGGAAGTCGGGCCCCCCCCTCAGCGGCCCCGTTCGGGCCCGGGCCACCCCATCCACCTGCAGTAGGCAGCACAGGTCTCTGGGGGTGGCCCCAGGTGCCGGCCGCAGCCCCCCCAGCCCGTACAAGTGTAGGCTGAGGCGGCCCCAGAGTGCGGCGGGCGGCGCTCGGGCTGGGGGGCCCGCCTCGTAGGGCCGGAAGGCAGTGGGCGATGGGGGCCCCGCTGGGCGCTCCGGAGAGTCCCCGTCACTGAGGTAACCGGCCCGAGGGCCCCGTGTGGCCCCAGCCCCTGCCGCCCGGCCAGGGGCCCCCACACTGCTGTCCAGGTGGTAGCGGCTGATGACGGAGCCCTCGGGGGCGGCCCTCTCACGCTCGCGGCCCGCCCGGGTGCCCCGCAGGCTCAGGCGGCGCCGAAGGTCAGGCAGCTTCTTCATCTTCATGGAGAGGCGCCTGGCTGGGCCGGGGGACTTCGTGCGGGAGGCTTTGGCTGGGGGGCTGGCAGGGGCCGCGCCTGGGGAACAGCATACCTCAGGGGTCAGAAGCATGGGCTTGGGACCGGGGTGAGGCTTGTGGTCATCTTGGGGGGCCGGAGGTCTGAGGCTTGTGCTCACCTTGCGAGGCTGGGTCCTCTGGCTCCGCTGAGCCTGGCTGTGGCCCCGGGGGCTCAGGTGCCAGGGGTCTGGAGTCTTCCTCAGGGATAGGGTTGTACCAGATCTCACCCGCGGGCTCCCCGCTGCCGGGCGCCCTGGGCCCCAAAGCAGCCTCTTCTGGTGGCTTGGCCCCACCCAGCACCCATCGGCGGCTGCTGGGCTCCAGGCTCTGCAGGTAGGCCCCCCGAGCTGGGCTCCGGGATGCCTCGGGGCTAGGGGGGCCCTCTGCCCCAGCCTGGGACTTTTCGGGGGCGTGGGGCTCTGGCTCTGGAGGACTGGGCTCCGGGCGCTGGGCTGGCCGGCCTGGCAGAGAGCAAGGGGAGTGACACCCAGCTACTGCCTGCTGCCCACAGTGCAGCCCCAGCGAAGAGCTCTTTCCCCAGCAGGGGCCAGGGCTGGGGTGTACGCGGCTCTGGCATTCACTCCACTTGTTTGTTTGGAATGGGCGGGCACAGGCCAGCAGTCTCACTGGTTGCCAGCTTACAGCCCCCCCCCCTTAGTTCCTGGGGTCCCAAACGGGATTCTGTCCCTCTGCCCTTCAGCCTCAGGGGTCCAGTGGGGTTTCTCCAGACCTGGGCCCTGCATTCTCAGCTCTACCTCCCACCCCTGGCATGGAGCCCTGCTCCTGTCCCTTCTTACTGGGTGGCTTTGGGCAAATTGCTTTCCATCTCTGAGCCTCAGTGGCCTTCTGTGAAATGGGGGGGGCTAGTCAATGCCCCCCTCCAGGGAGGCATCAGAGAGCTCGGTGTGGGGAATGCTTCCTAGGCATCCAGGTTACGGTCAAGCACACAGCCCACAGTGAATGCTGGCTTGCTTCCTTAGGAAGACAGGAGCAGGCACGTCGGCTAGTGCTCTGTCCTCCCATTCCTGCAACATCCCCCCCCCCCCCAACCCCCCACCTCTTAATAGCTTGTCTTCCAAACTCTTTCCCTATCCTGGAGTGGGCCCTGTCTCTCAGTGCAGTCCAGATCCCCATGGTCAATGTCTTGGGGCCTCTCCTCTGTTCTACCGTCCTCCCCTCTCTGACATCCTGGGCTGTTTCCTGTCTGTGTTTGTGCGTGGGCACCCCGGTCCCTTCTCTCTGCTCTAGGAGCCTTGGGAATCTTTGGGAAGGGCTGGCGGCGGTGGGGGGGGGGGGGTTAGGGGAGCTCAGATGTGGAGTCCTCAGGCCTCCCTCCTTTAACACCTTCCTTCCCGGGACTTTCTGTCCCACGCAGCTCCCAATTCCTCAAGGTCCTGTCTTCTGGCTGGTAGAGTCCCTCCTCTGGTCAACTCTGATTTCCAACACCCTGGACTCTGCCTCGGGGGTCTCTATTAGCAGCATAGTCCAAAGCGCTGTTTAACTCACTTAATTGGCTCTGGGCAAATTACCCAACAGCTCCGTGCCTCAGTTTCCCCTCCTGCATAAAGGCGACAGTTTCCTGGGGCTGCCTAAGGTGGGTGCAGCTGCAGTCACTGGTTAATAGGTAGGAGGGGGCCGGCGGGTGGCTACTGGGGTTGATGCACCGCCCCTCTCCCTCCTCTGCAGGACTTCGCCACCCATCTCCCATCCTGGAGGGGCGCAGAGTGTCCCCGGCCTGGCCTGACTGGGGCCCGTTTGCCAGCTTCCCAACTCCTCCTCCCCTCCGCCCTCCAGGCGCTCGGTCTCGGCCCCATTTCCTGTCAGGGGCGAGGCCCCCCTCCCGGGCCTCCTAAGGAGCCCGCAGCGCTGGCATCCCCGGCCGGGCGCACATAACGGTCCGCGCCCCCTCTCCCCCTGCCCAGCCCCTTCCTTCCAGGACCCCTGCCCACTCTTGGTCCCCCACCCCGGGCCGCAGGGGACTCCGCGGGGCTCCCCTAGCCGCCGCAGCCGGCCCTCCTCGGGGCTCCAGGACCCCCCCACCCTCCCGGGCCAGGCGGGGTTCGGCGCCCCCTCCTCCGCCGTCCCCCTCCCCCCCGCCGCGCTCACCGCGCTCACCGCGCTCCTTCGCGTCCGACTTTTTCCGGGGAAGTTTCTCCCGGCCCCGCAGGCGGGAGAAGGTTTTCCTGAGGAGCGGCTCGGCCATGCTGGGGCCCGGGCCGGGCCGAGTGCGCGCCCCGGGCTCCGGCCGCGCCGCCCCCCTGCCCTCCCCGCCCCGCCCCGCCCGCCCCCCGCTCCGCGCCAGCAGGAAGCGCATTCCGGGAATGCTTGGCCCAAACTTTTTTTTTTTTTTTCCCCTTCCCGCGGCCTGAGCGAGCGATGCTGGGAGATGTAGTCGCCCGGGCCGGGTGGGGAGGGAATGGGGGCTCTAGGCTGCCTTCCTCGCTCCCCCTGGGACTATCATGGCACAGCCCTCGTCTTCCCTCTTACCCACCCTGCTTTGGTGATGGAACACAGCGCGTCATGCTGGGTTTACCTTCAAAACGCATCTTGCCCATATTTCCTCTCCTATCCCCCCCCATCTACTGCCCCAGCCTGGTGCAAGCCCTGGCCTCTCTCCTTTCCATGACAGCTCCTCTTTTTTGGTATCCTGGATGCCCCTCGGGGCGCCTCCGTCCTCCACCTAACTTTCCCACCCCCATTCCGGTTACTACTGATGTTTGACAAGCCACCCCCCAAACTAGTGGTGTGAAAGCCATTTTATGTCACAGGTGCCGTGGGTAAGGGATTTTGGCAGGCCAGAGCTGACATTGCTTGTTTCCACTCAATCAATGGTTCAGGGGGAACTCAACAGACGTGGCTGGAATCATCTGGAGGCACGGTCACTCACAGGTCCTGAGGGCTGGGACCTCTTCACAGGCTGTGGACTAGGGCTGCTACGTGGGCCTCTCCCTACGGTCCGGCCTTCTTCCCAGCAGGTCAGTAGTCAGGATGACCAGACTTCACTCATGGCCACCCAGGACTCCGAAGGTGAACAGGACAGATGCTGCATCACCTTTCTTGACCCAGCCTTGGGTGTCACGTTGTGTCACTTCTGGAGCCAGATTCATAGACCCCACTCCTCTCAGTGGGCGATGTGTCAGGGTGACCTTGTGAACAGGATGTGGGCTGGGAGATACTGTGGCCACCTTGGGAAATGTAAGCTGCCTCACACCTACATTTCATTCTCTGTGCAGTGCCCAGGGTCGACTTAAAAAGCTGAAGTCGGATTCCAGCACGCCCCACCCCTGCTGTAGTCTTTCCATGACTGCTCATCCCGCCTAGAATAAAACCCAGATTCCCAGTAAGAGTTCTAGCCTCATTTCCTTTGTTGTGTCCATTGCTCACCATGACCTTCTCTCTGGTCCTCCTTTACATCAAACTGTCCCAATCCCTTTGCACAAGTAGTCCCCTCTGTGTGGGAAGACTTGGTTCCTCCAAATTTGCCTCTTTCTCTTCTTTAGTTCTAAAAGCGCCTCCTTGGGAGGCCCTCCTTCAACACCCACCACTGTCTACTCACTATTACCTCATTGTATTTCATTTCTCTGAACACTGTCGCAGCCTGAGCTTAATAGCTCCAATGCTTTGTTCTAGTTCATCTGCTTAATTGTCTAACCTGGGACTCCACCAGAGGCTTTCCTGTTTTGTTCACTGCTGAATGTCCAGGTGGGAGATCAGGTGCCAGGTACCAGAGGCCTGGATAGGAGGGGGTGGTGGCCAAGAGGTTTGCACAAGAGGAGGTCGTGAGTGTTTGCTTATCATGTGTCTCAGAGTGGATGTCTGTGTTTGTCCTACTTGGAGTTTGTTGAGCTTCTTGGATGTGTAGATTCATATCTTTCATCAACTCTGGGAGGTTTTTTTGGGGTTTTTTTGGTGCAATTATTTCTTCAACTATTTTTGTTTTCTATCCTTTTCTCTCCTTCTGGGACTCCCATTATGCGTATGTTAGTATGCTTGTTAGTGTCCTACACATCTCTCAGGTTATGTTCATTTGTCTTGGATGTGTGTGTTTGGGAGGAATCAGGCTGAAGAGCAGTAGGATTCACCCCAGATGTGTTTGACATAGCTGCAGACAGTGGGGAGAGAGGTCAGGGTCAACACAACACCTGTTCACAAGTCCAAGGCAGGGGGTACAGGAAGAGGGCCCCATCAGGGAGGGTACCCCAGAACCTCCAAGAAGCTAGAGGCTGATGTGGGGATGAGATCAGCCCTTAGAATCACCCATCAAATGATTAAAAAACATTCAAGCACTGGGGCGCCTGGGTGGCTCAGTCGGTTAAGCATGTGAATCTTGATTTTATCTCAGGTCATGATCTCATGGTTCATCAGGTTGAGCCCCTCATCGAGCTCTGCACTGACAGCATTGAGCCTGCTTGGGATTCTCTCTCCCCACCTCTCTGCCCCTCCCCTGCTCATGCTGCTCTCTCTGTCTCTCAAAATAAATAAATAAACTTAAAAAAACATGTACCACATTAATCTTCATTTTTGGTAAACTCCTTTGACTGTGTTTCTGCACTTTCCCTGTTACATTTATTTGTCTACATTGTAGCTCATTTAATTCACAGTCTGCTATGATTCTTAACAACCAGAAATTCATGGTAAGTGTTAATAAAATGGCTATGTATACTAATTTTCAAATTTTGTGAAGTGTGTACAATTATTAATCTGGATTTTGGTAGTTGCTGTTTGGATTTAGGAGCCTGTGTGTGTGTGTGTGTGTGTGTGTGTATTCTCTTTCCCCCAAATGCTCTCGCTGGCTGCTTGATGGATAGCCCCAGCAGAATGGGGATTTTTTGAAAGAAGAAATGCAGGCAGAGGGGGCTGGTGAGGTTTGCACAGAGCTCTGCACCCCTGTGGCAGACCGTGGGGGGTGGTGGATAAGTACCCCAGCTCCCTCACCCCTCATGTGGGATGACTGATGTGTATGTTCCACACTGACCCCCATGGGTTCCCCTGGGACTGAGTTCCAGCTGCCCACACTGGAAACTTGAATATCAGCACACTCTTTACTGCCTTCCTTCTCTTCCCTTCCCTTTCTCACTCCTCCACCCCCCTTCCAGCATTTCCTAGATCACTTCCCAAATAAACTTCCTGCACTTGAATCCTTATCTCAGAGTCAGCTTCTTGGGAGCCCTAAACGCAGACATTCTCTTTAGGCCTCCGTTTCCTTATCCATCCGAAAGGAAGAATTATGCGCCCCCTGTTATCCAGGCTGTGGGGGTGGGGACAATGGAGGTGGGGTGTGTGTCTGTGGGCTAAGCCTCCTGTATGCCATCTCCCTAGGGCCCTCTGTTCCCGGGACTAGAAGATAGAGAAGGTTATGGGGAACAGGCTCCCAGCTCCCCCCACCCACTTTTCAGTTGCCCCTGTGCCCACAGCTCACCTGCAGGAGGTATCTTCCAGGGTGAAGAGGCACTTGCCTGGCTGGGAGTCCATCCTCAGAGGAGCCAGGGAACAGGTGGCTGCTCAGAGACATCCACCAGGGTGGCTTCAAGCACCTAGAGGGGCAGAGGGTGGCCAAGGCACCATGAGGCAGCTTCCTGAGGCGGAATGTGGCGTCACCTGGCAGGCAGTTAGTGGGGCGGCATATCTTGGCAGGAGCCTCTCAGTGGCCCTCGGCAAAGCCCAGCAGACAAGCTGTAGAGTGGAAGCTAAGGTGCATCAGAGCCCCCAGCTCCCTGTGCAGAGCCCTCCTTCCATCAGCTGTAGGTCTGCGGGGCCCTCCTGCTCTCCAGGCCCCTGCACAGGCCCCAGGACACGTTCAGCAACTGGCCACCAGCTGGCATGCCAAGAGCTGCCATTGGTGTCCAGCTTGCAGGACCTCTGGCTGTTCCACAGGAAGGGGAGGCAGCCTGGAGAGGGGTGACAGACCAGTTAGGTGGGGCAAGTGGCCTGGTGGGCAGAGCCAGGCAGAGACCCCGTGTCATTCCTTACCTTCTCTCTCCTCTCTCCCAGGTCTCTGGGCTCTACTGCATTGTCCACAGAAAGATCTGGCCCTTGACTGGCTCCTGGGAGGTGGCCCCTAAGCCCTTGGAGTATCCTACTTGACAAGAATCCCTTTGTATACCTGGGGGGCCATGCTAACCACGTGGTTTATAGTGGGGACCTTGGGCCACACTGACCCAAGAGGTATCAGTCTGACCTCTAGAAGGGCAAGAGACTGAATAACCAAGGCCAGCCACATGGGTGGTCAACCATGTCTACGTGGCTGTTATAGGCTGAATTGTGTCTACACCAAATTCATATGTTGACTCCCTCCCCCTTCCCCCCCCACCCCAGTACCTCAGGATGTGACTGTATCTGGAGATGGGGCCTTTAAACAGTGATTGAAACAAATGAAATCTTTAGGGTGGGAACTAATCCAAGGTAACTGGTGTCCTCATAAGAAGAGGAAGTTTGGACACAGAGATGTGTGTGCACAGAGGGGAGAGCATATGAGGACACAGAAGACGGCCATCTACCAGCCAAGGAGAGAGGCCCCAGAAGGAACCAGCCCTACTGATGCCTTGATCTCAGACTTCTGGCCTCCAGAACTGCAAGAAAATAATAAATCTTTCTTGTTTAAGTCACCCTGTCTGTGGTGTTTTATTATGGCAGCCGTAGGACGATAATACAGCGGCCTACCTTCAGTGAAAATTCTGGACGAGGAATATTTTTCCAAGGAGCTTCCCTGGTTGACAATATACTACGTGTGTTGTCAAACATCATTGCTGGGAGAATTAAGTGCGTCTATACAAGCCCACAGGGAGGGGACAACTGGTCCCCTGTTGGCTGGTCTCTTCTGGACCCTCCCCGCCATGTGCTTTTTACCTTTGCTGGTTTTCATCTGTATCCTTTCCCTGTAATAAACTGTGAGTGTAACAATTTTGTTGAGTCCTGTGACTCCTAGGGAAGCATTGAACCTGAGGGTGGTCTTGGGGACCACCCACTAGGTTCACAGAGATAGGAGTGACTCCCCCCAAATCTAAACGTACGTTTAAAAGTAGGAGCTTCCCCTCCAGGGCCTCAGGCTGTAGCCTTACTGCATCTTTCCTCGTGCCTTCCTGGACGTGCCTTTCTTTTTCACCAGCTGATCCACCGTTTGCCCCTGTCCCCCCCACACTGAGCCCCACATGGGGCTGCAGCGTGACCTTGGGCACTCACCTGAGAGGGCATCCAGCACGGTGGAAGGAGGGGTCAAGTCTTGGGGTCACACTATGCTGGATTGGAATCCCCCCCTCTGCCCTGATCTAGCTTATGACGTTGGCACAGTCATTTTCCCTCTCTGAGCCTCAGGGTCCGAGTCTCCAAATTGCTTTGCGTCACCCAATAAAGTCCCATGTATAGAGAAAGAAGTGTTACTGTGCTCTCATACTGGCCAGGGCCACTCTACTTCTTCAGATAAATCGGCTCAACCCCCTTCGAACACCTTGCTGAGATTTTGGAGAATTACTAGATGATTGTTTTCTCATGGTCTTCTGTTATCGCTGAGTTAAATAGTTTCATAGTGAGCTTACTCTTTCTGGTCTCTACGAGGAGGTGCACTGGCTTCTCTCCTTGATTTCACCAGGGCTCCTGGGTGTGTAACAGCCTTTACTGAGGCTGGGGGAGCAGAGGGAGAGTTTACATTGCATACCACAGCAACTTAACCTTGACTATTAGATGTCTCTCTTCCAACCTGGACTACCTCCTAGAGTCTTGTCATTGCACTGCGTCCCTATTCATTCATTTTTTCATCCATTCATTTGTTAATTCATTCACTCAGTCGACACATATATTTCGAGTGACCAATGTACTAAGCATGGGGGTATGGAGTTGGGCAAGATAAACAAGAAAACACAGTCTCTCATTTCTCAGCTCACAGTTCAGTCGGTGACATAGATTCTCATGAGAGAATCACACATATGAATACCAAATCACTGATGTGATGGGGACAATGAGGAATAGTGAATGTATTTGGGCACCTGACATAGCTGAGATAAGGAGGGGGTGAAAGATTTCCCTGAGGAAGTGCGGTTTGCCTCGAAACCTCAAAGCTAAGGAGGCATTAGCATATGCAAAGGTCCTGTGGCACCACCTGTCCCTTCCTTGTCTGGTGCTGGGATTCAGCTCATTTCATCTCTTACTCTTTGGTCCCTTTTGGTCTCCCTGCTTCTTGTCACTCCCATCCACATGTGCCAGGGTTTACAAACTAGAGCTTGTGGGCCAAATCTGGCTCTCAAGCTATGAATGATTTTTTTAAAAAATTTCATTTATTTATTTATTTTGAGAGAGAGAGAGAGAGAGCCCACGTGCAAATGGCGGAGGAGCAGAGAGAGAGGGTAAAAGAATCCCAAGCAGGCTCCACGCTGTCAGCGCAGAGCCCAAAGTGGGACTCTGGGACTCTCACGAATTGTGAGATCATAACCTGAGCCGAGATCAAGAGTTGGACACTTAACCAACGGAGCTACCCAGGCGCCCCAGCCACCCAGGCACCCCTGATTTTTAAGAGTTTAAAATGTTTGGAAACAAATAAAAAGAAAAACATTTTGTGGGCTACTTTTGATAATTCTGTTGGATAATCAAAACTTTAAAGCTAGTATCCACGAAGGTAGGCTTAGTGGTAACCGTAGCATTAATGCGTCCGACAATAGGTAATATTAGAAAGCTCACACTGGATGGCAGATTTTAGACAGGATTTTCTGTTTCACAACTTAGTTATTATTTTTCCTGCAACCCTGGAGCCCAGCCAGTTGAAAGAGAAGGTAGAAACCTCCTCCTGATTTCTTCTTTGTGGGCGACAGCTGAAATAATTTGGTAGTTGAGATACATTGGGATCCTACATTGCCAGGTAGTCAAATTAGAAGAGGCAAGTGTGTAGGAGGGTTTCTGGGGGCAGGGGGAAGAAGAGGAGTGAACCGAATGCCAGTCACTAAAACCCAAACAGCCAGATCCATTTTTGCAACATATTTGACTTTCTTGAAAATATAGAAGGCACATGCTATATTTTATCACTACAGTCTGGGGGAGAGAAGTGCACAGAAGGTGGATGTTGGTTAAGAGTCTTTCTGAATCATTTTGATGTCAATACATTTTTTTAATGAAACAGTAAAAAAAAAAGGCTATATTTCACAACATGTAAAATTATATGAAATTCAAGTTTCTTTTTTCTTTTTTTTTTTTAACGTTTATTTATTTTTGGGACAGAGAGAGATAGAGCATGAATGGGGGGGGGGGGGTTAGAGAGAGAGGGAGACACAGAATCGGAAGCAGGCTCCAGGCTCTGAGCCATCAGCCCAGAGCCTGACGCGGGGCTCGAACTCACAGACTGTGAGATCGTGACCTGAGCTGAAGTCGGACGCTTAACCGACTGAGCCACCCAGGCGCCCCTGAAATTCAAGTTTCAATGTCTATAAAGTTTCATGGGTTCTCATCCACTCCCATTCCTTGATGTGTTGTGGATGGTGGCTTCCATGATGGAACAGCAGAGGTGAACCACTGTGCCAGAGGCTGTAGGATCTATACAGCTGATAATTTCTCTCTGGCCATTTATAGAACGTTTCCTGACCCCCAATCCATGATATGGTTCACCAGTGGATTTATTCAGAAGCACAAGCCCTCCCTATATCCCTGCTTAATGTTCTGGTCCCTTCTGCCCTGTGGACCAATCCCTGCGGTGAGTGACCACACCTCTGTGGGCTGGGGACACACCTTTCCGTGATTTCTCTGAGCAACCCAGGCTCGGTCCCACCACAGGAACTTTACACATGCCGTCCCTCCCAGAGCACGACTGCGCGGGAGGTCGGGGGAACTGGGCCAGTTTACAGCCAGGATAAAGGTTTCTGAAAAACCGAACTTTAAGTCCGTTTTGTGAAACGGCACTATCGCCACCTGGTGGCCACGTCCTCCAGCTGTAGCTGCAATTCTTTGAAAGCGTTTGGTGGGGTCTTTGGACCTTCCTCTCCAGGGCGGTGTTTATGGAAGGGAAACATGGAAAATGTCTTTGGAAAAATGTCCCAGATATGGTTCTCTTGTACCTCTGAACTGAAGGCCTATTTGAGTCCCAAATCGCTACTTCCCTTCTTTCCACCCCCCACTGATTCCCGTGATCCCCAAACTTTAAGGTTCATATAAGCCCCTTGGGTTGTTGTTAAATTATGATTCAATGGTTTGGGATAGCGTTTGCGTCTTCATTTCTAGCAAACTCCCCATGAAGCTGATGCTTCTGATTCATGGATCTACTTGGGTATCAATTTCTATGTTTTCTATAGAAAAGGGGTCAGTAAACTCCTTTGGTAGAGGGCCAGATAGTAAACATTTTAGGCTTTGTGCAACATGAAGTGTCCTTCAAGATTATTCAGCTCTGTCCTGTAATTTGAAATCAGTCATAGATGATTAATGGGTGTGGCTGTGTTCCCATAAAACTCCATGAGCACTAAAATTAGAATTTTATATAATTTCAGTCTGTCATAGAGTAGTCTTTTAGTTTTTTCCCAACCACTTAAAAATGTAAAAACAGGGGGTGCCTGGGTGGCTCAGTCGGTTAAACATCTGACTTCGGCTCAGGTCATGATCTCGTGGTTCATGAGTTCAAGCCCCACATCAGGCTCTGTGCTGACACTGCAGAGCCTGCTTGGGATACTCTCTTTCTTCCTCTCTCTCTGCTCCTCCTCCTTCTTCTTCTTCTCCTTCTCCTTCCTCCTCCTCCTCTTCTTCTTCTCCTTCTCCTCCTTCTTCTTCTCTCTCTCTCTAAAATAAATAAATGAATATAAGAGAAAGAACTCTGTCAGATGGATGGACCTGGAGGAGAGGTGCACATGGGAGGCCTGTTGATGACAATGATTTCCAAACTCATGGACACAAGATGTGACCACAAGGCCCCTGTGAGACCGAGGCTGGTGGCTGCTGACACGAATAAGTGAGCTAATCTCAACAGATGCTTTCAATGTCCTTCTCCGAGTCACTTGGGAAGCATGGTGATGTAACTGGCTAATATGTGTTGTCTTTATCAATATTAAAATGGTGTGGCCAATCTTTTGTTCAACTAGTGTTACCCACGTAGCAATCCCATAAGCCCAATAGCCCAGAGAGGGCCAATTTAAGACTACTTTTCTGATCTTCACGGGGAAGAAAAACCATGGGGAAAACACACATCTCTCTCTTCGGGTTCCCATAACTTTCCATTCAACTTTTGTGACACATTTACCATGTTGTACCACAATGATTTATTCACACATCTCTGTCCCCCACTCAACTCTGAATGCCTTGAGGGCAGGGATGGGATGTATCTCTGTGTTCTCACCACCCAACAGTGGTTCTGGAACACGGTAAATGCCAACCACCGTTCTGACCTAGCACTGACAGGAGACTGCTTTGCTGATGAACCTCCTCAGGGCTGCCTTCATGTCCTTGTTCCTTAGGCTGTATATAAAGGGGCTCAGCATGGGGATGAGCACCCCACACATCAGGGCAGCCACCTTGTCCTTCTGGGAGGAAGCGGCAGATGTGGGCTGCAAAGTACACGGCCCAGATGGTGCCATAGAACAGTGACACTGTGGTGAGGGGCGAGCCACAAGTGGAGAAGGCTTTCCACTTGCCCTGAGCAGAAGGGATCTTGAAGACTGCCCAGAAAATGCAGGTGGATGCAGGAGAGGGGGCTGATGCCCATGATGATGCCAAAAGCAAAAACCACCAGCTCATTGGTGTGAATGTCAGAGCAGGAGAGCTTCAGCAGGGGCATGAGATCACAGAAGAAGTGGGGGATTTCGGAGCCAGAACAGAAGGTCAGTTGAGCCATGAGGGAGGTGTGCATGAATGACTGGAGACTGGTGATCAGCCATGGCTCCCCAACCAGCAACCCACAGACACGAGGGCTCATGATGACTGAGTAGTGTAGAGGGTGGACAATTGTCACAAAGTGGTCAATGGCCATCATGGCCAGGAGGAAGCTGTCCATGGTCCTGAACAGGTGGAAGGCATACATCTGAGCAAGGCCGCCCACAAAGGAGATGGCTCGGCTCTGGGTGCGAAGGTTCACCAGCATCTTGGGACAGTGGTGGAAGAGAAGAAAATATCGACAAGGGACAGGTTGGAGAGGAAGAAGTACATCGGCGCGTGGAAGTGGGAGTCTGTGATGGCCAAGATGATGATGAGGTTCCCACAGTGATCAGGTACATGGAGAGGAACAGCCCAAAGAGGAGCATCTGATGCTCTGGCCTTTCTGAGATTCCCCGAAGAAGAAATTCTGAGACTGCTGTTTCATTTTTTTTGTGTTTTGGTTCCATTGACAGCCTGTGTCGACTGCAGAGGAAACAGGGGAGGGAAAAGGAGAGGAAAACAACATAAAGCTGGAAGTTGGATATGGAGCTCCAGGCCTGGAGGTTGTAGCATTCTGTGAAGATCTGCGGGTTTCTGTTTGTCCCCAATGAAACCGACCATGCCTGAGATAGTTTGCATCTCAAAAACTTAACTTGGTTGTTTAGAGACAACTCAGAAATTGCCCATAAATACCTTTGTTGTTGTTTTATTTCTTCCCAGTGGAAAAATGCTTTGCAGAAAACACAATGAAGCTGGATCAAACCTAAACCAAACCCAGCACAGAAAAAGGGAACCCGATCACTCTCTTTTCTTCCTTCTCTTCCTTTCCCTCTGTCGTTCTCTATTTTCTCTCCTGCCTTCAGTCATCCTTCCTGAACGTGATGCAATGTTAGCATCCATTTCAGGTTAATGACTGATATTAACCTGATAGATATTAACCTCAGATACCTGAGGATATAAGGACAGATAGCACTCTTCTTCTGCTTCCAATGAATGCCACATTTATTAGGGGCATTTTATGCTCTGCTGCCACATCATGACTACAGTAAAACCCCTCTCATCCATTGTGATGAGGACCAGTGCTAAACATCTCGTGGGAACACAAATATGCACAAACATACTTTTCGAATTTTAACGTTGGTCAAGAATGTAAATTTATTCACCGGGCTTTGATGAGGACCACAGTGTTCTCTCTGGGTATGAACGCATCAATGGTGAATCTGCCTGATCACCTTTCCTGCCTGAGTCATACCCATAGGCTTCTTGCTATGCTCTAGTTTGCTCCACTAATGTGGAACAAGATATTGGGGATCCTTACGAAACAATCCAAGGACAGAAGCCTTGCACGTTTTTATGATTTTACACCTCAGTTATGTTGTTATCTTGCTCACATCTCATTAGACAGCAATTGTTTTTTTAGTGATTCCTTTTTATGAAGTCTTTCTAAAGCATTCAACTTGGATTTAATCAAAAAACATTTCTCTCCCTCCCTCCTCCTTTCCTTCCCTTCCTTCTCTTGCGATATATATATATAAATATATAAATATATATATAAATATATAAATATTTAATATATAAATATAAATATAAATATATATATATTTGAGAGAGAGACAGAACGAGTGAGGGGCAGAGAGAGAGGGACACACAGAATCTGAAGCAGCCTTCAGGCTCTTAGCTGTCAGGACAGAGCCTGACGTGGGGCTTGAACTCACAAACTGTGAGATCATTACCTGAGCTGAAGTCGGACGCTTAACTGACTGAGCCACCCAGGCGCCCCTTCCTGCAATTCTTTTATTTCTATAGCATTGAATTAAATGATACAATTGCAGCAGCAACTACAACCAGTACAGTCATATTTGGTATTACTTAAAACAATTCAACTCAACTCAACTGATGAGAGCAGAAATGCTTTGGCAGGTTTGTGACTAACCTTCTGGCCACGAGCATTCAGCATACTGGGACAGCACCCAGTCCATTCTCAGGGGGAGATAGAGACCATGGATGAACCCAGAAAGCTGGTTAAGTGGAGATTTTAAAGAGGAATTTCATGGTAAAAAAGTATACTTGGAGATTTAAAGCCAATGGCGTTTTGGAAGTACATTTTGACATTAGCAGTAGCCTTCCAGGACAAGAAATTTTGTATTTTCTCATGTTCTAGACAGGCTATCACTAGCAATTGAAACCCTCAGTGAAAGACTCATTGTTATAGTGTGTTAAACAGCTGTTTAAGAAGTTTATTCAAAACAAAACTCCCAGACACAGCCTGGATTGTTCAAAGGTGAGTTGTTTTCATAAAAATGACAAAAATGTGGGGCGCCTGGGTGGCTCAGTTGCTTAAGCGTCTGACTTTGGCTCAGGTCATGATCTCATTGCTTGTGAGTTCAAGCCCCGCGTCGGGCTCTGTGCTGACAGCTCAGAGCCTGGAGCCTGCTTCGGATTCTGTGTCTCCCTCTCTCTCTGCCCCTCACATGCTCATGTTCTCTCTCTCTCTCTCTCTCTCTCTCTCTCTCTCTCTCACAAATAAATAAATATTTGTGAATAAATGGGCAGAAGACATGAATAAACACTTTTCCAAAGAAGATATCCAGATGGCCAACAGACACACGAAAAGATGCTCAACATCACTCCTCATCAAGGAAATACCAATCAAAACCACACTGAGATATCACTTCACACCGGTTAGAGTAGCTAAAATTAACTCAGGAAACAACAGATGCTGGCAAGGATGTGGAGAAACAGGAACCCTCTCGCACAGTTGGTGGGAACACAAACTGGTGCAGCTGCTCTGGAAAACAGTGTGGAGGTTCCTCAAAAAATTAAAAATAGATCTACCCTAAGACCCAGCAATAGCACTACTAGGAATTTACCCAAGGGATACAGGGGTGCTGATGCATAGGGGCACTTGTACCCCAGTGTTTATAGCAGCACTTTCAACAATAGCCAAGTGTTGGAAAGAGCCTAAATGTCCATCAACTGACAAATGGATAAAGAAGATGTGGTTTATATATACAACGGAATCCTTCTTGGCAATGAGAAAGAGTGAAATCTGGCCATTTGCAGCAACGTGGATGGAACTGTAGGGTATTATGCTAAGTGAAATAAATCATACAGAGAAAGACAGATACCATATGTTTTCACTCATATGTGGATCTTGAGAAACTTAACGGAAGACCATGGGGGAGGGGAAGGGAACAAATAATTACAAACAGAGAAGGAGGGAGGCAAACCACAAGAGACTCTTAAATACAGAGAACAAACTGAGGGTTGATGGGGGGCGTGGGGGAGAGGGGGAAAATGGGTGACGGGCATTGAGGAGGGCACCTGTTGGGATGAGCACTGGGTGTTGTATGGAAACATCAACCATGGGAATGTAGCCCCAAAACCGAGAACACACTTTACACACTGTATGTTAGCCAATTTGACAATAAATTATATTTAATAAATAAATAAATAAACATTAAAAAATAAAAAAAAAAAAGGAGCCACTGGTTCTTTATGTGTGGGTCTCTCAACACCCACCGCAGGGAGACAGTGTTGGTCATACCTGACAATGAGGCACAGGCTGAGAGCGATGGTAGGGGCCTTCCGCTTGTAATGGCTCTACTCCCATCTGGACAGATTTATTCTTATTCTCTCACCAGCCACTGCTTCTCTGAGAGTGTGCTTCGTGATGAGAGGCATTTCAGAGCTACACTGTGCTAGGGAAAACGATTCAACCACAAGCATCTAAAATTATCGTCTCCTTGCCTTCCAAGGAATATTGGTCTCCAGAAAGATTTAGGGTTAGCTGAAGTGGGATCAGGACGTATATGGGAGAACAGAGTAGGTAGATAGGTGTGTATAAGAAAGGTTACAGGTGACCCCGAGAGGTTGTGAGAATAAGAGAGAGGTGCAAGTATCTGCTATGAGGAGAACCCTTGGAGGTGGAAGAGGTGTTGGAAGGGGGCTTTTAGGAAGGTTAACAGCATAATCGCCTCCTTGGCAATCTCTGGCAAAACTACTCTTTTTTTGTGGCACCTGGGTGTCTCAATCAGGGAAGTGTCTCACTGTTGATTTCAGCTCAGGTCGTGGTCTCAACGGTTGGTGAGTTCAAGCCCCACATCAGGCTCTGCACTGGCAGTGTGGAGCCCTCCCCAGCTCATGCCCTCTCTCTCTCTCTCTTTCTCAAAATAAATAGACTTAAAAATAAGAAACAAATAAAACCCCCCTTATATTACTTTTGAAGATTTTTTCAGAGTTGCATTGGAGGCTTTGTAAGGGGATGCTGTGGGTTGTGACTATTCCTGAGAGTCCCTTCCTGGCAATATATTTGCAGCTGTCCTTGGTTGTTGGTGTGAAGTCCTTGGTTGCCCTAGAGTAGTGGTTCTCCACTTTGAGCTGTGTCAGTGTTTCGTAGAGGGCTGGAGCATCTTGGGTGGGGCTCGATAATCAACGCCCCTAGGAAGTTCCTGGGAGCTGCGCTGCTGCTCGCCCCGGGGACCACATCTAGATGAGCACCACAGTGGAGAAAGCTGTCCCATTTGTGCACATGTCCCTCAGCTGCAGACCCTAAATGTTTTCTTCACGTGAGCTGCCACAGAGTGTGTGTCCTCTGTCCATTCAGAGGGTGCAGAATTGGTCTCAGACACTCCTGTCTCTCTGGGCATCCAAGAAGGAAAGGGATTCCTCTTTCCCAGCCCCAACCAGCTCAATTCCCTTCTCCATCCCTCACTGACTTACCAGGATAGTATCACCAAGGGGATGGTGTTGGCCAACCTCCTTTTATACTGACTTCCAGGGTATCCTGTGGTCAGCGTTAAGCCCTCAAGAAGGGCACAGGAGACCACTGAGGCTGTGATGGCTGGGGCGAGTCTGATGTCTGTGTGTGTGGGGGAATCATGTGTCCACCCAGGCCTGGGGCAGGTGAGCAGGGGGCCAGGATACTTACAGTTTGGGGGCCCTTGGGGGACGCTAGCCCCATGGCTCCTTGTTAAGAAAGAAGATGCTCATTGTTTTGTTTCTATTCTTGCTACTTATGGCCTGTTCTCTGGGGTAAGTGCACTTTGGGATGATGGAGAGGGCGAGGAAATGGAGAAATCACCAGGGATTCACTCTCACAGGACACCCCCCTAAAATCCCCTCCTAGCCCAGACTGGGCCTCCTGGCAATTCCTAGGCAGGGTGGTTTGAAGGTCCAAGCCCTCCACGGAGTACTCAGATGTCTGACCCAATGTCTTGATTCCACGAGGAAGGGAATTTATACTGTTGGGTTCACCAAGGAAAGTAATAAATCTCAGATCAGATAAATGAATTTATCAAACACTTCCTAGTCACCTGCCATAGGTCAGGTCCTGTACTTGAAACTGGGACTTGAATCCACATCCTTGTTAAAAACACCCTCCTTGGGGCGCCTGGGTGGCTCAGTCGGTTGAGCGTCTGACTTCAGCTCAGGTCACGATCTCGCGGTCCATGAGTTCGAGCCCCGCGTCGGGCTCTGGGCTGATGGCTCAGAGCCTGGAGCCTGCTTCCATTCTGTGTCTCCCCCTCTCTCTGCCCCTCCCCCGTTCATGCTCTGTCTCTCTCTGTCTCAAAAATAAATAAAACTTAAAAAAAAAATTAAAAAAAAAAAAAAACACCCTCCTATCAGCCACATGAAGGGCTCAATCTTCGTTAACTCTACCAAGCCCACTTAGGATGGGATTAGGAAATCTTTGTTGGATCCTTGCCACCAGCAATGTTGGTGAACCTTTGTTTTTTGGTGTTGGGTGTTTCCATCATGACCCCAATTTTTGTCCCCCCCACCCCAGGGGGGAGCCTCTCTATCTCCTGGGATCTTTTTTTTTTTTTAACCTTCTCGTCCATTGGCTTTCTGTTGTCTTTAAAAAATTTAACTTTTAAAGTGTGTGATACTCGGGGGGGGGGGGCAGAGTGGCTCAGTTGGTTAAGCATCTGACTTTGGCTCTGGTCATGATCTCACAGTTCATGAGTTTGAGCCCTGCCTGTGGTGAGGGGCCTATTTGGGATTCTTGCTCTCTCTTCTCTCTCTGGCACCCCCCGCCACCACTTGTTTCACTCTCAAAATAAATACACTTAAAAAAATTGTGCGATACTCATTCTTGGTTAGAAAATAGTCCTACAGTGGGGCGCCTGGGTGGCTCAGTCGGTTAAGCGGCCTTCAGCTCAGGTCATGATCTCACGGTCCGTGAGTTTGAGCCCCGCGTCGGGCTCTGTGCTGACAGCTCAGAGCCTGGAGCCTGCTTCAGATTCTGTGTCTCCCTCTCTGTGTCTCTCCCCTGTTCATGCTCTGTCTCTTGCTGTCTCAAAAATAAATAAAACGTTAAAAAAAAAAAAAAGAAAATAGTCCTACAGTGAAATCACGAAATGCTGTCCCCCAAACTGGATCCCCATCCCTCCAGTTCATAACAAGCCTGCCATCAATGAACAGCCCCTATTAATGATTTCTTAAGTAACCTGCCAGAGTATCTTCACTCCCACAATCCCACCTTCGCTACACACTTACTCTCCCCTCCTTCTGCATATAAAAGTTAGCAAACTATAATAGTGTTCTGAATCTTACAGTTCTTGCTTAATTGATTTTGGTGGTATTTTCATATCTGTAATTTTTTTTTACAGCTCTTTATTTCCCATTGAGTAGATAGTACCACCATCTATGTAATCAATTTTCTCTTGATGAGTGTTTCCAGTCTTTGCTAAAATGAATACTTTGTACACACATTATTTTACACTTCCAACATGTTATATTAATGGAATCGTGCAGCGTGTATGCTTTTGATAAAGTTCAGCGTTTAACACATGACATAATAGCCTTGAGATTCAACTGAGTTGTTACATGTATCAATATGTCCTTCCTTTTTGTGACTGAGTAGTATCCATGGTATAGACGAACTGTAATGTGTTCATCCACTCATTCACTGAAGGTTATTTCTAGTTTGGGCTGTTATAGACAAAACTGCTATGAACATTCATGTGCAGGTTTTTGGGTGGATATACATTTTCATATTTCCAAGAGTATAAGTATATGTTTAAGTTTTATAAGAAACTATCTGTGTTCTAATATATAGAAATATTTATATATTTATAAGAAGCTATATAAAAACTGTATACATTTTATCTATCATCTATCATCTATTATCTATGTATCTATCATCTATCTATCATCTATCTATCTATCTATTAATCATCTATCTATGTATTATTTATCATCTATCTATCTATTATCTATCTATCTAACATCTATCTATCTATTATCTATGTATTATCTATCATCTATGTATCTATCATCTATCTATCTATCTATCTACTTATCTATCTATCATCTATCTGTCTATCATCTATCTATCATCTATCTATTATCTATCTATCTATCTATCTATCAATCATTTATCTACGTATTATCTATCATCTATCTATCTATCTATCATCTATGTATTATCTATCATCTATCTCTATCTATCTATCTCTATCTATAATCTATCTATCTATCTATCTATCATCTATCTATATATCTATCTATCTACCTATCATCTATCATCTATCTAGCACCCCAAAGCCCCTTCATGACTGCTCCACATTCTCACTCATCTATTCTCCCCAGAGATAACCACTTTTCTGATTTCTTTTTAAAATTAAAAAAAAAATCTTTATTTATTTTTGAGAGAGAGAGAGAGAGACCGTATGTGAGCAGGGGAGGAGCAGAGAGAGACACACACACAGAATCTGAAGCAGGCTCCGGGCTCTGAGCTGTCAGTCAGCACAGAGCCCAACGCAGGCCTCGAACTCACAAACCGTGAGAGCATGACCTGAGCCAAAGTCGGACGCTCAATCGACTGAGCCCCCCAGGTGCCCCCCACTTTTCTGATTTCTAACACCTTAGATTAGTGTGCCTTGGCTTGAACATTATTTAATCACAATCATATACTTTTTCTCCCATGTGGTCTCTTACTTAACATAGTACTTGTGAGAGTCATTCCAGTTTTTGTGCATAACAAGAGTTCACTGCTTTTCACTGCTCTGCAGTATGACTTGGTTATACTGGTTATTTTGTTTTTTGTTTTGTTTTTAATTTTTTTAACATTTATTTATTTTTGAGAGAGGGAGAGACAGAGCATGAACAGGGGAGGGTCAGAGAGAGAGGGAGACACAGAATCTGAAACAGGCTCCAGGCTCCAAGCTGCCAGCACAGAGCCCGACACGGGGCTCGAACTCACGGAATGCGAGATCATGACCTGAGCCGAAGTCGGACGCTTAACCGACTGAGCCACACAGGCGCCCCTATACTGGTTATTTTGAACTGGGTTTCTCTTTCTTGGAAAGGATCCTGAAACTTGATATCCAGTATTTGAGTGAGCATCATTAACAAAATACTCCAAAGGCCTGGGAATGTATGTCACAGGTGCTCAGTAAACAACCTCTGTGAGAAGTTGGCTCAGTCACTGAGCTGGAAGATGATAGAGTCTGAACTTGAGCTCAGTCTGTTGGGTATCTTTCCTTGCTGCTAGACACCCTCTCCTGTTTATGCCTGCTGATCTCTGGGAGTGTTGGGGGGGCAGAAGAGTGTAGTGGCTAAACTCAGGCAAGTCTTAGCTCTGCCTCTTGGCAGGTGTGAGATCCTTGGGAAGTAATTAAGTAAAACTGAGCCTTCGTTTCCTCACCTGAGATAGGAAGATGGGACTATTATTACCTCGCAGGCAGGCTGTGAGGTTTATAAGTCCCAATGTACATAAAGGGCATAGGGCAGCTATTGCATACACTTGGCACTCAATAAAAGCTCTGATGGTCATTTCACTGTAGCTCCTTGATGGCTTCTAGAGCTCAGCAGGCTTGTGTGTGTTTCCAGCACCTGACACATTCCCTCAGAGCTCAGGTGACAGTGTTATAGTCTCAGAGTCATAGCCCTTAGTGAGATCTAGCCAAGAAGGAGTAAAGTCTAGCTGGGGGAAAGGGGAAGAGAAAGGCTATTCTGACCAGTCTGCCTGATTATGGCTTATTATATGTGTGTATATCAATTATCGAGTCAATGAGGAATTGATTCACTGGAGACAGAGTAGAAAGTTTCAGACTGTGCCACTCCTTAGCTTTGGTTGTTGCTGTTGGTCACCAGGATGCCTGTAGGTAGAAGTCATGGCTGTAAAAAGGAACATTAAGCAAGTCTGTCCCCTGCCTCTCCTGCAGGTGGCAAGCACACCTCACTGTGCAAAGCTGGCCAATAACCATGTATGTGCCTCTGACTTTGTACCTTTGTACCTCTGGGCTTCTGGAGGCTGGTGCCCTTAGTGGGGTGTGTGTGTGGGCGTTGGGCTATTTCAGCATCATGGATACAAACCTTTAAAGATTTGTTGCTGTAACCAGGCATCCCTAAGGTTTTCCACTGATGGCAGTGAGCTGAACAGGGAGAGCTCTGGCTTTGCAAGCAGACCACAGTTAGAATGTCACCCCTATTCCTTACTTGTTGCAAAAATGTAAACAAATGATGTCACGTTTTGAGTCTCAAGTTTCTTTATCTGTGAAAAGATGTTCATAATGATTTCTGTCCATCTCTCAGGACTGTTTCTATGCACCCTCCTACCTCCCAAGTCTTGATCCTTTGTCCTGAATGGGTATTCAGTGCACTCTCAGTGCATCCCACCCAGCACTGCATGCTCTTTCCAGAATTTTGCATCTTTCTTGGTCAGTGCACCAACCTCTCCTTGATTCTTTCTTTCTTTCTTTCTTTCTTTCTTTCTTTCTTTCTTTTGAGAGCAAGCAGAGGAGGGGCAGAGGGAGAGGGAGAGAGGATCTCAAGCAGGCTCCATGCTCAGCACAGAGCCTGATGTGGGGCTCAATCCCGTGACCCTGGGATCATGACCTGAGCTGAAATCAACTGACAGAGTCACCCAGGTGCCCTCTGCTTGGTCATTTATAATGATGGCCTCTTTGGACAGTTTGCTCTACTGTTCCCTATGTCAGCCAAAGTCACATTAGCAAAGATGGACTAAATGTCTCCAGTTTGCTACCCACCACTGCCGTCTCCCAATAGAAACAAGCATCAGACATCTTGTCTTCATGTCTGCTTTTGGGAGAATCCAAGTTAACAAGCCAAGGAATCTAGATCTCCACCATCCTAAGTATACGTACACAAACACGTAAGTGCACATTCATATGCACACATAAACATGCCCCCCCCACACATACATGTAAGTACACATTCACATACACACTTATTTTGGCAAATGTATCCATCCATCTATTGATGAGGTCAACAGAAATCCATCAAGTCCCCTACTCTTATGATACAGACATCATTTGGCAGATATTTCATGAACTCATGGCCTGAAGAAGAAGACAGGCTTATAAACAAAGAGCTTTAATGCAATGAGGTAAGCATTATAATTGAGTGTAAGTGCAGGGAGAAGAGATTGGGTCTGGTTACTGCTGTATTCTCGGCTCCTGGAGGAATGTCAGGGCTCACCTGGTATTTGTGGGATGAAAGAAGGAATGAACAGAGTTCTCTAAAGGGTTAGGTAATGGAGGAAGGAACAACTCATACTACCTGAAAGGGCCAGGGAATGCTTCACAAAGGTGGTGATGTGAGTCAGGTCTTGAAGGAAAGGGAGTGTTTGTGTGTGTGTATTGTGTGGGCACACACGTACATGCATATATGATCACACACGTGCCTGCGAATGTGCATGTATGTGTATTGTGTAGGCACATGTGTACGGACATATATGAACACATCCTGTGTAGGCACCTGTGTATGTGTGTGTGTTAGCTTCCCGGAGCTGCCATAACACAGTACCGCGGACCAGATGGCTTACACAGCACATTTGTTTTCTCACAGTTCTGGAGACTAGAAGTGTGAGGTCACGGTGTCAGCAGGGCTGGTTTCTCCTGAGGCCTGTCGCTTGCACTTGTAGCTGGCCATCTTCTCCCTGTGTCTTCACTTGATTCTCCCTCTGTAACTGTCCTAATCTCTTCTTATTATAAGGACACTTGTCTTATTGGATGATGGCCCATCCATATGACTTCAGTGAACCTTAATTTACCTCTTTGAAAACTTTGTCTCCAAATACGGTAACATTCTGAGGTCCTGGGGGTTAGGAATTTAACATATGAATTTGGGGAGGGCACAATTTAACCCATAATACTATGCACATAAATGTATAAAGGTGTATGTGAATGTGTACTTATATGTGTTTGTATATGTGTGTATGTGCATTGAGTGGGCATGTCTACGTGTGCATATGAATGTATGCTTATGTGTTTGGGTATGCGTGCTTAAGTATGTATGTCCTTATGTATGTATGTGTACTCAGGTGCATATGTGTGTGTGTGTGTGTTTGTGTATTGTGTGGGCGTATGTGTATATATGAGTCTATATGTGTGTATATCAATGTGTGCATCTGTGTGTGTCTCTGTGTGTGAGAGAACATTTCAGGCAGAAGAAATAGCACGTGTAAAAAATCATGCTGTATTTGGAGAATTTTGCATAGTTTGGTTTCCTTCTACTTTTGGCCCATATATGTATTTTTTTGAGCTCAGTTGGAACTGCATGGAACGTATCATTTTCCTCTGAGCTAATTCCTACCTAACATTCTGTGCTCACTCTCCTCTCTACTGTCACATAATTACCACTTCAATGGCTGCTTAATATTCCATGGAGTGCATAAATAATGACTTACTCAACCTTTTTGTTGCTTTTTAAAATTGTAGATAAGGCTGAAGTAACCACTTAAACCTTTCTTCTTTTATTTTGAATTATTTCTTTGTTTTATTTTTTATTAATTTTTAAAAAAATTCTGTATTTTTGACAGAGAGAGAGAGAGAGAGGGAGAGCAAGCGGGGGAGGAAGAGAAAGAGAGAGACACAGAATCCGAAGCAGGCTCTAGGCTCTGAGCGGTCAGTACAGAGCCTGACGCGGGGCTGGAACCCACGAATCGCGAGTTCATCACCTGAGATGAAGTCAGCCGCTTAAACTGACTGAGTCACCCAGGCTCCCCTTGGATTATTTCTTTCTGATAACTTTCTCAAAGTGGAATTACTGGATGAAAAGTAGAGAACATTTTTATAGCTTTTGACAAAGCTAGTGTTTTCTCAAGATGGTAAGAATTTATTCAGCCATTCCGCCACCAGGAGTTTTACTATTAGTTCATAAAACTTTGTGCGAATTTGTTAGAGTTTTAACAGGTCCCTGCGGGGCTGGTGGAGTTTGCATTGCTTTGACCACTGTAATTTATATGGCCTCTTTTGTGGATTGTTGTGGGTGAGCTCTGCTTAAATAGCTTCCGAGGAAGTGAGGGGGGAGACCTTGGAATTCAGAGCTGGATGGTTTCAGTGGGGGTAATTTGTAGTGCTGTAAGATTCTTCCCGAGGTTAAGTTAAAATCTCCTTCCTCAACATTTTTGCCTGTGGGTCCTTGCTTTTCCTCCCAAACCTCAGAGTGGCCTCCCCTTTAAAAGCGTAATGTTCTCAAGGTTCTTTATTCTTTTTTAAGTTGCCAAATAATATTCCATCGTATGGGTAACAGTTTGCTTTTAAGTAATGAAAGCAAAGAATCACGTTAAAGAAAATTACGAATTTATAGTACAGAGGTGTTTTTGGCATTTGGTAGGGGCGTGATAAATTATTTTAATGCAGTGAATGGGTAAACATATGGAAGATAAAAATGCTCATACCTTTGGCTTAACAATGCTGCTCCTAGAGAAATGTTTGTACCTGTGCACAAAGTGGCAAATTTATCATACGTGTGTATTTATTCATTGAGATGTAATTGACCTATAACATTTTATAAGTTTACGATATACAATGTGTTGATTTGATGCACTTAGGTATTGCAATACGATTACCAACATAGTATTAGTTAACGCCTTTACCACATCATATAATTATAATTTCTTTTTTTTGTTTTGTCCTGAGAACATTTAAGATCTAGCCCCTTAGCAACTTCCAAGTGTATGATATAGTATTGTTGACAACAATCACCATGTTGTGCATTAAGCCTCCAGAAGTTATTTATCTGCTAGTTGCAGGTTTGTGCCCTTTGAAACATCTCCCCAGTTCCGCACGCCCAGCCCCCGGGAATCCCCACTCTGTTTCTATGAGTTCAGCTTTTGAAGATTCTTCTTATAAGTGATATCATATACTATTTGTCTTTCTCCATCTGGCTTATCTCACTTAGCCAAATGCCCTCAATGTCCATCTAGGGTGTCACAAATGGCAGGATTTCCTTTCTCATGCCTGAATGATATTTTATTGCTTATCTTCTATTTATGGCGAGTGATACTGACTTTCTACTTACCATAATAAGTAACTGTTTCCTAAATAACAACTTTACTGGTATATAATTCACGCACCACAAACTCGCCCTTTGAAAGTATAGGATTCAGTGGTCTTTGATACATTCAGAGTTGTGTCGCCTTTCAATTCCAGAACTCGTTCATCATCCCAAAATGAAACTGCATATCCATTAAGCACTAACTCCCTATCCCCCTCCCCAGAACCTGGGAATCTGCTTTCTCTCTCAGTAGGATTTGCCCATTCTGGACATTTTGTGTAAGTGGAATCATACAATAAGTGGCTTTTCCCACTTAGCATAACACTTTCAACGTTCATTCATGCTTTTGCCTGTATCAATCCTTTGTTCCTTTTTAATGACAAATGGTATTGTATTGTGTGGAAAACTTTTGCCTTTTAAATAAAAAAAGTAGAATTGCTTTAAAAAATGAAGGGAATAATAGATGCAGGCATCTGTAGATATAGGATGAAGGTAGCATTCCAAAGGCCAGCATTTGGGCAACTGGAACATAGGAACCCATTTGAGCTATGCATAGTTGATGTAAATCGCACAGGTGTATCTTCTGGGTGTGCAAACATTCTCTAATCCTGTGGTTTGGAGGGGAGGATCATTCATTAATTCAGTCTTCCCACCAACTCTGGCTTCACCCTATTCTCTAGAACAATTAGTGGGAAAATGTTGGGTGCGGTCAGGAAATGCTCAGTATCTGATCTTTAGTTTCTCCCCTCACAGAAAATCTGTCAAAAGAAATAGATGTGTTGCCTTTATTAAAGAGTCGTACCCACCCAGGATGGCAGAGTGCAGTTGAATGATGATTTATCTTTTTTTTTCAATATATGAAATTTATTGTCAAATTGGTTTCCATACAACACCCAGTGCTCATCCCAAAAGGTGCCTCCTCAATACCCATCACCCACCCTCCCCTCCCTCCCACCCCCCATCAACCCTCAGTTTGTTCTCAGTTTTTAACAGTCTCCTATGCTTTGGCTCTCTCCCACTCTAACCTCTTTTTTTTTTTTTCCTTCCCCTCCCCCATGGGTTTCTGTTAAGTTTCTCAGGATCCACATAGGAGTGAAACCATATGGTATCTTTCTCTGTATGGTTTATTTCACTTAGCATCACACTCTCCAGTTTCATCCACGTTGCTACAAAAGGCCATATTTCATTTTTTCTCATTGCCATGTAATATTCCATTGTGTATATAAACCACAATTTCTTTATCCATTCATCAGTTGATGGACATTTAGGCTCTTTCCATAATTTGGCTATTGTTGAGAGTGCTGCTATAAACGTTGGGGTACAAGTGCCCCTATGCATCAGTACTCCTGTATCCCTTGGGTAAATTCCTAGCAGTGCTATTGCTGGGTCATAGGGTAGGTCTATTTTTAATTTTCTGAGGAACCTCTACACTGCTTGAATGATAATTTATCTTGACACAATAGTGTTCTAATCCCAAGCACCAGGAGCAAAAATTTAAATTCTTCTCAAGTTAGGCATAATGTCAAAATTCAACATGATCTTACTTTTAATTTTTAAAATTTATTTTAATTTATTATTTATTATTTTATTAATCTTTATTATCTTATATTTGTTTATTTATTTGTATCATGCCTTTGAAATTACACTGTATTCTAATAGCAGTGGATTCAAACTGATGAAATCATTTACATGTATTAGAAATTGTTGGTCTACTTCCTCTACTTTATAATCAGTGATGATTATGTTCTTTAGCAATCAGGTTTAAGTCAGGGAAGCAAAAATGACTCCAGTTATAATTTTTCTTTGTCTTCAGTAAACTCTTGGCTTTGGAATGCTTCTAGATTTATCGAAAAGTTAGGAAAATAACACAGGGAATTTATGTTCTATCCCTTTAATGTTAATATCTTACATAACCAGGGTGCATTTGTTAAAACTAACATTGATACACTACTACTGACTTTATTCAGAATTCACCAGTTTACCCACACATGTCTTTTTTCTATTCCAGGACCCAATGTAGGATACCACATTGCAGTTAGTGAACTTATGTGCTTAGTCTTCTCTGATCTATGACAATCCCTCTGTCTTGTCCTTCAAGAACTTGACGGTTTTAAAGAGCATTATTGGTCAGGTATTTTGTAAGATGTCACTTAATTTAGGTTTGTTTGGTGTTTTCTCATTGCTAGCATGGGATTATGGAGTCTGGGGATGAAAACACCCCATTTAAAAAAGGGGCACCCCTTTGCACTGCTGGTGGGACTGCAAACTGGTACAGCCACTCTGGAAAACAGTATGGAGGTTCCTCAAAAACATTAAAGATAGAACTACCCTGTGACCCAGCAGTTGTACTACTAGGTATTTATCCAAGAGATAAAAAAAAAATGCTGATTCGAAGGGGCACATGCACCTCACTGTTTATAGGGGTGCTATGGACAATAGCCAAAGTATGGAAAGAACCCAAATGTCCATTGACTGATGAACGGATAAAGAAGATGGGGTATATACACACAATGGAATAGTACTCAGCGGTCAAAAAGAATGAAATCTTGCCATTTGCAACAATGTGGATGGAACTAGAGTGTATTATGCTAGGCGAAATGAGTCAGTCAGAGAAAGACAAATATCATACGATTTCACTCATATGTGGAATTTAAGAAACACAACAGATGAACGCAAGGGAAGGGAAGCAAAAACGAAATAGAAACAGAGAGGGAGACAAACCATAAGAGACTCTTAAATGCAGAGAACAAACTGAGGGTTGCTGGAGGGGAGGTGGGTAGAGGGATGGGCTAAATGGGTGATGGGCATTGAGGACACTTGGTCGGATGAGAATTGGGTGTTATATGGAAATGATGAATCACTAAATTCCAGTCCTGAAACCAGTACTATACTACGTGTTAACTAACTTGGATTTAAATGAAAAAATAATAAATTAAAAATAAGTACAAAAAAATCCACCCCATTTATTTTTCAAAAACAAGATTTAAGATTATTTAGATTTGATCAGTTTTTCCAATATTGCCCTCTTTCTGTTCCAAGCTCTGATCCAGGTTACCACGTTGTATTTAATTGTCATGTCTCTCCACTTTCCTTTAGTTTGTGATAGTGTCTCAGTCTTTCCTTGTTTTTCAAGATATTGACTGTCTTGAGGAGACTCGTCAGGCAGCCTAGAGGATGTCAACCAACCTGAGCTTGTCTGATATTTTACCCATAATCAGATTGGAGTTATGGATTTTTGGAAAGAATACCCCAGAGGTGAAGATTCTTTCATTGTATCACTTCAGAGGGTACATGAAATCCACATGAACACCTCCTTCACTTGGTTAAGGTAGTTTTCTTCACTGCAAAGACCTCAAGTTTTTTTTTTAACAGTTTTATTGAGATATAATTTGCATACCATACAATTTACCATTTATTTATTATTTTAATTAAAAAATTTTAAAAAATGTTTATTTATTTTTGAGAGAGAGATAGAGCGTGAGGGGGGAGGGGCAGAGAGAGAGAAAGAGACACAGAATCTGAAGCAAGCTCCAGGCTCTGAGCTGTCAGCATGCAGCCTGACGTGGGGCTCAAACCCACAAACTGCGAGATCATGACCTGAGCCAAAGTCGAACGCTCAACTGAGTGAACCTCCTAGGAGCCCCCTTTTTTTATTAAAAATTTTTTTAGTATTTATTCATTTTTTGAGAGAAAGACAGAGCCATGAGTTGGGGAGAGGCAGAGTGAGAGAGACACAGAATCTGAAGCAGGCTTCAGGCTCTGAGCTGTCAGCACAGAGCCTGATGTGGGGCTCGAACTCATGAACCATGAGATCATGACCTGAGCCAAAGTTGGACATTTAACCAATTTGTTGTTTTTAGGTATGTTACTTTATTAACTTTTAAAAATTGTTGTAAAATATATATAACATAAAATTACCATTGCAACCATTTTTCAGTGTAAAATTCAGTGGGATGAATTACACTCATGAGGTACAACCAACACCACCATTTTCAAAACTTTTGCTTCACCCCAGACAGAAACTCTGTAATTATCAACCAAGAGATCCTCTTTCCTCCTTGCCTCCAGCCCCTGATAACCTCTAATATACTTTCCATCCCTATGAATTTGCCTATTTTGGGAACCACATATAAGTGGAATCATATAACATTAGTTCTTTTGTGTCTGGCTTATTTCACTCAGCATAATGTTTTCAAGGTTCATCCATGTGTGGAAACCCTCAGGGTATTTTAATAGAGAAAACTGAACGTAGGAATTGATTATACAGGTAGCAGAGGACAGAAAAGGCAATGCAATACTAAAGTTAAAACAGAGAGAGATCCTGTGGGAATCAGTTGATCAGCCTATCCTGGGAAGCAAAGGGGAGAACTAATGTTACCAGATCCTAGAAGCTTAGAGAAGGGAGAGGAGGCTACTGTGTGTGATCTAGTACCCATAGCCCTGAGGAGGGGTTGCTAATCAGCTGGTGCTGGTATACCTGAGTGGGCATGATGATGTTGGTTCTGCTTGTGGGGCAAAAAAGTTGGAAACTGGAGTGGTTGGTCTGCCATTGCCGGCCACTAAAACCAGAAGATTCAAGTCACGTATTTCTCCAATGTACCCTTGTATCCCATATGTCAGAACATAACAGGAAACCAGATGGGTGTAAGGAGCTTGCCTTGAGGCTGTGGGTGTAACTGTGTGCAAGGAGGTACAGCAGCAGGGTGATTGGCTTAATTAATTGACCAAAATGAGGGTGACCTCATTTCCTATAAATGATATCTGTAAGAACAACTTCATAAACAGCTGCCATGTTTTATCCCCCAAATAATCTAGTCAATCAGAATGAAGACAGATCAGTTTACATTCCAAGTTCCAAAAGCCAGACATCCCATCACTTTTGTGTCTTTTGCTGAACTGGGGGCCTTTGAAATGGTTTAGGTCATTGGTTCCTTGGGCTTCCCTTGTTAGTGGATATGCTTTTTAAAAAGTATTAAAAGTTCTTCCAGCTTTAGTGAGATATAATTGACATACAGCACTGTGTGTGTTTAAGGTATACAACATGATGATTTGATATATGTACGTATTGTGAGATGATTAAGAGAATAAACTTTTAATATAGTTCAATGTATTCAGAGATATAGGAAGTGGATTTGTTTTTACCTCATGGATTCTGTGAGTTTCCTCTTTGTCTGCTGGGAACCTCAGAGTGTCTTTCATTATAATGTGCACTTTTAACCTGGATCCTCCACTTTAGGCCTTCAATCCTGTCTGGTGTATCAGTCAGCATAAATTTTAGGTATGCTGCAGTAACAAATGACCCCTGAAATTCATTGACTTATGATGACAGAAGTCTAGTCTTGGTGCCATTAAGTAGCAATTTTGCTGTGACTTGTGGATTGAAGGAAAAGTCCACGAAGAACTGTAAACATTGATCTTGTCTGGGGTAATGGACAAGACTTCTCTTAAGAAATGATACTTGAGCTGTGATATGAAGGATAAAGTATTTGGGAAGAATGATATAGGCAGAGAGACCTGAGGTGAGAGAGAGCCTATTCTGGGAAAAATAGAAGGTCAAGTTTACTGGGGTGGAGATGAGAACATGGGAGCACACATTGGGAAACCGCTGAAAGCTGGATGGCAAGATTTCATTCTTTCTCATCACTGAGTAGTAGTCCATTGTATATATATACCACATGAAAAGATGCTCAACATCACTCCTCATCAGGGAAATGCAGATCAAAACCACAATGAGGTACCACCTCACACCTGTCAGATGGCTAAAATTAACAACTCAGGAAACAACAGATGTTGGCAACGATGCAGAGAAAGGGGAACACTTTTGCAGTGTTGGTGGGAATGCAAACTGGTGCAACCACTCTGGAAAACACTATGGAGGTTCCTCAAAGGATTAAAAATAGAATTACCCTATGACCCAGCAATTGCACTACTAGGTATTTATCCAAAGGATAAAAAATGCTGATTTGAGGGGGCACATGCACCTCAATGTTTATAACAGTAATGAAAAATAGCCAAATTATGGAAAGAGCCCAAATGTTTATCAAATGATGAATGGATAAAGAAGATATGGTGTGTATATGTTTATATACATATACTTAAAATGGAATACTACTTGGCGATGAAAAAGAATGAGATCTTGCCATTTGCAACAACATGGATGGAACTAGAGTGTATTATGCTAAGCAAAATAAGTCAGTCAGAGAAAGACAAGTACCATATGATTTCACTCCTATGTGGAATTTGAGAAACACAATGGATGGACATGGAAGGGAAGGGAAAATAAGAGAAGAATAGAGAGGGAGGCAAACTACAAGAGACTCTTAAATACAGAGAATAAACAGGGTTGCTGGAGGAGAGGTGGGTGGGGGTAAAGGGTTAAATGGGTGCATTAAGGAGAGCACTTTTTTGGGGATGAGTACTGGGTGTTATATGTAAGTGATGAATCACTAAGTTCTATTTCTGAAGCCAAGACATCATTGTGTTAACTAACTTGAATTTAAATAAAAAATAAAACAAGTTTCATGGCAGGTCCGATTTTCATTTAATTTTATTTTTTTTAAATTTTTAACATGTTTTTATTTATTTTTGAAAGAGAGAGAGAGACGGAGCATGAGCGGGGGAGGAGCCGAGAGAGAGGGAGACACAGAATCCGAAGCAGGCTCCAGGCTCTGAGTTGTCAGCACAGAGCCCGATGTGGGGCTTGAACTCACGAACCGTGAGATCATGACCTGAGCTGAAGTCAGACGCTTAACCAACTGAGCCACCCAGACGCCCCCCCGATTTTCATTTTAAGATGACCATCCCTGCTGCTGTTGGGAGAATGGCTTAGAGAACAGATGGTGGACAGAGGTGGGTTTTTATGTGAAGCTAACACAGCATAAGCCACAGGTACCTCACTTTCATGGGCCTCCTGCAGGGCCTTGGGAGAGACCTGATAACTCACATGGCTGTATTAATTCTGCGTTGGTATTTTTGTAGTTTTCTTAGGGAGAAACTCCTCCTGGACCAATTGTACAGGTCCTGCAAAACTTGGATCTGCCCTTGATACTCAGCAATAAACTTCCAGGATACACTTTCAAATCCTTACTAAGTACTTGGGGGAGATCTTTAATCAGGGGTCTTGAAGAATTAAGCCATTGATTTCAGTGCTGTCGCCTATTGTATCAGGTATGGTTCTTGGTGATGAGTAACTCTGGCTGACTTCAGTAAAATGGGAATTTGTTGGAAAGACATTAGGATGGGGGTTGGCACACTTCTGAAAAGGGCTAGGGAGTCGATATTTTCAGCTTTTCAGGCCATATGTTATGTGTTATAATTACCGAAGCCCGCCATTGCAGGGTAAAAGAAACCACTGACAATGTGTAAATGAACGAGCATCACTGTGTGCCGATAAAACTTTATTCATAAAAACTGGGTGGCTCGTTGGTTGAGTGTCTGCCTTCAGCTCAGGTCATACTCTCACGGTGTGTGAGTTCAAGGCATGCATGGGGCTCGCTGCTGTTGGCACAGAGCCCACTTCGGATTCTCTGTCCCGGTCTCTCTCTGCCCCTCCCTGGCTCACACTCTCTCTCTCCCAAAATTAAATCAACCTGTAAAAAAATTTGGATTTGCCAAGTGGGGCACAGTTGGTCGATCCTTGTATTTATTTGGAGACTCTGGAATCATTGGGTGTTTGGACCACATGGGTGGGTGAACAGGACTCAGTAAATGCATTATCCCAGATCTCCTTGGCTCTGTGTATACTCAACCCTGCCTTAGCCACTTGCTCTGCCATTCCCATGGACAAAGCCCTCACAGCTGCCATGACTATTACTGCACTATTATAGAATGAGGGGCCCTGAGTTTCCGATTTAAGAACTTGGTGACTCTACCTGTTGGGATGAGCACTGGGTGTTGTATGGAAACCAAGAATGGATAAAGAAATTGTGGGTTATATACACAATGGAATACTACGTGGCAATGAGAAAAAATGAAATATGGCCTTTTGTAGCAACGTGGATGGAACTGGAGAGTGTGATGCTAAGTGAAATAAGCCATACAGAGAAAGACAGATACCATATGGTTTCACTCTTATGTGGATCCTGAGAAACATAACAGGAACCCATGGGGGAGGGGAAGGAAAAAAAAAGAGGTTAGAGTGGGAGAGAGCCAAAGCATAAGAGACTGTTAAAAACTGAGAACAAGCTGAGGGTTGATGGGGCGTGGGAGGGAGGAGAGGGTGGGTGATGGGTATTGAGGAGGGCACCTTTTGGGATGAGCACTGGGTGTTGTATGGAAACCAATTTGACAATAAATTTCATATATATATAAAAAAAAGAAACCAAGTTAACAATAGATTTCATATATTAAAAAAAAAAGAACTTGGTGACTCTAGGGGTGCCTGAGTGGCTGAGTCAGTTAAGTGTCAGACTCTTGATCTCAGCTTAGGTCTTGACCTCAGGGTTATGAGTTTAAGCCCCACGTTGGGCTCCATGATGGATGTGGAGCTTACTTAAAAAAAAAAGAAAGAAAGAACTTGGTGACTCTAGATAAGTCCCTCACTAATGAATTGCTTATGTTTCCTGGAGTTCTAAGAGGAGAAATACTTTGAAGCTACACTTGACTTCAGTAGGAAAGGTGTGTTTGATTAGTCATGCCTGCCATGGGCTCCTGGATAAGAGACAGGTAGTACACTTACTAAATATCTGTGATCCTGTAATTAGCTGATCTCCAGGGTCCCTTATGGTTCTGAAAAGCTACAGTCCTGTGTCTGGATACTTCCTTGGGAACATTCTGGAGATGACATCGTGGTGACAGTCATGTAAAATATATCCACTTGGAATGGAAATGTGACTTCACAAATTCCCAACGCGTCTACTTTTATGAAAGAGATAGATGAAACTCCTGATTCTCTGTTCATGATGGACATGCCTGGGAGGCACTGGGCCGTTGGGAAAAAGAAACCAAATCCATAATGCCTTTCACATCGGCCTCACATTTCAAGTACAGAGCAGATTCCAGACATACTTTTATAGTTTGACATCTGTTTATTGAACCTCCATTATGTTGATCTAAGACTTCTTCCCGCCCTCAGTCTTGTAATCATCAGTGTCTCATCCTGGGTGAGAGTGGAGAATAAACTAGAAAGAATGTTGGGAATGGTTCTTTGGAATATGTATGGGTGGGAGGTAGTGGAAAGGGAGTGAAGGGAGAGAAAGGGCACCCGGTTAGTGAAATGGTGATAGCAAAGCCTCAGAAGCAGGAATGAGTAAAGGGACATTTGTGTTGGAGGAGTGAATTCACACTGGGGGAGGTGAGAGAGGAGTTTAGCTGATTGCGGGTACAAAGGGGAATTGTAAGCGTGTGAGAAATCAGGATGTGGGGTTTGGCCTTGATATCTAAATGATGGGGCACCATTGTGTGTTCTTGAGCATTCCAGGCAGGTGAATTGTAGATGGAGGGCAGAGATAGGGTGAGATGGGCAGGCAGAGAGGCAAAGAAGGAAGCTGGCAAAAAGATGCAGACACAGAGGATGGACTTGAGCCTCAAGAGTGACTTGTAAGGGAAGAGAATACAGATGTGAGAACGGTTTCAAAGTCAGGCTGTGCTGGACACGGTGCCTGGTGGCATATGAAGGGTGCAAGAAGAGGGGAGTGTGAGGTAACTGCAGAATTCTGAACCTGGGGTCTGGGGTGAGGGTTCCAGGGAACACTTGGAGGAGGAACTAGAAGAAAAGACTCATCTCTAACCATGAATTTCCAATAATGGCAGATGTGCCCACAGGTTATTTCAGTAGGGAAGGTTAAGGCTGGAGATGGGGAGACATGAATCATACACTTGGCAGGCAGAGATCTGGTTCAAATTCCAGCCCAGTGCTGGAATCCCATGCAGGTAGCCTTGACCGTTGGGTATTGAGGGCTTGTAGGTCTTCCAAGGAGCTCCTATCTCCAAGTAGAGAAAGCTTTTCTTAGAAAGTTCCTCTAATTAGAAAATGTTTTGGGGCACCTGGGTGGCTCAGTCGGTTGAACATCTGACTTTGGCTCAGGTCATGATCTCATGGTTTGTGAGTTTGAGCCCTGTATCAGGCTCTGTGCTGCAGGTCAGAGCCTGGAGACTGCTTCAAATTCTGTGTCTTCCTCTCTCTCTGCCCCTCCCCTGTCCCCCCCCTCTCAAAATTAAATAAACATTAAAAAATTAAGAAAAGTGTTTTGATAGTTCAAGACTTAGCAGGCAGTGGCAAGGGGGCTGGGCTTGAAGCCAGACCTTGACCCTCCTACTGACTACCTGTGTGGCATTTGACAAGCCTTTTAACCTCTCTGGGTCTCTATCTTACTGTCTGAAAAGTAAGAGGGTGACTTTAGAGGATTTGACATAGCTCCAACATTCTCTGATTCAGACTGGTTAAAAGTGAAGCCTTGAGAATGAATACATGGATGGATTTTCTTGGAGAGAAGGCTGAGTCCAGGGCCTTTGGAGGCATTAGTTAGTAGGGAGAGACTCAGAAAAAGATGAAACTTTTTCCATTAGCCAAAGAGAGCCCATAAGCTAAAAGGAGAATCATGTCAAGGCACCATTTTGCTAAGGAAGAGGAGTCTTGGAAAGAGAATGATTCTTGCCTTACTGAATTTCCAGGGGTAGGGAGGGAATCTCTGGGAGATGGAAATGGATATAGTTCTTAAGAGGAGGTTATCATTCCAAGTGAGATTCAGGAGCCAGTGGAAGTTTGATTGGGATGGGAGGGGGCGAGTGGACATTGGTTTATCAGTAGAGTATCTTGAGCTTTATCCAGTAACATTTGTTTAGGTGTAATCAGTAGGAGAAAGAAAGGGTTTCAGTTGAAGATAGGAGCAGAAACTAGGAGAAGTGAATGTACTCTTAGGTTGCATTAATAGAGATAGAGATTCCAGCCTGAAGAAGGTGATATTATTGCTGTGCCCTTGTACTGTGTTTTAGCTGGCTTGCTTTAAGAAGGACAGGGACAGATGGAAGGAGAATCTGTTTGAGGGGTGTGATGAAAGAGGGAGCTGGGTGCCACTTGGCCTTGAGAAGAAAAGATTTTAGGGATGGGGTAAGAGCTGCCTCTAAATATCTGTGGGGCAGAGAGAGCACTTGAAAGACAGCCCCTCCTTGCCCCTTGTATTTCTATTGCAGATAGAGCCGTTTCCGAAGGGTGCTTTGGATCTCGGGATTCACTTTCCTTGCTTTTCCTTCCTGAATCAGCTCTGCTTCTGCCATCCGCCGGGTCACCTGAAGCAAGAGACGTGGTCAGCTTGGGGCTGGGTCCCTGGGGGAATTGATGTAGTGGGCTTATGAGGAGAAGGTTAGAGAACAAGGTAGGTGGGTTTTCACGTCCTAAAATGGAAGACCTTTATTGTCTCACCCTATACCATAATCTCTAGGGAATCATTGGTTGGACATTCTTGTTATGTTTTTTTTTTCCTAATCCACCATGAAAACACATTAGAAGAAAAAAAAGTTTTCTCAACCAACGGTTCAACTTATGGGTTAATTTACCTGTATTTCATCTAAATTATGTCACATACCATGGGCTTTGGAATTTCCTGCATTAAGGAGACTTGTTGCTAGGATATTGGTATCCTATTTTCTGTGTTGGGGCATAGGTTGGATTTGGGGCTAGGGGTAGGAGAGGGCGAAAGCACAGTAAGGTTTGGAAGAGGCTCAGCCTCCCTGCTCAGGCTGGGTGAGGGTTCCAGGTACCTTGTCCCAACTCACCTCTGTCAGAAGCTCCAGGATGGGTCCTTTCCTCTCTGTGAACACGTCAACCAGAGTCTGGATGAAGCAGGAGCCCTCTTCGTCATGTCTGTATGCGATGTACCCTAAGGATTCCAGAGAAGAGGGCTCGGAGAGGTCCGATGGGAGATGGAGTGCGTGTGTGTGTGTGTGTGTGTGTGTGCGCGTGTGTGTGTGTGGTGCAAGAGGACCTGGGAAAGGGTGGGTCCTGGAGGAACATCTCAGGAGTGGTGGGTGAGGAATAGTGGGAGACCACCCTGTACCCGCTGGGGACTCATACCCTCCACGGTGGAGTAGATGTGGAGGGTGTCCGTGTACGTTGGGATGGTTTGGGGACTGTCCTTGGCGACCATCACGATATCGTCTCCACTTACTGTTTCACCGGGGTCCCTGTGTTCTGAAACACCAAGAAGAGGAAGAGGCAAAGTCAGACACAGAGGGGGAAAGGAGATCATAAGACGGACTGGCAACCCAAGGCTTAGCTGGGGCTGTGGATCTGGGGTTGGGCTGGATTCTGTGTTCTTGGCTTTGTCCCCACCTCCTCGACAGGCCTGCACGATGTACACCTTCGGCTTGGCTCTCAGGGCCCGGCAATTCTTGTTGTTCAGAACCTCGAAAAGGTTTTCCAGCTCAACCATCTTCTCATCCTCTCCTTTGAGGCGACCTTCCAGCCCATGTGCCATGAGCACCACAAATGCACAGCTGATGAAGTCATCCCGGGCGTCCATGGCCTGCTGAAAATTTTCCAGCTCTTCCTGGAATTGCTGGAACAAGAGGAATGGCCAGACTCAGGTGTGGCCCCAGAACCCACCTTCTGGCCCAGCCCCCCTCGCTCACTGGCCTGGGGCACAATACCTGGGCCGTGGGGTTTCTCTTCATGGTGCTCTCAAATCCCAGCTGCTGGAACATGCGTTCCAGGGCATCCAGGTCTGCCTCCGAACCTTTCCGGGCTTTGGTGACGCACAGTGTCAGGGCTAAGCGGGCGCCTGACATGTCGTATACCTCCTGGGCCAAGAGTTGACAAAGATCATCAAAAGGGTAGGGAGGTCAACGAGAAGCAGAAGATGTGGTCCAAAGAGGCCTGGGGTTTGGGTTGCTGGGTAAAATACAGGATGCCCAGCAACACTCAAATTTCAGATAAAAAAATGTTTGTGGGGCGCCTGAGTGGCTCAGTTGTTTAGGTGGCCGACTTTGGCTCGGGTCATGGTCTCATGGTTCATGAGTTCGGGCCTTGTGTTGAGCTCTGTGCTGACAGCTTGGAGCCTGGATGCTGCTTCAGATCCTCTCCCTCTCTCTGCCCCTCCCCCACTCTTGTTATGTCTCTGTCTCAAAAATAAATAAACATTAAAAAATCAAGTTTTTAAAAAAATATAAGTATGTCCCAAATAGTGCATAGGATATACTTACATAGTATAAGATTATTTGTTGTCAGAGTGAAGTTCAAATTTGAGTGGGTATCCTTTATTTTTATTTGCCAAGTCTAGCACCTTAACCTGGGATCTGGTTCTGTTTTAACTCTCTGTGGACTTGGTCAAGTCATTGCTCCTATCTGAGCCTCAATTTCCAAACACAGACAATGAGTGTGCTCATAGGAGATTGTGAAGGTCCCTTCCAGCTGTCACATTGGTGGTTTCGTCTCTCTCTCCGTCCTTCCTAAGAGTGTTCTGAGCATCACTCTCTCATTTGAAGAGGTCTCAAAATTTCTGAAGGTAATACTGAGATCCTACCTTGTCCTGTCTGAAGAAGAAGGATATTGGGGTTAAAATTTCTTTTCTTATCTTCACTATCAACCATAGTGTTAAGAATCTGATGGCTGAGAGAGGTAAAGCAAGGTCCCTCCACCCCAAGTTGGTTTCCATCTCTGTGTTTCTCCCCCCCTTCATCTGAATGATCACAAAGCATCTTCCAGCTCTGAATCCATATCATGATTTTTCACCCTCTCCGATATCTCTGAAGCATTAAGCTCCTTACCTTCCCTCTCTCCAGATGCTCCCACCCCTCTCCCCAAAGCTGCACCCAACCAACCTCCTCCAAAGGCTGAGGGTTGCTCATGTTTCCTCTGATCCTGAGTCCGGCTCTCTGCACTCTTGGCTGATCCTGGGGGATTAAGAGAAGATAGTGTGAAGGTCTCCAAGGGAAGCCAGAGGGACTCAGGGAACAGACTAGTTTGTCTATCTGGATTTTTGTGACTGAACAGAAACCCGGTGGGGGGGGGGGACTTGGTTCATGGCCAGAGCCGGGCAAGAGACGAGAGTAGTGAAGTGTGTCTTCTCTAGTGTGATGACACTCCAGCTAAGCCCACACTGAGATGCCATCCATCCCCCTGGAATTTTCCCTATCCCTCCCTCAAGACCCTCACCAGCTTGGACTTCCCTCTGAAGGCCCTGGACTGATGAGGGGGAAAGTGGCCCCATGTACTCCCCTATGCTGCCCAGGAACTGATAGGCTGGGGATACATCAACAAGGAGACGCTTTGGGATTGGGTTTAAAATGACAATGTCATCAAAGTGGGGGAAGACTGCTTTAAAACTGTCCCAGTGTGTTTCTAATCCAAACAGATCAATCCACCTTCCTCCCTCTGCCTTGAGCCTGAACATCTGTCTGAGTTCTTTGATCTCATGTCTGAGTTCTGTTTTACTTTCTGGCTGAAGAGAATCTGACTCTTGCCATATTCTTGGTGTTTTCTCACCTCCTTGCCTTTTCTTACACTTCCTCTTCAGCTTGGAATGTGTCTTTACTAGTCAAGACCCTTCTCTGCCAATTTGGATGAATCACATCTGCTATGACTTCCCCCCGCCATGCACTCATCCATCCATCCATCCATCCATCCACTAACCCACCCACATATCTATCTATCCAGTAAATTGTTTCTGGGTGCCTATTATATGCCAGTCACTGGGAATAAACTGTATAATATGGACATGCTCCCTACCCTCATGTAGCTCTGGTCTATGACAGAGATGAATATTAAACCCCTCTTGCTCTCAGGGCTCTTGGCTGGCTCAATTGGTGGAGCATGCAACTCTTGATCTTGGAGATGTGAGTTCGAGCTGCATGTTTGGTATGGAGATTACTTAAAATAAAATCTTAGAAAAAATCTCTCTTGTTCTCTCTTACACACACCTGCACACACATGCACGTGAGTGCACACACACACACACACACACACACACACACACACTGGAGCCAGTGCTGTGAGGGAAGAGGAACCAAATACTGTGAGAGAAAAAGTGAAAAAAGCATGGACTCTGGAGCCAGATAAACCAGAATTAATCTTGCCCCTGTCCCTTCCCAGTTGTGTGACCCCGAGCGTCTTATTCTCCTCTCTGAGACTTGGTTTTCCCATCTGAGAAGGACCTTGGAAAAGCACTAGATGCCTTACAGCAATGGCCCAACAAGGAAGGTTTTACCATCCCTGTTAACCCAGTGGAAGCTGCCTCTCCCTTCTCCAGACTCCTGTAGCACTGCATGTTTATACTTGTGTGACAGCAGTGCTTTTGATTCTTCTTCTGGTGGCTGAACAGGCAGCTCAGTTTGTAGCGTCGAAAACCGAATTTCCTTATCTCTGTCTCCATCAGGGTAGGCAGTGCGGGAATGGGCACAGAGGTGGTGCCCAAGGAAATTTGTTGAGTAAACAAATAATAAACAAACAAACAATGAAAGGATGATGGATGGATGGATGGATGGATGGATGCAAGTTTCTTCAGTTCTGCCAAAACTGCCAGAGCATCCATTCATGCAGGGAGAGGGAGAGAATAAAAGAAAGAGAGAGAAGAGAGAAGAGGAGATAAGAGGAGAGGAGAGGGTAGAGAGAACCAATATCTGCTAAATTACTTACTGACTCTAGAAATGGCTGCTTCTTAAAGCCGGGCCAAGTCTTGGTGCTCTGCTAACTGCCAACAGGGCTAAGTACCGAGGAGGGGTCAGGTCCACGTGCTGACCTTGGAGAAGGAGCTGACAGTGTTTCTCCTGTGAGGCCTGTGTATAAATTGGGCAGCACAGCCATCTGGCCCTTTATTGCAAGTGAGTTTTCTGTCACTCAAGAAACCTCATGGTGGGAGGGACACACCCTTGGCACAGCCTTGGTGACGAGATGGAACCTAACGCCCTGGCATGAGTCATGACGAAGCTTAACCAACACCCCCCTCGCTAAGGAGGCTGAGGCAGTGAATTAAAATAAGCCAGGGCTTTTACACCAGCCCACCCACAAAGCAACTCCTGGGTCCAGCTCATCAGGCTCCCATCAATCCATCACGTCCATCATTATGCTCCCTTCCATCCCGTCCACATTCAACTGGGCAGATAATACCAATTTCACTTGTTTCTTGTTTCATCAAGTGTTAACTGTCCCAAGAGATCAGTACTGTTTCTCCCAACAGAAATTGACTCACAGAAGTGAAATGACTGCCCCAGGTCACCCAACCAGAAATTGACACAGTTGGCCTTCAAACCCACGAGGGTCCAGCCCCAGAGGGTCTGGTTCATCTGCATCAGCAGACCCAGCTGCTGTCTTCTCTTCCTCACAACCTTGCTCCTTGATTCTTTTTCAGTCTTTATTTCACTTCATTTTATTTTATGTTATGCTAGCAGAGTTAAAGAGATGTAATTCACGTACTAAGCAATCCATCCATTGAAAGTGTATAATCCAATTTTTTAAAACTATATTCAGTGTTGTGCAACCATCACCACAGCCAATTTGAGAACATTTTCATCACCTTAGAAAGAACCTGTGCCCTTTAGTTATTGCCCCCAGTCTTCCCTCCACTCATACCTCTCAACCCTAGGCAACCACTGATCTATTTTCTGACTCTATAGATCTCCTTGTTCTAGACATTCTGCATGAGTGGAATTTGTGGTTTTTTGTGCATTTGGTTTCTTTCATTTAGCATGATGTCTTCAACATTCATTCGTGTTGTAGCCTGTATCAGTATTTCATTCCTTTCTATGGCTGAATAATATTCCATTCTATGGCTATACTCCATTGTGTTTATCTATCCATCCATAATGGATATTTGGGTTGTTTCCACCTTTTGGCTGTTATAAATGATGTTGCTATTTGCAGCAACATGGATGGAGCTGGAGGGTATTATGCTAAGTGAAATAAGTCAGTCAGAGAAAGACAGATACCATATGTTTTCACTCATAGATGGATCTTGAGAAACTTAACAGAAGACCATGGGGGAGGGGAAGGGGGAAAAAAAGTCACAGAGAGGGAGGGAGGCAAATCATAAGAGACTCTTGGATACTGAGAACAAACTGAGGGTTGATGGGGGGTGGGGGAGAGGGGAAAGTGGGTGATGGGCATTGAGGAGGGCACTTGTTGGGATGAGCTCTGGGTGTTGTATGGAAGCAGTTTGTCAATAAATTATATTAAAAAAATAAAAAAGTAATGTTGCTATAAACACTAGTATGTACACACATCTTTGTGTGGATGTATGTTTTTATTTCTCTTGGGCTTATATCTAGAAGTAGAATATTCAAACCACACTGACACATACTCCACAAGACCAGAACATTCTTATAAAATGCTGCAACCACTGTGGGAAACAGTATGGTTGTTCCTCAAAAAAGTAAACATAGAATTATCACTTGATCCAGCAATTCCACTACTGGGTATGCACACAAAATAACTGAAACCAGTGTTTCAAAAAGATATGTGTAGACCAGTGTCAGAGCAGCACTATTTGAAATAGCCAAAAGATGAAACATCTCAACTGTCCAGAAATGGATGAATGGATAAGACAAAATATGTGTATCCGTGTGATGTAATATTGCTCAGCCTTAAGAAGGAAGGACATTCTGACACCGGCTACAACATAGGTGAAACTCAAGGGCATTATCCGAAGAGAAATAAACCAGACAAAAAAGAACAAATACTGTATGATTCCATTTATATGAAGTCCCAAGGGTAGCCAAATTCACAGAGAGAGAAAGTCGAATGGTGGGCACCGGGGGATGGGGGGGTTAATGTTTAATGAGGACAGAGTTTTAGTTCTGCAAGACGGAAAGTTTCTGGAGATGGATGGTTGTGTGAATGTACGTAATGCCATTGAACTGTATACTTAAAATGGTTAAAATGGTAAATTTTATGTTATGTGTATCTTACCACAATAGCAAAGTTAAAAAAAAAAAGAAACGGAAACCTTCTCATCCCCCCAATTATTCCTTTTGTTTCAAGATAACCCAGGCACCAAACTGGGCAATTTTTCTCCAGGTCCCCATTTCTGCATTGACTCACATATTTATAGCTGTTTGTGATATATATCTGTTGGCTCATTCCACCAAATCGTTCTGTTACTTGCTTTGTTCACTGGCTCATCACACAATTTACGTCTGGGTCATCTTTCCATGTCGCTCTGTGTGGAACAAACTCATCTTTGGTTTTCTTAAAAACATTTTTTTTTAGTTGAAGAATAACCTACGTGCAGAAAAGAGCATAAATCATGAATGTGCAATGAATTTTCACACATTGAACATACCAAGTCCATGCAACCAGGACTTGATCAAGGAAAGAACGTGAACAGCCTCCTACCCCTGGATTCCCTCTCCTGCTTCCTTTCTTGTCACTACCCTGCCCTTGACTTCCCCAAACACTCTCTTGATATAGAACAGTACAGGTGAACTTTTCCTGCTTTTGATACTTTAAAAAAAAGTTTTGTTTGTTTATTTATTTATTTTAATGTTTATTTATTTTTTGAGGGCGAGAGAGAAAGTGTGAGCAGGGGAGGGGCGGAGAGAGAGGGAGATAGAATCTGAAGCAGGCTCCAGGCTCTGAGCTGTCTGCAGAGAGCCTGACACGGGGCTCAAGCCCATGAAGCATGAGATCATGACCTGAGCCGAAGTTGGACGCTTAACTGACTGAGCCACTCAGATGCCCCTTATTTATTTATTTTGAGAGAGAGGGAGATGGGGGGAGGGGTAGGGAGAGAGAGAGAACCCCAAGCAGACTCTGCACTGTCAGCACGGAGCCCAACTGTGAAGGGCTCGATCCTACGAACCATGAGATCAAGACCTGAGTTAAAATCAAGAGCCGAATGCTTAACAGACTGAGCCACCCAGGCTCCCCTGCTTTTGTACTTTATATAAAGGGAATCACACATCAGTGTCCTCTCTTTTGTGTCTGGTTTCATTCACTCCAACATTATGTTTGTGAGGTTCAATCTTCCTTTGCATATGTCTGTAGGTCCTCAATCTTATTGCTTTATAATAGTATTTTTCAATCTTTTTTTCCCATTATTTTCTCCTCACAAGAAGCCATTTTAGATACTTTACTTAATTGCCCCTCCATGAAGTTTAATACTTCCGACATACCGTATATCTATATCTATCTACGGATCTGTCATATACCTACCTATCTCTGTTTATATCTCTATATAGTATGTATATCTGTATATATATGTTTTACCTCTCCAGAGTCAATTTTTCCCCTGTGGAGGTCAAATATTGCTCCTATCGAGGATGCACGCTTTATAATATTCCCCTTTGTGAATATATCACAGTTTATTTATCCAATTTGTTAGTAACGGACATTTGGATAGTTCCTAGTTTTTTTCTGGGAGATTACGAGCCATGGAGCTATAGACATCTAGTACTGTATATGCCTTTAGAAAATGTTTATTCATTTTTGAGATGGGGGAGGAGAAGGGGCAAAGAGAAGGGGACAGAGTATCTGAAGCCGGCTCTGCCCTGACAGCAGAGAGCCCGATGCAGGGCTTGACACAGGGCTTGAACTTACGAACTGTGAGCTGAAGTACACCTGAACTGAAGTTGGATGTTTGACTGAGCAACCTAGGTGCCCCTAATATAAGCCTTTTAATGAACACATGTACACATTTCTATTGGGTACACACTTATCCGTGAAAGTGCTGGGTATCAGACAATGTATATGTATATAGCTTCAGTAGCCATTGCCAAACCATTTCCAATGGGTTGTACCACTGTTAGCCTACCACCAACAGTCCCTAACGGCTCGAAATCCAAGCCAACACTTGGTATTTTCCATTTCTTTTTTGTCTTAGTCATTCCAGTATATGTCTTGTATCACTGGTTTTATAAATTGCACAATATCCCATAGAATAGATGGGTAGTAATTTTTAAGTCATTCCCCTGCTGATTGGACATTCAAGTATTTCCACTTTTTTTGCCAAGGCAAATAACCTTACTATTTTCCATGAACCACCTGTACATCCCTCTTCAGGCACAAGATTGAGGCTTTTCTGGAGAAGAAGTTCCTAGAAACGGAATTATTGGTTTAAAGGCATAAGGCATCGAAAATCTTGCTAAATTTTGGCTGCTATCTTGATTTCTCAAAAGTCTTTAGCATTTCATTTTCCATCTCAAATAATATACGAAAGAGAGTGCCTGAATCCCTGCATCATCAGCAATATAGGATATTTCCACTAAGCTTCAGCTTTCTCTTGTAAGAAATGAAGACCTACCTTCTAGAGTTGCTGTGAGATTCAGAGAGATAGCCTGCATATAAAAAACCCAGCAATGTTCCTTCTTGGCACTATGTTGGATGCTATGTTTTCTTCTTTTCTATCACCCCTCCTTCATCTTCCTACGTCTCCTCCTTCTTCATTTAATTTATTCAACAAATATTTACTGGGTATTGTGTCTGATGCTGGGTCAACATTGGCAAGGGAAACTCATATAGTCTTTGTCTTTGTGAAGATTGTAATCTCATCTTCATTGTCACCAATAGCATCCACAGATCTTGCAAAGTACCTTATCCCTGACACTGTAATAAATATTCATTACAGAATATGTCCCAATTGTGACCTTTCTGTGCAGAGATAAGGCTTGGGGACCGTGTATGTAAAGCATGTAGGGAAGCAACCCTTCCCATGTTTCTTCACAATGACCCAGGTAAGGTTTGGCCATTCCGAAAGGGGACAGGACAATACACCTGGGAGTACGTGGAATCATCTGAAGAGGTTACCTGACCATCACCTTGTTCTGTGATGGGGTCAAAAGCACATACTGTTCACTGGAAGAGAAATAAAAGCCAGCTAGAGACAGACCTAATCAAACAGGACTCAACATCCAATCCTCATCCCAGACCAAACATTGTGGCTGAACTATACTTTTGTCACCTTTTTTCCTTCTTGAAATCTCATTCTCTCACAGAGTCTGGCCAGCTAAGAAGACTGGGTATTAAGGGAAAGAATGGAGAATGTGGATATTGGCAATGGTGTGCTGAAAAATGTTTAACCGGCTTGCTCTAAACAAACAAGCAAGCCAGCCAACCAACCAACAACCCAAAGCAAAAAAAAAAAAAAAAAAAAAAAAAAAGTCTTGATTTACAGTGTTTGCCACAAATTTCCATGGTGTAAATATTCCCATGGTGGATGATCTCAAGTTACCGACATGGCATCACAGAATGTGGAGCTGGGAAGAGCTTGTTGCAGCACATCACTGAGTGTTGCAGAGAGATTCCTTAGGAGGATCCAGCTCCACGTGGCTGGGATAGAAAAGGATATTTCCTGAAGTGCTCCGTGGTAGCAGATGGAGCCAGTACCTGGGGGTAGGGCCATGTTTGAATATGTCAGTCAGAGCCATAGTAGGTACACAAGAAGGAAGAGTGAGATGGATGAATGCTTTGGGATGTCCAATTGTCTCCTGAAATGAAGAGTGGCAGAGACAGTCCCTTCTCCGTTCCTCCTCACTACACCAATGACAAGACCTCAGACGGTTCTCGCGTCTCTGGTGAGACATATATTTACACAGTGTCAGTATGCAAAAGAAGGATGTGTCACTCTGGGCTTTAGCAACCGTGAGTTAATGAATCAACTGGTTAAATTAATTGTATTAATCAGAGTTACCCACCAATTAGTTATCCAGAGAAAGACAATCTGGTGTAGAGACTCCATGAAGAGAAACCTGCCTGGGGGGCTCCTGGGGGGCTCAGTTGGTTAAACGTCTGACTCTTGATTTCGGCTCAGGTCATGATCTGGCAGTTTGTGAGTTCAAGCCCCGCACTGGGTTCCATGCTGACAGCACAGAGCCGGCTTGGGATTCTGCCTCCCTCTCTCTCTGCCCCTCCCATGCTCTCTCTCTTTCTCAAAATAAATAAAGAAAATAAAGTTGCAGTTTGGCTTTCCAGAGGGGCTGGCATTTCATCCAAGACCTGAGGAATGAGTAATGCTTTCTAAGGTAGGCAGATGGGACCCAGTATAGACAACAGCAGAGGTGGAGGAGAGGACTTGGTGTTTTCAAGGTACCGTGTGCTCCCATGTGGTTGGAGAATCAAATGTAAGGGCCAGTGGTGGTGAGAATGGTGAGTCCAGGAAGGGATGGGATAATGAATGGGCTTGAATTCACTCTAGGGAGTCTGGGTTTTGTTGGATTGTGGGGAGACCAACTCATAGGTCTCATAGGCCATGAGTAGCCATTGAGGGATTCTGAGCTGGGGAGTGATAACCACTACTTTTTGTTGTTAAAAGGTCAATTGATCGTCAGGTAAAATGAAACTTCTGTAGGAAGCCATCTCTGAACCCTCCCTGGACCAGGTCAGATCCTAACTTCAAGGGCTCCCTCCACTTCTCCGGGGCATTCATATTGTTCTTATAATGCCGATGTGATGTCTGCCTTTCCCAGAGGAAAGGCTGAAAAAGTGTGAGCCACACATACAGTTTTCACTCAGCAATCGGTATGGCCCAGGGAAACATTCAATAAAGGTCTGTGAATTGGGAACAAATGCCTGGCATTGTCAGAATCGACACTCATCATGTTCCCTAACCCTGCAGGTATAAGCTGGAGTAATACCACCTCCCTCATTAAGACTATAGTATGAAAACATCTAATACAAGACTTGGGGCAGGGGCCCAAGAAGGGGAGTTCAAGAAATCTTTGTGGAGTGTGAATGAAGATGGTAAGGAGGTGGGGTGCCTGTGTGGCTCAGTTGGTTAAGCATCTGAGTCTTGGCTTCATCTCAGGTCATGATCTCATGGTTCGTGAGTCCAAGCCCTGCATTGGGCTCTGCACTGACAGCATGGAGCCTGCTTGGGATTCTCTCTCTCCCTCTCTCCCTGACCCTCCCCTACTTGCTCTCTCTCTCTGTCTCTCTCCAAAAAAAAAAAAAAAGATAAGGAGGAAACTATGACTCATCATAGGCTGGGGTAACTGTTAATTAATCAATTAATTAAGTTGATGAATTATATTTAGTATTACAATGTTAATAGTGGTCTAAATTTATTATTTGGTGACATTCTGTTGTTTTATTTTATGATGGTGAGCTGTCTGCTTGGAGCTCTCATGGGGGATCCAGACAGTCTGTAGACAGTTTAGGATGGCCAGTGGTGAAATGGGGGTACAGCAGGCTGTGGGAACCCCAAGGAGACCCCTGCCCTGGCCCAGCACAAGAAGTGGGGCTGAGCTATCCCCATACTGCATTTCCATTCTGGTTTGGCTGCAGACAAAATCACAACCTTTCTGAGTCAGAATTGCCTCACCTATTAACACCTGCTTGGAGAACTGTTCTGAGGAAGAAATAAAACAGCTTCTGGAAAGTGACTAGGCACAGCATGACCATTCAGCAGGCACTGGTTCAGAACCGGTTTTTGGAGCTGTGGATACACAGTCCTCAGGGGCTTACATACCAAGGCAACCCTTCTTTTCCATGGCTATGCTGCAGTTACTTGGGAAGCTCTTAAAAATATAGATGTTTGCATCCTCCTCTAGAAGATTCTGATTTAAGTCATCAAGGGGGGTCTTGACATAGATTTTTTTTTTAAAAGAGACCCAGGTGAACTGAATGTGTTACAAGGTTGAAAACCAGCAGTTTTGTGGGAAGGGACAGATAATAACTGAGCATATTAATAAACAAGATAATGTGGATGGTGAGCCATGTTTAAAATGGAAATAGACCAGAGAGGGGGTGACAGAGGATGACCACAGATGGTGACAGAGTGGTTGGACTGGGTCTTGGAGGAGACAGCTTTTGAGCCAGTCCTGGGAAGTGGATGTGCTTGATTCACATGACTCTTGCCTCCTCCCCTTACACTACTGGTTTTCCAACATCGCTGCACATTGGAAGCACTGAATGAATGTTAAAAAATGCCAATGCCTGGCTCCCATCCCTAGAGATCTGATTTAATGGAGCTGAGGGCATATATATCATAAAATTTATCATAATAACAATTTTATTTTTATGTTTTTAAGTTTATCTATCTATTTATTTAGAGAGTGTGTGTGTGTGTGTGTGTGTGTGCACATGTGTGCACGTGAGGGGAGGAGCAGAGACAGAGAGAGAGAATCCCAAGCAAAGATGCCAAACCCATGAACTGTGAGATCATGACTTCAGTCAAAATCAAGCGTCAGATGCTGAACTGACTGAGCCACCCAGGTGCCCCTATTTTTATTTATTTATTTATTTTTAAAGATTGTATTTTTTAGAGTAGTCTCTACATCCAATGTGGGGCTTGAACTTACAACCCTCAGATCAAGAATCACATGTTCTGCTGACTGAGCCGACCAGGCACCCCTATTTTAATTTTTAAAATCCTTTTTTGGGGGTGCCTGGGTGGCTCCGTCGGTTAAGTGTCCAACTTCAGCTTGGGTCATCATCTCACGGTTTGTGGGTTCAAGCCCTGTATCGGTGTCTGTGCTGACAGTATGGAGCTTGCTTGGGATCCTATCTCTCTTTGTCCCTCCCCCTGCCTCAAAATAAATAAATAAATTTAAAAAAACACAAAAAAAATTTTAGTGGAATTATAGGTTATTAATTTCTCTAAAGTTTTTTTATTGTAACCATTTTAAAAGGTAAAATTCAGTAGCACCGAGTACATTTACAATGTGGTGCAACCATCACCTCTAATTCCAGAACAGTTTCATCACTTCAAGTCAAAACCCTGTAATCATTAAGCAGTTCATTCTCCCCTTCTGCCAGCTCTTGCAATCATTATTCTGAATTAATTCTGTCTCTATAAATTTGCCTGTTCTTTTTTTAAATGTTTATTTTTGAGAGAGAGAGAGAGAGAGAGAGAGCAGGGAGGAGGAGCAGAAAGAAAGGGAGACACAGAATCCAAAGCAGGCTCCAGGCTCTGAGCTGTCAGCACAGAGCCCGATGCGGGGCTCGAACCCACAGACCGTGAGATCATGACCTGAGCCGAAGTCGGAGGCTTAACTGATTGAGCTACCCAGACACCCCTGCCTATTCTTTTCTTAAAAGTTTATTTACTTTATTTACTTTGAGAAAGAGAGAGAGAGAGAGCGTATGAGCAGAGGAGGGGCAGAGAGTGAGGGAGACAGAATCCCAAGCAGGCTCCATACTGTCAGTGCAGAGCCCTACACGGGGCTCAGTATCACCAACCGTGAGATCATGACCTGAGCCTAAATCAAAAGTCAGATGCTTAACAGACTGGGCCACCCTAATGCCCCTGTCTCTATAAATTTGCCTGTTCTTGTTCACAGTGGCCAAAAGGTAAATGCTGAATGTCCACGAATGGATGAATGCATAAACAATATGTGATCTATCCATATAACAGGATATTATTCAGACATAAAAAAGAATGAAGCTCTGTATGGACAGATTTTGCAAGTATCACTCTCAGGTGAAAAGAACCAGACACAAAAAGACACACAATGCGTGGTGTCCCAGGATTTCTAAAGCCCTAGATGACCATGACGTGTAGTGAAGCTTGGAAACCACCACCTTGTACCATATTGAGTTTCAATCAATAAAATATTGAGGTCTAGGCATAGGTTGACGCTGCCACAGTCATAGCCAACAATGACATCCCAGACCTGAAAGGAGCTTCCTTCTCAGGTAGATGTGGGTGGGGCACCCAGTCGCTACACTGCTTCGTGTCCTGGACTGTTTCACAGAAAAGTGAGGGGAGACCCTTTGCTGAATGTGCACACGCTCTGTGGACACCATTGTCCTGTGAGCTCATGGGCATAGGGGCAACATCCTGCCTCTACACACAGCCAGAGAATGGCCATGTGCTCACCCAAAGAATGCTCACCTCCCGGCACATGTGTGAAGCCATCTTTGTAGCAATAGAGCCGTTTCCTTGCTTGGTGCCTTGATTGTTGTTTTTTCCCCCTCTGGTCTTTTATTTTTATTTTAAAAAAGGTTTTAATTTAAATTCCAGTTAGTTACTATGTAGCATAATGTTAGTTTCATGGGTACACAATACAGTGATTCACTACTCCCATACAACACCCTGTGCTCATCCCAACTAGCACACTCCTTTATTCTTATCTCAACTAGCCCATGGTGCCATTTGAACCTCAGGTCCTGACCTCTGGGGCCCCCTTTGCTTGTGTCAGGGTTGCAGCAGTGAGAACTCGTGGTGACGAAAGGAGGCGGTGTTGCTCAAAGACTTGGCAAGTTCTTGTCGTCTCCGTCTCTCTTGAGGGGTAAACAACCCCCTGGGCGCCCGACAAGATGAGACTGGCATCTCGTCTTGCTGGATTTTGTTGGCCATGGTCTTGGAAGACGCCCGTGTGCCCCAGGCTCTCCTTCCCTCCCTGAACGTATCAAAGTTATGGGAGCCACTGAACTTGTGATACAACGGGGAACACAGGTGTGGGGCTGTCACTCGGAGCATTTGAGGAATGGGCACTCTGAGCCCGACAACAACTTCGAGATTGCTTGGAGAAAACCGAGGTTTAGGAAAGCGAAGTAAGTTAGGCTCAGCAGACAGCTCTCTCAGCCTCCTGAGGCCTCTTATTTTCTTTCCTTCATGGTTCAGGGTTCAGATCAATGGAAGAGAAATCGAAGAAGGGTTTGGCTAGTCCCCCAAGTCCAGCCTGAGAAGGTCATGTGAGCTCAACAGGATAAATGAGCCAGCCCAAACCACTCAGGGTGTCTTGAAGCAGGTCTGGCAACAAAACAGTTCTCTCTCAGACCTTGACTGAGTGAGCCCACAGTGCAGGGCCACGTTCTGCAGTCTGGTCTACCCCTTGCGCATCTATATGTCTCAACCGCTCTCATTCCTGCCAATCAGTATGATGTAGGTGTATGTGTGTATGAGGGAGTGTGTGTGTGTAAGGGGGGGCAGGTAGAGGGAATGCAAATACGTGGGCATTCTTCACTTTAGAGCAAGCCGATAGCTGAGTGGAAGTCACAGTAACATAATGGTTAAAGACACAGGTTGTAGAATCAGACTGTCTGGTTGGGTTGCCCGACCTCAGTGACTTAAATAACATAAGCTCTTAGTGGCTTGGTTTCCATGTCTGTAAAGAAGAGACAATAAAGTCCATCTTGCTTTGCTGTTGTAAAGAGTTAATATAGTCAAAGCACTTAAAAGAGCGTCTCTTATTTATAGAACACTCTATTTTACTTCCTGCATACCTCTTGGATTCATCCCTTTCTCTCCAGAATCAGTTCTTAGTTGGGATGGCCAATATCCATGACCTGGACAGTGGCTGCAGATTCCTAACTGATCTCCACTAGCAGGCGTGAGCCCTGGACAAGCCCCTGCCACACCCCAGGACACCAGCCTCTTTACACTAGGAGATTGGCTCTGGTCAGCGAGTTGGTGTTTTGGAAGCTGCATGGCGTGTGCACTGTATGTCTTTTTCATAATGAGGGCGGAGAAAAGGAGAGGGGAAGGAGGTGGCTGTAAATTGATACCATCAATGGACTGAGCCAAGTCTGCTGGGAAGAGGCCTGGTTCACCCTGTTGTGGGATGCAATGACTTAATAGTAATTAATGATGGCTACAATCGTTGTGCACGTGATAAAGATAAAAGAATGATTATAATGTATTAGTGCCATGAGCCAGCAGAAATGGCAACTGTGGTTACTCTTGCAATGAAGAGTCACAAACATGTTTTTGTGTTCAGAAATGGGTGAGGAAAGAGATGGGAATGAATGAGTGAGTGAGAGAGGATTCTAGCAAGTGTGTGGAAACTTACTGCCAGAAAAGGGATTATGCTAGAATTGCCTGCACAGAGCCGATGCTCACAGGGCTGTCAGCTACGTGTCAATTGATAAGACATCGTGGATCTCAAGGGGGCTCCACTGGTGAGTTATCAAGGCCTTCTGGATGCCTTTCCATCATGGGTGGAAAATGTCTATGTGAAATAAGGTCTTCCAAATACTGGCCTCCTGAAGTTCTCTTGATTGTGGACAAGACACGGGGCCATTCCTGCTGGGGGGGCAGGGAGGCTTACTGGTGTTACACAGGAAGCTTACTGGTGTTACTCCCACAGTGGGAGGAACATTTTTAAAATTTATTTATTATGAACTACTGGGACCTTATGAAGATAAAAAGCTTCTGCACAGCAAAGGAAACAACCAACAAAACTAAAAGGCAACCAACGGAATGGGAAAAGATATTTGCAAATGACATATCGGACAAAGGGCTAGTATCCAAAATCTATAAAGAGCTCACCAAACTCCACACCCGAAAAACAAATAACCCAGTGAAGAAATAGGCAGAAAACATAAATAGACACTTCTTTAAAGAAGACATCCGGATGGCCAAAAGGCACATGAAAAGATGTTCAACGTCGCTCCTTATCAGGGAAATACAAATCAAAACCACACTCAGATATCACCTCACGCCAGAGTGGCCAAAATGAACAAATCAGGAGACTATAGATGCTGGCGAGGATGTGGAGAAACGGGAACCCTCTTGCACTGTTGGTGGGAATGCAAATTGGTGCGACCGCTCTGGAAAGCAGTGTGGAGGTTCCTCAGAAAATTAAAAATAGACCTATCCTATGATCCAGCAATAGCACTGCTAGGAATTTACCCAAGGGATACAGGAGTACTGATGCATAGAGGCACCTGTACCCCAATGTTTATAGCAACACTCTCAACAATAGCCAAAATATGGAAAGAGCCTAAATGTCCATCAATTGATGAATGGATAAAGAAATTGTGGTTTATATACACAATGGAGTACTACATGGCAATGAGAAAGAATGAAATATGGCCTTTTGTAGTAACGTGGATGGAACTGGAGAGTGTGATGCTAAGTGAAATATGCCATACAGAGAAAGACAGATACCATATGTTTTCACTCTTATGTGGATCCTGAGAAACTTAACAGAAACCCATGGGGGAGGGGAAGGAAAAAAAAAAAAAGAGGTTAGAGTGGGAGAGAGCCAAAGCATAGGAGACTGTTAAAAACTGAGAACAAACTGAGGGTTGATGGGGGTGGGAGGGAGGGGAGGGCGGGTGATGGGTATTGAGGAGGGCACCTTTTGGGATGAGCACTGGGTGTTGTATGGAAACCAATTTGACAATAAATTTCATATATTGAAAAAAAATAAAATTTATTTATTTATTTATTTAGAGAAGGAGAGAGAGAGAGAGAGAGAGGCAGAGAGAGGGAGAGAATCTCAAGCAGGCTCTGCATTGTCAGTGCAGAGTCTGATGTGGGTCTTGAGCTCACGAACCGTGAAACCATGACCCGAGCCGAAGTCTGACGCCTAAGGGACTGAGCCACTCAGGCGTCCCTGGGGGAACATTTTTAGGTAGGACTTCCTTTACTTTCTTCCCTCCCTCCCTGGTCTCCTTCCTGCTACATTTATTAAGTGTCTACAATGGCTCCGGCATAGTGAATATAACAGAGGAAATTTAGGTACGGTCCATGCTGTTGTGGCTTTTACATTTCCTTGGGGGAGGCAGTCAGTCATTAGCAGGTTTCCCCTGCTCTCCCCCAAAGTAGAGGACTCTTAAGCCCAAGTGGCATAAAGTGAAGCAGTGATCACCATTACTTTGTGTGGAAAAAAATTTTGAGCATTCTCAGACCCGCCCCCCCCCCCCCCCACCAAAAAAAAAGCCTTTCTGACAGTTCAGGACACACCCTGCTAACGGATGCACAAAATAAGTTGCGATAAAGCGCTGATGCTCCCAGACAGGTTCAAAGCTATGGCGGCTTGTGTGAGGTGTGAGGAAGGGATCAGGTTCCTTCTGCAGGTCGCTGTCCAGCTTTCCCAGCACCACTTGCTGAAGAGACAGCCTTTCCTCCGCTGGATATTCTTTCCTGCTCTGTTGAAGATCAGTTGGCCACACGTGTTTATGCGGAGATGCTGAGAGTAGTTCCCAGGGAAGGAGCTTGGCAGGGAGACTTGCGATGCATGGGGTGTGTGCTGCCTCTATCGCGGCTCGCTGAGAAACAAAAGTCGAATGCCATTTTCACTTTTTGCCTTTTTTTTCCCCATCAAAGCAGAAATTGTCTTCAAATTTCCTTTAATTATCAAAGACAGATACCAGTGTAGGTCTTTCCTAAGAGTGAAGTGGTATAATGGGAGCTTTCGGAAAGCGGGGGATACTTGTAAAACAATCCCACTAATGAATATAAGGTTCATTAAGATAAATCTGCTGAGGTGTGGGGGAGGGAGTGTGGTTCCATGAGAACTTGAGCCCAACCAAGAGTACTAAGGGATCTGGCGAGGCTTCCCTGAGGAAGGGACATGCCCGAGTGGGTGTCTTCTGGTTGAGGCGTAAGATGGGGGTGGGGAATGAGAAAGAGTGGTTCACGTTGAGAATCAATGTGACAAAATGGAGTGAGACTTTCCTCCAAGTGAAGCAGAATCAGATTTTCCCACCTTGACCTCCAGTACTGCAAGTGGCAGTGCCGGGACTCAGAGATGTGTGTAGCTCCCAGATCACTCAAAACAAACCCAGAGAAGCCTTTCCCCAATTTGTAAGGCATTAGACTATGTGCTTGGTGAGTGTCCTGATGGAGTGAACCTCTTCAGGAGTCTGTTGATAGGGGTGTCTGAGTGGCTCCATTGGGTAAGGGTCTGACTTCGGCTCAGGTCATGATCTCGCGGTTTGTGAGTTCGAGCCCTACGTCGGGCTCTGGGCTGACAGCTCAGAGCCTGGAACCTTTTTCGGATTCTGTGTCTCCCTCTCTCTCTGCGCCCCTCCCCCCCCCCCCCCCCCCGTGCTCTGTCTCGCGCTCTCTCTGTCTCAAAAATAAACATTAAAAAAAAAGAAGTTTGTTGATAAAAATTGGGTACTCAGGACTGCTGATCCTGACAGTCCTTGAACCCTCAAGTATACTGATGGACCACAGAATTTTCCATCAGCGCTAATGAGCTTCCTAATGGAAGAAAGGGGCTTTCCAACAGAGACCATGTGAGGAAAACAATGAGGGATGTGCAGAAGAAGAGGGAGGTCCTAAATTAAATACGTATAAGGGACAAGGCATCTGGACCACATCCAAACAGAAATCTGATCTGTCACAATGGGTCCCTGGCCACCTCTCCGGCCTCATCCACCGCCACCCTAAAAATATCTTTCAGCTTCCTGAAAATGTACCACTTTCTTCCTCCCTCCCTCCCTCCCTGCTTCCCTCCCTTCCTCCTTCTTTCTCGTGAAATGTCAGATCTTTGTTGATAAGCTTCTCCTGAAATTTAATTTTTTTCTATATGCAATATAATATTAGTTTCAGGTATACCACATAGTGATTTGATATTTGTGTACATGACGAAATTATCGCTATGATAGGATTAGTTACCATTTGTCACTACACAGTTATTTCAATATTATTGACTATATTCCATACATGATATCCCTGTGGCTTATTTATTTTATAATTGGAAGTTTGCACCTCTTAATCCCTTTACCTATTTCACCTGTCTCCCTTATCCTTCTCTCCTGTAGCAGCCACCAGTTCTCTGCATTTATGAATCTGTTTCTGTTTGGTTTTGTTTGTTCATTTGTCTTGTTTTCTAGTTTCCACACATAACTGAAATGATACGGTATTTGCCTTTCTCTTTCTGATTTATTTCCCTCAGGATAATACCCACTGGGGCCATCCATATTGTCACAAATAGCAAGATTCCATTCTTTTTCTATGGCTGGGTAATATTCTTTTGTTTGTACGTGTATATACCACATTTTCTATACCCACTCTTCTATAGATACACACTTAGGCTGCTTCCATATCTTGGCTATTGTAAATAGTGCTGCAGTGAACGTGAGGGGCACATGTATCTTTTTTACTAGTGTTTTTCTTTTCTTCAGGTAACGAAAGTGGAATTGTTGGATTGCATGGTAGTTCTGTTTTGTGAGGAACCTCCATACTGTTCTCCAGCGTGGTTATACCATATATACTTTCATATATATGAAAGATCTTTGTTGATAGACTTTCATATACTTTCTTTCTTGCCCCAGGACCTTTGCCCAGACTGTTCATTCATTCTAAAACATTCTTTCTTACTTTCCTTTTTTCTTTTTAAATATGATTGATTCTTGTTCATATTTCAGGTGACAGCTTTAATGTCAGCTTCTTTAGGGCAGCCTTGCTTGACCTGACTTCTCTCTTGTAGGTAAGATCTCCTTAGTTTTATGTACCATCACAGCTTGCTCCTGTCCTCTTTATCATGCTTCTAATAACTCAGGTCAAAATTTGTCCTGTCTGTTTATGGAGTGCTCACTGTGTGCCAGGTATTATCCTCAGCACTTTAAATATATCGTCTCTCTTTTTTTTTTTAATTTTTTTTCAACGTTTATTTATTTTTGGGACAGAGAGAGACAGAGCATGAACGGGGGAGGGGCAGAGAGAGAGGGAGACACAGAATCGGAAACAGGCTCCAGGCTCCGAGCCATCAGCCCAGAGCCTGACGCGGGGCTCGAACTCCCGGACCGCGAGATCGTGACCTGGCTGAAGTCGGACGCTTAACCGACTGTGCCACCCAGGCGCCCCTATCGTCTCTTTTTTAAAATAAATATTTAAAAAATTTTAAAATGTTTATTTATTTTTGAGAAAGAGAGCATGAGGTGGGGAGGGACAGAGAGAGAGAGGGAGACACGGCATCTGAAGCAGGTTCCAGGCTCTGAGCTGTCAGCACAGAGTCCGACGCAGGGCTTGAACCCACAGACCAGGAGATCATGGCCTGAGCTGAAGTTGGAGGCTTAACTGACTGAGCCACCCAGGTGCCCCAATATAGCATCTCTTTTAATTCTCATAGCCCAGTGAAGAAAGAACTGTTTACTATGACCAATGTATGTATGCATGCATGTATTTTTAAAGTAGGTTTCATGTCTAGCATGGACCCTAACGTGGGTCTTGAATTCACAGCCCTTGAGATGAAGATCTGAGTGGAGATCAAGAGTTGGACGCTTAACCGACTGAGCACCCAGGACCCCCATGACCACATTTCATGTTGGGGAAACTGAAACATGGAGAGGTTAAGTAAGTTGGCCCAGGTTTCTCAGTGACTCCTTGGCTGCACCAGGGTTTGAACTGGTATCTGATTCCAGCATCCACGTTCTTCACTACTTTTTGAAGCATAGAAGGAAGAAGGGTAAGGCTGGAGAATTATGCAGGGGCCTCTCAGAGCAAGATGAGCCTGCTTTTTCCTGGCCACCTGACTCTCAGAGCTTACCCCAGAAAACAGGATCATTAAACCTCATGCTAGAGATATGATGATTCGCAGGGACATAAGGGTTGAGTTGGTAAGCAAGTGATGAACTGGGGGAGGTGGGAGCAGATAGCTGCTCAGTGGTGGAGGGTTATGTCTCTGGAAGAAGGAGACATAGGGGGCCTTGGGCTTCTCATTCTAACACAAAGTGGGAACAAGAAGCATCATATATATATATATTTTAAAATGTATTATTTAGAAAAAAGTGTGGTTGTTGTAATTGGCTCAAGAAATACAAGGCCATTTTTTTTTCTTTCAGGTAAAAATAGAAGTAGATGGTTCAGAGCTGGAATGGAAACTCAGCAACCAGGAAGCCAAACTCACTCTATTGTGCTGCTCTGCTTCCCTCAATATGCAGCCTTTATCTTGTGGCCCAAAATGGCTGCTCCCACTCCCATCACCACATCCTACCTTCCAGTTTGTTGGAAAGAGAAAAGGGGAAGGGGAGAGCATGTTCCTTTCCTTTAAGGGAATGAGGGAATGAGGGATATTGTGTGTATCACTTCTACTTACATTTCATTTGCCAAAATATTGTTCTATCGCCACACTGGCCTCTCTGGATTCCTCAAATCATCCTCAGCTTAGATCTTCCTTTTCAAGGATCTAGTGGTGTCCTCCTTCATACATGTCAAAGCCGTAGCCTCCTGGTTTAATTCCTCAGACCACAGCTCTAGAGAATGAATGGGGTTTTGAAGAGATCTCTGAGCAGGGATCCAGGGGACCTCAGTTCTAGCCCAAACCTGCTACAAGCTCAATTTGAGACCTAAATTTAATTGCTTCTCCTTTCTGGGTCTTAGCATCTCCTTTTGTAAAATGAGGCAATTGGACCCTTTCCCTCTCCTCTCCTTCTAGGTTCTAGAAAGTTCTTCACCATTTTCCACAGAATTCCACGGGGTAACAACTTTGTTAGGACTGGGATGCTCACTCCTAGACCACCTGTGGTTATTCTGATCACTCAACTGTTTATTCCATCTTTCAAGCATTCCCTCAAGAGGTGCACCTTCAGGTAAACCTTTGTTGATGGCAGAGAGTGTCGCAAAAGCTTCAAGTTTCCCCCAAACCCATACCCCATTCTGAGTGCAGAGAAACATAAACCTGAGCTGGCTGTATGGCCACCAAGGTAGGGATTACATTGCCCAGTCCCCCTTGCAGCTAAGCGTGGCCATATGAGTAAGCAGTGGCCAATGGGAATGCACAGGACTTGTAGGTATGACTTTTAGGTCATACCCTTAAAGGGGAGGAACATACCCTTTCCTTCTTCCCTCTTTCCTTCTGTTGGCCACAGGTGTGAGGAGGGGCACAAGGTGAAAGCTATAGCAAGATAGTCACGAAGCCCCCCAGCCATCCTTCCTCCAGTCTTGGACTGCATACCTGAAATTTTACCTTGCTACTCTGTTGTACTGGGCTTATGTGCTTTAAAAATCACATCTGTACCCTAACAAATACAGAATTTAGTACCAGGAGAAGGATGTTACTGCAACAGAACTACAAATATATCACATGGGCTTAGCATAGTGATTTTCAATCAGGGACAATTCTATAATTCTGTCCCTTCCCCAAGGACATTTGGCAAAGTCTGGAAACATTTTAGATGGTCTTGAGTTGGAGGGAGATGTTACTGGCATCCACTGAGCCAAGGATGTTGCTAAATATCCTATAAAACACAGGGCAGCCCCATAATGCAAAGAATGATCTGGCCCAGGGGCACCTGGGTGGCTCAGTTGGTTAAGTGTCCCACTTTGACTCAGGTCATGATCTCATGGTTTGTGCGTTTGAGCCCCACATTGGGTTCCGTGCTAACCGTGCAGAGCTTGCTTGGGATTCTCCCTCCCTCGCTCTCTGCCCCTCCTCTGATCTCTTTCTTTCTCAAAAAGTAAATAAACACACTTAAAAAAAGAATGATCTGGCCCAAAATGTCAACAGTCCCACCACTGAGAAATTCTGGCCTAGCAAGAAGTGGTGAGGACACATGGGTACATGCTGAAAAGCTGGTAACTCATGTTCTGCTGTGATAAAACTTTTGATAAGGCTGTTAACTACAATGTGTGCAGAGCCTATAACTCTAGAGGAAATTGTTTTAAAATTTAGAATGTTGGAGTAGTGTGTTGACTGCTTCTCGCTGCTGTCAGCAAAGTCCTGTAAGAACAAGAGGGACTCAGAATGTGCAAAAGCAGAAAGAGGAGAAAACACGACGAGTGAAAGAAGCCAGACACAGCAGGTCTCATATTGTATGATTTCTTTTACATGAAATGTCCACAACAGGCCAATCCATAGAGGCAGAAAGTAGAGTGCCAGGGGCTGGGGGAGGGGGTTGGGGAGTGACTGCTTAATGGTCATAGTGTTTTATTTTGGGGTGACAAATGTTTTGGAGCTAGACAGTGGTGATTGTTGCCAACACTGAGGATGTAGGAGCTAAGGCTGTGCGGTAGGAGGGTTTGATGAGAGAGGCCGTCTAGAATCTTTAGGCATATTAAGCATATTTGGATGAATTTGTTGGCTTAAGTTATTTATCACAGATGGAACTGACCAGAAATAGACAGACTGAAAGTCTACTAATTTTTTGGGAGAAACCTGTTATTGAAAAAAATTATGTGTGGCTTGTGTCAAACAGCCTATGATTGTTTATTATTTATTTATTTATTTATTTATTAAAAAAAATTTTTTTTAACGTTTATTTTTGAGACAGAGAGAGACAAAGCATGAACGGGGGAGGGTCAAGGAGAGGGAGACACAGAATCTGAAACAGGCTCCAGGCTCTGAGCTGTCAGCACAGAGCCTGACGCGGGGCTCAAACTCACGGACCGCGAGATCATGACCTGAGCCGAAGTCGGCCGCTTAACCGACTGAGCCACCCAGGCGCCCCAGCCTATGATTGTTTAAATCCCCAAACATCTCTGGCTCTAAGTTGATACTAGCAGAAAGTAAACTTTGAAATCTGTACCCTCCTTCCCCAAGGTTCCATTTCTTATGTCCACCTAAAATGTATTTTTTGGAGAAAGATAGACAAAGAAGACCCTTACTGAAGCAAAGCAAGAAATCCTGGAGACAGTGGACAAGGAAATTTCTCCAAAAAGAAGAGTGAAGGAGGAAAGTGAAACTTTCACTCTATCCTTAGCGTATCCAAATTTCCATCATGGCTAAATATGTACATCGTGTCATAGCCAGAAAAACACCTTGCATCCTGAGAAAACCACCCCCAAATTGTACCTTATCTTTTCTTAAACTGTTCAATGGTTTTGCTTAACAATCTTCAAATAGATTAAATATTGGGCCCTGCGGTAGGCACCTTCTGACATCGCTGGCAAGACTCCCCGCCTCTTGGTATTCACTTCCTCGTGTAGCTTGCTCACCTCCAGTGTGGGCTGGACCTAGTGACTTGCTTTTGATGAATAGAATATGGGCGAAGTGATGGGGTGTCATTTCTAAGATTAGGTTACAGAAAGACTGCGACTTTTGCTGTCTCTGACTTGTCTCATGTGCCTTATTTTTCACACGCTAATGCCATGAGTTGCCCTGTTGGGGAGACCTATGTGGCCAACAGCCTGGGAGGGAGGGACTGAATCTTTCTACAACTTGGTGAGTTCAGTCTGGAAGCAGAGCCTCTCCCAGGAGAGCTTCCAGAGGAGACCACAGCCCCAGCTAACATCTTGTCTTCGGCTTTGTGAGAGACCTTACGACAGAAGACTAAGATATGTTGTTTCAAACCACTGAGTGTTGAGGTCATTTTTTACACGGCAATAGATAGTGACTACAACCATATGTTGCTGACCCCTTAAAAGAAAACAGTGTATTCCTGCTATTTTTGCAGTGCTGATCCATACATATAACCACAATGAGGAACCACTCTGTCCCCCCACCAATTGGAATACTGAACAAAATAACCATACTTTTGTTGTGGGGTTAACTTTTATTTTTTCTAATTGAAATTCTAGTTGGTTAACACCTAGTGTCATACTGGTTTCGGGAGTAGAATCTAGTGATTCACCACTTACATATAACACTCGGTGCTCATTACGAGGGTTACTTCCCATCACCCATCTAGTCCATCCTTCACCCCTTTCCCTCCATCAACCCTCAGTTTGTTCTCGATCTTTAAGAGTCTCTAATGGTTTGTTTCCCCCCTCTCTTTTTTCTCCCCCTCCCATATGTTCCTCTGTTTTGTTTCTTAAATATCCCATTTTTGTGAAATGGTATGGTATTTGTCTTTCTCTGACTTATTTTGCTTAGCACAGCACACTCCAGCACCATCCATGCTGTTGCAAATGGTAAGATTTCGTTCTTTTTGATGGCTGAGTAATATTCCACTGTATATATGCCATATCTTTATCCATTCATCAGTTGATGGACAATAGGGTACTGTTTTTTTTTTTTTTAATTTTTTTTCAACGTTTTTAATTTATTTTTGGGACAGAGAGAGACAGAGCATGAACAGGGGAGGGGCAGAGAGAGAGGGAGACACAGAATCAGAAACAGGCTCCAGGCTCCGAGCCATCAGCCCAGAGCCCGACGCGGGGCTCGAACTCGCGGACCGCGAGATCGTGACCTGGCTGAAGTCGGACACTTAACCGACTGCGCCACCCAGGCGCCCCGGTACTGTTTTAGTTCTACGTGAGTCTTCTCCACGACAACATCCCTGGTAAATTCTAGCTCATGCTTAATTGCTTCTGGGTCAAGAGACTCACTACTTCACAAAGTCTCTCCCCCTTCCATGGCTATACATCTCTGAGAAGCAGAGTAGAATGGGAATGATTGCTAATAGATATGGGCTCTCCTTTTGGGGTGATGGGGATGTTTTAGAATTAGATACAGATGGTGGTTCCGTAACACTGTTCACCAATTGCCACTGAGTTGTTCACTTAAAATGGCTAATTTTATGTTATGCGAATTTCACCTCCATAAAAAAAAAAAAACTTGAGTTTCACCATTTATGGAGACCTTCCTATATAACAAGCACTGGGGAGGAATGGCATACAATATTGTCTCGAGTCTTCATAGCAGCCTGGTGAGAGAGTGCTTCTATTATCTACAGTTTTACAGGTGAGAAAATGGAAACTCAAAGGGGTTAGGCAGATTGCCTAAGAGGACACAGCTAGGAAGGATTGCAACCAGGTTTTCCTCTCTTCCCAGCTTCCTCTGCCAATCTCCTAATTGCTAGGCAAACTGGAAAGAGAATAAGGAAACAAGCAAAGTTGTGGTGAGCTGGAGAAGTACCAAGGAACCTTTCCATTTCTTTTTCTTTTTTAAAAAAGTTTATTTATTTATTTTGAGAGAGAGAGAGAGAGAGAGAGAGAGGCAGAGAGAGGGAGAGAGAGAGAGAGAAAGAGAATCTCAGACAGGCTCCACGCTGTCAGCACAGAGCCCCACGTGAGGCTCAAACTCACAAACTATGAGATCATGACCTGAGCGGAAATCAGGAGTTGGACGCTCAACCGATGGAACCACCCAGGTGCCTGGAAACTTTCCATTTCTAAAACTGAACCTTAAGTAAGACAAGGCACATAGAAACACTCTGCAAACTTTAAGTTAATCCATTGATTTGTTCGCTGTTCATGTAACAAATATTTCCCCCATGTTTGCTGTGTGCCAGGTAGTGGGGCTACAGAGGGAATCAGACAGATAGGATCCCTCCTTGCAACAGGTGCTGTGGGTGTCCCACTCAAATCCTCCTGGCATCATTCCCAGGCACACTGCACTGGCCTTCCCAACTGCTAACACCCGCGATTCCATGCCTGAGGGCTATCTCTGACCATTGAAGCTTGGTGGGTCTCCCCATCTTCCCAGAGCTGCCCTCAATCAATGATTGACTAGGGGTGGTGGATAAGCACCAGCTCCCTTGCCCCTTGATTGGAGTAACGGAGACGCATGGTCCCCATGATTTCTGAGAGGTCCCCAGCAGGACTGAGCCTCCGTTGCTCATGGTGGTAGCTTATTTGACACCTGTTACTGGCTGCTTTCTCTCCCTGCATCACTGCCCTGTTTCTAACCTAGGGCTTCTTGGGATCACCTTCTTGATAATCTTCTTACACTTGAATTCTTGCTTTGAGGTCTGCTTCTGGAGCACCACACTAAAGCAGTACCCTCAGGGAGCTTACGGTCACTAGACTGTCACACACAAAGGATTCGAGGATTATGAAGGAAAAGTGCAGGGTACCATGGGCATGTGTGACTGGGGCTTTGACCTAGTGTATAGGGCCAGGGAAACTGAAGATGTTACACAGGAGAATGGGTAGGGAGATAACTTTCTCTTCTTTTTTTCCTCTCAGTGTAGCTTGCGAGTTGCATTCTTTCTTTTTTAAAAAATGTTTATTCATTTATTTTGAGGGAGAGAGAGCAAGTGAGCAGGGGAGGGGCAGAGAGAGGGAGAAAGACAATTCCAAGCATCCTCCATGGTATCAGTGTGGAGCCTGACTGGGGCTCGATCACACAAACCTCGAGATCATGACCTGAGTGGAAATCAAAAGTCGAATGCTCAGATGACTGAGCTACCCAGGTGCCCCACAAGTAGCATTCCTAGAAACATCTTTATAACAAATGTTCTTAAGCAATGAAATACATGCTTTGCACATATGTATAACATGAATGGTATAACTTCCATTCGCTGATACAACACTTAAGAGAGAATTTTCTAAGCAGAAGCAGTAACGTGTGCAAATGCTCAGAGACAGAAGAAAGTTTTGTCTGTGAAAGAAACTGATAGGCCAAATAGTGCCCCCCTCTTACCCCCAAAGATGTCCATGTCCAAATCCCTGGAACCTGTGCATGTTACCTTACATGGCAAAACGGACCCTGCAGATGCACCAAGAATTTTGAGATTGGGAGATAATTCTGGATTATCTGGGTGGGTCCAACGTAATCACAGGGCTCCTTATAAGCAGCAGCCAAGAGGGTCAGGGTCAGAGGGAGATGTGATGACACAAGTAAGGAGTCAATCAGAGGGAGACTTAAAGATGCTGCTACTGGCTGAGGATATGGAGGAAGAGCCACAAGCCAAGGATGTGGGTGCCCCTAGAAGCTGGAGAAGACAAGGAAATGGGTTCTCCCCTAGAGCCTCCAGAGGAATTGTGGCCTTGCTGACACCTTGGCTTTGGCCAAGTAAAGTCCAGTTTGGACTTCTGACTTACGAAACTGTAAGATCCAAATTTGCATTGTTTTAAGCCTCTAAGTTTGTGGTGCTTTGTTACAGCAGCAACAATGAACCGATACAGAAATGAAAATGGCGGAACTGAAAAACACGGGAAGCAAAGGGTGGGGCGTGGTGGGGGAGAGTTGCCTGAGAAGGCGGTAGAGTAGGATAGGGATCAGGCAGTGAGGTCAGATGGATGTGGTCTGAATGGTTGTGTCCCCCCAGAACTCATATGTTGACCTCCAAACCCCCAAAGATAGTGGCATTAGGCGGTGGGGCCTCTGGGAGGTGATTGGGTCCTGAGATTGGAGCCCTCCTAAATGGGATTAATGTCCTTATAAAAGAGACCCCACAGAGCTCCCTTGCGCTTTCCACCACATGAGGACATAGTGAGAAGGAACCAGCTGTGAACCAGGAAGGGGGTTCCCGGGAAAGTGACCATGCTGGTGCCTTGATCTTGGACTTCCCAGCCTCCAGAACTGTGAGAAATAAAATCCTGTTGTTTATAAGCCCCCCAGGTGTGGTATTTTGTTATAGCAGCCTGAGTGGATGAAGACAGTAGGACTGTGTTCTAGGAGCCGTGCGTGGTGGTGGCCACAGGCCATGATGTGCTCTGGAGACTAGAATGCCCACACTGGCTGAGATATAGTTTGTGCATTCCAGAGAAGACAGCACGAGCAGGACCAGTGAGGAAGTTGTCAGAAACTTCCAGGCAAGAAATGATGATGCCTTGGACTAGAAGTGGAGGAGTGTATGGGGCAGGGGATGGAGAAAAACAGATTTTAAAATTATTAGGAGGAGGGTACCCGGCCGGCCCAGTCAGAAAAGCATGTGACTCTTGATCTCGGGGTCATGAGTTTGGGCTCCACACTGAGTGTGGATATACTAATAAAAATAAACTTAAAAAAATTATTGGGAGGAAACTCAACAGCGTGTTTGATTGCACAATACATCTCCCAGGGCTCAGCGGAATCCTGGCCTCAGTTGATGCTACTGAATTACCTCGACTGAGTGACACGGGGATGTGCCTGATATCTAAGGGAGAGGTTGAAAGGCTTTCATGGATCTGAGGCACTTTCACCCGGGGGCCCCTCCCCTCATAAAAAGAAACTTCAAGAATTATTTGACAATGGCATTGGTGTAACTTATGTGAAGTTCCCAGAGTAGTCAAAATTAGAGACAAAGTAGATGGTGGGAGCTAGGGGCGGGGGGAGGGTTGATAGGGAGTCAGTATTTAATGGCGACAGGGTCTTGGTTTTGCAAGATGAAAAAAGTTCTGGAGATGGGATGATGGTGATGGCTGAGCCCCTATGGGAATGTGTTTAATGCCACTGAGCTGGGCGCTTAAAAACGGTTAAGCCAGTACATTTTGTGTTATGCATATTTTACCACAATAAAAAAAATTTGAAATAAAACTCTGCATTGGTATAAAGATGATATAATCCGGACTGGATTTATAGTTTCAATCATTTTAATTTTAATATTTATAATGTTATATATTAAATGGTATATACCATAAACTATTGTCTATGGTATAAATAACATGTAATGTTATGCATTCTACATTCATACGTTTTTTTTTTTCTGACTTTAAAAGAAATTAAAGTGAAAACATTTTCATGGGTCTCTCCATTAGTGTCTGCTGTGGCCAATGCAGAAGTCATCCCCGGGGAAATTGGCAGGAGGGAGAGGGTGCATTTCCAACATTGGTGTGCCGCAGGCATCCCTGGGAAACTCATTAGAAAAGCGCATCCCCAGCTTCTGCCCCCTGAGGTTCAGATTCTGGAGGTCTGGAATGTGGCCCCCCAAGGTGGCATTATTGACAGGCACTGTAGATGTTCTCATGCAGATGGTATATGGAGCTTTCTTCTGGGCAGTGGCATATCCCCTTGTAGACACATCCCCACACTTAAAAAAATTTTTTTAAATGTTTATTTATTTTTGAGAGGGAGGGACAGAACGGGAGCAGGGGAGGGGCAGAGAGAGAGGGAGACACAGAATCCAAAGCAGCTCCAGGCTCTGAGCTGTCAGCACAGAGCCCGACGCAGGGCTCGAACTCACGAGAGCCGTGAGATCACAGCCTGAGCCGAAGTCGGGCGCCCAACCGACTGAGCCGACCAGGTGCCCCTCCCCACACTTTTTAAAGTCCAGACTTAACCTCTTGCCCCTTCTTAGAATCTGTTTCTTCATCTCTAGCATGGGATGATGACCCCCACATTATAGTGTCCCTGAGAGCCTCGCCGGGTGCCCATGATGTGACCTGCGGCAGCAGCTGAAATCTCAGTTCTGAGGCAACCTAGGGGATTATGCAATCACTGTTGGGGAATAGTGGGTGAGCAGAGGTGACAAACCGGGGCTGTGTCAGGAAGGATGAGGGTGGCAGATGGCAACCCAGAGTGTGAGGCATTGTATGCAAATCAATGCTTGCATCCCTATGTAAGGTTTTGGGGTGTGGTGGACGGACAAAGCTGCAGCCAAAGGGACAATTCCCAGCCCCAGGAAGGATCTGCAAGAGCCTCAAAAGTCAGCGGGGTGACGGCAGCTCTGTGTCCCGGAGCATATATGGACCGCATCAATGGGTTTCCTTTTTCACTGGCTTCAACCAGTAGGGAACCCTGGCCAAGGGAGAGAGGTGGGTAGGGGCATTTATGTCCCCAGCATCCACATGACAGCACTGTAAGGCTGGCTGCCTTCAACTACCTTGTCCCTTCGGATTTAGGAGTGGCAAAGGCGGCTCTCCACAATTACCAGCACCTTGGTCCCCTGCTGTCCGTTGAGGTTTTCCTGTATCCTGCCTCCACCTTTGCAAATACAGTGAATTCTCATTCTTTGTGGTAGTTATATTCTATACCTGTGTGTGTGTGTGTGTGTGTATGTGTGTGTGTGTGTAGTGTTAATAACAGCAGCAAGTGTGTGTGTGGGGGCCTGCATTCGTCTAAGAGGGGAGGACAGAGGGGAGCTCCAAATTTTGCTCAGAGTGCAGGCTTTAGAATCAGGGCTTACAATGTCAGCTCGTCAGCTTATCCGCCGCGTAACATTGGGCAGCTACCGTTCTCACAGGCCTCACACACGGACTCCTCTGTCCTTCCTACAAGCCTTTGAGATGGGTGCTGTAATCCTCTCCGTTTTACAGGTGAAGACACTGAGGCCAGAGAGGGGGGCAGGGACTTGCCCAAGGCCACACAGCTTGAGTTTGGGGGGCTGGGATTCGAATTCCCCCCGGAAATCTGGAGCCCCAGTCCAGCCTGTTAACTCCCAGCATACACTGCCCATCAGGTGGTGTAGGGTAAGTGAGTGATATACAGTAGGTGCCTCATACGTGGTAGTCAGTGTCCTTTTTAATTATAGTTCTGCTAGAGGATGCTTAGAGGGAAGGCAGGTCAGGCGAGAGGCAGGGAGGGCGGGCCACGGAGCCGTCCAGTCTCTGCTCTGCAGGCCCCGGCAGGCAGAAACGCGCCGGATGGCCGGCCGGGGCAGAGGGCCCGCCTGTCACTTGGCGGGGGCGCTGGACTCCGCGCGCGGCGGCGGCGTGCGCGGGTCCCAGTCGTTGACCAGGCGCTGCGCCTGCTGGTGGTACACGCGCGGGTGCCCCTGGCGCAGGCGCAGGCGCACCACGTTCAGGTCCACTTCGTACCCGATCCTCTTGCACTTGAGGCTTCGGGCGAGGTTCTGGCGCGTGGCGAGCAGCTCCTGCAGGTTTTCCTCCACGCGCGAGATGTGGCGCTGCAGCTTCTCAGTGCCCTGGGGGGTGCGGGGACCGAGCTGGGAGCTGGGCACTGTCTGGGGTGGGCGAACCCGCCCGGGCCGGTGCGGGTGTGAAAGGAGCACACCTCTAGGAAGGGGAAGGGGCGGGCCTCCGAAGGGCATGGGCACACCTGGGCCACGCGTGCCTGCGGGAGGTCCCCTCCTGGGAAGGGGCTCGAAGAGACCGGAGGGAGGGGGGCACACACTGGGGCCAGAAATGCTGGAAAGGGAATCGGAAACAGGCAGGGGATGGAGAAGGGGACGCACCCGGAGAGCGAGGGGGAGGGGCGGCCGGGACCTGGGAGGTGGGGAGCCTCTGGGCGGGCGTGCCTGAAGCAGCTAGGCTGAGAGAGGGCTTTACTGAGATTCTTGGATACTGAGAACAAACTGAGGGTTGATGGGGGGGGGGGGAGGGAGGGAGAGGGGAAAGTGGGTGCTGGGCGTTGAGGAGGGCACCTGTTGGGATGAGCACTGGGTGTTGTATGGAAACCAATTTGTCAATAAATTATATTTAAAAAAAAAAGAGGGAGCGAGGCGGGCAGAGATTGAGGGCACTTTCTCTCTCTCTCTCTCTCTCTCTCTGTACACACACACACACACACACAACATACAACACCCAATGCTCAGGAGGGCACTTTTTCTGAGACAGGTGTGGGTACCGGAGGGCCTCCTCCCGGAGCTGAAGGACTGACAGCCCTGGGTGAGGGGGTCTTACCTGGATCAGGTGTGCTTGGGGCAGCAGTACCATCGGGATGCGGCTGCACCTGCAGAGGGCGGGAAGGCGCGGAGGGGGCCACGCAGGAGCATACCTGGGCGAGGCGCGTGGCTTCGGGCAGCTGGGTGCCCACGTGTCTCTGGTACACGCGAACCAGGGGTCTGTCCAGCTTCTCTCGGGTCTCCAGGTGACGTTTTGACAGAGGACCCTGGCGGAGTGCGGTGTGCGGGGCAGTGAGGTCCCCGGGCCGGCCTGGCGAGCGACCCTGGTCCCACCCCGCACAGTCTGGCGCCAAAACCCACCTTGATGAGGCCGTGAGTGATGTACATTTCCTGGTTGAATTTCGTGCACCGCTGGATAGTTCCCCGCATTAGTCCTAAGGTCATATTCATTCTTTCCTGGGTGGGGTGGGAGCACAGGGGGATCACAGTGGCTTCCTGGCTCCTCTGCTCCCGCGCCCCTCCCCCGCTGTAGTCCCGCGTGGTCCATCCTAGCCCCCCCCCCCCCCAATGGGCAGTCGCATCCGCCGCGCCCACCTTCAGCTCCAAGGTCTCCCGCATCTTCTGCGCCAACAAGGCGCACACGCGATCGCTTATCTGATGTTGCTGCGCCCGGATGTCCTCCTCGTTCTTTGCCATTTCCAGCAAGGTGTCCTTGGACTCCATCAACAGTCGCTTGGCTTCGTACAGCGCCGTGGCGCACTCTGCGGGCGGCGTGGGGACACTCGTTGGAGAGTCAAGGCCTCCTTTTCCCGGACCCTGGCGACCCTGGCTCTCTGAGCCCCCCTCCTCTGTGTTCAGGTTGTGTTGGGCCCTGGGCGAGGGGACTTTATTGAAGGACCTGGACAAAGTCCAGGGGAGGAGTTCGTAGAAGTAGCGTCCCGGACTGACTGAGGGAGTGCTGGCAGGCATGAGTGTGTGGGAAGCAGGAGTGGGCGTGAAGAGCCAATCAAGAACGTGGGCTCAGTGGAGACGAGCTCTCAGCCCCCCTCACTAGGGGGGCAATTCCCCAGGGATGGCAGTGGCTGAGCAGTGGAGGAGGAGTGGGCACCCCAGGGTACCTACTGCAGTGCACTCCTTTCTGTGGAGGCCTACCTGGGGTATAGGTGCCCACAGGGTCTGGAGGCGGCGTTTTTTGGCCCTGAGAGCTCGGGGAAGGGATGCGGGAGAGGTTCACCCAGGAGTGGCGGCCAGCCTGCTCCAGAACCTTATCCAGCGGCTGGTTCATAAGGTCCACAGCTTGGAGCCTCTCCTTACAGCAGAAGGCCAGAGTATCACGGCAGGAGGCCAGGGCCTGGGAACGAGGAAGCAGAGGGAGCAGAGAAAAAGGCAGAGAGTGAGCTGGGAGGTTGGGAGAGGCAGCCGGAAGCGATTTCTCCGCTGGAGGCTGCAAAGCGTTGCCACCTCCAACCGGGACCCTCTCCAGTTCTCCCTTGAAGGCGGGAAGAATTGATTTCCAAGGGGAAGTTCAGACCCTCCCCGCACCCCTCCCCTGTCCAGAAGCCTTCAGTGATCCCTGGGTGGAGAGGGGAAGAGCAGTAGGGGCTGGTGGTAGCTTCCCTGTCCTTGGTGTCATTTTCTTCTTGGGTTCTGTGCCTGGCTTTGCTCTGGCACCCCAAGAAAGCCCCTCCCCCCATCCACTGCCCCATCTATAAAGAGGAGAGATCTCACTGGCTATATCTACACCAATAGTCTTCCGGTATCAGCCCTTTGCTCCCCAGCTACATTCAGGGCTGATCCTCTCCCCTAGCCTCAGGGTCTCTCCTCCTTTGCTCTAATTAGTACCAGGAGCCCTCCGCTGTCCTCAGAGTATCTCCCCCACCAACATGTATCTGAACTCCTCCTCCCACCCAAACCCTACTTCCACCATTATAAAATGAAGTATATCGCATTTCTTTGATACTTGTGGTTATTTAAAAGTTATATCCATTATATAAACACCACCCTCATCAAAATATAGAACATTGCCATCATCCCAGAAATGTTCCTGGCGCCCCTACCGTCCTCTCCTCTAAGCTGCCCTGCAGATTAGTTTTGCCTGTTTCTTTCTTTCTTTTTTCTTTTTTTTTAAGTTTATTTATTTATTTTGAGAGAGAGACAGCACAAGTTGGGGAGGGGCAGAGAGAGAGAACCCCAAGCAGGCTCCGCACTGCCACCACAGAGCTTGGTGTGGGGCTTGAACCCGTGAAGAAGCCGTGAGATCGTGACCTCAGCCGAAACCAAGAGTTGGATGCTTAACTGACTGAGCCACCCAGGCGCCCCTTGCCTGTTTCTTAAGATGTCCATAAGCTACAGCCTATGGACTGGCTGCCTCTCTTTGTAACTAACACTTTATTGGAATATAGCTGCACTTATTCATGTACGTGTTGTCTCTGGCTGTTTTGTGCCACACTGACCTATTTTTTTTTTTAATTTTTTTTTCAACATTTATTTATTTTTGGGACAGAGAGAGACAGAGCATGAACGGGGGAGGGGCAGAGAGAGAGGGAGACACAGAATCGGAAACAGGCTCCAGGCTCTGAGCCATCAGCCCAGAGCCTGACGTGGGGCTCGAACTCCCGGACCGCGAGATCGTGACCTGGCTGAAGTCGGACGCTTAACCGACTGCGCCACCCAGGCGCCCCTAATTTTTAATTTTTAAAATTAAATTATCCCCTTATTTATTTATTTTAATATTTTTAATAGAATTTGTCGAATTGGTTTCCATACGACACCCAGTGCTCATCCCAACAAGTGCCTCTTTAATGCCCTATTTTTTTTTAAATATATATTTTTTAAAATTTTTGACAGAGAGAGAGAGAGAGAGAGTGCCAGCGGGGAGGAGCAGAGAGAGAGGGGGACAGAGGATTTGAAGCAGGCTCTGTGCTGACAGCAGAGAGCCCGATACGGGGCTCGAACTCACAAACTGTGAGATCATGACCTGATCATGACCCAGGTGCCCCTACACTGGCCTAATTGAGTAGTTGTGATAGAGACTGCATTTCACGCAAAACCTAAAATATTTACTATCTGGTTCTTCAAAGAAATTTTCTTTTGAAATCTAGAACTTTATATAAATGGAACCATACCATGTGTACTTTATGTCTAGCTTCTTTTGTTGAATATTGTATCTTTGGGATTCAGCCATTTGGGTAAAAAATAGATTTAAAAAGTCTTTCATTCATTAATTCAAATATTCATCAAGCCCCTCGTGTATGCAGTGTATCAGGGAGTGGGGATGCAGTGGGGAAAACCAGTCCAATTCCTGCCCCCCAAAAGTGACAGGGTTGGGGTGCCTGGGTGGCTCAGTTAAGCGTCTGACTTCGGCTCAGGTCATGATCTTGAGGTTCTTGAGTTCGAGCCGCGCGTCAGGCTCTGTGCTGACAGCTCAGAGCCTAGAGCCTGCTGCTGATTCTGCCTCCCTCTCTCTGCCCCTCCCCTGCTCATTCTCTGTTTCTCTGTCTCTCTCAAAAATAAATAAACATAAAAAAAAAGAAAAAGAAATGACAGGGTCAATATATGCAGACAAGACTGGTTAGTGAGTGGATCAGAGAAATGGGGATTACCTGGAGGGGAGCATGGGATCTAGAGGTTTTTGTTTTTGTTTTGTTTTGTATTGTCGTAAAACAGACATAACAAAATTTTCCATTTTAACCATTTTAAGTGCACAGTTCAGTGACATTAATGTGTACCCACCACCTCTGTCCGTTTCCAGAATTTTTTTTTTTTTATTATCCCAAACAGATCTGTACTTGTTAGAGAATAATTCCCCATTCGTTCACTGGTGAGAATGATCCAATGAAGATGGAAATATTGGTGATACAGGAGAACGGGGAGAAGGTGGGTGCAGAGGTAGACGGAATTACAGCATTGGCAGAGGAATAATGAGGTTCCCTTCAGTGACTCCCATGAGTTGGGGTCATTCATTGAGAATGAGGAAAGCAGGAATGGAGAGGTCTGAAGGAAGAGAAAGAATGAAATAACTTGCCCAGTGGGACAACAAACCTTCTAGACACACGCAGTGAGATCCCTGGGAAGGTTCTGAGTGCCAATTTGAATTCATTATCTTAAGTTGAAACAGGTCTGTTTGGATGTAAGCATTTTTCTCCAGAAATATGTACATTAGGCCTCTCCAGTGGCCCTTCTCAATTTCCATCTCTGGTTTTTTTTTCCCACCTCTCCATTCACCTTTCTCTCTTGCAAACCCTTCCCTACTGGGGCCAACCTCAGGGTCTTCTCCCTTGTCAGTTTGACTTTCTCAAAGGATTTTTCAGGACTCACCAGATTTAAAAGAATATGACCCTGGCCTGGGGTTGTGGTGGGTGAGCACAGCTAAGGTTCAGCACCACGGATAGTGGTGCAACCAGCTCTTAAATTTCCTCTCCCAACCTCACCCAGGACCCTGGTCTGTCCCTTACTTGAATGTCCTTGTAATGTGAACTCTGTGAGGGCAAGGCCGTCTCTGTCTTCTTCATTACTTTGTCTTCAGTGCCAAGCATGGTACCCAGACACCGGGGTACTGGATTAATAGTTGTTAAATACATGAGTCAAAAGCACACACAAGTTACTAGCTAACTTTAACTGGTCCCAAGGGTTCCATCAAACCTGGCTGCCTTTTCGTCTTCATTAGTGCCCTCATAAAGAAACCGTTGTTGCAAGAGTGAAGGATGTAGTGAGAGACCGTCTCTGGCTGGAGGTGGCAAAGATTGAGCACATATTACATGTAAAGAGCTAGGCTCAAGACATCTGAGCTGACTCACAAGGTGGTTCTCCCACTTCTGGGTGTATATCCAAAGAAAATCAGCATCTCAAAGAGATATCGGCACTCCCATGTTCATTTCAGCATTATTTACAATAGCCAAGACATGAAAACAATCTAAATGTCTGTTAATAGGTTAGTGAATAAGGAACAATGTGATATATATACTATTATCATATTAATTATATAATATTGATGTACTATAATCAAAACATTGATATCTTAATATACTATAATATATAAAATAATTATGTAATATAGAATATATTATAACATGTAATATTTTACAATATGTTGTATATTTACATATATCATATATAGAAATTATGTTATATAATATGATATAATGTATAATTGTATAATTATATAATTATGTAAATGTAATATAATAATATAATATAATATAATTATAATAAACATATTATTTATTATATAATATAATTATATTATATCATATGTAAGCTATATAAAATTTATAATAACAATTATATAATCATAATATTATATAATGATATAATCATAGTTAATATATATTAAAGATACTTAATAATATATATTATATATTATACATGCTATGTATTATGTATTGTATTACAGTACATAAGATATGGCATATTAATATATATAGCATATATTATATAGTTTATATGCTATAATATATAGTATATAGCATACAATATATAGTATATTGTTATAGACTATATTAATATGTAATGTAATATATACATATTATAAATTATATAACATACTAAGATAATAATCAATGTTTTATAATATTAACATCATATATTAATAATATATAACAATAGTATAATACATGATAGATAATATAATATGTATATAATATTATATATGCAACAGAATATTATTCAGCCTTGAAAAAGGACATCTTGCCATTTATGACAACATAGATGAGCCTGGAGGTTCATTATTATGCTGAATGAAATAAACCAGATGCAAAAAGATCTCACTTATATGTGGAATCTAAAATAGTCAAATGCATAGCAGCAGAGCATAGAATGGTGGTTTCCAGGCCCTGGGGGGAGGGAGCAATGGGGGAAATGTTGGTCAAGGGGCATAAAGTCACATTGATGCAAGATGCTTAAGTTTGGAGATCTAATATAGAACAATGTGACTATAGAGAACAATATCTCATTTTATAATTGAAATTTGCTAAGAGTTTAGATCTTCAGTGTTCTCCCACACATACATAAAGGTAAGTATGTGAGGTGATGGATATGTTAACTACCTTGACTATGGTGATTATTTCACAATGTCTACATATATCAAATCATCAAGTTGTAAAAGGCGAAAGATTTATGCGCTCTGAAGAGAAACCAGACCATTTTCAAATCATCAAGTTGTACATCTTGAATATATACAATTTTAAGTTGTCAATTAGGGGCGCCTGGGTGGCTCAGTCAGTTAAGCGTCTGACTTCGGCTCAGGTCATGATTTCGCGGTCCGTGGGTTCGAGCCCCGCGTTGGGCTCTGTGCTGACAGCTCAGAGCCTGGAGCCTGCTTCGGATTCTGTCTCCCTCTCTCTCTGACCCTCCCCTGTTCATGCTCTGTCTCTTTCTGTCTCAAAAATAAATAAACGTTAAAAAAAAACTTCAAATAAAAAAAATAAATTGTCAATTATATCTTTTTAAGGATGAAAGCAAAAAGACACCTGAGCTTGACCCACAGCCCTGCCACTGGCTAGCCCTGTGCCTTGGTTGAGTCTGTGTCTCTCCGAGCCTCAGTTTTCCTGTCTCTAATGAGGGGATCATCGTTTCTATTTCACAGGAGTGTTTTAAGATGTTAGCTCTGACTGCACAGGGCTCGGCTCAGAAGGGGTGTTCATTGTTATTCTGAGGCCTAACTCCATCTCTCAGAGCCTCAGTTTCCCCATTTCACAAAGTGGAAATACAGTGAATGTCAGGTTAGGGTGGGCAGGGGTGTGGATTGAGGGTTTGCTGTGGCTACGGTCCCCAAGGTCAGAGCAGTTCACCCGTTTGGATCCACCTGCAGCCCTCTTAACTTGACCTGAGGTATTCCCAACCTTGAGCAGAGCCTCGGATTTTTCCATATCTCTTTCCATCTTCCTCTTCATGCTCTTAAGCTCCTCCTTCTCCCAGGTAAGCATACTGTCAGCTTTGTCAGGGACCTAGCAGACAAGGAGAGACTCTCTCACACCTTTGAGAGGGCTGGACAGAGATTTCTCCTTCCAGGGTAGTAGAGGGTTTGCCAAGTTCGTAAGCTCTTGGTTTGGAGAATGGAGTTGGGGGTGCTCTTGCCCATTGGGAATCTGAGAAGCCTTCATTCTTTCAGGGGGCTGTCACCGGGTGGGGTGTCTTACCCTTTAGAGGGTGGAGATGGGAGCTTCTCCGTGGGGTCTCGTCGTCCCCTGGGGAGGCTGGAATGTTCCCCACTTTTGGGGTGAGGGTCTATGTTTCACTTTACGGGGAGGACGTCACCAGGGCTGAGACTAGGGGGTCTCGCTCTTTCTCTGGCTGGGGATGTGACTCCCAGGTGCAAGGACTCAGAGTTTGAGGGTCTCAACCTGTAAGCAGGACCTGTTCCTTTCTCCCCAGATGAGGCCAGGGGAGGGGTTCTCACTCTCGGAGGCTGTGGTGGGGAGGACTGGGGCTTAAAAAAAAAAAAACATTTTGAGGAGAGTTTCAAGGGTTGGGACCAGGACATCACCTACTGTCCTCAGCGAGGTGTGTGTGGGGCTTTGGATGTGTTTTCACTGGGCTTTGAGGGTCTCACGCCCACAGGAGGGCCTCACCTTCTGGGCTCAGAATCGAGGCACCCCGTCGTGGGGGGTGTCCTCATCTTCTGGTGCCCTTACTCCTGGGGTGGAGGTGGGGGTTCTCTCTACGGGGAGGGGTTTTCTCAGGCCGAGCATCTACCTGGGATCGAGCATCTACCTGGGATCGGAGGCCTCGGGCTTTGCCACTGAACCTGGGGTGGGGTTGGGTGGGGCGGGGGGGGGGGGGGCAGCGTCCCACCTTCTCAGACTTGGGCCGGTAGCCCCGAAGCTTGCTGCTCTGCTGGTTAATAAGCAGGCCTTTGCGGACTTGGGCGAGCCCGCGGTCGGTGGCCTCGCGCTGGCGCTGCAGCAGCCACAGCTGCCCATTGACCTGGTGCTGCGCGCGGCACAGGCGGGCGGCGGCGAGGCGCGCCCCGCGCGCGTGCGCGTGCACCACCTCGGCGCTCTGCAGGGCCCGGGCGTCGCGGTGCAGGGGCAGCGGCAGGCGGGCGTGCCAGGCGGGGGGCTTCACTTTGCCCTTCCACAGCGTGACGCCCTCGCCCGGCGGCGGCTTCTCCACGGTGCCGCCGCCCGCGAGCATCTCCACGCGGAAGCGCCAGGGCAGGATGTAGGCGGCGCGGCAGAGGTGGCGCGCCACGTGCGGCTCCCGCACGCTGTCCTCGGGTTGCCACATGGTCACCGCCTCCTGCTCGCAGCGGTCGGTCAGCTGGCGCGCCTTCTGCAGGGTGGCCATGGCCGCCTGGCGCCACGCCGGAGCCCCAACGCGCGCGTCCTGGCTGCGCTCGGCTGGGGGGATCAGCACGGGCATGGTCCCGGCTTCGTGTCTCCCCACGGGGAGAGGCAGGGACTCCCAAGACGCGCCGCTCGCTCCTGGCCGGAACGGGGAGTGAAACAGAGTGCCCATCACCATGGCGACGGTGGCAACAGCGCGCAGTTCCGGAAGTGGGGGAGGGGAAAGGCTGGAGAGAGGCGCGGATGGAGTCTTTGCTTTGGAACTTGGCCGGGGTGGCTTGGCATCCTGGCTCCTGCGGGAAGCCGGCCTCATCTAGCGCCTCTCTCGCTGGCGCTTCTTCTCTCCAGCAACACAGGCCTCCTTCCAGCTGCTGGGACGCGCTAAGCTCTTTCCCGCCTTGTCAAAGCCTCGGATTCGCTGTTCCTTCCCGGTGGCATCCTCCTTTGCCTGTCCTTCCCTCCCAGGGCTGGCTCTTTTCCAGTCTTCAGAACCGAGCTCAAATATCATCACTATCTTAAAAGGCTCTTTCCTTAAAAAAATTTAAAAAAAGTTTATTTGTTTTTGAGAGAGAGACAGAGCACAAGCGGTGGGGGCGCAGAGAGAGAGGGAGACACAGAATCTGAAGCAGGTTCCAGGCTCTGAGCTGTCAGCACAGAGGCTGACCCGGGGCTCGAACTCACGAACCGTGAGAGCATGACCTGAGCTGAAGTCGGCTGCTTAACCAACGGAGCCACCCAGGTGCCCCCAAAGGCTCATTCCTTAGTACCATATCCTAGCTCTACTCTTTCCCACCGCTCAGGACTTTTTGGTGCAATCCAGAGAAACAGAAAAGATGGCCATACAGTCAGAATCACAGCCCAAATCCAAACAAACAAACCAACAAACAAACAGCCCCAAACCAAAACCAACCGCCTCCCCCCAAACCAACGATAACAACAACAATAAGACACGTGGCGCCTACCACTGCAGAACCGTTCAGCTGTGTGGTCTATCTTGGAGGCTGCTGCTGGAGGTAGCCCCCCACCAGTCAGTTCTCCACGGCACCTGCCTCTCCACCTTTCTGGTTCCCAGGGTGTAAGCTGGCTGCATCTAATTGGTTGAGCCTGTGTCACGTGGCCATGCCCTAGCTGCAAGGGAAGCTAGGAGAGTGCGCAGGCGCCTGAGACTCTTTTGTTTCAATGGCAGAATGGAGAGCATTAGTTCCTACGGAGACGCGGCTGATGTAGATTTCCTTCAACAAAGGAAGCAGGTTCCAGTCTGGGGAAGAAAGAAGAGACGGCTGCCCTCCACGCCTCCCCCACAGTTCTCCATTGCGTCACCTCCTTTGTTTCTTTCTAGCAGTGGCCTGTTTACTTGAGCATTTGGTAGGCACCCCGAACTCGCCAGGTCCCAAGCCAAACTTTTGATGCATCGCCCCAATCTTTCCCTCCACTAGTTTTGCTTGACTTGATAGCTGGCCCTCCAGCCACCCCAGTCGACTTTGCAGCTTCCTTACTTTTTCATGTCTGCATCCAACCCATCCACAAGTTCTGCCAGCCCTATCTTCAAAATTTATCCCCAATGGGATCATCCTTTCTTCCGCTGCTACCGCCAACATTCTTAGTCTCACTGCCGTCATCAACCCTCATCACATGATCTCTCTGCCTATACCTGCTTCCTCAGATTCATTCTCCACACCACGGCCAGCACTACGTTTTACACTAGAGCACATCCTTTTCTTACTTAAAGCCCTTCAGTGAACCCCGCGGTACTTAGAATAAAGTCCAAACTCTTTACTCACCAGGCTCTGCGTGATCTGGTTTTTCTCACTTCCCTGAACTAACTCATCTGCTACCTCCCACCCCCAGGTCCACTAACTGTGCCCCAGCCTCCCTGGCTGTCTTTGTATTCCTCCAACACATCATGCTAATTCCTACCCCAGGGCCTTTGCATTTGCTGTTATCTTTTGGTTGGATCTCTTTCCGTTAAGATTTTGCCTGGCTTGGTTCTTGGTGTCCCTCATGGAGGTCTCACCTCTTAGACAGGTCTTTCTGGACTACTTGCTCAAAAGTAGCTCTCTTAGGCTTACGGGCTTCATATAGTGTCACTCATCACTACCTGAAAGCCTCTTATCCATTTATTTACTTTATAATCCGCTCCCCACCCCAATCCTAGAAAGAACCTTCCTCTCAAGTGCCCAGCATAGCTCATAGCGTATAGTAGGTTCTCAAATGCATGTGATGATGTGATCATAGGCTGTGATCATTTTATTTGTTTCCTTTTTTTTTTTGGAGATGAAATTCTCATAAATAAAACTAATGATGCTAACGTGCACAATTCAGAGGCATTTAGCAGTATATTTATGATGTTGTGTCACCGCCAGCTCTATCTAGGTCCAAAGCATTTTCATCATCCCCCACGTAAAACCCCATACCCATCAGCAGTCACTTCCCATTTTAGCTCTCGCCCCCCCCCCCCCCCCCCCACCAGCTCGGGGCAAACACTAGTCTCCTTTCTGTCTCCATGGATTTGCCTGTTCTCATATTTCAGGTAAATTAATCGTACGCTGTGACCCTTTGTGTCTTTCCTCTTTCCCTTAGCACAATGATTTCAAGGTTTGTCCATGCTGTACCATGTACCAGTGTTTCATTTCTTTTTATGACCAAGTTCCATTATATTTATATGCCAGAATTTTGTCTATCCATTGATGGACATTTAATTTGTTATTTAAAAAAATTTTTTTTAATGTTTATTTATTTCTGAGACAGAGAGAGACAGAGCATGAGTGGGGGAGGGGCAGAGAGAGAGAGGGAGACACAGAATCAGAAGCAGGATCCAGGCTCCGAGCTGTCAGCACGGAGCCCGACGCGGGGCTTGAACTCACAAACTCACTTGACTCTCACAAACTGAGATCATGACCTGAGCTGAAGTTGGTCGCTCAACCGACTGAGCCACCCAGGCGCTCCTGATTTTTTTCTTTTCTCCTTTTTTCATTTTGCCCATCAGGCTGTGAGTTTTAGGAGGGTAGTGACCTTTCCTCTCTTATATGCTACCGTACCCGGGATCAAGTACAGATTGTGGCTCATATTAAGCACTCAGTAAACATTTATTATTAAATGAATACGTGAGTGAAGGGCTGAGTGTGTATTTTCTTGTTAAGTGATTGAGAGGCGTAAGGATGAAGAAGGAATGAATGACCCTGGCTTTGCAAAAATAAAGGACACATTCAGTAATGGTGAGGAGTAAGACAGTCAACCAAAGCCTCCCAGTCCGGCCATGCTGGAGACCCAGCAGGGTCACCAGGAAGCAATGGAGGCAGGTAATCTTCAGCAATGGAGGCTTGTGTCCAGGACCTACAGGAATGTGGGTTTAGCGTAGTCGCTGGGCCCAATGGTGTCTGCACAACAGATCTTCATTAGAGTCAGGATAGTGCCATGGTCAAGACTCCTGAGCTGGATGACTTGGGTTCATATTATGATTCAGACACTTACTGTCTGTGTGACCTTGGGCAAGTCCCTTACTTCTCCGTGCCTCCGTTTCCTCATCTGTTGACTAGGATAATAGGATCGTGGCATGGATTAAATGAGTTAATATGAGAAAAGAGCTTAGGGGCACCTGGGTGGCTCAGTCGGTCAAGAGTCTGATTCTTGATTTCAGATTAGGTCAGGATGTCATGGTTTGTGGGCTCCACATCGGGCTCTGCACTGCCAGTGCAGCCTGTTTGCCTGCCCCACCCCTGCTCTCTCTCTCTCTCTCTCTCTCTCTCTCAAAATAAATAAATAAACATTAAAAAGGAGAGAGAGAGAAAACAGCTTAAGATGGTGGCTGACAGAGAATAAGCATGATGCAATTGCTTACTTTAAAAAAAATTTAACGCTCATTTATTTTTGAGAGAGAGACTGAGCACAAGTGGGGGAGGGCAGAGAGAGAGAGAGGGAGACACAACCTCCGAAGTAGGCTCCAGGCTCCGAGCTGTCAGCACAGAGCCTGACGCGGGGCTCGAACCCACAAACTGTGAGATCATGACCTGAGCCCAAGTTGGACGCTTAACCGACTGAGCTACCCAGGCACCCCATGCAACTGCTTACTTTTCATGTTTATTAATTGAGTGAATACATGAATGGGCTATTGTAATACCAAGAGAGGCAGAGAGGGCTTCACAAAGACCCAGGGGGACAGTCCACTTGGGACAACATGCTGTACTCAACCTTTGCTTTGTTCATTTAGTGCTTCTGTTTTCCCAGCCAGAGGGTTGTACTGGGTTGTTTTGCTGCCTGACGTACAGAGCACTTCTGTTGGGCACTGTTCCTGCCCAACTACCTGTGGGACACCCGTGGAAGCTTTCTTGCGCCCGGCCACGTATGGAGGATTTGGGCTCTAACAAGCGCCTCTGGTGGAATTCATCAGGGCCATGAGTCGGGGTGTGGTCTGTTCCATTCCGGCTTTTTATTGGCTCAACCCGTTGGGGCCAACACACTCCTAATGCATAGCACCATTGTTTCAACTTTGACGTCGGTGCGTTCTGCGGTTCAGTGCTCAGTCCGCCAACTTCTCATTTTCATCCTCTGACCCGAGCGTGACTATATCAACTCCTAAAACTCATCTCTAGTTCCTGGCTCTGATGGATACTTTCCAGTAGCCCGACACATATATGCGTGTGTTTGAGAAATGAGTGAACTGTCGTCTGCTCTGCTTTCAAAGCCTGTTGGTCACAGCCTTGGTTGGGACCTGCTAATCCCAAACGGGTCTGTATGTAAAATCCTAACGCCCAACGTGATGGCATTAGGAGGTGGGGCCTTGGAGAGTTGATTAGGTAATGAGGGTGGAACTCTTATAAATTAAATTGGTGCCCTATGAAAGAGACCCCAGAGAGCTCCCTTTCTCTTTCTTCCATGTGAAGGCAAGGCGAGAATTTGGCTGTCTATGAGCCAGGAAGTCCTCATGAGACAGTGAACCCAATGGCATATTGATCTTGGATTTCCTAGCCTCCAGAACTGTGAGAAATAGATTTCTGTTGCTTATAAGCCACCGTGTCTATGATATTTTGTTATAGCAGCCCGGCTGGGGTCAACTCTCAGTCTCCAAGAATTCAACTATGTGCAGCTGAGCAGAAATGATGAAAGCCAGAAAATGCCTCAGAAACATTCACATACATGACCAGAGGGGTAGGAAAAATTCTCATTACTTTTCAAACACAAATACCTCTCTTAAGCTAACAAATAAGCCTGTTTTTTTTTTTTTTTTTTTTTTAATTTTTTTTTTTTTCAACGTTTATTTATTTTTGGGACAGAGAGAGACAGAGCATGAACGGGGGAGGGGCAGAGAGAGAGGGAGACACAGAATCAGAAACAGGCTCCAGGCTCTGAGCCATCAGCCCAGAGCCCGACGCGGGGCTCGAACTCACGGACTGCGAGATCGTGACCTGGCTGAAGTCGGACGCTTAACCGACTGCGCCACCCAGGCGCCCCAAATAAGCCTGTTTTTATGCTATGAAAGTAACAGGTACACATTGTGTAAAAGCGTGTAAAATGCAGAAAAATATAATGAAGAGAATGAGAATCATCTATAATTTTATCATCCAGAGAGATCTGTTGTGAACCTGTTTTCATTTCACTCCAGTATTTCCCTCTACTCCTCCTCCCATATATATAGTTATGGTTAGACACATCTCCCTCCTCCCAACATACCAAAGTTCACATATTTCTAACTCAGCCCAATGGGGAATAATATTTGTGAAATTAACTCTCTGATTTTTATAATGAAGAACGCTTTACAGCAGCTCCGATTTTTGTAGCCATCTTTGCTGGGACCACCTGTTCTGCCTACCAAGTGCTTCCAAGTGGGGGACAGAATTTTGCCCTTGGATTAAATAGTGTGAAATTGCAGGGTGTATGAGGAAGGAGAACCTTCTAAAACTTTTGGCTTTGCTTTCTTTTTTTCCTTTGGTATTACATGGAGATGCCCTTCACTCTGAAATTTTGGCAGGTAATTATCAGAGATCCCTTTTTAGGTTCCCCGATGTCTTCCCTTCTGGGGCACCAGGTTCTACTTTTAGTAGGTGCCCCCCTTTCTCTTGGAGATAATCACATCAGTTGGTCTTTTGTTCCAGGGGGATATGACCTAGAATCAATTTTGTCTTTGAGAAATGAGGTCACTCTCCTGGGGGAGGTGTCAGGAGACAGTGGGAAGCCCCGGGGCTGGGAGAGGAGGTTCTTCCTGGTTCTTCCCAGTCACCTCCTGCAAAGGTGGTGACCATGCTTGTTGGTGAGGCATACGGACTGGTCCCTATGACTCTGGTCCCCATCAGTGCCCTGAAATGCCATCTTGCAATGGACAAATTCCAGGGTTTCTTTTCTGTCCCATTCAACTGGATCTCTAGGTAGCATTGGAAATTATCAACCACCTGAAATGTGAATCATCCCCCATACTCGTTCACTTTCCCCTTTTGCCTCTGGTCCTGGCCCTTCACTGGCTGGTTGTCTGCCATCCACCCCTCAAGTGTAGAGTTCTTCAGGTGAGTTTGGTAGCCTTGAAGGTGGCCCCCAATGGTCTCCACATTTTGGTCTTCATGCCTTGTGTAGTCTCTTCCCTTTGAGTGTGAGCTGGGCCTAGTAACTCACTTCTAATGACTAGAATATGGCAAAAATGATAGGATGCCACTTCTGAATTAGGTTATAAAGAGATCATGGCTTTTGTCTTGCTCACTTTTTCAGAAATGGAGAAGCCCACATGGCAAGGAACTGAGGGATCCTCTGGCTATCAACCAGCAGCGACCTGAAGCCCTCAGTCCAATAACCCACGAGGGATTGAATCCTGCTGAGAACTGCATGAGTGAGTCTAGAAGCACACTCTTTCCCAGTTGAGCCTTGAGGAGAGATAGCAGCCCCAGCCAACATCATGTCTGCAGGCTGGTGAGAGACTGAGCTGATGGATTCAGCTAAGCTATGCCCTGATCCACAAGAACCCATTCAATAAATATGTGTTGTCTTAAGCTGCTGAGTTTTGGGATAATTTGTTATACAGCAATAGCTAACTGACACATTCGGTTTCCATCTTCCATTCACTTCTCATTCCTCATCTTCTCCCTAGAAAAGCTCATTCACATTAGTGGCTTTAGGTATTACTTGTTAGGTTAGGATGACTATGGCTTTAAGTCTAAGGGGGTAGATTCGGTGAGGTGAGCCTTAAGTTCAGAATAGCCAAATTTCTTACCATGCTCTACAAAGTCCCAGTTCCTTACCACCTGGCTCCTGTCCACCTTTCCTTCCCCATATCCTGCCACTCTGTCCTTGAATCATGAAGGGTCAGCCATGCTCTGCTCAGACTCACTGAGCTTCCGTAGTCTCGTGGTCTTTGCTCTTGCTTTCCCTCTCTCTGGAATGTTCTTCTCTCTCTGGGATGTTCTCCTGTGTTTTCATATGGTTTACTCTCTCTCACCCTTTATGTCTCTGTTCAAATACTATTTCCCAAAGGGCCCTTCCTTGACTATCTGATTGGAAGCATTACACTGTCATGCCACACTGTAGCCCTCCTTCTCTTCACAGCACTTTTGGTTTGTGATTCTCACTCACCTCCTTCTCTAGATGTCAGCTCCTTGATGAGGATCTCATCTGTCGTAGTCATAACTGAATCACGTTGCCTAGCTCATTTCCTGGCACAGGGAAGACCCTCCATGCTTGTTTGTTAAAGGACTGAATGATGGTGGTCCTGTCACACTTGGAAATAATCCATGGACATTCCTGTTCTGGCTAGCCAACCCCCAAACATCCTTTGCAGTCGTGGGGGAACCCAAAAAAGGGGAGGGGCAGGACCGATAAAGAGCTCTACCTACTGTTAGGGTTGAATTGCCCCCCCCCCCCCGCAAAAGGTATGTTGAAGTCTCTACCCCTGGTACCTGTGAACGTGACCTTACTTGGAAATAAGGTCTTTGTGGATGTAGTTAGTTAAGTACAATGAGATTATGCTGGATAGGATGTGTCCCTGTCCAATGGAAGAGGTCTTTACAGGAAGGCTATGTGAAGACACAAACACTAGGCCATGTAAAGAAGGAGGCGGAGACTGGCATGATGCATCTACAAGCTGAGGAACGCCAGTGTTTGCTGGTAACCCCTAGAAACTGGAAGAAGCAGGGAAGAATCCTCTCCTAGAGCCTCGGAGGAAGCGTAACCCTGCCAACACCAACACCTTGATTTCAGACTTCTGGTCTCCAGGAGTGTGAGAGACCATTGCTGTTGATTAAATGCCCCCAGTTTGTGGTGATCTGTTAAGGCACTCTAGGAAGTTGATATCATGGTATCTGTCCTTTTCATCTGTGGTCCTCTGCCTACTCCTGATCGATCTCTGTGGCATTCCCTGTCACTTGGGCACATGGCAAGCACCTTTTCGGTGCTCCAATGACAGAGCCAGAGAGAAGTCTTTTCCTCTCCCAGCTGTCTGAGCCCACCTTCTGATTTCCAGGTTTCCCTCCCTAATCCTCTTCCATGCTCCCATCTCCTGCTGGAGACTTCTTTAAATGGAACCTTCCAGATTTTCCAAAACAGAGAGTCTATTGATATGGTCTATAAAGATCAGCCTCCTGCAGTGGCAGAGCAGGTCGGAAATAGGTAGTGGACTTGGGGGTCCACCAGAAAATCTCTCTTTCCTGATGGATTGATTGATCTGACAAATATTTACTGAGCACCTGCTCTGTGTCAGGCACTGAGCTAAGAACCACGAAAAGAGGGTGACAAGACAAAGCCCCTTCTCTCCTGGGGCTTCTCATCCAGTGGGGGAGACAGAATATGATGAACTAAAGTAAACCACTGAGATCATGGCAGATAGACGTAATCGCTTAAGGCGTATGATGAATAATAATAAAAATCCAGTAATCACTAGAGACAGGACAACAAAGAGGCAAAGTGACATGATTCTAATTCTTTTTATTGTGGCAAAATATACATGGCATAAACGTTATCATTGTAACCATTAAAATATATTTGTATATATATTATATATATATATATATATATATATATATATATAAATATATATATTTAGAGAGAGAGCATGGGGGAGGGGCAGAGGGAGAGCGGGGGAGAGAATCTCAAGCAGTCTCCGTGCCCAGCAATGAGCCCAATGTGGGGCTCGATCTCACGACTGTGAGATCATGACCTGAGCTGAAATCAAGAGCTGGACGCTCCACCAACTGAGCCACCCAGGGTCCCCCCCTTTGAGACCATTTTTAAGTGCGTGGTTTAGTGGCATTAAGTCCATTCACACTGTTGTGCGGCCATCACGGTCATCCATGTCCAGAACGCTCTCATTTTATAAACTCGAACTCTGTCCCCATTAAATACTAGCTCCCATTCCTTCCTGCCTCCCCCTCCCCGCCCCCCAAACCCGGAAGTAGGCAAAATATCCCCACCTGGAAAGCAACCCAGCCTTATCACGGTCATGAGGGATAGGATTAGGATTCTATGTTTTCTGCATTACAGAAAGCTTTCCACAACGAGCACGCATTACCGTGATCATTAAAGAACAGTCTTTAAAGTTTCTGCTCTCCGTTCCTCCTCTCTCTCTTTCCCTCGGTGCTGCTGCCTTTCCTGTGTTCCCAGCTTTTCCCACTGCTGCTCCTGCAGTCTAACTTCTCACAGCCTGCTTCTTTATATCTTATGTTTCTCGAGTGGTGATGGCCAATTGTATTAATTTGTTTTTCATGGAGACGCAGTGGACACATACGCTGGTCCCCGCTTTCCTGCGGCCTCGCTTCCCACGGTTTCGCTTACACTCAGTCAGCTGAGCCCTGGAAGCAGATGGCCCTCCTTGTGACACATTGTCAGAAGTGCCCAAGGCTGTGTCACGCGCCCGCGTCATTTCGCCTCACTTCACGTCATCACGTATGAGTTTTAGCATCTGGCATCATCGCAAGAGGAAGGGTGGATACAGTACACTGAGATATCTTGAGGGCGGGGCAGAGAGAGCAAGCATATTCACACAAACATTATTGCAGCACATTGTTATAATTGTTTCATTTTATGTTAGTTCTTGTTAATCTCTTTTTTTTTCAATGTTTATTTATTTTTGAGAGAGATGGAGACAGAATGCGAGTGGCTTAGGGGCAGAGAGAGAGGAAGACACAGAATCAGAAGCAGGCTCCAGGCTCCGAGCAGTCGGCACAGAGCCCGATGCGGGGCTCGAACTCACAAGCTGTGAGATCGTGACCTGAGCTGAGGTCGGTCGCTCAACCAACGGAGCCACCCAGGCGCCCCGCTTGTTAATCTCTTAATGGGCCCGACCTACAAATTAAACTTTATCATGGGTGTGTACATATAGGAAAAAAACATAGTGTATATAAGGTTGGGTGCTATTTGGGATTCAGGCACTGGGAGTCTTGGAATGCCCAGGCAGACAAATCAATTTGATACATTTATATATTGCAATATGCTTGCATTCGCCAACGCCTCTATCATGTCACATACTTACCATTTCGTGTGTGTGTGTGTGTGTGTGTGTGTGTGTGTGGTAGGAACAATTAGGGTCTAGACTCTCAGCAAGTTCAAAGTTGATAATACAGTACTGATCTCTAAGATCATTCTGCTGTGCCTTACATCCCCAGGACTTATTGATCCGTGCCTATATAGTTTGCTAGGGTTTTCCCCAAATGGCTTTCTCGCAGGAAGTCTCAGCAGGAAGGAGATGCATCCTCAAACTGGGCGGTGTGGTGACAGTTTGGTGATGGTGTGGTGGGGAGCGGGTAAGGAAACCACAAGGAGGGTGCAGTAGCCTGGAGCCAGCGATGCCTGTGCAGAAGCAGAGTGAGGAGGGAGCATTTAGTGCCAGGGCCTGGAGAGGGCCACCTCCCCAGGACTGGAGGGCTGCAGTCCAGGGGCACAGCCATCTGCAGTGTGCGAATGGGGAAAGGCACCCTGGCCTCATGCTTCTCTATCGGTCTCACCTCCTGTAAGGTCTCCCTTTGCCTAAACCCAACCAGAAGCCATAGAGCAAGGGAGCCTGTTGGTGTGATCCATGACAGTCAGTGTCCTAGGACACAGAACAAGGGGAGGGTAGAGAGTGTCTCAGGAGGTCATAAGGAAGTTCTCCGGGGCCGTTTGTCAATCAGGCAGAGCTCTGAGGACAGGGCCGTGCTTTCCTGCCCAGTGCAATGCTGGGCACCAAGTTCATACATGTTGAATAAATATTCATGAGCCAGAAGGAGACTCGATTAAAAAAAAAAGGTTTTTTAACATTTATTTATTTTTGAGAGACTGAGAGAGACAGAGCATGAGCAGGGGAGGGGCAGAGAGAGAAGGAGACACAGAATCCGAAGCAGGCTCCAGGCTCCAAGCTGTCAGCACAGAGCCCGACGTGGGGCTCGAACCCACGAACCGTGAGATCATGACCCGAGCCGAAGTCGGATGCTTCACCGACTGAGCCACTCGGGCGCCCTGAGACTCAGTTTTTTTTTTTTTAATTTAATTTTTTATTTTTTTAAATTTACATCCAAATTAGTTAGCATACAGTGCAACAATGATTTCAGGAGTAGATTCCTTAGTGCCCCTTCCCCATTTAGCCCATCCCCCCCCAACCCCTCCAGTAACCCTCAGTTTGTTCTCCATACTTATGAGAGACTCAATTTTTTAATTGTAAACGACACATAACACCCCCTGCAGCCATTTTCCCAGCTTTACTGAGATATAATTGACACGTAACTTTGTGTAAGTGTAACGTGTACAACGTGCTGATTTGATACATGTATACATTGCAGAAATGATCATCGGCATAGCCCTTGTAACCACTGCAAAGTCACAGTTCAGTGGTATTGCGTTCATTCACCATGCGGTGCAACCACCACCGCTATCTACCTCCAGAACATTCCCATCTCCCCAAAAAGAAAATCGTGTACACCTTAGCTGTCACTTTCCATCGCCCCTCCGCCCAGCCGCAGGCAACCATAATCTGTTTTCCGTCTTTCTGGATTTACCTATTCTGAAGATCTCATCCCAACATGAATGCACACTTAATTGGGAGGGGGGAAGAAAACTCATTCCCTCCTGTCTTTCTTCTTCTTTCCCCCACTGTAATTCTGCTCGGGGTTTGCATATCAGGCCACTCCGGTGGTGACAAGGGTGGGTTTCGGAGAAGGAGGACCTGACCTTCCTCTCCCTTTTCCTTGGCTCCCCCCGGGGCCCTGGGAATGATGGGGAAGCTGCTAGCTGATAATGAGACCCCCTCTTCCTTAATGACTCTGGGGGCTGCGGGGATGCCGCAGGCCAGCTCTGCCCTAATTAATTAATAGGGAGCGCTTCCCACAGAGGAATTAGCCTCGATTCCTCCACCTCAGGCTCTTCTTGGCTCATCCCCTGCACACGCCCCACCCGACAGCCGGGCAGTCATCTGGGACAGCCTGGGGATGCTCCACCGGCTGGCCTGCCCTCCTCACCCTATAGAACCAGGCTGGAGCCGGTGGTCAGAGTGGACCTGGGGTGAGCTCACCCTCTGACCCCGCCACGTCTTACCAATGTGGGCTGTGACTTAACCTCATTGAGCCCCTTTTACATCTATAAAGGGGAGCCAGTAGCCTTTCCCTTGTTGAGAAAGTAAGAGTCATCTCAGGGCCGGGGTGAGGACTGTGAGAGACACTTGTTGGGGGTGTGAAATCTACAGGAGTGCCCAAACACTCTGTGGTTAAGAGAAGTGGTGTTGGGATGTTATTATTGGAAGATCATTGGAATATTAGCTTTGCGAGGTGACGGATATGTTTATGGCCTTAACGGTGGTGATGGCTTCAGGGCTGTATACTTATTCCCAAGCTCATCGAGTTGTATACATTAAACACATTCAGCGTTTTACGTGTCAAGTGTATCTCAGTAAAATCGTTTTAAAAAAAGAAACGAAGAGGGCAATGAGGTAGATAGTGACTCTGTGTTTACCTAAATTTCAACGCAGCAAAATATATCAGGTTTCTTTGTTTTCTTTGTGTGTTATTCTTTGGGCAGTAGTTATGTTATCTTTATCCATTCAGAGGTAGCAAAGATATTCTCCTATAAAAAGGATAAATAATATTCCAATGTCCACAATTCACCCCCATCTCTCCCCCCACCAAAATTAGTGCAAAAATCCATAGTGAGCAAATGTAAAAAAAGACAGCATCTGTAAGAGTGTTGAGCCAAGCCATATGGGGGCCTGAGAAGGAGTAAAAATCAGGAATTCTGATCCTGTCTCTATTTGGAAAGTTGCTGTTTCGTTCATGGTGCATTTTGCATTCACTTGGGTTTTTAAAAATGTTGTGTTGAAACGTTATTTATCTTAAATACTGGGGTTTTGGTACCACTATTCTCTCTATTGAGGTGGAACAGCATAAACTTTGTACAACATAGGGGGCGCCTGGGTGGTTCAGTCGTTTAAGTATCTGACTTCGGCTCAGGTCATGATCTCACCGTCCATGAGTTCGAGCCCTGCGTCGGGCTCTGTGCTGACAGCTCAGAGCCTGGAGCCTGCTTCGGATTCTGTGTCTCCCTCTCTCTCTGCCCCTCCCCTGCTCATGCTCTGTTTCTCTCTGTCTCAAAAATAAATAAAAACATTAAACAAATTATTATTTTTTTTAAACTTTTTTTTTTCAACGTTTATTTATTTTGGGGACAGACAGAGACAGAGCATGAACAGGGGAGGGGCAGAGAGAGAGGGAGACACAGAATCGGAAACAGGCTCCAGGCTCCGAGCCATCAGCCCAGAGCCCGACGCGGGGCTCGAACTCACGGACCGCGAGATCGTGACCTGGCTGAAGTCGGATGCTTAACCGACTGTGCCACCCAGGCGGCCCGAAAAACATTAAACACATTAAACAAAAATTCATGCAACATACAATTCAGCATTTCAAAGAGTACAATTCAGTGGCCCTTTGCACATTCACAATGTCGTGCGGCCATTATCTTTATCCTATCCAGTTCCAGGACATTTTCATCCCCCCAAAGGACATCAGCGCCCATCAGCGGCCACTCCCCACTCCCCCCAGCCCTGTGTTGGCCTAGCCTGTGCTCTCACGGTTCGGTTCGAAAGCAATGGTGAGTAAAACAGCCGCTAGCACCTTCGCGGGAATCAAGCTGGCGACCCCACGCTGTGCAGAGACCTCATATTCTTCACCACCACACTCACGGCTCAAAAACCAAAAGCCAGTTTTCCTGTAGTGTGTCCTCGATGAAGCAATAAAAATTGTGTGTTTCATTCGGCCTCAACTCTAGAGTTCAGTTTTTTCTTGATTTTAATGGAGTGTTTTTTTTTTTTTTTAAAGACTTTTGTCTTAAAGAACCGTTTTAGATTCACAGCCACGTAGAGCAGAAGGTACAGCGGTTTCTCAGATGCCCCTGCCCCGCTCCCCCCCAGGCGCAGCCTTGGCCACCATCAACGTCCCGACCAGAGCGGATCACTCGCTACGACTGATGGGCCTGCACAGACACAGCGTCCTCACCCAGAGTCCACAGTTCGCATTAAGGATCACCCTTGGTGTTGCGCATTCTGTGGGTTTGGACAAATGTAGAATGACACGTACCCATCCTTACAGTCTCAGACGGAGTGATTTCGCTCCTCGGTGCTCCCCTTACTCTTCCCTTCCCTTCCCCAACCCCTGCCAAACACGGGTCCTTTTCCTGGCTCTCTGGTTTTGCCTTTTCCCAGCACATCATATAGTTGGCATCACACAACGTGTAGCCTTTTCAGATGGGCTTCTCTCAGTAATACGCTTTTAAGTTTCCTCTGTGCCTTTTCATGCCTCGAGAGCTCATTTCTTTATTTTTTATTTATTATTATCATTATCTTTAAAAATATTTTTATTTCTTTTTGAGACAGAGAGAGAGAGAGCACAAAGTGGGGGAGGGACACAGAGAGAGAGAGAGAGGGAGACACAGAATCTGAAGCAGGTTCCAGGCTCTGAGCTGTCAGCACAGGGCTTGAACTCACGAACCGTGAGATCTTGACCGGAGCCGCTGGTTACAACATTTTTTACGACCAATCATCAACCAATCAATACTTCACTCTGTTTTATGTGTGTTTCTGTTTAAAGACACCTTATGGGGGCACCTGGGTGGCTCAGCCGGTTAAGCTTCTGAACTCTCGGTTTTGGCTCAGGTCGTGATCTCAAGGTTTGTGAGTTGGAGCCCCGTGTTGGCCTCTGTGCTGACAGCGTGGAGCCTGCTTGGGATTCTCTCTGTCTCCCTCTCTACCGCACTGTCTCATGCTCTCTCTCTCTCTCTCAAAAATAAATAAACTTAAAAAAAAAAGACACCTTATGCAATATAAATTGTTGATTCATTAACATTGAATTCACAACCAACAGCCCTGCAACTCCTGTCTGAGTAAAACTCATCGAGCACATGTATTTTCTCAGTGAGGCACAACACAGACTTCTCTTGCTAACCAACCTTGGACGGCGCCCAGCCTCATGCCAGAGGCCATTTTAAACAGTCAAATCAACAAAAAGCACCCAAAGTGAAAAACATGGCACTAACTAGACCATGAGAGGGATGTCTTTTACAGCGGAACGTCTCAAACGAGTAGGCAGAGCATAGCCTTGTTCAGCATCAGCGGGGAACACGCACCCCAGCCAGCCCAACCTTTGCATCGCTCTGACTACGTTTGCCAAGGGCCGCAAAAGTGCCACACGTATTGATTTCGGGGTTACACATAAGTTTGGGCGAGTGAGCTCATCAATATGGAATCCTCACATAATAAGGATCAACTGTATGAGAATCCCACTTTCTTTTTTTTTAGTTTTTAATGTTTATTTATTTTTGAGAGGGGGAGAGAGAGAGAGAGAGAGAGAGAGAGAGAGAGAGACAGAGAATCTGAAGCAGGCTCCAGGCTCTGAGCTGTCAACACAGAGCCTGAAACGGGGCTTGAACTCACGGACCGGGAGATCATGACCTGAGCCGAAGTCGGACGCTTAACCCACTGAGCCACCCAGGTGCCCCAAAGCTTTCTCCGGCTTGACTTCGAATTCAATAAAGATCGATACGTATCATCTACATGGATGAAAGCTTGCAGAGTCTCCCATGATCTTTTTCATCAACAGACACAATTTCTTAGAGTAGTTTTACATCTACAGAAAAACTGAAGAGATGTTACAGGGAGTTGCCATACTCCCCCCAATAACTTCCCCTCTCTTCCATTAGTACAATACGTTTGTTTCAATTAAGCAGTCAATACTGACACATCATTACTAAAGTCCACACTCGGTTGAGATCGCCTCAGTTTTTCCCCTAATGTCCTTTTTCTGTTCTGGGACCCCCTGTGGGATCTCCCATTATATTAGGCTACTCTTTGCTGTGATAGTTTCTCAGACTTCCCTTGTGTTTGATGGCTGGCCAGTTTAGACGAGTACTAGCCCAGAATATCCTAGGAACCTCTCTATGGGAATTTGATTTCTTAAAATCACGATTATTCTGGGGTTTTGGGTTTTGGAGGGGCCACTCTAATTGTTAGAAAGCGTAGGGGCACCTGGGTGGCTCAGTCGGTTAAGTGTCTGACCTCGGCTCAGGTCATGAACTCCTGGTTGGTGGGTTCGAGCCCCGCGTCGGGCTTTGTGCTGTCAGCTCAGAGCCCGGAGCCTGCTTCCAATTCTGTGTCTCCCTCTCTCTCTGCTCCTCCCTTGTTTGCGCTCTGTCTCTGTCTCTCTCTCAAAAATAAATATTTTAAAGAAGTGTAAAGGGGTTCTGAGACCCAATCATTTCATTTTACTTACTTATTATTTTGTGTAAAACAGCAAGGAGGGGTCTGTCTTCTTCCCTGCTCAATCTCCAGCTTCTAGCGCAGCTTAGCTCACAGGGGACACGCACTAAATATTTGTGGAGTGAATGACTCCAAGAGCCAGGAGCTCTAGGCTCAGGCTCAGAGAGGGACGCACAACCAGGGTGCACAGCCGGTGTGGGAAAAGAGGGAGTGGGGAGGTTTAGGGGGGGAGGGGGTGACAGGTGTTTGTGTGGTCCAGGAGAACCCGACATCTAGGGCAGGGTCTGGACCTTAGCCACACGTTGAGATCACTCGGGGAGCATTAACATACGCTGATGCCTGAGTCTCACGCCCGAGGACACTGATGTGATTGGTCTAGGGTGCCACTTGGGGATTCTAAGGTACAGTTAAGTTTGAGAGCTACGTCCCTGTGGGGACAGTGTCAAGGAGGGCAGTCCAGGCAGTAGGTTGAGGTGGCTGCTCCCTGCCTGGGTGACTTCGGGCGAGTTTCCCAACCTCTCTGAGCGCCTGTCCTCTCTTCCAATGGGGGCAGTGATATCTACCTCATCGTGCGGAGACTATGAGCAAAAGAGACCGCCCACACTAGCACGTCCGGATCAACAATTGTTCGATAACAACAACAACCACATACTGATTTTTATCACAGGTGCGGGGCTGCGCCCTCGGCTCTGGAAAATGGCAGTTAGCTGTCAGGACAGACGGGAGGTGCTGGAAGCGACCAGTGCCGGGTCTTTTGAGAAGAAACGCAGGACCGGCCTCGCCGGGTACGGATTCTAGGGACGGCAAAGGATAATATTAATTACAAGAGCACAGGAATTAGTGATCTCCCATTCGCGCGAGGCCTCACGCTGCACGAAGCCTGTCCACACCCGCGCGCTTGGATTTTTCTCAGTTTTTAATTTTCTGCGGGGTCGGCGGAGTCATCTCCGCTGTTTAAATAAGGCTAGGCTCAGAGAGGGAGAGGGGTCAGCCCAAGGGCGCACAGCGGCCCAGAGGCCAAGGCCGGGCTGTGCACCCGAAGGGAGACGCGCGGGGCGGCGGAGCCCACGTGGCGGCTGCGGGCACCGGGCCCAGCGGTGGCGGGCGGGTCCCCGCGCCCTCCAGGGACGTTCAGGCCTCAGGAGGGCCGCGGAGGCGCGGGAGGCGGGGGCTCGGAGGCGCGGGGCGGGGGCGGGACGCGCGAGAGGCCACCCACCCCGCCCACCCCAGGATCCCCCCCCCCCCGCCTCCCTCCCTCTCTCCCCTCCTCCCTCCCCACCCGCGCCCTGCCCCTTCCTCCGGCGCGCGGTGGCAGAGCCTGGGCTCGGCGCGGGGGAGGCGGGGGGCATCCCGGAGGGGATCCCGCCCCCTCCCCCGGCCGCCCCGCGCCCCCGCACCCACGTGAGCGCAGGGCCAGCCCGGCTCCCACCCGCCGCACAGCGCGTCCCGGCTCCCTGCCGGTGCCTCCGCCGTCCGGTCCCCGCGCCAAGCGCTGCGCCATCCCTGGCGGGTCCCCGCTGCTCGGGCCGGGCGCTTCGCCGGGCTCCGGCACCTGCATCCGGGAGCAGCGCGCAGGCCGAGGCGCGGGCAGGCCGCCCCCGCCGCTCCGGGCGCGGGTGAGTGGGGGGCCCCGCGGCCGCGCTGGGGCAGGGGCTCCGAGGTAGGGGCGGGCGGGGTCCGAGGCGGGCTCGGCCCCGCACCGGGTCGGGCGGGTGGGGCGCCCCGCGTCCCCCTTGCCACCTCTCGGCCGCCTTTGTCTCGGCTGCTCCCTGCCCCTTAGCGTGGTCGCCGCCGCTCCTCTGGTCGCCTTGGTGAGTTTCCTACCACCTCAGTCACCCGAGGGCTCGGTGCCCATCGCCCCTCCTCCCCCCCACCCGTGGCCTCAACTCGCGGGCCGGTGTCCATCTCTCTGCCTGATGCTTCCTCCATTTCCAGGGCTCGGTTCCCTTTCTTCTCGGGCGTGTATGCCTCCAACTCCGGGCAGACTTGGGTTGTGGCTGAGACTTCGGCCACCGCTGCGCTGCGCGGGTGCTGGGTGTGAAGGGTGCGTGGGGGCGGTGGTGGTGGTGCGTGCGTGGGAGCCTGAATTTGTGAGTGGGTTTGCCTGCCCAAAGAGGCGCGTGGGCTGGGTGTTGAAATGTGGGGAGGGATTTGAATGTCTGAAGTTTTGTGTCTGGAGCCCCAAGTTGTGTGTGTGTGTGTGTGTGTGTGTGTGTGCGTGCGCGCGCGCGCGCGCGCGCGCGCGTAGGAACTGTATGGCCGTCACTGTATGGAGTTTTATTTACGAAGGGGAACTGTGCGGGGTCTTGAAGGCGTGTGTCAGGTCGTATGTCTGACGCTGTGCATGGATGTGTGTGCATGTGTTTGTGTGTGCAGGGATTGTGTGACGGACGCGGCATGAGTGGAGTTGCGTTTTGAAGGCTTGGTGTGGGCTTGTGTGCCTGAACAGTTGTGTGTGTGCGTGTGTGACCGCGTGTCTGTGCGGTTGTATATGTGTCAGTTGCACACAAAGGCGTGTGAGGCTGTGTGTTTGGATGCGTGTGTGATATGTGATGTATGTGACTTTTCTCTTTCCTTCCCCCGCTCGCTGCTCTGGCTAGCAGAGTGTTGAGATAAAATGGAGAGGAAGCATACGGTCGCCAACCAAGCTTGCTTCAGCTTTAGGATGTGGGAGGCCCTTCCTTTCTTTCTTTTGGATCCAAGGGAGGGGGGGCCAGTACATGCGGTCACCTCTGAGAGTCTGGAGGTTGGGGGAGGCGGGTGGGACACCCATGCTGGAACCCTTGTGGAGACTGGGGACACTAGAAAGGCCCCTTCCCCAGTGGCAAACCTAAGAAACAGGGTCAAGAGAATACCTAGGACCAGGAGACACTGGACAGGCTGTCTGTCCCCTGGCTGTTGGGTTTCTGCTTTTTTATTGACCCCGGTTAACGTCCGTTTCACGCTCACCAGGTGCTGTTGTAAGCCTCATGCGAATAGAGCCCTCTAAGCCACACAGAAAGTGACCAGTTCCAGCAAGGTGGAGGGAGGTTTGAGACAAAGCGCTCAGGTATGCGGTTCTGTTAGGTCAGGGGCTGGTGGATTTTGTCAGTAAAGGGCCCGAGAGATTGCGCTGCGGCCCATACGATCTCTGTCCCAACACCCCAGCTCGGCCATTGTAGCATGAAAGTCGGCCGTAGACAATATGTCAGGAATGAGCATGGCCAGGTGCCAAGAAAGCTGTTTACAGATACAAGCAGTGGGCCGGATGTGGCCCTCAGCTGATGGTTTGTCCATCCCTGCTTTGTGCTGTGCTGCTTCTTGTAGGGAGGAGGAAGGAAAGAGACAAAACGAGCCCTGGAGCTTTGTGGCTGGTTTGGATCTCAGCAGAGCACTCCCTTGGGACCCATGGGCAGTTTCACAGTACTGCTTGGTGACTGGGAACGTGAGAGAGAGAGAGAGAGAGAGAGGAATTAAGAGTTTCCCGTGTAATCTGTGGTCCCATGTCTGGGATTTTTTTCACAGCAAGGTGAGAAGCAGCACTGGGGTTTCAAAGCGGTGGACCAATTTGGAGCAGGACCCCAACTGGGATCTGGCATTGAGAATGCGGGCCTGGACCTGGCGGAAGCGTGGCTTGGAAAGTTGAGGCAGCTGTCTCATCTTTTGGATATGGGGGGGTGGGGGTGGGTCAGGGGAGGGCAAGGAAGACAGTAACCCCGGAAAAGAAGCCGCACAGCTAGCGGCAGCAAACAACCCCACCCCAACCCCCCCTCCCTCCAGGGGTCTACCTACTAGAGGAACTGACATCTGTGAGACTCCCAGCCCATCCTGGGTGGATTTTGGCACTGAGACTGGGGGCCAGCCAAGGGGAGGGGTTGGAGGCCACGATCCCTCAGAGAGTGGCAGGTGTAACACCAGGCAAACCAAACGTGCACAGAGTTCAGCACAGGAACAGTATGGATTGTCTTCCTTTGGTTCGCTCCTTTTTAAAGAGCGAGAGCGAGTGTGTATGAGCCAGGGAGGGGCGGAGAGAGAGGGAGAAAGAGAATCCCAGGCAGGCTCCGCAATATATGCACAGAGCGCTGCCACGGGGCTTGATCCCATGAACCATGAGATCATGACCCTGAGCTGAAATGAAGAGTCGGACTCTTAATCAACTGAGCCTCCCAGGTGCCCCTTGGAGAGTTTTTTCTAAGAGCCAGATCAGTCTGTTGTATTTGTCAGGAAACAGCACACTCCAAAAGCAGAATTGGAAAGAGTTTAACTTAAGGAGTATTTACAAAGATCGGAGCAAAGTGAAGGGAAACCAGTAAGGGTGGTGTAGTAGCAGTCAGGGACCAGCAAGAGTGGGGGAGGGGAGGGATCAGGAGGGAGGCAGGGAGGTAGCAGGACTGGAGCCTTGGCTGTAACAAAGGATTGTGTTTCTTTTTTGGTTGAAACATACTTGATGTATAACATTGCCTAAGGGTAAGGTGTGTGCCATGTTGTTTTGGTACATTTGTGTCTTGTAATACCATTGGCATTAGCAAGAGCACCTCTATCACATCAAGGGAGCCAAGAACACCCAATGGGGAAAAGGATAGTCTCTTCAACAGGTGCTGGGAAAACTGGATAAACACATACAGAACAATGAAATTGGTCCCCTATTTTATACTCCTCAGAAAAAGTAACTTGAAATGGGCCCAAGACTTAAACATAAGACCTGATACCTAGAAGACGAGGTAGGGAAGAATCCCTGTGACATTGGTCTTGGCAATGATTGTTTTGGCTAGAACACCAAAAGCATAAATGGAAGCCAAAATAAACAAGAGGGACCACATCAAACTAAAAACCTTCTTCGCAGCAAAAGAAACAACAGAATGGAAAGACAGCGTGCAGAATGGGAGACACTTTTTGTAAACCATGTATCAGATAAGAGGTTAACATCCTAAATCTGTAAAGAGCTCATGCAACTCAACAATAACAACAGCAACAAAAACCACCTGACTAAAACATGGACAGAGGAACTAAATACGCATTTTTTTTTTTCAGAGAAGATGTCCGAATGGCCTACAGGTATGAAGGATTGTCTGATGGGACCTGTGGCTTGAGGCAGGGGAACACAGCCACTGCCAAATAGGGGCGTGTCAGGGGTGGGGTAGGGAGAATAAATGCTCCTCCCACCACCATTCTCCTGCCCACTGGCCAGACCAAAAGGGGAGCCAGCAGCCAAGGGAGCCTCAGCAATGCCATCCACCCCTGGTGGTCAGCCTTTTGCCCTGGAGTGAATATAAAGGGACAGCAGAATTCCCAGGATGCCTGGGATATGGGCACCTGCCACTTTTTTTTTTTCCCCTGTGAGATCATTGTAGGCCAGGCTGCCTGTTGCTCCTAAATAGTAGGTCCAGTGCCCAGGGCTCATGATACTTTTAGGACCCACAGAGATGTTTTCACTTTTTTTAAAATCAGAAGAAAGAACTACGCTTCTATTTATTTATTTTATTTTTTATTAAATTTTTTTTTAATGTTTATTTATTTTTGAGAGAGACAGAGACAGAGTGTGAGTGAGGGAGGGGCAGAGAGAGAGGAAGACACAGAATCCAGAACAGGTTCCAGGCTCCGAGCTGCCGGCACAGAGCCCGACGCAGGGCTCGAACTCAAACCGGGAGATCATGACCTGAGCCTAAGTTGGACGCTCAACCGACTGAGCCACCCAGACACCCCTACTTATTTTTTTTAAATAAAAATATGTTTTATTTATTTTTGAGACAGAGAGGGAGAGAGAGAAAGAGAGTGTGAGCGGGGGAGGGGCAGAGAGAGAGGGAGACACAGAATCCGAAGCAGGTTCCAGGCTCTGAGCTGTCAGCACAGAGCCTGACTTGGGGCTCGAACCCACAGACTGTGAGATCATGACCTAAGCTGAAGTCGGACACCTAACCGACTGAGCCACCCAGGCTCTCCAAGAACTGCACTTAGTAAAAGAAAATATTAAAAAAAATTTTTTTAACATGTATTTATTGTTGAGAGACAGAAAGAGACACCGTTAGCAGGGGAGGGTCAGAGAGGGAGGGAGACACAGAATCTGAAGCAGGCTCCAGGCTCTGAGCTGTCAGCACAGAGCTGGACGTGGGGCTTGAACTCACAAACTGTGAGATCGTGACCTGAGCCGAAGTCGGACGCTTAACCGACTGAACCACCCAGGCGCCCCTAAAAGAAAATATTTTAAAGTATAATGTTCGGTGAAATTCACAGAACAGAAACCCAACCGTTTTAAAGAGGCATCAGGGGCATCTCGGACATTCTCAGTGTTGTGCAACCACTATATTCACCTTTATAACAATTCAGTTGTAAAATACAACTTAATACTTTACTTTTTTTTAATGGAGGAAGAAGTCCACAAAAGCAAAAGTTCCTCTGGCCCACAAGAGTCATGTTTCCAAGCTGCCTTAAACTTGTATTTAGTAGGTAAGAGGATTGACAGGTTTTTATTTTTGTATGCACTTCATTTAATGTGTGTTAAAATATAATTTGCATTTCAAGTAATGATCTAAAGCTTCCGTTTGAGATACATTTATTTCAGTAAGCAAATAAGGTTATAGGGAAGTGGTCAGATACAGAGAAGACGCAAAAGTCTCGTTTTGGGAATAGTGCCTGGCACCCCGGAGAGAACTCTGAACATCACATTCCCCTTCAAAGATGAGTCCTGAAGAGCCCCTGGGGACAAGGTCACCATTTCCTCCCTAAGGAACCGCACCTCCAGCTCCTTTCTTCACCTGAACACTCATGCAGACCAGTTGCATTTGTCGGGCACTGACTTTTGCCAGGCTCCTGATGATTTTGTCATTGTGGATGGTCCACTTGTCCGCACCTCCAGGCCAGACACGAAACCACATTAATTTGGGGGGCTAACCCCAGGGGCCTTGTCTAGGGCTCTGCATGCACGTGGCGCTCAGCAAAGGCTCTTTAGTTTGGTTTGTGAGCTGGGGCAGCCCCCACCTCCTCCTGATGGTGTGAAATGAGGGTTCTGGAGCCAGGGAGTGGCAGAAACCTCCATTACCTTGTGATCTCCCACCCCGCCTCTCCCCAGCCACGTCCGGAGCGATTCAGGAGATCTGGACCTCTTTCTCCCCGGGGTGTAACCCTGGAGCCCCAGGCGGTGTTCTCAGGTGTCTCAGGATGGGCGAGTCCCAGCAGGTGGACGTCCGCCCTCCGCTGGTGCCTGGATCCTCTCTGAGCCCCTCGCTGGTTTCTTCCACCCTTTCCCCTCTCCCTACAGCCGCCCTCTGTCCTGCCCCTCACTGGAAGGCCCCTGTGGCCCCGGCAGATAGACGATGAGCAGCCACGGGAACAGCCTGTTCCTGCGGGAGAGTGGCCAGCGGCTGGGCCGGGTGGGCTGGCTGCAGCGGCTGCAAGAAAGTCTGCAGCAGAGGGCACTGCGCACGCGCCTGCGCCTGCAGACCATGACCCGTGAGCACGTGCTGCGCTTCCTGCGCCGGAACGCCTTCATCCTGTTGACCGTCAGCGCGGTGGTCATCGGTGAGCCGGCTTGGGGGGGGCGGGGTCCCCGGGGAAATCTCCTGCCCGCACACATCTTCACTCCACCTACCAGTTGTCACCCACGCGAGCGCATCCCGCCGCCCACTGCGTTCCCTCCGCCCCCATAAGGACGCATTCACACAGACGGGGCTGAGTGACCCAAACCACTCCACAGAGCCCCTCTTTCGGTCCTAGGGGTCAGCCTGGCCTTTGCCCTGCGCCCGTACCAGCTTACCTACCGGCAGATCAAGTACTTCTCTTTCCCCGGAGAGCTTCTCATGAGGATGCTGCAGATGCTCGTGCTGCCGCTCATTGTCTCCAGCCTGGTCACAGGTGAGAGAGCCCAGGCCAGTGGTGGCTTCTAAGACCCATCCGACAGTCCCAGCTCGAACCTGGAGCCAAAGCTATCCCAGGCATGAGATCACCTCCCTACCTCAGGACCTGCAACGCGAAGCCGGCACCTAGCCCCGAGTTCTTGGGCCAGAGCCCGGATCTTCGTCAGACTCAGGTTCCAGACCCAGTGTGACCTATGCCACTTAGTAGCTTTACCGGACTTCTCCATGGAGGTAGAATACCAGCCCGCCAGGGGCTTAGTATCATTCAGGGGGGCAGCCAGGGAAGAGAGTACGGCACGGATGGCCAAGGGGTGGGATGCGGGTAAAGGTGTTTGAGATGGAGGGGACAGGATGGTGGGTGGGGGATGGGGTAGCAATATGGATGGGCTAGGCAGAGGTCGGCGAATTCTTTTGGAAAGGGCCAGAGAGTGAACATTTTCAGCATGGGGGGGGGGGGGTTGCGTATGATCTCTGTCATAACTACCCAGTTCTCTTAAGGTACTATGGGAGCAGCCGCGGACTCCTATATAATCAAGTGGGCATGGTTGTGTTCCAATAAAACTTTATTTGCAAAAACAAACCTAAGTGGTTGATTGCCAACCTCCAGACTTGATTGGCATGAAGGTTGGCATGAAGAATGGTTCATGGACTGGGTTTCCCAGAAGCAGAGCTAAGATGGGGATCTTTGCACAAGCGATTGGTCAAGGGATGGCATTCAAGAGAGACCTACGAGCAAGTGAAGGAAGCAAGATGAGGCAGGGAAAGACTCTCAGCAGAGATGTGGGTTCAGAAGAAGGTTGGCCTCCCAGCCCTATCCCACGGGTAGCTGTGGAACAGGAGTAATGCTACAGGATTGTTCTTCTCACCCCTGCCCCCGCCTGAGTCAAAGGGGCTGGCCCTTTGAATCCCAGTTCCAGGCAGCCTTTGGCTTGAGACCTTCCATGGGGTGTTTCTGGGCAAGGCAGCTTTTGTTCTGCTGAGGGCAGCTCTCAAGAGGGGGGGGCAGCACGAACTGTTAGCAGCCAACAGACGCAGCAGCTGAAGGACAGGTGCATTAGTCTGGTAAAGGGCATTTGGATGGGGCACCAAAAGATGTATCTCTCAGAAGTAGTTTACAGTGAGGTGAGTTGGAGGGAGGTACGATCTTGGGGTCAATAGCAGAATGAAGAGTGGGATGACAATGAAGTCGTGGTACAACATAGGGATGAATGGAGGCCGGGGTGGGGGTTGAAAAGGGAGGGTTGGTGATGTGGTGTTTGGGATAAAGGACGGGGTGGAAGGTGTACACGGAAAACGGAATGGGGGTTGAAGAAAGATGAGTGGGTTGAAGGATGGTGGGGTGGGTGCTGGCATGGGACCCAGAAGAAGGAGATGCCTGGTGGGATGCTTGTTGAGTTGGTGGTATGAGGAGAGTAGAGCTGATGGATGGGCGAGTGCGTGGTGGGGTGTGGACGGGGCTGCTCAGGGCGGCACCCCCTGTCCTCTAGGTATGGCGTCCCTGGATAACAAGGCAACAGGCCGGATGGGGATGCGGGCAGCTGTATACTACATGGTGACCACGGTCATTGCTGTCTTCATTGGCATCCTCATGGTCACCATCATCCACCCTGGGAAGGGCTCCAAGGAGGGGCTGCACCGCGAGGGCCGCATTGAGACCATCCCCACAGCTGATGCCTTCATGGACCTGGTCAGGTGACGTCCTTTCTAATTTTGATGGGCACTCTAAGCCTAGATGCAACAAAGTGTGCTCAAGGAGAGACTAGGGAACAGGCTGATTCAGCCTGGAAATGCAACACCCAAGTTGAACCTAGTCTCTTGGTACCTGCTTTCTGCCCTGGAGCATTGCACAAATGCTCTGAGAGTCGGTGACTTCTAGGGTATGACCTTTTGGCCCTTAGGCTCCGGAGGCTAGAGCTGCATGTTGAGACAGGCTCAGAACAGGTGGTGGCTGGTGTTCCCAAGCTCCCTCGGGGGATGAATGATTCTCTTAGAGAGGCAAGATTTTGACAGCCAGAATCAAGGCTCACCATGGTTCTTCCCTGGTCCCTGACTTGGGGGAAACGCACACGTTGTCTGGGTTTTTTGAGGCATCACTGGTACGTGTGTGTGAGTTGAAATCCCCAAGGTGGCTTGGTAGGGGATTTCTCCTCCCCACTGAAGGGCTTGGAGAGACCTGGATTTGAGGTCCATCTGTACCTCTCAGGGGCTGTGTGGCTTTGGGCACCTTCCATAAAGTCTCTGTGGTTTTGGTTTCTTTGTGCATAAAATGGGGACATCAATAGTGCTAGAAGGGACACTTCTAGAGGTTGTAGGGTTTAGATCATACAGGTCACTTAGCTCAGTACCTGGCCTAGAGTAAGCATTCACATGTTGACTGCCATTATTATTGTTGGTGCTGCTGCTAACTACCTCCCTTCCTCTGATGTTTTTCTGCAGAAATATGTTTCCACCCAACCTTGTGGAGGCCTGCTTCAAACAGGTCAGGAGGAAGTACACAGTTTGCTCAAGGAGGTTTGGAGGGTGGGAGTGGTGGTAGGGGGCTTGCTGCTGAGTGAATGGTCCCCGAGTGAGGGATGGGAAGAAGGGCCTGACAGAGCAATGGGCAGGGGCTTTTGGAAGAGTCTGGGAGAGAGAATGTACCTCCCATTGGTGGGATGACCAGCTCTTAGGCCGTGAGCTTCCTGGGGATGGTTCTGGAGGAGGAACCAATGTGTCTCACCATAGATGGTTGAGGAGAGAGGCCTTCTAATCTGTTGGAGCAGGGAGCTTTGAAAAATGCGGAATCTACGCATTGGTCATTCACTCCTCCATTCATGTGTTGCTTCACTCGTTCTTCTACGCGTTGGTCAAGTACTTCGTTTACTCACTCAGATCCACTGAATAAGATTCTCCAGGGTGTGGCAACCAGGAATTGGTGTTCCCGGTAAATTTCTCCAGGAGGTTCTGATGCATCGATTTTGGCCCCGATCTCTCCATATTTCAGTTCAAGACGCAGTACAGCACAAGGTTGGTAACTAGGACCATAGTGAGGACAGAGAATGGATCTGAGCCGGGTACCGCCATGCCTCCCCCATCCTCGATGGACAACGGAACCAGCCTCCTGGAAAATGTCACATGGGCCTTGGGCACCCTACAGGAGGTGCTGAGCTTCGAGGAGACTGTGCCTGTGCCTGGCTCAGCCAATGGCATCAATGCCCTGGGCCTCGTGGTCTTCTCTGTGGCCTTTGGGCTGGTCATCGGTGGCATGAAACACAAGGGCCGAGTCCTGCGGGATTTCTTCGACAGCCTCAATGAGGCTATTATGAGGATGGTGGGCATCATTATCTGGTGAGTGCTGGGCTGTGACAGTGTGGGCAGGTGATGGCCCTCGGGAAGGGTGGAGCTGGGGCTGGGAAGTCCGGTGGTGGGGCAGATGCTCAAGGGGCCATTGGGGCCTTTTGACCCAGATCATTTATATACGTATTGGTGAATCGACTCATTCATGTGTTCACTTATAAATTCACTCATGGACTCATCTTCACATTAATGAAACCATTGATTGATTTGTTCATTTATTGACTCACTGCACCATCGATTCATTCGAGCTCATTCTTTGGCCTGCTCATTCATCTCTGCATTTGCTATCCTCCCATTGACTGGCTCACATATTCCCTGCATTCATTCACCTCTTCGCTTAACACCCTCATTCATTCACTCACCCCTTCGTTTGTGTCTCATTTGCTCCTTTTCTAACTCATTTAGCCCCTTGCTAATTATTCCTTAATCGATACATGCACGCATTCATTCATTCTTTACATGTGTCTGTTCCTTCACCAATTCCTTCACTCATTCAGCAGACATTTTCCCAGGCTAACTCGGTCTTGAACTCTGGAATACGGAGATCCGTTGAATTCAATCATGAAGTCTTGGAGGAGACAGCCACATACTAGATAAATGTGATTCAAGGCGGAAGGTACTAGAGTAAAGGGACATTTAAAAGGCGTTGAGAACGTGGAGAAGTGAGCAGCCAGTGGACAGATAGGTAGTGGACTCTGCTTGGGAAGCCGAGGAGAGAGTCATAGAAAAGGTCACTTCTCAGTTGGGTCTTGAAAGGTAAGTGGGAATCCAATAGGACAGGGAGGGGGAAGAGGCCCTTCAAGTGGAGACGAGAGAACACGCAAAGCCTGCAAGGACCTGAATTGTCTGGAGAATGGCAGGGAGTTCAGGGAGGTGGGAGCACAAGGTGAGTTGGGAGTGGCCATGAAAGATGTTAACAAGACCAGGGCGCCTGGGTGGCTCAGCCGGTTGAGTGTCCAACTCCTGGTTTCAACTCAGGTTGTGATCTCACAGTTCATGGGTTCAAGTCCCTCGTCGGGCTCTGTGCTGACGGCGTGGAGCCTGCTTGGCATTTTTTTCTCCCTCTTTCTGCCCCTCCCCCATTCTCTCGGTCTCTCTCAAAAATAAATAAATTAAAAAAAAAAAAAAAAGGTGTGGACGAGACTGTCTGGTCCCAAACTGGAGAAGATTTTGTACATCATCCCCAATAACTAGAAAGCTGTGTAGGGGGCTAGAGGCCAAGGTGAAAGCTTGGAAAAGCAGTGGATGGTGAGCTTGTCAAGGATAAATAAGACCAACGAGGCTGAGTTTTGGAAACCATAAATCTAAAGTGGTGTCGTTGGCAGGTTTGGGTCAAATATCCCGATGTACCGGGTGGCTGAGGGTAGAAGGAAAGAAGCCCTGTGCAGTTGACCTGAAGGTGAGGAACTTTGTTGGGGGATCAGGAGGAAGGACGAAGATGGGGAGGTTGGGAAGGGCGTTCATGAGCAGACACAGAGGTACGTCTAGGCTGGGAGACAACTCTGCACCTTCACATCGGCTGTCACCCTGAGCCCAGCTGGGGGGGGGGACAGGTGAGCCCCCGATGAACTCACTTCTGTCCCCTCTCTTTCACTCGCTGCTCTAGCCGCACCGGTCTGCTCTCCACTCCTTTACTTCTTCCAGCTCATGCTAATCTCAGGGTCTTTGCACTGTGCCTGCAATGCTTCCCGCGCGGGTGGATGTGTCCCTCCTCACCACTCGGGCCTCTGCGTGAATGTCAGCATCTCTAGAGAAGCCCCTCCTTGATCACGCATGTTTCCACAGCCCCACTCAGGGGCTCTGTTTCGCGGCGGTCGCCCTCCTAAGTTTTAAATTAGGCGTTTCTATGTGTACCGCCCGTTTCCCCATCAGGATGTGGGTGCCACAGGGGTAGCGACCTTGTGACCAGAGCAGAGCGGGTGCTCAGGAGAGAGGTTGAATAAGTAGATGATTTGACAGGACACGTGGTTTGAGATGCCCATGGGAAATTCAGGTGCAATAGCTCAGGGTTGGTGAGTGAGTGGGAGTATGCACTTACAGAAAAGGCAGTAGGGGCCTAGAGGTTACCCACTTAGCGCAAAAAGAGTTGGAGGCGGTGAATAAGGGGCGTTCAAAGGCCAGCGGTAGGGACCGTCTGGGCCACGTCTAGGGAGAGAGTCCCAAGGGCGGTGATTCTTTGGGGAGGGACTTGAATGGGAATGGAGGTAAGAGAGACCTCATAAGATTGTATCGTGTGGAGTTGTAGGAGCCTTTCCCCACTGTAGTGGGCATGAGTTCTGGGTGAGTGGGAAGAGGAAGTGGACTGTGCCTGTGGGGCCCTTCCCTGTTTGTGAGTGTGTGGGGGAGGTTGGGATGGAGTAGGGTGCTGGACCATGGGCACTGCCTGGCCCCAGGGGCTTATATGGGCAAAGCCTTGGGAATGCCAGCTCCGAGCCTTAGGGGAAGTCATGAGGGAGCTCTGACAGGCCTCTGGCTTGGCCTAGGTACGCACCCGTGGGCATCCTGTTCCTGATTGCTGGGAAGATCCTCGAGATGGAAGACATGGCCGTCCTGGGGGGTCAGCTGGGCATGTACACCCTGACCGTCATCGTGGGCTTGTTCCTCCATGCTGGTGGTGTCCTGCCCCTCATCTACTTCCTCATCACCCACCGGAACCCCTTCCCCTTCATTGGGGGCGTGCTGCAGGCCCTCATCACTGCCATGGGCACGTCTTCCAGGTACGGCCTAATCCCCCACCCCTGGTGCTTTTCCGAGGTTCGCTGTTGTCCACCTGCTCTCCTACGAGTCCTGCCCTCCTTCACCCCCTACTGAGCCTCGTCTGTGCTGTGCGGTAATGTCAGCGGCTCTGGAAGGTCTCCAGGTCGACCAACACCTCAGTGCTGATCTCTGTCCCCACACTGGCTCTCCTGACCTCTTTTCCTCCTTGTCTATTTCTGTTGTGTGTGGAGGAGAACTAGCTGCCAGTCTTGAGGTTAAGCCCAAGCTTCCCACGGGCTCCATGTTCTCGGTCATTTTTCTGGCTCAGAGAGTTTCATTTACCCTCGGGGTGGTGGCTGGGAGCTCTCTTGGCCTCCTTGTCCTTTTCTTGTGGTTTTAGGGGGTTAGTAAAGAACTTCCCTTTTCCCCATCATCTAAATTCAAAATAGTTTGAGAAGTGTCACAAGGGCCAACCAGCTGGAAGAATGGTACCATTTTTATTGCTCGCAATGCTGCCTGGAGATTTGGTCTGTGGCCAATAGGATGGGTGCCATCACAGCCCAGAATTAAACTCAACCTGGTCGTCACAGGGCTGGATCCCCAAAGGCCTTCTCTGTGGGTCCAGGCTTCTCACTGCATGGCATCAGACTGACCAGGCAGAGCTCGTGTTTTGTGGACAGACGGACTCCCAAATGAGACGGCCGCTCCTTCAGCTAAACTCCCCCATCAGTTAGGCCCCCCTTCCTCCCCTGAGGGGCGGTGGGAGAGAGGCAAGAAGGGTTAGTGTAGCTGTGGTGCCCCATGAACTACAGGAGTGGGGGACTAGGGGTCCCTGTAATACTTCTCTCTCAACCTTGAGGGTGTGGGTGGGAGGCCAGCAGACCGTTAATCCCCTCCTTTCTGGAAGTGGAAAGTGCACTAGTGACACAAACACGTGCCTAGTAATCAGCCTTAAGCTATTGGCTTTAAGCGGGTCCAGAGACCTTCACCCTAGGGGACTGCCATTGCTGTGTGCTTCTGGCAACATGAGGAATCCCTCTTCCCTGTGCAGTTATCAGTCTCTGAAATGTTATACGCCTGCCAGTCTCTCCTCGCTCTGGCTCCCATCTGGGCTCTTAGTGTTCTCAGCAGACTCTCTCTTTCGACTCGTGGCGGCCCCGGCCCCCACCCTGCCACCCCCCCGTTCTCAGTCTCCTGGGCTCTCTCCCCTAGCTCTGCAACGCTGCCCATCACCTTCCGCTGCCTGGAGGAGGGCCTAGGTGTGGACCGACGCATCACCAGGTTTGTGCTGCCTGTGGGGGCCACCGTCAACATGGACGGGACCGCCCTGTACGAGGCCCTGGCCGCCATCTTCATCGCCCAAGTCAACAACTATGAGCTCAACCTGGGCCAGATCACAACTATCAGGTGAGGTGGTCTTGGGTGGGCTGTGTGAGCAGGTGAGACCTCAGAAGTCATTAGCTTGGCTGGGGGGTGGGCGCTCAGCTTGAGGTCAGGGGAGGCTTTGAATGTTGGAGCGGGGGGATGTGGGATGAGCCCAGTCACCCAGGCCAACTGAGCTTGTCAGGAGCTGGTGTGATGTTTTAGTCCCCATTTCCTTGCCCATGCTGTTGTGGGACATCCCTTTGCCCAGGATTTTCCAAAGTATGGCCTGGTGCAACCTAATGACACGAGGCTCTTACGTTGGATTCCTGGGCCTCGTCACCCAGAGGTTCCAACGCGGTCATTATAAATACAACAGCAAACATTATCACCTCCTTTCGGTCTTTGCTTCGGGGCCACACTTTCGGGGAAGTGTTCCCTGAATGTTCGGTTTAAAATCGCATGGTCTGGACCCTCGTAGACTGACCCGTTCCTCCATAGCGCCATCTGCCTTAGTATATATGTTAAGTACTCATCTCGCTCATTGCCTGCCTCCCCCCCCCCCCCCCCCCCCCCGCCTAGAATGTGAGCTCTGTTTGGGCAGGGGTTTTCTTCCATGGGAATTTCTACTAGGCCTCTAGCTTGTAGCATATGCTCCGTAAGTATGAGTTGAAAGAAAACATTTATTGAAGGCTGCTTTTCGTTTTCAGGAACTTAATTTAAGATGTCCCGGGGAACCGCCTCTCCCCTTCCATGGTGTCCTTTCTCACTGTCCGCCTCATCTTCCCCTTCCCTCCTCCTGCCCCCCCTGTGTTCTCTTTCCATGTGCAGTATCACGGCGACAGCAGCCAGCGTTGGGGCTGCTGGCATCCCCCAGGCGGGTCTGGTCACCATGGTCATTGTGCTCACATCGGTGGGCCTGCCCACTGAAGACATCACGCTGATCATAGCGGTGGACTGGTTCCTGTGAGTCCCTTCAGACCCTGGTGCTCTCGCTCCTCAACCCTCACTCCCCACCCGCGTTCCCCGTGAGACCCCCAACCCGTGGGCCCTCAGTCCAGCAAGGACACAGAGTTCTAGAACTTGAGAGCAGAAGGGAAGCCGTGGAGCACACTCTGGGCCGTGGCCCGCGGTTCCCAGAGGTAACCTTGGGGAAGTAGGACAGGGAGGAGAGGAGCAATGGGGGCTTTAGCTCTCAGCCTGAAAAGCCCCTGCTTTATGCAGAAGTCACAAGAAGGCGATCTGTGGGACAGAGCTGGCTTGCCAGTGTTTTTTGTGTGTTTGTTTTTAATTCTCAACTTTGAAACACGGGAGGTTTACATTAAAAAAACCCCCAAAAAACTCTGGACTTTCCTCCCCATTTGGGAGCTCTCTGCCGGACCCAAGTCCCATTTAGACAGCCTCCAGTCTTGCCGGGGAAGCTTTGGCATCTTTCCCTGGTTACACATAGTTCACTTTGGTGAGCTGATTTACTCATGGTGGTTCCCGTCCTCCTCCTGTATGCCGTTCAGCCCACAGCCTCTCGTTTTCTCCATCAGATGTTTATGTCCTTACAAAGAGAGAATTGCATTGCTGAGATCAAATGTGAGCACGTCAGCATTGAGCCAACCTGTGTTTGGTAGGAGGGGAAACTGAGGACACTGAAGGGGAGGGACCTGCCTGAGGTTATGTGGTTGTGGAGGGGACGTGAGCCCCAACTCCCAGCACAAGGGACCCCCCCCCCCCGACCCTGCTACACCCACTCTTCCATGAACTCTTGAAACTTCGAGTAACCGTGGCTTCTCTCTCCCCTCCCCTCCCCTCCCCAGTGACCGGCTTCGCACAATGACCAATGTTCTGGGGGACTCTATTGGAGCAGCTGTCATTGAGCATTTGTCTCAGCGGGAGCTGGAGCTGCAAGAAGCCGAGCTCACCCTCCCCAGCCTGGGGAAGCCCTACAAGTCGCTCATGGCACAAGAGAAGGGGGCGTCCAGGGGCCGGGGAGGCAACGAGAGTGCCATGTGAGGGGACCCCAGCCCTGCTGCCCATAGAGGAGGGAACGGGGCTGGGGAGGGGGGGTCCTAGGGAAGACCCACTTGCCCGAATGACTGTGCGCTGAACACACGTGTTCTGTCCAGCTTGTTTGGTGGAAACTAAGATAAAGGAGCAGGAACCAAAGGGTGTCCAAGGCCTCCATTTCTCTCTGGGCGCATGCAGAGAACTCGTGGAGGGCAGTGAGCTTCGGGTCCGACAAGCGGAGGGGTAAGCTCATGCCCTTTATTTTCTCAAGGAGTGGTGGAATTGAAGGAAGTAAGGGATAACCGCCATTTATCATAATAAAACAATGTGTATGACCTCCGTGTCGGGGGTCCCCGAGACCTGAAGGTTCAATGATTTGCTAGAAGGACTCGTGGAACTCAGAGAAGCTCTGATGCTCACGTTTATAGTTGACTGCAGTGAAAGATGACAGATTAAAAATCTGCCAAGACCAAAGTTGCCTGGGGCAGCGTCCAGAAGTCACCAGACGTGGGCTTCCCATGGCACCCTCTTAGTGGAACCCCATGGACTCAGTCGTCTCCGCAACGATGTGTGACAGCACATATGGAGTAGTGTCAGCCAAGGAAGTTCACCTGAGCCTTGGTGTCCAGGACTGTTACCGGGGATCTGTTGTGTAGGCGTTCTTTGGTCCCCACAGAAGTCAAACGAATATAGCAGGTGAACAAAAACAGGCATTCACCATAAGTTACATGGTCAACACGGACCACGTGGTGTGGATCAAGGTCCCAGATATACCATGATGCTTTTATGAGGCAGGATATTCCAAAGGCTCAGAGTTACTTCCCGGGAGCCAGTCAAGGGCAAGTCTTTTCTCTGGAACGTGCAGGCTTTCAGCTCCCCTAAGCCTTCCGAGTCAACTCTTTACTTCATGCACCCATGGCTGGGAATAGAGGAAGCAGCTTCCCGTGGGGAAGAGTAACTGTGTCTTGTAGTCCAAACTGCTGACTCCTGAAACCAGTTGTCTCAGACCCCTCCCCCCCCAACGCTGGCTTCAGGAAGCGCTGTGTCTCCTTAGTGCACAAGGGTGGATGTTGGTCATTTAACATTATTTTCCTGCAGCCTAATAAACCAGGTGGGACATGAAGTGAGACTTTAATAAAGGCTTGGGGAAAACACAAGTATATGGAGAGTAACAGGATTCCAGATGTCACGGGTATAATTCAACTCTCTGACCCTTTAGTCCCGGAAACACATCAGTTTTTTTTCTGAGTCAAATTAAACTTCCCTTGAGCACCTGCCTCTCTCACAGCGGGAAGAAACCTTTCAAGCACAGGCGTGTTTCGGGGATACTCCCTCCCCCATTCTTTAGGATCCAAAGAGAACCCTTGGGCATATGTACTTGAGAAAACTGGGAAGTAGGGATCCAGATTTCTTTAGTCTATTTGCAGTTGCCATGGCAACGTTTGTGTCAGAAACTGGAAAAAGTCCAGGCAAAGGCAAGAAGCTTATAAAGCATCCTACTCCACAGTTGACCCTGGGGAACTTGGCCGGGGATCCCAGTCTCAAACCGGAATTTCTGCCTCTAAGGTGTGGTCAGTGGTCTGTGTCTGCAGAAAGCTCCTCGTGGGAGCAGGGTGTGGCAGTTTGCTAGGTCTCCCGTGACAAAGGGCCGCAGACTGGGTGGTTAAACAACAGATGTTTATTTGCTCCTAGTTTTGGAGGCATATCTTTGACTTGATTCCATTCATGTAACCCCAGAAAACATCTCTCTAAATGTTTCCAAAATAGGCACACATCCCATCACTTTGAAAGTAGATATTAAACACATGGGATTCGATTCAGTTGTTAAGAAATCCAGACCATTTGTGAAGCTAACTGAGAAAATAGGTTCTATTCATATAAAGTTAAAGTGACTGGTTACAAAATGAAAAAAAGAAATCCAAGGCACAACCTGAAGAAAAATAGAGGGCAGGAAAGAAACGGAAGGTTTTGCTCTAAAACATAAAATTTGGAAGAATAAGGTTTTGCTCTAAAACAAAGTTAGGAAAAATAAAAATATTGCACAGAGGGGGTGCCTGGGTGGCTCAGTCGGTTAAGCATCCTACTTTGGCTCAGGTCATGATCTCACAGTTTGTGGGTTCGAGGCCCACGATGGCAGTCTCTGTGGTCAGCGCAGAGCCTGCTTGGGATCCTCTGTCCCCTCTCTCTCTGTCTCTCCCCTACTTGCATGCATACGCACTCTGTCTCTCTCTCAAAAACAAATAAACATTTAAAATATTTAAAAAATAATGCGCAAAGGAAACTAAGATTTCTGGTCTTCAGGTTTGTGTGCCCAGTTACTCATGAGAATCCTGTAATGGTCCCCCAACGCTGAGAGGCACTGCCCTGCTGAGGAGTCTCCCCAGGGCCCCCTTCATGTCCCTGTTCCTCAGACTGTAGATGAAGGGATTCAGCATGGGGGTGACAATCGTGTACATCACCGAGGCCACCAGACTTGTCCTAGAGGATGAAGTCGCTGCAGAACTGAGGTAGACCCCGAGGCCCGTGCCATAGAACAAGGAGACCACCGAGAGGTGAGACCCACACGTGGAAAAGGCTTTGTACTTGCCCCTGGCTGATGAAATTTTCAGGATGGAGGAGAAAATCTGAGAATAAGAAAAGAGGATCCCAGAGAGAGGAAAAACACCTAGGACAATAGTCACAAAATACACCACCATGGTATTGACAAAGGTGTCAGAACAGGCAAGCTTCAGGACTTCAGGAAGATCACAAAAAAAGTGTGGGATTTCCATGTTTGTGCAGAAGGACAGCCTCAAAAGGGTCAAAGTCTCGAGCAGGGAGCCCATGACACTGATGCACCAGGACCCCACGGCCAGCAGCCTACAGAGCTGGGGGTTCATGATGACCATGTAGTGCAGGGGGTGACAGATGGCCACAAAGCGGTCATAGGCCATCACGGTCAGGAGTAAATTGTCCAGGCATCCAAACACGATGAAAAAAAATATCTGGCTGAGGCAGCCTGCACAGGTGATAAGTTTTCTCTGCGTCTGGATGTTCCAGAGCATCTTCGGGACGGTGGTGGAGGTGAAGCAGATGTCTACAAAGGACAGGTTGGCCAGGAAGAAGTACATGGGGGTGTGGAGGTGGGAGTCAGAGCTGACGGCCAGGATGAGGAGCAGGTTCCCAGTGAACGTGACCAGGTACATGGACAGAAATAGCCCAAAGAAGAAAGGCTTCTCTGTGAATCCCAGGAGAAGAAAGTGTCCAGCTCCTGTTTGGTTTCCTCTTTCCATGGGGCTACTGGCCTTGTCCAGAAAGAGACAAAAAGCAAGACACGATTCACTCCAAATAAGCATCCCCCCGAATGACCGAAACATCCTTAATCCAAACCCAGGGGAATCATGAAGTCGTTTGTTTTGGCTAACGATTGGCTTTCTTTGCTGACAAATTGTGGTTACCATCGCTACCTGGGAAAATTGTCCCTAAGATCAGTGGTTCTCCAGTTGTGGCCCCTGTACAGCACCATCAACATCATGAGGGAATCTGTTAGAAGTGCCCATTTTCAGGCCCACCTGACCTACTGAGTCAGATGCTCTGGGTGTGAGGCCAGCACTCTGGGCCTTGACAAATCCTCCTGGGGATCTGATGCACACCCAAGTTTGGGGAGCACTGCTCTAGTGCTCCCCTGCATCCCTAAGCAGCCCTCCACGGGGGCTGCTTTTCAGTTTGTGCTCGGTGCTTGTGGGAGCAGGCAATTCCCTAACCCCAGGCAGATCATCCAACTTCTGAGAGGTTCTTTCACTGTGCTGCCTTTCCGCGATTTCTATATCTTAGATCCTCTGGACCATGGGTGTGCCTTCTCATAAAAAAATAATAGCCAATATTATTGTTGTTAATAGTCATTTACGTTTCATTTATACTATCAATGCCTAAATAGAAATTCCACCAAAATTGCATTTATAAATATACTGCTCTAGAGTTTCTTATTTATTGATTTCAAAATTTTACATTATTTTTTTAAAATTCCGGTCTAATGAAAGTACAATGTTACATTAGTTTCAGGTGTACAATATAGTGATTCGACGATTCTGTGCACCACTCAGTGCTCATCACAAGTGTGCTCTTTAATTCCTGTTACCTGTTACACCGCTCCCCCCTCCACCCCCACTTCCCTTCTAGAACCATCAGTGTGTTGTCTTTAGTTAAGAGTCTGCTCCTCGGTGTGCTGTGCTCTTTCCGCCCCGCCTGATTGTTTCCTTTCTTTTCTTTTTTTTTTATTTAAAAAAATTTTTAACGTTTATTTATTTTTGAGACAGAGAGAGAGAGAGAGAGAGAGCATGAATGGGGGAGGGGCAGAGAGAGAGGGAGACACACAGAATCGGAAGCAGGTTCCAGGCTCCGAGCCATCAGCCCAGAGCCCGACGCGGGGCTCGAACTCACAGACCGCGAGATCGTGACCTGAGCTGAAAGTCGGACGCTTAACCGACTGAGCCACCTAGGCGCCCCTGTTTTCTTTGTTAAATTCCACACAGGAGTGAGATCATATGGTATTTGTCTCTCTCTGACTGACTTATCTCACTTAGCATGATGCCCTCTAGATCCCTCCACACTGTTGCAAATGGCAAGATCACGTTCTTTTTTTTACGGTCGAGTAATATGCCATTGTATGTATACCCCACATCTTTTTTATCTAGTCATCAGTCGACTACAGTGTCCTAGACTTTCTCAATATTGGCTTTTTCTTCACCTAAGTTTGTCCTTTCTTTTTAGCTTTATCAAAGTATAGTTGGTTACAGAAAATTGCCCATTTCTGATAGATGCGTGTTGGTAAGTTTGGACATATGCATTCATGCCTGGCATCACTACAACCAAGGTAATAAACATATCTGACATCTCCCAAATTTTTCTTGTATACTCATACAAGAATACTCATAATTTATCCTCTTAACATATTTTATTTAAAACATTTTTTAATGTTTATTTATTTATTTATAAATTTTAATGTTTATTTTTGAGAGAGCAAGAAAGAAAGAGAGAGGCAAAGCATGAGAGAGAGGGAGACACAGAATCCGAAGCAGGCTTTAGGCTCTGAGCTGTAATACAGAGCCCAATGTGGGGCTTGAACTCATGAACCGTGAGATCATGACCTGAGCCGAAGTCGAACGCTTAACTGACCGAGCCACCCAGGTGACCCTAATGTTTATTTATTTATTTTTTTTAATTTATTTTTTTTTTTAAATTTTTTTTTTCAACGTTTATTTTATTTTTGGGACAGAGAGAGACAGAGCATGAACGGGGGAGGGGCAGAGAGAGAGGGAGCCACAGAATTGGAAACAGGCTCCAGGCTCTGAGCCATCAGCCCAGAGCCTGACGCGGGGCTCGAACTCCCGGACCGCGAGATCGTGACCTGGCTGAAGTCGGACGCTTAACCGACTGCGCCACCCAGGCGCCCCTGTTTATTTATTTTTGAGAGAGAGAGAGAGTACACAAGCTGGGGAGGGACAGAGAGAGAGGGAGACACAGAATCCAAAGCAGGCTCCAGGCTCTGGGCTGTGAGCACACAGCCTGATGTGGGGCTTGAACTCAAGAACTGTGAGATCATGACCCGAGCAGAAATCGGACACTCAACCAACTGAGCCACCCAGGCGCCCCTATTAAAAATTTTTAAAAATGTTTATTTAAGAGAGAGACAGAGAGAGAGAGAGAGAGAGAGAGAGCATGAGCAGGGGAGGGACAGAGAGAGAGAGAGAGGGAGACACAGAATCCGAAGCAGCTTCCAGGCTCTGAGCTGTCAGCACAGAACCTGACACGGGGCTTGAACCCATGAATGATGAGATCATGACCTGAGCCAAAGTTGGACAGTTAACCGACTGAGCCACCCAGGCGCCCCTGGATTTTATTAAAAATTTTAAGTTTTTCTATAATATTTACATACTTTCTCCAAATAATACTAACTTACAACACCTATTTATCTTTGGATCTTATTGCATTGGTATGAAATTCCACAACCCTGCTCAAATTTATGGTAAGAGTTGGTATTCTCAGTTCTTCATATCTTTCAAAGAATTCTTTCCGAGAGGGGCGCCGGGGTGGCTCAGTCAGTTAAGGGCTTAAGCCTTAGGCTCAGGTCGTGATCTCACAACCCGCCTGGGGCTCTGTGCTGACAGCTCAGAGCCTGAAGCCTGCTTCCTTTTTCTCTGCCCCTCCCCCCACTCATGCTCTGTCTCTCTCAGAAAGAAATAAACGTTAAAAAAAAAAAAAAAGGAATTCTTTCCAAGAATAATCTTGGAGTTTTGTAATTTAATAAGATGTTCATTATAATTTAGGTTACACAAACATATTTTTATCAACTTAACTAGCATTTTAATTCCTAGATACTTCAGAGGGTCTTTGAAAGCATAGTAAGTGTTTAGTGATTAACAATTTAGAAAAAATAATGTTAAATCCGATCTCCACATTGCCTGATAAATTTCTTTTTAAAAAAGTTTTTGTTTAAATTCTAGGCAGTTAACATACAGTGTGATACTAGTTTCAGGCGTACAATTTTGTGATTCTAATATTTACTTTTTTTTAAGCATGTTCTACACCCACCGTGTGTTATATGTAAGTGGCTAATCACTAAATTCTACACACGAAACCAATTTTACCATATGATAACTAGATTTTAAATAAAAACTTGAAATAAAGAAAGTAAGCTCTACGCCCAACGTGGGGCTTGAACTCATGACCCTGAGACCAAGAGTCACCTACAATTTCAATGTTTAATGTTAAGTGTGGAGCAAGAGACCATACAAGCTATGAAAAGAAAATAAATAAAAAATATAGATAACATAAGTTAATAGTGAAAATAAGTAATCTTTGAAAATAGAAGTTCTCTCTGAATAAAAAGTCTGGAAGTAATCCAAGAAAGAGAAGAGAAATAAGAAGAAAATATCAATAATTGTACCATTAATTGAAAAAGCCCTTAATGATAAAATGTGCTGTACAGAAAATTAGAATATTAAAAATAATAGATTTGATTGATAAAATGTGATATATTTAACTTACCAAGTCTAACTATAAATCAAAGAAATATTAATGTATTAACTGGGAAAAATTACGGGATATTAAGGATTCATACAAGAAAATATAAAAAAGGCAATAAATGTTTGAGAATATTGGCACAAACCCAAGGAAAAAAATGAGCTACAAGAAGATGCACAAAATGTGGACAGGGATCATCCTTGAGTGGTAATATGAATCCTGATTTTAATTTGAAAATTTTTAAAAAGTTTATTTATTTATTTTGAGAGAAAGAGAGAGAAAATGAGTGGAGGAGGGGCAGAGAGAGAGGGAGACTGAGAATCTGAAGCAGGTTGAGGGCTCATAGCAGAGAGCCTGATGTGAGGCTTGAACTCATGAAGTGTGAGATCATGACCTGAGCCAAAGTCGGACGCTTAACTCACTGAGCCACCCAGGCGCCCCCGAATCCTGAGTTTTGGATTCATTTTCTTCCATTACATCTTTCAAAACCTGCAAATGAACACACATGTGGTCTATCTTCAAGAAATAAAACACTTTAAGATTTGAACATGTTGAGACTAAAATATAAAATAAAGCAAAAAGCCTATTAGTCAAGCAGAAAAGTAAGGTAAAAGCAGAGTTAGGGAATTAGAAGAAAAATTCCACAACTGAGAAAGAAATTGCAGGATCAATTCTTTGCCCAAAGCAAACATACAGACAAAATTAGACGGAAGTCTAATGAAAGGGATAAAAAGAAAGGAAAAGAACAGAACTGCCTACAATTAGGACTGAGCAAAACGGACACAGGTTTAAGGATACACGCATCTTTGCAAGATAATATTTATAACTCCATGGTAAAAGTTGGGAAATCTCGAAGAACTGAATTTATTTCTGGGAAAATATGTGTTAGAAGTCGATTCAGAAGGATAACAGACCAAAATGAAGGAGGGAATTAAATGAACAAAGCTCACCTCCAAAAATGCCCTGGGGAGGATCCCGTGGCAGGAACCATAAAAGAATTCCCCCTTTAAGTATTAAAGAAAAGTGAGTCTACTATTTGGAATGTTGCTTATCAACACGTGGAAAATTACAATGAATGCAATTCTAGGAGAAAAAGACAGAAGTAAGAGAAGCTAAGTATGGAAAACACAACTCTCTATCATTGGAAGATCATGGATTGGCGGCAGGGTGTGAATTGACGGCCGACCTTTTAACTGAGTATGATTTTCGTAATGCAGTGGATACAAAACAAATATGCAAGGACCAGTAGCCGTTTTAAAGTGACATTCGGTGGCACGAAAATACATTGGTGTGTTTTGCAATCATTGCTTCTATCTTGTTCTAAAACGTTTTCATTACCATGGGAACGCTGAACTATTTTTATAGCTTTTCTATGAATGTAACATTATTCAAAAATAAAAATTAGCAAAAAAAAAAAAAAAAAAAAAAGAAAGTGGGTGCGCGAGAAAACTCCCCCAGCCGTGTTCGTATGTACAGTGACATCTGTTAGAAAATAGATCACAAGCATTTCACATGTTAACACAAATATAAATGGCCAGGATTAGGGACTGGAAACTTGCAAATACATAATAAATGAGAGCAATGCATTCATTAAATTAGCTAAAATTTCTTGAGGACCTCTTAAGGACCTCATATTAACCTCCTGAAGTGGATACTGCAATTATCCTAACTTTCCAAATACGGAAACTGAGACCCGGAACATTAAGTGACTTGATATATCAGAAGATGTATGAATGGACTCCTAAGTGTTAACGGTGTGGAATCCCAGGGTATATTTGTTGTTTGAATGAATAAATGAGGAAGATTTTCCAGATGAAAGAATACGAGAGTGTCTTTGGTAGAAGAGAACAGAGGCACTTATCATGGCTCCCAAAAACCTGAGGGGAAGAGAAATCGAGAGACACAGGAATGGAATTGTGTAGAATGTTTTAAGTAGGTGGACTCTCACCCCAAATCCAGCCTCCAAGAGCTTTGCCCATCTCCAGGCCTGTTTCCCACAGCAGATACTCTGATAGCATTAGGGCACCTCTAGCTCTGTGTGTCCTGTCTTCCCCGGGTGACGGATATTCAACTTAGCTCCAAGAAAGGACAGGAGGGGTCCCAGGTACCTGTTCTCTGAAAGGGCGCAGCTGAACTCTCTCCTTCCTAGGATAGCTGAGCTGTAGTGAGGGGAGGAAAGGGCATATTTACTACTTCTAGGTCCTCAGAGGTTGAATTCTGACAATTCTCATTAAGTTAATTGTTCTATTATTACTCTATTCTCCGGGCAACTTGTTTCCCATGGGTGAGGGAGTCAAAGTGGAAAAGAACTTCTCTTCTTCTAGGCTTGTCCTCTTGGGAGCATCTTGGATGTCAGCTATGTGTATGACATCCCATGGCCTCTAAGTTGTGGTGTTCTTTTTATTTTATTTTATTTTTTAATGTTTATTTTTGAGAGAAAAAGAGAGAGAGAGAGAGAGATTGAGAGAGAGAGAGAGAACACAAGTGAGAGAGGGGCAGAGAGAGAGAGGGAGACACAGAATCCGAAGCCCATTCCAGGCTCTGAGCTGCCAGCACCGAACCCGATGTGGGGCTCGAACCCGTGAACTGCGAGATCAAGACCTGAGTGGAAGTTGGATGCTAACCGACTGAGCCACCCAGGAGCCCCTAAGTTGTGGTGTTCTTTTCTCCATGGGCCTGACCTTCACTGTCTTCTTTCATGAACATTTCCTCAACATCTGACATGGAATTTCTTTGTCTACCAAAGGCATAAACAGGCATATTTTTCAAGACTCTGTGAGTCTCAAGCGCTTTGATTTGGGACTGTGAACAGGGATCTGGACCACACCCAACTCCCAACAAGTGTCCCATAGTTACATGGAAGAAGGGTGGAAATAGATCATCGTGTTTGGTGGAGTGTAAAAAAATTGCTTATTGTTGGGCTGCACAGGTAGAGTTTCCTTTGCAAAAGTTGCCCAAGTCCACTTATCTAGTTTTTTCATTTGGAGTAAACACATTCATCCCTTTAAAGCTGATGTGGACAATTGTTGGGGTTCGGAGCTGAGGGCCAACAAAGAATTCTTGAGACATCTTTGGTGCAAATATCGGTTGGATATCGATGGATATACTGGAAGTTGGATATCATTTTTGGAGGTCACCATTCATCCCACTACACTGTGTTCCAGTAAAACATCTTTACAAAAAAGGCCGTGGGTTGGATCTGGTGTACGGGTCGTGGTTTGCTCACCCTTCTTAATAGATTTCCATAGAAGGAGCTGATAACATTGTAAAATTAAAGAAAAATTGAATGTGGCTTATTTTATGCTAGTGGGGTTCGCCTACTAGAAGGTCAGTGATGTCTACATTATTCAGGCTCTGCACAATCTCCCCAGACCATGGTTGATCTAACTGTCAGACCCATCCACTATCCTGACCCCTCTTTCCAACAGAGTTCCATCCTATGCTAATGTATCCCATTAAAGTCAATGTACAGACCTTCAAACCTTAGTTCTAGGAGAAAGCTGAGTGGAGACCCAGCCATGAGCCTTTCCTTGGTTCTTGTGCTGATGGCTCCAGTAGCCTGACAAGCAATTCCCGTACTAAGATACCTGGGAGTAGCCCTTCTGGACCACCTCCTTACACTAGACTGAAGCCTAATGTAAGGAATGCAGGCTTCCTGGATGAAACTGTGGCAGCCTTGACCGGGGTGTGGGAGGAGAAAGGAGGGGCGAGGCTGTGTAAGCCTGGTCCCTTCTACTTAACCGGTAAGATGAGCCATTCTCCATTCCTGGGTTGGTGGGAAGCCAGAGAGTCATGAGTAAGAGAACTGCATGTGGTAATTTCAGCCGTGGCTTTGAACTTGAAGGTGCCCAGGTGTGCCCAGGTGTGCCCGTGACTGCGCAATATGTGGGTCTGAATCAGGAGTGAATTCTGCCATGCCTACATGCACGGGATTGGGTTCCTCTTTGGATTCCCCGGGCAGCCTAGGTGAGCACTATTTTCTCCGGTGCTGTCTGCAATTTACCAGCGGTTCAGCTTGTGTTTCCCCTCTGATGCCTTAGGTTTCCGGAAGGTCGGATGCAAACCCATTTCTCCTCTCTTTCACCCCCCACGGTTTTCTTTTAGCTCAGGGATGGCCCCATGGGGGGCAGGACCAGGATTAGGAAAGGAATGTACTCATGAGGAACACAATGTAAGGGGTGTCTCCTTGGGTCCTGGGCGCCTTACCCTGGTCCAGGCCCCGTGCACCAATTCTCAGCCTAAGCCCTCCCCTTGGTAGCCAGACTTTTCCTTTTAGGCTTTCCCTGCAATGCAGAGTCATCCGTGGAGGTGGAGTGTGCTCCCCTTCCTCTGGGCGCCCTCGCGTTTCCCCCTGGTTCAAATGCAGGGACTGCGTCTTCCTCTGGGTGGAGGGGCGCATCTTTCCCCTTGACTTTCCTTTACTTTTCCTCTGGTATCAGCCGCACGCGGTGTCCCCAGGCCTCTGGCCGGCTCGGCCACACACCTCTAACTTTGTTTCTTTTCCAGGCCTCCCCTCAGCTCAGGGCCGCCCCATTCCCCTGCAGGGCCCTCCTGCCTCAACACCTGGAGGTTTCCTCTGGTCACCCGGGTTTCCCCTCACCCTCGGGGGTGCTGGATTTCCTCAAGGCTCTGCAGCGCGAGTGGTGAGGTCGGCGCATCCCCGCCCAGCACCGCATCCCCTCCGGGTAGCACACCCATATTTGCGCTGCATCAAGCTGTGTACTCCCCTCCAGCCATCTGGGCAGGTTTCCTCACAAATTCCTCCCACGGTCTGCGTTTCCCACTTGGGTTCCCTGCGGCCCAACCCGGTGCTCTTTCCTCTGGCTTTCCATTTGACTGGAGTGCTCTCAAACCCAACTTCTCCAGGTCTGGGGCGCACTGAACCCTCTGTTCTCAAGACCCCCGCTTGGCCTTAGCTCATGCGGGAGATAGTAAAAGCCTTCCTGACCTCCTCAGTACTAGGAATGTGGGGTTTCTGCTAAAAACACCGGCAACCACAGGTTATGTTACCCAAGAATTTGTCCCAGACAAATTTTTAAAAAGTTTTTATATTATTTTATTTTAGATCTCAAAATGAAAAACTCAATGGTAATAATAAAGGACAGAAGGCAGGCAGGCGGGATCAGGGCAGATACCGCTGGATGGCAGGTATTCTAGATCCTTCCATAGTGTCAGGGCCCAAAGGCTTCCCTGGGCCAGACTCTCTGTCCTGCTCAGAAACTCGCAGATTGGAGACGTGGGCTTGATTGCTTAAGGAGACTTGCCCCCTGTAACAGACATCTCCTGGGCAGAGATTGGGAAGGGGAGCCCGTGTGTGCGACACCGTCTCACTTTTCCTGGATCTCACCACGATCCCTGCCGCCCGTCTGATGGTTTTCCATGTTGCTGCCTTCTAGGTGGCAGGGCAGTGCAATCGAAAAAAAATCACAGCCGTGCCTCTTTTGCACGCCCAAGAAGTCTGGCAGCTCCAGAGACAAAGCACCGAATCTTTTTTTATTTTATTTTTTTATTTTTTTATTTTTTTAAATTTTTTTAATTTTTTTAAATGAAATTTATTGACAAATTGGTTTCCATACAACACCCAGTGCTCATCCCAAAAGGTGCCCTCCTCAATAGCCATCACCCACCCTCTCCTCCCTCCCACCCCCCATCAACCCTCAGTTTGTTCTCAGTTTTTAACAGTCTCTTATGCTTTGGCTCTCTCCCATTCTAACCTCTTTTTTTTTTTTTTCCTTCCCCTCCCCCATGGGTTCCTGTTAAGTTTCTCAGGATCTACATAAGAGTGAAACCATATGGTATCTGTCTTTCTCTGTATGGCTTATTTCACTTAGCATCACACTCTCCAGTTCCATCCACGTTGCTACAAAAGGCCATATTTCATTCTTTCTCATTGCCACGTAGTACTCCATTGTGTATATAAACCACAATTTCTTTATCCATTCATCAGTTGATGGACATTTAGGCTCTTTCCATAATTTGGCTATTGTTGAGAGTGCTGCTATGAACATTGGGGTACAAGTGGCCCTATGCATCAGTACTCCTGTATCCCTTGGATAAATTCCTAGCAGTGCTATTGCTGGGTCATAGGGTAGGTCTATTTTTAATTTTCTGAGGAACCTCCACACTGTTTTCCAGAGTGGCTGCACCAATTTGCATTCCCACCAACAGTGCAAGAGGGTTCCCGTTTCTCCACATCCTCTCCAGCATCTATAGTCTCCTGATTTGTTCATTTTGGCCACTCTGACTGGTGTGAGGTGATACCTGATTGTGGTTTTGATTTGTATTTCCCAGATAAGGAGCGACGCTGAACATCTTTTCATGAATGCACCGAATCTTTTACATTTAATCTTTTCTTTTCTTTGGTTTGTCAGTGTTTCACGTCCGCTTCCATTGGACTTAGAGCGTGTTTGCAAAGAGGAGGCAACATGGGGCTCTGAGATAATAGCAAGACGGGGAAGAGGTGATAGAAGAGAAAACGCACCCCTTTGCTGACTTTGGCTACGGACCTGGTACCCGCTACGAGGCTTGCCTTGGAGTCCACCTTGGGGGCTACTCTCTGAGGGACCTTATCTGTGTCCTCCCCTGCAGCCATGTGATGTCCACCAGATACAGACCATCAAGGCGACCACGCATCTCTCCTGATCAGTGTCTCACTTTATGGACCCAGCATCCCGAGCAGACTGTCCCGAGTCCAGATGACATGCCAGAGTGAGATGCTCTGCATTTTCGCTTTGGATTTAGCTGATGTGACAATAAGATGGAGCCTGAGGCCCACGGGGGACCACATACAGCAGAAGCAGAGCACTGGGGATTTCACTTTGCCACGCTGTCAGCCAAATGAAAGAAATGCCAACAAAGCAAGTTTCCTCCGCTGATTTCTGCTGGTGGCTCATGGCTCAGTCTGCTCATTTCTCCCCGTTTATTTTCTTCTATTTACATTTTGCTGGCACTATCTAGTTTTATCTGGTTGCAATCACAGAGAAGAATTGGGAATTTGGTTTTGGAACCATCAGTAAAATAAGCATTGCTATCATCTGGACCATCTGCTCCCTGTGCTTGGGCCTGAACTCACATGGCAAGAACTTTCTCTGCACTCAAAAGGGCCTTCTTAACACGAGAAGCTCTAGGAAACACCAAAGACTCCCTTGTTTTCTGTCTCAGTTGTGTGTGTGTGTGTGTGTGTGTGTGTGTGTGTGTGTATTGAGGAAAGGGTTGTAAAGGGTGAAGAGTATAGGTTTTAGAATCAAAAGTCTAGTTCTTGGCTCTAGAACATACCTGCTGTTCAAACCTGGGCTTCCTAAACTTAAAGTCACTTTATGTCACAGATGGCGACTGGAGCTCCAACAATCACAACCATATTCCAGGCAGGAACAAGGAAGATGAAGGGTTAAATATTTTATTATGTTTTTAATCTTTTTAAAAAGTATTTATTTATTTTTGAGAGACAGAGAGAGACAGAGCATGAGTGGGGGAGGGGCAGAGAGAGAGGGAGACGCAGAATCCGAAGGAGGCTCCAGGCTCTGAGCTGTCAGCACAGAGCCTGATGCAGGGCTCAAACCCATGAATTTCGAGATCATGACCTGAGCCGAGGTTGGACGCTTAACTGACTGAGCCACCCAGGAGCCCCTATTTTATTTTTAAGTAATCTCTTCACCCAAGGTGGGGCTTGAACTCACAACCTCGAGATCAAGAGTTGCATGCCCCACCGACTGAGCCGGCCAGGGGCCCCCCTGGGCAACTTAGAGTATACTCTTACCATCTCACGTCTGAAATATGGATTTCAGTCTTGAGTACTGCAATTTAAGAACAACCGTTGCAGACGCAAGGTAACTGAGGCACAAATATGATGCTATTGCAATTAGTGAAATAGAGTGGGAGAGTGGGGAGTATTGCAATTTAAGAACAACCGTTGCAAACGCAAGGTAACTGAGGCACAAATATGATGCTATTGCAATTAGCGAAATAGAGTGGGAGAGTGGGGAGCATATGGAGGGGGAAGGGGAAGTTATTCCTTATGGATAAATGTTTAGTCAGAATCTGAGGAATGATTTATGACAATGTTACAAAACACATCCTGAGATGAGTTTACAGATGTTTACTTTTTCATTTTGGAGACTCAATCCAGGCCTTTCTCTAATACTCTATGGAAGAAGGCAGTATTCTAGCCAGGGATTGCTTTGCTCTGTTGCATATTGGGGGAATTATGCGGGAGTTCTTCCACTTGAGAGCGAAGTTCTTTCCATCCCGGGCTACGTAAAGTCAGCTCGTTTATTTATAATTATTTTGGGGTGTGTCCTCCATTTTTGGGAGGATCAGCTCTACGCCTGCTGATGGACAAGACACCACAAGAGGATTTGGCTGACATGAAGGTGTGCACCATTGCAGGCGTGACAGGGCGGTAGGGAGTGAGCCAGAGGGGGTGAGGGCAGACACGACAGAGTCGGCCCCATCCCTCTTCTCATCCACAGCATCTGAGCAGACTCCCCAGTTGGTACTTCCATCCTGGGTACCGAACATCTCTTACACGTTCTGGAGCTAATTCGGAAGAAGGTGATGTGTTAATCATGGGAGAGAAAGGTTTTTGAGAATCCTGTGTGATTATCTGAGATTGTGGAGGTTCCCTTTCTCTTGATGCATGGAACGATCCCCCAAAGTAAGCGGCTTAAAACGCCAATCAATGTTCATTGGTCAACATCGGTTTTTTGTGTCAGTTGTCCGGGAATGGTTTCACTGAAGTTCTGGTCTGAGGTCTGTCATGGCCTCGTGGGTCGAATGTTGGTTGGTGTGCCAACATTGGAAAGCCCGGCATGGGCTGGAGGGTCTGCTTCTGGCTGTTTGCAGGAGGCCTCGGTCCCTGACCATGTGTGCTTTTCCACACATGGGCGGATTGAGTGTCCTCACAACGTAGCCACCAGCTTCCCTCAGAGAACGGCAATGAGGGGGAGAGTGAAGGGCGAAGCCTCAGTGTCATTTGTAAGCCTTGGAAGGCTTACATTTCTGTCATATCCTATGGGTTTCGCAGCCCTAGTCAATGTGGGAAGAGAGCCCATGGGGAGGTGTGTGTGTGTGTGTGTGTGTGTGTGTGTGTGTGAATATCTGGTGGTGGGGGTCCCTAGAGACTGTCCTGAAGTTAGCTCCCATGAGCCTCTTGCTGCAAACATAATTATGAGAATGATGGATGTCAAAACGGAAAAGAGACTGAGATCAGAACTGCTTGGACCACAGGGGGGCAGCCCACAAAAAAGTCTTTGAGGAGTGATTGGTTAAAGGGAATAAAAACAAGCAGATCATTGTCAAGGTCATCCCCTGCTTTGAGGGAATAGAACAGAGTTTTCTCTGGTATATGAAAGTCTGGTCCCATTGTATGAACCCAGCACATTTAGTTTACCTGTTCATCAGCCATGAAAACGACAAAGCACTGACTCACACTACAACGTGGATGAGCTTGACAACATTATGCTGAGTGAAAGAATCCAGACACAAAAGTCATATACTGGATGATTCCACTTACATGAAATATCCAGAACAGGCAAATCATAGAGACAGAAAGCAGATTGGTGGTTTCCGAGGACTGGAGGGGGAAGGAAATGGGGAGTGGCTGCTGAAAGGTCTCCCTTGGGGTGATGAAAATGTCCTGAAGCTACACAGTGGGCGATGGTAGCACAATACTGTAAGTATATTTAATGCCCTTGATTAAACGCTTTAAACGGATCAAAATAATAAATTTTATACTGTGTTTATTTGACCACAGTAAAAAAATGTATGATCCCTCTGGATGTCAGTTCACTGCCACACAATAATTATAATGATAGTAACAAAATGAAAGTCACTGAACCTGCCACCTGAGTTGACTACCGTTGGCCATGGCAGCCTTCACGGGGCATCTCATGGGAGCCTCTGCCCGCGTCAGGGTGAATAAACCTTTGCTTTGCTGTCTTGGTGTGGACCACCTCTGTGGTCCTCTCCTGCTGACCCAGCCCCAACTTACTTAGCCCCTTTCAGTCCTGCTGAACTTTAATCATCATGAGTCGTCCATCTATCCCATGGCTGTCCACAGCAGACACTGGGTGGAATTATCTGATCTCTCATCCCAGGGGCTAGCTTCCAACCTGAAGATGTTCAGCTCAGTCTTCTTTGTCTCTCTTTGGGCCCTTGGGAACTTTGTGACCCTTCTGTGGGACCCATGGAGTCCCATAGGAGCCAAGGAAGCTGCGATTGAAACCCGGTGTCCCTCTTAGGTTGATCACACTGCATAGACCTTCCACCTCTGCTAGAGCCATCCCACTTTATTCAGGACCAAACAATGTGACCTTAATTCCCAAGATTCCCAAACAAGAGGTGAGAGATATAATCCCCCATTTATTCCTTTTCATCCTTCAGCACACGCCCTTGGGATTTTTCGTAGGTTCTCTTCCTCTTTGCAAGACACTCCCCTGTGGTTCTCAAGTGGGGGTGATTTGGCGTCTGTGGGGCATTTGGAGACATTTTTAATTGTTGCAACTTGGCTGGCAATGTTCCTGGCACCTAGTGTTTAGAGGCCTGAGATACCGCTAAACATCCTACAATGCATGGGACAGCCCCACAGCAAGGAATGATCCAGCCCCAAATATCAATAATGCCAAAGTTGAGAAACTCTGCCCTACATCAAAGTCTCTTTCTTCCTGGGGACACTGAGATTTATGACTTAGCCATAATGGAGGACAGTGCACAGGAAGAGAAACCAGCTTAATGGTATGGGAACGAAAAGCTGAAGCATCATAAAAAAATGAGCTGACGTTTGCTTAGGACTTGCCTCTAGCATTCCCTGTGCTGAATAATAGAAATTATTCTATTTAATCCTTCTGTCACCCTTATGAGGCATGCACTGTTATAGGTCCATGGAGAAATTGAGGCACAGGGAGGTTGAGCATTTTTCTCGAGCTCACCATCTGTTGAAGGGTGGTACCAGCCTTTAAACCCAGTCAGGGAAATTCTAGAGTCCTCACTATTAAGCGCTCTGTTCCGTTGCCCTTGATCACACTTGTCCCGGCACAGGGTCATTGTTGTTGCCCCTGGGGGGACGACATGCTACAGAGAAGCTTTCTCAGGGCCCTCTTCATGTCCCTGTTCCTCAGGCTGTAGATGAAGGGGTTCATCGTGGGAGTGACCACGGTGTACAGGACTGAGGCGAACGCCCCTGTCTGGGAGGCACGTGTCCAGGTGGAACTGAGGTAGACCCCCAGGCATGTGCCATAGAACAAGGACACCACTGAGAGGTGAGACCCGCAGGTGGAGAAAGCTTTATACTTCCCCCCCACTGTTGAGATCCTCAGCACAGACGAGACAATTCGGGAATAAGAGAAAAGGATCCCAGCGAGAGGAACAAAGCCCATCATGCCTGTCACAATATATAATACAACATTATTGATGAAGGTGTCAGAGCAGGCGAGCTGCAGGACCTCAGGGAGTTCACAGAAATAGTGTGGGATTTCAATTACTGCGCAGAAAGAGAGCCGCAGCATGGTTAAACTCTCAGGAAGGGCCCCCAAAGTGCTGATGAGCCAGGTCAGGGCGAGTAACTGGGCACAAAGCCGAGGGTTCATGATGACCGTGTAGTGCAGGGGGTGACAGACGGCCACAAAGCGGTCATAGGCCATTGCAGTCAGGAGTAAATTGTCCAAAAGTCCAAAAACCGTGAAGAAATACATCTGCGTGATGCAGCCTGCATAGGTAATCACTTTGCTCTGCGTCTGGATGTTCAGCAGCATCTTCGGGACGGTGGTGGAGGTGAAGCAGATGTCCGAGAAGGACAGGTTGGCCAGGAAGAAGTACATGGGCGTGTGGAGGTGGGAATGTGAGATGATGGCCAGGATGATGAGCAGGTTTCCAAAGACAGTGACCAGGTACAAAGACAGGAACAGCCCAAAGAGAACAGACTGAATCTCTGGCTTCTCAGAAAGTCCCAAGAGGAGAAACACTGGAAGCCTTGAGTGGTTTCTTGGTTCCATCTAAAGGAGTGTCTGCTAAGAACACCAGAAGCCTTCAAGACTAAATCAGTAACCAACAGGCATCTCAGAAACGTAAACACCTTTACCTTGAATCCAATATTGAGGACAGAATTATTTACTCAGTGGTCTCTTCTTTTTTGCTTGTCAATTTGGGCCTTCCAAAGGCCGCCAAATTCCCCTGCATTGCCACCACCAGCTGGCTAACCTACCCGCGAAAACTAACTTTGCACTCAAAGCTGACCTCAAGTTGTTCAGCTGTACTGACAGCTGGTTACCCTGCCTTGGCCCTCTCAGATTTCTTTGCATTAATTCATACTTTGCTTTCAAATGCCTTTAGAATAAAAGCATAATTGTTATTACTATTCTAATACAGATTGAAAAGGCTACGGTCCAGGCCTGAGTGGCTCAGTCGGTTAAGTGTTCAACTCTCGATTTCGGCTCAGGTCATGATCTCGTGGTTCGTGAGTTCAAGCCCCTCGTTGGGCTCTGTGCTGGTGGCACAGAGCCTGCTTGGGATTCTCTCTCCCCATCTGTCCTTCCCCTGCTCGCACAGGTGTGCTTTCTCTCTCTCAAAAATAAATAAACATTAAAAAAAAGAGGTTAGGGGGGTGCCTGGGTGGCGCAGTCGGTTAAGCGTCCGACTTCAGCCAGGTCACGATCTCGTGGTCCGGGAGTTCGAGCCCCGCGTCAGGCTCTGGGCTGATGGCTCAGAGCCTGGAGCCTGTTTCCGATTCTGTGTCTCCCTCTCTCTCTGCCCCTCCCCCGTTCATGCTCTGTCTCTCTCTGTCCCAAAAAAATAAATAAACGTTGAAAAAAAAAAAAGAGGTTAGGATCTGTTTACATAATTTACATAAGCTATGGTAATGTCCTGATATTTTTCCGCTTGACCATTTAAAATGTATGATGGGCCAATCATCAAAGAAGAAACTGAGTCATCAACCAACTTTACCTCCCAGAAAGGATGCCAAATTACTAATTTTGAAATCTCACAAGACCTACTTGCCATAAATAAAAATTATTTGGAAGTATGTGAAAATGTCCCAGTGAGTCTTCTGAAACTATTTTAATCATGATACAAAAACCAACAGCCCTCTACAATAGCAGCAAGACAACAAAAAGCACAGATTAATCTCTTTAATTAGTATATTAGGAAAACTCTCAAAGATAATAGCAATAAAATATACTCAGCAATTTATCAAGCAAACCAAATGCCATCACCAGATAGCATTCAACCTTGGAAAGCAGTCAGCATTTCATACTGGTGATTTATTGATTGTCATAGAGCAAATGAGTAGGAAAAAATCATCCAAATATAATCATCCTTTTTTTTTTTTTAATGTTTAGTTATTTCTGAGAGAGAGAGACACAAAGCACAAGTGTGGGAGGGACAGAGAGAGAGGGAGACACAGAATCTGAAGCAGGTTCCGGGTTCCAAGCTGTAAGCACAGAGCCCGATGCGGGGCTCAAACCAATGAACCATGAGATTATGACCTGAACTGAAGTCAGAAGCTCAACCGACTGAGACACCAAGTGCCCCTAGTAGGATCATATTTTAAAAATTATTTTAAGATTATCTTTTAAAAAATATTTTTTTGTACTTATTTTGAGAGAGAGAGAGAGGCAGAGAGAGAGAGAGAGAGGGAGAGAGAGAATCCCAAGGGTTCCACACTGTCAATGCAGATCCTGATGTGGGGGTGGGGCTCGAACTCAAAAACCATGACATCATGACCTCAGCCAAAATCAAGAGTCAGACACTCAAACGATTGAACCACCCAAGTGGCCCAGGATCATCTTTTTATTTTTTATTTTTTATTTTTTTTTAATTTATTTTTTTTTTTTAACATTTATTTATTTTTGAGACAGAGAGAGACAGAGCATGAACGGGGGAGGGGCAGAGAGAGAGGGAGACACAGAATCAGAAACAGGCTCCAGGCTCTGAGCCATCAGCCCAGAGCCCGACGCGGGGCTCGAACTCACGGACCGCGAGATCGTGACCTGGCTGAAGTCGGACGCTTAACCGACTGCGCCACCCAGGCGCCCCCAGGATCATCTTTTTAAATGCTAGAGATACTGCTTGAAAACAGTTCTGAGGAAACTGTAAACAGAATATTCTGAACTGTGGTAAAATGGTTTCCTTGACCATCAGCTAATATCAACCCTGACCGGAAAGTATTTGAGGAATCCCCATGAAGATCATACAGAAGACAAGTGTGCCTGTCACTGCCAGTATGCAGCACTGCTCTGAAGTTTCAAACCAAATAATCAAAGAAGAAAAAGCAAAGACAGGTTCATGTCTTGGGGAAAAGTAAATCGATCACACGTTTCAGAGGATAGAATTGGTTTACACGAAATCAGTTGGAAAACTGTGACAGCTAAGAAGTCATTCTGATAAGGCTGGATTTAAAAACAAACATGTAGGGGGCCCCTGGGTGGCTCAGTCGGTTAAGCTTCCGACTTCGGCTCAGGTCATGATCTCGTGGTTCGTGAGCTTGAGCCCCACATTGGGCTCTGTGCTGACAGCTTGGAGCCTGGAGCCTGCTTCTGATTCTGTGTCCCCCTCTCTCTCTGCCCACCCCTGCTTGTGCTTTGTCTTTCAATAATGAATAAACATAACAAAATTAACAAACAAACAAACATGTATCATTTTCTTCCCTAGTTCCAGCAATAAGTAGATACATAAGAGGAACAATATCCTACTGAAAATTGTATAACACTGTAACATACACAGACCAGGGTCTGGCTCATTGAAGGTACTGGGCATGGGTGGGGGGGGGGAGGGAAATACTACAAATAGTAACTGATTTTTTTTGGGGGGGGTGACTTTTAGGACATATAAGCGATTATATATTTTATATCAAGTACAAATGGAAGTCATTGAAGAGTTTTAGGTAACACAACAGTAACTAACATTTATTAACACTTACAAGGTGCAGGAACCGTGCTAATCTCTTCTGAATGGTCTCGCTTCATCTCTGTAGAAACAGGCAGAGTGAGAAGGTTGCCATTGTTCATGCACCTGGCAGAGACAGCTGAAGGTGGCTGTGGATGCTTGTTGGGTGTATGAGTCTGCGAGGTGCGTGGTCCCTCTGATGTGCAAGTGCCTGTAAGGTGAGCAGGGGGAGACCGGGCACTGTGTACCGTGTTAGGGGAAGCCCAACCCTCCCCCACCGCCCTCAGAGAGAGAACTAGGAGGAAGACAGTTCCCAGTGAGGTGGGAGAGGGCCGTGGAAATGCTGGACCAAGCCCGGGATGAAGAACATGCTAATAGAGAGGCAACCGCTATGCCTGAAGCTTCCTTCTTGGTTAGCCAGTTAGACACTTCAACTGTATTGAATCGTTTTGAATGTCTAGACTTTCCCAGTTTCCTTACCCCTGGCTGTGCAGCTGGGGAAACTGCCCCTTCCTCTTACTTCATTTCCCAAGAATGTGCTATGCTGTTCTTCTCACTCAGACGGGGTCACCTACAGGACCTGTCTTGTGAATCTCGTCTTCCCAGGCAGGTGAAGGGTGGGGGTGGCAGGAAATGGCACCAGGCGTGGATCCCTGGACCAGGGAGATGTTTCTAGGAGGCGTGAGGAGGTTTCTTTCTTTGCTCAGATTTGTGGGCTGAAGGTGAGGGGCAAAGTTTATTGAACTCGATGCTGAATTCTCGTAGTTTCCCCTTAAGTAACGTTTTCCATTGTAATCTTAGGGCAGTATAATTGCTAGGAATCTGGGGACTGGAATCAAAAGGGAAAATCTTCAGTCAGTTGTGTCCTCTTGGGGGTATCTCTGATGTCAGAAGAATGTGTCCCCTCCCATCGGGATCATTAAAAACCTTTTTTATTATGGAAAATCCAAACACACAGAGGTAGAAAGAAGAGTCTAATGAACTCCCTTCCATGTGCTCATGTGCTCACTGAGTTCCAACAATTGTTAGCCTGTGGCCTTATTTCATCAGGAACCAGGCCACTCTATTTGCCATGAGAGGATTATTTTCAAGCAATTCCCAGATAAAATATAACTTTGCTCATAAATATTCAAGCCACTTCAGCATGTATCTCTTAAAGAAGAGATTAAAAAGAACAAACAAATAGGGGTTTCTGGCTGGCTTAGTCGGCAGGCACTGTGATTCTTGATCTTGGGGTTGTAAGTTCGAGCCCCATGTTGGGTTTAGAGATTACTTAAAAATAAAATCTTTTATTTTTATTATTTTTTTAACGTTTTATTTATTTAAAAAAAAATTTTTTTTTTCAACGTTTATTTATTTTTGGGACAGAGAGAGACAGAGCATGAACGGGGGAAGGGCAGAGAGAGAGGGAGACACAGAATCGGAAACAGGCTCCAGGCTCTGAGCCATCAGCCCAGAGCCAGACGCGGGGCTCGAACTCACGGACCGCAAGATCGTGACCTGGCTGAAGTCGGACGCTTAACCGACTGCGCCACCCAGGCGCCCCAACATTTTATTTATTTTTGAGACAGAGAGAGACAGAGCATGAACGGGGGAGGGGCAGAGAGAGGGAGACACAGAATCCGAAGCAGGCTCCAGGCTTCGAGCTGTCAGCACAGAGCCTGACGCGGGGCTCGAACTCATGAGCTGTGAGTTCATGACCTGAGCCGAAGTCGGACGCTCAACCGACTGAGCCACCCGGGCACCCCTCCCACTTTATTCTTTAACAAAATTTTATGGAGATATACTTAACATAAAACATGGTATACGTTTAAGGTGTCAATGAGTTGATTACAATATGATTTCCACTGCAGCATTAGCTAATACCTCTAACTTGTTACATGATTATCACTACATTTTTGTGGTGAGAACATTTAAGATCTAGTCTCTTAGAACCTTTGAAGTTTATAATACAGTATTGTTGACTATAATCCCTATGCTGTGCATCAGACCTCCAGAACTTATTCATCTTCCAGTTGCAAGCTTGTACCCTTCAACAATATCTCCCCAACTTCTCCACCCTCCAGCCCCTGGTAACCACCGTTCCACTCTATGAGTTCAGCTTTTTTTTTTTTTTTTTTTTTTTTTAGATTCCAAGGAGAAAAGAAATCATACAGTATTTGTCTTCTTCTGTCTAACTTATTTTATTCAGCATAATGCCCCCAAGGTCCAACCTTGTTGTTGCAGATGGTTGGATTGCTTTAGTTATCAGGGCTAAATAATATCCTACTGAACATATATACTGTATCTTCTTCATCCATTCATCCATTGACACTGGGTTGTTTCCATATCTTGGTTATTGTGAACAATGTTGCAATAAATAAGCATGAGAGTGAGGATATCTTTTTCATAACCTGTTTTCATTTCCTTTGGATATGTACCCTGAGGCAGGATTATAGGATCATATGGTAGTTCTAGTTTTAATATTTTTTAGGAACCTCCATACTGCCTTCCATAGTGCCTGAACCAATTTATATTTCTACCAACAGTACATAAGGGTTCCCTTTTCTCACATCCTCACTAGTACTTGGTATCTCTTGTCTTTTTGATGATGGTGATCCAAATAGGTGTGAAGTGCTATCTCATTGTGGTTTTTTGATATGCATTTCCCTGATGATTAATGATGTTGAGCATCCTTTCATGTACCTATTGGCCATTTGGATGTTTTTTTTTTTTTTTTTTGAAAAATGTCTATTCAGTTCCTGTGTGCATTTTCAAATCAGATTGTTTTCTTTCTTTTCTTTTCTTTTCTTTTTTCTTTTTTTTTTGTTATTGAGTTGTATGGACCACAGCCCTGATACTCAAAGAGTGGCCATGGAACCAGGACTTATGGCATCAACAACTGGAAGCTAGATAAATGCAGAATTTCTGGGCTCACATTAGCCCTGCCCAATCAGAATCTGCATTTGGGGAAGATAACCAAATGATTCCCATACATACAAACTTCAGAGAGGTGCTGGTCTTGTGTTGTGTTTCTCAACCTTCTCACTGTTGACATTTGTGGTGGATAATTCTTTGTGATGAAGGTTGTCCTGGGAACAGTAGATGCTGTGCAGCATTCCTAGCCTCAACTGACAAGGAGGGCAATTGCATCTGCCCAGTTCTCACAACCAAACACTTCACTAGATCCTTCCAAGTATCCTGGGAGGCAAAATCCCCCCTAGATGAGAATGACCAGGCTAGAGCAAGAGGCCTGTAAACACGTTGAAGGAGTTCCAATCAAAGCCCATCCCTTTGGGTTCACAACAGTTCACAATGTTGGGTAGACCATTCCACCCTTCTGAGCCCCATTCTGCAAATGTGGAAATAGACTCATAAGACTACTCACCTCAGCAAATGGACTTTTATAAAATATTAAATGAGACAATTCACAGAAGGTGCTAATCTCAAGGCAATGTGCATAAAAGATTCAAATATATATATTTTTAGTTAAAGATTTTCTTGTTGTGCTAAAATACATGTAACAGGATTTACCATTTTAACCATTTTTTTCTGTTCACTGTCTATATTTTTATTATTTTATTTTTAATGTTATTCTAGTATAATTAATGTACAGCATTACATTAGATTCAGGTGCACAGTACAGTGATTCAACAATTCCATGCATTCCCCCAGTGCTCACCATGACAAGTGCCCTCCTCAATCCCCGTCACCTATTTCACCCCCATCTTAACCACTTATTTTTATATTTTGACATTTATTTATTTTTGAGAGACAGAGACAGAGCACAAGCGGGGGAGGAACAGAGTGAGAGGGAGGCACAGGATCTGAAGCAGGCTCCAGGCTCTGAGCTGTCAGCACAGAGCCTGACGCGGGGCTCGAACTCACAAACTGTGAGATCATGACCTGAGCTGAAGTTGGACACTTTACCGACGGAGCCACCCAGGCCCCCCCCCCCCCAAGTCTTAACCATTTTTAAGTGCACAGCTTGGCGGTATTAAATACATTCATGTTGTTGGGCAGCCATCACCACCATCCATTCCAGAACTCTTTTCATCTTTGAAACTGAAACTCTATATGTAACTATATACCTTTTAGTTACAAAATGTATTATAAATTAAAACTGAATGACAGGTCTGAATTTCTGTCAAAGCATTGAACTCTTAACTATTTTGGCAAGTGTCATGAAAGCCCAAGACAGTAGTACTTGTGGTTTTATGTCAAAGGAACACAGTTCTTCACCTTGTTGAAAGAGGGAATAGTAATCCTCTGGGGGTATCAGTGCTGTGTCCCATCACAAATCAATATTTGGGAGACGCAAGGAACCTAGTAAAGAAAACCTCTTTATTCTTAGATTTGGAGAAAACTTCAACTCAGGGTTGGGGTAAGGTACTAGGAGGTTAGATCCCTGGGAGACATGTGAGTTCAGGGAAGAGTAATAACCAGATTCACCTGACTTGTAAGCTGGTCTCCTGGGAACAGGGAAACTACAGGGAAAAAAATTCCTATCTGTGCAGAGCAATGTCCCATTGGGGATGATGCCCTCAGGGATGGGAGTAAAAAATCTCTCTTCTGCTGTTGTCCCTCAGCATGTGCAACCGTGGGCTGAATGGACACGGTTATTTCTATTGGAGTCCTAAGTGTGGCTGAGAGACTCCTGCTGTATTGTTTGAGAACACAGCTTCAGTCTCCACCATCAACTATTGAGGGAGGAATTTGGACTTTCCCACAGAGACCTTGCTCCCAGAGACCCCCATGAAGGTGAGTCCAAAAACCCAGTAGGTACTGCAGGAAAGGGCCAGAGAGAATAGAAGGATGAGAACATTTACCTGAAGCTACTTGAGAGCCAAAGCAACCTAGCCCAGCACTGGGACATCACTGTGGTTGTTGGCTTGCTTGATTCACTAATTAATGTATTTATTTATGATCCAAAAAAGAAAGGAAACATTGAAATCAGCAATGTGGGGAGATGGTTGAGAATTAACTAGTGGCAATGGAAGAGTGGTAATGGGTGGAATAAGATGGTCCCAGTAGAAGTGGAACACAAGTCCAAGAATCTTTGCATTTAAGGGGAATAGAGAAATAGGGCATTAGTTACGAGGGATATGCAGTAAGCCAGGGAAAATTTGAGTATGTTTCCATATTGATGAGAGATCCAGACCAATGGATCATGAGACATACATTTCATGGTGTCCTTTTTCATGTTGCATATTCTAATCAATTGAAAAAAAATTTGAGGGGCGCCTGGGTGGGTCAGTCAGTTAAGCGTCTGACTTCAGCTCAGGTTATGATCTCATGGTTTGTGGGTTCGAGCCCCATGTCAGGCTCTGTGCTGACAGCTCGGAGCCTGGAGCCTGCTTTGGATTCGGTGTCTCCTTCTTTCTCCACCCCTCCTTTGCTCACACTCTGTCCCTCCCACTCTCTCAAAATAAATAAGCATTAAAAAAAAAATTAATAGGTGAAAAAGGAAATACTAAAAAAAAAGCTTTACATTGCGATTACTTCCTTACTGGTGAGGATGAGTATATTTGTGGGTTTTGTAAACATTGGCTTTCTCTATTGAAAACTGTCTGGGCCAGGGGTGCCTGGGTGGCTCAGTCAGTTGAGCATCCAACTTTGGCCTGGGTCATGGTCTCACGGTTTGAGTTTGAGCTCCGCGTGGGACTCTGTGCTGGAGGCTTGGAGCCTGGAGCCTTCTTCGGACTCTGTGTCTCCCTGTCTCTCTGCTCCTCTCCTGTTCATGCTCTGTCTCTCTCTCTCTCTCAAAAATAAACATAAAAAAAAAAAAACAAAGAAAATTGTCTGGGCCAGTTCTGTGCTTTTGTTTGGTGGGTTTGGAGTGCTTATATTCCTGTTTTTGACTGCATTTTTTCAAATATAAGAATTGGAGTTTCCCCACCAGCTTCATGGTTTGATGTTCGGTTCTTTATGTATATTTTCTTCCCACCTCTTACTTTTTTAAGTGTAGAGAGTTCTTCTGCATCGTTTGAATTAATAAGTCACTTTTTATACATATTTCCAACCAGTCTCCACATTTCTGTTATTCCTTACTGTACCTTTTGGGCTTTTGTAATTAGATCTATTTCTCAAAGTCACATCACCTTCAACCATGGTTTGGAAGGCATTCTTCTTTGTCATTTGACTAAAGTTCCTCTTTTCTTCTTACACAAATGTGAATTAATATATATATCTGTATATAAGATAAAGTCATAATTTTAAATAATGCTTCATACCCACTTTTAAAAAAAGGCTTTTTGTTGTATTTGTTATATTCTTTTATTTCCAGGTTTTTGTTATTTATTTATTTATTTATTTATTTATTTATTTATTTATTTTGAGAGGGGGAGGGGCAGAGAGAGAGGGAGAAAGAGAGAGAGAGAGAGAGAGAGAGAGAGGGAGAATCCCAAGCAGGCTCTGCGCTGTCAGCATGGAACCTGACTTGGGGCTCGAACTCACAAACCATGAGATCACGACCTGAGCTGAGATGAAGAGTTGTATGTTTAACTGACTGAGCCACCCAGGTGCCCTCCCCCAAGTTTTTATGTTGTTTAAAAGGAATCTCTATGCCCAATGTGGGGCTCGAACTCCTAAGCCCAAGATCAAGAGTTTCATGCTCTACTGACTGAGCCAGCCAGGTGCCTTTATTTCCAAGTATTTAGCACCTTAATCTTGAATTACTGATCCACAAGATGTCACTACATTAATATTATTTTATACCTCTCTATAGTTTTAGACTGTCATGGTGTTTCATACAATTGTGTGAAGGAGGTCCATGGCTAACCTATTATCACCCTCCCTGCTAGGCTTTGTTCCGTAAGCTCTTAGTTTCTTTTGAAACTTAAACTTCTATATTATGCACACACAAATACTCACACACTTTTATACAAATTCATGAACAGAATCTTACGCACATTGTAAATGGCCTTTAGGGTCTGGTGCTGTCTTTTTCTAAATAGCTTGTCTACTTTAAATAGCTTGTCTCCCTCAACTTTACAGACTTGCCTCCATCAGCTAGTATAATGCTAATTCATTATTTCAGGGGTTGCCTAATATTTCAGGGTGTGTCCGTGTCATTCATGCTTTTCAGGACTTTTCATATTCTTTTTCATTAAATTGCCATTATATAAATTTTACAAAAATATTTTGAGTTTGAGTTAAAATGCTGGCTCTCCACTGGGGGCAATTCTGTCCTCCAGGGGACATTGAGCAATGTCCAGAGACGTTTTAGGCTGTCAGACTGGGGAGGTGTCACTAGAGACCAGAGATGCTGTAAACATCCTACAATGCCCAGGACAAACTCCACCAGAGAATGATCTGGGCCAGAACGTCAACAGTGCTGAGATCGAGAAATCCTGAGTTAAATAACACATATCTATATTTTTAATACTTAGAGCTGTCTTCAGATAATTTATCTCAAATGTTATAGCACGTCACATTTCTGCTATGAAAATTAAAGAGTACCATGTTGCTGCCTGTTTAACAGTTCCAATCCCAACTGGTGTGGCACCTCTTTAATTTTTTGACAGGAAGATTTAACTTTTTTGACAGGAAGATGGATATGGAAGAGATTTCTTGTTTTTGTCGTAAACTATCAGTGAGTTTGAACAAAATTCATATACTTGGTGGCCATTTTGATTTGCCCATTGTAATTATATGCCCACATATTATATGCTCATTTGCTATAGCTGTCAGCATTTCAAATGATTTTTACAGTTTATTTTTCTCTGTTGAATTATATGGAGATAATTTGGCCATAAAAGTGTTTTAAATTCTCTTAGTTAATGTATAACTTCTTCTTTCTCAGTTTCTTACCTTAATTAAGACAGTTTTGTGGTAGATTTTATTTTTTTTTAGTTCATTATATTTTGGGATTTTTTTTTTTGGTAGTTTAAAGGATGTTGGGTGATTTTTTGTATTTTTTAAAATTTATTTTTTAATTTCAGTATAATTTACATGCATTGTTATATTAGTTTCAGGTGTACAATATAGTGCTTCAACAATTGTATACATTACTCAGTGCTCATCATGATAAATGTACTCTTAATCCCCTTCCCCTATTTTACCCATCCTCCCACCCACCTCCCCTCTGGAAACCATCACTTTGTTCTCTATAGTTAAGAATCTGTTTTTCCTTTGTTCATTTGTTTTGTTTGTTAAATTCCATTGATGAGTAAAATCATATGGTATTTGTCTTTCTCTCACTGACTTATTTCACTTAACATTATACTCTCTAGGTCCATGCATGGTGTTACCAATGGCAAGATCTCATTTGTACCTCTTAACACCCTTTATCTACCCCACCCCCACCCCACCTACCCTTGGCAAGTACCAGTTTGTTTTCAGTATTTAAGTATCTGTCTGTCTGTTCTTGTTTTTACATTATACATATAAGTGAAATCATATGGTATTTGTCTTTGTCTAACTTATTTCACTTAGTGTAGCACCCTCTAGCTTCACTTATGTTGTTGCATATGGTAGGTCTCATTCTTTTTATGGCTGAGTAATATTCCATTATATATACCTATATATTATATGTATATTATATATATATATAATATATATCCCCATATATATACAATATATATATATCACCAATATATACTTTATCTATTTAGATATATACCAATATATATACACAAATATATACAAATATATACTTTATCTACTTAGATATATACCAATATATATACTAATAGATATGCATATATATATATATATATATACACACACACTAATATATACTTTATCTACACTAATATATACTTTATCTACTTAGTTATATACCAATATATATTTTATCTACTTAGCTATAAACCAATCTACTTTATCCATTCCTGTATCATTGGACACATGAGTTGCTTCCATATCTTGACTATTATAAAAAATGCTGCAATAAACATGGGGTGCACATATATTTTCAAATTAGTATTTTTGTTTTCTTTGGGTAAATACTCAGTAACAGAATTACTTGATTATGTAGTATTTCTATTTTTAATTTTTTGAGGAGCCTCCATACTGTTTTCCACAGTGGCCGCACCAGTTTGCATTCCCACCAATGTGGGTGAGTTTTCCCTCTTCTCTACATCCTCACCAACATTTATGTCTTGTCTCATTATACTAGTCATTCTGACTGGTGTGAGGTGATAGTCTTCTTTTGGATGTCACATAAATGGAATTGTTTTATTTCCTTTTCAGATCATTCATTCTTCATATGTAAAAATGCAACTGATTTTTTCCAGGTTGGCTTTGTATCCAGTTACTTGGCTGAATTAATTTATTGGTGATACTAGTTTTTTTGGTGGCATCTTCAGGATTTTCTACATATAAGATCACATCATCTACATACATAAATTTATTTCTTACTTTACAGTTTGGATACCTCTTTTTTTCTTTTCTTTCTTTAATTACTCTGGCTAGAACTTCCAGTGTTATGTTGAGTAGAAGTTGTGAAAGCGAGCATCCTTTCCTTGTTTCAGATGGTACAGGAAAATGTTCAGTGCATCACCTTTGAATATCATGTTTGCTGTGGGTTTTTCATAAATGGCTTTATGTTGAGATAGTTTCCTTTTTTTCCTAGATATTAATATTCTTGTCTAGTTCCATCCACAAGTATAAAAATTAATTTCTTGAGTGCAGAAATGTACCAGCCAGGTTAGTATCAGCCAGGTTAGTAATGCATGGTTGTGTCATCCTCTTTTTCTCTTATTTTGATAGTCACATCGACTACATGGAACTAGGCAATGATACACGAAATTCAGAATTTCTTCTTCTGGGATTTTCGGAGGAACCAGAATTGCAACCCTTCTTCTTTGGGCTGTTCCTGTCCATGTACTTGGTCACCATACATGGGAATCTGCTCATCATCCTGGCTATAAACTCTGACTCCCACCTCCACACGCCCATGTACTTCTTCCTTGCCAACCTGTCCTTTGTAGACATCTGCTTTACCTCCACCACCATCCCGAAGATGCTGTGGAACATCCAGACCCAGAGCAAGGTCATAACCTATGAGAACTGCATCACACAGATGTATTTTTTCCTGCTCTTTGCAGGATTAGACATCTTTCTCTTGACTGTGATGGCTTATGACCGCTTTGTGGCCATCTGTTACCCCCTGCACTACACGGTCATCATGAACCCCCGGCTCTGTGGACTGCTGGTTCTGGTGTCCTGGATCATCAATGCCCTGCATTCCTTGTTACAAACCTTAATGGTGTTGCAGCTGTCCTTCTGTACACAGGTGGAAATCTCCCACTTTTTCTGTGAACTCAATCAGATGATCCAACTTGCCTGTTCTGACACCTTTCTTAATGACATGGTAATATACTTTGCAACTGTGCTGCTGGGTGGTGCTCCCCTGGCTGGGATCCTTTACTCTTACTCTAAGATAGTTTCCTCCATACGTGGGATCTCATCAGCTCAGGGCAAGTATAAAGCATTTTCCACCTGTGTGTCTCACCTCTCGGTTGTCTCTCTATTTTATTGTACTGGCCTGGGAGTGTACCTCAGCTCTGCTGCTACCCAGAGCTCACTCTCAAGTGCCACAGCCTCGGTGATGTACACGGTGGTCACGCCCATGCTGAACCCCTTCATCTACAGCCTGAGGAACAGAGACATAAAGGAGGCTCTAAATGTATTTTTCAGAGGGAAGTCATAAAAGGGTCATTTTCCCAGAAGTACCTGTGATTGCTGGCTCAATGCTTAACATCCAGAGATCGTGATTCTTTAATTGGATCATGAAAGAACTTAATCCCTCTATTTATATCCTGGAATTTCAATTTTTCTAAAGTTCGACTGCTTTATTGAATTTAAATAAGTCCTTTTGTTTAACATTCTGCTCCTTCTGATAGCTAACAATTTTTTCCTTTCTGGTTTTCTTAATTTCCTAATTTAGTCACAGCCTTGAATCAGGAGCAATTTGGAGATTCCCATTTGCCTCATATAGTGGTGAACTGTACTAGTTTTATGGAATAAACTACATTTGGAAACTAAGGCCCTTTATATAATTTTATTGTAGAAAAATTCTGAGACCACAGTTTTTTCACTCTGTGTCTGCCATTCCTTTCTACCTTGCTGCCTTAAATGCTCCTCCTGATAATGTAGACTTTTACATACTAGTTTGTTTTGTAACTAGTTTGTTTTGTCATGAGGTTTTATGATCCTTCTTAGGATCCTGTTCTCTCTCTTATCAGCTCAGCATCCACAGTACCCCTGGTATAGAATAGTAAGGCAAAAATTGCTTATGAAAAACATGTCCACATGTAATCTACAAAGAGATAAATTTGAATAAACCAAGTGACTTGATTTGGGTGTAGTGTCAGAGAAGACTTGAAATATGATAAGGTAAAATTTTGAGTCACGTCATATTTCATGGTGTAAAATATGTTTTTGATGATATACATCTACTCATTGAAGTGTGGGATATTTGGTGTCCATGTTTAAAGTGTTTTATTCACTGGAGTGAAGATTTTAGTGGCAGATTTTATGTATTTAATTGGATGATGATATTATTTCTTCCATTGCCCTCACCTTAATATCTCATCTTTAAAAATTCTGTCATAAAATTATAGTGTGAGTGAGTGAACAATATGTGTATTTACACTGTCATTAATTTATTTACCTTTATTATGCTCTAAACTCTCTTCAATCCTCATGATCAAAGGATTACTCAGACAAGAACTTGAATTCCTGCCCAGTAATGCTCTGGGAATGGAGATTTGTGACAGAAAGTCTCACAAGTTATCCCTGCAAAAACAGATAGGTCTTTCCAATCTCTACCAGTTACCTGGAAAAGAACCCGAGTGGTGGTCACTTTTTATACACTTATCTGAAATAAATGTGAATAACCAGGTCATTATGAATGCTTCCTTTGAATATCAGAACAAATGTCAAAAATAAGAAGCAGTAGGTTAATATTCTCAGTTCTGTTTACTTTGATTATTGTATCAATAAGCTATTGCTGTATAACAAGCTATGACAAACCTATATGATTTAAGATAATGCTTTAAAAATTTTTTACATTTATATTTTAGTTAATAAGTTGTGCACTCTTGGTTTCAGAAGTAGAATTCAGTGATTTATCACTTATGTACAACACCCAATACTCATCACAAATGCTTTCCTTAACCCATCACCCATCTAGCCGATCCCCCCCCGCACCCTTCCTTCATCAACCCTCAGTTTGTTCTCTATCTTAAGAGTCTCTCGTGGTTTGTTTCCTTTATTCCCTCCCCCCCCCCCATTATGTTCATCTGGTTTGGTTCTTAAATTCCACATATGAGTGAAATCAAATGATATTTCTCTTTCTCTGATTTATTTCGGTTAGCATAATACATTCTAGCTCCATCCATCACATGAGAGTCTATGTTGGGGAAGTCTTCTGGTCTCTGTTGGTCTCCTCATGAGGTAGTGGTCAACTGTGGGTGAGCTGGAGGAGCTCTGTTAATCTTGGCTGTGTTCTCACATCGGGGAGCTTGCTGGTGATAGGCTAGGCTAGGTTGACCATCCTTAGAGCAACAGGGCTCTGCTCCGCATGATTTCTCCTCCTACAGCAAGCTAGTTTAGACTTGTTTCCATGGCAGAGGCAGGGTTCCAAGAGCACAGCAGAAACACACCAAGGACCCTTCAGACACACTGTCATTTTCACCATACACTCTTAGCTAAGGCAAATAAAATACTGAATTCAGTCCAGAGTCAAAGGTGGAGAAATCGACCCCACCTCTCAATGGGAGGAGCTTCGCAGTCACATTGCAAAGTACATGGATACAGAGATAAGTGGTGAATTGGGGCCACCTCTGCAAAAGGTCTACCATAAGTGTATTTTTCAATTCAATAAAGTTTATTGGTGCAGGGCAGAAAATCAACACACAGAACAATATAGTTCAGTACAACATAGTGATTCAACAATTCTATACATAACTTGGTGCTCATCTCAGTGAGGGCGCTCTTAAGGGTTGAGTCCGCAGGATTTTCTATGTTCAATTCGTATCATATGTAAATAAAGACAATTTTACGTTATTTATTTATTTTTCAACGTTTATTTATTTTTGGGACAGAGAGAGACAGAGCATGAACGGGGGAGGGGCAGAGAGAGAGGGAGACACAGAATCGGAAACAGGGTCCAGGCTCTGAGCCATCAGCCCAGAGCCTGACGCGGGGCTCGAACTCACGGACCGCGAGATCGTGACCTGGCTGAAGTCGGACGCCTAACCGACTGCGCCACCCAGGCGCCCCCCTCTTCCTTTCTTTACCCTCCAAGTTCTCTCAAGCTTTCTTTCAATGCAACAGGTAGGTTATAATGAGTTATAATGAGAGCTATGGGTCTTACACATGTACATATGTGTATGTGAGTGATTGAAAGAAAAACGTACATACATACACATACATTTGTATACACACAACCCTTATTCTTGAACATTCTTTGGACCCAACAAAGTATTTCTACACATGTCATCTTTCCTCACCACATCCTTTGACGATATGTTCATTATTCCACATTGCCTTCAGAAGAGAATGAAGGCTAGGGGGATTACGTCCTAATGATTACCAAACAAAGCAGTTCAAACTTACTGTGCACCTTCTTGAGTTCCATATAAACGGCACCATGCAGAAGGTATCCCTAATTTTTCAACAATTCTTTCAATTTCGAAAATTGTACACTTTAAATATATACAGTTAACGCCCGTGCTAATGTTCCAAAAAACCTAATTGGAATTTAAACATCTAGTGGTGTGTGACTCAGGGCCTAATTGGTGTAGTTAACACCTAATGGGGCGGGAGATCTCACGCTACCAACTGTGAAAAAACAAAAGTTGACATGTGAATATTGAAATAGTAGGATTAAAATAAGACAATTCACGTTTGATAGTGTCATTTTTTTGTAGATTAGAATATTAGCATATATATATATATATATATGGAGTAAAATGACATAAAGTGGTTCAAGACAGAAAAGCACGACAGCCACTCACATCACGGATGAACCTTAGAAAATCAATGCAGAGACTTGCACCTGACGATAGACTCATGAGGGGCCCAGCAGAGATCAGAACAACCCCCTACTCTACAATCCTGTTCGATAATAAAGGCATTATATTAAGTGACTTTTTTTTTTAAAAGATGCTTTGTATGCAGCAATAGCTAACTGATATAATAATCAAATCAGGCGGAACTGAGGCCATTTGTCATAATCGGATTCTTTTCATTCTAGGTATTTGTTCTGATAGTTGAAGTGAGCGTTATGCTTATTCGGCCCTTTAAGGTTATTTCGTGTAACTGTATTAAAAAAAATGAATCAATTGAAGCCCTTTGAAATAACACAGAAAGGCTGGAAGGACATGCATATTTGCACAAAACTTGTGATTCTGAATCACATACCTGGACGGGAATCCATGCTTGCTGGTGAGTCACCCAGTGATTAGGAGGAGGATGTTTAATGGTTGATACTGATATTGCTCATCGGCTGCCTGTTTAGTGGTTATGGCAAAATTCCAAGTAGTGGGAGATACGTCATTTAGAGAAATGGAAGAAATTATATTTGTATGGAGCACTGGGAATTCTTGAACAGAAACCAGAAAATGATATAATAAAACCCCAACATGCCACCCGCCTTTCATCTTAAGGAATTCACCTTACAAATGGACCTTGATATTCCATAATTCAATGAGTAGATGAAGTGCCTGAGAAAGAAATATTTTGCATAGTAATAAATGTATGATTTAATATTCTGCTTCATCATACTTAAAGTCAAGTTTGACCCTAAGGCCATATTATATCAATCTGTTTTTTCCATATTTGTCTTTCTGTGTAGATTCCACTTGGAGACATGTATTTTATTATCTTTTTTTTTTTTTTTTTTTTTTTGCCAATGACTATGGTAGGCACGGTGACAAAACTGTGTAATGGAACAGGATTGGCTATAACAACTAGTACATCAAAGTCTGCATCATCAGGAAGAGCAGTTAAGGTAGTGACATACAAAGGAATGATGTTTACAAGAGTGAAGCACAGTGGCCTCAGATCTTTCTCTCTTATAAACTTACATAACTAGCTGTGGTGGCCAAGAGTAGACTTTCCATAGGAGTAGTATAACTCATTACTTTTTTTCAGTCAAACAAAAGAAAAATACTCACCATGATATATTTTGAGAAGAAATTATTCTTTTTTTTTTTTAATTTTTTTAACGTTTATTTATTTTTGAGATGGAGAGAGACAGAGCATGAACAGGGGAGGGGCAGAGAGAGAGGGAGACACAGAATCTGAAACAGGCTCCAGGCTCTGAGCTGTCAGCACAGAGCCCAACGCGGGGCTCGAACTCACGGACCGTGAGATCATGACCTGAGCCGAAGTCAGACGCTTAACTGACCAAGCCACCCAGGCACCCCAAGAAATTATTCTTTAAATTTTTTAAATGTTTATTTATTTTTGAGAGAGAGAGGGAGAGAGAGAGAGAGAGAGAGAGAGAGAGAGAGAACAAGTGGGGGAGGGGCAGTGAGAGAGGGAGACACAGAATCTGAAAGCAGGCTCCAAGCTCTGAGCTGTCAGCACAGAGTCCGATGTGGGGCTGGAACTCATGAACTATGAGACCATGACCTGAGATGAAGTCCAACGCTAAACCGACTGAGTCACCCAGGTGCCCTGAAAAGAGATTATTCTTAACATATCCATCTAGTCCTTTGAAATAAATGAGAAATGCCAAATATTTCACATCCAAGGTGAGGAATAACATTGGGTGAGTAGGAAAATGACAAAGGAAAAATTTCTTGGATATCAAAGATATCATGAAGCTTGATCAAGCAAGTTGCAAAATTGTACAGAGAGGTTGGAAAAAAATAGAAATTCCAGGAAAAAACAGAAGAGGAATATTTCACTTCCATAGTCTGATCAAAGAATCTCAACATTTGGCTCAGGCTTGGAGCCCTGCAATCATGTCACTTCTTCAGCCCAGGACAATTGGCCCTTTTGTAGCTGCCATCCCAGAGAATCTCATCAGAGCCTCCTTTATGTCTCTGTTCCTCAGGCTGTAGATGAAGGGGTTCAGCATGGGTGTGACCACCGTGTACATCACTGAGGCTGTTGCACTTGAGTGGGAGCTCTGGGTAGCAGCAGAGCTGAGGTACACTCCCAGGCCAGTACAATAAAATAGAGAGACAACTGAGAGGTGAGACACACAGGTGGAAAATGCTTTATACTTGCCCTGAGCTGATGAGATCCCACGTATGGAGGAAACTATCTTATAGTACGAGTAAAGGATCCCAATGAAGGGACCACCACCCAGCAGCATAGCTCCAAAATACATCACCATGTTATTGAGAAAGGTGTCAGAACAGGCAAATTGGATCATCTGATTGAGTTCACAGAAAAAGTGGGGGATTTCCAAGACTGTACAGAAGGACAGTTGCAACACCATTAAGCTTTCTAACAAGGAATGCAGGACACTCGTGATCCAGGACACCAGAATCAGCAGTCCACAGAGCCGGGGGTTCATGATGACCATGTAGTTCAGGGGGCAACAGATGGCCACAAAGCGGTCATAAGCCATCACAGTCAAGAGAAAGATGTCTAATCCTGCAAAAAGTGTGAAAAAATACATCTGTGTGATGCAGCCTGCATAGGTTATGACCTTGCTCTGGGTCTGGATGTTCAGAAGCATCTTCGGGACGGTGGTGGACGTGAAGCAGATGTCTACAAAGGACAGGTTGGCCAGGAAGAAGTACATGGGGGTGTGGAGGTGGGAGTCAGAGCTGACGGCCAGGATGATGAGCAGGTTCCCAAACATAGTGATCAGGTACACGGAGAGGAAAAACCCAAATATGAGGAGCTGCTGTTCTGGTTCTTCTGAAAATCCCTTAAGAAGAAATTCTGAAATTCCTGTATCGTTTCCTGGGTCCATGTGGTGGAGGTGACTACCAATAAAGGGGAAAATAACATGACAAAACTTCACATCAATGGGCATGGCCCCACATTGTTCAAAGGCTACAATTTATATTTTTTGATCAAGAAAGTAACTTCAATATTTTGTGGCTGGATTTGGGCCCCTTCAGGGGATCCCATTTCCTCTCTGATTAGGAATTTTCATTCCCAACATTGGATGTTCCCCTACAGGCCAGGTATTGTACAGGTTTAATAAGAAATTGTTTCATGCATTTGAGGACTGTATATAGTGTTGATCATGTTTTCAGTATTTCCACGTCATTAAGTAGAGGATGCTGAACAGCAAAAATTCCTACAATTCAATGATTGTGATAGGATATTTGCATATATAAAAATTGAATTATCCTGAGTCGGTGTCAGAGGCTATGAAAAAAATGAAAGCAGGTAAAAGGAGAGAGTGGATGGGCTGCTATGTTGGGTTTTCAGTCAAGATCAGCTAAGAAGGTGACATTTGAACAGAAACTTCAAGGAAGAGAGAGTGGAAGACAGGAAGCTTCCTGGCAAGGGGAAGGCCAGTGCAAAGGCCCTGAGGATGTGCTTCTTTCAGAAGAACCAAGACTCAGAAGGAAGCCAGTGTGTTGAGTGGAATGGACAAGAGGGAGAGAGATGAGAGATAGTTGCAGTGAAATTTGTAGAACCATGTGACCTCACAACCGCTCAAAGTCAAGACACAGGGACTTCCTCAACCACACCATGTACCTCTTGCACCTTATTAATTTGGTTATAGCAGCATCCTGTCCATTGAACATCCCTCCTTAGTATCATCTGTTGATTGAGTCTGGCCTGTGTGTTACAACAGTGGCCTTGGAATAAAGGATCCCATGTACCCCTGCTCTGACTGCTCTCACAGCACACACACACACACACACACACACACACACACAGCACACACATACACACAGCACACGCTTTCGCATACACACAACACAGCACACTCTTCCTGGTGTGTGTTACTTCTCTGTCCTTCTCACCTCCCCCTGCCTGCCTTAACACACTGTTTAGGACATGAATGCAAACACATCACATTACCTTTCCCAGAAAGAAGGTAGAAGTAGTACCCAGAAATTCCTATTCATAGCTTCCCAAGGACAAATAGTCTTAGGGCTCCATTTTGGAATGGTTGCTTTCAGATCTGTATGTAAAAAAAATTTAAAAAAATTGGGTTCAATGAGCAGAGAAAGAGAGAGAGAGAGAGAGAGAGAGAGAGAGAGAGAGAATGGCGCTGGTGGTATTCAATCTTGGTTATATCCCATTTATACCCTGCAAAAATATTCATTCCTGGGATGCAGGGCTGGTTCAACATTCGCAAATCAATCAACGTGATACATCACATTAACAAAAAAAAAGACAAGAACCATATGATCCTGTCAATCGATGCAGAAAAGGCCTTCGACAAAATCCAGCACCCTTTCTTAATAAAAACCCTTGAGAAAGTCGGGATAGAAGGAACATACTTAAAGATCATAAAAGCCATTTATGAAAAGCCCACAGCTAACATCATCCTCAACGGGGAAAAACTGAGAGCTTTTTCCCTGAGATCAGGAACACGACAAGGATGCCCACTCTCACCGCTCCTGTTTAACATAGTGCTGGAAGTTCTAGCATCAGCAATCAGACAACAAAAGGAAATCAAAGGCATCAAAATTGGCAAAGATGAAGTCAAGCTTTCGCTTTTTGCAGATGACATGATATTATACATGGAAAATCCGATAGACTCCACCAAAAGTCTGCTAGAACTGATACATGAATTCAGCAAAGTTGCAGGATACAAAATCAATGTACAGAAATCAATTGCATTCTTATACACTAACAATGAAGCAACAGAAAGACAAATAAAGAAACTGATCCCATTCACAATTGCACCAAGAAGCATAAAATACCTAGGAATAAATCTAACCAAAGATGTAAAGGATCTGTATGCTGAAAATTATAGAAAGCTTATGAAGGAAATTGAAGAAGATTTAAAGAAATGGAAAGACATTCCCTGCTCATGGATTGGAAAAATAAATATTGTCAAAATGTCAATACTACCCAAAGCTATCTACACATTCAATGCAATCCCAATCAAAATTGCACCAGCATTCTTCTCGAAACTAGAACAAGCAATCCTAAAATTCATATGGAACCACAAAAGGCCCCGAATAGCCAAAGGAATTTTGAAGAAGAACACCAAAGCAGGAGGCATCACAATCCCAGACTTTAGCCTCTACTACAAAGCTGTCATCATCAAGACAGCATGGTATTGGCACCAAAACAGACACATAGACCAATGGAATAGAATAGAAACCCCAGAACTAGACCCACAAACGTATGGCCAACTCATCTTTGACAAAGCAGGAAAGAACATCCAATGGAAAAAAGACAGCCTCTTTAACAAATGGTGCTGGGAGAATTGGACAGCAACATGCAGAAGGTTGAAACTAGACCACTTTCTCACACCATTCACAAAAATAAACTCAAAATGGATAAAGGACCTAAATGTGAGACAAGAAACCATCAAAACCTTAGAGGAGAAAGCAGGAAAAGACCTCTCTGACCTCAGCCGTAGCAATCTCTTACTTGACACATCCCCAAAGGCAAGGGAATTAAAAGCAAAAGTGAATTACTGGGACCTTATGAAGATAAAAAGCTTCTGCACAGCAAAGGAAACAACCAACAAAACTAAAAGGCAACCAACGGAATGGGAAAAGATATTTGAAAATGACATATCAGACAAAGGGCTAGTATCCAAAATCTATAAAGAGCTCACCAAACTCCACACCCGAAAAACAAATAACCCAGTGAAGAAATGGGCAGAAAACATGAATAGACACTTCTCTAAAGAAGACATCCGGATGGCCAACAGGCACATGAAAAGATGTTCAGCGTCGCTCCTTATCAGGGAAATACAAATCAAAACCACACTCAGGTATCACCTCACGCCAGTCAGAGTGGCCAAAATGAACAAATCAGGAGACTATAGATGCTGGAGAGGATGTGGAGAAACGGGAACCCTCTTGCACTGTTGGTGGGAATGCAAATTGGTGCAGCCACTCTGGAAAGCAGTGTGGAGGTTCCTCAGAAAATTAAAAATAGACCTACCCTATGACCCAGCAATAGCACTGCTAGGAATTTATCCAAGGGATACAGGAGTACTGATGCATAGGGCCACTTGTACCCCAATGTTCATAGCAGCACTCTCAACAATAGCCAAATTATGGAAAGAGCCTAAATGTCCATCAACTGATGAATGGATAAAGAAATTGTGGTTTATATACACAATGGAATATTACGTGGCAATGAGAAAAAATGAAATATGGCCTTTTGTAGCAACGTGGATGGAACTGGAGAGTGTGATGCTAAGTGAAATAAGCCATACAGAGAAAGACAGATACCATATGGTTTCACTCTTATGTGGATCCTGAGAAACTTACCAGGAACCCATGGGTGAGGGGAAGGGAAAAAAAAAAAAAAAAAAAAGAGGTTAGAGTGGGAGACAGCCAAAGCATAAGAGACTGTTAAAAACCGAGAACTGAGGGTTGATGGGGGGTGGGAGGGAGGGGAGGGTGGGTGATGGGTATTGAGGAGGGCACCTTTTGGGATGAGCACTGGGTGTTGTATGGAAACCAATTTGTCAATAAATTTCATAAAAAATAAAAAAAAAATTAAAAAAAAATTAAAAAAAAAAATAATTAAAGAGCAAAAATAAATTTGTCCATTGGACAAAACTAGCGACATCTCTATGGTGTGAAACACCTTACAGATTGAACATAACAAGAGAATAAAGCAACAGTGCACAAAATACGGGCATTTTTCTTACCAGATAGCAGAGAGCAGAAGTCTTAATTTTCCCGTGTGTATTCCATATTCATTTGGCTAATCAGTTTTTATATGGTCCAACAGACGATGAGGTAAGCCTCTTTATCACTTGTCTTATGTGACATATTTTTTTTTCGTGTATTTGGTATTCTTAGGCTTTGGGTTTTAGTCATTTTCTTGACAAGTCTGATGAGCACAACTAATCATGGTTCTGTTCCTTGTTCAACATGTAAAGTCCTCCCCAGACTCTGAAATCCCACATACCCCATCACAGTCTATCCTCTAACTCTGAATAATCTTTATGTAACTTATCCAAATACATTACTTGTACTCACATTTATTTCGCTGCACTCCTGTCTGTCGTGACGTTGATTACCAAAGGAGCAGGAACTTCTTTTCATCTTCTTCTTTACAAAAGTATGTGGGTGTATATGCACTTATATAGAAACACATTTGAGAAGATGAGACACTATGAAATACAAAGAATGACTGAGGAAATAAAATCAGGTTAAAAAGAGCAGTTTCAGTGCAACCATATTAAGAACAATTGAATGGAGTTTTAAAAAATGTTTTTAAATGTTTTATTGATTCTTGAGAGACAGAGTGTGAGCAGGGAGAGGCAGAGGGAGAGGGAGACACAGAATCGGAAGCAGGCTCCAGGCTCCGAGCTGTCAGCACAGAGCCCAATGCAGGGCTCAAACTCACAGGCTGGGAGATCATGACCTGAGCTGAAGTCTGATGCTTAACCGACTGAGCCACCCAGGTGCCCTAAAATTGAATGGATTTTTGAGCAGTAACTGAAACATGATCTACAGGAGCAGTAAGTCAACAAAACCAACCCAGATGAATAATAAAACTCCACAAGACCTGGAAATAAAAGAGTATAACATATAAAGTTCTTAGAAATTTCTGGCATATAGCAGATGCTCTTTTAGTATCTGTTGAATGGATGAAGAATTAGGTCTCATTATATATGGGCATTTAATACTTGACAAAGCTGCATTTAAGTGTAATTGGAAAAGACTGGATTGTTGAGTGAAAGCTGGCATGAAGGCTTTCTACGTGGAAGGAAGTGTGGTGCTTCCTTACTTCACTCATCTCACCAAAAATCCAAAGGATTAAGTAAACCCCCAGTGTAAGAGTAACCATTCCATTTTAGATGCACATCTATAAAATTACATATAAAATCTACAGGTGGGAAAACTATTGTAATTAAGGCAGAAAATACCCTCAGAAGCAAGAAGATAGATACATTTAACTAAACAAAATTTAAAACTATTTTATGGCCCGAAATACCTAATGAAAGTCAACAGAGAAACTGTGATTTACAACAATTATTTGAAATGCTGATAATTATAGAAAAATAAACATATAATATGTGGACATATAATAATAATAGGGAAATGAACATGGTGATCAAATACATGAATCTTTGCTTGAGTTCATTAGTAGTTTAAAAAGCCAACAAGAAATCTCTTTCACACCCATCACCCTGAGAAAACACTCAAAAGGCTGTCACATTGAGTGGGGTTGAAAACTTTAAATAAGTAGCAAGGGGGCACTTTCTAATTTTGCTCTCAGAATTGTGAAGTGTTACAGTATTTTGGGGGGCTCTGAAGACAGTTAAAAATATTAAAAATACAGACATTCTTTCGGTGCCTGGCTGGTTCAGTTGGTAGAGCATGCGACTCTTGATCCCAGGGTTGTAAGTTCAAGTCCTATGTTGGGTGTAGAGATTACTTTAAAAAAATAAAATCTTTAAAAAAATACGGATATTCTTTAACTCAGGGTTTCTCAGTCTCTGCACTATGGACATTCTGGGCCAGATCTTTCTCTGTGGTGGGAGTGTCGTGTGCACTGTGGAATGTTTAGAACATCCCTGGCCTGTTGTGACAGCCCAAAATGTCTTTGAATATTTCTCAATATCCTCTGGGGGACAAAAATCACCTTTTGTTGAAAACCATGGTTTTAACCATTTAAAAATGTTTTGTAGCATTGATATAATAGTACTTTAATGAGAAAAAATATGAAAGACCATCAAAAGTGTAAATGGCACAGACACACCATGAAATATCATGCAGGTGTTGAAATCATGAATCATGAATGGCTCAGTTGGTGGAATCTGTGACTCTTGATCTTGGGGTTGTGAGTTTGAGCCCCACGTTGGGTGTAAAGATGGATTAAAAATAAAATCTTTAAAAGAAAAAAGAATTAACGAATCAGCATCACACCAGTTGACTAGAAAAACACGTGTAAGTTACTACTGACTCAGAAGACTGGGGGAGAAGAGCTAGGAAAAAAGATTGTGCAGACCATAAAGAGTATTTATGATATGCATGAGTGTCTTTTTATACACTTGAATTGAAAGTGTGTGAATATGTTTGTGTGCCTAACACAGAAAAGTTTGAAAATAAATGAAGACTTTTGAAAGAAAGAGAAACTTAGGTTTCTAAGTTCTTCTTTTGAAAGAAAGAGGCACTTTGGTTAAGCAGAGTGGTTCAAAACCACTGCAAGAAACAAAATTGAAGGAAGACCCCAAACCAACTTCTGAACCAAAGGATTTAAAAGAGTAATAATTAAGTGATACTGTCGTGGGTCCAACTCTACATTAGATCGCTAAGGACTTGGGAATAACAGAAAATGAAAAGTCTTTTATGTGGAGTGATACATAAGGTTTAAATTCATCTCACATAAAGATAGATGGGCCAGGTATGCTTATGGAAGGTAAAAGTGATTCTTAGTCAAACGTGGAAGAATGCCTTTCAAGTGATGGAATTTCTATTTTAGAAATAAATAAGAAATACAGAGAGCTGAAAACTAGTTAGAAATATATATAAGGGGGGGACTTATGAGAAAGATATTTACTTTCATTTTGTGGAAAGCAGTTCATCACAAGGGAAGACTATTAAGGTGACAGAACTATTATTTCAGCAATAAATAAATAAATAAATGAATAAAAAGAGAAAAAACAGTGGAGGGCATATATTATGACTAAGTCAGACTTGGCCACTCAAAATTTATACACTCTCACACATTCTGCTCAAATACATCTACGCATCCATAAAAAAGAAATGGCAAGTAGCTAAGTGGGTGAAATAAATGCCAACTCTTTTTTAGGAAAAATGAAACAAAAAACAGGAATAAAACCATTCCAACCCCACTATACAAACTCCAAGGACTTCCACAGACAATTTTCAATAGAGAAAGTGGGCGGCTAGCTAACCCAGAATATATTCAGGCTCACAGGTAATGAGCTAATTGTGAAGGGAGCTCATTAGCATATCATTTTCACATAATACATTTAAAACCTTCTTTTAAAAAAATGTTTAATTGTTTATTTTGACAGAGACGGAAGGAAAGCATAACTGAGGGAGGGGCAGAGGCGGGGGGAGAAAATCACAAGTAGGCTCTGTGTTGTCAGTGTAGAGCCCAACTAGGGGGCTTGATCCCACGCACTCTGAGATCATAATCTGAGCCAAAATGAACAGTAGGTCACTCAACGAATTAAGCCACCCAGGTGCCCCTAAAAAAATTTCATTTGAATACTCAAGAGAGAAGGTACAGTGATATGTATGTTTCATGTGCCCCTTTTGCAGGACGTGCTTCGGAGAATTCTTTCATCTGGATTTTTCTCATCAGTATGGAAATGTAGTCTAATATGTCTTATCTGAAATATGAAAAGACATGTCCCCAGTTCACAGTGTATCCCTCCACAGCTAATACTTGACTTTTCTACTCTGGTTAATTGTGAAGATCCTTGGTCTTAGGTCCTACTTTTATGTTTCCCATCTCCCCCTAATTAAGTTTCCACTGTTATCATCTAGTTGTTAACGTTGAACCTTGCATTTCTGAGTTCAATATTTACTTCTATTTATAGCATCATAAATACAACAATCAATCAATTTACTAATCAAGCCAGCAAACAACTACAGCAAACTCTCAGCTCTGGCTAGGCTAGATTGGCTCTCAGGTGACCTCAGGAAAATGTTCTTGACTTTCATTCTCTTGACCTTCTCCTGCAGCACTTACTGGGATGTAAAGCTCATCTAGATGGGGTCTCTGAGAGGAAGGTCTCTGCATGGAAATCAAAATACCTATCTCGTTGGATGGTGGATTGAAGCTTTGTCTCCAGATGTGAGAGCAAGGATGGGTCAAACTTCGGTGTCCCATCCAGACTTAGGACTGCAAAAGAAATGACCAGGTCTTGTCCAGCCTGATGTTGTACACACTGTGGGGCTGCAGCAGAGGAGGTATTTACAGCCCTTAGGTCTGCTTATTAGGCACATTTCACTGTTGTTTCTCCCACCTTTAGGCACGTGATTCCCTGTGGGACACCCGTGTGGACAGAAAGGAAATTATTCCTGTTGAATTTCTGTTCCTAGGGGACCAGGCGATAAGCCATCTGAAGCCAATCTTTCTTACTCTTTTTCTATTACTTCTGCTGCCTTTCAGGTATCTGAACTCCCAGCACCTTATCCCAATCCAGAGTGAACATTTTCTCTTGTTGGAGACTGAGAGATTGATCTTGACTAGGTCCCTTGGATTCTTCAAAGCATTGATTGTGGTGGAGACACAGCCCCTGACATCTCTAGAAAGTAACTTTTCCCCTTTTCAACAGCGATGTTAAGTTTTTCCTTTGATATAAAACCTTGGGCACTACACCCATGGGCTTCATGACAATTTTGCAAAAACAATTAGGGATTTCATACTTATATCACAAGTTCAGAGCCAGTATTTAAAACGCCATTATAAAATGTTTGTTTATTGTAAGAGATATATTTAGATGTTTTTATGCACTATTATCTGAGTTTAGCAGCTTCTAGGAATTGCCTGATTTAATCTTTATAAAAGTCCATTCTGTGAGGAATACTGTTGTGAACTCCATTCCCCACGGAGAAATGGGGCTTGAAGAATTTAGTGATCTTCTCAAGGTTATGGTTTCAGAAAGGGGTAGCTGTTGATTGGATTCTGTCAGGGTGCTCCATTTTTCAAGCTCTGTGCCCATGGTTCCCACCCAGAGATGAGTCTTTCTCCCTGGGGGTATTTGACGATGTCTGAGGGATGCTACTAAACACCTGTAGTGAGCAGGACAGCTCCTAACACAAATAATCATCCTGCCTCAAAGGCCAAATTGAGAATGTGTGAAAACCTACTCTAGCCCAGTGCTTCTCCAACTTCAAGGTGCATATGAATCCCCTAGGATCCTAGTTTAAATGCAGATTCTGATTTTGCAGGTGCTGGTGGGCTCAAGATATGGTGTGTCTAACAAGCTCCTGAGCAATGTTGATGCTTCAGGTCCTGATTTGAGGACCTCTTTGAGTAGCAAGGCTTCAGTCCTGGGATAGAGCAAGGGGCAGGTGCTTGTAGGTCTTCTTCACAAAGCAAGTTGTGTTTGCATAGAATTTGGAATGACAAGTATATCCGGTCATTCTAGGGGCTGTGACAAATTCTGTTTGTTTCTTTTATTTAAGGGCCTTGGAGTGACATCAAATAAAATACTTTTGGAGAAGACTTTCTAGCAGGCAGAATGAGAGCCTCCTGATATTGTCCACATTCTAAATCCTAGAAACTTTGAATATATATTTTTTTATAGTATGGGGCGAGATTGAAGTAACAAATGGAGCAAGACTTCTTTTTTTTTAAAAAGATTTTTTTTTACATTTATTTATTTTTGAGAAACAGAGTGAGACAACATGTGAGCAGGGGTAGGGGCAGAGAGAGGAGACACAGAATCTGAAGCAGGCTCCAGGCTCTGAGCAAGAGATCAGCACAGAGCCTGATGCGGGGCTTGCACCCACAAACTGTGAGATCATGACCTGAGCAGAAGTCGGACACTCAACTGACTGAGCCACCCAGGTGCCCCTGGAGCAAGGCTTCTAATCAGCTGACCTTAAACTAAGATTCCACTAATAGTGGAACTAACGTAATCACCATGGTCCTTCAAATGTTGGAGAGGAAGGCAGAGTAGTTGGATCAGAGAGAGATGTGAGGACACCACATTGCTGGCTTTCAAGATGCAGAAAGGGCAATAAGCCAAAGAATGTTTGTTGTCCCTAGAAACCACAATAGGGAAGAAAATAGTCTCTCCTGGAGCATCCATGAAGGAACCAGGTCCTACAGACATCTTGATTTTAACCCATGGATACTTCAGGTCTCTAACCTCTAAACTGCAAAAGCATAAATTTGTTTCTTGTGAACTTCTTGTGTGGTAATTTGTAATGGCACTAAAGGGAATATAATATAGACATTCATCCAATAAAATTGTTTTGGAGGAAAATGAATTTTAGTCTCTCAGTTAATTCATTTCTCTTCTCTTGGGTAAGGGCATTTTGTGTTGAAATCCAACCTTAACTGGAAGAAAAAAAGTCAAATTGGAGCATCTTCCCTATTGCTTAAATGGAATGGAAAAAGTGAACTCCTCATTGATAAAAATATAAATGTGATTCTATCTATCTATCTGTGTATCTATCTATCTATCTATCTATCTAACTATCTACCTATCTATCATCTATTTCAAAAGTTATCTCTTGCTAAATGTGGGGGCTCTAACTCATGACCCTGAGATCAAGAGACCCATGCTCAAGGCACCTGGCTAAGTCTGTGAGTGCATGACTCTTGAACTTGGGGTTGTGAGTTCAAGAAACACTTGGGTGTACAGATAGCTTAAAAATAAGATCTTAGGTCCAATTCTGGAGTCTCTATTCTATTACATTGGTCTATGTGTCTGTTTTTGTGCCAATACCGTACTGTCTGATGCATAAAGCTTTGTAGTAGAGGCTAAGGTCTGGGATTGTGATGCCTCCCTCTTTAGTCTTCTTCTTCAATATTACTTTGGCTATTCGGGGTCTTTTGTGGTTCCATACAAATTTTAGGATTGCTTGTTCTAGCTTTGAGAAGAATGCTGGTGCGATTTTGATTGGGATTGCATTGAATGTGTAGATAGTTTTGGGTAGTATTGACATTTTAACAATATTTATTCTTCCAACCCATGAGCATGGAATGTTTTTCCATTTCTTTGTATCTTCTTCAATTTCCTTCGTAAGGTTTCTATAGGTTTCAGCATACAGATCTTTTACATCTTTGGTTAGGTTTATTCCTAGGTATTTTGTGATTCTTGGTGCAATTGTGAATGAGATCAGTTTCTTTATTTGTCTTTCTGTTGCTTCATTATTGGTGTATAAAAATGAAACTTATTTCTCCACATTAATTTTGTATCCTGCGACTTTGCTGAATTCATGTATCAGTTCTAGCAGACTTTTGGTGGAGTCTATTGGGTTTTCCATGTATAGTATCATGTCATCCGCAAAAAGTGAAAGCTTGACTTAATCTTTGACAGTTTTGATGCCTTTGATTTCACTTTGTTGTCTGATTGCTGATGCTAGAACTTCCAACACTATGTTACTAATCTTTGACAAAGAGGGAAAAAATATCCAATGGAAAAAAGGCAGTCTCTTTAACAAATGGTGCTGGGAGAACTGGACAGCAACATGCAGAAGGATGAAACGACACCACTTTCTTATACCATTCACAAAAATAAACTCAAAATGGATTAAGGACCTGAATGTGAGATAGGAAACCATCAAAACCCTAGAGGAGAAAGCAGGAAAAACCTCTCTGACCTTAGCTGCAGCAATTTCAGATCTGGATATCGAACCGGATCCGATCTGATATCGAATGAGATATCACCTCATGCCAGTCAGAGTGGCTAAAATGAACAAATCAGGAGACTATAGATGCTGGCGAGGATGTGGAGAAATGGGATCACTCTTGCACTGTTGGTGGGAATGCAGTGGTGCAGCTGCTCTGGAAAACAGTGTGGACGTTCCTTGAAAAATTAAAAACAGATCTACCCTATGACCCACCAATAGTACTGCTAGGAATTTACCCAAGGGATGCAGGAGTGCTGATGCATTGGGGCACTTGTAACCCAATGTTTACAGCAGCATTTCAACAATAGCCAAATGATGGAAAGAGCCTAAATGTCCATCAACTGACGAATGGATAAAGAAATCGTGGTTTATGTACACAATGGAATCCTACTTGGCAATGAGAAAGAATGAAATCTGGCCATGTGCAGCAACGTGGATGGAACTGGAAAGTGTTATGCTAAGTGAAATAAGTCAGGCAGAGAAAGACAAATACCATATGTTTTCACTCTTTTGTGGATCCTGAGAAACTTAACAGAAGACCAGGGGTGGCGGGGGGGGGAGGGGGAAAGAGTTACAAAGAGGGAAGGAGGCAAATAATAAGAGACTCTTAAATACTGAGAACAAACTGAGGGTTGATGGGGCATGGGGGAGAGGGGAAAATGGGTGATGGGCATTGAGGAGGGCACCTGTTGGGATGAGCACTGGGTGTTGTATGTAAACCAATTTGATGATAAATTTTATTTATTGTAATTATTGGTAAAAAAGTAATTATTGGTAAAAAAAATCTTAGAAAATAAAGAGTCACATACTCTATCAATGAACCCCATGAGTTTATATTTAAATATGAATCCTGACTTTGAGGTCTTTTGCACATTATGATAAGAAAAAGTAATTTACTATTAAATTAAGTTAGCCCATTCTACTTTAAATTTTGTGTCTAAGTTTCTACATTCTTTTAATTCTGTGCTAATTCAAACATTTTCTGGTTTCATTTATATCCCACCTAAATTTCCTTTCAACATAAAAGATGGCATTACTGAGTTTGTGTTATGCATTCTTATATAAGAGTGTATTTGTATGAAGTAATGTACAAATGCACACACACATATATGTGCATCCACTCACTACCCGCTAAAGTGTTCTTGGACTCACCAAATATTTTCAACCACTGTATTTATTCCTAACAACATCTGCCTGAATTAGGTTTATTAGCCCACATCATCATTGGAAATAAGGAAAAAGAGGTTTCTGGTCGATTACATTTTTACAATTATATAATAAAGCTTTAAAGCTTTTGTACACTTTCTTGTATTATATTTAAATGGACTTATGGATAGGGGAGGGGCCAAGATGGTGGAGCAGCATGGAAGTTTTTGTCTCTCTTGTCCCTGAAACGCAGCCATATCAACACCAAAACATCTTGCACACCTAGAAAATTGATCTGAGGATTGACACAACAATATGCGCGACTTGAACCACAGAACTCAGCAGGTACACAGTGCAGAGAGGTGAACTAGGGGAGAGAGAAGCCAGGGAGGGTAGGGAGCTATTTTTGCTTGTGGAGAGAGGACAGAGACAGGGGGGAGAGTGCAGGAAAAACATTCCCCCTGACAGCAGCTGGAAAGAAAGAGAGAGTGGAAAGACCTGTAAGGGAATTAATAAGAAAGGGAGAAAGGAGAAAGGAGAAAAGAGAGGATTTAAATGCCATTAAAACTCTATAAACAGGCAGCACAGAGTCTGAAACTCTGCAGCTTGATACTTGGTAGAGCTTTGGTGGGAAGGGTGAATCTCCAGGAGCAGACAGAGAGGTCCGCGGGATCCTTAGGCCACACGGGGAGAGGTGGTTCTCCAACTGAGAGGACATTTGGTATAGGCTGTGTGGCCATCCCACAGGCAAAGGTCCCAGCAGACCCGGAGAAAAGCCACATGTGCTGGTGTTGGAACAAGGACGTTAAGGGTGAAGCCGGGTGCTGGATGTGTGTTGTGATTTACCAAGATCCCTGGAATGCTGCTGCTACGTGATTGCATAAACTTTTTCTGGGCTGGGCAGGCACCCAGCCACAGTCTCTGGGCATCTGCAGCAGCACAGGTGCACAAACCTTCCTGGGGGTGGGCTGACACCTGGCCATTGCTTGGCGAGACCCTCCCCCAGAGGGTCTGAGCAGGTCAAAGCTGCAGGGGACACAGAAGTGAGAGGTTTGGAAACACAGCCCCTTCTGAGATAAAACTTGGGAGGGAGGTGCTGCTTGGCAGGCTGACGGCTTGGATGTGGACAGTGTAGAAGCAGGGAGTGGATGGAAGCTGGAGACAAAGGAGGGATGCTTGATTGCTGGTGGGCAAAAGCACAGAGTTCTGATACTAGAGACTGGGTGGCTGGGTGATGCCATCCTCCTGTGCATGCACATACACAACAATCCACTCCAGTAAGCTAAGCAGCACCATCTAGTGGACAACAGAGCTGTTACACCAAGCCCTGACCAACTGCACCAACCATGCTCTAGAGGAATACCACAAGTCTCTCTGCTATAAAGACTATAAAGTGCTTCATAGTTTGACATCTTGGGGAAACGATATAATTTCTATCATATTTCACTCTGTTCATTGGTCCATCTATTCAATGTTTTTCTTTTTCTTTTGTTTTCTTATTCTTGAATACAGAAAGAAAAAATTTATTTTTATTTTCTGTTTTTATAAAAAAGATTTTCTTTAATTTTTTCTATTATATTTTTTAGTTTTTTTGTAACTTTTTTAAGATCCTGTTTTACATCATTTCATTTTATTCTATTTTACTGTATTCATTTTTTAAAAATTTCCAAATGTTTTACATTTTTTCCCTTTTCTTTTCATTCTCTTTTTTCTCTATTCTATCATGCTTCTTTCAACAACGAGAACAAAACACACCTAGGAGCTAGCAACCTTTATTTGATTTTTTGGTGTTGTTTAAATTTTTTAATATTTATTTTCTAAATTTTATTAATTATTTTTATTCCTCCAAAATGACTAAATGAAGAAATTCACCCCAAAAGAAAGAACAGGAAGAAATGATAGCCAGGGACTTAATCAACACAGATGCAAGCAAGATGTCTATCCATAATTTAGAATTGCGATAATAAGAATACCAGCTGGGAATGAAAAAAGCAAAGAATCCCTTTCTTCTGAGATAAAAGATGTAAAAGATAGTCAGGATGAAATTAAAAATGCTACAAATGAGGGGCGCCTGGGTGGCTCAGTTGGTTCAGTGTCTGATTTTGGTTCAGGTCATGATCTCATGGCTTGCGAGTTTGAGTCTTGTGTTTGGCTCTGTGCTGACAGCTCAGAACCTGGAGCCTCTTCAGATTCTGTGTCTTTCTCTCCCTCTCTGCCCCTCCCCTGCTTACACTCTGTCTCTCAAAAATAAATAAACATTAAAAAAAATAAAAAATAAAAAAATGCTATAAATGAGATGCAATCTTGAATGGATGCCACATTGGCAAGGATGCATAAAGCAGAGCAGCGAATCAGTGATATAGAGGGCAAATTTATGGACAATAGTAAAGCAGAAAAAAAGAGGAACACTAAGGCAAAAGAACACAATACAAGAATGAGAGAACTCAGTGACTCATTAAAAAGGGATAACATCTGAATCATAGGGGTGCCAGAAGATGAAGAGAGAAAAAAAGGGATAGAAGGTTTATGAGAGCAAATCATAGCAGAAAACTTCCCTAACCCGGGGAAAGATACAGAAATCAAAATCCAGGAAGCACAGAGAACTGCCACTGGATTCAACAAAACCAACCAACAAGGCATATCATAGTCAAATTCACAAAATACACAGACAAGGAAAGAATCATGAAAGCAGCAAGGCAAGAAAAGTCGTTAACCTACAGGGGAAGACAGATCCGGTTCACAGCAGAACTATCCACAGACTTGGAAGGCCAGAAAGGAGTGGCAGGATATATTCAATGTGCTGAATCAGAAAACTATGCAGCCAAGAATTCTTTATACAGAAGGCTGTTATTTAAAATAGAAGGAGAGATAAAAGTTTCCCAGACAAACAAAAACAAAGGAGTTCATGACCTCTAAACCAGCCCTGCAAGAAATTTTAAGGGGGACTCTCTGAGAGGAGAAAAGATGAAACAAAACAAAAAAAGGCCAAAAGCAACAAAGACTAGAGAGGACCAGAGATCACCACCAGAGACTCCAACTCTACAGGCAACATAATGGCAATAAATTTATATACTTCAGGACTCATTCTAAATGTCAATGGACTAAATGCTCCAATCAAAAGACATAGGGTAACAGAATGGATAAGAAAACAAGATCCATCTATATGCTGTTAACAAGAGACCCATTGTAGACCCAAAGACACCTGCAGATTGAAAGTAAGGGGATGGAGAACCATCTATCATGCTAATGGTTGCCAAAAGAAAGCTGGAGTAGCCATACTTATGTCAGACAATCTAGACTTTAAAATAAAGACTGTAACAAGAGATGAAGAAGGGCATTATATCACAATTAAGGGGTCTATCCACCAAGAATATCTAACAATTGTAAACATTTATGCTCCAAACATGAAAGCCCCCAAATATATAAATCAATTACTCATAAACATACAGAAACTCATTGATAATAATACCATAGTAGTAGGGGACTTCAACACCCCACTTATAGCAATGGAGAGATCATCTAAACAGAAAATCCACACTGGATTGGAAGGACTTAACAGATATATTCAAAACATTTCATCCTAAAGCAGCAGAATACACATTCTTCTCGAGTGCACATGGGACATTCTCCAGACTAGGTCACATACTGTTTCACAAATCAGCCTTCAACAAGCACAAAAAGATAGAGATCATACCATGCATATTTTCAGACCACAACTCGAAATCAACCACAAATTTTTTTTTTTGGAAAAACAACAAATACTTGGAGACTAAAGAGCATCCTACTAAAGAATGAATGGGCTAACCAAGAAGTTAAAGAGGAAATTAAAAAGTATATGGAAGTCAATGAAAATGATAAGACCACAGCCCAAAACCTCTGAGATGCAGCAAAATGGTCATAAGAGGGAAGTGTATAGCAATCCAGGCCTTCCTAAAGAAAGAAGAAAAGTCTCAGATACACAACCTAACCTTACACCCTAAGGCCTCGAAAAAGAACAGCAAATAAACCGAAAACCAGCAGAAGATGGGAAATAATAAAGATCAGAGCAGAAATCAATGCTATTGAAACCAAAAAAAGGGGCGCCTGGGTGGCTCAGTCGGTTGAGCGTTCGACTTCAGCTCAGGTCACGATCTCACGGTCTGTGAGTTCGAGCCCCGTGTCAGGCTCTGGGCTGACAGCTCAGAGCCTGGAGCCTGCTTTCGATTCTGTGTCTCCCTCTCTCTCTGCCCCTCCCCCGTTCATGCTCTGTCTCTCTCTGTCTCAAAAATAAATAAATGTTAAAAAAAAAATTAAAAAAAAAAAAAAAAAGAAACAGCACACCTGTATCCCATGGATAAATGCCTAGTGGTGCAATTGCTGGGTCTTAGGGTAATTCTATTTTTAGTTTTTTGAGGAACCTCCATACTGTTTTCCAGAGTGGCTGCACCAGCTTGCATTCCCACCAACAATGCAAAAGAGATCCTCTTTCTCTGCATCCTCACCAACATCTGTTGTTGCCTGAGTTGTTAATGTTAGCCATTCTGACAGGTGTGAGTTGATATCTCAGTGTGGTTTTGATTTGTATTTCCTTGATGATGAGTGATGTTGAGCATCTCTTCATGTGTTGATTGGCCATCTGGATGTCTTCCTTGGAGAAGTGTCTATTCATGTCTTTTGCCCATTTCTTCACTGGATTATTTGGTTTTTGGGTGTTGAGTTTGATAAGTTCTTTATAGATTTTGGATACTAACCCTTTATCTGATATGTCATTTGCAAATATCTTCTCCCATTCTGTCAGTTGCCTTTTAGTTTTGTTGATTATTTCCTTTGCTGTGCAGAAGATTTTATTTTGATGAGGTCCCAGTAGTTCCTTTTTGCTTTTGTTTCCCTTGCTTTCATTGAGTAAGAAGCTGCAGCCAAGATCAAAGAGGTTTTTGCCTGCTTTCTCCTCAAGGATTTTGATGGCTTCCTGTCTTACATTGAGATCTCTCATCCATTTTGAGTTTATTTTTGTGTATGGTGTAAGAAAGTGGTCCAAGTTCATTTTTCTGCATGTTGCTGTCCAGTTTTCCCAGGGCCACTTGCTGAAGAGACTGTCTTTATTCCATCGGATACTCTTTCCTGCTTTGTCAAAGATTAGTTTGCCAGACGTTTGTGGGTCCATTTCTGGGTTCTCTATTCTGTTCCATTGATCTGAATATCTGTTCTTGTGCCAGTACCATACTGTCTTGATGATTACAGCTTTGTAGTATAGCTTGAAGTCTGGGATTGTGATGCCTCCTGCTTTGGTTTTCTTTTTCAAGATTGCTTTGGCTATTTGGGGTCTTTTCTGGTTCCATAAAAATTTTAGGATTATTTGTTCTAGCTCTGTGAAGAATGCTGGTGTTACTTTGATAGGGATTGCATTGAATATGTAGATTGCTTTGGGTAGTATCAACATTTTAACAATATTTGTTCTTCCTATCCAGGAGTATGGAATCTTTTTCCGTTTCTTCGTGTCTTCTTCAATTTCTTTCATAAGCTTTCTATAGTTTTCAGTGTATATATTTTTCACCTCTTTGGTTAGATTTATTCCTAGGTATTTTATGGTTTTTTTGTGCAACTGTAAATGGATCAATTCCTTGATTTCTCTTTCTGACGCTTCATTGTTGGTGTATAGGAATGCAACCGATTTCTGCGCATTGATTTTATATCTTGCAACTTTGTTGAATTCATGAATCAGTTCTAGCAGTTTTTGGTGGAATTTTTTGGGTTTTTCATATAGAGTATCATGTCATCTGCGAAGAGTGAAAGCTTGACTTCCTCCTGGCTGATTTGGATGCCTTTCATTTCTTTGTATTGTCTGATTGCAGAGGCTAAGACTTCCAATACTATGTTGAGTAACAGTGGCGAGAGTAGACATCTCTGTCTTGTTCCTGACCTTCGGGGGAAAGCTCTCAGTTTTTCCCCATTGAGGATGATATTAGTGTTGGGTCATTCATATATGGCTTTTATGATATCGAGGTGTGATCCCTCTATCCCTACTTTCTTGAGGGTTTTTATCAAGAAACATTGCTGTATTTTGTCAAATTCTTTCTCTTCATCTATTGAGAGGATCATATGGTTCTTGTCCTTTCTTCTATTGATATGATGAGTCACGTTAATTGTTTTGTGGATACTGAACCAGCCCTGCATCCCAGGGATAAATCCCATTTGGTCGTGGTGAGTAATTTTTTTAATGTATTGTTGGATCCAGTTGGCTAATATCTTGTTGAGGATTTTTGCATCCATGTTCATCAGGGAAGTTGGTCTATAGTTCTCCTTTTTAGTGGGGTCTTTGTCTGGTTTTGGAATCAAGGTAATGCTGGCTTCATAGGAAGAGTTGGGAAGTTTTCCTTCTATTTCTATTTTTTGGAACAGCTTCAAGAGAATAAGTGTTAACTCTTCTTTAAGTGTTTGGTAGAATTCTTCTGGAAAGCCAACTGGTCCTAGACTCTTGTTTTTTAGGAGATTTTTGATTATTACTTGGATTTCTTTACTGGTTATGTGTCTGTTCAAATTTTCTATTTCTTCCTGTTTCAGTTTTGGTAGTGTATATGTTTCTAGGAATTTGTCCATTTCTTCCAGATTGCCCATTTTATTGGTATATAATTGCTCATAATATTCTCTTATTATTGTTTATATTTCTGCTATGTTGGTTGTGATTTCTCCTCTTTCATTCTTGATTTTATTTATTTGGGTCCTTTTCTTTTTCTTTTTGATCAAACTGGCTAGGGGGTTATCAATTTTGTTAATTCTTTCAAAGAACCAGCTTCTGGTTTCATTGATCTGTTCTACTGTTTTGTTTTGTTTTGTTTTGTTTGTTTTGATAGCATTAATTTCTGCTTTAATCTTTATTATCTCCTGCCTTCTGCTGGTTTTGGGTTTTATTTGCTGTTCTTTTTCCAGCTCCTTAAGGCATAAGGTTAGGTTGTGTATCTGAGATCTTTCTTCCTTCTTTAGGAAGGCCTGGATTGCTATATAATTTCCTCTTATGACCACCTTTGCTGCATCCCAGAGGTTTTGGGTTGTGGTGTTATCATTTTCATTGACTTCCATATAGTTTCTAATTTCCTCTTTAACTGCTTGGTTAGCTGATTCATTCTTTAGTAGGATGCTCTTCAGTCTCCAAGTATTTGTTACCTGTCCAAATTCTTGTGGTTGATTTCAAGTTTCATAGCATTGTGTCTGAAAATATGCACAATATAATCTTGATCTTTTTGTACTTACTTAGGGCTGATTTGTGTCCCAGTATATGGTCTATTCTGGAGAATGTTCCATGTGCACTGGAGAAGAATGTATATTCTGCTGCTTTAGGATGAAATGTTCTGAATATATTTGTGGAGTCCATCTGGTCCAATGTATTATTCAAAGCCATTGTTTCCTTGCTGATTTTTTGATTAGATTATCTATCCATTGCTGTGAGTGGGGTGTTGAAGTCTCCTACTATTATGGTATTACTATCAATGAGTTTCTTTTTGTTTGTGATTAACTGATTTATATATTTGGGTGCTGTCACATTTGGCACATAAATGTTTACAATTGTTAGGTCTTCTTGGTGGGTAGACCCCTTGATTATGATATAATGCCCTTCTGTCATCTCTTGATACAATCTTTATTTTAAAGTTTAAATTGTCTGATATAAGTATGGCTACTCCAGCTTTCTTTTGGCAACCATTAGCATGATAGATGGCTCCATCCCCTTATTTTCAATCTGAATGAAGGTGTCTTTAGGTTTAAAATGGGTCTCTTGTAAACAGCATATAGATGGGTCTTATTTTCTTATCCATTCTGTTACACTATGTCTTTTGATTGGAGCATTGAGTCCATTGACGTTTAGAGTGAGTACTGAAAGATATGAATTTATTGCCATTTTGATGCTTGTAGAGTTGGAGTTTCTGGTGGTGTTCTCTTGTCCTTTCTAATCTTTTGTTGGTTTTGGTATTTATTATATATATATATATATATATATATATATATATATATTCATCTTTTCTCTCCTCAGAAGTCCTCCTTAAAATTTCTTGCAGGGCTGGTTTAGTGGTCACAAACTCCTTTAATTTTTGTTTGTCTTGGATACTTTTTATCTCTCCTTCTATTTTGAATGACAGCTTTGCTGGATAAAGAATTCTTGGCTGCATATTTTCCTGACTCAGCACACTGAATATATCCTGCCACTCCTTTCTGGCCTGCCAAGTTTCTGTGGATAGGTCTGCTGCAAACCTGATCTGTCTTCCCTTGTAGGTTAAGGATTTTTTTTCCTTGCTGCTTTTATGATTCTCTCCTTGCCTGAGTATTTTGTGAATTTGACTATGATATGCCTTGTTGATGGCCGGTTTTTGTTGAATCTAGTGGGAGTCCTCTGTGCTTCCTGGATTTTGATGTCTGTGTCTTTCCCCAGGTTAGGAAAGTTTTCCACTATGATTTGCTCACATAACCCTTCTACCCCTATTTCTCTCTTCCTCCTCTGGAACCCCTATGATTCTGATGTTGTTCCTTTTTAATGAGTCACTGATTTCTCTAATTCTTAAATCGTGCTCTTTTGCCTTAATCCCCCTCTTTTTTTCTGCTTCGTTATTCTCTATAAGTTTGTCCTGTATATCTCTGATTCTCTGTTCTGCCTCATCCATCCTTGCCACCACTGCATCCATCCATGATTGCAGCTCAGTTATAGCATTTTTAATTTCATTCTGGCTATTTTTTACTTCTTTTATCTCTGCAGAAAGGGTTCTAATCTATTTTTGACTCCAGCTAGTATTCTTATTATCATGATTCTAAATTCTGGTTCAGACATCTTGCTTGTATCTGTGTTGGTTAAATCCCTGGCTGTCATTTGTTTGTGCTCTTTCTTTTGGGGTGAATTCCTTCATTTTGTCATTTTGAAGGGAGAAAGGAATTAATGATGTCGAAAAATTGAAATTAAAAAAATTAAAATTAAAAAATATTAAAATTAAAAATAAACACACACACACACACACACACACACACACACACACACACAAATAGATGATGCTAGATCCTAGGTTTGTTTTGGCCTGGGTGTTCGAAGTGGTTTGACGGATTAGAGAAAAAAAAAGGAAATCGTTTGAGAATTTGAAAACATGAATACACTAAAGTAGATTAAAATGAGATGATGTGAGTAAAATAAAATTTGAAAAAATATACACAGAAGTAGAGAATATAGTAGAAAAAATTAAAGAAAACTATTTTTAATAAAAATTAAAAAGAAATAGGAATTTTTTCATTTTCTGTATTTAAGAAAAAAGAAAAGAAATGAAAAAGAGAAAAAAGATGAAAAAGAAATCGTTTGAAAATTTGAAAAAGTGAATACACTGTATAGACTAAAATAAAATGATGGGAGTGAGATAGAATTTGAAAAAATTTACGTAAAACCAAAAAATATAGTAATAAAAATTAAATAAAAATATTTTTAAAAGAAATTGAAAGTAAAACTGAAGTTTTTCTCTTTCTGCATTCAAGAAAAAAAGGAAAAAGAAAAAAAGAAAAAGAAAAAAAAGAAGTTGTTTGAACATTTGAAAAGGTGGGTATACTGAAGTAGACTAAAATAAAAAGATGGAAGTAAAGTAGAAGTTGAAAAAATTTACACCAAAGTAAAAAAATATAGTAATAAAAATTAAAGACAGATATTTTTAAGAAAAATTGAAAATAAAAATGAGTTGTTTCTCTTTCTGTATTCAAGAAAAAGAAAAGAATTGTAAAAGAGAAAAAGGAAAAAAAAGAGAGAAAAAATTGGATAGATGAACCTGCTAACAGATTGAAGTAGGACTGAAATTGCTTCGTTTTCCCCTAGAATCAGTCCATGTAGCTCTTTATAGTCCAGAAATGAAGCCGGCGGTGAGGTTTGTGCTCTTGAAGAGCGAAGTTGGCCCAGTCGGGCAGGGCTCGGTGTAAAAACTCCGCTCTCCACTAGATGGCGCTGCTAGCCTACTGGGGTGGATTGTTGCAGGGCTTGTCGGTGCGCAGGCGCTTGCGCGAGAGCGGTGAAAAATGGCGCCACCCGGCCACCCAGTCTGTTCTCCCGGATCGGCAATCGCGCACCAGTCCTCCGTTTTCAGCTCTCATCCACTCCCTGCTTTTCCATTCTCCGTGGCCAGGCCCCAGGCAGTACCTCTCTCCCAAGTTTTGTCTCAGATGCGGCTGTTTTCCCCAGTCCCTTACTTCTGAAGGACTGTGGCTTTGACCCGCTCCACCCCTCTGCGGGAAGGTCTCACCGAGCAGTGGCCGAATGAGCAATGGCCGAATGTCGGCTGCACCCGGGAACGCTTGCCGGACCCTACTGGTGCCGGTGCCCTGAGACTGTGGCCAGGTGTCAGCCCGCCCCCCAAAAAGATCGCGAGACGGTGTAGCCTCAGTGTTTCAGGGACCGTGGAAAATCACAACACACATCTGGCACCAGGCTTCACCCTCAACGACCTTGTCCCAGCACCAGCGAATGTGGCCGCCTTCCGGGGTCTGCTGGGACCAGGTGACCTCAACAGTCTCTACCGAATGTCCTTCCGGCAGTGGAACCGCTTTTCCCCGTGTGGCCCGAGAACCTCCCGGACCCCACTCTGTTCCTGGGGATTTGCCCTTCCCACCAGCGCACCGCCAGGTAGGGAGCTGCGGAGTTGCAGCCTGTGCGCTCCCCTTGTTTACAGTCTGAATGGAATTGAAACCCTCTCCTTTCTCCTTTCTCCCTTTGTCCCTTCATCCCTGCGGCTGTTTCCAATTTTCCACTTTCTCTCCAGCTGCTTTTGGGGAGGAGTGTTTTCCTGTATGCTCCCCCCCCCCCATCTCCATCCTCTCTCTGCCTGCAAAAGGGGTTCCCTACCTTCGGGGCTTCTTGCTCCCCAAGTTCAGCTCTCCGTGCCGCGTACCTGCTGAATTCTGTGGTTCAGGTTGTGCAGATTGTTGTGTTAATCGTCCAGTTTTCTAGGTGTGTAGGATGGTTTAGTGTTGGTCTGGCTGTACTTCATGGACGTGAGACACACAAAAAGCTTCCAGGCTGTTCTGCCAAAATGGCTCCTCCCTATTTGGTATTTCTGAAAATAAACCATCTCCCACACGTCTCACCATTCACCAACCTGAAAGCTCTCTGAACCATCCTTTTGGGTTTTATGGAAGATTCACTATGTAGACACAGTTGATTAAATCATTGGCCATTGGTGATTAGACTCAATCTTCAGACCCTCCTTCTTCCCAGGAGGTCAGGGGCTGGGATGTGAAGTTTCAGTCTTCTAATAACACAGTTGGTCTTCCTGGCCAGTAGCCCCTCTCAACCCTCTTCATTAACCTGACAGAAGACATTTTTTCCCCCTTAACTACATTGATTTATTTTGAGGGGGGTAGAGAGAGAGAGAGAAAGAGAGAGAGAAACCCAAGCAGCCTCTGTGCTAACAGTGAAGATCTCACAAATCGTGAGATGATATCAAGAGTTGGACCCTTTCCTGACTGCCACCCAGATGCCCCTCCCCCGCAACACAAGACGTCTTTATGACTCCCATCACTTAGGAAATTGGAAGAGTTTTAGGAGCTCTGTACCAGAAATGGGGATGTAGACCAAATGATTTTTTTTATTACAAATCATAATATCACAGTTATAAATTGTCGTGCTGGATGAAGCCTTGATTGGAATTCGGTCACGATGCTTCCAGTTCTCAAACCCTGGCACAGAGGTTCTCAACCGGCAGGAGTTTGCCCGTGGGGATATTTGGCCATGTGTGAAAGGATGTTGCCAAACACCTATAACCCATAGGACAGCACCCAATACAAATATTCACCCAGCCCCAAATGTCAACGGTGAGAAGGTGAGAAATATTATTCGAGACCAGCACTGCTCTACCTGCATTGTGTGTACAAATCGCCAGAGTTTGTAGTTAAAATGCCAATTACGATGCATTAGGTCTCCAGGTCTCCAGGGACTCTGTGTTTCTAATAAACTCCCCGGTGGTGTTGATGCTGTGGGTCCTGGTCTGAGAGCAAGGCTGTGCTCCTGTGTTAGAGACACGTGTAGGCAGTTTTAGGTCTTCTCCACCAGGAATCTTCTATATATGTGATTTTGAAAGAAAAGTTTTTCACATGACTCTATATAGGTGTTGATAAATTCTGTGTTCAATTCTTTTACCTAAGGGCTCTTGAGTGACAGCAAATAATTTATATTTGAGCAAAAACTATGGAGTAGGCAGAATAAGGGCTTCCAAAAGATGTCCACATCCTGATCCAAAGAACTTTTGAAAACATTTGTTTACAGACTAAGAGGAATGTCGTCAGGAGGTGGAATAAGTCTGCTAATCACTGAATTTGATAAAAAAAAGATTAGCCTAGATTATCAGGACGGGATTAGAGCAATCACAGCGGTCCTTTAAATGTGAAAGAGGAAGGGGGTGCCTGGGTGGCTCACTAGGTTAATAGTGCAGCTCTTGATTTTGGTTCAGGTCATGATCTCACAGTTTGTGGGACTGAGCCCCATTTCTGGCTTTGTGCTGATAGAGCAGAGCATGCGTGGGATTCTCTCTCTCCCTCTCTCTCTCTGGCCCTCCCCTGCTCATGCTTGGTCTCTTTCTCCCTGTCTCTCTCTCTCAAAACAAACAAATAAACAAACATTTTAAATGCAGAAAATGGAAGAAAAGAATTGGAATCAGAGAGACATTTTCAGACACAATGCTGCGGGCTAGAGGAAGGGCCACTAGACAAAAAATGCAGGTAGCCACTAAAAAATAGGAAAGCCACTACAAAATAGAAATAGGAAAGGGAGTGAATTCTCTTCTGGAGTGTCCAGAAGGATCACAGCCTTGAAGATCTCTTAATGTTAGCCCAGCAAGACCCATTTCAGGCTTCTGACCTAGAAACTTTGGATAAATCTTTGTTTTAAGCCACAAGTGTAGTCATTTATTGTAGCAGCATCAGGAATCGAATGCAGAAGTTTGTTCAGAAATATATTGTTTATAGGAGCAGGCTTTGAGCCTTTCAATTCATTCAGTGAACTTTCCCTTGGGTAAAGGCATTTGGTATTGAAATCCCACCTTAAACGGAAAGAATTTAGTTTCAGTTTGGAGATATTCTGCCCTACTTGCTGGACAGTGATTTCTCACTACATACATGTAAATGTGGTTTTGACTCTGAGGCCTTTGAAGACTTGAGATAAAAGACAATTCCTTTTTATTTTTTATTTATTCTTAATATGAAATTTATTGTCAAATTGGTTTCCATACAACACCCAGTGCTCATCCCAACAGGTGCCCTCCTCAATACCCAATTACCCACCCCCCCTCCCTCCCACCCCCCATCAACCCTCAGATTGTTCTCAGTTTTTAAGAGTCTCTTATGGTTTGCCTCCCTCCCTCTCTAACCTTTTTTTTCCCCTTCCCCTCCCCCATGGTCTTCTGTTAAGTTTCTCAGGATCCACATAAGAGTGAAAACATAAGGTATCTGTCTTTCTCTGTATGACTTATTTCACTTAGCATAACACTCTCCAGTTCCATCCATGTTGCTACAAATGGCCATATTTTATTCTTTCTCATTGCCAAGTAGTATTCCATTGTATATATAAAAGACAATTTCTTTTTAAAATTGAGGTCACCTGTTCCATTTTAAGTCTTTGTGTCAAAATTCTATTCTTTCTAGTTTACGTTGACTTGAATGTTTATTCTTTTCATTACGATCCTCCCCACCCCCCTCTGCCATATTTAACATTTTCTTTCAACATAATAGATGGGATTTTAGTAAGTCCTCTGTGCATCTACATGTATGTATATTAATGTGTTTATTTGAGAGAAAGATGGACATGAACACACACATATACATATCACACCCTTAACCTTGAATATTTTCTTCAGATCCAACAAAGTGCTCTACGCCTTTCATTTATTCCTCACACCATCTGTCTGGAGTTAGGGCTCATTACCCCACATTACCTTCAGAAATAAGGATATGGAGGCTCAGTTGGATTACATCTTCACAATAGTATAACAGAGAAATTAAAACTTAGTGTGCATCTTCTTGAATTATACACAAATGGAGCCACATAGTCTACAATCTTTTTTTTTTTTAACATTTCACCTTTTATTAAGGCAGGTGTGTGATAAATAATTTAATACAACCAGATCTCTCATGAACTTGCAACTTACGGTTCTTATTCCAGAAAATTCTGTTCTTATAAAAAGTCACCTCAGTATCTGAAAAGAGTAATAAGGGATTTTGAACCCAGTTTGCTTTTTGTTTTTTTATTGAAATCCATGTTAGTTAACGTTTGGTGTAGTATTGGTTCAGGAGTAGAACCCAATGATTCACCACTTACATGTAATACCCAGTGTTCATCACAGCAGGGCACAGCAGGTGGCCTGCTTAATGCCCATCACCCATTTAAGCCATCTCCCCCCCCCCCCCCAAGCAACCCTCTGTTTGTTCTCTGTATTTAAGAGTCTCTTTTGGTTTGCCTCCCTCTCTGTTTTTATCTTGTTTTATTTTTATATCTCTTGACCTATGTGCATCTGTTGTGTTTCTTAAATTCCACATGAGCAAAATCATATACTTGTCTTTCTCTGGCTGACTTATTTAGCGTAATACACTCTATTTCCATTCACAAATGGCAAATGGCAAGATTTCATTTATTTGATCACCGAGAAATATTCCATTATATATATACACCACATCTTCTTCATCCATTCATCAGTCAAGGGAAATTTAGTCTCCTTCCCTAATTTGGCTATTTTTGATAGTGCTGCTAAAAACATGGGGGTGTGTGTGCCCCCTCGAGTCAGCATTTTTGTGTCCTTTGGATAAATACCTAGTAGTGCAATTGCTGGATCGTTGGGTAGTTCTGTTTTTAATTTCTTGAGGAACCTCCATCCTGTTTTCCAGAGTGGCTGCACCAGTTTGCATTCCCACCAACACTGCAAAAGTGTTCCCCTTTCTCCGCATCAGAGCCCCCTTCATGTCTTTGTTCCTCAGGCTGTAGATGAAGGGGTTCAGCATGGGTGTGACCACTGTATACACCACTGAGGCTGTGGCACTTGAGTGGGAGCTCTGGGTAGCAGCCGAGCTAAGGTACACTCCCAGGCCAGTACAATAAAATAGAGAGACAACCGAGAGGTGAGACACACAGGTGGAAAATGCTTTATACTTGCCCTGAGCTGATGAGATCCCACGGATGGAGGAAACTATCTTAGAGTATGAGTAAAGGATCCCAACAAAGGGACCACCAGCCAGCAGCATAATTCCAGAATACATCACCATGTTGTTGAGAAAAGTGTCGGAACAGGCAAGTTGGATCATCTGATTGAGTTCACAGAAAAAGTGGGGGATTTCCAAGACTGTACAGAAGGACAGCCGCAATACCATTAAGCTTTCTAACAAGGAATTCAGGGCACACATGATCCAGGACACCAGAACCAGCAGTCCACAGAGCCGGGGGTTCATGATGACCATGTAGTTCAGGGGGTGACAGATGGCCACAAAGCGGTCGTAAGCCATCACAGTCAGGAGAAAGATGTCTAATTCTACAAAGAGTAGGAAAAAGTACATCTGTGTGATGCAGCCTGCATAGGTTATGACTTTGCTCTGAGTCTGGATGTTCCAGAGCATCTTTGGGATGACAGTAGAGGTGAAGCAGATGTCCACAAAGGACAGGTTGGCCAGGAAGAAGTACATGGGGGTGTGGAGGTGGGAGTCAGAGCTGACAGCTAGGACGATGAGCAGGTTTCCAAACACAATGATCAGGTACATGGAGAGGAAAAGCCCAAATATGAGGGGCTGTAATTCTGGTTCATCTGATAATCCCAGAAGAAGAAATTCTGAAATTTGGGTATCATTGCCTGGTGCCATGTGGTGGTGGTGGTGACTAGAAATTAGAAAAAAAAAAGATTAATATTAGCACAAATGGGCACTAGTAACATGGCAGAAATGCTATAATTACAATGATGTGTGGGGGCGGAAAAGCAGGCATAAAAGAAAATGGTTGGGTTATTATCTTTATGGGGGGTTCAGGAAGACCTAAAAGCAAGGTGACATTTGAAGAGATATGTGCACGGAAGACATGAGGTTATCTGGGGAAGTGTGGGCTCTGCAGGAAGAAAAGCCAGTTCAAAGGCCCTGAGGAAGGCATTTGTTTCGGGTACCCAGGTATAAAAATGGAGGCAGTGTGGTCAGGAAACGAGTAAGAGAGAGGTGATGGCAGGGACTGTTGAGGAACGAGGTGGCCTCCCTGCTACAGCTGAAACTTCACGACACAGGGAGCCCTTCCTTTGCCTAGTGTTCCTTGCACTTCATTAATTTTGTCCCTAAGGAATCCTGCAAATAAAAATAGATCTCCTTCTTACTTCCAGTGATGGTTAACATTGTGGCATCTGTATTTTGAGGGTCCACACTGGCCCACCACAGCCTTCTGGGGCCAGGTGACTACGGGTTCTTCTCACCCCTAGTTACAATATTTAGGGAAGAAATGATACAGGTGAAGTTCTCAATATCAAATAGTCATTACTCTAAAGAATATAGAAAAGTACCCAATTTCCAGTTGGTAAGATTCCCATGAACATGAAAACACGCTGCTCCATTTTAATATGACCATTCTTCTCTTCTGCATTTAGAGAAGTATAAAAAACTCAGAAGGAGACAGAGCAAAGGAAGAGCAGGGAGAAAGATCTCATAAGCCCAGGTGGTCCCTGAGAGATCGTGATGATAAGAAAGCTTCCCTGGTTCTGGCTGCATTCCAATCCTAGGTTTACCCCCATATGCCCAGTATGACTAATAAAGCAACAAAATCCAATTTCTCCAAAAGAGAAAAGAGTGCTGTATTTATCGTGTCAAGACACATCAAGTATAAACATCCACTGGAAATATGAGTAAAAGGAATAAAACCCCAACTGACAAAAGCAAATACACAGCATACAAAAATAGCGGGGATTTATCAAGATCAAATGGTAACAGGTTTTTCTATATGAAAACACACACAACTTTGGACAACTTTGGGATCAGTTAATGAGCTTTAAATTTTAGGTCCACCAAAAAATGTTAACTGTTTGAATTTGGGAAGACAAGCAAATCGTTCTAAAATGTTAATATTCTCACTAGTATGGTGGGGGCAGTGGTATCCACCCTCCAAGGTGCTCGACAGATTAGGTGAGTATATATAAAAAGTTCAGCATAGATCCTTCCTGTTAGTTTATGAGTGGTCATTCTGTTTGTTCAGCCGTGTGTGTGTGTGTTTGTGTGTGTGCGCGTGTGCACACACATGTGAGCATCCATGTGGATTTGTGTATTTGCATGTGCACACATTCTGGATCATAATGTCAAAGGCATGTTTCCTGTGGACAGTACAAAAAATGGAATCCACTGGTATAATGGGAAAAATAGTTTTAACAGAAGACCATTGCCTGCTCATGTGGGAAAAAAGCAGTGTGAATGGCGAGTCCATTATAGGAGCCTGGTTGCTGAGAGAAAATGTAGTGAGTGTGGGTGCTGATGTTAAGTCAGACTCCAGGGAGCCCGGGCTGATGGCTCCACTTGCCTCATCATGGTGTCCACCTCGAGCCCCTGACCTGATTGTTATTAATGTACCTATTCCCTGTCTACTTGACCACGCCTGTTTTTATGTGGCCCAACAGTGGATGTGGCTGACCCTTTCCTCACTTTCCTTGGTGGTATTCTTTCCTTTGTTATCTCGGGCTCTGGGGTTTGATCTTTGTTTTTCCACATCCAGTGGGAACACTCCAGTCCCATTACTCTGTTCCTTGTCTGACATGCAGAAACCTTCCCAGACTGTACTGTGCAAAATAATGCATGTTCCGTGACCATCTATCCCCTTTCTTTCTATGAGTTATCCTTGAAGACCCTACGTCATATAAGCACTTATTTCTTTGCTCTCTTCTCCAGTATAATATAGGACCCAAAGGAGCAGGGGCCTCACCTGCTTTGTTTGCATCTTTTGGTCACAAAGGTGTGCATTCATACAGAAACAAGTTCTAAGAACATGAGAATGTATTAAAAAAGTACAGCAGGGAAACGAAAATCGTGTTAAACATGATGGATTCTAGTAACTGTATTAAACAAAATTGAACAATGATCCAACACTAATGTCTTACAGAAAAGATGTAAAAGAGCCATAATCATATCCACATGGGTCTCTGATTCAGGACTAAATGGGTAAAAGCTTGGAAATAAATGATGGGAAAATATAGTTTTTAACATACAGTGGAGGCAGCAGTAGCTAAAGCTATAATTTTATTGTATGTAACCATAAATGGACTCAATCATGCTGATGGAAAAGATGTAGGGAATTTTTAGTTAAATACAAAAGAACATGTTGCACATAAGGACAGGAGGTGATTCCTGCTTTAAAAAACAGATATAACTTCAAAATATAAAATGGCAGAAATAAGGAAAGTCAGATGTGACATAACACAGCAATATATGGAAAAGCACTTCTTACTAGTAAGGATGTGGAAGAATTTCGATGTTTAAAACAATGAGGGGAACACGATATGACCAACTGAGAGATTTGAGCACACACTATATCTAGACTCCCCCTCAAACCCATAAACACATGTACACACAACAGAAATATTAAGTGGCAAACAGCAAACTTGGTGAAAGATTGCAATTGTTTTTTGAAAGAATGCAATAAAACAACAATAAAAACACTCAGTTCCCAGTACAGAAAAGCAACATACTTGCCAAAAAATTTGCGTATAGGAAGTAAGTGGCTAACAAAGTCTAAAACCTATTCAGCCTCCTTGGTAATAAAATTGTGGCCAAAATGCTTCTTGGCATATCCCTTCAGTCATACTAAGTCTATTATTTCTTTCTGGTAAATACCAAAGAGAGAGACGGTACTTGAAATGCGTGTCTCAAAAACCACTGTCACAAGGGAGTATTTACCTTCAGGAGGCTGGATCCTTCTAAGAAATAAAGAACAAGTTAAATGTACCCCAAATGAAAAAAAGTGTAAAATGTTCCCATCCTGCTGCTCATATCTCCAAGCCTCCTACTCTGTTTCCCTACTCCCATTAGCTGCAAAACTCCGTGGATACGTGCTAATTTCACTGGAACCTCTTTAGGCACCTGCCCCCTTTTCCTTCTTCAGTCTCATCCAATTGGACTTCCATTCCCACCGCTCAGCATCACCAGTGATCCTTGTATTGCTGAGTCCAACAAACACTTCTTTTAAAAAATGTGTTAATGGGGCGCCTGGGTGGCGCAGTTGGTTAAGCGTCCGACTTCAGCCAGGTCACGATCTCGCGGTCCGTGAGTTCGAGCCCCGTGTCGGGCTCTGGGCTGATGGCTCAGAGCCTGGAGCCTGCTTCCGATTCTGTGTCTCCCTCTCTCTCTGCCCCTCCCCCGTTCATGCTCTGTCTCTCTCTGTCCCAAAAATAAATAAACGTTGAAAAAAAATGTGTTAAGTAAATTGTGTTCAAATTTTTAAAAGTCAACCTAACAAACAAACATGGTATCTCTTGACTCTGGGCCAGGCTGCTTAGGCTCTAAGGTGACCTCAAGAAAAGGTTCTCAAGTTCCATTCTTTCTGATCCTTTCCTGAAATACCTGCTGAGCTCTCAGACTCACCTGGATGGGGTCTACAAGAGGAGTGTCTCTGTGTGGAGGACTGAAATTCCCCCTTGATGGTCGATGATGGAAACCAAGGCTCTGTTCCCAGACAGGACAGCAGGAAGGAGTGAAGCATGGGTCCTCCAGCCAGACTTAGGAATCCGAGAGCAACAACCATGTCCTGTCCTGCACAAGGAGCACCATGGTTAGGATGGCAGAGGAGATATTTATAGCTCCCTGTGTCTGCTCATTAGGCGCTGTTTCCATTGTTAGTCCCACGCTGGAGCACCTTGTTTCCCTCTGGGCCACTGGTCTGGACAGAAAAGAATTTTTTTTCCTGCTAATTCTCTGTTCCCAGGAGACCAGATTAGAAGTCAGGTGAATCTGACTTTTGTTATTTCTTCTCCATGCTCTTGCTGGCCTTCCAGAGGTCTAACCTCCTTACATCTTACCCAATTTTGAGTTAACGTTTTCTCCAAATCTAAGACCGAGGGACCTGCCTAACCAGGTCTCATGGACCTCCAAAGTATTGTCTTAATGGCAGAAAAGACTTCCCGGTTTCTCTAGAAAATTGCTATTCTCCTCTCAACAAGAGAGAGAGGTATGTTAATTTGCTATAAGCCTATGGGTACCGTGCTCTTGTGTTCATGATGTTTTTGACTAATCAGTAAGGTGAGTCATGCTGGTAACACAAATTGAGAACTTCCATTTAGTGTCCCAGATGAAAAAGCTCGTTACTTATAAGATGTATTTAGATCATGTTATGTACGATACACTGATCTTAGACTTCTGTGTGGATTGCCTTATTTCATTTTTACAAAAGTCCACTCTTTTTTTTTTAATCTAAATTTTTGTTAGTTCACATACAGTAATATTGGTTTCAGGAGTAGAATTCGGTGATTCATCACTTACATACAACACCCAGTGCTCATCCTAAAGTGTTCTCCTTCATCCTCATCACCCATCTAGCCCATCCCCACCCACCTGCCTCAATCAATCCTCATTTGTTCTTTATAGTTAAGATTTTCTTGTGGTTTGTTTCCCTCTCTTCTCTCCCCACCCATGTGGGTTGAGCTAGACTGTAATATGTTGAGAAAAATAAGTCAGGCAGAGAAAGACAAATATCATATCATTTCATTCATATGTAGAATTAAAGAAAAGTTCACACTTATTTTTTAAAAATTTTTAATGTTTTTATTCATTTTTGAGAGACAAAGAGATACAGAGCACTAATGGGGGAAGGGCAGACAGAGAGGGAGACACAGAATTCAAAGCAGACTCCAGGCTCTGAGCTGTCAGTACAGAGCCAGATGTGGGGCAGGAAACCATGAACCGTGAGATCATGACCTGAGCCGAAGTTGGACACTTAACTGACTGAGCCAGCCAGGCACCCTGAAAAGTCCATACTTATTAAAGTACAGTTGTAACAGTGGGGCTCAGAAGTGTGGCATGAACTACTCAGAGTTGTGAATTGAGGGAGGAAGGAGCTTTGACTGTAAATCGACCAAGATATTTCCAGTTCTCATGCGCTAGGCCAGTGGCTCTCAACCAAGGGTGATTTTGCCTTCAGAGAACACTTGACAAGATAAGGGAGAAAGTTTTGGTTGTCGTAACTAGGGAGATGCCACTGGCACCTAGTGGGTTGAGGACAGGGATGGTGCCCCATATCATACAATGCACAGGACAGCCCCCACCACAGAGAATTATCTAGCACAGTGTCAACAGTGGAGAAGTTGGGAAACACCACTCTAGACCAGAACTTCTCCAACATTAATGTATTTATGAATCACTTGGTTATCCTGTTGAAATTCGGACTCTGATTTGGCAGGACATGGGTGGGGCTCAGAGATCCTGTAATTGTAACCATTTCTCAGTAGGTACTGATGCCACCCATCTGGTCTGTGGACCCATCTTTGAGGAGTAAGGCTATGGTTCAGTGTTTGAGTCAGGGGTAGGTATTTTTAGACCTTTTCTACCAAGAACTGGAGCTCTACCTCAGGTCTGAGGTTAGGTGGTCCAATGATGGACTCAGTAGGCGAGCTTGTGCATGCTCAAGTTTATACGTGTCTCTTGAGTATTTCCCTCATGAGCTGTGCTGCCTTTGGGGAGAGATGATGCCAGATAGAAGAGATGCACAGGGCAAGGTATGGGGAGAGGGTGTGGAGCTTCCATTCCTTCTCCAGGCATGCCACTCTCCCTGTCTCCATGTGTTCACAAACCTGAAAGCTCTCTGAACCCTCCTTTTGTGTTTTATGAGAGCTTCATGATGTAGGTGCAACTGATTGTATCATTGGCTATTGGTGATTAGACTCAGTCTCCAGAGCCTCCTCCACCCCTGGAAGTCAGGGTTTGGGATGTAAAGTTTCAGTCTTCTAATCACATGTTGAGTCCTCCACAGCAGCTCCTCTCCTTAGATGCTTTGCCAAAGTCACTATACTAACCTAACAGAAGATATATATATTTTTGAGTTTATTTATTTATTTTGAGAGAGAGAGAGAGAGAGAGAGAGAGAGAGAGAGAGAGAGAGAGAGAGATGGCACATGCACATATGAGAGGGAGAGGGGCAGACAGAGAGAGAGCGCAACAGAAATCCAACTGTCAGTGCAGAATCCAATGCGAAGCTCAAACTCACAAACTGTGAGATCATGAACTGAACTGAGATCAAGAGTTGGATGCTTAACCAACTTAGCCACCCAGGTGCCCACCTGACAGAAAACATCTTTATGATCCTCATCACTTAGGAAGTTGGAAGAATTTTATTATCTCTGTGTCAAAATGGGGATGATGGCCACATAGATATATTTTTATTACATATCATGTCACACTTATAAATGTAGTCCTGGATGAAGCCTCGATGGGAGTTCTGTCACGATGCTTCCAGTTGTCAAGTCTTGGCACAGTGGTTCTCAACCAGGCATGATTTTGTCCCTGGGGATATTTGGCCATGGGTGAAGGGATGTTGCCAAACACCTATAACCCATAGGACAGCACCAAACACATATATTTATCCAGCCCCAAATGTCAGAAATGAGAAGATGGGAAATATTATTCCATTTTGTAGCTGTGCTGCTGGGTGGTGCTCCCCTGGCTGGGGTCCTTTACTCTTATTCTAAGAAAGTTTCCTGCATACATGGGATCCCATAAGCTCAGGCCAATAATAAAGCATTTTCCACCTGTGCGTCTCACTTCTCAGTTGTCTCCTTATTCTTCTGTATGAACCTAGGAGTGTACCTTAGGTTTGCTGCTACCCAGAGCTCCCACTCAAGTGCAACAGCCTTGGTGATGTACGCTGTGGTCATGCCCATGCCGAACCGTTCGTCTACAGCCTGAGGAACAAAGACATAAAGGAAACCATCAAAACCCTAGAGGAGAAAGCAGGATAAAACCTCTCTGACCTCAGCCACAGCAATTTATTACTTGACACATCTCCAAAGGCAAGGGAATTAAAAGCAAAAATGAACTATTGGGACCTCATCAAGATAAAAACTTCTGCACTACAAAGGAAACAATCAACAAAACTGAAAGGCAACTGATGGAATGGGAAAAGATATTTGCAAATGACATATCAGACAAAAGGCTAGTATCCAAAATCTATAAAGAACTCACCAAACTCCACACCCGAAAAACAAATAATCCAGTGAAGAAATGGGCAGAAGACATGAATAGGCACTTCTCTAAAGAAGACATCCAGATGGCCAACAGGCACATGAAAAGATGCTCAATGCCACTCCTCATCAGGGAAATACAAATCAAGACCACACTGAGATATCACCTCATGCTAGTCAGAGTGGTTAAAATGAACAAACCAGGAGACTATAGATGCTGGAGAGGATGTGGAGAAATGGGAACCCACTTACACTGCCGGTGGGAATGCAAACTGGTGCAGTCACTCTGGAAAACAGTGTGGAGGTTCCTCAAAACATGAAAAATAGATCTACCCTATGACCCAGGAATAGCACTGCTAGGAATTTACCCAAGGGATACAGGAGTGCTGATGCATAGGGGCCCTTGTACCTCAATGTTTATAGCAGCACTCTCAACAATAGCCAAATGATGGAAAGAGCCTAAATGTCCATCAACTGACAAATGGATAAAGAAATTGTGGTTTATATACACAATGGAATCCTACTTGGCAATGAGAAAGAATGAAATCTGGCCATTTGTAGCAACATGGATGGAACTGGAGAGTGTTATGCTAAGTGAAATAAGTCATACAGAGAAAGACAGATACCATATGTTTTCACTCTTATGTGGATCCTGAGAAACTTAACAGAAGACTATGGGGGAGGGGAAGGGAAAAAAAAGAAAAAGTTAGAAAGGGAGGGAGGCAAACCATCAGAGACTCTTAAAAACTGAGAACAAACTGAGGGTTGATGGGGGGTGGGAGGGAGGGGAGCGTGGGTGATGGGTATTGAGGAGGGCACCTGTTGGGATGAACACTGGGTGTTGTATGGAAACCAATTTGACAATAAATTTCATATTAAAAAAATACATAAAGGAAACTCTAAATGTATTTTTCAGAGGAAGCCATAAAAGGGCTATTTTTGAAGAAGTACCTGTGATTGCAGGCTTAATTCTTTACAACCAGAAATTGTGATTCTTTAATCAGATCATGAAAGAACTTAATACCTCTATTTATACGCTGGAATTTCATTTTTTTTCTAAAGTTCTGCTACTTTATTGAATTTATTTATTTACTTTTAATTTATTATTTATTTATTAACTTTTAATTTATTGTTATGTTTTTAAATTTTTTTTTTCAACGTTTATTTATTTTTGGGACAGAGAGAGACAGAGCATGAACGGGGGAGGGGCAGAGAGAGAGGGAGACACAGAATCGGAAGCAGGCTCCAGGCTCTGAGCCATCAGCCCAGAGCCTGACGCGGGACTCGAACTCACGGACCGCGAGATCGTGACCTGGCTGAAGTCGGACGCTTAACCGACTGCGCCACCCAGGCGCCCCTATTGTTATGTTTTTAAAATATAAATCCAAATTAGTTAATATTAGTGAATTTCATGGAATCATTTCATTGATTCCAAGTCAATGGTTTCAGGAATAGAATTTAGTGATTTATCACTTAGATATAACACCCGGTGCTCATCCCAACAATTGTCCTCATTAATGCCCATCACTCATTTAGCCCACCCCCCACCCACCTCTCCTCCAGCAACCCTCAGTTTGTTCTCTGTATTTAAGACTCTCTTATGGTTTGTCTCCCTCTCTGTTTTTATCTTATTTTTACTTCCCTTGCCCTGTGTTCATCTGTTTTGTTTCTTAAATTCCACATATGAGTGAAATCAAATGATATTTATCTGACTTATTTCACTTAGCATGATACATTTTAGTTCCATGCATGTTGTTACAAATGGCAAGATCTCATTCTTTTTGATTCCAACTAATATCGCACATATATATGTACCACTTCTTTATCCATTCATGAGTTGATGGACATTTGGACTCTTTCCATACTTTGACTATTGTCGATAGTGCTGCTATAAAAACTTGGGTGTATGTGCTCCTTGAAACAGCATTTTTGAATCCTTTGGGTAAATTCCTAGTAGTGCAACTGCTGGGTTGTAGGGTAGTTCTATTTTTATTTTTTGAGGAACCTCTATACATTTTCCAGAGTGGCTGCATCAGTTTGTATTCCCATCAGCAGTGCATAAGGGTTCCTCTTTCTCTGCACCATTGGCAACAACTGTTGTTGCCTAAGTTGTTCATTTTAGTCCTTCAGACAAGTGTGAGGTGGTATCTCATTGTGGTTTTGATTTGTATTTCCCTGATGATGGTTGATGTTGAGCATCTTTTCATGTGTCTGTTAGCCATCTGGATGTCTTCTTTGGAAAAGTGTCTATTGATGTCTTTGGCCCATTTATTCCCTGGAATATTTGTTATTATGATGTTGAGTTTTATAAGTTCTTTACAGATTTTGGGTACTAACCCTTTATCTGCTTCGTCATTTGCAAATATCTTCTCTCATTCTGTTGGTTGCCTTTTAGTTTTGCCGATTGTTTCCTTCACTGTGCAGAAGCATTTTATCTTGATGGGGTCCCAATAGTTCATGTTTGCTTTTGTTTCCTTTGCCTTCAGAGACATGTCAAGTAAGAAGCTGCTGCAGCTGAGATCAAAGAGGTTGTTGCTTGTTTTCTCCTATAGGATTTTGATAGGTTCCTGTCTTATGTTTAAGTATTTTATCCATTTTGAATTTATTGTCATGTATGGTGTAAGAAAGTGGTCCAGGTGGATCCTTCTGCATGTTGCTGTTGAGTTTTCCCAACTCCATTTGCTGAAGAGACTATCTTTTTTCCATTGGATATTCTTTCCTTATTTGTCAAGTATTAGTTGTTCATATGTTTCCAGATCCATTTCTGAGTTCCCTGTTCTGTTCCATTGATCTATGTGTCTGTATTTGTGCCAGTACCATAGTGTCTTGATGGTTACAGCTTTGTAATACAGCTTGACGTCTGGGATTGTGAAGCCTCCAGCTTTGGTTTTCTTTTTCAGGATTACTTTGGCTGTTCGGAATCTTTTCTGGTTCCATACAAATTTAGGATTTTCTATTCTAGCTCTGTGAAGAATGCTGGTATTATTTTGATAGGAACTGCATAGAATATGTAGATTGCTTTGGGTAGTATTGACACTTTAGCAATATTTGTGCTCCTAATGTATGAGCATGGAATATTTTTCCTTTTTTTTTGGTGTCTTCTTAATTCCTTATATTTTTTACCTCTTTTGGTTAGGTTTATTCCTAGGTATTATATGGCTTTTGTGTAATTGCAAATGGGATCTATTCCTTGATTTCTCTTTCTGTTGTTTCATTATTGGTGTATAGAGATGTAACCGATGGGTGCCTGGCTGGCTCTGTCAGTTAAGCATCCAACTTCAGCTCAGGTCATGATCTTGCAGTTCACGAGTTTGAGCCCCACATCGGGCTCTGTGCTGACTGCTCAGAGCCTGGATCCTGCTTCGGATTCTCTGTCTCCCTTTCTCTCTACCCTTCCCCTGCTCATGCTCTGTCTTTCTCTCTCTCAGAAAAAAAAAATTAAAAAAAGAAATGCAACCGATTGCTGTACATTGATTTAGTATCCTGCAATTTTGCTGAATTCGTGTATCAGTTTGAGCAGCTTTTTTGTGGAGTCTTTTGGGCTTTCCACTTAGAGTATCATGTTGTCTACAAAGAGTGACAATTTGACTTCTCCTTGTTGATATGGATGCCTTTTATTTCTTTGTTTTGTCTGACTGCTGAGGCTAAGACTTCCAACACTATGTTGAATAACAGTAGTGAGAGTGGACATCCTTGTCATATTCCTGACTTTAGGGGGAAAGGTTTCTGTTTTTGAGGATGAAATTAATGTGGGTCTTTCATATATGGCCCTTATGATCTTGAGGTATGATCCTTATATCCCCACTTTCTTGAGGGTTTTTATCAAGAAAGGATCCTATATTTTGTCAAATTCTTTTTCAGCACCTATTAAGAAGATCATGTGGTTCTTATCCTTTCTTTTATTGATGTGATGTATCACATTGGTTGATTTGTGGATATTGAACCAGCCCTGCATCTGAGGAATAAATCCCACTTGATCATGGTGAACAATTCTTTTAATGTATTGTTGGACATGGCTGGCTAGTATCTTGTTGAGAATTTGCATCCATATTCATCAGAGAAATTGGTCTGTAGTTCTTTTTTAGTGGGGTCTTTGTCTGGTTTTGGAATCGAGGTAATGCTGGCCTTGCAGAATGAGTTTGGAAGTTTTCCTCCCATTTCTCTTTTTTTGGAATAGCTTCACAAGAATAGGCATTAACTTTTCTTTAAATATTTGGTAGCATTCCACTGGAAAGCCATCCAGCTCTGGACTTTGGTTTGTTGGGAGATTTTTCATTAGTGATTCAATTTCTTCATACTGATTATGGGTCTGTTGAAGTTTTATATTTCTTCCTGTTTCAGTATTGGTAGTTTATATGTTTCTAGGAACTTTTCTATTTCTTCCAGATTGTCCAATTTGTTGCCATATATTTGCTTATAATATTCTCTTATTATTGTTTGTATTTCTGCAGTGTTGGTTTTGATCTCCCCTCTTTCATTTTTTATTTTATTTATTTGGGTCCTTTTCTTTTTCTTCTTGATCCATCTGGTTAGTGGTGTATCAATTTTGTTAATTTGTTCAAAGAACCATCTCCTGGTTTCATTGATCTGTTCTATTGTGTTTTTTTTTGTTTTGATTTTGATATCATTGATTTCTACTGTATATTATTTCCTTTTTTCTGCTGGTTTTGGGCTTTTTTTGCTGTTCCTTTTCCAGCTCTTTTAGGTGTAAGTTTAGGTTGTGTGCTTGAAACTTTTCTTCCTTCTTTAGGAAGTCATGGATTGCTATATAGTTTCCTCTTATGTTTGCCTTTGTTCCATCTCAGAGGTTTTGACCTGTTGTGTTTCATTTTCATTGAGTTTCATGTACTTTTTTATTTCCTCTTTAATTTCTTGGTTAACCCATTCATTCTTTTTAGAATGTTCTTTCATCTCAGCGTTTTCATGGTCTTTACAATTTTTTTCTTGTGTTTGATTTCAAGCTTCATAGTGTTGTGGTCTGAAAACATGCAAGGTATGATCTTGATCTTTCTGTACTTGTTGAGGGCTGTTTTGTGACCAAGGATGTGATCTATTCTTGAGAATGTTCCATGTGCACTTGAGAAGACTGTCTGTGTATTCTGCTGCTTTAGGATGAAATGTTCTGAATATATATGTTAAGTCCATCTGATTCGGTGTCATTCAAAGCCATTGTTTCCTTGTTGATTTTTCTGCTTATATAATATATCCATTGATCTAAATTAGTTGTTGAAATCCCCTACTATTATGGTATTCTTATCAATGAGTTTCTTTCTGTTTGTGATTAATTGATTTATATATGTGGTTTCTTCCACTTTGGGGGCATAAATATTTACAATTGTTGTATCTTCTTGGTGGATACAGTCCTGAATTATGATATTCATCATCTCTTGTTACAGTCTTTACTTTAAAATCTAGTTTGTATGACATGAGTATGACTACTCCAGCTTTCTTTTGATGACCATTAGCATGATAGATGGTTCTCCATCTCCTTACTTTCAATCTGCAGGTGTCTTTGGGTCTAAAACGAGTCTCTTGTAAGCAGCATATATGGGTCTTGGTTTCTTATTCATTCTGGTACCCAGTGTCTTTTGATTGGAGGATTTAGTCCATTGACATTTAGAGTGAGTACTGAAAGATGTGATTTTAGTGCCATTCTCTTGCCTGTAGAGTTGGTGTTTTTCTAGTGAAGTTTTCTGGTCTTTTCTAGACTTTGTTGCTTTTAATCTTTTTGTTTTCTTTTGTCTTTTATTCACTCAAGAGTTCCCTTTAAAATTTCCTGCAGTGTTGTTTTAGTGGCCATGAACTCCGTTAGTTTTTGTTTTTCTGGGAAACTTTTTATCTCTCCTATTTTGAATGGTTGCCTGACTGGATAAATAATTTTTGGCTGCATAATTTTCTGATTCAGCATATTGCATATTTACTGCCACTCCTTTCTGAACTGCCACGTCTCTGTGGATAGGTCTACTGTGAACCTGATCTGTCTTCCCTTATAGGTTAAGGATTTTTTTTTTTTACCTTGCTGCTTTCATGATTCTTTCCGTGTCTATGTATTTTTTGAATTTGACTATGATATGCCTTGTTGATGTTCAGTTTTTGTGGAATCTAATGGGAGTTCACTGTGCTTCTTGGATTTTAATGTCTGTGTTCTCCCCCAGATTAGGGAAGTTTTCCATTATAATTTACTCACATAAATCTTCTGCCCCCTTTTCTCTCCTTCATCTTTTGGGACTCCTATGATTCAGATGGTATTCCTTTGTAATAAGTCACTGAGTTCTCTAAGTCTTGAATCATGAACTTTTGCCTTTGTTTCCCTCCTTTTTTTCTGATTCATTATTCTCCATAATTTTATCTTCTATATCACTCATTCAGTGTTCTGCTTCATCCATCCTTGCCATCATGGCATCCATTTGAAATTGCATTTTGATTATAGCACTTTAATTTCATCCTGTCTGGATTTTATTCTTGTATCTCCACAGAAACTGATTCTATGGTTATTTCAACTGCAGCTAGCATTCTTATTATCATGGTTCTAAATTCTAGTTTTAACCTCTTGCTTATATCTGTATTGATCAAGCACCTTGCTGTCATTTCTTCCTGTTCTTTTTTTGGGGTGAATTCCTTCATTTTGTTGTTTTGGAGGGAGAAAAATATTAATAAAATTAAAAAAGTTAACAAACAGAACAAAAAATCATAAAGGAAGGTAGTTAAGTGTGTTTTGGTCTGTTTGTTGAAACTAGCTTGATTGAATAGAGAAAAAAGGGAAGGAAAAAAGTAAGAAAAGAATGGAAACTAAAGAAATTTATATAAAAATAGTTAAATAAAGAAAATTAAATAGAGTAAAAAGTTAAAAAAATAAGTAAGAAAGATAAATTTTTCTCTTTCTGTATCCATGAAAGAAAGAGAAGATAATTTAAACAACAGAAGCAAAGGAAATGAACCAAAAAATGAACCAGCAAACAGAATGAAACTCACGTGAAGTTATGTCCAATTTCCCCTAGAAGTGAAACTAAGGAGCCCTCTACAGTCTATACTCTAAGCAGTGGAGTGACTTGTTCTGGTCTTCTATGGGATGTGCTTGGAGGGCACCATTTGGTGGGGCTTGGTGTAATGGCTTCTATCTCCAGTAGGTAGTGTTGCTTAGCTTACTGGAGTGGATCCATGTGTCTGCACAGGGGAGGTGGAAATCGGTTCACCCACCTCCCTACCAACTTTATGCTCTCATCAACCTGGGATCGAGCACCCCTCCTTTGTCTCAGGTCTCCATCCACTCCCCACCTCTGCGCTGTCTGTGTCCAACCTGTCCGCCTGCCGGGCAACACCTTCCTCTAGAGTTTTATCTCAGAGGTGGTTGTGTTTCAAATCCCCACACCTCAGAAACCCCTGCAGCTTGGACCCGGGTGAAATCTCTGAGGGAGGATCTTGCTGACAAATGGGTGGGTGTTAGCTTGCCCCAGAAAATGTTCATTTGATTGCACAGCAGCAGAGGTTCAGAGATGATGGTAAATCACAACACATAGCCAGTGCCAGGTTTCACTGCACTCTGGCATCTTTGTCCTAATACCAGCAAACGCAGCTGCTCCACATGGTCCGCTGGGACTTTTGCCTGTGGGGAGGCCATATGGCCTCTACTAAATGGCCCCCCAGCAGGGGAACTTCTTCTCCCCATGTGTCACACAGACCCTTCAGACCCTGCTCCTTGCTCCTGGGGATTCAACCTATTTCCTTACCAGAGCACTGCCAGGAACTGAGCTCCGAAACTTCAGACTTCGTGCTCCATTGTTTATAGAATCTGATGGTATTGAAACCCTTTCCTTTCTCCCTGCCAATGGTTTTGGGGAACAGATTTCTTGTTCAGTCCCCTGTGAGTGTTTTCATTCTTGCTCTCCAGCTACTTTCAGGGGAGTGCTTTTCTGCATTCTCCTCCTTTCTCTCTCTGTCCCCTCTCTGCAAAAACAGCTCTCTACCTCCTGTGGCTTTTCTCTCCCCCAGTTCACCTTTCTGCACCAGGTACCTGCCAAGTTCTGTGGCACAAGTTATGCAGAACATTATGTTAATCTTCAGATTGATTTCCTGTGTTCGAAATGGTTTGGTGCTGATCTAGCTGCATTTCAGGGACAAGACAAGCTCAGGATCTCCATGCTGCTCTGCCATCTTGATCCCTTCCAGTCTCCAAATCAATTTAAAAATTCCTTCCTACTTACTGTGGATTTTTAATGTCATCTGCCCTTATGCAAGGGAAGCTGATGAGAGAATTGAGAGGCTTAAGCTTGGTTCCCTCATATAATTCTACTGACAATGTTTGTATGAGATTCCTCCTGCTGCTGTAAAACATCGCTATGCTAGCTGCTTAAAACAAACACATACACACTCTTACAGTTCTGGAGTCAGAAGGTTGGAAGGAGTCTTGTCGGGGTAATGGCAAGATGTCCACAGGGTTGAGTTCCTTCTAGAGGCTCTGGGAAGAATCTCTTTCCTTTCCATTTCCAGTCTCTGTCGCTGGTCACCTGCAGTTCTTGGTTCATGGCTCTTCCTCCACTTTCAGAGCCAGCAGGGTAGCATTTTCAAAGTCTCTGTGACACCAACTCTTTTGTCTCCCTCCTCAACATTTGGGAGACCATCGTGATAACCTTAGCCCCACCTGGACAATCACAGCCAATCCTTTTATCTGAATGGCAGCTGATTAGCAGCCCTGTTCAATCTGCCATCTTAATCCTTCTTTGCTATAAAAATAACATGTTAAAGTACTGGGGATTATGATGTGGAGATATTTGGGAGGGCCTTCGTCTGCCAGCTACACAGTATTTTTCATAACGATATTATTTTGGTCACTTGTGAAAGCAGTTAACGCAGAATTTGCACAACCCGAAGAATGAGCAAAAACACTGCTCCTTCAAAATTACCTGCAATGACAATATTCGGTGCAGAAGACTTAAAACTACCTACGCCTATCCCTAACACAAGATCACCTCCTTGCTAATCAAAGGGTGGTCCACAGACCCGGACCCACACATTAGCATCACCCAGGAGCTTGCTAGAAATGCAGAATCTCTGGGCCACCCAGGATGTGTGATCAGATTCTGCATTTGGAGGGGGATCTGTGTGGATTCACAGGCACATTGAAGCTGGAGAAATGCTGGTCTGGATGGGTTTCGCACCTTTTGTGGTTCACATTTGTGGCAGGATAATATTTTTGGGTGCTTTCCTGGGGTTGTGTGTGTTTAGCAACATCCCTTCAGACATTGCCAGACATCCTCAGGAAAAATTCATTTCTGGCTGGGAACCACTGCCCCAGTTGGAGAGCTAGAAACATACTGACAGAATCAAACTCAAAGCAACCACATACTCAGATATTAATTTAGACAGATGACTAGGCACCGCCATGCACAATTTCTATAATGTAGAATGGAGTTCTTAAATGTGCTTCCTTGGGGATAAAATGTTTGCAAAAATTAAATGAAACAATCCCTATGAAAAGTTAAGCCCACACTGTAGTACATTAAAAAGATGTAAATATATCTGTTATCATTAACATCATTTTATAAGAAGGGACCAAATGCCAGCTTTTAACTTTTGATAAAGTAAAAAATTTGTAATTGTGACGGCCAAAATGTCTTGAAGCCAATGCGTATAATGCCCAAGGTTTATTATCAGAAGAACTCAGTTCTCTCCCTTATTAAAAAGAATAGACATTGTGTCACCTGGGTGGTTTAGTCGGTTGAGCATCTGACTCTTGACTTTGGCTTAGGTCATGATCTCATGGTTCATGAGATCAAGCTCCTTGTTGGGGTCTGCATTCAGAATGGAGCTTGCTTGGGATTCTCTCTCTCCCCCTCTCGTTTCCCCTCTCCAGCATGCTCTCTCTCTCTCTCTCTCTCAAACAAAAAGTTGTTAGACACTGGAAATAACAGAGTTGGGTCCCAAGATAAGTTAATGATTTGATAACACACCCAGTCCAGGGGGTTCCTCTGTCTTAGACTTGGAGAAAAGTGTAACTCAGAGTTGAGATAACATAGTGGAAGATTTACACAGCAGGAGGGGGCAGGTTATGGGAAAATGAGTGAAATATTCTTTATGTATTCACTTGATCTTTAACTGGGATTACGGAAAAAAAATCCTTTATGTCCAGAGCAGTTTTCCACTTGGGAATCATGTGCTTAGAGGTTGGAGTCACAAGAGGGAAATGTGCCTAATGAGTAAATATAGGGAGCTGTAAATACCTCCTGGTTCCTGTCTGTCAGCCTGTGCGACCTTCGACAGGAAGGGGCATGATTTTTGTCTATTTGCTCTGAGTCCTAATTCTGGCTGGGGACTGATGCTTTACTGCCTCCCCGCTGCCTCGGCTGAGGACAGTACTTTAGACCGTATCATCTTCGTCCAGGGAGGAATTCAGACTTCCACAAGGAGACCTTCCTATCAAATACCCCAGCCTGGTGAGTTGAACACCCCAGTGCCCCATGGATGAGAGGCTCAGAGAGAACGGAAGCCGAGAACATTAACCCGTCATCACCTGAGAACCAATTCAACTTATCCCAGAGCAAGTGATCACTGTGTTTATTTGCTTACCTAATTAGGGTATTTATTCAATGGTATTCAGTAGTATTTATGTCACTTTCACAGAGTGAATGCTACTAACACTTTAATGGTCTTTTATATTCTTTATGATTAAATTGCTATTATAGCAGTGCTAGAAAAATATGTTGAGATTGTCAAATTCTAATCACGTGTGATTATGTTCCCTGGGGTACACTCATCAAGGTCTGCAAACAGCTTTGCCTGTCACACTGGAGAGGGGTGCACGGAGGTCAGGGATGCTCTGAACACCTTACAGTGCACAGGATGCTCCCCACCACAGGGCAGGCTCTGGGCAGGATGCCCATAGTGCAGAGACTGGGAAACCCTGAGTTAAACAATATCAATTATTATAACACAGCTACCTTCGGGTTCTTCTTTAGTCTTGTAATACTTGCTTTCCTGCCAGCAAATTCAGAGTAACCCTTTGGCTACCAGCTTAACAGTTTTAACCAAACACAACGTAACAGCTCTGTAAATTTTTTCCCCTAGGCTTCTGGGTGAAAAAGACATTTCCCAGGGCCTAATATCTTCCCAGGGGAATTCTACCCAACATTTAAAGAATAGTTAATACCTATTCTTTTGAAGCAGTTCCAAAAATAGAAATGGAAGGAAAACTTCCAAAGTTATTCTATGAAGCCAGCATTACCTTGATTCCAAAACCAAACAGGAACCCCACTAAAAATGAGAATTACAGACCAGTCTCCCTTATGAACATGGAAGCAAAAATGTTCAACAAGATACTAACAAACCAAATCCAACAATTCATTAAAAGAATTATTCACCACGATCACTTGGGATTTATTTTTGGGCCGTAAGCGTGGTTCAATACCCACAAATAAACCAATGTAATACATCACATTAATGAAAGAAAGGATAAGAACCACATGATCCTCTCAGTAGATGCAGAAAAAACATTTGACAAAATACAGCATCCCTTCTTGATAAAAACCCACGAGAAAGTAGGGATAGAAGGAACGTATTTCAAGATTATAAAGGCCATACACAAAAGACCCACAGAATATCATCCTCAGTGGGGAAAAACTGAGAATTTCCCTCTAAGGTCAGGAACATGACCGGGATGTCCACTCACCACTGTTATTCAACATAGTGTTGGAAGTCCTAGCCTCAGCAATCAGATAACACAAAGAAATAAAAGGCATCAAAATTGGCAAGGACGAAGTCAAACTTTTACTCTTCGCAGATGACATGAAAAACCTGAAAGCCTCCCCTAACCCAGAAAACTGCTAGAACTGATGCATGAATTCAGCAAAGTTGCAAGATATAAAATCAATGTACAGAAATTGGTTTCAGTTCTTTATGCTAATATTGAAGCAGCAGAAAGACAAATCAAGGAATCAATCCTATTACAATTGCACCAAAAAATATAAATAAATAAAATATATAGGAATAAACTAACCAGAGGTAAAACATCTGTATGCTGAAACTTTAGAAAGTTTATGAAAGAAATCAAAGAAGACACAAAGAAATAGAAAAAACATTCCATGTTCATGGATTGAAAAAGAAATATTGTTAAAATGCCGATACTACCCAAAGCAATCTACACATTCAGTGCAATCCCTATCAAAATAACACCAGCATTTGGGGCACCTGGATGGCTCAGTCAGTTAAGCGTCTGACTTCGGCTCAGGTCATGATTTCACAGCTTGTAGGTTTGAGCCCCACGTTGGTCTCTGTGCTGACAGTTCAGAGCCTGGAGCCTGTTTTAGATTCTGTGTCTCCCTCTCTCTCTGACCTTCCCCCACTCACACTCTGTCTCTCTCTCTCTCTCTAAAAATAAACACTAAAAAAATTTCAAAAAAAATTTCAAAATAACACCAGAATTCTTCACAGAGCTAGAACAAACACTTTAAAAATATGTATGAAACCAGAAAAGACCCAAATAGACAAAGCAATCTTGAAAAAGAAAAACGAAGCAGGAGGCATCACAATTCTGGACTTCAAGCTGTATGACAAAGCTGTAATAATGAAGACAGTATGGTACTGGCACAAACACAGACACATAGATCAGTGGAACAGAATAGAGAACCCAGAAATGGACCCACAAATGTATGGCCAGCTAATCTTTGACAAAGCAGGAAAGAATATCCAATGGAAAAAAGAAAGTCTCTTCAGCAAATGGTGTTGGGAAAACTGGACAGTGGCATACAGAAGAATGAACCTGGACCATGTTCTTAACCACACACACACACACACACACACACACCCTCAAAATGGATGGCAGACCTAAATGTAAGACAGGAAACCATCAAAATCCCAGAGGAGAAAACAGATAGCAACCTCTTTGACCTTGGCCACAGCAACTTCTTACTGGACCCTTTTCTGGAGAGGGAAGGGTAACAAAAGCAAAAATGAACTATTGGGACCTCATCAAGATAAAAAGCTTTTGCACAGTGAAGGAAACAATCAGGAAAACTAGATGGCAACCGACAGAATAGAGAAGATATTTATTTGCAAATGACATATTGGATAAAGGGTTAGTATCCAAAATCTACAAAAAACTTAACAAACTCAACACCCAATAAACAAATAATCCAGTGAAGGAGTGGACAAAAGACATGAGCAGATACTTTTCCAAAGAAGACATCCCAATGACTAACAGGCACATGAAAAGATGCTCAGCATCACTCATCATCAGGAAAACAGAAATCAAAATCACAACGTGTTGCACTGCTGATGCAAATGCAACCTGGTGCAGCCACTCTGGAAAACGGCATGGAGATCGCTCAAAACATTAAAAATAGAGATACCCTCTGATCCAGAAATTGCGCAACTAGGTATTTATCCAAAGGATACAAAAATGCCGATTCAGAGGGCACATGTACCCCAATGTTTATAGCAGCACTATCAACAATAGCCAAATTTTAGAAAGAACCCAAATATCCATCAACTGATGAACGGATAAAGATTTATGTATACAGTGTGCACACACACACACGCACACACACACACACACACACACACACACACACACACACAGTGGAATATTACTCAGCAATCAAAAGGAATGAAATCTTGCCAGTTGCACAATATGGATGGACTAGAGTGTATTATGCTCAGTGAAATAAGTCAGTCAGAAAAGACAGATATCATATGATTTCATTTATATGTGGAATTTAAGATGAACAAAACATGAACATAGGGCAGGGGAAGGAAAAATAAGATAAAAAAGGACAGAGAGGCAAGCTGTAAGAGATAAATAAAGAGAACAAACTGAGGGTTGCTAGAGAGGTGTTTGGGGGGGTGGGCTAAATGGGTGATGGGCATTAAAGAGGGAACTTCTGGGGAACAATGAGAGTTGTATGTGATGAATCAATGGGTTCTCTTCTTGAAACTAATACTGCACTGTGTGTTAACGAACTGAACTTAAATAAATACATTTTTTAAAAGGAAAAATACTATACTCTTTGGCTTTGTGATAGTTTAGCCAAAACAATTAGGAATTTCATATTTAGATCACAAGTTATTTAGATGATAAGAACTGTCATGTATTCCTTCATGATGAGTATTTATTAATGATGAGACATATTTATATTTTATGCTGCATAGACTAGCTGAGCACACTAAAGGAATTCTATGATTTAATTTTTACAAAAGTACAATCTATGAAGTAGTACTTTCATGAGCTCCATATTGTAAAAATGGGTCTTACAGGATTTTCTTGTTCTGTTCAAAGGCATAAAACAAGTAGGGATGTAGTCTTAATTGGAATTATGTCAGGATGTTTCCAGTTCTGAAACTCTGGGAAGTGGTTCTCAACCAGAGTTGATGCTCTGCGGATATTTGTCCATGTCTGAAGGGATTCTGCTGAATACCTTCATCCACAGGACAGCACCCAACAAAAAGAATTTTCTGGTTTCAAGGGTCAATGGTGAGAAGGTGAGAAAACCTGCTCCACACTAAGGCTTCTCCAACCTCACTGTGCACACAATTCACCAGGGATTGTAGTTAAAATGCAAATTCTGATTTATCAGGGCTCCAGGGGCCCCAGCAACTCTGCTTCTCTAACAAGCTCCCTCATGGTGTTGATGCTACAGGTCTTGGTCTGTGGGGCACAGTCTGAGAGCAAAGTTGTGCTTCTGTGTTAGAAGAAATTTAAATTAGAATTAAAGTTGTTAAGATGTCAACACTACCGAAAAAATCTACAGATTGAATATCATTATGGAAATAACAAATGGGGGGGGTTGGGGAAAATTTTTTAAGCCCATCCTAAAATTAAATTTAAAACTTAAAATTTCAAAGCAGGAACACAGGATGCCATCCCATTTATTTATGTCTTCTTTAATTTCTTTCAGCAATATTTTATAGTTTTCATTTATAAGTGTTTTGCTTGTAACAGGTTAACCCATCATTCACCCCAGCAAATAAATGCCTTTAAACGTTGCCACTGGTATTCCATACTTGACTGGGAGATGTACAACTTGAAAAGAAATGTAGTGCATACTAATACAAAGGACAATTTAAAATTTGCTTTATCATAATCGAGGTCATCTTTGACTTGAAGGCCATAGTAAGTCATTCTTTTTTTTTAATATTAAATTTATTGTCAAATTGGTTTCCATACAACACCCAGTGCTCATCCCGACAGGTGCCCTCCTCAATACCCATCACCCACCCTTCACTCCCTCCCACCCCTCCGTCAACCCTCAGTTTATTCTCACTTTTTAAGAGTCTCTGATGGTTTGCCTCCCTCCCTCTCTAACCTTTTTTTTTCTTTCCCTCCCCCATAGTCTTCTGTTAAGTTTCTCAGGATCCACATAAGAGTGAAAACATAAGGTATCTGTCTTTCTCTGTATGACTTATTTCACTTAGCATAACCCTCTCCACTTCCATCCACGTTGCCACAAAAGGCCAGATTTCATTCTTTCTCATTGCCACGTAGTATTCCATTGTGTATATAAACCATAATTTCTTTATCCATTCGTCAGTTGATGGACATTTAGGCTCTTTCCATCATTGGTCATTGTTGAAAGTGCTGCTATACGTTGAAAAAAAAATTAAAAAAAAAAAAAAGGGGGCGCCTGGGTGGCGCAGTCAGTTAAGCGTCCGACTTCAGCCAGGTCATGATCTCGCGGTCCGGGAGTTCGAGCCCCGCGTCGGGCTCTGGGCTGACGGCTCGGAGCCTGGAGCCTGTTTCCGATTCTGTGTCTCCCTCTCTCTCTGCCCCTCCCCCGTTCATGCTCTGTCTCTCTCTGTCCCAAAAATAAATAAACGTTGGAAAAAAAAAAAAAAAGAAAGTGCTGCTATAAACATTGGGGTACAAGCATAGTAAGTCATTCTATTCATTCGAATTTCCTTTCTGTGTAGACTCCACTGGTAGACAAGTATTTGATAATCAGTTTGCCAGCGACTATGTAAGCAATGGTGACATACAGCCATGAAGCCATACAGCCAGAAGAGAACAGGATCCTAATTAGGAGAATAAAACCAATGGCCTGTTATGAAACACACTAGTATGTTCATCAGGAAGAGCAGGTAGAGATACACAAAGGAATGACAAACACAAAGTGAAAAACTGTGGTCTCAGATTTAGAATAGAATAGAACTGAATGGAATGGAATGGAATGGAATAGAATAGAATAGAATAGAATAGAATAGAATAGAATAGAATAGAATAGAATGGGATAGGATAAGATAGGATAGGATAGGAACAAATGGCTTACTTACCAAATTGAATTTTTCCATCAGAATGGTAACAAATGTCTATTCTCTTAGTAAAACTAAAGACATCTTGAAAGGGGTGATTTTTGTCATTTGGGAAGAAATTATTCTTAAGAAACCCAAGCAATTCAATGAGATAAATGGGAATTCCTAATTTTTCCATATCACAGGTTGGGAATCAATTTAGAAATAAAGAAAGAAAATGAAGGGAAAATTGTTGGATATCAGAGAGAGGGAAAAATTTAATAAATGACTGACTAAATTGTACTGAGTAGTTAAAAAAAAAAAACTTCCAGGAAATAAGGAAGCAAATTCTATGTACAGAATTTGCTTTAAAAATCACAACTTCTGAGTCTAAACCTCTTAGGCCAGCCGTCATGGGAAATTCTTCAGCCCAAGACAATTAGCCCTTTTATAGCTGCCATTGCAGAGAATCTCCTCAGAGCGCCCTTTATGTCTCTGTTCCTCAGGCTGTAGATGAAGGGGTTCAGCATGGGCGTGACCACCGTGTACATCACCGAGGCTGTGGCACTTGAGTGGGAGCTCTGGGTGGCAGCAGAGCTGAGGTACACTCCCAGGCCAGTACAATAAAATAGAGAGACAACCGAGAGGTGAGATGCACAGGTGGAAAATGCCTTATACTTGCCCAGAGCTGATGAGATGCTACGTATGGAGGAAACTATCTTAGAATAAGAGTAAAGGACCCCAGCCAGGGGAGCACAACCCAGCAGCACAGTTGCAAAATACATAATCATGTCATTAAGAAAGGTGTCAGAACAGGCAAGTTGGATCATCTGATTGAGTTCACAGAAAAAGTGGGGGATTTCCACCTCTGTACAGAAGTACAGCCGCAACACCATTAAGGTTTGTAACAAGGAATACAGAACACTCATGATCCAGGACACCAGAACCAGGAGTCCACAGAGCTGGGGGTTCATGATGATTGTGTAGTGCAGGGGGTGACAGATGGCCACAAACCGGTCATAGGCCATCACACTCAGGAGAAAGTCATCCAACACTGAAAAGATTATAAAGAAGTTCATCTGTGCGATGCAGTCCTCATAGGTTATGACTTTGCTCTGGGTCTGGATGTTCCAGAGCATCTTTGGGATGGTGGTGGAGGTGAAGCAAATGTCTACAAAGGACAGGTTGGCCAGGAAGAAGTACATGGGCGTGTGGAGGTTGGGGTCTGTGCTGCTGGCCAAGATGATGAGCAGATTTCCAAACACAGTGATCAGGTACATGGAGAGGAAAAGCCCAAATATGAGGGGCTGTAGTTCTGGTTCTTCTGAAAATCCCAGAAGAAAAAATTCTGAAATTTGTGTTCTGTTGCTCAGTTCCATGTGGTGGAGGTGGCTTCTTGGAAAGAAGGAAATGACATGAGTACATTTCACACAAACCTTCATTACTCACAGAATTGAAATACTACTTTTATAGTTTGGAGTCCAGAAATTCATTTTAATATGTTGTATGTGGATACGGTCCCCTTCAGGAATGCACTCGGACATATCTGATACGTTCTGTGTGTTTTTTTCAATCAGCTGCTTTCCTAAGGGATCATATATTTTACAGTTTTACTAAGAAGTTCTTCAAGAATTTCAGGAATATACATTGAGTGCTGACCATGTGTCAGGCACTATCTAAGGAATGAGCATAAGGTGTTAAAGAAAAAAAGTCCTACAATGATAGAGAAAAAATATAAGCAAATAAGAGAATTGCATAACTTTTTAGATGGTGAGGAGTGTTATGAAGAGAAGAAAAACAGGCATAAAACAAAGCAAATAGGGCATTCTATTTTTGTGGGTATTAAAACAGGGTGCTGTCGAAAAAAACCACCAGACGCTGAATAGAAGTGAGGCAAGATTTTATTCACGGCTGGGCCAAACCTGATCTCCTGATCTTAAGGAGAAAAGTGCAGAGAATGGCCCTGAACAAAGGTAGCAGTGAGCTTATATGGATTTTAGCAAGTCATAATACGTCATTATTTAGTTAACCAATTACAATTTACAACATCTCATGGTAGCCAATTATATTGTGACACACAGACATTAGTTTTGGTGGTAACCTATCAATTTAAAGTTTTTTGTCCTAAGGGGGTTTAAAATGACCAAAGTTAGACACCTTGTTGTAAGTTGCAATTGCTTATGAACTCCAGATAGCAAAAACAGGATCAAAACACGTTTATTACGGCTGGGCCAGACAGGGAAATACAGCAGGTCCCGAAAGTCTGGCCCCGAACAAACTTTGGGGATGTCTTATAAGGGCTGTATCGACCAATCGGGTTGCACAAGGGTGGCAGTTTGAAAGGGTGGGCACCAATCACACAATGTTGTAGGTTTTTAAAATATAAGATGGGCACCAATCACACAGTCCTGAAGAATTTCAAAATATAACTTGTTGACCTAGCTAGTTGAATGCTGAATCACATTGTTTACAATATTAATCTTCTATCTAGTTCGAACAGGATGCGGTGCCTGAGAATGGGGAAGGGTGATTATGCCAGGTTTACAAAAGCTCAAACAAGCAGTTAAGAGGAAGTTATATTTCTCAGTAACTCAGCAAATGTGGTTTTAAGCAGAACTAATATCTAGGGAACAGGAATAGCACTTCTAGGAAAGCCCAAAACAAACACTGGTTCAGCATCTCATACTCTGGGGTCCTTCTAAGCTTACATAGGTCATAGTTTACTCCCAGGCTACAGGAGGCTAGCTATGTTTGCCCTAAGATACCGTGGGGCAGTGAGTTCGTGACTTTTTACATGTTGGTCTTGCCTAGGCCAGATCTTGGTAGAAGGGATAGGGGAGCGTTTTGCAACCTAAGTTATCCATTTAGCAAGCAGGCGAAGTTATGGAAGTGAGATAGGGCGGTTAGTAATTTCCTATAACCCTAATAGGGAACTACATAAGCTTTTATCTCAATTATTCATGAAAGGTGAGTTTAAGCCAAACTTATATACAATAAGCTTTCTGATATCTTATAAGTTGACCTATTACAGGTATTTGGGCAAATTATGCAACAAGGTGATATTGGAGCACAGAACTTGATAAGACAGAGAGGTAGATGTGGGAGTCTAGGGGAAATGTGCCCAGCAGAGGGAATGGCCAGTGCAAAGGCCCTGAGGAATGTACTTGTTTCAAATGTTCAAATCAAAAAGGGAAGCCAGCGCTACAAGGGGAATGAGCCTGAGGGACACTGATGACAGATGCTGTCAGACATGTGATGAAGGAAGTGACCTCTCTGCTACTACTATGACCTCAAGGCACAGGGCCATTCTTGTCCACACTACCTCTCCCTCTGTATTCATCATGCTGCAAAGACATCTCATGAATTGACACAGATCCCCGTCTTGGTGCCTGCTCTTGACTGAGTTCTGGCCCGTGTATTGTGTCACCTTGAGATTAGGAGTCCTGGCCCCTGTTGTGAGGACTGATCACCCTCTACAAGTCACACACACACAGGACACCGTGGTCTTCTGGGTTGTGTAATCCCTGTCTTTACAGCCCCCGCCATCCAGGTTACGCTGGGAATGGATAGAACCCAAATAGACAAGATCAGCGATCTTTCCCCTGAAAAATGTAGAAGTGGTTCCTGGAAGTGTTAATTCCTAAGCCTCCCATGGGCAAATGAGGTTGAAGCTCCATGTTGGGATAGCCATCTCCTGTTGTGAATTTCACAAACTTATGTTTAATAAGTGGAAAGACAGAGGGATGGTGAATGAAATGGATGAGGCAGAGTGTGGAGAATAAGCTTAGGAGTTCCCTGAGCTTGCACAGATGAGTTAACAAGGCATAAAGAAAGAGAAGCCACAGGATGAAGGAATCCAACAGGGCAAAGGTCCCCAGTATAAGACAAAAGTATAGGAATAGGAAATCTCAGCATGGAAGCATCCAAAATGAGGTAAAAAGTTTAGGTATTCAGGGCAGAAACACCTCCCAACTGAATACAATAGCAGAAAGCTGCTTTCCCAGGAAGGAAGGACTAAAATTAGGTAAATGGATAAACAGGGCTGTAGACCTCAGCAAGGGGAAGTTGCCCCAAGGGGAGCTAATTAGCAAAAGAAAGGTGCCTTGTAGACCCTAAGGTAGCCTGCTCTTTCTGGCTTGTGCCCTAGGCAAATTTAGGTAAACAGAGGTGGCGCCTCATGTCTGCTGTAAACAACCATCTGCCTGCAACCAGGATTTGTTTTGCATTGACCCAAACCCCTAACACCACACGTCTTCAAACCCCAGCTTCCCCCACACCCATGAGTTAATGGTTGACAGTTCCATTGTCTCTGTGCCCACCCATCACACCTGTAAGCCTTCTGATCCTAATGAAAACAGAGCAAGGACCCTTACTCAGGGCTCTTGTCTCCTCCTGGACATTTGCCTCTCTTGCATTACAATCCTGTGTCCCCTCTCTTGCTAGACAAGACCCAGAGTCTAGGACAACAGAACAAGGATGCAGTAAGCTCGGGGGGTCCCCGAGGGGGTTGTGACAAACAGTAACCTCCCTCGCTTCTGGAAGCTTTGCACCCGACCACCTCCCCTGATGCCCAGCAAAAACTATGTGAGAACACATTTAACTGCCCCCAAAGACGAAAGTGCCGATATCTTCCTAATGTCAAACACCTTACATATGGTGGGGCCAAGGGAAAAAATGAGCGAAGGGATAAGCCAACACTTCACAAAAGGAAGTGCACGTGATTGGCTGCAAATTGCGCAGTTACAAGGTCAACCACGGAAGACTTCGCTTTCACGTGCCTCTTGCATCATTACTTGGGCAATTCGCCTTCATGGGGGCTGACAGCAGGTGAGGGCAGCCCTGTTATCCCTTTCTCTTTTTAATGTTTATTTCTTTCAGAGAGAGAGAGAGGGAGCACAAGCAGGGGAGGGAGAGAGGGAGAGAGCACAAGCAGGGGAGGAGGGAGAGAGAGAGAGAGCACAAAGCAGGGGAGGGACAGAGAGAGTCCCAAGCAGGCTCCATGCTGTCAGCACAGAGCCCAACAAGGGGCTGGATCTCACGAACGGTGAGATCTGAGCTGAGCCGAAACCAAGAAGAGGTCTCTTAACCCACTGAGCCACCCAGGCGTTCATCTCCCATCCCTATGTGATGTCTTCTCGTTGATACTCTTGGACTCTGGGTATTGGTCTCTTTTTCACAAACCCAAGGGGCACCTCGAATCCTCATTCTGTATATCAGCCAGTGGACAGAGGCTTCCCCAGACCATGCTCTGTAAGTGCTCCCGACATCATGACAGTCCAGTTTTGTACCAAATAACTTCTTTCACATGATTATGCTTGACCGCATGATGCCATCCGTATATTTATATTATTGTTCTCTGTCCTTGGTGCTACACAGAAACATACGCTGGTGAAGGGATTTCACCTTCTTTGTTCACTTTTGTTTTTGTCACAAATGTATGTCACTATATGGTTAATATGAAAAACCCAAGGATATGAAAAATTATAGAATGAAAAAAATAAAGGGATGATGCAACCACGTTAAAATGAGTAGTTTGAAAACAACTGTCCACAGCAAAAGTATGTGAAACATAAAAACTAACTGAAATTGGCTATAGAAAAGAAATTATTAAGGATATCAACATGGATTCATAATTAAATTGTCAATGGCCTACACATGAAAAAATATATATAATGTTCCTAGAATGCTCAGTTTTTATTTGTTAAATGAGTCAGAAATTAGGTCTCAATGTATAAGGACATTGACCATATGGCAAGGTTTTATTTCGGTTTAGTTGGAAAAGGTTGAATTGCTATATAACAGCTAGAATGAAGGGATATCTAAACTAATACTGGCATCAATGGATATCTATCTGGAAGAATATGCAACTGGTCCCCTCCTCAGACACTTCACAAAAATTCAGAGGGATTATGACTCCAGTGTAAGTGTAACCATACAATATAGCAGAACATCAAGGAAACTACATATAACATTCACAGGTGAGCAAACCCACTAAATAAAGCCATAATCTCAGAAGTAAGAAGATAGATTTATTTAAATAAAATTAAAAAATTTTATGATCAAAATATGTTGCAAAAATCAATTGAGAAACAATGATCTCAGGAAATCATTTGAAATGCTGATAATGTTTTAGAGAGAGAAAGAGAGAGAGAGAGAGAGAGAGAGAGAGAATAACCTATGGGCATATAATAATAATGAAACCAATCAGACGGTCATCAAACATATGACCTTGGCTGAAACTGAGGGATAGTTTAAGGAAAATAACAAGAACTGTCTCCTTCACCCAGCAGCCTGGAAAAAAACTTACAGGGCTGTTACGTTGTTTGTGGTTGAAACTTTCAAATAGGAGCCAAAGGGTTATTCTGAATTTGTTGGCGTAAGAGTAAGTGTTAGAAGGTTGAAGGCAGAACATGAGAGCAGCTGTATTACAGATACTGACATTCTGTCACCAGGAGTTTCCCAGTCTCTGCACCCATCCTGCCCAGAGCCTGCCCTGTGGTGGAGAGTCTCCTGTGCCCTGTAAGATGTTCAGAGCATCCCTGACCTCTGTGCACCCCTCTCCAGTGTGACAAAGTGTCTCCAGACATCGATCAATGTCCCCTGGGGGACAAAATTATACTCGATTAGAAACACACATTGAATTTAACAATCTCAACATAGTTTTTCTAGCATGGCCATAATAACGATTGAATGATAAAGAATAAGAAAGCTCTTCAAGAGTGTGAATGGCACTCCCTCTGAAACTGACACAGCCACTGAATAAATACATGAATTACTTAATTAAGCAAACAAACACCGTGACCATTTGCTCTGGGCTAAGTTGGATTGGCTCTCAAGTGGTGACAGTTAATGATCTTGGCTTCCATTCTCTCTGGCCCTCTCACCCACGGTCCACTGGGCTGTTGGACTCATCTAGCTGGGGTGTCTGATGGGAAGGTCTCCTTGTGGAAGCCTGAATACCCTGGATAGCAGATGATAGGGACTAAAGCTCTTCCCTCACCTGAGACTGCAGGAGGCAGTGAAACATCAGTCCTCAGCCAGAACTAGGATTCAGAACAAACAGAAAAGCATGCCCCTTCCTGTGCAAGGTTGCACGGGCTGACAGACAGGAGACCAGGAGATATTTACAGCTCCCTGTGTCTGCTCATTAGGTATATATTCCCTCTTCTTACTCCAGCACAGTTCCCAAGCGGAACACTTTTGCACACAAAGGAAATTTCTCTAATGAATCATGTTCCCAAGAGACCAGTTTAGAAGTAGTGAATCCTCAGGGACACCTGTGTGGCTCAGTCGGTTGGGCGTCAGACTTCAGCTCAGGTCATGGTCTTGTGGTTTGTGAGTTCGAGCCCTACGTTGGGCTCTGTGCTGGCAGCTTGGAGTCTGGAGCCTGCTTCAGATTCTGTGTCTCCCTCTCTGCTCCTTCCCCACTCTCAGTGTCTGTCTCTCAAAACTAAACATTAGAAAAAAAGTAGGGAATCCAGTTGGATGGGCTGGCTTGGTTTTTTTTTTTTTTGTTGCTCCTTTTCCTTGAACTTGCCTCCCTCCTGGTGAGTATATCTTCCAGCACCTTATCTCAACTCCCAGTTACAGTTTGCTCCAGGTCTGAGACTGAGGGATCCTGCCTGGACTAGGTCTCTTTATCTTCAAAGCATTGACTTGTGGTGGGGACCCAGCTATCTCCAGACGTGTTTAGTCTTCTCTTAAATGAGGTGGAGAACTCGGTTCTTCTGATAATAAACCTGGGGCACTACGCACATTGGGTTCAAGATATGTTTGCCATTGCAATTAGGAATTTTTTACTTTATCTCAAGCTAAAAGCTGTCAGTCCCACTTATAAAGGCCTTGTTAATTATAAGAGGTATACTTAGGTCTTTGCACATGCTATCACCTGTATCGAGCATTTACAGGGAATGTTTAATTCAATGTTCTGTGAACGTGTCGTCCCTGAGAAACTCCATTTCTAAACTCCATTCTCCAGGCGGGAATGTGCTTGGCGGCATCTAGTGATCTGCCCGAAGTCAGTGCTCGAGGATGTGGGCCTTGAGTGGGATTCTGTCGGGATGCTTCTGGTTCTCAAGCTTGGGGGCAGTGGTTCTCGACCAGAAATGAATTTTCCCCTGGAGATGTCTGGTGACGTCTGAAGGGATGCTGCTAAACACCTCGTCCACAAGAAAGCAGCCTCCAAAAATAGACTTAAGCTGTCCCAAAGGTCTGGTGCAACAAGTGAGAAAACCTATTCTAGACCAGCCCTTCTCCAACCTCACATGGTCTACAAATGTTTATGAATCCACACGGATCCTGCTGCAAATGCAGCATCTGAGTGATAGTTCCCGGGTGGCCCAGAGCTTCTGCATTTTTGACAAGCTCTCACTTGTTATTTATGTGCAAGTTCCAGTCCGTGTTTGGTTAGCAAGGGTGTGATCCTGTGTTAGAGACAGATGTAGGTAGTTTTAGAGATCTCCTATACAAAAAATCATCGTTGCATGTAATTTGGAGGGAATAGTGTATCCCTCCTTCTGGAGGCTGTGTCAATTCTGTGTTTGTTTCTTTTATAGGCAGGCACTAGTGTGACACAAAATAATACACCCGGGATTTGATTTTTTCGTGTATCTATTATTTTGTAATAGTTTTAGTACAGTTGACACACAAGGTTACAACAGTGGGAGGTGTGGGCTTCCAGTTATGGGACGAATAAGTCATGGGAATAAAAGGCCCAGCATAAGGAATGCAGTCAATTTATTGTAACGGTGCAGCCCGGAGACAGACAGTAGCTGCTCTCATGGTGAGCAGAGCATAATGTATAAACTAGTCAAATCACCTGAAAACAATACACTTTTGAAAAAGACTTTTTAGAACACAGAGGAGGAGCCTCCCAAGCAGGTCCACATCGTAATCAGTGCTTATGAACATGGTATTTTCTAGAGCTCAGGGAATCAAGGTAGGAGATTGAACAGGGCTGCCAATCAGCTGCCATTCAGATACAATGATTAGCTGTGATTGTCCAGGTGGCACTAAGGTAGTCACGACAGTCCTCCAAATGTTGAGGAGGGAGTCAAAAGAGTTGGTGTCAGAGAGACTTTGAAACTGCTACCCTGTTGGCTCTGAAGGTGGAGGGAGAGCCATGACCAAAGAATGCAGGTGACCGGCGACAGAGACTGGAAATGGAAAGGAAACAGATTCTCCCCTGAGCCTCCAGTAGGAAGTCAACCCTGCAGACTTCTTGCTATTAGCCCAATGAGACTCCTTCCAAGCTCTGACTCCAGAACTGTAAGGGTGTGTATGTTTTAAGCAGCTAGTGTGGAGATATTTTACAGCAGCGGTAGGAATCTCATACTGACACAGTCAATAAAATTATTTGAGACAACCAAATTTAAGCCTCTTGATTCACTCATTAGCTTCCCTTGGTTAAGGGAAGTTACAGTTTAACAACCCACAATACGAGGTAAGCGATGAACCATGGGGATCTACCCCCAAAACCAAGAGCACACTTTACACACTGTATGTTAGCCAATTTGACAACAAATTATATTTTAAAGACCCCACAATATGTAGAAAAAAAATTAAAACAGTTTGGAGATATTCTGCCCAGTAGGTGGTAGAGTGAATTCCTGTGTGCATAAATGTGATGTGGTCTGACTATAATGTCCTTGAGGCAACAAAATAGGAAGGGAACTCGTGATCAAAATTAGGGTCACCGACATCTTTTTTATCCATTCATCAGTCAATGGATATTTGGGCTCTTTCCATAGTTTGGCTATTGTTGATAGTGCTGCTATAAACATTGGGGTGCAGGTGCTCTTTAATGGATAAAGAAGATGTAATATATCCCTACAATGATATATTAGTCAGCCATCAAAAAGAATGAGATCTTTTTGCAACGACGTGGATGGAACTCGATGGTAGTATACTCAGTGAAATAAGTCAGTCAGAGAAAGACAAATGCCATGGTTTTGCTCATATGTGGAATTTAAGAAACAAAACAGATGAACACAGGGGAATGGAAGGAAAAATAAGATAAAAACGGAGAGAGGCAAACCATAAGAGACTCTTAAATAAAGAGAACAAATTGAGGGGTGCTGGAGAGGAGGTGTGTGTGTGTGGGGGGAATGGGCTAAATGGGTGAAGGGCATTAAGGAGGGCACTTGGGAAGAACACTGGGTGTCATGGCAAGCAATGAATCACTGGGCTCTACGCCTAAAACCAATAGTAAACCGTATGTGAACTAACTTAATTTAAATACATAAATTTAAAAACAAAAGTTAAGTTCACTCATTGTAATTTAACGTTTTGTGTCTTTATCTCTGCTTCTTTTTATTTTCGGTTGATTCAACCATTCGTTCTTCCTCTCCAGTGCTATCCTCTCCAACTTTTTCTCAAGTCTCCTTTCAACACAAAGATGAAATCATAAATCATCTGTGTGTGTACACATTATAAGAAAGAAAAATGTGTACAAACACACACACACATGAGACACAACCACTACACTTGAATGGTTTCCTTGGAGTAAAAAATGTATATCCATGCATTTCATTCTTTCCTTACATTTCACTGGAAGTTATGTTGAGCATCCACTCTGCCTTCAGAAATAAGGCAAGAGAGGCTTAGGGAGTTTATGATCTTAAGAATTACCTAACAACACAGTTAAAGCTTAAATTATACACAAATGGAAACTTGCACTATGTGCTATGAATTTTCATGTAGCTCATTTAATTCATCAAACTGTACCCTTTAAATATGTGGTGTATTGTGTGTAATTATACTCTGATTAATTAACTGGGAACATATCTATGGTGCAGGCTAAGGGTTGGATAGAGAGCACAGATAGATGATTCTCCTTTACAGGTTTGGGAGATAGCTCTTCTAACAGGGAAGGAAAACCAATGTTACATACAGGTGTAGGAATACTGGGATTCAATGCAAAGAATTCACATGATAATTCATCTTATTTATAAATAGAAGAATAACCTGCACATAGAAATGTAGTAATAAGACCACAAATTGGCTGAGACAGTAGAGCACTACAATCACACACAGCATCATGGACGAGCCTTAGAAACACAACAGAGAGATTCGTACCAGACCACAGACACATGAGGAGCCCAGCAGAGATAAGAAATGCTTCCCGGAGGTCCTGGGTGGCTCACTCCCTTAAACGTCTGACTTTGGCTCAGATCATCATCTCACGGCTTGAGGGTTCAAGCCCTGTATCAGGCTCTGAGCTGTCAGCAGGCTCTGGAGCCTGCTTCAGATTCTGTGTCTCTGTCCCTCCCCCACTTGTGCTCTGTCTCTCTGTCTCTCAAAAATAAATAAATGTTAAAAAGAAAAAGAAAGGAATGCTTCCCGATATGATCCCGTTTGATGCTAAAGGTATCATCGATGAGGAGAACAAAAGCAAGAGAAATGTAGCTAAACATCAGTGTCCTTACAACTTGCAGCCCACTGACAAATCCCTGAGTCACGTCCAGGAACTCGAGGCTGCGTTAATGTTAACGTTTTATTAGACAAGAAAAGCAACCTTATCTTGACAAGAGCCAAACCTCCATGGCCCCGTAAACCTCACTTTCAGCATAAAGGAATTCCTTAGAAACGTGCTATCTCTACTCCCCTCCTCCATAAACTTAAAAGTATATGATCAGTCATTCTTTACAATCCCAGTGTAGCTCTTTCTGCCCATGGGTCCTATCTCCAAGCTCTAATAAACGCACCTTTTTGCATCATAAAAAGTCTCAAGAATTCTTTCTTCACCATTGTGCTCGGCATCCCCACATCATTATGATATCCCATTTGATAAGAACAGCCTGTTTGTTATACAGCAACACCTGGCTGACACAATCACCCCAGCAAACAGACTTGAGGTGATCAGACATGTGCTGCTTTTTATTTGTGGCATATGGTCCGAAAATTGAGGAGAGTGGTTGTCATCCTTCTGTGGTTCAAGTCTATTTCCTGTGACTTGATGAACAAGTGACTATATGTAGGCTCCCCTCAAGGTAACGGGGAGAGTTTGTAGGACATGCACGTTTGTGCAGAAGACCTGGGGACCCTGAACCACATGCCAACAGGACATCCAGCTCTCATATGAAGCATCCTCTGGTCATGCAGGTGGGAGAGATTTCAGAGCAAGACAGAGGTACGAAATGGATGGGGCTGATACTGTTCCTTTGCCAACCCTTAGCATTTGTGACAAAAATTAAGAAAAGTGAGTTATTTTATGTATAATATCAGGAAGTGTCATATTAACAGGTAGCACTGGAAGTTCTCAAGTAGAAACAGGAAGAAAATTCCATGATAAAGCATAGAAGACACAGCGATCCTTCGCCTCAAAAACGAAATCCCTTCAGCTGTGGACACAAATGTTCTATGCTTCAATAAGTAGATGCACAGGATCAACTGTTAAGAAAGAAAGAAAGAAAGAAAGAAAGAAAGAAAGAAAGAAAGAAAGAAAAGAAAGAAAGGAAGGAAGGAAGGAAGGAAGAAAGAAAAAGAAAAAAAAAGAAAGAAAGAAAGAAAGAAAGAGAAAGAAAGAAAGAAAAAGAAAGAGAAAGAAAGAAAGAAAAAGAAAGAAAGAAAGAAAAAGAAAGAAAGAAAGAAAGAAAGAAAGAAAGAAAAAAGAAAAGAAAGAAAGAAGGAAAGAAAGAAACTTGTGTAGTAACAGATAGTGTTTTGAAATTTTGCCTCCTCATATTTATGGTCGTCCTGACACTAAGAATATATCTGGTTGATCAACTTATTTAAGTTTGTCTTTCCATATAGACTCCACTGGGAGATATATTATGCTGAACAAGTTTTATCAGGGGCTATGGTAGGCTTCCTGGACACCGCGCTGAATAACAGAGAAAAAACAGGAGGCCGATTAGGAAATACAGTAGCATGTTTTTTAGAGTTAAGTGCCTGACATTAAGCTTTTGATTATAATGTAAATGCCTGAAATTAAGCTTTGGATTTCTGGGACATCCATTTGAAAACAGCCATGTTGAACAAACATATTGTCAGGTGTATGACACAATTACCAAATTAGCACTCGGACCACCCCAGCCAGGAAGTTCCTGTTGACAAAGCCCTGGGTAGCTAATATAACTGCCCTTGAGTGACCTTGCTTTTCCCCTTCAGCTGCTGAAATCTGCTCCTATAAAACTGTCCAGTAAGGTGTGAACCCGCAACCCCCTAGCCACACTGGCCATGGTCCTCAATAAAGCCAGATCCCTCAGCGGTGCTCCCAGTGTCTGTCAATCTCTGTCTCCCTTTCTCAGACCTCTCCAAATGGCCTTTGATCATCCCATGTGCCCTCCGGGATCTGTGAGTAACAGGCATTGCTTTTTTAGAGTTCTCTGATGGTGGTGCCCAGGTGTGTCTTCTGATCACAATAAGAACCCGAGGGCCAGTGAGTCACAGCATAAGCTCTGGGAATGTCCACAAGCACATGGGCATGGGTGAGTGCCGGGGCTTTCCTAGCCAGAGCATTGTGGTGTCAATAGCCAGAGGCTTAAAGGGAACACTGTTAAAGTCCACGTCATCAGTAGGAATGCTTAGGTTGTGATGTAAAAAGATTGACAGACACAAGGTGAAAACTTTGGTTTGTATGTTCATCTACGATAAAATTATGGAGAGGGCTTAGGGGCCAAGTGTAGCTTTTTTCCATATGAAGACTATAACTCGTGATTATGTTCTTGGAAAATCTAGGGGAGATTTACTTCTCGTGGGGTAAGTCATTTGAAAAGAAATTATTTTTAAGAAATCCAACTTGTCCCATTAGATACAGAAATTTCCAGGCATTTATGTTCTAAGGCTGGGGAAAACATTGGGGACATATGAAAATGGACAAAGGGGAAACTATGTCAGACAGAGCAGAAGCTTGATAAAGTGAGTTCCTTAAATGTATAGAGAAGTTGAAAGCAAACAAGTGGAAATTCCAGGAGAAAAACGGAAGGAGCAGATTCTCCTGCCAAAGTCTATTTAAGGAAGAACAGTTCTTGGTTCTGAGGCTCTGCCCTGCAATCATGCACATGTCTCCAACCCCAAGACAGTTGGCCATTACATCACTTGAACCCCAACAATTCTTTTCAGAGCACTCTTTATGTCTCTGTTCCTCAGGCTGTAGATGAAGGGGTTCAGCATGGGCGTGACCACCGTGTACATCACCGAGGCTGTGGCACTTGACTGTGAGCTCTGGGTAGCAGCAGAGCTCAGGTACACGCCAAGCATCGTACAGTAAAATAAACACACGACCGACAGGTGAGACACACAGGTGGAAAACGTTTTATACTTGCCCTTAGCTGATGCAATCCCACGTATTGAGGACACTATCTTGGAATAAGAGTAAAGGATCCCAGCAAAAGGACCACCACCCAGCAGGACAGCTGCAAGATACATCACCACGTTATTAAGAAAGGTGTCAGAACAGGCAAGCTGGAGCATCTCATTGAGTTCACAGAAAAAGTGGGGAATTTCTACCTGTGTACAGAACGACAGCCGCAACATCATTAAACTCTGTAACAGGGAATTCAGGACACACATGATCCAGGACACCAGAACCAACAGCCCACAAAGCTGGGGGTTCATGATGATCGTGTAGTGGAGGGGGTGGCAGATGGCCACAAACCTGTCATAGGCCATCACACTCAGGAGGAAGACGTCCATCACAGCAAAGAGTATGAAAAAATAAATCTGTGTGATGCAGTCCTCATAGGTTATGACTTTGTTCTGAGTCTGGATGTTCACCAGCATCTTCGGGATGGTGGTGGAGGTGAAGCAGATGTCTACAAAGGACAGGTTGGCCAGGAAGAAGTACATGGGCGTGTGGAGGTGGGAGTCAGAGCTGACGGCCAGGATGATGAGCAGGTTCCCAAACACAGTGATCAGGTACATGGAGAGGAAAAGCCCAAATATGAGGGGCTGCAGTTCTGGTTCTTCTGAAAATCCCATAAGAAGAAATTGTGAAGTTCCTGTATCATTTCCTGGGTCCATGTGGTGGAGGTGACTACCAGTAAAGGGGAAAATAACATGACAAAACTTCACATGGGCCTGGCCCACATTGTTCAAATGCTACCATGTATTTCCAGTCAATAAAATAATTTCAATACTTTGTGAATGGATCTGGGCCCCTTGAGGGGATCACCGTTTCCTCTCTGATTTTTAATTTTCATCCCAACATCAGTTGTTCCCCCAATGGCCAGGTATCATAGAGTTAATAAGAAATTATTTCATGCATTTGAGGAATATATGGAGTGTCAACCATGCTGTCAGCATTTTCAAGTCATAAGGTAGAGGGTGTTGAAGAGGAATGGTACCTTCAATTCAATGATGGTGACTGGATATACACACATATAGAAATGAGATAATTCTGAGATAGGAACAGAGGCTATGAAGAAAATGAAGGCAGGTAAAAATAGAGAGTGGAGGGAGTGTTATGTTGTGTGTTCGGTCAAGATTGGGTAAGAAGGTGACATTTAAGCAGAGACTTGAAGGAAGAAAAAAAACATCCTGGAAAGTGGAAAAGGGTCAGCCAGTGCAAAGGCCCTGAGGAGGCATTATTTTTTTTTTCCAGAAAATCAAGGCTCAGAAGGAAGCCAGTGTGTTGAGGGGAATGGACAAGAGGTAATTGTTGCAAATTTCCTGAAGACATGTGGCCTCACAGCTGGTTAAGGTTCAAGACACAGGGAGCTCCTCGCCCACACTATGTACCTTTTGCACTTTATTCATCTGGTTACTGTAGTTTCCTGTCCGTGGAACATCTCTTCTCACTATCACACCCAACATCCTGAGAAAACACTTCAGGGGCGGTCGCACTGAAGGAGGTTGGAATTTTTAACAGGTAGCAAAGGGGCACTTTCTAATTTTGCTGTCAGAATTGTGAAGTGTTATAAAACCCTGGGAGACTGTGCAGACATTTACAAATATTAAAATACATGGGGCACCTGGATGGCTCAGTTGGTTAAGGGTCTGACTTCAGCTCAGGTCATGATCTCATGGTCCGTGGGTTTGAGTCCCGTGTTGGGCTCTGAGCTGACAGCTCAGAGCCTGCAGCCTGCTTCAGATTCTGTGTTCCCTCTCTCTCTGACCCTCCCCTACTAACATTCTGTCTCTCTCAAATAAACATTAAAAAAATACAGATAGTCTTAGGGCACCTGGCTGGATCAGTTAGTGGAACTCACAAGTCTTGAGCTTGGGGTTGTAAGTTCAAGTCCCATGTTGGGTGTAGAGATTACTTAAAAAATATTACTTGTTGGGATGAGCACTGGGTGTTGTATGTAAGCCAATTTGACAATAAATTATATTCATAAAAAAAGATAATAGTAACAATATGGCAACCATTAGACTTTTAAAAAATTAAAAAGATAGTGTCTTAAAAAATACACATATTCTTTAACTCATGATTTCTCAGTCCGTGCAGTGTGGACATTCCGGACCAGATCCTTCTCTGTAGTGGGGTGTGTCCTGTGCATTGTAGGACGTTTAGAGCATCCCTGGCCTCCATGCACCCCTCCCCAGTGTGACAGCCCAAAATGTCTCTGAACATTGCTCATTATCCTCTGGAGGACAAAAAACCCTCTGGTTAAGAAACATAGTTTATCCATTTTAAAACATTTTGTAACATTGATATAATAGTAATTTAATGAGAAAAAATATGTGACACTATCAAAAGTATAAATGGCACAGCCACACCATGAAATGTCCTACCGGTGTTGAAATCATGAATCAGGGGGGCGCCTGGGTGGCTCAGTCGGTTGAGCATCCGACTTCGGCTCAGGTCACGATCTCGAGGTCCCTGAGTTTGAGCCCCGCGTCCGGCTCTGAGCTGATGGCTCAGAGCCTGGAGCCTGCTTCCGATTCTGTGTCTCCCTCTCTCTCTGCCCCTCCCCCGTTCATGCTCTCTCTCTGTCTCAAAAATAAATAAACGTTTTAAAAAAAAAATCATGAATCAGGGGCACCAGGCTGGCTCGGTGGGCAGAGTGTGCAAGGTGTATGTGTGCATCACATAGAAAAATTTCAAAAGAAATGAAGACTTTTGAAAGAAAGAGAAAGAGTGAAAATGCACTTCGGATAAGCAGAATGGCTCAAAACCACTGCATGAAACAAAATTGAAGGAAGACCCTAAACCAACTTCTGAACAAACCGAGTTAAAAGAATAATAATTTAATGATCTAAATTAGATGGCCAAGGACTTGGGATAAAAGAGTATGAGAAAGTCTTTTCATGTGGAGAGAAAGCGTTATCTAAAGTTTTAATTTTATCTCACATAAACATATGTGGACCAATCATGTTTATGGAGGGTAAAAGTGATTCATCAAACATAAAAAAAATGCCTTCCAAGTGATGTACTTTCAATTTTGGAAATAGATCCAATAATAAAGGGCCAAAAGGAACAATAGAGGAATACAGAGTTGTGAAAACTAGTTGGAAATATGTAGAAAGGGTATTTTAAGAGCATAAATATGCAGAAAGACATTTACTGTCATTTTTGTGGAAAGCAGCTCTTCACAAGTGAAGAATGTTAAGGTGACAGTATACTTCTTTCAGAAAAAAAAAGAAAAAAGAAAAAAAAGAAAAAAAAAGCAGCGGAGAGAGTATATTATGACTAAGTCACAGAGTTTACCACACAAAATTTACACACTCTCACACATTCTTCACAAATAATTCTACACATCATAAAAAAGCAAAATGTCAAGGAGCCAAGTTGGTGAAAAAAATGGCAATTTTTTGTTCGAAAGAATGGAATAAAAACCAGGAATAAAACCACTCTGACCCCACTATGCAAACAGCAAGGATTCCCAAAGACAATTTTCAATAGAGAAAGTGAGTGGCTAGCTAACCCAGAATATATTCAGACTCATAGGTATTGAGCTAATTGTAAAGGAAGCTCTTTAGCATATCCCTTTTCACACAATTCATTTAAAAATTTTTTTTTAAAAAGTATTTGTTTATTTTGATAGATAGACACAGAGAGAGAGAGAGAGAGAGAGAGAGAGAGAGAGAGAGAGATTGAGAGAGAGAGAGAGAGCTAGTGAGCACAAGCAGGGAATGGGCAGAGAGAGAGAGAAGGACAGAGAGGGGCTCTGTCAGGGCAGAGTCCAACTATGGGACTTCAATCCTATGACACCTGAGATCACGACCTGAGCCAAAATCAAGTCAGACACTCAACTGACTGAGCCACCCAGGTGCCCCTAAAAATTTTCATTTGAATACTCAAGAGAGAGAAGGTGCTGTGATATGCCTGCTTCATGTAGGCATGATGTACCCCTTTTGCAGGATGTACTTGGGAGAATTCTTTCATCTGGATTTTTCTCATCAGTACGGAAATGTAATCTAATATGTCCTACCTTAAAAATGAAAAGACATGTCCTCACTCAGTGTATGTCCCTCCACAGCTCATACTTGACTTTTCTACTCTGGTTAATTGCAAAGATCCTTGGTCTTAGGTTCTACTTTTATGTTTCCCATGCCCGGTCTGGGTGGGTTTCCATTATTATCATTTAGTTGTTAATGTTGAACCTTGCATTTCTGAGTTTAATGTTTACTTCTGTTTATAGCATCATAAATACAACAATCAATCAATTTACTAATCAAGCCAGCAAACAACTACAGCAAAGTCTCAGCTCTGGCCAGGCTAGATTGGCTCTCGGGTGACCTCTGGAAAATGTTCTTGACTTTCATTCTCTTGACCTTCTCCTGCAGTACTTACTGGGATGTAAAACTCATCTAGATGGGGTCTCTGAGAGGAGGGTCTCTACATGCAACTCAAAACAGCTACCTCATTGGATGGTGGAGGATGAAGCTCTGTCCCAGACGCGACAGCAGGGATGGGTGAAACTTCAGTGTCCCATCCAGACTTAGGACTGCAAAAGAAACGACCATGTCTTGTCCAGCCTGATGTTGTACACACTGTGGGGCTGCAACAGAGGAGGTATTTGCAGCCTCTTAATTCTGCTCATTAGGCACATTTCACTGTTGTTTCTCTCACCTTTAGGCACATGATTCCCCTGTGGGACACCTATGTGGACAGAGGTAATTATTCCTGTTGAATTTCTGTTCCTAGGAGACCAGGCGATAAGCCATCTGAAACCAGTCTTTCTTACTCTTTTTCTATTACTTCTTCTGCCTTTCAGAGATCTAAACTCCCAGCACCTTATCCCAATCCACAATGAACATTTTCTCCTGTTGAAGACTGAGAAATAGGCCTTAACTAAGGTCCCTTGGATTCTTCAAAGCATTGATTGTGGTGGAGACACAGCCCCTGACATCTCTAGCAAGTAACTTTTCCTCTTTTCAACAGAGATGTTAAGTTTGTTCCTTTGATACAAAACCTCAGGCACTACACCCATGGGCTTCATGACAATTTTTCCCAAACAATTAGGGATTTCACACTTATATCACAAGTTCAGAGCCAGTACTTAAAATGCCATTATAAAATGTTTGTTTATTGTAAGAGATATATTCAGATCTTTTTATACACTATAATCTGGATTCAGAAGCTTCTAGGAATTGTCTGATTTAATTTTTATAAAAGTCTATTCTGTGAGGAAGTACTATTGTGAACTCCATTTCCCATGGGGAAATGGGGCTTGAAGAATTTAGTGATCTTCTCAAGGTTATGGTTGCAGAAAGGGGTTGGTGTTGATTGGATTCTGTCAGGGTGCTCCATTTTTCAAACTCTGTCCCATATTTCCCAGCCAGAGATGAGTTTTCCCCCTGGGCATATTTGACAATGTCTGAGGGATGCTGCTAAACACCTGTGGTGAGCAGGACAGCTCCCAACACAAATAATCATCCTGCCTCAAAGTCCACATTGAGAATGTGTGAAAACCTACTCTAGCCCAGCGCTTCTGCAACTTCAAGGTGCATATGAATCACCTAGGATCCTAGTTTAAATGCAGATTCTGATTTTGCAGGTGATGGTGGGCCCAGGATATGGTGTATCTAACAAGCTCCTGAATGATATTGATACTGTAGGTCCTGGTCCGTGGACCACTCTTTGAGTAGCAAGGCTGCGGTCCTGGGATAGAGCAAGGTGCAGGTGGTTGTAGGTCTTCTTCACGAAATAAATTGTGTTTGTATAAAATTTGGAATGACAAGTGTATCCGGTCATTCTAGGTGCTGTGATAAATTCCGTGTTTGTTTCTTTTATATAAGGGCCGTCAAATGACACCAAATAAAATACTTTGGAAAAGACTTTCTAGCAGGCAGAATGAGAGCCTCCTGAAGTTGTCCACATTCCAATCCATGGAAACTTTGAATAAGTTATTTTTTAGAGTAAAGGGGGAGAATAGAGTAGCAAATAGAGCAAGACTGGTAATGAGCTGACCTTAAACTAAGATTGACCAAGATTATGCAGGTGGAGCTAACATAATCACCATGGTCCTCCAAACATAGGAGAGGGAGGCAAAGTAGTTGGGTCAGAGAGAGATGTGAGGATGCCATTTTGCTGGCTTTGAAGATGGAGAAAGGGCAATGAGCCAAAGGATGCTTGTTGTCCCTAAAAACCACAATAGGAAAGAAAACAGTCTCTCCTCGAGCATCCATGAAGGAACCAGGCTCTGCAGACATCTTGATTTTAGCTCGTGGAGACTTATTTCCGCCTTCTGACCTCTAAACTGTAAGAGAATAAGTTTGTGTCTTTTGAGCCTCTAGTGTGTTATTTGTTAGAGCAGAAGTAAGAATGTAATATAGATATTCATGTAATAAAATTGTTTTGGAGGAAAGTGAATTTCATTCTCCCAGTTAATTCATTTTTATTCTCTTGGGTGAGGGAATTTCGTGTTGAAATCCAACCTTAACTGGAGGGAAAAAAGTCAATTTGGAGCTTCTGCTTCATTGCTTAAATGGAATGGAAAAAGTGAACTCCCCATTGGTAAAATATAAACATGACTCACTCACACATTCACTCACTCACTTACTCACTCACTCACTCATTCACTCATTCACTCTATCTATCCATGCATCTATTTATTTATTTTAAACATAATTTCTATGTCCAATGTGATGTTCAAACTCATGACCCTGAGATAAAGAGTCACATGTCAAGGCACCAAGTTGACTCATCCATGAATCATGTGACTCTTGATCTCAAAGTTGTGAGATCAAGCCTCACGCTGTGTGTAGAGATTACTTAAAAATAAAATCTTATAAAAACGAGGTACATACCCCACAAACTGAACCAACCAGTCACCTCTCGACTTTAGTCTTAAATATGAATTCTCACTTTGAGACCTTTGTGCTTTAAGATAAGAAAAAGTAATTCATTACTAAAATTAAGTTCATCTATTCTAGTTAATTTTTTTTTAATGTTTATTTATTTTCGAGAGAGAGAGAGAGAGAGAGAGAGAGAGAGAGAGAGCGCAAGTATGATCAGGGGAGGGGCAGAGGGAGAGAGGGAGACACAGAATCCGAAGCAGGCTCCAGGTTTGGAGCTGACAGCACAGAGCCCAATGTGGGGCTCGAACCCATGAACTGTGAGATCGTGACCTGAGCTGAAGTCAGACCCTTAACTGACTGAGCCACCCAGATACCCCTCACCCATCTACTTTAAATTTTGTCTAAATTTCTACATTCTTTTAATTCCATGCTAATTCAAACATTCACTGTTTTGATTTCTATCCTCTCCAAATGTCCTTTCAATATAAAAGATAGGGTTATTGTGTCTGTGTCATACATTCATGCATAAGAGTGTATTTGTATGAAGTAATGTACAAATGCATACATATGTAAAGGTACATATGCTCCCTACCTATGAAAGACTTGTTGGATGCACCAAATATTTCCAGATACTTAATTATTACTAACAACATCTACTTGAATTAGGTTTATAAACCCACATCACCATCAGAAAGAAGAAAACAGAGGTTTCAGGTTGATTACAGTTTTTACAATTATGTAACAGAGCTTTAAACGTTTGGGCACTTTCTTAAATTATATTTAAAAGGACTTATTCAGTATGTACTCTTAATTTTTGTATGATTCCTTTAATTCAGAAAATTTTGCATTTGGTTATTTTTTTTATGCTAAAAATGTTTACATTTTAGTTTTAAAGAGAGAGAGCAGGGGAGGGGCAAAGAGGAGACAGAAGATTTCAAGCAGGCTCTGTGCTGTCAGCACAGAGCCCAATGTTAGGCTTGATCCCATGACCATGAGATCATGACCTGAGCCGAAATCAACAGCTGGTTACTTAACTGACTGAGCCACCTAGGTGTCCCCAGAAATTGCTGCATTTAAGTATGTTTAATTTATTGTATGTCATTGTATTTCAACAAATTATGAGAAAAAATCTGTTATAACCAATAAATGAATTCAGCAGGGCACAAAGTCAACATACAAAAATTGGTTGCATTTCTGTACACTAATAACAAATGACCACAAAGAGAAATTAAGAACACAATCCATTTACTACTGCATCCACAAGAATAAAATATCTAAGAATAAACTTAACCAAGGAGGGAAAACACCTGTACACTGAAAAGTATACGACATTGCTGAAAGAAATTAAAGAAGACACACATAAACGAAAGGATAGGCCCTGCTCATTGATTGGAAAACTTACTACTGTTAAAATGTCCATATACCCACATTCATCTGTGGATTCGGTACAACCCCTGTCAAAATTCCAACATCACTTTTTAGAGAAATAGGACAAACACTTGTAAAATTTGTATGGAATCATGAAAGACCCCTAATATCGAAGCAAACTTGAAACAGAAGAGCAAAGCTGGAGGCATCATGGTCCCTGATTTCAAACTATATTACAAAGCTATGGTAACCAAAACAGAATGATATTGGCATAAAAAACACAGATCAGTGGAATAGAATAGAGAGCCCAGAAAAAAACCCACATATATATCATTAATTTGTTTACGACAAAGGAGGCAAGAATATTCAATAAGGAAAGAACAGGCTCTTCAGCAAATGGTGTTGGATAAACTGGAGAGCCTCATGCAAAAGAACGAAACTGGACCACTGTCTTACACCACAGGCAAAAAGTAACTCAAAATGGACTGAGGACTTAAATGTAAGACCTGAAGCCATAAAGCTCCTGGAAGAAAACATATTGGTCTTGGTAATGATTTTTAGGATTTGACATCAAAAGCAAGAGAACAAAAGCAAGAATAAACAGGGTCTACATCAAACTAAAAACTTGTGCTGGCACAGGAAACCATCAGCAAAATGGAAAGGAAACCGCCTGAATGGCAGAGAATATTTGCAAATCATATATCTGATAAGAGGTAACTATCCCAAGTATATAAAGAACTCAATAGCAAAGAACAAACAGGGAGCCTAGCTCAGCAAGATGGCACCACCCATGCTGTTGTGTCCCTTCTCCAAGTTGCTGGATCTGGTCAGGCTCTCAAATGGCTCTTTAATACCATCAAAGTTCTATGTTCAGGAGCTGTCACAGGACAGACCTGACTGGCTGAAAGTTGGACTGACCTTGGGCACCTCCACCTCTTGTGGATCTATCTGATCAAACAACATAATAAAGATGTTTTAGAGTATAAAAGAAGATGTAGGTTGGAATAAGTGATTGAAACACTAATATAATATACTCCGTATAGTGATGGCACCAGTCCTTTTGGATTCACCAACCTGTTGAGTTGTGAACACGAGAGAAAATGTTGCATGTGGATGAATATCCAGTTAGCATTTGTGAATGAAGACTAATGAAGTGAAAAAGTAAAAACAAAAAGAAACAACCTGATTAAAAAAATGGGGAGAAGATCTGAATAGAAATTTTTCCTATGAAGACATACAGATGGCCAACAGGTACATGAAAAGATGCTGAACATCACTAATCCCCAGGGAAATAAAAATCAAAACTACAATGAGATATCAACCTCATGCCTCTTAGAATGGATAGTATCAAAAAAACAAGAAACAACAAGTGTTGTTGTGGCTGTGGAGAAGAGGAATCTTTCATGCCCTGTTGGTGGGAATGTAAACTGGTGCAGCCACTCTGGAAAACAGTGTGGAGGCTCCTTGAAAACTTAAAAATAGAACTACCATGTGATTGAGCAATTCTACTTCTGAGCATTTATCTGAAGAAAACAAAAACACAAATTTGAAAAGATATACACACCCCCATTTCATTGCAGCATGGTTTACAATAGCCAAGACATGGAAACAAGCTAGATATTCATTGGTGGATGAATGGATAAAGAAAGTGTACGGTACTGGGTAATGTATGGAAGTGTCACTAGACTGTATGCCTGAAAATAATATAACACTCTGTTAACTATACTGGAATTAAAATAAGAAAGAAAATAGAATAGAAATTGTGATACACACACACACATATTATTCAGCCATAAAAATTAGTGAAATCTTGGACAACTGATGGACCTTGAGGGTATTATGCTAAGTGAAATAAGTCAGACAGAGGAAGATAAATACCATATGATCTCACTTACATGTGGGGTCTTAAAAGTAAGACAAAACCAAATCAAGCTAATGGATACACAGAACCCATTGGTAGTAGCCTGAGGTGGGTAGTATCCTGGAGAGTGGATGAAAAGGGCAAAAGTGTCACAAGGTACAAATTTCCAGGTATAAAATGAATAAGTCAAGGGGATGTCATGTACAACCTGGTGACTATAGTCAACAAACTATTATATATTTGCAAGTAGCTAGAAGAGAGGATCTTGAAAATGCTCATGATGAAAATAAGTTTGTAAGTAAATACTGTGATAGATGTTAACTGAGTTTATTGTGATCACTTTGCAATATATACAAATATTGAATGATTACATTGTACACCTGCAACTAATACAATGTGATGTCAATTACACTTTAACAAGATCAACAACAACAACAATGATGATGATGAGGGACAGTGCATCCATAACATTGGCGCAGGTATGAATCACAAGTATCACGGACCCAGATGTGTACTGCGGGCATTCTTAGCCTGTGGCACCATTGTCAATACATTGAGGCTTATGGGGACAATGATAAAATCAACGTTATCAGGAAGAGTGGTTAAGGAGTAAACAAGACTGATGACAGAGCCAAAGTGAAAATCGTGACTTCCTACTTTCCTCTATGGTGAAATTACATAAACGGCCTTAGATGCCAAGTGTAGTTTTATCCATCTGAATAAAACAACTCAGCATTGATTATTCCTTCAGGAAATCTAGACAAATTGTACTTGGCATGATATATGTCATTTATGAAGTAACCATTTTTCAGAAATCAAAGTTGTCCTGTAAAAGACACGGAAATTTTCAAATATGTCCGATCCAAAGTCAGAAAGAACTGTGGGAAGGTATGAAAATGGACCAAGGGAAAAACTTGTATGTGTCTTAGAGCAGAAAGCTTAGTAAACTGAGTTTTCTGAAATTGTATAGAGAAGCTGACTTCTAAGAAATGGAAATTTCAGGAAATACATAAGAGCAAATTCTGTGTCACAATGATCAAAGAATCATGGCTTTGACCCTGCAATCAAGGGCACTTCTTCACCAGCAGGACGATGGTCCCTTTTGTACCTGCCATCCCGAAGGATCTCCTCAGAGCCCCCTTTATGTCTTTGTTTCTCAGGCTGTAGATGAAGGGGTTCAGCATCGGCGTGACCACCGTGTACATCACTGAGGCTGTGGCACTTGAGTGGGTGTTCTGGGTAGCAGAGGAGATAAGGTACCCTTCCAGGACCGTGCAATAAAATAAGGAGACAACTGAGAGGTGAGACGCACAGGTGGAAAATGCTTTATACTTGCCCTGAGCTGATGGGATTCTACGTAGAGAGGAAATAATCTTAGAGTAAGAGTAAAGGATCCCAGCAAGGGGACCACCGGCCAGCAACACAGTTGAAATATACATCACTGTGTCGTTCAGAAAGGTATCAGAACAGGCAAGCTGGGTCATCTGATTGAGTTCACAGAAAAAGTGAGGGATTTCTGAGTTTGTACAGAAGGACAATCGCAGCAGCATTAAGCTTTGTAACAAGGAATTCAGGACACTCATGATCCAGGACACCAGAGCCAGCAGTCCACAGAGCCGGGGGTTCATGATGACTGTGTAGTGCAGGGGGTGACAGATGGCCACGAAGCGGTCATAGGCCATAACGGCCAGGAGGCAGTTGTCCCATCCTGCAAAGAGTGTGGAAAAATAGATCTGGCTGATGCATCCTGTATAGGTTATAACTTTAGTCTGTGTCTGTATATTTACCAACATCTTTGGGATGATGGTAGAGGTGATACAAACATCCACAAAGGACAGGATGGAGAGAAAGAAATACATAGGCGTGTGGAGGTGGGAGGCAGAGCTGACAGCCAGGATGATGAGCAGGTTTCCAAAGACACTGATCAAGTACATGGAGAAGAAAAGTCCAAATATGAGGGGCTGTAATTCTGGTTCATTTGATAATCCCAGAAGAAAAAATTCTGAAATTTGGGTATCATTGCCTGGTCCCATGTGGTGGTGGTGGTGGTGACTAGAAATCAGGGAAAAAAGATTAATGTTAGCACAACCAGACACTAGTGACACGGCAAAAAGGCTATAAGTACAATGACATGTGGGAAAACAATCAGGCATAAAAGAAAGCAATGGGGTGTTTTCTTTATAGGGAGTTCAGAAAGATCTACGCATAAGGTGACATTTGAAGAGAGACCTCATTGAGAGAGACCATGTGGTTATCAGGATTTTCCCACCTCCAGCTACAGTATTTAGGAAAGAAAGGGTATTAGTGAGGCTCTTGACATCAAGTTATCATTACCCTAAAGAAGATAGAAAAATATCCAAATTCCAATTGGTAAGATTCCTATGAACGTGTAAATGTGGCATTCTATTTTAATATGACCATTCTGTCCTGAATTTAGAGAAGTATAAAGAAGCTCAAAAGGAGACAGAGGAAAGGAAGAGGGGGAAGAGAGATCTCATAAGCCCAGGTGGTCCCTGAGAGATCGTGATGACGAGAAATCTTCCTTGGTTCTCGCTGCTTTGTAACCCTATCAATAGCCACTTGATGTCTAAGATAACTAATAAAGCAGCAAAAACCAATTTCTCTCAAAGAGAGATGAGTGATATACTGATGGTGTCAAGACACCTTTACGTATGAACATCCACTTGAAATTTGAGTAAAAGGAATAAATCCCCAATGGACAATAGGAAATATACAGCATACAAATTAGTGGGGATTTATCAAGGTGAAATGGTGACAAACTTTCCTAAGTGATATTACATGCACAATTTTGGAATCAGTAAATGAGCTTTGAATCTTGGATCTACCACGTTGGATTCAAACATTAGCTGTTTGAATTTGGGAAGACAACTAGTTCATTCTAAAATGTTGATATTCTCACTGAAATAGTGGGAGTACTGGTATCTGTCCCCTTATCGTGGTTGACAGATTGAGTGACTATAAATAAAAAGTTCAGCATAGATCCTTCCTGTTAGCATATGAATGGTTATTCTCTTTGTTCAGTTGTGTGTGCATGCATGCGTGTGTGTATGTGTGTGTGTGTGTGTGTGTGTGTGTGTGCATCCACGTGGATTTGCATGTTTGCATATGCACACATGTTTGATCTTAATTCAAAGGCATGTCTATTGTGGACACTAAAAAAAATTGGAATGCACTGCTATAATGGGAAAAATAGTTTTAGTAGAAGGCCATTGTCTGCTCATGTGGGAAAAAAGCAGTGTGAGTGGAGAGTCCATTATAGGAGCCAGGTTGTCGAGAGAAAATGTAGTGAGTGTGGGTGCTGATGTTAAGTCAGACTCCAGGGAGCCCGGGCTGATGACTCCACTTGCCTCGTCATGGTATCCAGCCCCTGACCTGATTGTTATTAATGTACCTATTCCCTGTCTATTTGACCACGCTTGTTTTTATGTGTCCCAACAGTGGATGTGGCTGGCCCTTTCCTCACTTTCCTTGGTGGTATTCTTTCCTTTGTTATCTCGGGATAACAACAATAAAACAACAATAAAAACACTCAGATCCCGGTACAGAAAAGCAACATACTTGCCCAAAAATTTGCATATAGGAAGTAAGTAGCTAACAAAGTCTAAAATCTATTCAGCTTCCTTGGTAATAAAATAATGGCTAAAATGTTCCTTGGCATAGCCCTTCATGCGTAGTAAGTCTATTTTTTTTTCTGTTGAATATCAATGGGAGAGTTGATACTGTGATTATATGTCTCACAACCTGCTGTCACAAGGGAGTATTTACCTTCAGGAGCGCATATCCTTCTGATAAATTCAGAACAAGCCAAATGCACCCCAAATGAAAAAAATTGTAAAATGCTCCCACTCCATACTCGTATCTCCAAGCCTATACTCCGTTTTGCTACCTCCGTAGCTACAAAACTCCTTGGATATGTTTTCATTTCACTGGAACCACTTTGTACCCCTTCCCCCATTCCTTCCTCAGTCTCATCCAACTGGACTTCCACTCTCACCACTCATTGTCAACAATGATCCTTGTATTGCTGAGTACGATGAACACTTATTTTTAAAGATCTTTTAAGTATAAAAAATGAAAAGTAAAAATACAACAAAAATTAAAAAAGGGGGCTCCTGGGTGGCTCAGTTGGTTGAGTGCCCAACTCTTGGTTTCAGCTCAGATCATCAACTCATGGTTTGTGAGTCAAGTCCTGTGTTGGCTCCACACTTGTCAGTTTTCTCTCTCTCTCTGCCCCTCCCTGGCTCACTCTCTCTGTATTTATCTCAAAATATATAAATAAACTTAAAAATTTTTAAAAATAAATTAAGTAAATTATTTTCAAATTTCATAGTCAACCTAGTAAAGAAAAATCTCTTGGCTCTGGGACATGCTGGTTAGGCTCTCAGGTGACCTCAGGGAAAGGTCTCAGGTTCCATTCTCTCTGACGCTTTCCTGAAATACCTGCTGAGCTCTTGGACTCAAGAGTCTATAAGAAGAGCATCTCTGATTGAGGTCTGGAATTTTCCCTGGATGGTCGATGATGGAAACCAAGGCTCTGTTCCCAGACAGGACAGCAGGAAGGAGTGAAGCATTGGTCCCCCAGCCAGACTTAGGAATCCGAGAGCAACAACCATGTCCTGTCCTGCACAAGGAGCACCATGGTTAGGATGGCAGAGGAGATATTTACAGCTCCCTGTGTCTGCTCATTAGGCACTGTTTCCATTGTTAGTCCCACGCTGGAGCACCTTGTTTCCCTCTGGGCCACTGGTCTGGACAGAAAAGAATTTTTTTTCCTACTAATTCTCTGTTCCCAGGAGACCAGATTAGAAGTCAGGTGAATCTGGCTTTTGTTATGTCTTCTCCACGCTCTTGCCGGCCTTCCAGAGGTCTAACCTCCTTACACCTTACCCCAATTTTGAGTTAACGTTTTTCTCCAAATCTAAGACCAAGGGACCTGCCTAACCAGGTCTCATGGACCTCCAAAGTATTGTCTTATGGCAGAGACGACTTCCCGGTTTCTCTAGAAAATTGCTATTCTCCTCTCAACGAGAGAGAGAGGTATGTTAATGTGCAATAAGCAAATGGGTACCGTGCTCTTGTGTTCATGATGTTTTTGACTAACCAATGAAGTGATTCATGCTGGTGACACAAATTGAGAGCTGCCATTTGGTGCTCCATGTAAAAAGTTTGTTAATTATATGATATATTTAGATCTTTTTATGCACCATACACTGAGCTCAGGAACCTATGGGGATTCCTTATTTCATTTTTACAAAATCCACTCTTCTTAAAAAAATTAGATTTTTTTTAGTTCACATACAGTGTAATACTGGTTTCAGGAATAGAATTTGGTGATTCTTCACTTACATAAAACACCCACTGCTCATCTCAAAGCGTCCTCCTTTATCCCTGTCACCCATCTAGCCCATCCCCCACTTTCTTCCCTCCTTCATCCCTCATTTGTTCTCTATAGTTAAGATTCTCTTCTGGTTTGTTTCCCTCTCTTCTCTCCCCAACCCAAATGTGGGTGGAGCTAGAATGCATTATGCTGAGCAAAGTAAGCCAATCAGAGAAAGACAAATACTGTATCATTTCACTCATGTGGGATTAAAGAAAAGTCCACTCTTATTAAAGTAAAGTTGTAAAAGTGGGGCTCAGAAGTGTGGAATGACCTTCCCAGAGTTATGAACTAGGGCAGAAGGATCTTTGACTGGAAATCCACCAAGATATTTCCAGTTCTCGAGCGCTGGGTCAGTGGCTCTCAACCAAGGGCGATTTTGCTTTCAGACAACACTTGACAAGATAAGGGAGAAATTTTTGGTTGTCATAACTAGGGAGGTCCCACTGGTGCCTAGTGGGTTCAGGCCAGGAATGCTGCCCCATGTCATACAGTGCACAGGACGGCCCCCACCACAGAGAATTATCTAGCACAGTGTCAACAGTGGAGAAGTTGAGAAACACCACTCTAGACCAGAACTTCTCCAACATTAATGTATTTATGAATCACTTGGGGATCCTGTTCAAATCTGGACTCTGATTTGGCAGGACATGGGTGGGGCTCAGAGATCCTGTAATTGTAACCATTTCTCAGTAGGTACTGATGCCACCCATCTGGTCTGTGGACCCATCTTTGAGTAGTAAGGCTGTGGTTCAGTGTTTGAGTCAGGGGTAGGTATTTTTAGACCTTTCCTACCAAGAACTGGAGCTCTACCTCCAGGTCTGAGGTTAGGTGGTCCAATGATGGACTCAGTAGGCGAGCTTGTGCATGCTCAAGTTTATATGTGTCTCTTGAGTATTTTCCTCATGAGCTGTGCTGCCTTTGGGGAGGGATGACGCCAGATAGAAGAGATGCACAGGGCAAGGTATGGGGAGAGGGTGTAGAGCTTCCATTCCTTCTCCAGGCATGCCACTCTACCTGTCTCCATGTGTTCACCAACCTGAAAACTCTCTGAACCCTCCTTTTGGGTTTTATGGAAGCTTCATGATGTAGACACAACTGATTATATCATTGGCTATTGCTGCTTAGATTCAATCTCCAGAGACTCTCCCATCCCTACAGGTCAGGGGGTGGCATGTGAAGTTCATATTCTAATCATATGATTAGTCCCCCTGGCAAGCAGCCCCTCTCCTTAGATGTTTTCCCAAAGTCACTCCATTATCCTGACAGAAGACATTTTTCTTTTAAAGTTTATTTATTTATTTTGATGGAGAGAGAGAGAGAGAGAGAGAGAGAGAGAGAAAACATCCTCATGTTAGAGGGGCAGGGGCAGAAAGGGAGAGGACAAGGGAGAATCCCAAGCAAGCTCCACACTGTCAGAGCAGAACCCAATGTGAGGTTCCAACTCTTGAATGGTGAGATCTTGACCTGAGTGAAAATTATGAGTTGATGCTTCACTGACTGAGCCACCCAGGTGCCCCTCTGATGGAAGACGACTTTACAACTCTCATCACTTACGATATTGGAAGAATTTTAGGAGCTATGGATCAGAAATGGGGATGTAGACTATATATATATATATATATATATATATATATATATTTGTTTTTTTTTAATTTAAATATATATATATATTTGTTTTTTTTTTAATTTAAATCCGAGTTAGTTGACATATAGTATAAAAATGATCAGAAATAGAATTTAATGATTCATTACTTATATAGAACCCCAGGGCTCATCCCGGCATTGCCCTCCTTAATGCTCACCACCCATTGAGCCCATTGCATCACCCACCACCCCACAAGCAACCCTGTTTGTTCTCTGTATTTAAGACTGTCTTTAGTTTTGTCTTGCTCTCTGTTTTTATCTCATTTTTGCTTCCTTTCCCCTATGTTCACTCATTCCACATGAGTGAAGTTATATGATATTTGTCTTTCTCTGACTGACTTATTTTGCTTAGGATAATACCCTCTAGTTCCATCCACGTTGTTGTAACTGGCAAGATTTCGTCCTTTTTGATTGACGAGTAATATTCCATTGTATATATACACCACATCTTTTTTTATCCATTCATCAGTCAGTGGGCATTTGGGCTCTTTCCATACTTTGGCTATTGTCGATAGTGCTGCTATAAACATTGGGGAGCATGTGCCCCTGGCACTTTTGAACCCTTTGGATAAATGCCTAGTTGTGCAATTGCTGGGTCATAGGGTAGTTCTATTTTTAATTTTTTGAGGAATCTCCATCCTGTTTTCCAGAGGGGTTGCACCAGTTTGCATTCCCACCAGCAGTGCAAAAGTATTCCTCTTTCTCCACATCATGGCCAACAACTGTTGTTGCCTGAGTTGTTAATGTTAGCCATTCTGACAGGTGTAAGGTGGTATCTCACTGTGGTTTTGATGTGTATTTCCCTAATGATGAGTGATGTTGAGCATTTTTTCATGTGTCTGTTAGCCATCTGGATGTCTTCTTTGGAGGAGCGTCTATTCATGTCTTTTGCCCATCTCTTCACTGGATTATTTGTTTTTTGTGTGTTGAGTTTGAGAAGTTCTTTATAGATTTTGGATACTAGCCCTTTATCTCATACATCGTTTCCAAATATCTTCTCCCATTCCATCAGTTGCCTTTTAGTTTTGTTAATTGTTTCCTTCACTGTGCAGAAGTATTTTTTATCTTGATTGGGTCCCAATAGTTCATTTTTTCTTTTGTTTCCCTTGCCTCCAGAGACATGTCAAGTAAGAAGTCCCTGTGGCTGAGGTCAAAGAGGTTGTTGCTTGTTTTCTCCTCTATGACTTTGATGGCTTCCTGTCTTGTGTTTAGGTCTTTCATCCATTTTGAATTTATTAATGTGTATGGCGTAAGAAAGTGATCCAGGTTCATTGTTCTGCATGTCACTGTAGAGTTTTCCCAAGTCTGTCTTTTTTCCAATGGATATTCTTTCTTGCTTTGTCAAAGATTAGTTGGCCATACATTTGTGGGGCCATTTCTGGGTTCTCTGTTCTGTTCCATTGATCTATGTGTCTGTTTGTGCCAGGACCATACTGTCTTGATGATTATAGCTTTGTAATACAGCTTGAAGTCCGAAATTGTGATGCCTCCAGCTTTGATTTCCTTTTTCAGGATTGCTTTGGCTATTTGGGGTCTTTTCTGGTTCCATACAAATTTTAGAATGGTTTGTTCTAGGGACACCTGGGTAGCTTCGTTGGTTAAGCATCTGACCTTGACTCAGGTCATGATCTTGCAGTTCATGGGTTTGAGCCCCACATTAGGCTCTGTGCTGACAGCTCAGAGCCTGGAGCCTGCTTCAGATTCTGTATCTCTCTCTCTCTCTCTCTCTCTCTCTCTCTCTCTCTCTCTCTCTCACACACACACACACACACACACACACACACACACACACACTGTCTCTCTTTCAAAAATAAATAAACATTAAAAAAGGATTGTTTGTTCTAACTCTGTGAAGAATGCTGGTGCTATTTTGATTTGGATTGCATTGAATTTATAGATTGCTTTGGGTAGAATTGATATTTTAACAATATTTGTTCTTCCAATTCAGAGGCATGCAATTTTTTCAGTTTTTTTTTGTGCCTTATTCAATTTCTTTCATAAGCTTGCTATAGTTTTCAGTGTATAGATTTTTTACTTCTTTGGTTAGGTTTATTCCTAGGTATTTTATGGTTTTTGGTGAAATTGTAAATGGGATCAATTCTTGACTTCTCTTTCTTTGGCTTTATTTTTGGTGTATAGAAATGCAACTGATTTCTGTACATTGATTTTATGTCCTGCGACTTTGCTGAATTCATGTATCAGTTCTAGCAGTATTTGGATTTTCCACATGGTGTGTCATGTCATCTGGGAAGAGTGAAAGTTTGACTTCCTCCATGCCCATCTGGATGCCTTTTATTTCTTTGTGTTGTCTGATTGCTGAGGCTAGGACTTCCAACACTATTTTGAATAACAATGATGAGAGTGGACATCTCTGTCATGTTCCTGATTTAGTGGGAAAGCTCTAAGTTTTTCCCCATTGAGGATGTTATTAGCAGGGGGTCTTTCCTGTATGGCCTTTATGATATTGAGGCATGATCCTTCTATCCCTACTTTCTTGAGGGTTTTTAACCAAAAAAATGCTGTAGTTTGTCAAATCTTTTTTTCTGCATCTATTGATAGGATTATGTTTTTTATCCTTTCTTTTATTAATGTGATGTAACACATTGATTGATTTGTGGATATTGAAGCAGCCCCGCATCCCAGGAATAAATCCCACTTGATCGTGGTGAATAATTCTTTTAATGCACAATTGGATCCAGTTTGGTAGTATCTTGTTGAGAATTTTTTCATTGATGTTCATCATGGAAATTGGTCTCTAGTTCCCCTTTTTAGTGGGGTCTTCATCTGATTTTGGAATTAAGGTAATGCTAGCTTCATAGAAAGAGTTTGGAAGTTTTCCTTCCATTTCTATTTCTTGGAGCAACTTCAAAGGAATAGGTGGTAACTCTTCTTTAAATGTTTCATAGAATTCCCCTGGATAGCCATCTGGCCATGGACTCTTGTTTGTTAGTATATTTGTGATTACTGATTCAGTTTCTCTACTGGTTATGGGTGTGTTCAAATTTTCTATTTTTTCCTGTTTCAGATTTGGTAGTTTATGTATTTCTAGGAATTTATCCATTTCTTCCAGATTTCCCAATTTGTTGGCATATAATTTCTCCTAATATTCTCTTATTATTGTTTGTATTTCAGCAGTATTGGTTGTGATCTCTCCTCTTTAATTCATGATTTTATTTATTTGGGTCCTTCCCTTTTTCTTTTTGATCAATCTGGTTAGGGGTTTATCCATTTTGTTAATTCTTTCAAAGAACCAGCTCCTAGTTTCATTAATCTGTTCTACTGGTATTTTGATTTCTATGTCATGGATTTCTGCTCTAATCTTTATTATTTCCCTTCTTCTTCTGGTTTTGGGCTTTACTTGCTGTTTTTTTTCTTCCCAGCTCTTTTAGGTATAAGGTTAGGTTGTGTATTTGAGACCTTTCTTCCTTCTTTAGGAAGACCTGGATTGCTATATACTTCTCTCTTATGACTGCCTTTGCTTCATCCCAGAGATTTTGGTCTGTGGTGTTTTCATTTTCATTGACTTTCATGTACTTTTTAATTTCCTCTTTAATTTCTTGGTTAATCCATTCATTCTTTAGTAGGATGTTCTTTCATCTCCAAGTATTCACGGTCTTTCCAAATTTTTTTCTTGTGGTTGATTTCAAGTTTCATAGCATTGTGGCATGAAAATATGCGATGTATGATCTGGATCTTTTTGTACTTGTTGAGGGCTGATTTGTGTCCTACTATGTGACCTATTCAGGAGAATAGGTGTATACTTGAGAAAAATGTGTATTCTGCTGCTCTAGAATGAAATGTTCTGAATATATCTAAGTCCATCAGGTCCAGTGTGTCATTCAAAGCTATTGTTTCCTTGTTGATTTTCTGCTTACATGACCTGTCCATTGTTGTTATTGGGGTGTTGAAGTCCCCTACTATTATGGTATTCTTATCAATGAGTTTCTGTATGTTTGTGATTAATTAGCTTATACATTTGGGTGTCCACGATGGGGGCATAAATAGCTACAATCGTTAGATCTTCTAGGTGGACAGACCCCTTAATTATGGTATAATGTCTTTTTTTCAACTCTTGTTACAGTCTTTGTTTTAAAATCTAGTTTGTCTCATGGAAGTATTGCTGCTTCAGCTTTCTTTCGACAGTCATTGGCATCATAGATTATTCTCCATCCCCTTACTTTCAATCTGCAGGTGTCTTTAGGTCTAAAATGGGTCATTTGTGAGCATCATAAAGAGGGATCTTGCTTTCTTATCCATTCTGATACCCTATGTCTTTTGAATGGAGCATTTAGTCCATTGACATTTAGAGTGAGTACTGAAAGATATGAATTTAGTACCATGTGTTGCCTGTAGAGTTGGTGTTTCTGGTGATGTTCTCTGGTCCTTTCTAGTCTGTGTTGTTTTTGGTCTTTTTTTGTTTTGTTTTGTCTTTCTCCAGTCAAGGAGTCCCCCTTAAAGTTTCTTTCAGGGCTGATTTAGTGGTCATAAACTCCTTTGGTTTCTGTTTTTCTGGGAAACTCTTCATCTCTCCTATTTTCAATGACAGCCTTGCTGGATAAAGAATTCTTGGCTGCATAGTTTTCCAATTCAGCACGTCAAATATATCCTGCCATTCCTTTCTGGACTGCCAAATTTCTGTGCATAGGCTTGATGTGAACCTGATCAGTCTTTCCTTATAGGTTAAGGATTTTTTTCCCTTGCTGCTTTCATAATCTTTTCTTTTCTGTGTATTTTGCAAATTAGACTATGATATGCCTTGTTGATGGTCAGTTTTTGTTGAATCTAATGGGAATTCTCTAAGCCTCTTGGATTTTGATGTCTGTGTCTTTCCCCAGATTAGGAAAGTTTTCCATTATAATTTGGTCACATAAACCTTCTGTCACTTTTCTCTCTCTTCATTTTTTGGGATTCCTGTGATTCAGATGTTATTCTCTTGTAATAAGTCACTGAGTCTTGTATTGTGATCTTTTGCCTTTTTTTCCCTCTTTTTTTCTGCTTCATTATTCTCCATAATTTTATCTTCTAAATAGCTGATTCCCTCTTCTGCTTCATCCATCCTTGCCATTGTGGCATCCTTTTGAGATTACTTCTCATTATACCTTTTTAAATTTTAGCCTGCCTAGATTTTGTTTCTTTTATCTCCACAGAAAAGGATTCTCTGGTGTCTTCTATGCTTTTTTCAACACCAACTAGTATTCTTATTGTGGTTCTAGATTGTAGTTCAGACATCTTTCTTATATCTGTATTGATTAAGTCCCTGGCTATCATTTCTTCCTGTTTTTTGTTTTGGGATGAATTCCTTCATTTTTTCATTTTGGAGGTAGAAAAAAATTAAAAGATTAAAATGAAAAAATTAAAAACAAAACAAAAAATCAAATAAATAAAGTTAGGTCCTAGTGTTTTTGGTTTGCTTATTGAAATAAGCTTGATAGAATAGAGATAAGTGGGAAAGGAAGTGGAAAGGTAAGAAAAATGAAAAATTTAAAAGCATTTATGTAATAGAATAGAATAAAGAAACAGAAATAGAATAAAAAATTTAAAAAATAAAAAATAAAGTAAAAAATAATTTCCTTTCTTTATCCAAGTTATATTTAGAAAAGAAAGAATAAAAAAAACAATTTAAACAAAAACAGAAACAAAGAAAATGAACAAACAAATGAACCAGCAAATAGAATGAAACCCAAATGGGGTTTCACCTAGTTTCCCCTAGAACTGAAACTAGGAAGTACTCTCTAGTCTGTACACTAAGCAGGTGGAGTGACTGGGGGATGGGCTTGGAGGGTGCAGTTGGCAGAGCTTTTTGTAATGGCTTTGTTCTCCATTAGGTTGTGATGCTTGGCTTATTGTGGTGGATCCAGGTGTGAGAGATGGAAATTGTTTCCACCCACTTCCCTAGTTTCTGTGGCAGGAACTTCGTGCTCTCATCCACCTGTGATCAAGAGCCTCTCCTTTCTCAGGCCTCTGCCCACTCCTCCTCTCTACCCTGTCCCTGTCCAAGCTGCCTGCCTGTCAGGCAGCATCTCCCTCCAGAGTTTTGTCTCAGTTGGGGTTGTGTTTCAAAACTTCACACTTTAGAGACCCTTGTGCCTTTGACCCACTCTGACTCTCTTGGGGAGGATCTCACTGAACAATGACTGGGTGCTGGTTTGTCTCACAAAATGTTCATGTGACTGTGCAGTGATAGAGTTTCAGAGATTTTGGCAAATCACAACACACAGCCGGTGCCAGATGTCACTGCATTCTGGCGTCTTTGTCCCAGTACCAGCAAATGTGGCTGCTCTCCAGGTTCTGCTGGGACCTTTGCCTATGGGGAGGCCGTATGGCCTCTACCAAATGCACTCCAAGCAGGGGGATGACTTCTTCCTGTGTGTGACACCCCTCAGGCCCACTCCTGATCCTGGGAATTCATCTTGCTTCCTCACCAGAGCACCCTCAGACACTGAGCGCCAAAACTTCAGACTCTGCACTCCACTGTATACAGAATTCTGATGGTACCAAAACCCTCTCTTTTCTTTGTGTCAATAGTTCGATTGTCCATTCCCCTGAAAGTGTTTTCACTCTTTCTCTCTCTTTCTTTCCAGCTGCTTTTCTTGCACCATCCTGATATGCTGTTCTCTTCCCCTTTCCCTTTTTCTCTCTGTCTTCTCCCTGCAAATGGCTGCCTACCCTCTGCAGCTTTTTTTTCTTCCCCGGTTCACCTCTCTGTCCCACGCACCTGCTGAGTTCTGTGGCTCAAGTCATGCAGACTGTTGTGTTAATCATCGGATCCATTTCCTAGATGTTCAAAATGGTTTCGTGCTGATTTAGCTGCGTTTCAGGGATGAGACAAGCTCAAGGTCTCCATGCTGCTCTGCCATCTCAACTCCTCTCCCCAAATATATATTTTTTATTAGAAATCCTAAGACCACAGTTATAAATGTAATACTGGATGAATCCTTAATTGGATTTCTTTCATTATACTTCCAGTTCTCAAACCTCAGCACCATGGTTCTCAATCAGGCATGATTTTGCCTCTGTGGATATTTGGCCATGTCTTAAGGGATGCTGTCAAACCTCTATAACCCAAAGGACAGCACCCAGCACAAATATTTACCCAGCTCCAAATGTCAACAGTGAGTAGGTGAAAAATACAGCTCTATCTTCATTGTGTGTGCAAACCACCAAAGTTTGTAGTTAAAATGCCCTGACCTGATTCATCAGGTCTCCGGGATTCCAGGGAGTTTGTCCTTCTACAAACAACCAGGTGGTGATGATATTGCATGTTCTGATCTATGGATCACAGGTAGAGAGCAAGTCTGTGCTCCTGTGTTAGAGTCACATGTAGGTAGTTTTAGGTCTTCTCCACCAAGAATCTTCTGTGTTTGTCATTTTGAAAGAAAAATTGTTTTCTTTTAATATTTATCTTTATTTTGAGAGAGAAGGAGAGAGAGAGAGAGAGAGAGAGAAAGAGAGAGACAGAGAGAGAGAGAGAGATTCTAGGCTGTCATCATAGAGACAGCTGTTGGGCTTGATTTCACTAACCATGAGATCATGACCTGAGCCAAGGTCAAGAGTTGGACAGTTAACTGACTGAGCCACCCAGGTGCCCCTGAAAGAAATGTTTTTCACACAATTCTATAGGTGTTGATGAATTCTATGGTCAATGAGTGACATCAATTATTTTATATTTGAAAAAAACACTTTGTAGGCTTCCAAAGGTGTCCCAATCCAAAGAACTTTTGAAAATATTTGTTTACAGAGCAAGGGGAATGTGGCCAGTAGATGGCATAAAGCTGCTAATCACTGATCTTTATATAAAAAAGATTGGCCTGGATTATCTGGATGGAACTAATGTAATCACAGGTGTCCTCCAAATGTGGGAGGGGGAGGACAAAGATTTGGAATCAGAGAGACATTTTCAGACTCTACGCTGTTGGCTTTGACGTTGGAAGAAGGGCCATAAGACAAGAAATGCAGATAGCCACTAAAAAGGGAAAAAGGAAATGGAGTGAATTCTCCTCTAGAGTGTCCAGAAGGATCACAGCCCTGCAGACCTCTTGATATTAGCCCAATGAGACCCATTTCAGGCTTCTGACCTTCCACAAACTTCGGATAAATCTTTGTGTTAAGCCACGAGTGTGATCATTTGTTTCTGCAGCAACAGGAATTGATTACAGACATTTGTTTGGAAAAATATTGCGTGTAGGAACAGAGTTTGAGCATTTCAGCTCATTCAGTGAACTTTCCCTAGGGTCAAGGCATTTGGTATGGACATCCCACATTAAATGGATAGAGAAAACTAGTTTTAGTTTGGAGATATATTGACTCATTCGCTGGACAGTGATATCCCACTGCATAAATATAAACGTGGTTTTGACTCAGAGGCCTTTGAAAATTTGAGATAGAAAACATTTCCCTATTAAAATTAAGGTCTTTCACTCTACTTTAAACTTTTGTGTCAAAATTCTACATTCTTTCTATTTTATGTTGATTCGAATGTTTATTCTTTTCATTTTTGTCCCCTCCATCTTTCAGGTTTTCTTTCACCATAACAGATGGGATTTCAATAACTCTCTTATGTCTACTCGTATATGTGTGGACACATTTATTTGACAGAAACATGTATACAAATGTACACACACATATACATACTCAGACTCCTAACCTTGAACATTTTCTTTGGACTTGACCAAGTGCTTCTACACGTTTCATTTATTCCTGACACCACCTGCCTGAAGTTAGGGCTCATTGCCCCACATTCCCTTCAGAAATAGGGAATAGTTAACATATAGGGTGATAATGATTTCAGGGATAGTTAACATAGGGAATAGTTAACATATAGGGTGATAATGATTTCAGGAGTGGAATTTAGTGATTCGTCACTTATATATAACACCCAGCGCTCATCTGAACATGTGCCCTCCTTTATGCCTATCATTCATTTAGTCCACCCCCCCACCCACCTCCCCTCCAGCAACCCTCAGTTTGTTCTCTGTATTTAAGAATCTCTTATGGTTTGCCTCCTTCTCTCTTTTTATCTTATTTTTCCTTCATTTCCCTTATGTTCATCTGTTTTGTTTCTTAAATTCTACATATGTGGAACCATAGGATATTTGTTTTCTTCTGAATTATTTTGCTTAGCATGGTACTTTCTGGTTCTGTCCACGTGTTGCAACTGGCAATATTTCATTCCTTTTGATCGCTGAGTAATATTCAATTATATATGTATATATATATATGTGTATATATGTGTATATATATATATGTGTATATATATGTATATATATACACATATATACACACACACACACACATACGACACATCATCTTTATTCATTAAACAGTTGGTGGACATTTGGGCTCTTTCCATAATTTGGCTATGGTTGATAGTGCAACTATAAACATTGGGATGCATGTGCCCCTTTTAATTAGCATTTTTGTGTCCTTTGGATAAATACCTCATAGTGCCATTGCTGGGTTGTAGAGTAACTCCAGTTCTTATTTTTGAGGAACCTTCATATTATTTTCCAGAGTGGCTGCACCAGTTTGCATTCTCACTAGCAGTGCAAAAGCATGCCCCTTTCTAGGAAATCTCTTTCAAGACGGCTTTGGGAGACACCTGGGTGGCTCAATCAGTTGAGCATCCAACTCCAGCTTAGGTCATGATCTGACGGTTTGTGAGTTCGAGCCCCACATCGGGCTCTGTGCTGACAGCTCAGAGCCTGGAGCCTGCTTTGGATTCTGTGTCTCCTTCTCTCTCTCTGCCCCTCCCCTGCTTGCGCTGTCCCCCAAATAAATAGATATTAAAAAAAGAGAAGGTTTGGGATCACCATTGTCACCTCTCCTATACTGAAATGCAACTGGACTCAATTCCATGAAACTTTCATCTCCTTCATAAATAGTATGTCGCTCTTCTGTTCCATCTCCTGGTCCTACTTGGCACTCATCAAGTGGGTTGTGGGATGCCCCTCAGGAGGGCATCTGCAACAAGGACAAAGTGTGAGCAGTGGCACAGAAGCCAGGGTGTCCCCTTTCTGTGTCCTTCGCTGCAGGAGTCTCACCCCTTGCCCTGCAGAGACAGTCCCATGTTTCCCTATAAACTTAATTTTTGTATGCCTCCTGTAATTCAGCAAATTGTATACATTAAATATATGCAGCGTATCATATGCAATTGTACTCCAGTGAATCATAGTTTTAGGGGAGACATGGACATTTTTAGGAAGAAACAGGAACACAAGGAAATAGGAAACATAAGTATGCAAATGATTTTTGGCCCCAGTGATAGACCCCCTGACACACGGATGCCAGTCTCACATCGTCAATAAGCAAATGTGTAGCAGGAAAACATTCGTTTGCATAGTAACAGATGCATGACTGAAATTTTGCTTAATCTCTGACTCTGTGGTCATATTATGTCAAATTATTTCTTGGAATTTGTGTTTCTATGTAGACCACACCTGGAGACATGTATCTGATTATCACTTTTCCTAGTGATTACGTGAACACTGAATAAGAAAACAGTATCCTAAGGAGAATAAAGCCCAATGACTTGTTATAAAACACACCATAGGTTAAAGTCTACATTTTCAGGAAGAACAGATATCTAAAGGAATGATGGACACAGAAGTGGTGAGTTGTCCTTTCAGACTTTCGTCTCTTATGGAATTTTATAATTTGGGCCAAATGTGGTTTTTTCCATCATGTAGTACAACTCATGATTATTTTTTAGTAAAACAAAAGAAAAATTGCTCAGGATGATATATTTCATTTAAGAAGAGGGTATTCTTAACAAATCTATAGAATCTCACAGAATAAATGGGAATTTCCAATATCGTCCAAAATTGGGAATGAATTCAGAAGAGTAGGAAAACAACTAAGGGAAACACTATTAAACACCAGAGTGCAGAAAGGGTAATACAGATGTTACCTAAAGTGTACAGAGAAGTTGTTGTTGAAGAAAGAGATGTTCCAGGAAATCAATAGAAGTAGCAACTTCTACTTCCACAATCTGATCAAAGAATTGCCACTTCTGGCTCTCAAGCTTTGAGTTCTGCCATCAGGTACAATTGCCCCAGGGCAATTGGTCCTTTCATAGTTTCCTTTCCAAAGGATTTTTTCAGAACCCTCTTTATGTCTCTGTTCCTCAGGCTGTAGATGAAGGGGTTCAGCATGGGCGTGACCACTGTGTACATCACCGAGGCTGTGGCACCTGAGTAGGAGCTCTGGGTAGCAGTGGGGCTAAGGTACACACCTAGGCTTGTACAGTAAAATAAGAAGACCACAGAAAGGTGGGATGCACAGGTGGAAAATGCTTTATACTTGCCCTGAGTTGATGAGATCCCACATATGGAAGAAACTATCTTAGAATAAGAGTAAAGGATCCCAGCAAGGGGGCCCCCACCCAGCAGCCCAGCTCCAAAATACATCACCATGTTATTAAGAAAGGTGTCAGAACAGGCAAGTTGGACCACTTGTTTAATTTCACAGAAGAAGTGAGGGATTTCCAAGTCTGTACAGAAGGACAGTCGCAGCACCACTGAGGTTTGTAACAAGGAATGCAGGACACTCATGATCCAAGACACCAGAACCAGCAGCCCACAGAGCCGGGGGTTCATGATGACCGTGTAGTGCAGGGGGTGACAGATGGCCAAAAATCGGTCATAGGCCATCACGGTCAGGATGTAGTTGTCCAATCCCGCAAAGAGTAGGAAAAAATACATCTGGGTGATGCAGTCCTCATAGGTTATGACTTTGCTCTGGGTCTGGATGTTCCAGAGCATCTTCGGGATGGTGGTGGAGGTGAAGCAAATGTCTACAAAGGACAGGTTGGCCAGGAAGAAGTACATGGGTGTGTGGAGGTGGGAGTCAGAACTGATGGCCAGGATGATGAGCAGGTTCCCAAACACAGTGATCAGGTACATGGAGAGGAAAAGCCCAAATATGAGGGGCTGGAATGCTGGTTCCTCTGAAAATCCCAGAAGAAGAAATTCTGAAATGGCTGTAAGGTTCCTTGGCTCCATGGGTTGGAGATGACTACCAGGACACAGAGAAATAAATGACTAATTTTCACACAAGCTAGTAACCTAGCGTGAGAACTACCATTTATACTTTAGAGTCAGGAAATACATTTCTTTTAAAAAATTTTTAAATATATTTTATCCTCAAATTGGTTTCCATACAGCACCCAGCGCTCATCCCAACAGGCGCCCTCCTCAATGCCCATCACCCACTTTCCCCTCTTTCCCACCCCCATCAACCCTGAGTTTGTTCTTTGTATTTAAGAGTCTCTTATGGTTTGCCTCCCTCCCTTTCTGTTTGTAACTCCCCCCCCCTGCCTTCCCCTATCCCATGGTCTTCTGTTAAGTTTCTCAAGATCCACATATGAGTGAAAACAATATAGGTATATGGTCTCAACCCCATTAGGGCATCCCTAGCAGAAATTCCATTTCTACTCTCAATCGGCTCCTTGAGCATAATGTATGGTCTTGTTTTATGGAGAATATTTTTTACCCCTTTAAAGAGTACATACTGATTATTGATCACGTTCAAGGCACTGTATATGCAATGAATATAGGGTGCTGAAAAACAAAATTCCTTATCATCCTAGAATGGGGAAAGAACGATAAGCAAATAAAAATAATCAAAAAACATGTCAGATGGTGACAGGGGCTGTGAAGAAAAGGATGACATTTGAACAGGACCTTGAGGGAGATAGGAAGGAAGTTGAGGTGATCTCAGAAAGTGTGTGCCCAGCAGGGGCAAAGGTCTGTGCAAAGGGCCTGAGGAAGGGGCTTGTTCCAGAAAATCATGTGTCAAAAGAAAGCCAGGTGTCAAGGGGAAAGAGCCAGAAGGAGTGGGGTGAGAGGTGGTGGCAGTGTGTGTTGAGGAATGGAGAGGCCAGCCCACAACAGCTGACACTTAAAGACACAGCAAATCCCTCAATCCCTCACTTATGAGTTTTTTGAAGGACTTTATTAATTTTGTTATAAAAGTGTCTTGTGAGTTGAAATGGACATCCCCATTAATAACTTCTGTTGACTGAGTTCTGGCCCCTGTCAATAAGAATTACCTTGGAATATGCGAGCCCTGGCATCCCTGCTCTGAGGATTAACCTCAGTTCACAACACACACACACACACCATGACCCACTATGGCCTCGTGGGCTACTGACTGTCATGCCTTTATCACACCCAGCTACACTAGTTAGGCCAGGAATAGATACACCTCAAGCTGGCCAGATCTTGTTATCTGTCCCCTACAGAATGCGGAAATGATACCCAGAAATTCCTACGGGCAAATAAACTTGGGGCTCCCCATCAGTATGCTCATTTTCTATTTCACATAAATTCAAAGAAAACATGGGCAATCTGTTCAGTAAACACAGAGAAAAGAGAGAAATGAAATGGGCATGAGGAGGAAACCACAAAAGACTCTTAAATACAGAGGACAAACTGAGGGTTGCTGGAGGGGAGGTGGGTGATGGGATGGGCTAAATGGGTGAGGGGTATTGAGGGCGCTTGTTGGGATGAGTGCTGGGTGTTATATGTAAGTGACGAATCCGTAGTATCTACTTCTGAAACCAATACTACACTGTATGTTAACTAATTCAGAAGTTGGGCTATTTTGAAATCAAGGAGCTGAAGGCTTGCTTTCCTTCTGGCTGGTCTGCATGTATTTGACGGATTGATTTATATGGCCTGGTTTTGGATGAAGCAAGTTTCTTTCTCACTCTTCTTATGTGGCACCTTTTCTTTGTTATTCCCATTCTTTGGGTTTTTATCTTTTTTGACAAGACACTGTAGAGCGTTTGAGAAAATAACAAGAAGGATTTACCTTTCACACCCATCTCCCAGGAAAGCATGAGATGGGCTGCCATGTTGATTGGGGACGGAACTTCTTAACTGGCAGTGAAAGGGGCACTCTCTAATCATGCTGGCAGAAATGGGAAGTGTGGAAAGATGGGGAAGCAATCTGAAGGCAGCTATAAATATTCAAAATACAGATTTTCTTCAACTTAGGGTTTCTCAATCTGTGCTCTGCTTGACATTCTGGGCCACATCCTCCTCTGTGGTGGTATCTACCTGGGAATTCTACGTTGTTTAGCAGCATCCTTGACGGCCGCCTGCCCCTCCCAGCCTCACAGTGACAAATATCTGCATATCACTTCAGTGTTCCCTGGGGGACAAGTTTGCCCCAGGTTGAGAAGCATGGTCTTAACTTAATAGTCCCCAAATATTTCCATAGCAGTGATATATTAAGAAAAAATATGAATGACCGTTGCATGTGTGAGTTGCACAGCAACGTCTTGAAGGTGACACAGATGTTGAAATAAGGAACCAGCATTGTATTAGTGGATGGGAGGCAAGTCCATGAAGAATTATTAAGAAAGGAGGAAAAAGGGGAGGGGTGCCTGGGTGGCTCAGTCAGTTAAGTGTCCAACTTCGGCTCAGGTCATGATCTCACGGTTTGTGAGTTCGAGCCACGCGTGGGGCTCTGTGCTGACAGCTAGGAGACTGGAGCCTGCTTCGGATTCTGTGTCTCTCCATCTCTCCGCCCCTCACTTACTCATGCTCTGTGTCTCTCTGTCTCTCAGTAATAAATAAAAACGTTAAAAAAAATTAAAAAATAAAAAAAAAGAAAGAAGGAAAAAGGGACACAAGGTAGAAGAAAAGGCCGCACTGAAACATAAAGATGTGCATAGCATCTTATTGAAGCATTTGTATGCAAGTATGTGAATATGTATACATGCATAAAGTGGAAAAGAAATTTTAAAAGAAACTAAGAACTTCTGGAACAAAGATTATCAGTGAGAATGACATTCTGTTAAGTCTATTGTTTCTTTTTCTTTTTCTTTTTTTTTTTTAAACATGTATTCATTTTTGAGAGACAGAGAGAGAGCACGAGTGGGGGAGGGACAGAAAGAGAGGGAGACGCAGAATCCGAAGCAGGGTCCAGGCTCTGGGCTTTCAGCATGGAGCCCGATGTGGGGCTCAAACCCACGAACCATGAGATCATGACCTGAGCCGAAGTTGGACGCTTAACCCACTGAGTTGAAACGCCCAGAGTCTAAGAGACCCCCAAAAACGAACCACCAGAGTCCAGAGTCAAAGCTAAGCAGCAAGGGTCATTTATTGCAGGTTCGAACCTGGACCTCTGTGCCCCCATTGCCGGTGACGCCAAGAGGCCCTGAGAGAGGTTTTTACACCCCTTTTATAGATAGGTACAAACAAGTCATGGGGAAATCAGGAATTTTCCACAGTTACAGAGCTGTGATTGGTTGGTGTTTAAAGTTGGACACTTAACAGTATTCGATTGGTTCCTGCCTTTAGGTCAGACCACAACCAGGGGTACGGGTATCACAATGATTGATCAGGAATACACGGATGTGCCAAGCAACAATGATTGATCAGGAGTACACGGATGTGCCAAGTAACAATGGTTGATCAAGAATATACGGATGTGCCAGGCAATAATGATTGATCAGGAATACATGGGCGCGCCAAGCAATTGTACAGAAGCGGAACAAGCTGGTTAAGCTTGGTTAGGTTTCAGTTTCCCATAACTTAAGCTTTTAAGTTTTAATTTTCTCAGGCCTCTCAGAGTCACCCAGGCGCCCCAAGTCTATTGTTTCTAAACAACTGTATTGAATGAAAACAACAAAATGGAATGAAAATCTACTACTAAGTTACATAAAGACATACAAGAGCAACAACGTAATGACCCCAACATGGGTCACTAATTCAAGATTAAAGTGCCAAAGACTTGGAAATAAAAAGGTATATCAGAAGGGCATTTACCTTGTGGGAGGAAGCAGTAAGTTGTGATTTCATCTTACATAAAGATACACGGATTCAAATAGGCTTATAGAATGGAAAGGCGATCTTTAGTCAATCGGTAAAGAAAAATACCTTCCAGATGATGGCCAAAGGTGATGCAACCTTCAGAAATAGATCTAATCCCCAAAGGCCAAAAGAGAGTGAAAAGATTTCACATCTCTTTTAGCAACAGAGATGTGAAAACAAGTCAGAAACATGCATAAAGGGTAATTTATTACCTCCAAGAATGAAGCACTTTCTTTCTCGTGTATAGCAAGTACTGACACATGAAGAATATTGACCAGCCTGCCCCACTTTGTTCATAAGGAAATGAAAAAGAGGGGCTCCTGGGTGGCTCAGTTGATTAAACATCCTACGCTTGACTTCAGCTCAGGTCATGATCTCATGGTTCTTGAGACCGAGCCCCATGTCTGGCTTTGCACTGATAGCACAGGGCCTACTTGAGATTCTCTCTCTCCTCTTTCTCTGCCTCTACCACTGCTCGTGCTTGCTCTTAAAATAAATAAATAAACATTAAAAAAAAAGAAAAATAAAAAAGCAATGCCTGAGATGTAATGGACAGACTGATGATACAGTTAATAATAGTGTATCACGTGTTGGAAAGTCACTAAGAGAGTAGATCTTATTTTTTAAAAAATTTAAAAAATATTTTATTTATTTTTGAGACAGAGAGAGACAGAGCATGAATGGGGGATGGTCAGAGAGAGAGAGAGAGAGGGAGACACAGAATCTGAAGCAGGCTCCAGGCCCTGAGCTGTCAGCACAGAGCCCGACGCGGGGCTTGAACTCACGGACCGTGAGATCATGACCCGAGCTGAAGTCGGACGCTTAACCGACTGAGCCACCCAGATGCCCCGAGAGTAGATCTTGAAAGTCCTCATCACAGGAAAATAGTTTGTGACTATGCACAGTGACAGGTGTGGTGATCATTTTGTGATATATACAAGTATGGGATCATTATGTTGTATGCCTGAAACTAATAGGATGTTGTATGTCAGTTATACCTCAAGAAAAATCTTTAAGCAATTGAGAGAGCCTGATATGACTGACTGATAGATTTGACCACACAAAATTCATAAACTTTCATACATTCCTCACAAATACATTTATGCATACATAAAAGAACTAAATGGCCAATAGTCAGTTTGTATAAAAACTCCAATTCTTTGTTACGAGGTGTCAAATTTTTATTTTTGTTTTTTTCAAGCTCTTATTTTCAAGCAATCTCTACATCTAACGTGGGGCTCAACCTCACAGCTCCAAGATCAAGAGCCACACACTCCATCGACTGAGCCAGCCAGGTGCCCCAAGGATTAAAAAGAAATATAAACACTTGTAGAACACTATCCAAAAGGAAAGGATTTGCACAATTTTTAACAGAGAAGCTGTCAAATGACTAACAAACCCACAAGTACATTCAGCCTCACAGGTTATAAAATAATGCAAAATAAAGCTCATTAGCAAACCTACTTCCATGTATTAATCACAATTTTTTTTCCAATACCCAGAATGAGAGAAGATAATGTGTGTATGTTTCGTGCACCACTATTGCAAGGATGTGTTTGCAATTGTTCCTTGGTCTGGATCTTTTCATCTATATGGAAGCATAGTCTAAGATGTCCCATTAAAATAAAAAGAAATGTCCTTGCTTCACTGCATGTCTCTCCACAGCCAATACCCTGTTTGTGTTTTCCCATTAATTAATAAGATCCTTGTACTTATGTTCTACTTTTCCTGGAAGCACTTTGTGCCTTCTTCTTTCCTTCAAATTGGGCTTCCATTAATATCATTTTAATTACCAACATGGATCCTTGCATTTCTGATTGCAATATTCACTTTTTAAAGCATCATAAATAAACAAAATAATTTTTTTGGTAACGCCAGCCAACAATGACAGTAATCTCTGGCATCTGGGCTATGCTGGATTTTTCTCAGTGACCTCCAGTACAAGTTCTTGCCTTCCATTTGCTTTGATCCTTTCCTGCAGTGTCTGTTAGGCTCTTGAACTCACCTGCACGTGAACTCACAAGGCAAGTTCTCCCTTTGGAAGTCAAAATTCCTCCCTGGATAGTTGACGATGGACATCAAACTCAGTCCCCAGACAAGTCACCAGGGAAGCATTGAGCATTGGTCTCCTGGCCAGATTTAGGACTCCAAGAGCAACAACCATGTTCTGTCCAGTGAAAACGCACATGCTGAGGTTCTGCAGCAGAAGAGATATTAACAGCTCCCCGCATGTGCTCACGACACATTTTTATCTCTTGGTGCTCCAGCCTTTAAGTGCATGATGTCTCCTAGGGATACTGGTCTGGACACAACGGAAATATTTCTGGCAGATTCTCTGTTCCTAGGAGACTACATTGCATGCCAGGTGAATTCAGTTTTTATTACATTGTCCCATTAGTTTTCCTGTTTCCGGAGGTCTAAACCTCCCAGCACCTCATTACAACCCTGGCTTCAAGTTTTCTCGAAAATCTAACACAGAGGAATTCATCAGACTACTTCCCTTAGGTCTTCAATGCATTGATCTGTGGTGGAGGCACACCCCTGATATCTTTAGAAAATTACTATTTCCTTTTTCAAGAAGGGGGAGAAATTTGTTCCTTTAGTGTATAACCTTGGGTACTACACTCCTTGGCTTCATGATAGTTTAGCCAAAACAATTAGGAATTTCATAGATCACAGGTTAAGAACTGCCATTTAGTCCCTCACTCTAAAGTGTTTATTAATTATTAGAGACACATTTACATTTCCTGCACCATAACCTAGCTTACTTAGCACATTATAGGGAGTGTCAGTTTTTTTTTTAAACGTGCTTTCTGTGAGGCTATACTTTTAGGGACACCATTCTCGGTTGTAGAAATCAGGCTCAGAGAGATTTAATGTGCTGCTTTAATGTATAAAGCAAGTAGGGAATGGGGTTTTGATGAGAATTATGTTAGGGTGCTTTCAGTTCTGAAATTCTGGCCCAGTGGTTCTCAACCAGAGATGACTTCGCCCTGGGATATTTGGCCATGTCTGAAGGGATGCTCTCAAACTCCTCAACCCACAGGACAGCACCCAACAAAAGTAATTTATCCAGCAGTCAAAAATGCAAATTTTGGGGGTGCCTGAGGGCTCGGTCGGTTAAGTGTCTGACTCCTGATTTCAGCTCAGGTCATGGTCTCATGGTTCGTGGTATGGAGCCCTGTGACGGGCTCTGTGCTGACAGCATGGATCTTGCTTGGGATTCTCTCTCTTCCTATCTCTGCCCCTCCCCCCCCCCATGCACTCTCTGTCTCTGAAAAAAAAATTAAAAAACAAATTCCAGGGGTGCCTGGGTGGTTCAGACGGTTGAGCGTCCTACTTCGGCTCAGGTCACGATCTCGCGGTTCGTGAGTTCGAGCCCTGAGTCGGGCTCTGCGCTGACATCTCAGAACCTGGAGCCTCCTTCGGGTTCTGTGTCTCCCTCTCTCTCTACCCTTCCCCTGCTCGCCCTCTGTTTCTCTCTCTCTCTCAAAAATAAACATGAAAAAAATTAAAAAAGAAAAGACGCCAATTCTGATTCATCAGGCCTCTAGTGGACCCAGGGACTCTGCATTTCTAACAAGCTCCTGGGTGGGTGGTATTGATGCTGGGGATCCCAGTCTATGGGTCACAGTTAGGGAGCGAAGCTGATGTCCTGTGTGAGATCCACGTGTAGGTGCTTCTAGGTCCACCAGGAATCTATCTTCCTTGCACGTATTTTTGAAAGAGTAGTATTTCACTCACTCTTTGGGCGGTGAAAGATTCTACGCTTGAGTTTTTAAATAGAAGGGCTCTTGAGGGATATTAAATAATATATGAAAAGGAAGATTTTGTGGTAGGTGGAATAAGGGCCTCCAAAAGATTCATCTTGAAGAACGTTTGAAAATGTTAGCTTACGTGGCAGGGTAATTAAGATAGCAGATGGAGTAAAGCTCTGAATCATTATCTGAGGATAAGAAGATCAGCTTGGTTGGGGGCGCCTGGGTGGCTAGGCTGGTTAAGTGTCTGACTCTTGGTTTTGGCTCAGGTCACAATCTCATGAACTGTGAGATTGAGCCCTGAATCAGACTTCTTGCTGACATTGTGCAGCCTGCTTGGGATTCTCCCTTTCCCTCTCTCTCTGCCCCCACCCTCCACACTGCGCTCTCTGTCTCTCCCTCTCTTTCAAAATAAATAAATAAACTTAAAAATAAGAAGCTTAAAAAGAAAGGAAGAAGATAAGCTTGGATTATCCACACTGGTCTGGTGTAATCACAACGGTCCTCTAAATGTGGAAGAAAAGGAAGAAACATGGAGTCAGAGAGACATTGGAAAGTACTGTTCTGTTGGTTTCCAAGATGGAGGAAAGGCTGTGAGGTAAGAATTGTGGGCCCTGTAGACTGTGGAGCAGGGAAAGGGGCTGTTCTCCTCTGGAGCATCCATGAAGATCGCCACCCATGGACATCATTATTGTAGCCCAGTGAGATCCCTTTCATGCTTCTGATCTCTAGAACTTTCAGAGAATTATTTGTCTTGAGACATTAGTATGACAACAGCAAAAGGAATCTAATCCAGATATTTATCCAATAAGATATTGTTCACAGGAACTGCATTTGAACTTCTCAAATCATTCAGTTAAATTTCCTTGGGCCAAGGTATCAAGTGTTGAAATCCCACATTGAGTAGAGACATAGAGTTCATTTGGAAGTATTTGGTCCACTGCATAAATGTAAATATGGTTCTGATTTTGAGGTCTTTGTGGCATTAAGATAGGAAGAGTGATTCATTATTTAAAAATAATTATCCGAGGGGTGCCTGGGTGGCTTAGTCAGTTAAGCGTTGGACTTCAGCTGAGGTCATGATCTCACGGTTTGTGAGTTCAAGCCCTGAGTCAGGCTCTGTGCTGACAGCTCAGAGCCTGGAGCCTGCCTTGGATTCTGTGTCTCCTTCTCTCTCTGCCCCTCCCATGCTCATGCTCTGTCTCTGTCTCTCAATAATAAGTAAATGTTAAAAAAATTAAAAAAAATAAATCACCCTAAGTTTTTTTTTAAATTAAGTCACTCATGCTACTTTAAAACTTTGTGTCCAGGGGGTCCTGGGTGGCTCAGTGAGTTAAGCATCCGATTCTTGATTTTGGTTCAGCTCATGATCTCACAGTTTGTGGGACCGAGCCCCATGTTGGGCTCCACACTGACAGCAGAGGGTCTGCTTGGGATTCTCTCTCTCCCTTTTTCTCTTCCCCTCCCTCTATCTCTCTAAATAAACTTTAAAAATAACTAAATAATTTTTTGTGTACCAAGTACTACATTCTTTCAATTTCACATTGATGCAAACATTTCATTTCAATATTCTGCAACTTTCTCTCAAGTTTCCTTTCAACATACTAGGTGGGCTTATAAATGAGTCTGTGTATATGTGCACATATGTGTGTGAGTGTGTTTATTTGAAAGATGTATGCGTGTGCACACACTCATGTACATACACAACCTCTTCACTCTTAAATGTTTTCTTTGTACTTGACCCGATGTATCCAACACTTTATTTTGTCTTACAACATTCATTTCGAGTTCCATGTTACCTTCAGAAATTGACCTTCAGATGAATTGCATTTTTAATAATAACATAAAAATGCAGATAAAGCTTACTGTGCATCTTCTCAAGTTCTTACAAATTGACCCATGCAGTATGCACTCTTAATTCAAGTATGGCTCCTTTAACTTAGCAAATTGTACATGTAAAATATGTGTAGTTTAGGGGCACCTGGATGGCTCAGTTGGTTGGGCCTCTGACTCTTGATTTCTGCTTGGGTCATGATCCCAGGATTGTGGGATCAAGCCCCATGTTGGGCTTTATGCTGAGTGTGGAGCCTGCTTAAAATTCTCTCTGTCTCTCTCCCTCTCTCTCTCTCTCTGTCCCCTCCGCCCTTTGCTCCCTGCTTGCATTCTCTTTCCTTTTAAAACAATAAACATTAAAAAAATTAAAATATGTGTAGTTTATGGTATGTAATTATATTCCAATAAATTAGTTAGGATTTAAAATTCTAATGGTATGTGACACACATTGGATCAAGAGTACATGTAGCTGAGTCCCATCTGACAGGTGGGACAAATGTCTTATAACTGGGAAGAAGGCAGAGTGTCATATATGGATATAGAAGTAGCAAAATTAAATTAAGGCAATTTACATTTGATAAACAATTTTTTCCATAAACGATAAGATTAACCTACATATACAAATGGAGTAAATATCATGTATTAGTTGAAGAAGGAAGTGAACTACAGCTCCACACACCTTTGTGGATGATCTTTAGAAATACAGTGTAGAGGGGCTCCTGGGTGGCTCAGTTGGTTGAGCATCTGATGCTTGATTTCTGTTCAGGTTGTGATCCCAGGGTCATGGGATCAAGCCCCACATTGGGCTTCATGCTAATCATGGAGTTTGCTTGGAATTCTCTCTCTCTCTCCCTCTGCCCCTCTCCCCTGCTTGCATGGTTTCTCTCTCTCTAAAATAAAAAGAAATTTCTTTTTATAAAAAAAAGAGAAAGAAATGCAATGTAGAAACTGTTAAGCAGTTCAGAATAGATCAGAACAACTCCCCACAAGACAATCCCATATTATTGCCAATTATAAAGGCATTATAGTAAAACACGTGTTTTCAAGAATGGCTTGTTTCACAATGGCTTGATACAATTGCTTGTATCCTAGCAAACAGGTATATAATTATAAAAGCCACCAGAACTGAGAGAAATTATAATAATCTACATCTTCCCATTCTAGGCATTTGTGCTGACATTTGGGGACAGAATTCATTAGCACTCTGCTATTAAAATTTCTTTCAATGACCTGATTAAAAAGAGACTTTATTAGGGTTCCATCCAGGTAACCAAGAGAGGTTGGAAGGGCATACCTCTTTGCACCAAATTTGTGACCCGAATCATATGGCTAGACAGGAATTCAGTCTCTTTAATGAGTCATCTTTTGATCATGAGGATATATATGTCTGATGTATAATGGATGATATCGATTATCGTTCAACCAGAAGCCCATTTCATGGTTATGGCAAAATTTAGAAAAGAGGAGATATTTCATTCAGAGCAGTGGAAAGAGTCCTATTTGTATGTAGCAGAAAGAGGAAGGTGATTCAGTAAAAACACCATAAATATGCCAACCAATTATTCACTCCAATGGAAAAAACCCAAGTCTCGTACAAGGACACCAAACTCCATACTTCAATAGGTAGATGGGCTGTATGAAATGAAATATTTTGCTCAGTAATACAAAGTATAATTTCAATTTTTCTTCATTATATGTAAGATCTTCCCTGGATCAAAGACCATATGAAGTTTATTTATTGAAATATATGTTTCTGTGTAGATGCCACAGGGAGACGTGTATTTGGTAATATTTGTCAATCACTGTGGTAGCATACACCTGCATAGGACCACATGATTATAATGAGAATGGAACCCAATGGCTTACTATAAGATGAACTATAAGTTAGTCTACGTTGTCAGAATGACAAGTCAAGACAGTGATGTACAAAATATTGATGTGCACAAGTGAAAAACTGCAGTCTCATACTTTCCTGTATTATAAAATTATACAAATAGCCTTGGTTATCAAAAGTAGTTTTTTTCTCTATGAATGATATTACTCATGACTATCCTTTTAGTAAAACAGGAGAAAAATTACTTGGGATGGTATATGTTGTTTGAGTAGAAATTATTCTTCAGAAATCCATGTTATCCCATGACATAAATGGGAATTTACAAATATTTTTGGTCAAGGCTAGAAAAAACTTTGAAAAAGTAGGGATTGGACAAAGAGGAAACTGTATGTCAGACAGAGCAGAAGCTTAATAAAATGAGTTATTTAAATTGTATGGAGAAGCTGAATTCAAATAAATGGAAATGCCAGGAAATAAACAGGAGAAGCACATTCTACTTCCACAATCTTATCAAGGGATAACAGTTCCTGGCTCTGAGGCTTTGAGTCCTGCAATCATGGGCACATCTTTAGCCCCAGGAAGATTGGTCCTTACATCACTGGAATCCCAACGATTCTTTTCAGAGCCCTCTTTATGTCTCTGTTCCTCAGGCTGTAGATGAAAGGGTTCAGCATGGGTGTGACCACCGTGTACATCACTGAGGCTGTTGTACTTGAGTGGGAACTCTGGGTAGCAACAGAGCTAAGGTACACTCCGAGGCCTGTACAACAAAATAAGGAGACAACTGAGAGGTGAGATGCACAGGTGGAAAATGCCTTATATTTGCCCTGAGCTGATGAGATCCCACGTATGGAGGAGACTATCTTAGAGTAAGAGTAAAGGATCCCAGCCAAGGGAGCACCACCGAGGAGCACAGTTGCAAAATACATCACCGTGTCATTAAGAAAGGTCTCAGAACAGGCAAGCCTGAGGACCTGATTGAGTTCACAAAAAAAATGGGGGATTTCCATGCCTGTGCAGAAGGACAGTGGCAGCACCATTAAGGTTTGTAACAGTGAGTTCAGAACACTGATGATCCAGGATACCAGAACAAGCAATCCACAGAGCTGGGGGCTCATGATGATGGTGTATTGCAGGGGGTGACAGATGGCCACAAATCGGTCATAGGCCATTCCAGACAGGATAAGGTCATCCAACTCTGCACAGAGTATGAAAAAATACATCTGGCTGATGCAGCCTGCATAGGTTATGACCTTGCTCTGAGTCTGGATGTTCAGAAGCATCTTCGGGACGGTGGTGGAGGTGAAGCAGAAGTCTACAAAGGACAGGTTGGCCAGGAAGAAGTACATGGGGGTGTGGAGGTGGGAGTCAGAACTGATGGCCAGGATGATGAGCAGGTTTCCAAACACAGTGATCAGGTACATGGAGAGGAAAAGCCCAAATATGAGGGGCTGCAGTTCTGGTTCCTCTGAAAATCCCAGAAGAAGAAACTCTGAAATTTGTGTATCATTGCTTAGTTCCATGTGGTGGAGTTGACTACTAGGGAAGAAAAAAAATAACGTGATTAATTTTCAAGCAAATAGGTTTTGTTAACTTATTGCCCTTTATTTCTTTTTTATTTTTTAAAGTTTTTCTTTAAATTCCAGTGGGTGATGGGCATTGAGGAGGGCACCTGTTGGAATGAGCACTGGGTGTTGTATGGAAACCAACTTGACAATAAATTTCAGATTAAAAAAAAGAAAATAAAAATAAAAAAGTAAAAAATCAAAAACAAAAATAAATTCCAGTTAGTTAACATACAGTGTAATATTAGTTTCAGGTGTACAATACAGTGATTCAACACTTCTATACATCACCTAGTGCTCTATACATCAAGAGGGTGCTCCTTAATTACCCCCATCAACTATTTTACCCACACACCCCTACCTCCCCTCTGGTAAGTTTGTTCTCTATAAAAGAGTGTGTTTCTTGATTTGTCTCTCTCTCCCATTTTCACCTTTGCTCATTTGTTTTGTTTCTTAAATTCCACATACGAGTGAAATCATATGGTATTTGTTTTTCTCTGACTGACATCTCACTTAGCATAATACATCCTAGTTCCATCCATGTCATTGCAAATGGGCAAGTTTTCATTCTTCTTGATGGCTGTATTCCATTGTATATATATACCACAGCTTCTTTATCTATTCATCAGCCAATGGACATTTGGGCTATTTCCATAATTTGTAAATAATGCTGCTATAAACATCTGGGTGCATGTATCCCTTTGAATTTTTATTTTTGTATTCTTTAGGTAAATACCTAGGAATGTGACTGCTGGGCCATAGGGTAGTTCTTTTTTTTTTTTTTTTTAACTTTTTGAGGAATCTTCATACTGTTTTCCACAGGACTGCACCAGTTTGCCTTCCTACCAATAGTGTGAAAGGGTTCCCCTTTCTCTACATCCCCACCAACATCTGCTGTTTCCTGTGTTAAGTTTAGCCATTCTGACAGAGGTAAAGTGATATCTTATTGTAGTTTTGATTTGCATTTTCCTGATGATGAGTGATGTTGAGCATCTTTTTTTGTGTCTGTTAGCCATCTGGATGTCTTCTTTGCAAAAATGTCTATTTGTGTCTTCTGCCCATTTTTAAACTAGATTATTTGTTTTTTGGCCAAATATCCATTGACTGATGAATGGATAAGGAAGATGTGGTACACACACACACACACACACACACACACACACACACTAATATTACTCAGCCATAAAAAAGAAGGAAAAGAATGAAATCTTGCCATTTGCAATGATGTGGATGGAGCTAGAGAGTATTATGCTGAACAAAATAAGTCAGAGAAAGACAAATACCATATGATTTCATTGATATGTGGAATTTATGAAATAAACTAAATGAACATGGGGGGGAGAGAGGCAAACCAAGAAACAGACTCTTAACTCTAGAGAACAAACTGAGTGTTGCTGGAGGGGTGGGGGGATGGGTTAAATAGGGGATGAGGACTAAGGAGGGCACCTGTGATGAGCAGGTATGTAAGTGTATGTAAGTGTTGAATCACTAAATTCTACACCTCAAACTAGTATTACACTGTATGTTAACTAGCTGGAATTTGAATAAGAACTTGGAGAAAAAAAAAGAAAAATCCATACAATCCAAGTCCATACAGCCCCATGTCAGATGGTGACAGGTGCTGTGAAGGGAAAAAAGGCATAAAAAGGAGTGGATGGGGAGGGCTCTTTTTTTTAAATAGGTGTTTAGGAAGACTGCAAAGAAGGTGACACTTTAACAGAGGCTTCCAGAAAGATTTAGCAGGAGGCAGGAGGATATTGGGGGAAGCGTGTGCCCTGCGGGAAAAACAGAGCCAAGACCCTGGAGAAGGCGTTTAGTCCAGATATTCAAATCTCACAATGAAGTCAGCATGGGGAGGGAATGAATAGGGATGAGAGGTGTTGGCAGAGAATGCTGAGGGGCAAGGTGGCTCTCCCACCACTGTTGAAACTTCAAGACACAGGGAGTCCTTCCTTCCATGGTGTGCTTGGCATTTTATTAATTTTGTTCTAAGGTATTCTGTGAATTGAGATAGATCCCTTCCTTATTTCCGTCTATGCTTAACATCCTGGCATTTAAGGGTCACATAGTGGAGTATATGAACTCATTGCCCTGAGGACTGCTTGTACCCCACAACACACACTGCACACACACGAACACACAAAAATACAGAGTGCACTATGGCCTTCGGGCACTGCATTACTATCATGCTTTCTCACCCCCAGCCATCATAATTTTAAAAGAAATGATACAAGGCAAACTCAACATAAGATTACCTTTACCATAAAGAATGTGTAAATAATACCTAAATTCTAGTTAGTAAGCTTCCCATGGACATGTAAACATCAGGCTTCATTTTAATATAATCATCATGTGTCCTGTATTTAAAGAAACATAAGGAAGCAGTTCCAAAATCACAGGGAGGAAAGAAATGGACACAGGGGAAAAAAAAGATCTAATAAGCTCCAATTGTCCCTGAGAGACTGTGATGAGGAGAAAGCTTCCCTGATTCTGGCAGCATTCCAGCCCCAGTTACATACCCTTGATGCCAAGAATAATTAACAAAGCTGGAAAAAAAAAACCAGTGTGTCTTAACAAGAAATGGGTGGTATTTTTTTTTTTTTTACTATTTTTATGATTGAATATTCCTCTAGAAAAATGTGCAAAGGGAATAAACCTAAGTATGACAAAAGAAATTATACAATGTATAACAACCAAAGGGGATTTTTCAAAATGCAATAACAAAAGAGTTTTCCCAATGATCTTAAGTGCAAAACTTTTGGAATCAGAAAACCAGGTTTTGAATGTTAGACCTACCACATATAAGCTGTTTGAACTTGGGAAAGACAATGAATCCATTCCAGATGTGAAGATCCTTACTCAAATAGTGGGGATAGCACTGTCCATCTTCCTAAGGTGGTAGACAGTGTTAGTCAGTGTATGTAAAAAACTTACAATACTTCCTTCTCGTTGGTAAATGAATGATCGCCACTGGTGAAGAGATTGGCTGAGTTTTTTCTTCTACCTTGAACAAATGTCTTCCTGGTTTCCACATCTCTCGGTAATGAAGAATCACAAAGCTTGTTAGCATACCCCCTTTTTCATATTAAATATAATTTAATATGCGAATATTTGATGCAAAAGATGATGCTGAGAAATGCGTGTCTCAAGAAGTGCTGTTGCAAGGAAACAGCTACCTCCATGGCTCTGGGTCTTTCTATAAATACAGAACGTGCTCAAAAGCACCATGTCTTAAAAGCTCATGGCACATGCCTTTAAGCCTAATACTCTGTTTTCCTACTCCCCTTAGCTGCAAAACTCCTTGGATATGTTCTAATTTCACTGGAACCATTTTATACCCCTCCTCCCATTCCTTCCTCAGTTTCATCCAACTGGACTTCTGTTCCCATCACTCATTGTCAACAGTGATCCCTGTATTGCTGAGTCCAATGGATGCTTCTCTTTTGGACATATTACATAAATTAATTATAAGTGAGTTTTCCTGGTCTGGGGACCTCAGGTAAAAGAGCTCAGGTTCCATTTTCTAGAACCTTTCCGGAAATACTTGCTGAGCTCTCAGACTCACCTGGAGGGAGCTATAAGATGAAAGTCTCCATGTGGAGGTCCAGATTCCTCCATGGATGGTTGATCATGGAGACCAAAGCTCTGTTCCCAGACAGGACAGCAGGAAGGAGTGAAGCATTAGTCCCTTCTCCCCCAGACTTGGGAGCCCCAAATCAACAACCATGTTCTGGCCAATCCAAGGTTTCACATGCTGAGGTTCTGCAGTGGAGGAGATATTTATAGCTCCCTATGTCTGCTCATTAGACACTGTTGCCATTGTTACAATCACCTGGGAGCACATCATTTCCCCATGGGCCACTGGAGTGGACAGAAAGGAAAAGTTTCCTGTTGATACTCTGTTCTTGGGAGATCAGATTAGAAGTCAGGTGAATCCAGTTTTGTATTACTCGCTCTCATAAACTTGCCTGCCTTCCAGAGATCTAACCAGCTTACACTTTACCTTCACCTTGAGCTGATTTTGAATTCATTGAATTGAGGATTTACTTTATCATTTATAGCTTTGAAGTAATTTTAATAAATGAGCCACATGACCCTCTTCATGTATGGTTTTGAAGGAAAAGTCTAAGGACTCACTCTAAAGTCTGAAATAAAGTCTGTGTTTGATTCCTTAATCCGAGAGACCCCTGAGTTGGCCTTAAATATAACCCCGAAAAAGACTTTTAGTAGGCAGAATAACATCCCCCCAAATATTTCCACATTTTAATTAAATACTCTTGGGCTATGTCTTGTGTCATCACAAGCGAGAATTATGTTTGAAAATGGTACCAACATTTCCAGTCAGCTGGCCTTAAGATAAACTTGTTCTGATTATCCAGGTGGGCTCAATAGATCACAAGGGGCCTCCAAATGTGGAAAAGGGAAGCAAAAGAGTTGGAATCAGAGAGATTTTGAGATGCTATGTTGCTAGCTTTGAAGATAAAGGGAGGGACTGTGAGCCAGGGAATACAGGTGGCTTTAGGTCTCCCAGACGTCCTTCTCTGCAGACAGAGTGCTTTTTAGCCCAGGAAGACTTATTTCAGACTTCTGACTTCCAGAACTATCAAAACATAAATTTAATTGTTTTAAGCCAGCAGCATGGTAATTTTTCACAACCACAAAAATGTCTATTTATATATAAATGCATATGTAGTATCTACATTTAATAGGCACAGTTTAATGTATATAAGTATATTCCAATGATATAGTTAAAAGGAAAAAAGTCTAGTAGAGCATGGCTGAGGGTAGGATCTAGAGTATTGGTAGCTGATTCACATCAAAAGGGGGGGGGGAGGAGCTCTCTTCCAACTAAAAAGAAGGCAAAGTGTCTATATGGATACAGGACCAGTGAAATTAAGTTAAGGCAATTCACATTTGATATGCCTGCTCTAAGTCACTATCAGGTACTGATTTTATAGTCAATGTACTCATTCCTAAAGAAAAAAAAAGCCCAACATGAGTAGAATAAAGGAAATAATAAAGATCACAGCAGAAATAAATGACACAGAGACTAAAAAAAAAAACAGTGGAACAAAGTCAGTGAAACAAGAGCTGGTTCTTTGAAAAAAATAAACAAAATTGACAAACTTTAGGCAAATTAATCAAGAAAAAAGAGAAAGGACCCAAATAAATAAAATCAGAAATGAGAGAGGAGAAGTAACAACTGACACCAGAGAAATACAGAGAATTGTAAGAAAACTATGAAAAATTATATGCCAACAAAGTGGACAACTTAGCAGAAATGAATGAAGTCCTAAAAAACATACAATTTTCCAAAAGGGAACAGGGAAGACATAGAAAATCTGAATAGACCAATTAACAGTAAGAAAATTGAAATGGTAATCAAAAAGCTACCAAAAACTGAAAGTTCAGGACCAGATGGATTCACAGGTGAATTCTACCAGACATTTAAAGAAGAGTTAATATCTATTCTCCTCAAACTCTTCCAAAGAATAGAAGAGGAAGGAAAGCTTCTAAATACATTCTGTGAGGCCAGCATTATCCTGATACCAGAACCAGACAAAGACACCACAAAAAAGTAAAACTACAGGCCAATATCCTTGATGAAGATAGATTCAAAAATCCTCAAGAAAATATCAGCCAACTACCTACAACAATATATTAAAAAGATCATTCACCATGATCACATGTGATTTATTTCAGGGATACAAGGATGTTTCAATATTTGCAAATCAATCAATGTCATATACCACATCAACAAAATGAAGGATAAAAATCATATGATCATCTCGATAGATGCAGAAAAAGCATTTGACAAAATTCAATATTTGTTCATGATAAAAACTCTCAATGAAGTGGGGTTAGTGGGAACGTACCTCAACATGATAAAGGACATATATGAAAAATCCACGGCTAACAAACATCATACTTAATGGTGAAAGCTGAGAGGTTTCCCCCTAGTGTCAGGAACAAGACAAAGATGTCCACTCTCACATAGTATGGTATTCAACATAGTACTGGAAGTCCTAGCCTTAGCAATCAGACAAGAAAAGAAATAAAAGGCATCCATATTGGTAAAGAAGTTAAACTGTCACTATTTGCAGACAACATGATTCTATACACAGAAAATTCAGGAGCGCCTGGGTGGCTCAGTTGGTTAAGTGTCTGACTTCCACTTAGGTCATGATCTCATGATTCATGAGTCCGAGCCTGGCATGGAGCTCTGTGATGACAGCTCAGAGTCTGAAGCCTACTTTGGATTCTATGTCTGCCTCTCTCTCTCTGTCCATTCCCTGCTCACACTCTGTCTGTCTCTCTCAAAAATAAATAAACATTAAAGAATAGAAAATTCAAAAAACTCTACCAAATAATTACTAGAAGTAATAAATGAGTTCAGTATAGTGCAAGATACAAAACCAATATCCAGTAATCAGTAACATTTTTATACACTAAGAATGAAAGAAAAAAAAATAAAACAAAATTGCACCAAAAAGAATACAATACTTAGGAATAAACTTAACCAAAGAAGTGAAAGACCTATACTCCAAAAACTATAAAACACTGATAAAAGACATTGAGGATAGCATAAATAAATGGTAAGATACTCCATGCTCATGGTTGAAAGAATTAATATTGTGAAAATGTCCATATTACCCAAAGCAACCTACAGACTCAGTGCAATCTCTATCAAAATACAACAGTAGTTTTCACAAAACTAGACCAAATGATCTTAAATTTGTATGGAATTATGGAAGGCCCTGAGTAGCCAAAGTAATCCTGAGAATGAAGAACAGAGCTGGAGGTATCACAATAGCAGATTTCAAGATATACTCCAAAGCTGTAGTTATCAATGCAGTATGGTATTGGTGCAAAAATAGACACATAGGTCAATGGAACAGAATAGAGACTCCAGAAATAAACCCATGATTATATGGTCAATTAATCTATGACAAAAGAGGTGAGAATATGGGGAAAAGACAAAGTTTTTCAATAAATGGTGCTGGGAAAACTGGACAGCTATGTGTAAAACAATGAAATGGGACCACTTTCTTACACCATACACAAAAAGAAGCTAAAAATGGATTAAAGGCCTAAATGTGAGACCTGAAACTATAAAAATCCTAGAAAAGAACACAGGCATTAATTTCTCTGACATCAGCTATAGCAACATTTTCCAGGTAAGTCTCCTAAGACTAGGGAAACAAAAGTAAAAATAAACTGTTAGGACTAAATCAAAATTAGAATCTTTTACATAGCAAAGGAAACAATAAAACAAAAAAAGGCAACCTAGTGAATGGGAGAAAATATTTCAAATAATATATCTGATAAGGGGTTAATATCTAAAATACATAAAGAACTCCTACAACTCAACACCAAAAAACCCAAACACTCCAATTAAAAAATGGGCAGAGGATATGAATAGACATTTCTCTAAAGAAGACATTCAGATAGCCAACAGACACATGAAAAGATGCTCAGCATCACTCATCATCAGGGAAACACAAATCAAAACCACAATGAGATATCACCTCACACCTGTCAGAATGGCTAAAATAAAAAAAAACACAAGAAACAACATTTGGTGAGAATGTGGAGAAAAGGCACCCTCAGGCACTGTTGGTGGGAATATAAACTTGTGCAGCCATTCTGGAAAACAGGATGGAGTTTCCTCAAAAAATAGAACTACCTTATGACACAGCAATTGCATTACTATGTATTTATCCAAATGATACAAAAATGCTGATTCAAAGGAGGACATGCACTCCAATATTTATAGCAGCACTATCAACAATGGCCAAATTATGGAAAAAGCCCAAATGTTCGTCAACTGATTAATGGTTAAAGATGTGGTATACATACAGAATGGAATACTACTCAGTGATGATAAAGAATGAAATCTTGCCATTTTCAGCGATGTGGATGGAACTAGAGGGTATTATGCTAAGTGAACTAAGTCAGCCAGAGAAAGACAGGTATCATATGATTTCACTGCTGTGTGGAATTTGAGAAACACAACAGATGAACATAGGGGAAGGAAAGGAAAAATAAGATAAAAACAGAGAGGGAAGCAAACCAGAAGAGATTCTTAAATGCAGAGAAGAAGCTGAGGGCTGCTTAAGGGGAGGTGGGTGGGAGAATGAGTTAAATGGATGATGAGCATTAAGGAAGGTGCTTTTTGGGATGAGCACTGGGTGTCATATGTAAGCAATGAATCACTGAGTTCTACTCCTGAAGCCAAGACTATACTGTATGTTAACTAACTTGAATTTAACTAATAATAATAAAAAAATAGAAGTTGGGATGAAGTTTCAGGGAGGATCTTATCTGGGATGGATGTGGTCAGGCAACATAGCCATATCTCTGAATTGGACAATCCAGTCCAATCTCTGAATTGGAGATCCAGTCACTCACAGCAGCTCAGAGGCTCACGGGGTGGTGTATTTGATGCGCCTGCATAAGAGGTTACATGCATGGGCAAGATGTCCACTCCAGGGGAGATGGATCCATTGGTGGAAAGGGAATATGCACCTGACTCCCAAGGTGGACACATGGGGACTGAAATGGCAGAAAAGTTTCCTTTATTTATGGTCCCTTGGCTTCTGATAAGCTAAATTGCTTAGAGAATTGAGCCCCACTAAGGGAATACAGGCAATATGGGGCTCTGAGAATTCAGCCTCTGAATCACCTCTGCAGAGCTCACCTGCTGCTCATCAGCCATAGGCTGAAAGCATCCTCACCATGACCTTCCTAGATGTTCAACTAATCCAAAGAACCAGCTCCTGACCATCCATTTCTTGCCCTTTCTACATCAATTGTCCCTGGAAGGTAGGACCAGTAGAGCCAAATCCATTGAGTGATGCATCTGGGGAAGCCAGAGTAGTCCAGTAAGTACTCTAGAAAAGTGGTGTGGAAGGCAGGAAGGCTTTTCTTAACCATGCCTTTCTTAACCAACGATTCCAAATCCTTCTCATTTCAGTCTGAAGAAGACCCTTCATACCTTCTCAGATCCATTCTTCTCACTTCTCTTCTCCGAGCATCATTCCAGGGCCTCTCTCTTTCTGCAGCAGGAACTGTCCCTCCCTTATGTCTGTTCACCTGTCTCGGGTTCTGCTTTATTCCCAAGTTAGCCTTTCCTCTTGTTTGTGAAGCACTGAATGTGTGAGGCAGCCCCGCAGAGTGAGAAGGGCCTTGAGTTGGAGTCAGGCAGATGTGAGTTGGAATTTCCCCTTTCCATCCAGTGCCTGATAGACCTTGGAAATGTTTCTTCTATTCTGTGTATCCTTTTTCATCAGCACAAGAGAGAGTAGAAGGAGGTGTCACAGTATGCTTATGGGAGGACCGATATGACGGATCGAGTGTCCAGGACATGGTGCCATCTGAAAAACACCATTTCTTTATTCACTTACTCATTCGCATGACACGTTCCAAAAGAATTTTGGGGAAATTACACAATACTTAGGACAAAATGCCTTAAGTGTATATGACAAGAGAAATAATGTGGCCAAAGGAAAGGAGACCCAAACCCAGAGGAATAATTACATGAGTAAGTGAAATATCTACCATGAAATGTTACCATGGGTGCCAAAATTCAGCCCCTGATATGACTCTGAGAATTCCATTGAAGACAAAGGACTCTTTTTGTGCTGTTAGGATTAAATTTGGCTGTATAAATGGAAAGACTAAGAAGAAAAAGGGTTCATATTCAATTAGGAGTATTTGCCTCCCCTCTTCAAGGAAGTGGCACGACGACTTTATGCTAACATGAGGAACAAGGGTTCATTCCATCTCTGCTTCCACATCCGTGGTGTGTGGTTTTCCAAGATATGTTAGCTGTGGGGTCATGTGTGAATTCTAGGCAAGGAAGAGATAGAAAAGAGAAAGTCTTCTAAAGAGCACTCCAATATTCCCACTCAATAACTTCTCATACTTTCCACCAACTATCCATGATTGAATGAGAAGGTGGGAAATATACATCTTAGCTGAGCGTATGACCGCCTCCAAATAGAGTCAGGTTCCAACAACAGGAAAGAAGAGAATAGACGTGTTACATAGGCAATCTCTGGCACAATGATTAATTACAAGATTCATATTATCCATAACATTAAAATAAAATTGTTGATAGAACCTGACCCTTCTTGTTACTAAGGCAAAAAGACAGTGATCTCCCCAATTCTCATGAAAGTCACATTGTGTGGTGGAAAGAGCAATGTCTCCAGCCAATTCAGGTTCTTGAAATGTTTCTGAATATAGGCTAGAAGCATCACACATGGTAATAGCCACACCGTAGGATGCGTGAGGCAGGAACATTGTTATCATGGCTCAAGTATTTCGTCCCTCACACTTGAAATGATTTCCAGTTTTTGGGTCCTCCCTCAGTGGATCAGCAGAAGAGACATGGCGATGCTCTTGGGGTTGTCTTAGGTGATGTAGGGCACAGTCAGGGGGATATCCCCATATCTCTGAAGGAAGGTAGCAGAATTTCAATGGGCCTCAAAACAATGGATATCTCATTCCTTCTGAGTGTGGAGAATCTCCAACTCAGGGACTCTGGGATTGTTTCTTTGGCCATCTTTCAGAGTGGAGGCCAAAGCTGAAGAAAGAAGTGCTCTTTCTAAGATAAAGAACCCCTGTGCTTATGGATTCACCTAAGTAGTGAGGGAATTTAATGAGTAACCAACTAAACCATCAACTACTTTTTAAAATTCCTGGTAAAGTTGATGCTGACAATATTCCTCAGTATTTTCAGTGCTTTTGTGAAGTCTTGGGCCTGTGGAGTTCTCTGCTCCATCATTTTCTCTGACATCAACTATTTTGTAAGCTCTTTTTAAAGATTTTATTTATTTATCTATTTATTTATGTATGTATGTATTTATTTATTTAGACAGACTGTGATTGGGGAAGGGACAGAGGGAGAGAGACAGAATCCTAAGCAGGCTCAACACTCAGGGTAGAACCCAATATGGGGCTCGAAATCAGGAACTGTGAGATCATACCTAAGCTGGAATCAAGAGTTAGATGCTTGGGGCTCCTGGGTGGCTCAGTCAGTTAAGCATCCGACTTCAGCTCAGGTCATGATCTCATGGCTTGTGGGTTCGAGCCCCACGTCGGGCTCTGTGCTGACAGCTCAGAGCCTGGAGCCTGCTTCGGATTCTGTGTCTCCCTTTCTCTCTCTGCCCCTCCCCTGTTCATGTTCTATCTCTCTCTCTCTCTCTCTCTCAAGAATAAATAAACATTAAAAAAAATTTTAAAAAGAGGGGACCTGGGTGGCTCAGTCGGTTAAGTGTCTGACTTCAGCTCAGGTCATGACCTTGCAGTTCATGGGTTCGAGCCCTGCGTCGGGTTCTGTGTTGACAGCACTGAGCCTGGAGCCTGTTTCAGATTCTGCGTCTCCGTCTCTCTCTCTCTGCCCCTCCCCTGTTCACGCTCTCTGTCTCAAAAATAAACATTAAAAAAATTTAAAAAATTAAAAAAAGAGTCAGATGCTTAACTGACTGAGCCACCCAAACACCCCATTGTTTCAAATATTTTAATTAATTAATTTGTTTGCTTATTTATCTGGAGAGAGAATTTTGTAGGTTCTCTTTAAAGTGCGTGTGCATGCGGGGAATAAGCTTAGGAATTCCCTGGGCTTGCACGGATGGGTTAACAAGGCATCAAGAATTAGAAAGCCACAGGATGCTCACAACCAAGTTTGGGTAAACAAGATTAGGTACATAGGTATAGAGAGGGCTGGGCAGAGACTCCAGTATAGAGAGGGCGGGACAAAGTCCCCAATACAGAACAAAGGTAGGAGGTAAACAAGATTAGGTATTCAGGGAGGAAGCACCCCCCCAACTTAGTACAATAGCAGAAAGCTGCTTTCCCAGGAAGGAAGGACCAAATTAGGTAAACAGGTAAATAGGGCTATAGACCTCTGCAGGGTGAAGTTGCCCAGAGCGGAGCTAATTAACAAAAGAAAGGTGCCTTGTTGACCCTGAGGTAGCATGCTCTGTCTTTCTTGTCCTCTAGACCAATTTTGGTAAACAGAGGTGGTGCCTCATGTCTGTTGTAAACAACCTTCCACCCAGCCTCCCAGGGCCAGGGTTTTGTTTTGTATTAACCCAAGCCCCTAACCCCACATATCTTCAAAACCCCTTTCCCTCCTGTCCATGAGTTAATGTTCACAGTTTCATTGTCTCTTTGTGCACGTGCATCACCATGTCTGTAAGCCTTCTGATCCTAGTAAAAACAGAGCAAGGACCCTTAATCAGGGCTCTTGTCTTCTCCCGGACATTAGCCATCTCTCGCATTTTAATCCTGCATCCTGCTTTCTTGCGAGACAACAAAGAACTTTAGACCCACAGTCTACAACATATGTATGTGTATAAAAGCTCTGAATCTTAACCTTAAAAACAAAAAATACCCAAATGTAACATCAGCCTAATATGCGGTGCTTGTATACCTTTTATAGATATGTGCATTGAAAAACTAAATTCAGGCTTCATAAGCAGTGTTTGGAATAGTTAAGGTCAATGAATGAAACTATGAACTCCACACGGATGGCAGAAAAAAGCTCTGTTAATTGGGCTCCAATTTTTGCCTACATATTAAGTAAGGAGGCTTGACCCAAGATGTAGAAGAAAATAAAAGTGGGGAGATAAAAGTTGAAGGACCTGATGCCACAGAGGTTCTAGACCAACACTACGCAGTCATGAATGAACAGGTGAGACTCTGCGACCTTGTTGCAGTGTAGCTTCTGATTCGGCTTCTGAATGTGGCCTGGGACTTGGCATTCACATAAGCTCTTGGGCAATGTTGATCCTGCTGATCCACAGACCACACTCTGAGTAGCCAAGCGATGAAGGGGGGCAGCTGCTTTGGAACGAGGATTACATTTCCAGCGAGTAGAGGCAGCAAAGGAAGGATGAAAGCATTTAAAACTCCCCAACTGAGGCAATGATATAAGGGGCAGTACTTTATTAATCCATTCACCTGAAATCGAAGGCAACCACATTTCTGTGCCATCAAAGTGATGGTAATTGAACGTTGATTTTTTTCCCCCCTCTCTTTCCTGGTAGTGGTTTCATCCACATGGAATCAGGAAATCAAACACGTGCTTCGGAATTTCTCCTCTTGGGATTTTCGGCAAAGTCAGATATTCAATTTGTGCTCTTTGGGCTGTTCCTGTCCATGTACTTGGTCACGGTCACTGGGAATCTGCTCATCATCCTGGCCATCTGCTCTGACTCCCTCCTCCACACCCCCATGTACTTCTTCCTTTCCAACCTGTCCTTGGCTGACATCTGTTTTACCTCCACTACTGTCCCGAAGATGCTCTGGAACATCCAGACTCAGAGCACAATCATAACGTATAAAGGCTGCCTCAGCCAGATATTTTTTTTCATTGTGTTTGGATGCCTGGACAACTTACTCCTGACCGCGATGGCCTATGACCGCTTTGTGGCCATCTGTCACCCCCTGCACTACTCAATCATCATGAACGGCCAGTTCTGTGGGCTGTTGGCATTGGGATCCTGGTGCCTCAGTATCATGGGTTCCCTGCTCGAGACCTTGACCCTTTTGAGGCTGTCCTTCTGCACAAACATGGAAATCCCACACTTCTTTTGTGATCTTCCCGAAGTCCTGAAGCTTGCCTGTTCTGACACCTTCGTCAATACCATGGTGGTGTATTCTGCAACTGGCCTTCTGGCCGTGATTCCTTTCAACGGAATACTTTTGTCCTACTTTCAAATTGTTTCCTCCATACTCAACATTTCCTCAGCTACTGGCAAGTACAAAGCCTTTTCCACGTGTGGGTCTCACCTCTCGGTGGTCTCCTTGTTCTATGGCACAGGTCTTGGGGTCTACCTCAGTTCTGCAGTGACTTCATCCTCTAGGACAAGTCTGGTGGCCTCAGTGATGTACACGATTGTCACGCCCATGCTGAACCCCTTCATCTACAGTCTGAGGAATAGGGACATGAAGGGGGCTCTAAGGAGATTCCTCAGCAAGGTGGTGCCTCTCAGCAGTGGGGTCTCCGGAGGAGTCTTATGGTAATTGGGTGCACAATATGGAGGCCCAGAAATCTGGCTTGCTTCATCCAATATCTTTATTTTTTCCCCAGTTGTACCTGTTTTAAAGCAGTACTTTCCTGGGGTCTTCCCTGCCCTCTTGATTTTTCTTCAGGCTATATCTTGAGTTCCCTTTTTCACTTTATAACCAGTCATTTTAACTTGGTGTGAACAGAACCTGATATTTTCTCAGTTATACTTGGTAATGGTTTGGATTTCTTTTTAAAAAAATGGATCAAATCTCATGTATTTAATATCTATCCTCAGAGGAATGGGATGTGTGCCTATTTTGGAAATGTCCTGAAAACTCATTTACAGAGATGTTTTCTCAGGTCACGTGAATAAAATGAACCCAAAGATTTGATCCCCTCCACGTTTTTTTTCCTGATCTACTTTCCTTCCAGTCCCATCAACGTTATTAAATTTCTCAACTTGTCCACTCTACAGATTTCTTGAGTTTCAGAACTGTCTCTTACCTATCTTTACAGTGCCTGGTATAGCTCTAATGACAGAGTTTTAAATCCAAACCCTACACTGAGGTTTATTAAGTTTTCCTTAATATTATAATTTCACTTCATTTGATTGTTACAAAATTTAGCACATTTTCAAGTTTGTATATTTATTTGCATGTTTTCTTCCTATATTTTTGGTTTGCATCTTTAGACCATTTCTCAGGTATTTTTATTCTAATTGGGTTAAAATAATTTTTTATATGTCTACACTTTATGCTTTGTAATATCCAACGTGTTCTAAATATTTTCCCTAGTTTTACACTTGTTTGTAAATTTTCTTTATTGTTGGACCTACAGATTTCAAGGCACTGGAATCCATTGATTATGTTCTCAGTTCTTTGCTTTTTCTTCCATCTGGTTTATGCTCAGAGGATTAACCTAATCTTTCTTCTAGATGTCCACTGCTATGTTTTTTCTACAAGTTCACTTTATTCATTTTGCTTTTCTACATGTTCACTCTCTTTATGCCAACAAGCGGTTGTCATTAAGATAGAAATTTAATGTTATTTTGCTTCTAACTAATAACAAATTGTCCAAACACCTCTTATTTCAAAAGCCTTGCTTCCCTCATTGGTTTTTTTTATTCCACTTTTATAATATGCCAGATTTTATGGGTCGCCTGGGTGGCTCAGTAGGCTAAGCATCTGGCTTTGGCTCAGGTCATGATCTCGCGGTTCATGGGTTCGAGCCCCACGTCGGGCTCTGTGCTGACAGCTCAGAGCCTGGAGCCTCCTTCAGATTCTGTGTCTCCCCCTCTCTCTTCCCCTTCCCCAGTTCACACTCTGTCTCTCTCTCAAAAATAAATAAACATTAAAAAATTATAATATGACATATTTTATTTTATAGGATTTGTGTTTTCTTATTCTCCCGTCAATTTCACAGTTTGGTGAAATGGAAGTTTATTACAGGTTCTAATCAAGAACAGAGGCTATGTTGCCTTTCCAATACTGATTCTCCCCTTTTTCCTAGTAGCAGGATATTGATGGAGGTGGCAATATACTCAAAACATTAATAAAGGGGTCATCATGTGCTTTGGCTTACTGTTGCTGTTGTAACCAGCGATGGCAGACTTGGTGGCTTAAAAAGATCACAAAGGTATTAGCTTACAGTTCTGGAGATCAGAAGTCCAAAATGGGTCTCCCTGGGATAGAAATCAAGATGTCTTCACAGCTGCATTCCTTTCTAGAGATTCCAGGAGGATAACCCCCTTTCTTGCCTTCTCCAGCTTCTAGGGAACATCCTCCTCCCTTGTCCTATGGCTCCATCCTGGGTCTTCCATGCCAGCAGTGGCTGACTGAGTCTTTCCCTTCTCTCATTTCCTGGACCCTTAAGCTTCCTCCTTTCTCTCTTCATGGACCCTTGGGATTACAAGGGCTTCATCCAGTTAGCCCCAGATAACCTCTATCTTAAGATCAAGTGATGAGCAAACTTAATTCCTTCTATAACTTTAATCCCTTTTCCCTTGTAACCTAACATTTTCACAGCTTCTGAGGATTGGGAAGCAGACATTTTTGGAAGGCCATCTATCTGCTGACCATACCATGTGACACAAGTGTGCCCAAACATATGTGAGCTAAAATCTGTTAGTGGAGCTTCTAGAAAACATGTATTTTCCCAATTACAAAAACAGATTGTCAAAACGGTGACATTGGAGTTTTCTCACATCTTTTCCCTAAGAAAAGACAGTAACTCATTGCTGAGAGTATCTTCATGGAAGTCCAGGGGCCTGATGAAGAAACTCAAGCCCAAAGTTGGAGCAAAAAACACTCAATATTGAACACATTGAGGAGAGTAAGAGGAACAATTATACTTTACCCACATAAGCTCTATCCCAAGGCAGCACGCTTAGTGCCCCAGGAGATCTCAGCCAGGGACTTCACCCAGGGATGAATGTAAAAGTGTGCCAGTGAGTGCCTGGGCCCCCAGTTGTGTCGGATGCTGCCATCCACACCCACTGCATTCCCAACCCACCCAAAAAACTGCCCCTGAAGCAGAATAATCCTGGACTCACTTCCTGTCCCAAGAGACTTTTATGGAGGGGCGTGTCATCATCAACTTAGTCAATGTGGAACTTAGAAGGTCACAGTAGCCCCTGTAGACTGAACACCTTCTCTGTGCCAGGTAATTCCCTGTGAGATCTAAAAAATTACTAACTTCTCAGGGTGCCTGCATGCTCAGTTGGTTAAGCGTCTGACTTTGGCTCAGGTTATGATCTCACGGTTTGTGGGTTCAAGCCCTGCATCAAGCTCTGTGGTGACAGCTCAGAGCCTAGAGCCTGCTTTGGATTCTGTGTCTCCCTCTGCCCTCCTCTACTCATGCTCTCTCTCTCTCTCAAAAATAAATAAACATTAACTTTTTAAAAAAGATATTACTAACCAAAAGGATTATCACACCAAATGCTTAGATGGAGTTTCTCTAGTTTACAGATAAAGGAACAAAGGCTTGGAAGGTTCATTTCCTGTCATGAGGAAAAAGAGACACCTACAAACTTGTGTATAAAGAAGCTGAACCACTGAGTCCCACATTTGACTGCCTAAGGTCAGACCTGAGGTAGGTAGGGGGGTTCTTGTAGAAGAAACCCCCAAAATACTCACACTTGATTCTACCACTGGACCACAGTCTTAATATGCAAAGGTTGTCTACAGACCAAGATCGTCAAAGTAACAACAGAGAGCTAGTTACAAGGCAGAATTTCTGGGCCACCCTGGGCATGTCAAATTAGCAGGAGCACTTCCTAAGCTATGACAAACAAAACCTTCTCCAGGTATTTTCAAGTGTCCTTTGAAGGCAAAATCATCCCTGGCTGAGATCCACTGGTCTAGAGCAAGAGAACTCAGCATTCCAATAGAAGCACATCAGTTCATAATGGTCCAGTCCATAATTCTGGGGTGACCACTCAACCCTTCCAAGTCACATCTCTGCAAATGTGGAATGAGGCTCCTAACATTATGTCCCTCATAGAATGGCTTTTGAAAAAAATAAATGAGACAATACATATACAATTTCAAGCTCAGCCCATGGTGCCTGAAAAGATCTTTTTTTAAATGTTTCAAGCTTTTTTTTTTAAAAAAATGTTTATTTATTTTTGAGAGAGAGAGAGAGAGAGAGAGAGAGGGAGAGAGAGAGCGAGCACAAGTAGGGAAGGGGAAGAGAGGAAGACCCAGAATCTGAAGCAGGCTCCAGGCTCTGAGCTGTCAGCACAGATCCCGACATGGGGCTTGAACTCAGAAACGGTGAGCTCATGACCCGAGCTGAAGTCAAATGCTCAACTGACTGAGCCACCCAGGCACCCTTTCAAGTTTTTATTTAAATTCTTGTTAGTTAACATGCAGTGTAATATTTGTTTTAGGAGTAGAATTTAATGACTCATCACTTACCTACAACACCCAGTGCTCATCACAACAAGTGTGCTCCTTAATCCCCATCACCCATTTAACCCCTCCCCTGCCCACCTCCTCCCCAGCAACCCCTAGTTTTTTCTCTATAGCTAAGAGTCTCTTATGGTTTACCTCCCTCTCTCTCTTTTCTTCCTTCCCCTATGTTCATCTGTTTCATTTCTTAAATTCCACGTGTGAATGAAATCATATGGTATTTGTCTTTCTCTGGCTTATTTTGCTTAGCGTAATGCACTCATTGCAAATGGAAAGATTTCAGTCTTTTTTATGCCTGAGTAATAGTCCGTTGTATACATAAACCACATCTTCTTTATCCATTCATCACTCAATTGGCATTTGGACTCTCTCCATTATTTGGCTCTTGTAGATAATGCTGCTATAAACATTGGAGTGCATGTGCCCCTTTGAATCATTACTTTTCTATCCTTTGGGTAAATATCTAGTAGTACATTTGCTGGATTGTAGGATAGTCCTATTTTTAATTTTTTGAGGAACTCCCATACTGTTTTCCAGAGTGGCTGCACCAGTTTGCATTCCCACTTATAGTGTAAGAGGGTTCCCCTTTATCCACATCCTGGCCAACACCTGTTGTTTCCTGCATTGTTAAATTTAGCCATTCTGACAGGTGTGAGGTGATATCTCACTGTGGTTTTGATTTGTATTTCCCTAACGATGAGTGACATTGAGCATCTTTTCGTGTGTCTGTTAGCCATCTGCATGTCTTTGGAAAAGTGTCTGTTCATGTCTTCTGCCCAAATCTTCACTGGATTATTAATTTTTCAGTGTGGAGTTTGAGAAGTTCTTTATAGATTTTGGACACTAACCTTATATCAGATATGTCATTTGTAAATATCTTCTCCCATTCTGTAGGCAGCCTTTTAGTTTTGTTGATTGTTTCCTTTGCTGTGCAGAAGCTTTTTATCTTGAAGAGGTCCCAATAGTTCATATTTGCTGTTGTTTCCCTTGCCTCCAGGCATCATGTATAATAAGAAGTTGCTGCAGGGGAGCCTGGGTGGCTCAGTCAGTTAAGCGTCCGACTTCGGCTCAGGTCATGATCTCACAGCTTGTGAGTTCGAGCCCCTCACTGGGCTCTGTGCTGACAGCTCAGAGCCTGGAGTCTGCTTCAGATTCTGTGTCTCCCTCTCTCTCTGCCCCTCCTCTGCTTGTGCTCTCTCTCTCTCTCAAAAATAAATAAACATTAAAAAAAAAAGAAGTTGCTGCAGCTGAGGGCAGAGAGATGGCTGCCTGTGTTCTCCACTAGGATTTTGATGGTCTCACATTGAGGTCTTTCACACATTTGGAATTTATTTTTGTGTTTGGTGTAAGAAAGTGGTCCAGTTTCATTCTGCATGTTGCTGTCCAATTTTTCAACACCATTGTTGAAGAGACTGTCTTTTTTCTATTGGATATTCTTTCCTACTCTGTCGAAGATTAGTTAATCATATAGTTGTAGGTCCATTTCTGGGATTTCTATTCTGTTCCATTGATCTATGTGTCTGTTTTTGTGCCAGTACATTACTATCCTGATGACTATGCTTTAAAATATAGCTTGAATTACCAAATGTTTCATAAATGTCAACTTTTAACCTGTATTAAAGATACAAACTCTTAACTGATTTGTCAAAATAATTATGAAGCCAAGGATTGTTGTACCCATGACTGTATAGGAAAGGAACACATCTTTGCTTGTTGAAGAAGGAATAGGGATTTTTCTAGAGCTGTCAGGAGCTGTGTTCCCACCACAAGTCATTGTTTTGGAGAACCAAGGGACATAGTCAAGACAAGTTCCTGAGTTTTAGATTTGGAAAAAAACCTTTCACTTAGGGCTGTGAAAAGTTTCAATGTTAGAGCTCTGGAAGCCAGGAAAGTTCAAGGAAGGGTAATAAAAATTGGATACGCCTGATTCTAATCTGATCTCTTGGGAACAGAGAATCTACAGGAAAAAATTCCATTCTGTCCATATAAGTTCCCCTAGGGAGATGTGCTCAGGGGTTGGAGTAATAATGGGAAATGTGTCTAATGAGCAGGTATAGGGAGCAGATACAGCAAACATAAGGAGCTGTAAATATCTCCTCAGTTGCAGCCCCTGACCTCCTGCTCCAATCTTAAGCTGGAGGACACATGGTTTTTGCATTTGGATTCCTAAGTCTGGCTTGGGGACCAATGCTTCACTCCTTCCTGCGGTCTGGGAACAGAGCTTTGGTTTCCATCATCAACCAATGGGGAGGAATTTGGACTTCCACATGGAAATCTTCCTCTCAGAGACCCCATCCAGGTGGGTCTCAGATCTCAGCAGGTACTTCAGGAAAGGTTCAGAGAGAATGGAAGCTGAAAGCTTTTACCTGAGGTCACCTGAGAGCCTAACCAGCCTAGTCTGGAGACAAGCTGGTGTGGTGAATTCATTCATTTATAATCAATTTATTTAATATGTTTAAAAAAGAAATGTCTGGTGAACTTGGAGATGCAAGGACTATTTCCACAATTAGGTGGTGGGAATAAAAGTCCAGTTGGATGAGCCTAAAGAAGGAATGGGGATACTGACTCCCAGGAAAATCTGAACACTTCCAAGGAGTTTTGCAGTTAAAGGGAATATGAAAAAACACTATTAGGTATGGAGAGCATTGCAGTGCAGTGAGGGAATTTAAAAAATATTTTTAAGATGGGGTATATTGGAGCATATTCTGTATCCATTAGAAAGATCCAGACCAACGGAGGGAGCCACAATCTTGCAACTGCAGTTCTGAAGACATACATTTCACAGAATCTTCTCTCACATTAGGTATTCATTAAAAATTTTTATTTAAAAGACAAACAGGCATATGCTAGAGGGCTTTATTTTGCACTTATTTCATTACCTGGAGCCGGAAAATATTTTTGGGTTCGTTAGCCATTTACTTTCTCTGTCGTAACTTATTTGGGAAAGTTCTTTGCCTTGTATCCTGGGGTCTGAACATTCTTATTCCTGCTTTTGTTTGTTTGTTTGTTGTTCTTGCTGAATCATTTTCCTTTTGCTCTTTGATTGCATTCTTTCAACGAATAATTCTCCTCCTACAACCGATGTTAAACTATATGCTAACCAACTCGAATGTAAATAAAAACATGAAGCAAACAAAAGAAATAATTGCAAAATTTTAAGCCAAGTTTGCTATTTGCTGTTTAATTCTTGTATGTATGTACAGATATATTTTCTGGGTGGTGTGAGAGTCTATAAACTTTGAGTGGTCAAGTCTATCAGTCATATTTTGTCTCCCACCCATTGCTTTTTATGTGCCTTGTAGTCATAAACTGCCTTTTGTATGTATCGCCACCTTCCCTCACATCTGTGATTCCTCACTATCTTTTGCTTCTTGTGATTAGATCCGTTCTCAGAGCCAGCAATCTTCCTTCTACCATCCTGTGGAAACATGAATTCCTCTTGCATTCAACTTATATCTTTCTCGCAAGAATGTGTGACTCCACTTATGTTTATATAGGATGAAATTATAATTTCAGATAATGCTCCCTGCACTACTTTTAAATGAATGATAGTTATAAATTATATTTTCATATCTGCTTTTGGTTGCTGCCCATTCCATTTTGATATAGAGACCTGTGTTAATGTGATGAAATTATTGTTATTTTTTATCTTTTCTTGCAGAAGACAGTCTTTTAAAATTCAATTTCAATTAACAAGGTTGTTTTGAATCCACTATGTTTATCCTGGTTTTCTTGTTCCTGCTGTTCTTTTTATTTTATAAACTCCACTTTATTTTTTTTAATTTAATTTAATTTAATTTAATTTAATTTAATTTAATTGTCAAGTTGGTTAACATACAGTGTGTACAATGTGCTCTTGATTTTGGGGGTAGATTCCCATGATTCATCGCTTACGTACAACACCCAGTGTTCATCCCCACAAGTGCCTTCCTCAATGCCCATCACCCATTTTCCCCTCTACCCTGCCCTCCTGCCTCCCCATCAACCTCAGTTTGTTCTCTGTATTTAAGAGTCTCTTATGGTTTGGCTTCCCTCCCTCTCAGTTTGTAACTATTTTTCCCCTTCCCTTCCCCCAAGGTCTTCTGTTAAGTTTCTCAAGTTCCACATACGAGTGAAAACATATGATACCTGTCTTTCTCTGACTGACTTATTTCACTTAGCATAGTACCCTCCAGTTCCATTCACGTTGCTGCAAATGGCAGGATTTCATTCTTTCTCATTGCCAAGTAGGATTCCATTGTATGTATATACCGCATCTTCTTTATCCATTCATCAGTTGATGGACATTTGGGCTCTTTCCATAATTTGGCTACTGTCGATAGTGCTGTCGATAGTGTAAACATTGGGGTACATGTGCCTGTATGAGCCAGCACTCCTGTATCCCTTGGATAAATTCCTAGTAGTTCTATTGCTGGTTCGAGGATGTGGCAAAATGGGAACACTTTTGAACTGTTGGTGGGAACGCAAACTGGTGCAGCCGCTCTGGAAAACAGTGTGGAGATTCCCCAAAAAATAAATTCCATTTTCTAGAAGTGTGTTTCTATCTCAATGCACACCTTTATCAAATGGCAAAAATGAACAAAGGAGGTGAGGTCCTGCTCATTTGGATCCTACATTAAATGAAGAAAGTAGAGTGAGTGACATAAATGTGTGTGTGACATAATGTACTCAGGGATATACAGATGAAGAAAGGAAATAGGTTTTTGAGGCACGTACAGGATTTTATAGGGTAGACTGTAGGGATGCCTACACACGTTGGACAAAAATCAGAAACAGGAGGAGAGTTGCCCGATGAGTTTGCCAAAAAAGAGATTAAAACCCAAAGCCCAGAAATTAAAAAGGAATGTGAGGGAAGGGCCAGCTTCATCTGTTCCTGGGCCATATGAGAATAGATTTGTTGCTATTCCAAGTTCAAAGAGCAAATATGTGTAGATTCCAAATTTGAAACCCAAGTTTCTGATTATACAAGTTTGGAATTATATATTTTTTAGAAAAAGTTTTTTTTAAGCAAATAATCCTTGAAAATCTCCCATTTTTTTGTACTCTGTGCATTTCCTTTTGTGAATTGTTGGTGTCTTTCCTTGCTTGTTATTCTGGTGGGATGTCTTGATAACATGAAGACATTCATACTTTTTCTTTTGGATAAATTGTTTTTGCTGTTTTATTATTCTAGGCATCAAGGAGATGTGCCTGGGTTGGGGTGTCACCAGAACCAGGGACACCTTTCTCATCACCATCGCTAGGGGCCACCTGAGCTCATCAGATCTTTCTCCCCACTTTTCTTGCTCTCAGTTTTTGAATTTGATTTTTTAGTTTTCTTTAAACACTGGACGTGAAAAGATCTTATTAAAATGGAGACCCATGTTTACATGCTCATGGAATTTGGACACATTTTTACATCTTTAGAGGAAAGACAATCTGATGTTGACAGCCTGCCTTGTATCATTGTTTGTATAATATTGTGGCCATAGGTGAGAATAGCTATAGGAGGCTATAGCGTGTGTGTGTATGTGTGTGAGTGTGTGTGTGTGTGTGTGTGTGTGTGTGTGTGTTCACGTGCGACATAGTGGTTCTCAAGGAGAAGTCCTGAAACCCATAGCTCTAATACGTGACCCTTAAAATACAGGTGCCAGATTACTACCGACAATGAATATAGGAAGGGTGCCTATTTCTATTCAAAGATTCCTTGGAAACGAAATTAATAAAGTGCAAGGAACACCATGTGAAGGAGGGGTTCCTTGTGCCGGGAAGTTTCATCAGTGTCCGGGAGGCCACCTCATTCCTCAACATTCCCTGCCACCACCTCTCATCAGTCTTCCTCTCGCTCCTTCCCCTGGACACACTGGCTTTCTTTTGAGCCTGGGTCTTTAACACAATATGCAAACAACAAAAGGCAGGATGGTGAAGGGGAGTGGGAGACACTGGCTTCCGGTTGAGGAATTCCTTCCATGTTCAGGAAGGGGAGACTCAGAGGAGGTAAAGGCCCAGCGGAGGGAATACTGGCAGTGATGCTGTCACAGGCTGTGTGGTGACAGATGGCAGCTCCATGCCTGGTGAGCAGGGCGTGATGTTGACACTTGTTGAATCACTGTGTGGCGCCCCCCAAACTAACGTGACCTGGTGTGTCGACCACCCTCATGCTTTAAAAACTTAATTTAGAAAAACCCACGTCTTTCCTCAGAGCCGTCGCACTCATAGTTCCCTCAGATGGGCACGCTCTTCCCCAGAGGACCTTGTGTCTCCTGTCTCCTCGAGGGCTCTGTTTACGTGTGTGCCGGTGTGCCCGAACAACCAGGAAGAGCCATCCCTCCATCCACGCTTCCCTTTACACAGGTTTTGTTTTTCTTCACGGCACCTGTCACCTCCTGATATTTTATCTGATCTTTATTTGCTTATCCCCTTTCTCCATCACTGAACCCTCCAGGCTTTTGTTTCTAGACACTTATACACTTTGCGTGAAGGTTAGTCAGTGCTCAAGGTTATTCCTCAAACGGGTGACAGAATTCCTCATTAAAAGTATAGAAAATATGAGCACTTGGGGAAAATGTTAAGTGTGGGAAGTGAATACCTATTCAGAGCTGGCATGGAGATGCTGGAGGGGATAAGTTCCGTACAAAAATGTTGGATATTCACTTTTGATGCAAAATAAGAATTGTAGCATTTCAATGATATTTTCAATGTTCATTATTGAGAAAATTAGTCATGTTATTTTTTTGTTCCCTGGTAGTCACCTCCAGCACATGAAACCAGGAAATGATACACATATTTCAGAATTTTTTCTTCTGGGATTTTCAGAGGGTCTAGAACTGCAGCCCCTCATATTTGGGCTTTTCCTCTCCATGTACCTGATCACTGTGTTTGGGAACCTGCTCATCATCCTGGCCGTCAGCTCTGACTCCCACCTCCACACGCCCATGTACTTCTTCCTGGCCAACCTGTCCTTTGTAGACATCTGCTTCACCTCTACCAGTGTCCCAAAGATGCTGGTGAACATCCAGACTCAGAACAAAGTCATAACTTATGCCGGATGCATCACACAGATGTACTTTTTCCTACTCTTTGCTGGATTGGACAACTTTCTATTGTCTGTGATGGCTTATGACCGATTTGTGGCCATCTGTCACCCTTTGCACTACACGATCATCATGAAACCCATCTTCTGTGGACTGCTTGTTCTGGTGTCCTGGACGGTGAGCATCCTGAATTCGTTATTACAAACCTTAATGATGTTGTGGCTGTCCTTCTGTACACAAGTAGAAATCCCCCACTTTTTTTGTGAAATCAATCAAGTGGCCCAACTTGCCTGTTCTGACACCTTTCTTAATGACATGGTGATGCATTTTGCAGCTGGATTGTTGGGTGGTGCTTCCCTAGCAGGGATCCTTTACTCTTACTCTAAGATAGTTTCCTCCATACGTGGGATCTCATCAGCTCAGGGCAAGTATAAGGCATTTTCCACCTGTGCGTCTCACCTGTCAGTTGTCTCCTTATTTTACTGTACAGTCCTAGGAGTGTACCTCGGCTCTGCTGCTACCCAGAGCTCACGGTCAAGTGCAACAGCCTCGGTGATGTACACGGTGGTCACGCCCATGCTGAACCCCTTCATCTACAGCCTGAGGAACAAAGACATAAAGAGGGCTCTGAAAAGAATCATTGGGGTTCCAGGGACGTAAGGGCCAATTGTCCTGGGGCTGAAGGTGTGCCCATGATTGCAGGGCTCAGAGCCTCAGAGACAGGAACTGCTATCCCTCTATCAGACTGTGGAAGTAGAATCCGATCTTTCTTTTTCTTTCCTGGAATTTCCATTTGTTTGATTTCAACTTCTCTATACATTTAGTAAATCATTTTATTAAGCTTCTGCTCTGTCTGATGTACAGTTTATCCTTTGTCCATTTTCATATGTTCCCAATGTTTTCCCCATCCTTGGGTCACAAAGGCCTGGAAATTTCTGTATCTTACAATGGAAAAGTTGGATTTCTTTTTCTTTTTCTTTTCAAGATTTTATTTAAATTCATGGTAGTTAACATATAGTGTAGTATTGGTTTCAGGAGTAGAACTTAGTGATTCATCATTTACATGCAACACCTACCACTCATTACAAGTGCCCTCCTTCATGCCCATCACACATTTAACCCATCCCCCCACTCACCTCCCTCCAGCAACCCTCACTTTCTTCCCTATCATTGAGTCTCTTACGGTTTGCCTCCCTCTCATTTCTATTTTATTTTTCAGAAGTTGGATTTCTTAAAAAAATTTTTTTTTCAACGTTTTTATTTATTTTTGGGACAGAGAGAGACAGAGCATGAACGGGGGAGTGGCAGAGAGAGAGGGAGACACAGAATCGGAAACAGGCTCCAGGCTCTGAGCCATCAGCCCAGAGCCTGACGCGGGGATCGAACTCATGGACCGTGAGATCCTGACCTGGCTGAAGTCGGACGCTTAACCGACTGCGCCACCCAGGCGCCCCAGAAGTTGGATTTCTTAAAAATATTTTCATTTCAAATGACTTCTATCATGCCAAGTAGATTTCCCCAAGATTTCCCAAAAGAATAATCATTCCTCATATGGAAGAAAACTACACTTGGCCACTAAGCTCTTTACATAATTCTATTGTCCAGAAGAATACAAAACCACTGTGTTCACCTTGAGTCTGTCAATCTTTTTATATCATTACCTTAACTACTCTTCCTGAGAATGTGGACTCTAACAGCGTTCCTTAAAATGAACAGGCTAAATGTCAGGCTATTGACATCAATGTCTAAGGTAGGAAAGCCCAGGCACTCACCTATGCCCATGAACATTCCCAGACATTTCCCTGACCAGAGCCTATGCTGTGACTGCACTGGCCCTTGGGGTACTTACTGTGATTGCAAGGCACACCTCCACAACACCTATCAGAGAACTCTAAAAAAACAAGGTTTATTACTTATAGTTTCTGCAAGGAATAGGCAGAAAGGTCTGGAGGGACCGTACAGAAATTCAGGAGAGAGAGAAAGGCCACAATGGCAGGCCCTGCCTTTATTGGGGTCTCTGGTCAGAGTGTCTAGGGGTTCGCAGGATCCCTCTTTGTTGACAAATTTAAAACAGAAATTCTGGCACAGAAAGGAAAAATCAGGGTCACTCATGTGTCAGTATATAGGTTACCCACGGCTTTCTGAAGAGGTGCTTCAGGCTGGGTGTGTTCTGAGTAGTTCTCTGGTGAGTAGAAGCATTCACCTAGGTGTCTAGAATGCCACCATCACCGCTTGTTCATAAAGTCATTGGAAATAAACCAGAATAACAGAATGATCATGACTGCGCTCCTCAATTGTCAGATCATGTGCCACAAATAAAAAGCAGCATTTTCTGGGGCCACTGGGTGGCTTAGTTGGTTAAGCACCTGACACTTGGTTTCAGCTCAGGTCATGATCTCACAGTTGATGAGATTGAGCCCCGCTTTGGGCTCCGCTGCTGACAGCATGGAGCTTGCTTGGGATTCTCTCTCCCTCTCTCTCTGTGACTCCATCACTCTCCCCCACTCTCCGTCTCTCAAAATAAATAAATAAACTTAAAAAAAGCATCACATCTTCTAATTGCCTCAGGTCTGTTCGCTTGGGTTATTGTGTCAATCAGCTACTGCTGTATAACAGGCGGTCCTTGTCAAATGAGATATCATTATACCTTTACAATCAAATGGAATCATTTTCTGGGGAGCGTTTCTGATCTCTCCTGGGCTCCTCGTGGGTCTGGGGTCAAGTGTGAATCTCTACCTTGTGTTTCTAAGGCTCATGTGTGGTATTGTGTTTGGCTGTAGTGCTCTTCTGTTTTCAGTCAATTTATGGGCTCTTGTTACTACATTTGTACATGGAGGTTAATCTTCTACTTACAGAAAAAAATTTGTTTATTGTGGGAATTACTTAATGTAATTCCATAGTTCATAGACCCATATTAACACTTGGCTTTCTTCCTCATTAGAAGTGCTATCTCCCACCCCTCTTAAGTGAGAATCAGCTACCTGGTCTCCAGATCCTACCCTTAGCTATGCACCATTAGATTTTTTCCCACTGAATTAAATCTTTGGAGTATAATTGTACACACTAACCTGCATATGTAAAGTGTACACTTTGGTGAATTAAAGGAACTACACAAAAATGAAGAGTACTCAGTGCAAGTTTCTATTTGTATATAACTTAAGACTGTTACATAGGCTTTAACTGCTTTGTTAGGTAATTACTAAAAATTTAAGCATCCCGGGCATCGTATTCCCTATTTTTGATGGTAATGTGGGATTTGAAACATACCTGCATATGGACATTGCTGGGAATGATAAAATATGTGGAACTTCTTTTTTGACCTCAAAGAAAACATTTTAGGGTAATGGTTGTGTCTTGGGTATGTATGTGGTTGCATACATTTTTCTTGCAAGTAAGTTCAGTCGTCGCATATGCACACACACAGATGCATTTATGATTTCATCTTTTATGTTGGAAGGAAACCTGAGAGAGAACTGGGGAAGATGGCATTGAAAATAATCCACATGAAATGGTTGAATCAACATGAAATGAAAGGATGCAGAAATACAGACAAAGACTGAAATGACAAAGAATGACTTTAAGTTTGACCAGACTTCCTTCCTGTCTCACTGGCTCAAAGGCCTCATAGACCACACTCACATTTATGCCCTGAGGAATTCACTCTACCAGCTAATGGGACAGAATATCTCCAACTCGATTTAATTCTTCCTTTCTACCTACTGTGTTTTTGATATCAATTGCCCTTATCCAACGGAATCTGATGAGAGAATTGAGTCTTAAACTCAGTTCCTGCAAAGAATTTTATTGACTATGTCCCTATGAGATTTTTACTGCTGCTGTAAACTATCCCCACACTAGCTGCTTAAAACAAACACATACACACGTTTACAGTTTTGGAGTCAGGGCTTGGAGGGAGTCTCATCGGGCTAAAAGCAAGATGTCTGCAGTGTTGAGATCCTTCTGGAGGCTCAGAGGAGAATCTATTGCAGTCTCCGTTGCTGGCCACCTCTTCCTCCACCTTCAGAGCCAGCAGGGTAGCATTTTCAAAGTCTCTGTGACACCAACTTTTTGTCTCCTTCCTCAACATTTGGAGGACCATTATGGTTACCTTAGTCCCACCTGGACAATCACAGTTAACCTTTCTTTTTGTCTTTTTAAAAAATCTATTTTCCCTAAAAAATTTTTTAACCAAAGTGTAATTAACATACAGTGTTTTATTAGTTTCAGTGGTACAATATAATGATTCAACCATTCTATACATTTCTTAGTACTCATTAGGATAAGTGTACTTTCTTTTTAAAGTTTTAATTTAAATTCCCTTTCATTAACATACAGTGCAATATTAGTTCCACGTGTACAATTTGGCGATTCAACACTTCCATAAAATACCAGGTGCTCATCCCAACAAATGCAATCTTCAATCCCCATCTCCTATCTCCCCCTACCTCCCCTCTGTTAACCATCAGATTGTACTCTATTATTAAGAGTCTGTTTCTTGGTTTGCCCCATTCTCTCTCTCTCTCTTTTTCTCTCTCTCTCTTCCTTTGCTCGTTGTTTTGTTCCTTAAATTCCACATATGAGGGGCACCTGGGTGACTCAGTCATTTGACCTTCCAACTCTTGTTATAGGCTTAGGTCATGATCCCAGGGTTGTGGGATTGAGCCTGCATTGGGTGCTGTGCTGAGTGTGGAGCCTGCTTAAGATCCTCCCTGTTTCCTTGCCCCTCTCCACCTCTCATGCTCTCTCTCTCTCAAATAAAAAAATTCCACATATGAATGAAATCATATGGTATTTGTCTTTCTCTGACTGACTTATTTCACTTAGTGTTATCTTCTCTAGCTCCATCCACGTCATTGCAAATGGAAAAATTTCATTCTTTTCTATGCCTGAGTAATATTACATTACACACACACACACACACACACACACACACACACACCTCTTCTTTATCCATTCATCAGTTGATGGACACTTGTGTTGCTTCCATAATTTGGCTATTGTAGCTAATGCCGCTAAAAACACTGGGGCGCATGTATCCCTTTGAGTTAATATTTTTGTATATTCTTTGAGTAAATACCTAGTAGTATAATTGCTGGATCATAGGGTAGTTCTATTTATAACTCTTTTGAGGGCTCTCCATACTGTTTTCCACGGTGACTGCAACAGTTAGCATTCCCACCAAAAATGCAAGTGAGTTCCCCTCTCCCCACATCCTCACCAATGCCTGTTGTTTCTTGTGTTGATGAACTACAAAAGACCCCGAATGGCCAAAGTGACCTTGAAAAAGAAAAGCACAGCTGGAGGCACCACAATTACAGACTTCAAGTTATATTATAAAGCTGTAGTGATCAATACAGTATGGTACTGGCACAAAAGCAGACACATAGACAACGGGACAGAATAGAAAACCCAGAAACGGACCCACAACCTGTGGTCAGTCTGACACAGCAGGAAAGAAAATGCAACGGGAATGAGAGAGTCTCTTCAACAAATGTTGCTGTGAAAACTGGACAGCAACAAGCTAAAGAATGAAACTGGGCCACTTTCTTACACCACATGCAAAAGTAAATTCAAAATTGATGAGAGACCGATAAGTGAGACAGGAAACCATCAAAATCACAGAGGAGAACCAGAGAGTAACGTCCTTTGACATCAGCCTTGGCAACTTCTTTCTAGATGTGTCTCCTGAGGCAAGGGAGACAAAAGCGGAAATAAACTATTACGACTTCATTTAAAAAAAAAGATAAGTGTCCCCTTAATCTCCTTTATCTTTCTCACCCATCCCCCTGCACAACTCTTCTGAGGAAGCCATCATTTATTCTCTATATTTCAAGTGTCTGTTTCTTTTGTCTCTTTTTTTTCTGTTTTGTTTTGTTTTTTTAAGTTCTACTTATCAGTGAGATTATGTGGTATTTGTCTTTCTGACTGGCTTATGTCAATTAGCCTTATACCTTCTAGGTCCATCTGTGAAAATGACATGATCTCAATCTTTTTTTGTAAATGAGTAATACTCCATTGTATACTATATACCACATCCTCTTTATCCATTCATCTATTGATGGACACTGGGGTTGTTTGCATATCTCAGCTATTATAAATAATGCTGCAAAAAAACACAAGGGTGCATATATCTTTTCCTATTAATATTTGTTTTCTTTGGGCGAATATCCAGTAGTGCAGTTAGAGGATCATGTTAGTTCTATTTTTAATCAATATTTCATTCCACGAGGCCTCACCAATATACATTTTCACCAACAGTACACAAGGGTTTCAATTTCTCCCACCATCACTAATCTTTCTATCTTACTGTAAGTTGATTAGCAATCCTGTTCAATCTGCCACCTTAATTCTCCCTTGCTGTAAAAAATAACATGTTGATAGGTTCCTGGGGATTAGGGTGTGCACATATTTGAGAGGCCCTAATTTTTCTAAGAAAGTGTTTTCAGAAGTGTATTAATTTGTGTCACCCAAGGGTCTGTATATGAAAGAAGCAAACACAATTTACACAGCCTCTAAAATGAGTGGGTACATTATTCCCTCAAAATGAGATGCAATGATGATCTTTGGTGTGGAAGACCTAAAACTTCCTAAGCCTATCTCTAACACAGGATCCCAGGCTTGCTCATCAAAGAGTGGTCTATAGACCAGGATTCATGCATCAATATCACCCAGAAGCTTGTTCTAAAGGCAGAATCTCTGGGCCACCGGGACTTGTGATTCAGCTCCTGCATTTGTAGTGGGATCGTGTAGAATCATGGACACCTTGCAGACAAGGTGAAGTTGGAGAAGTGTTGGTCTAGAATAGGTGTTCTCACTTATTAACTTTGACATCTGGGACAGCATAATTCTATTTGTGGAGGGTGTTTTCTTACGGACGTAGGTGTTGAGAGCATCAGGCATTACCAGCCATGCCCAGGGGAAAATTCATTTCTGGTTGAGAACCACTGTCCCCAAGCTTGAGAACTAGAAGCATCCTGACAGAATCACACTCATGGCCCATCATATACTTGAACAACGACTTCGGGCAGATCACTAGATGCCACCAAGTGCTATTCCTGCATGGAGAAGGGAGTTCAGAAATGTTGCTCCTCAGGGATAACATGTTTACAGAAAACTGAATCAAATAATCCCCATAAGGTGTTCAGTACAGGTGATAGCACATACAAAGACCTAAGAATATATCTTATAATTAACAAACACTTTATAAGTGGGACCGAAGGACAGCTTTTAGCTTGAGATAAAGTAAGAAATTCCTAATAGTAATGGCAAACGTATCTTGAACCCAATGTGCGTAGTGCCCAAGGTTTATTATCAGAAGAACCAAGTTCTCCACCTCATTTAAAAGAAGAATAAACATATCTGGAGATTGCTCTGTCCCCACCACAAGTCAATGACTTGAAGATGAAGAGACCTAGCCCTAGTGGGTTCCTCAGTCTTAGACCTGGAGGAAACTATAACTGGGAGCTGAGATAAGGTGCTAGGAGATTATCAGGAAGGAGGCAAGTTCAAAGAAAAGGAGTAAAAAAAAATCCACCTGGATTCACTACTTCTAAAGGAGTCTCTTGGGAACAGATTCCTTAGAGAAATTTTCTTTGGGCACAAAAGAATTTTCCACTTGGAGCCATGCTGGAGTTAGAAGAGGGAAAATGTGTCTAATGAGCAGATACAGGGAGTTATATATAAGGCCGGTCTCCTGTCTGTCAGCCTGTGTGACCTTGGATGGGAAGGGGCATGGTCTTTGTCTGTTTGCTCTGAGTCCTAATTCTGGCTGGAGACCGATGCTTCCCTCCTTCCTGCTGTCTTGGCTGAAGACAGAGCTTTCGTCCCTATTGTCTGCCATCCAGGGAGGAAATCAGATTTCCACAAGGAGACCTTTTCATCACACGCCCCAGCCAGGTGAGTTCAGTACCGCGGTGGGTCAGGGCAAGTATAAAGTGTTTTCTACCTGTGTGTCTCACCTCTCGGTTGTCTCCTTATTTTATTGTATGGGCCTCGGAGTGTACCTCAGCTCTGCTGCTACCCAGAGCTCCCACTCAAGTGCCACAGCCTCAGTGATGCACACGGTGGTCATGCCCATGCTGAACCCCTTCATCTACAGCTTGAGGAACAAAGACATAAAGAGGGCTCTGAAGAGAATCATTGGGGTTCCAGCGATGTAAGGTCTAATCATTGTGGGGCTGAAGAAGTGCCCGTGATTGCAGGGCTCAAAGCTTCAGAGCCAAGAACTTCTGTTCCTGGATCAGACGGTGGAAGTAAATTTCTGCTCCTTCTATTTATTTCCTGGAATTTCCATTTGTTTGTATTCAACTTGTCTATACATTTATGTAACTCACTTTATTCAGCTTTCTGCTGATACGTAGACAGTTTCTCCTTTGTCCATTTTCATTGGTCCCCTGTGTTTTCTGCAACCTTGGACCACAAATACCTAGAAGTTTCTGTATCTTACATTGGGGAAGTTGGATTTTCTAAAAACAATTTCTTTCAAATGACTTATACCATGCCAAGTAAACTCCCCTAGATTTTCCATGAGCATTGTCATGAGTTATATTCTTCATATGGAATAAAGCTATGCCTGGCCAGTAAGCCCTCTCCATAATTTTATTGTAGATGAACACACAAACCACAGTTTCACCTTGAGACTGTCGATCATTTTATATCACAACCTGCATCATTCCTCCTGATGATGTAGACTCTAACAGTGTTCAGTTTCAGCCTCTGGCTATTGACACGGTGCTCTGGCTATTGAAAGCCCAGGCACTCACCTGTGCCCACGTGCTTGTGGACATTCCCATGCACATTTCCCTGGCAGCCTATGCTGTGACTGCACTGGCCCTTGGGTTCTTATTGTAAGTGCAAGAAACACCTCAGGAACACCCATCAGAGAACTCTAAAAATGCAACGTTTATTACTCAGGGATCCTGGAGAGCACATGGGACACCCTAAGGCCATTTGGGGAGGTGCCAGTGGGAGAGGGAGACATTGAGAGGGAGGGAGAGAAAGAAAGAGAGAGAGAGAGAGAGAGATAGCACTGCTGAGGTATCTGGTTTATTGAGGTCCATGGCCAGAGTGACTAGGGTTTTGTGTCTCACACCTTAGTGGACAATTATATATGAGTAGATTTTAACTACTGAAGGGGAAAAGCAGGGTGATTCATGGGAAGTTATTTGAGTTTGCCAGGGCTTTCTAAACAGGTACTTCATGGCAGGGGCAGTCTAAGTAATTGTATCACACACCTGACAATATATTTATTCAACATGGTGGTCTTTGAAATGGATGCCTCAGAAATCAAAAGCTTAATTTCAGGCACTTACTCTTACCATGCTACTGTATTTCATAACTGGTCTTCTGGTTTATTCTGTTATTCAGCTCGGTGTCCAGAGAGCCTACCATAGCCACTGGCAAACCTGATTAGCATAAGGTAACTCCCAGTCGAGTCTTAGGGGAAAGACACACTTGAATAAACAGATCAACCTGTTATTTTCTTAGTGTCAGGATGACATAAATATGAGGCCAAATTTCAGAACACGCATTTTGTTACTAAACAAAATTTTCTTTTCTTTTATTTTTTTCCTTTTCTCTTTTCTTTTTTTCTTTTTTCTTTTCTTTTTTTTCTTCCCTTCCCTTCCCTTCCCTTCCCTTCCCTTCCCTTCCCTTCCCTTCCCTTCCCTTCCTTTCCTTTCCTTTCCTTTCCTTTCCTTTCCTTTCCCATCAGAGTTCATGCTGTGCATCTATGTATTGAAGATTCATGTCCACAACTGAGGGGGCTTATTCATTGAGGTACAGGATTGCTTAATGTCTTCTATGTTTTATCACTGAATTCTCTTCCTATTCCTACTTGAGAACTTCCAATGTTACCTGCTAATGTGACTCTTTATGGTGTTACATGAAATAACTTCTTTTCTTAATATTTGTCATAAATGCTAAGGGATCCAAATGAACACCATCAACATCATCCATTTCATACCTCCATCTTGCCCTGAAATCTCTCCCACCTGCATGACCAGAGGATGCTTCACATGAGAGCTGGATGTCCTGCTGGCGTGTGGCTCAGGGTCCCCAGTTCTTCTGCACAAACGTGCATGTCCTTCAAACTCTCCCAGTAACCCTGAGAGGAGCCCACATGTAGTCACTTGTTCATAAAGTCATGGGAAGTAAACTTGCATCTCAGGATGATCATGACTGCTCTCCTTGATTGTCAAATCATATGTCACAAATGAAAAGCAGCACATGTTCTGATCGCCTCAGTCTGTTCACTTGGATTATTGTGTCAGTCAGCTATTGCTGTATAACAGGCTGTCCTCATCAAACAGGATATCATGATGATGCCAGGTCACCCAGCACAATGGTGAAAAAAGAATTCTTGAGACATTTTATGGTGCACAATTATGCTTTTATTATGACTTATGGACAGAATCTGTGGGCAGAAAGAGCTACACTTGGATTGTGAAGAGTGACTGATGATATACTTTTAAGTTTGTGGAGAGGCGGAGTAGAGATAAGGAAGTTTCTAAGGAATTTCTGTAAGCTGAAAGTGAGGTTGACAGGACCTTGGTGGTCTGGCTCTTTTCAAGATAAGGTTGCTATCAATCTCTAATAAAACATAAACATGAAGGCAGCCATGAGTTCCTGTAGAAGTGTCACACTTTACATGTCTTATGGATTTATCAGTGGGCTGCAAGTTGACATTGACTTTTAGCTACACTTCTCTTGCTTTTGTTCTTCTCATCAATAATAGCTTTGCAGTCAAACGGCATTATATTCTTGGAAGCATTTCTGAACTCTGCTGGGCTCCTTATAAGTCTAGAGTCGGGTGTGAATCTCTCTGTTGTGTTTCTAAGGCTCATCCATGATGCTATGTGTGGTTGTAGTGCTCTTCTGTCTTCAACCAATTTATAATCTTATTACTAATTTTTTATTTTTATTTTTATTTTTTTAAATGTGAAATTTATTGTCAAATTGGTTTCCATACAACACCCAGTGCTCATCCCAAAAGGTGCCCTTCTCAATGCCCACCCCCACCCACCCTCCCTCCTACCCCCCATCAACCCTCAGTTTATTCTCAGTTTTTAAGAGTCTCTTATGGTTTGCCTCCCTCCTGCTCTAACTTTTTTCCCCCTTCCCCTCCCCCATAGTCTTCTGTTAAGTTTCTCAGGATCCACATAAGAGTGAAAACATATGGTATCTGTCTTTCTCTGTATGACTTATTTCACTTAGCATAACACTCTCCAGTTCCATCTATGTTGCTACAAAAGACCATATTTCATTCTTTCTCATTGCCATGTAGTATTCCATTGTGTGTATAAATTTACTACATTTTTATATGTAAGCTATTCTTCTATTTATAAATTAAGTGAAATTATCATGTGTATTCTTTTTTTTAATTTTATTTTTAATTTTTTAAAAATTTACATCCAAATTAGTTAGCATATAGTGCAACAATGATTTCAGGAGTAGATTCCTTAGTGCCCCTTACCCATTTAGTCCATCCCCCCTCCCATGACTCCTCCATTAACCCTCAGATTGTTCTCCACATTTATGAGTCTCTTCTGTTTTGTCCCCCTCCCTGTTTTTATATTATTTTTGTTTCCCTTCCCTTATGTTCACCTGTTTTGTCTCTTAAAGTCCTCATATGAGTGAAGTCATATGATTTTTGTCTTTCTCTGACTAATTTCACTTAGCATAATACCCTTCAGTTCCATCCACGTAGTTGCAAATGGCAAGATTTTGTTCTTTTTGATTGCCAAGTAATACTCCATTGTATATATATATACCACATCTTCTTTATCCATTTATCCATCAATGGACATTTGGACTCTTTCCATACTTTGGCTGTTGTTGATAGTGTTGCTACAAACCTGGGGGTTCATGTGCCCCTTCGAAACAGCACACCTGTATCCCTTGGATAAATGCCTGGTAGTGCAATTGCTGGGTTGTAGGGTAGTTCTATTTGGTTTTTTGAGGAGCATCCAGACTGTTTTCCAGAGTGGCTGCACCAGCTTGCATTCCCAATCATGTGTATTCTTTGAATTTAATTCCACTGCCTTAACACTTGTTTTCCTTCCCTGTTAGAATCTATCTCCCAAACCTGTAATGGACAGCTTCTGTGCTCTCAATCCTACCCATAGCCCTGCACCATAGAGATTTTCCCTATTAATTAAATTATTAGCATATAATGATGCTCAATAATCTGTATTAAAGTATACAGCTAAACATAACTTCCTATGAATCTTGTAAGCAAGAATGAAATGCATGGAAATTAATTTTTTACTCCAAAGAAAACATCCAAGTGTAGTGGTTGTGTCTTATGTGTTTGTGTGCATATACTTTTTTTTTTTCAAGTAAGCTCAATCAGATGTGTACACCCACATATGATTTATAATTTTATCTTTGAAGTTGAAAGAAGACTTGAGAGAAAGTTAGAGAGGATAGAGAAAAGAATGGATGCTTGAATAAACATAAGATAAAAGGATGCAGAAATAAAGGCAAAAGTTTCCATTGCAATGGGCGACCTCAATTTTTGTTTTTAAATGTGTTTAATTCAAGCTAGTTAACATGCAGTGTAGTCTTGGTTTCAGGAGTAGAACCCAGTGATTCATCACTTATATATAACACCCAGTGCTCATCCCCAAAAGTGCCCTCCTTGATACATATCACCCATCTAACCCACCCCCCATCCACCTCCCCTCTAGCAACTTTCAGTTTGTTCTCTGTCTTTAAGTCTCTTATGGTTTGCCTCCTTCCCTATTTTTATGCTATTTTTCCTTCCCTTCCCCTATGATCATATTTTTAAAAATAATTTATTGTCAAGTTGGTTTCCATACAACACCCAGTGCTCATCCCAACAGGTGCCCTCCTCAATGCCCATCACCCACTTTCCCCTCTCCCCACCCCCCATCGGCCTTCAGTTTGTTCTCAGTATTTAAGAGTCTCTTAGAGTTTTCCTCCCCCCAGATGGCTATCCAGGGGAATTCTACCAAACATTAAAAAAGGGTTAACACCTATTCTTTTGAAGCTGTTCCAAAAAATAGAAATGGAAGGAAAACTTCCAAACTCATTCTATGAGGCCAGCATTACCTTGGTTCCAAAACCAGATGAAGAACCCACTAAAAAGGAGATTTACATACCAATCTCCCTGATGAACATGGATACAAAAATTCCCGATAAAATACTAACAAACCAAATCCAACAACACATTAAAAGAATTATTCATCAGTATCAAGTGGGATTTATCCCGGGAGGCAGGGCTGGTTCAATATCCACAAATCAATCAGTGTAATGCATCACCTTAATAAAAGAAAGGATAAGAACCACAGGATCCTCTCAATAGATGCCAAAACAGCATTTGACAAAATAACTCATCCTTTTTCCTACGGATGGGTAATTCCCCAACCAAGGCCATTACCCCTTTGGAATGCATTATGGTTCATTTTCTTTTGCACAAAGGCTTGGCCCCAATACAAATTGGAAGAGGGAACCTGGCCACCAGAGGGAAATATCAATGACAATACTATCCTACCAGTGGACATGTTTTGCAAATGTGAAGGGAAATGGGGAGAATTCCCCTATGTTCATTGTTCCTGGGCCTAAAGGAAAAAATTGAGATATATGTAAGCAACGTAAGGTGGATCGTCATTTAATGGCAGTCCTTTCTAGAGCCCAGCAATCAGGAGGGGACACAATTAAGGGCCCCTCACCTGTACCCAAAACAGACCTAGAGAAGGAAGAAGGGAACTCTCCCTCCTCCTCCTCCTCCTCCTTGGGTCCTCAATCTACATTAAAAAAAAATGCAATTCTGTTCCCTGCTCCCCACCTTATCCAGACCCTCCCCATAATGTAACAGGCATGTTTCCCTTACAAGAAGCTAGAATACCAGAAGAAAAAAACCTTTACATTACAAGGTTTAAGACAGATAAAAGGAGATCTAGGTACATTTTCTGATTGAATAAGTATATAAAGCCTTTTCAGAATATTACGTATGTTTTTGAGTTGACCTGGAAATACATAATGCTTTTGTTAAACCAGACTCTTAGTGAGACAGATGCTTTATAAAAAAAAAAAAACAACTAAGGAAATCTAAGATTTGGCCCTTAAATTATGCTAAATTAGCCACTATTTTACAAACAAAAAATGAGAGCCAGAGGGCCTTCCTGGAAAGGTTGAGGGAGGCTCTCATTAAATACATGGCTATCTCCCCTGACACCCCTAAGGCTGAGATGATTAAAAGGACAAATTTGTCACTCACTGAGCCCTACGTATTCAGAGAAAATGCAAAAGTTGGCTGTTGGCCTTGAAGGGACTCTGGAGGAGCTCTTATGAGCTGCCAATTGGGTATATTACAACCAAGATCAAGAGGAGAATAAAAAAAAAAAACACAACAGAAAAGGAGGCTTAAAAAAATCTGAGGCCTTAGTTGTGGCCTTAGGTACTATGTGAGATCGGGCTTCCCGAGGTCCTGGCACCAAGTGCCATTTATCTGGCCGCTGAGAGCACTAAAATGAGAATGTCCTCAGAGGGGACAACCAAAATGAAAATCCCAAAAGCCATGCCCCTTATGTGGAGACAATCACTGGAGATCTGAATACCCTGGGGGACCTCTGTCTGTGAGGGCTCAGATAACAATGTCCCTGGAAGGGATTAACCGGGGCCTGGGGCTCTTCACGGTGGCCCCCCCTAACCCAACTGTCTATCAGAAACCCAGAACCTCGAGTAACTCTAAATATAGAAGGGAAGGAAAACTAGTTGATTTCCTTCTCGACACCAGAGCGACCTTTTCTGTCCTCCTTTCCACTCCAGGCCAACTATCCAAATGCAGCAGGACGATTAGAGGCATCTTCGAGAAACTTCTAACTAAAATTTTCTCTTAGCCCTTGGGATATATATGAAAAAATGTAATTTTTTCTCATTCTTTCCTGATAATGCCAGAGAGCCTTACTCCCTTGCTAGAAGGGGACATTAGAAGTAAATTAGAGACTATGGTGCTACCAACTCCAGGACAGATAAACAATTATGTGAATTTTTGAAAATTACTGGATATTGTAGGCTGTAGATACCAGGGTTCAGGAAAATAGTTTGCCTGCTATATCAATTATTAAAGGAGACTCAAGCCGACCTACTGTCCCCCCAAAAATAATAAACTGGGGTCTAACTCCTAGACACTGTCTCCAGCTGTTGGAATGGTTACAAACAGAGCAGGACAATTACTCTTACGAAGCTCTCAGAGCTAAAAGAGCATTAAAACACAGCATCAAGCCTTTCATTTAGGGAGGGACAAAACATCTCAAATGGCCCAAAGGATGTTTACCCTAATGATGTCTCCTCCCCAAAATTTGTCAAGGACGGTTCTGCAAGCAGGATCATCCTGTGAAGTATGTCTTAGAAACACTCCTGTCAACCACAAACTTGTTATTCCAGGCAATCAAGAAACTGGAGGCTGTCCAGGAAAGACTGACAACTAAGTTTCACTCATATGCCAAGGTCAAAAAAAAATTCCAGCATCTGTTGGTATGAGTTAATACTTTTACTAATTGGGCAAAGGCTTTCCCCTATGAGACAGAAAAGGCACAAAAAGTAATAAAACTTCTGCTTTATCAAATGATGCCTAGGTTTGACTTACCTAAATATTTACAAATTAATAATGGTCAATGGCTGCCTTGACTCTTTCTCTGGTAGCACTCCTGGCTCTTGGAAAAGTTTTACATCTCAAAATAAAGCAGACTGTCTGTTTACACTCAGAAAAACTCTAAATAACACCTCACAAGCATTAGATGCTTTAAAAATTGTTTTTAAATTAAGTTAAGGCCAAACTCTTGGAAATAGAGCCACCGTTGATTACTTACCACTCCTGCTTCTCCATCACCTGCGTCATGAGAGATTCCCTGACATGTGTTGTTTACAAAGTCAGGGTCTCCCCCAGGTTGTTTGACAGGTTTGGACACCGTAGACATGATCTTAAGATGCCATCCTGTTGGTCGGTATAATTTTTACTTTGTGTTTTTCTCTGTGTCTGCTAATGCCTGCCAGCCTTCCTGCAGAACCATACTATGGGCCACTCGACCGACCCCTTGGGTAGACTCCAACTGCTGTACCCCCACACCGTCCCTTATCAGCCTGAATAAGCCAGAACAGTCGTTGTCCCTGTTCCCTAACAGCGGTTCCAGGCCCTGTTCCAGCGGAGAAATAAATAGGGAAAGGGTTAACATTAGGCAGGGAGAGAGAAGGGACCTTCAGGGGGGCAGACGGCAGCTGCAGGTGGGAGGCTGAAGAAGCACATGGGGTTCTCCCCTTATGAAATCCTTTATGGGCGCCCCTCCCCCATTATCAAGGGCATAGGGGGAGGGATCTAAATGAGATAGACCATCTAACCCTGAGACAACAGATGCGAGCCCTTGGCTCTACCCTAACCACCTTACACCCCTGGGTCAGGGAGCGATTATCTGAATCTGACCACAGACGCTCATCCCTTTAAACCAGGAGATGCAATATGGATAAAGGAGTGAAATGTCCAACTGCTAAAACCCCTCGGGAGGGGCCCGTTCACTGTCATTTTGTCCACCCTACCGCAGTAAAGGTGGCCAACGTGGGTCCCTGGATTCACTACAGCAGAGTGAAGCTGGCATCTCAAAACTGGGAGTGCATTCGTGACCCGTCAACACTGTGCAAACTGACCATACAGAAGATTCTGGACTCCGGAGTCTCCAGAAGACTGCAGCCCTGCTTTAGTCACTCCAGAAGCTGACTGATCTACACATGGCAGAAGCTTGAGGAATCGGCAGTCTGGAGAAACAAAAGACCGTCGTTATTTTCTGTATGTTTCCTTGCTGTGATGCACTGTCACGCCTCATTTCTCACTATTATCATGATTCTTGCTCTACTCTTTGCCATAGGATTGGCCGAGGCCACCCCGGCCAGCTGGAAATGTGGTGAGAGGTTTCTGTGAACACTCACCCTCCCTTTGTGGATCGGATACTTCGCTGGTACCAACACGGGGAAACAATGGCCATAGAGACTGGAAAATTGGATCCCCACAAACCTTATAGTACAACAAAATACCCCAGTCCTACTACCAGGGTTTGGCTTCTCAGAAGCTCAATTATTGGGAAAAATTTTCTTGCCTGTTGGGGAAAAAGTTCATTTTCGTCTCTGTTAAAAACTTAACATGCATAAGCCAAAGGGTTTATAACTCAACTGCCCGGAAAACCCAATGGTGGGGGACCCCAGATCACCTTGATCCAGATCCCCACCCCTTGTCTAACTTCTCTCATCTCCAAGAGGCCTGGGACAAGGTCAACATAGCCGTCAAATGGCGGGTCCCAGGTGGACTAGCCTGGATATGTGGAAGGACAGCCTATATAGTACTTCCCTCAGTCTGGTCAGGGTCATACACGCTGGGAACTCTTCATCCATCTTTCTTCATGCTCCCACTTGCCAGAAGGAAAAATTTGGGAGTCCGAGTGTATGGGGACAGGGAGATTCAAAGAAAGCGGTATGCTTTACAAACTGGCAACTAAAAAGATGATGAATGGCCTCCTGAGTATATAATCCAATATTATGGCCCTGCCACCTGGACAGAGGACGGGTCCTGGGGCCATCGTGCTCCCATTTACATGCTAAACCGCATAATCAGACTACAAGCAGTTATTCAAAGTTATAACCAATGAAACTTCCAGAGCTCTTAACTTACTAGCTAAGCAACAAACCAAAATGCACAATGCCCTTATCAAAATCACATGGCCTTAGATTACCTGCTTGCTTCTGAGAGATATGTTTGTGGAAGATTTAACCTTAGCAACTGCTGCCTACAGATATGAGGGAAAAGTCGTAGAGGAGATCACAGATCAAATAAAAACATTGCTAATGTCCCTGTCCAGACCCCGGAAAAGTTGGGACCCCAGGGAGTTATTTGGAGGATGTTTTTCAACTCTCAGGGTATTCAAAACCCTCATGGGAATTATTCTCCTAATTTTGGGAGAATGCTTAATCTTACCCCTGGTTGTACGATGCTTATCCCTGGATGCTTAGCTCCCCTGGTTGTACGGTCTGCCTCCAGTCTCATTGAGGCCATGATTTAGAAAGGACGGCCACTCATGTAATACTGTTATAAAAATATTAACCTCTAAACCAAGATGATGCTCTTTGTCCCAAAATAGGGGGGGGTCTGAGCATCAAAGGTGGGGATGTGGTAGCGTCCCCTCCCTAAGGAGAGAAGAAAAAAGAGAGAAAGGGAAAAAAACAAGATAGCCTGGCCATGTGCCTACGTGACAATATCCCTCATGACCTTGTGAACTGAAACTACTTAATCAGACTACATGTTTTTGTATGTTACCATATACAGGAGACAAAGAAATAAAAATATATTAAAAAAAAACTATGCCACGGGACATTGGGGGCTCAGTTCTTTGGGTACAAACCCAACTGAGCAGTGCCGGCTGGAATCGAGTTGCCTCCTGGAAAGAAAAGCCTCGGAGTTACGACTCTCTGTGCAAGAATCCTGCTACGTTATTTCACTCAGTATAGCACCCTATACTCTCCATCCATGTTGTTGCAAATGGCAAGGTCTCATTCTTTTTTACGGATGAGTAATATTCAATTTTTTGTATATAAATATATAAATATATTTGCCAATCTACTTTACACATTTATCTGTCACTGGACGCTTCTAAAGAGTGGCTACTGTAAACAATGGTGTAATAAACATGGGGTGCGTATATATTTTCGAATTAGTGTTTTTGTTGTCTTTGGGTAAATATCCAGCAACAGAATTACCTGCTCATGTAATTGCTTTGAGGAGCCTCCACACTGTTTTCCACAGTGGCCGCACCAGTTAGCATTCCCACCAACGTGGATGAGTGTTCCCTCTTCTCCACATCCTCACCAACATTTGTGTCTTGTCTCGTTATACTAGCCATTCTGACTGGTGTGAGGCGATAGTCTTCTTCTTTGGGGTGTCACATAAAGGGAATTGTTTTATTTCCTTTTCAGATCATTCATTCTTTGTATGTAAATATGCAATTGATTTTTTGAGGGTTGGCTGTGTACCCAGTTTCTTGGCTGAATTAATTTATTGGAGGTACTAGTTTTTTGGTGTTATCTTCAGGATTTTCTACATACAAGATCACATCATCTACACGCATAACTTTATTTCTTTCTAACCATTTTGGATACCTTTTCTTTCCTTTTCTTTCTTTAATTGCTCTGGCTAGAACTTCCAGTGTTGAGTAGAAGTTGTGAACGTGGGCATCCTTTCCTTGCTTCTGATCATACAGGAAAATGCTCACTATATCACCCTTGAGCACGTGTTTGCTGTGGGGTTTTCATACAGGGCTTTATGTTGAGATAGTTTCCTTCTATTCCTAGATTTTAGTGTTTTTAACATGCTCTATTTACAAATGTAAAAATTAATTTCCTGACTGCAAAATATAAACAATGATGTATCTGCCAGATTAGCAATGCATGATCATGTCGTGCTTTTTTCCTCTTATTTTGATAGTCACATCGACTACATGGAACTAGGCAATGATACACGAAGTTCAAAATTTCTTCTTCTGGGATCTTTGGAGGAACCAGAATTGCAACCCTTCCTCTTTGGGCTGTTCCTGTCCATGTACCTGGTCACCATACTTGGGAATCTGCTCATCATCCTGGCTGTAAAGTCTGACTCCCACCTCCACACGCCCACGTACTTCTTCCTTGACCACCTGTCCTTCGTAAACATCTATGTCGCCTTCACCACGGTCCCCCAGATGGGAATGTACAAACACAGAAAAGTCGTAAAAGTCATAACTTATGAAAGCTGTGTCATGCAGATGTACTTTTTCATACTCTTTGTAGGTTTAGACAACTTCCTCCTGACTGACAACTTATGACAGCTTTGTGGTCATCTGTCACCCGCTACACTACCCAGTCACCATGAACCCCTGGCTCTGTGGACTGCTGGTTCTGGTGTCCTGGATGATGGACATCCTGCATTCCTTGATACAAACCTTAATGGTGTTGCAGCTGTCCTTCTGGACAGGCATGCAAATCCCTCGCTTTTTCTGTGAGCTCAATCAGATGATCCAACTTGCCTGCTCTGACACCTTTCTTCATGACACGGTGATATATCTTGCAGCTGTGCTGTTGGGTGGTGCTCCCCTGGCTGGGGTCCTGTACTCTTATTCTAAGATAGTTTCCTCCATACGTGGGATCTCATCAGCTCTGGACAAGTATAAGGCATTTTCCACCTGTGCATCTCACCTCTTGGTTGTCTCCTTATTTTATTGTATGGGCTTGGGAGTGTACCTCAGCTCTGCTGCTACCCAGAGCTCCCACTCAAGTGCAATATCCTAAGTGATGTACATAGTGGTCACGCCCATGCTGAACCCCTTCATCTACAGCCTGAGGAACAGAGACAGAAAGGAGGCTCTAAATGTATTTTTCAGAGGGAAGCCATAAAAGGGCCATTTTCCCAGAAGTACCTGTGATTGCTGGCTCAAAGTTTAACAGCCAGAGATTGTGATCCTTTAATCGGATCATGGAAGAACTTAATCCCTCTATTCATATCCTGGAATTTCAATTTTTCCAAAGTTCGACTGCTTTATTAAATTTAAATAAGTCCCTTTGTTTAACTTTATGCTCCTTCTGGTACCCAACAGTTTTTCCTTTTTTTTTGTTTTCTTGCTTTCCAAAGTTAGTCCAACCTTGAATCAGAAACAGTTTGGAGAGTCCTGTTTGCCTCACATAGTGATGAACTGTACCAGTTTTATGGAATAAACTATATTTGGCAACTGAGGCCATTTATATAATTTTACTGTAGAGGAAATTCTGTGACTGCCCATTCCTTTCTACATGACTACCTTGAATGCTTTTCCTGATAATGTAGACTTTAACATTTTGGTTTGTTTTGTAGTTAGTCATGGGGTTTTAGGATCCTCATTAGGATCCTGTTCTCTCTCTTATCAGCTCAGCATCCACAGTATCCCTGGCACAGAATAGTAAGGCAAAAATTCCTTATGAAAAACATGCTCTGCTCCAAGTGTAAAGTACAGAAAGACAAATTTGCATAAACCAAGTGACTAATATGGGGTTACTATCTGAGAAGACCTGAAAAAATGATGACATAAAATTTTCAATCATGCCGTATTTTATTGCAGAAAATATGTTTTTGATGATGCATATCTACTTATTGAGGTGTGAGATATTTGGTGTCCATGTTTAAAGGGTTTTATTAATTGGAGTGAAGAATTTAGTGGCAGATTTTATATTATTTAATTGGATGATTTTGTTGTTTCTACTTGAAAATTTCCAGTGTTGCCTACAAGTATTGTTTCCTCCATTGTCCTAAACTTAATATCTCATCTTTAAAAATGCTGTCATAAAAATTACAGTGTGAGTGAGTGAACCATATGTGTATTCTCTCTGGGATTAGTTTCTTTACCTTTTTTATGCTCTAAACTCTCTTCAATCCTCATGATCAGAGGATGACGTGGACAGGAGCTTGAATTCCTGCCCAGTAATGCTCTGGGTATGCAGTCTTGTGACCAAGAGTCCCACAAATTATCCACACAAAAAACATAATAGGTTTTTCCAATCTCTACCAGTTACCTAGAAGAGAACCTGAATGGTAGTCACTTTTTAGTACATTGATCTGAAATAAATGTGAATAACCAGGCCATTATAATGCCGTCTTCAAATATCAGAACAAATGCCAAAAATAAAAAGCAGTAGATTATTCTTAATTGTCTCAGATTTTTTCATATTGGTTATTGTATCAGTAAGCTATTGGTGCTTAACAAGCCTTGCCAAAGGTAAATGATTTAAGATAATGCTTTCTAAATTTTTAAAATTTATATTTTAATTAGTTAATATGTAGTGTACTATTGGTTTTAGAAGAAGAATTTAGTGATTCATCACTTACACACAACACCCAGTGCTCATCACAACAAGTGTATTCCTTAGTACCCATCACCCATCTAGCCCATCACCCACCTACCTCCCTCCATCAACCTACACTTTCTTCTCTATCATTAGAAGCATCTTGTGGCTTTTTTCCCACTCTTCTCTCCACCTATATGTTCATCTATTTGGATTTTTACATTCCACCTATGAGTGAACTCATATGATATTTTTCTCTCTCTGATCGACTCATTTCGGTTAGCATAACACATTCTATCTCCAACGATCACATGGGAATCTATGTTTGGGAAGTCTTCCCCTCTCTGTTGGTCTCCTCATGAGGTTGTGGTCAGCTGTGGGTCTGCTGGAAGTGCTCTGTTAATCCTGGCTGCATTCTCACATCTGGGAACTTGCTGGTGATAGGCTAGGCTAGGTTGACCATCCTTAGAGCAACTGGGCTCTGCTCCACATGATTTCTCCTCCTACAGTAGGCTTGCTTGGACTTGTTTCAATGGCAGAGGCAGGGTTCCAAGAGAGCAGCAGAAACACGCCAAAGACCCTTGAGGCACGTTGTCATTTTTACCAGATAGTATTAGCCAAGGCAAATAAAATACTAAATTCAACCCAGATTCAAAGGTGGAGAAATGGGAGGAGCTTCCCAGTCACATTGCAAAGTACATGGATACAGGGATAAGTGGTATTTGGGGCCATGTCTGCAAAAGGTGTACCACATGTGTAATTTTCAATTCAATAAAGTTGTATTGGTGCAGGGCAGAAAATCAACACACAGAACAATGTAGTTCAGTACAACATAGTGATTCAACAATTCTACATGTTACTTGGTGCTCATCATGGTGAGTGTGTTCTTAAGGGTTGAATCTAAAGGGTTTTCTTTTTTTTTTTTTAATTTTTTTTTTCAACGTTTATTTATTTTTTGGGACAGAGAGAGACAGAGCATGAACGGGGGAGGGGCAGAGAGAGAGGGAGACACAGAATCGGAAACAGGCTCCAGGCTCTGAGCCATCATCAGCCCAGAGCCCGACGCGGGGCTCGAACTCCCGGACCGCGAGATCGTGACCTGGCTGAAGTCGGACGCTTAACCGACTGCGCCACCCAGGCGCCCCGAAGATTTTTTTTTTTATAATCGTGAAAGGATGTTGTATTTTGTCAAAAGCTTTTTGCATGTATTGAGATGATATGATCGTTATATTTCATTCTATCAATGTGGCGTATCACCTTTATTGATTTGCTTGTGCTGAACCATCCTTGTATGCCAGGGATAAATCCCACTTGATCATGGTGTGTAATTCCTTTAATGTGTTGTTTGATTCAGTTTCCTGATATTTTTGAAAAATTTTGTGTGTGTGTTCAGCAGGGATACTGGTCTATATTTTTCTTTTTTTGTACTGACCTTTCTACCTTTGGTATAGGGTAATGCCAGCCTTGGGAAATGAGTTTGAAAATGTGTCTTCCTCTCTAAGTTTCTGGAAGAGTTTGAGAAGACTTATCATTAATTCTTCTTTATATGATTAGTAGAACTCACCTGTGACACTCTCTGATTCTGGGCTTTTTTTTTTGCTGGAAGATTTTTGATTACCAATTTAATATCCCTACTTATTATTGGTCTCTTCACATTTACTATTTATTCCTGATTCTGTTGTTACATTGTACATTTCTAGGGATTTATCTATTTCTTGTAGGTTGCCCAATTTGTTGCTGTGAGATAGTTCATAGTGGTCTCCCATGATTCTTTCCATTTCTGTGGTTTTGGTTGTAAAGCATCACCATTTGCTATTGATTTTATTTATTTGGGTCTTCTCCCTGCCCCCCCCCCTTTTTGGTCAAACTAAAGGCTTGTCAATTTTGCCTAGCTTTTCAAAAAATTGGCTCCTCATTTTATTAATCTTTTCTACTGGTTTTCTGGTCTATATATCATCTATGTCTGCTCTGGTATCTATTATTTCTTTTCCTCTGCTGCTTTGGACTTAGTTGGTGCTTCTTTTCCTGGGTCTTTCAAAGATAAAGTTAGGTTATTTTCTTAAGGTCATTTTTTTCTTAACGTAGGCACTTATTACTATAAACTTCCCTCTGAGAACTGCTTTTGTAACATCCCATAAGTTGTGATATGCTATGTTAACATTTTCATTTGATTTAAGATTTTAAATTTGCTTTTTGATTTTTTTTTCTTTCACACATCAGTCATTCACGAGTGCATGGTTTAATTCCCACGTATTTGTCAGCATCTCAGATATCTGTACTCTCACATCCACTGCAGCATGATTCACAATAGCCAAGACATGGAAACATCCCAGCATCCATTGACAGATGAATTAATAATGATGACATCTATACAGTGGAATTCACCAATTCAAAAGGAAGACATGCTTTCCTTTGCTCAAAGATGGATGCACCCTGGGGGCATTACGCTAAGTAAAAGTATCAGGCAGAGAAAGACAAATACTTTATGATCTCATTTATATGTGAGATATAAAAATCTGAACCATAGAAACATAGAGTAGGTTGATGTTTGCCAGTGGCTAGTGTTTGGAGAAATGAGAAGGTGCTAGTGGAAGCCTAAAAACTGTCTGTTATAAGATGAATAAGTTCTGGGAACTTAATGTATGACGTGGTCATTATACTTAACTATATTGTGTTGTATATTTGAATGTTGCTGACAGAGTACATAGTAAATGTTCTTCCAACAAAAAGAAATGGTAACTATGTGAAGTGATGGATGTATTCACTAACCTATTGTGATGATTATTTCACAACATATAAATATGTGAAATCACCAAGTTGTATGCTTAAACTTCCATAATTTTATTTGTCAGTGAAATTTCAATAGAGCTGGATAAACGAAGAAAATATGTTCTAATGTCTCTGTCTTTTATTTGCATTTCCAATGTAACCTCCTCCCAATGGAACCCTCCCAATAAACAAACAAACAGTACCAGGATGAAAACTTTTATGAGTATGTCAATGGGAAGGTCAATCAATAGAAAAACAGTATCTACAGAAGGATGCCATAAAAATAGCATCAGTGATACAATAGTTGCTAACTCCATTAATCAATGAGTTAGATACAGGGTCCCCAGTCTGTCTGAGGCAACTGGAAAGAAAACCTTAGTTTCTTTGTCCTTTTCTTTTACTAAGAATGTTGATCTATAGGCAAGTGGTGAAGAGGAAACTTACATTTGGAGGAAACCTTGACCATCTGGAGTAGAATTTCCATAACTGATCATTAGACACCTAATTAATTCTCACTCTCTTGTCAGATCATTGCACTGCTGAAGGTGGAAGTGGAAATGAAACCTACTGAATTGAAATTAACAGCCATGGTAGAATGTTTGCAGAGATGGCCCCAAATGCCGGTCTTTCTCGGTAGCCATATCTTTGGCAATGTGCACAGTACCTTACATCAGGAGGTGGAGACTATTCTTCCACCTTTGATTCTGGATGGATTAGGATTTTTCATTTACTGCAGCCAGCATGATATGATAGAAGTGACAGTGGAACTTAAAGGCCTTGTGCATTTCTGCTTCTCTCTCTTGGAACTATGGCTCTGCAAAGTGAATAAAATGAGATGGCCTGCAGAGGAAGTGGGGACATATGGAGCACAGCCCAGTTGTCCAAGTGAAGGCCACCCTGGATCAGCCACAGATAGCTAGTCTAGCCCCAATTATATTAGAATGCCCTGGAAAGATCAGCAGAGCCTCCCCAGCTGACACACAGCTGACTCAAGACCCTTGAGGAGATCAACAGAGATTAGAACAACTCAGCACCATACAATTCCACTGAATTCTAAAGACATTCTACCAAGCCGTTTGCTTTCAGGATGGTTTGCTATGCAGCAACATTCATGATCATTCTGTTATTCAAGTTTATTTTGGATAATTATTAAAAAAATGATTCCTTTTCAGTTATCAGTAGAGGTTGGAAGGATTTGCATTTGTGTGGAAAAAACATGGTGTCCTGGAATCACATAACTGAGCAGGAATTCAAGCTCTCTTGTGCCCTGCAAAGACATCTTGATTTTAGCCCAATGAGACTAATTTTTGGCATTGACCTCCAGACCTGAAAGAGTGGAAATTTGTTTCTTTTAAACCTTTAATGTGATAATTGTATAAGGCAGCAGTTGGAAATGACAAAGACATTCATCCAAAAAATTTTCTTTGAAGAAATAGAACCCAAGACTCTCAACTCATTTACGTAGCTTCCTTGACTAAGGGCATTTTGTGTTGAAACCCTACTTGAGTAGAAGAAACAAAACCTGAAGTAAATTTGGAGATACTCAGCCTTATGAGCCGGTACACAGGATTTCTCCTTGCATAAATGCAAATATGATACTGTTTCTGAGACCTCTGGGCATTAAGATAAGGAACATGATTCATTGTTAAAAATAAGGCCACCTGTTCTACTCTAATTTTTTTGTCTAAATTTCTACATTCCTAGAATTCCAAGTTAAGGCAAACCTTCATTCTCTTCCTTTCTTTACCCTCAAGTTTCTCTCAAGCTTTCTTTCAACACAACATGTAAGTTATAATGAGTTACAATAAGGGTCATGAATTTCATGCATGTACATCTATGTATGTGAGTGAGTTTGTTTGAAAGAAAAATATACAAGTTAGAGATGGAGGGAGGCAAACCATAAGAGACTCTTAAAAACTGAGAATAGGGGCGCCTGGGTGGCGCAGTCGGTTAAGCGTCCGACTTCAGCCAGGTCACGATCTCGCGGCCCGTGAGTTCGAGCCCCGCGTCGGGCTCTGGGCTGATGGCTCAGAGCCTGGATCCTGTTTCCGATTCTGTGTCTCCCTCTCTCTCTGCCCCTCCCCCATTCATGCTCTGTCTCTCTCTGTCCCAAAAATAAATAAACGTTGAAAAAAAAAATTTAAAAAAAAAAAAAAAAAAAAAAAAAACTGAGAATAAACCCTCTTAAAACTGAGGGTTAATGGGGGGTGGGAGGGAGGGGAAAGTGGGGGATGGGCATTGAGGAGGGCACCTGTTGGGATGAGCACTGGGTGTTGTATGGAAAACAATTTGACAATAAAGTTAAGATTTTAAAAAAGAAAAATATACATAAATACACATACATTTGCATGTACATTTGCATACACAACCCTTATTCTTGAACAGTCTTTGGACTGAACAGTATTTCTACACGTCATCTTTCCTCACCACATCTCTTGAAGTTATGTTTATCTTCCACGTTGCCTTCAGAAGAAAGCAATGGGTAGAGGGATCATAGCCTAAAAATTGCATAACAAAGCAGTTAAAACTTACTGTGAGCCTTCTTGAGTTCTAGATAAATGGAATCATGCAGTATGTACCCATGATTTTTCAATGACTCTTTCAATTTAAAGTTGTATACTTTAAATATGTGCAGTTTGTCGCATGTAATAATGCTCCAATAAGTTAATTAGAAATTAAAAATTCTACTGGTGCATGACTCAGGGTCAGATCTGGAGCACAGTGAGCTGAGTCACACCTAACGGGGTGGGAGATCTCTCTACGAGCTGTGAAAAAGCAAAGGTTCACATGTAAATATTAAAATAGTGGAACTAAATTAAGACAAATCACATTCAATAAACTCACGTTTTGTAGACTAGAAGATTAGCCCTCATATAGAAAAGGAGTAAACTGACATAAGTCAGTTCAAGACAGAAGGACACTAGAACCACACACCTCATGGACGAGCCTTCGAAACACAATGTAGAGATTCACACCTGACTATGGACTCATGAGGAGCCCAGCAGAGATCCGAACAACTTCCTACCCTACAATCCCATTCAATAATAAATATATGTAGTAAGCTATTTTATTTGAGGATGCTTTGGACACAGCAATAGCTACCTGATATAATAATCAAATTGGGCAGAAATGAGGCCATTTGTCATAATCTGATTCTTTTTATTCTAGGCGTTTGTAGGTAGCATAATTGAAGCATCAGGATTACTCCATTCTTCAAGTTTATTTCAGATAAACGTATTAAAAAATGACTCCACTGAGCCCCTCTCAGGTAACACGGAAATTTTGGAAGGTCATGTATGTTTGCACAAAGCTTGTGACTCCGATTCACGAATCCACACTTGCTGGGGAGTCATCCAGCGATTAAGAAGGAGGAAGATGTAAAACAGACAATACAGATATTATTCATTTGCTGCCTCCTCAGTGGTTTTGGCAAAATTTCGAATAGTGGGAGATATTTCATTTAGAGAAATGGAAGGGCTCACATTTATAAGTAGCACTGGACATTTTCAGAAACCAGAAAATGTTTTAATAAAACCCAAAACATGCCACCAGCCTTTCATCTTAACGAATACACTTTACACACGAACCCTGATATTCCGTAATTCAATGAGCAGATAAAGTGCCTGAGAAGGAAATGTTTTGCATAGTGATAAATGCATGACTTAATATTTTGCGCCATCATACTTAAAGTCAAGTTTGACTTAAAAGGCCATATTATATTGGGGCGCCTGGGTGGCGCAGTCGGTTAAGCGTCCGACTTCAGCCAGGTCACGATCTCGCGGTCTGTGAGTTCGAGCCCCGCGTAGGGCTCTGGGCTGATGGCTCAGAGCCTGGAGCCTGTTTCCGATTCTGTGTCTCCCTCTCTCTGCCCCTCCCCCGTTCATGCTCTGTCTCTCTCTGTCCCAAAAATAAATAAACGTTGAAAAAAAAAAATTAAAAAAAAAAATAAATAAAAGGCCATATTATATCAATCTATTTTTTCCATGTTTTTCTTTCTTTGTAGATTCCACTTGGAGACATGCATTTTATTATCATTTTTTTTTGCCAGTGACTATGGTAAGCATGATGGACACAAGCTGTGTGACAGAGCAGGTACCTAATGTGTAGGAAAAACACCCCATGATCAGCAATAACAACCAGTACATAAAAGTCTGCCTTATCAGGAAGAGCAGTCAATGTAGTGATATAGAAAAGAATGATGTTCACAAGAGTGAAGTCTGGTGGTCTCAGATCTTTCTCTGTTTTAAACTTATATCAATAGCTGTGATAGCCAAGACTAGACTTTCCATAGGACTAGTATAAGTCATGAATGGTTGTTTTGTTGTTGTTATTGTCATTGTTTTTGTTGTTGTTTTTGGTCAAACAAAATAAAAAGTACTCCCTATGATACATTTCACATGAGAAGAAATTATTCTTAATATATCCATGTCGTCCTTTGAAAAATATGTAAGAATTTCCAAATATTTTAATCCAAAGTAAGGAATAACCTTGGGAGAGGAAGAAAATGACAATGGGAAAATCTCTTGGATGTAAGAGCTATCAGAAAGCTTAATAAAGTGAGTTAAATAAATTGTGCAGAGAGGGTGAAAGAAAAAAAATAGAAATTCCAGGAAAAAAGAGAAGAGGCTTCTTTCACCTCCACAATCTAATGAAACAATCTCAACCTTTGGCTCAGACTTTGGGCCCTGCAATCACAGGAACTTCTTCAGCCCAGGACAATTGTCCCTTTTGTAGCTACCATCCCAGAGAATCTCATCAGAGCCTCCTTTATGTCTCTGTTCCTCAAGCTGTAGATGAAGGGGTTCAGCATGGGTGTGACCGCCACATACATCACTGAGGATATTGCACTTGAGTGGGAGCTCTGGGTGACAGCAGAGCTGAGGTACACTCCTAGGCTTGTGCAATAAAATAAGGAGACAACCGAGAGGTGAGACGCACAGGTGGAAAATGCTTTGTATTTGCCTTGAGCTGATGAGATTCCACAGATGGAGGAAACTATTTTAGAGTAAGAGTAAAGTATTCCAATGAAGGGACCACCAGCCAGCAACATAGCTCCAAAATACAACACCATGTTATTGAGAAAGGTGTCAGAACAGGCAAGTTGGATCATCTGATTGAGTTCACAGAAAAAGTGGGGGATTTCCACCTCTGTACAGAAGGACAGCCGAAACGCCATTAAGGTTTGTAACAAGGAATACAGAATACTCATGATCCAGGACACCAGAACCAGGAGTCCACAGAGCCGGGGGTTCATGATGACCGTGTATTGTAGGGGGTGGCAGATGGCCACAAACCTGTCATAGGCCATCACACTCAGGAGAAAGTCGTCCATCCCTGCAAAGGTTATGAAAAAGTATATCTGTGTGATGCAGCCTGCATAGGTTATGACTTTGCTCTGGGTCTGGATGTTCCAGAGCATCTTCGGGACGGTGGTGGAGGTGAAGCAGATGTCTACAAAGGACAGGTTGGCCAGGAAGAAGTACATGGGGGTGTGGAGGTGGGAGTCAGAGCTGACGGCTAGGATGATGAGCAGGTTGCCAAACACAGTGATCAGGTACATGGAGAGGAAAAGCCCAAATATGAGGGGCTGCAGTTCTGGTTCCTCTGAAAATCCCATAAGAAGAAATTCTGAAATTCCTGTATCATTTCCTGGGTCCATGTGGTGGAGGTGACTACCAGCAAAGGGGAAAATAACATGACTAATTCTCACATAAATTGCTTGGCTCACATGGTTCAAATGCTACAATTTATATTCCCCAGTCAAGAAAGTAATTTCAATATTTTGTGAATGGATCTGAGTCCTTTGAGGGGATCCCTATTTCCTCTCTTACTAGGAATTTTCATCCCAACGTCAGATGTTTTCCAATAGGCTAGGTTTTGTACATTTAAGTTTTTTTTTCAGTTTATTTATTTACTTTTAAGAGAGAGAGACAATGTGCACATGTTAAGAAGGGGCAGAGAGAAGGAGAGACGGAACTCCAAGCAGCCTTCACGCTGTCAGCGCAGAGCCAGACGTGAGGCCACAACCCACAAACCGCGAGCTCATGATCTGAGCCGAGATCAAGAGTCAGAGGCCTAACTGACTGAGCCACCCAGGCGCCCTTGTACATTTTTAATAAGAAATTATTTAATGCATTTGAGGAGTATATAGGGCGTCAATCGTGTTTTCAGCATTTCCAAGTCATAAAGTAGAGGGTGCTAAACAGAAAAATTACCTAATATTCAGTGATGTGCATAAGATATATGCATACATAAAAATTAAATAATCTTGGGATGAAAATAGAGGTCATGAGGAAAATGAAGCAGGTACAGGAAGAGAGTGGTTGGGGTGTGATGTTGGGTGTTTAGTCAAGATTGGCTAAGAAGGTGACATTTGAACAGAGACCTGAAAGACTAGAGAAAACTGCCTGGAAACTGCCAGAGCATCGGCTAAGGCAAAGGCCTTGAGGAAGCGCTTTTTTCCCCCCAGAAAATCAAGGCTCAGAAGGAAGCCAGTGTGTTAAGGACTAAAGGCAATGGCTGTGAATTTTGTAGAACCATGTTGCCTCACAGCTGCCTAAGTTCAAGACACAGGGAGCTCCTCGTCCATACTATGTACCTCTTTCACTTTATTCATCTGGTTACTGTAGTGTCCTGTCCGTGGAACATCTCTTCTCAGTATCATCTATTGATTGAGTCTGGTCTGTGTATTATAGGGTCACCTTGGAATAAAGGAGCCCATGTACCCCTGCTTGGAGACCTGCTTTCACTGCACACACACACACACACACACACACACACTTTCACATACACACAACACAATGCATCATATCCTCCTGGTGTGTGTTACTTCTCTGTCCTTCTCACGTCCCCCTGCCTGCCTCAACACACTGTTTAGGATATGAATGCAAACACATCGCAATACCTTTCCCAGAAAGAAGGTAGAAATCGTACCCCGAAAGTCCTATTCATAGCTTCCCAAGGACAAATAATCCCAGGGCTCCATTTTGGAATGGTCACTTTCTGGCCTGTATGTAATGAAACATAAAAAATTATGTGCAATGAGTAGAGAGAGAGAAAATGATGCTGGTGGCACCCAATCCTGGTCGTATCTCATTTGTCTCCAGCAAAAATGATGAAAGGACAAAAATAGGTTTGTCCAAAGGACAGAAGTAATGCTATCTTTATGGTGTGAAACATCTTACATATTGAACATCACAAGAGAATAGAACACTTCTCACAGTTTGGGCATTTTTATGCCCAGAATGCAGAGAGAAGAAGACTTGATTTTCCTGTGTCTATTCTATCTTCATGTGACTGATCAGTTTTTATATGGCCCAATAGAGGATGAGGCAAGCCTGTTTAGCATTTTTCTTATGCGACATCTTGTTTCGTGTATTTGTTATTCTTACACTTTGGGTTTAATCACTTTCTTCACAAGTCTGATGACCACAACTAGGGATGGTTTTGTTCCTTGTCCAACATCCCAACAAACAAACAACATTTGTTCCTTGTCCAAGACATCCCCAGACTCTATAAAACCTTACACACCCCATGACAATCTCTTCTCTTACTCTGAATAATCTGCATGTGACTTATCTGAGGACACTATTTTGCACTCACATTTATTGGACTGCACTCTTGTCTGTCATTGTGATGTAATTATCAAAGGAGCAGGAACTTCTCTTCATCTTCTTCTTTACAAAAGTATGTGCATGTATATGCACTTACATGGAAACAAAGTCAAGAACATGAGACATTATGAAATACAAAGAGTGATAGAGGAAATAAAACCAGGTTAAAGAGAGCGGTTTCAGTACAACTGTATTAAACAAAATTCAATGGAGTTTTGAGAACTAACTGAAACATGATCTACAGGACCAGTAAGTCAACAAAATCAACCCAGATGAATCATAAAATTCCCCAAGACCTGGAAATAAAAGAGCATAACATATAAAGTTCTGAGACATTTCTGGTACTAGCAGATGCACTTTTCGTATTGGTTGAATGAATCAGGAATTAGGTCTTATTATATATGCACTTTTAACGTGACAAAGCTGAATTTAAATGTGGTTAAAAGACCGGACTGTTGAGTGAAAGCTGGCACAAATGGCTTTCTACGTGGAAGGAAGTGTGGTGCTTCCTTATTTCACACATCTCACAAAAAAATCCAAAAGAGTAAACCCTCAGTGTAAGAGTAACCACTGCATTTTAGATGCACATCTAGGAAACTACATGTAAAAAAAATCTACAGGTGGACAAACCATCATAACTAAGGCAAAAAAACAAACAAACTCAGAAACAAGAAGATAAATACATTTCAATAAATAAAATTTAAAACTATTTTATGGCCCAAAATACCTAACTAAAAATCAATAGAGAAATGTGATTTACAACAGGTATTTGAAAAGCTGATAATTATAGATAAATAGGCATATAATATGTGGACATATAATAATGACAGACAAATGAACATAGTGATCAAATATATGAATCTTTACTGGAGCTCACTAATAGTTTAAAAAATCAACAAGAAATCTCTTTCACACCCATTTCCCTGAGAAATCACTCAAAGTGTTGTCACATTGAGTGGGGTCGGAAATTTTAACCAATTAACAAAGGGGCACTTTCTAATTTTGCTGTCATAATTGTGAAGCATTATAACATTTTCAGAGGCTGTGAAGACAATTACAAATATTAAAAATACAGATCCTCTTGGGGTGCACGGCTGGCTCAGTTGGTAGAGCACACAACTCTTGAGCTTGGGGTTTGAAGTTCAAGTCCCATGTTGGGTGTAGAGATTTTTGAAAAAAAAATGTTTAAACAAAAATACAGATATTTTTTAACTCAGGATTTCTCAGTCTCTACTGTATGGACATTCCCAGCCAGATCCTTCCCTGTGGGGTGTGTCCTATATATTGTAGGATTAGAACATCCCTGGCCTCCACGCACCCCTCTCCAGTGTGACAGCCAAAAATGTCTCTGAACATTGCTCAATATCCTCTGGGGGACAAAATCACTTTTGGGTGAGAAACATAGTGTTAAGTATTTAAAAATATTTTGAAGCATTGATATAATAGTAATTTAATGAGAAAAATATGAAAGACTATGAAAGGTGTAAATGGCACAGCCACACCATGATGAGTCATACTGGCCTTGAAATAATAAATCAGGGGCACCTGGCTGGCTCAGTAGGTAGAGAGTGAGACTCTTGATCTTGAAGTTGTGAGTTCACGCCCCATATTGGGTGTAGATATTGCTTAAAAATAAAATCTTTAAAAGAAAAAGAACTAATGAATCAGCATTATACTACTTGACTAGAGGGACATAGGTAAGGTACTACTGAGTTAGAAGGATGGGCAGAGAAAAGCTAGAAAGAACGATGGTGTCAGAACATAAAGAGTGCTTCCAATATGCATTGCTGTCTTTCTATACATTTGAATTGAAAGTGTGTGAATATGTATGTGTGCATAACAGAAAAATTTTAAAAGCAATGAAGACTTTTAAGAAAGAGAAACAGCGAAAATGCACTTGGGTTAGGCAGAGTGGATCAAAAACCCCCGCATGAAACAAAATTGAAGGAAGAACCAAAGCAACTTCTGAATAAAAAGATTTAAAAGAATAATAATTTAATGATAGTTTCATGGGTCCAAATCTAATTTAGATTGCTAGGGATTCAGGAATAAAAGAATATGAAAAAGTCTTTTCATGTGGAGAGAAAGTGATATCTAAGGTTTTAATTTCACGTCACATAAAGATAGATGGACCAGCTATGCTTAGGGAAGATAACGGTTGATTCTTTTTTTTTTTTTAATTTTTTTTAACATTTATTTATTTATTTTTGAGAGACAGAGAGACAGAGCACAAGCCAGGGATGGGCAGAGAGGAAAGGAGACACACAATCTGAAGCAGGCTCCAGGCTCTGAGCCATCAGCACAGAGCCCAACATGGGGCTCGAACTCACAAACAGCGAGATCATAACCTGAGCCAAAGTCGGAAGCTTAACCGACTGAGCCCCCCAGGCACCCCAAAGATAAAGGTGATTCTTAGGGAAACATAAAAAAGAATGCCTTACAAGTGTTGGAATTCTGATTGTAGAAATAGATCCAATAATAAAAGGCCAAAAGGAAAAATGAGGAATACAGAGAAGTGAAAATTAGTTGGAAATATGTAGAAAGGGTGATTTATGAGCACTAAGTAGCAGAAGGACATTGAATTTAATTTTGTGTACAGTAGGGTCTTCACGAGGGAAGAATATTAAGGTGACAGATCAATTCTTTCAGATCAATTCTTTCAGGAAAATATAAATAAATAAAAATAGAAAAAGCTGTGGAAGGAGTATGACTACGTCATAGACTACCACACAAAATTTACACACTCTCATACATTGTGCACAAATACACCTATACGTGCATTAAAAAATAAACAAAATGGCAAGTAGTTCACGAAATAAATGCCAATTCTTTTTCTGAAAAAAAAAGGAGTAAAAAAACCAGAAATAAAACCATTCCAACCCCATTATGCAAACACCAAGGACTCCCACAGACAACTTTCAATAGAGAAAGTGGGTGGCTAGCTAACCCAGAATACATTCAGACTCACAGGTTGTGAGCTGATTGTGAAGGGAGCTCATTAGCATACCCCGTTTCACATAGTACACTTAAAATTTTTATTTTTTTAATGTTTATTTATTTATTTTGACAGAGAGAGAGCATGAACGGGAGCGGGGCAGACAGAGAATGAGAGAATCCGCAGCAGGCCCCGTGCTGTCAGAGCAGAGCCCAAAGTCGGGCTCAATCTCATGACCCCTGATATGAATGGAGCTGAAATCAAGATTCGGACCCTCAACTGGCTGATTCAGCCGGGTGCCCCTAAAAAATTTCATTTGAATACTCAAGGAGTGAAGGTGCTGTGAAATGTATGTTTCAAGTACTGCTCTTGCAAGGATGCACTTGCAAGCAATCTTTCATCCGGGTTTTTCTCATCAGTATGGAATTGTAGTGTAATATGTACCATCTTAAAAATGAAAAGACATGTCCTCACTTCAATGCACATCCCTCAACAGCCAGTACTAGACTTTTCTACTCTGGTTAATTGCAAAGATCCTCGGTCTCAGGTTCTACTTTTGTGCTTCCCATCCCCCCTCTAAACGAGTTTCCATTATTATCACTTAGTTGTTAATGTTGACCCTTGCATTTCTAACTTCAATATTTACTTCTATTTATAGCATCATAAATACATTAATCAATCAATCAATGAATCAATCAACTTACTAATCCAGCCAGCAAACAACTACAGCAAACTCTCAGCTCTGGCTAGGCTAGACTGGCTCTCAGGTGACCTCAGGTAAATGTTCTTGACTTTCATTCTCTTGACCTTCTCTGGTAGTACTTACTGCGATGTAAAACTCATCTAGATGGGGTCTCTGGGAGGAAGGTCTCTACATGCAAATCAAAATACCCATCTTGTTGGTAGATGGTGGAGGATGAAGCTCTGTCCCAGACACGACAGCCGGGATGGGTCAAACTTCAGTGTCCCATCCAGACTTAGGACTGCAAAAGAAACGACCATGTCTTGTCCAGCCCGAGGTTGTACACACTGTGGGGCTGCAACAGAGGAGGTATTTGCAGCCTCTTAATTCTGCTCATTAGGCACACTTCCCTCTTGTCTCTCCCACCTTTAGGCACGTGATTGCCCTACGGGACACCAGGGTGGACAGAAAGGAAATTTTCCCTGTTGAATTTCTGTTGCTAGGAGACCAGGTGATAAGGCAGCTGAAGTCCGTTTTTCTTACTCTTTTTCTATTACTTCTGTCTTTCAGAGATCTAAACTCCCAGCACGTTATCCCAATCCTGAATGAGCATTTTCTCCTGTTTAAGACTGAGAAATCAGTTTTGACTAGGTCCCTTGGACTCTTCAAAGCATTGACTTGGGTTAAAGACATAGCCCCTAATATCTTTGGAAAGTAACTTTTCTCTTTTTCAACAAAGATGTGAGGTTTGCTCCTTTGATATATATAAAACCTGGGGGACTACACTCGTGGGCTTCATGATAGTTTTGCCAAAACAATTAGGGATTTCATATTTACATCACAAGTTTAGAGGCATTACTTAAAATGCCATTATAAAATGTTAATTGTCAGAGATATATTTACATCTTTTTATGCACTATAACCTGAGTTCAGCAGCTCTAGGAATAGCCTGATTTTTATAAAAGTATATTCTGTAAGAAAGTACCAGTGTGAGCTCTGTTCCCCATGGAGAAATGGGGCTTGAAGAAGTTAGTGATCTTCTCAAAGTTATCATTGCGGAAATAGATGGGTGTTCATTGGATCCTGTCAAGATGTTCCCAGTTTTCGAACTCTGTGCCCGTGGTTCCCTCCCAGAGATGAGTCTTTCCCCCTGGGGGTATTTGACAATGTCTGAGGGATGCTGCTAAACACCTGTGGTGAGCAGGACAGCTCCCAACACAAATAATCATCCTGCCTCAAAGGCCAAATTGAAAATGAGAGAAAACCTACTCTACCCCAGCACATCTTCAACTTCAAGGTGCATACGAATCACCTAGAATTCTAGTTTAAATGCAAATTATGACATTGCACGTGCTGGTGGGCCAGGAGTTTGGTGTGTCTAATGAGCCCCTGAATGATGTTGATACTGTAGGTCCTGGTCCATGGACCACTCTTTGAGTAGCAAGGTTGTGGTCCTGGGATAGAGCAAGGTGCAGGTGGTCGTAGGTCTTCTTCACAAAATAAATTGTGTTTGCATAAATTTTGGAATGCCAAGCGTATCCAGTCACTCTAGGGGCTGTGATAAATTCTGTGTTTGTTTCTTTTACATAAGGGCCTTTGAGTGACATGAAATAAAATACTGTTGGTAAAGGGCTTTCCAGTAGGCAGAATAAGAGCCTTCTGATGTCATCCACATTCTAAACCCTAGAAACTTTCAATGTGTTTATTTTTATATTAAGGGGGGGGGGGAGATTAAAGTAGCAAGTGGAACAAGGCTGGTAATGAGCTGACCTTAAACTAAGGTTGGCCAAGATTGTGCAGGCGGCACTAATGTAATCACCATGGTCCTCCAAATGTAGGAGAGGAAGGCAGAGTAGTTGGATCAGAGAGAGATGTGAGGACACCACATTGCTGGCTTTCAAGATGCAGAAAGGGCAATGAGCCAAAGGATGCTTGTTGTCCCTAGAAACCACAATAGGAAAGAAGACGGTCTCTCCTGGAGCATCCATGAAAGAACCAGGCCCTGCAGACATCTTGATTTTAGCCTATGGAGACTTTCTTCAGGCTTCTGACCTCTAAATAGTAATAGCATAAATGTGTTTCTTTTGAGCTTCTAGTGTGGTAATCTGTTAATCAGAAATAGCAATGTAATATAGAAATTCATCCAATAAAATGGTTTTGGAGGAAAAGGCATTTTAGTCTCTCAGTTAATTCATTTCTCTTCTCTTGGTAAGGGCATTCCGTGTTGAAATCCAACCTCAACTGGAAGAAAAAAAATAAAGTCATTTTGGAGCTTCTGCTCCATTTCTTAAAAGGAATGGAAAAAGTGAACTCCCCATTGATAAAATATAAATGTGACTCTATCTATCTATCTATCTATCTATCTATTATCTATCTATTTTATATAAATACGCCTAACATAGGGATTGAACTCATGACCCTGAGATCAAGTGTCACATGCGTGCAGCTCTTGGTTCGCTAGGTCCATGGAGGGTGGGAATCTTGATCTCAGGTTTGTGGGTTTAAGCCCAATGTTGGGTGCAGAGATTACCTAAAAATAATATCTTCCCCCCCAAAATTTGCATGCTGTACCAACTGAGCCAACCAGGCACTCTGTGACTTTAGATTTAAACATAAGTTCTGGTTTTGAGGCCTTTATGCATTGATATAAAAAGAGTAATCTGGTGACAAATTCCTTCAGTTTTTGTTTGTTTGGGAAGACCTTTATCTCTCCTTCTATTCTAAATGACAGACTTGCTGGATAAAGGATTCTTGGCTGCATATTTTTTCTGTCTAGCACCCTGAAAATCTCTTGCCAATTCTTTCTGGCCTGCCAAGTTTCAAAAGAGAGATCAGTCACGAGTCTTATAGGTCTCCCTTTATATGTGAGGGCACGTTTACCCCTTGCTGCTTTCAGAATTTTCTCTTTATCCTTGTATTTTGCCAGTTTCACTATGATATGTCGTGCAGAAGATCGATTCAAGTTACGTCTGAAGGGAGTTCTCTGTGCCTCTTGGATTTCAATGCCTTTTTCCTTCCCCAGTTCAGGGAAGTTCTCAGCTATGATTTCTTCAAGTACCCCTTCAGCACCTTTCCCTCTCTCTTCCTCCTCTGGGATACCAATTATGCGTATATTATTTCTTTTTAGTGTATCACTTAATTCTCTAATTTTCCCCTCATACTCCTGGATTTTTTTATCTCTCTTTTTCTCAGCTTCCTCTTTTTCCATAACTTTATCTTCTAGTTCACCTATTCTCTCCTCTGCCTCTTCAAGCCGAGCTGTGGTGGTTTCCATTTTGTTATGCATTTCGTTTAAAGCATTTTTCAGCTCCTCGTGACTGTTCCTTAGTCCCTTGATCTCTGTAGCAAGAGATTCTCTGCTGTCCTGTATACTGTTTTCAAGCCCAGCGATTAATTTTATGACTATTATTCTAAATTCACTTTCTGTTATATTATTTAAATCCTTTTTGATCAGCTCATTAGCTGTTGTTATTTCCTGGAGATTCTTCTGAGGGGAGTTCTTCCGCTTGGTCATTTTGGATAGTCCCTGGCGTGGTGAGGACCTGCAGGGCACTTCCCCTGTGCTGTGGTGTATACCTGGAGTTGGTGGGCGGGGCCGCAGTCAGACCTGATGTCTGCCCCCAGCCCACCGCTGGGGCCACAGTCAGACTGGTGTGTGCCTTCTCTTCCCCTCTCCTAGGGGCGGGATTCACTGTGGGGTGGTGTGGCTCGTCTGGGCTACTTGCACCCTGCCAGGCTTGTGATGCTGGGGATCTGGCGTATTAGCTGGGGTGGGTAGGCAAGGTGCTCGGGGGCAGGAGGGGCAGGCTTAGATCGCTTCTCCTTAGGTGATCCACTTCAGGAGGGGCCCTGTGGCAGCGGGAGGGAGTCAGATCCGCTGCCGGAGGTTTGGCTCCGCAGAAGCGCAGAGTTGGGTGTTTGCGCGGAGCGAGCAAGTTCCCTGGCAGGAACCGGTTCCCTTTGGGATTTCGGCTGGGGGATGGGCGGGGGAAATGGCGCTGGCGAGTGCCTTTGTTCCCCACCAAACTGAGCTCTGTTGTCAGGGGGCTCAGCAGCTCTCCCTCCCTTTGTCCTCCAGCCTTCCCGCTAAAAAGAGTAATCTGGGGTGCTTCAGTACCTCAGTCGGTTAAACAACTGGTTCTTGATTTTGGCTAATATCATGATCTCATGGTTGTGGGATCAGCCCCACATCGGGCTCTGGTCTGACAGTGTGAAGCCTGCTTGGGATTCTCTCTCCCTCTCTCTCTCCCCCATTCCCCATCCACCTTCTCTTTCTCTCCCTCTCTCTGTGTCTCAAAGTAAATAAATAAACATTGAAAAGAAGAGCAAAAACGTCATTTATTACGAAAATTAAGTTCACCCATTATACTTTAAGTATTTGAGTCTAAATTCCTACACTTTTAAAACTCCATATTAATTCAAACATTCGTTGGTTTGATTTCTATCCTCTCCAAATATCCTTTCAACATCAAAGATGGGATTCTCGTGTCTGTGTCATACATACATCAATAAGAGCGTATTTGTATGAAACAATATACAAATGCGTGGATATGTGCACGTACATACACTCCCTACTTATGAAAGACTTCTTGGACTCACCCAGTATTTCCAAACACTGTACTTATTCCTAAACACATCTGCCTGAATTAGACGTATTAACCCACATCACCATCAGAACTAAGGAAACAGAGGTTTCAGGTGGATCACAATGTTTATGATGATGTAACAAAGCTTTAAAGCTTTTGTGCACTTTCTTGAATTACGTTTAAATGGATTTAGGCAGTATGAACTCGGTTTTTGTATGATTCCTTTAATTCAGCATATTTTGCATTTTACTATTTTTTAAAATTAATTAATAATTAATTTATTGAGTGCAAGAGCAGGGGAAGGGCAGAGAGAGAGAAATAGAGAGGATCCGAAGCATGTTCCATGCTGTCAGTGTAGAGCTCAGTGTGGGGCTTGACCCCACAACTGTGAGATAGTGATGCGAGCCGAAATCAAGAGTCAGTCGCATAACCGACTATGTGGCATTTTAAATATGTTTAGCTTATTGTGTGCCATGTACTTCAATGGATTATTTAAAAGAAAAAAATCCCTTATAACTGAAAAATGAATTCAGCAGGCTATAAAGTCAATATACAAAAATTGGCTGCATTTCTGCACACTAATCACAAACTATCAGAAAGAAAAATGAAGAAAACAATCTCATTTACAACTGCATAAACAAGAATAAAATACCTGAGAACAAGGTTAATCAAGGCAGTGAAACACTTGTATCCTGAAAACTATAAGACAATTGCTGAAAGAAATGAAGAAGTCACAAACAAATGAAAAAATAGGCCACACTCATTGACTGGAAGAATGAATACTGTTGAAACGTCCATATACCCAAAGCAATCAGTGGATTCAGAGCACTCCCTGTCAAAATTCCAATGGCACCTTTTTTTTAATAGAAATAGAACAAGCACTTCTACGATATGTCTGGAACCACAAAAGAACCGAATAGCGAAGCAATCGAGAAAGAAGAGAAAAGCTGGAGGCATCAAACTATGTTACAAAGCTATGGTAACCAACACGGCATGTTATTGGCATAAAAAACACACAGATCAATGCAACAGAATCGACAGCCCAGGAGCAAATCCACTGTATATATGGTTAATTAGTTTATGACAAAGGAGGCAAACATATACTGTAAGGTAAGAACAGTCTCTTCAGCAAATGGTGTTGGGTAAACTGGAGAGCCACACGCCAAAGAATAAAACTGTACCACTGTCTTACACCACAGGCAAAAATAACTCAAAGTGGATTAAAGACTTGAACATAAAACCTGAAGCCATAAAACTCCTGGGGAAAAAAATTTTGATTTTGGCAATGATTTTGGGATCTGACATCAAAAACAAGGGGACAAAAGCAAGAATAAGCAGGGTCTACATCAAAGTAAATCTTCTGCATGGCAAGGAAACCATCAACAAAATGAAAAGGCAACCTCTCGAGTGGCAGAGAATATTTGCAAATCATACATATCATAAGAGGTAAATATCCCAAAGTATATAAAAAACTCAATAGCAAAGACAGAAAAGGACCCCAGCCCAGGAAGATGGCTCTGACTTCATTGTTGCAACCCTTCTCGAAGCTTCTGGATCTGGCCAGACTCCCAACTGGTCTTCAGTGCCATCAAGGTCCTACATTCAGGAGCTGCCACGTGACAGACCTGACTGGATGAAGGTTGGACTGACCTTGGGCACCTCCAGCTTCTTGTGGATCTATCTGATCAAATAGCGTAATGAAGATGTTTTAGAGTATAAAAGAAGAAATGGGTCGGAATAAACGATTGAAACACTAATACAATATACTCCATACAGTAATGGCACCAGCTCCTTTGGATTCAGCAGTGTGTTGAGCTGTAGACATGAGAGAAAAGGTTCTATGCGAATGTATGTCAAATCAGCTTTCATGAATGAAAAATAATGAAATGAAAAAAAATAAAAAGAAAAGCAAGCAATATGATTAATACATGGGCAGAGGATCTGAATAAGCATTTTTCCACCAAAGACATACAGATGGCTAACAGATACATGAAAAAATGTTTGCCATCACTAACCCCCAGGGAAATACAAATTAACACTGCAATGAGATATCTCTTCATGCCTATTAAAATGGTTACTTTCAAAAAGACAAAAACAACATGTGTTGGTGAGGATGTGGTGAAAAGGGAACCCTCGCATATACAGCATATACATTAAGGTATATGTACTGTTGGTGGGAATGTAAACTGGTTCAATCACTGTGGGAACCTGTGTGAAGGTTCCTTGAAAAATTAAAAATTGAACTACCATATGATTGAGCAATGAAACTTCTGAGAATTTATCTGAAGAAAACAGAAACACAGATTCGAAAAGATATACACACCCCCATTTCATTGCAACATGATTTACAATAGCCAAGACATGGAAACAACCTACATGTTCAAGTGGATGAATGAATAAATAAAGTGTTACTAATGTAACACTGTAGGTTAATGATACTGGAATTAAAACAAATTAAAATTAAATTAAAAAAGAAATTGTTATATATGTATGATATATGTCATATATACATGTGATATATATCATTTGAGAAGAAACATTTCTAAGACATCATTAAAGCTGTCCTATAAAAGATATGGAAATTTTCTTTTTTTAAGGTTTAGTTATATTTTTTTGAGAGAGAGAGAAAGCAGGTGAGGGGGAGATACAGAGAGAGAGAGTGGAACAGAGGATCTGAAGTGGTCTCTGTGCTGACAGCAGTGAGCCTGCTGTAGGGCTCAAACTCATGAACCACGAGACCATGACTTGAGCTGAAATTGGACACTCAACTGACTGAGCCACCCAGGTGCCACAAAAAGATGTGGAAATTTTCAAATATGTCTGACCCAAGGCCAGAAAGAATTGTGGGAACACATGAAAACGGACAAAGGGAAAAACTTGTGTATATATCGGACAGAGCAGAAAACTTAGTAAACTGAGTTTTCTGAAATTGTATAGAGAAGCTGATGTCTAAGAAGTGGAAATTTCAGGAAATACATAACAGCAAATTCTATTTCACGATGTTCAAAGAATCGTGGCTTTGAGCCCTGCAATCAAGGGCACTTCTTCACTAGCAGGACAATGGTCCCTTTTACACTTGCCATCCCAAAGGATCTCATCAAAGCCTCCTTTATGTCTTTGTTCCTCATGCTGTAGATGATGGGGTTCAGCATAGGCATGATCATTGAGGCTGTTGCACTTGAGCATGAACTCTGGGTTGCAGCAGAGCTAAAGTATACTCCCAGGACCGTACAATAAAGTAAGGAGACAACCAAGAGGTGAGATGCACAGGTGGAAAATGCTTTATACTTACCCTGAGCTGATGGGATTCTATGTATGGAGGAAATAATCTTAGAATAAGCGTAAAGGATCCCAGCAAGGGGACCACCAGCCACCAACATGGTTAAAAAATACATCACTGTGTCATTAAGAAAGGTGTCAGAGCAGGCAAGTTGGATCATCTGATTAAATTACAGAAAAAGTGAGTGTGTGCAGAAGTACAGCTGCAGCACCATTAAACTTTGTGATAAGGAATGCAGGACACTCATGATCCAGGACACCAGAGCCAGCAGCCCACAGAGCCGGGGGTTCATGATGCCCGTGTAGTGCAGAGGGGGTGACAGATGGCCAAAAATCGGTCATAGGCCATCACGGTCAGGATGTAGTTGTCCAGTCCCGTGGAGAGTAGGAAAAAATACATCTGGGTGATGAAGTCCTCATAGGTTATGACGTTACTCTGGGTCTGGATGTTCCAGAGCATCTTCGGGATGGTGGTGCAGGTGAAGCAGATGTCTACAAAGGACAGGTTGGCCAGGAAGAAGTACATGGGGGTGTGGAGGCAGGAGTCAGAGCTGACTGCCAGGAGGATGAGCAGGTTGCCAAACACAGTGATCAGGTACATGGAGAGGAAAGGCCCAAATATGAGGGGCTGCAGTTCTGGTTCCTCTGAAAATCCCCAAAGAAAAAAATGAAATGTGTGTATCATTGCTGAGTCCCATGTGGTGGAGTTGAATACTAGGAGAGAAAGTAATAACATGAGTATTTTTCAAGCAAATGAGCTTTACTCGTGTATTACCATTTATTTATTTTTCATTTTTTAAAGTTTTGATTTAAATTCCAGTTAGTTAACATGCAGTGTAGTATCGGTTTCAGGTGCACAGTATAGTGATTCAACATTTCCATAAAACAGCTGGTGCTCATCACAACAGGTGCACTCCTTAATCCCCATCACCTATTTTACCCATCCCCCCATAACCATCAGAGTGTTCTCTATAGTTAAGAGTGTGCTTCTTGATTTGTCTTATTTTTCTCCCTTTTCTTGGTTGTGTTGTTTCTTAAATTCCACATATGAGTGAAATTTTATGGTTTTTGTCTTTCTCTGACTTATTTTGCTGAGCATACTACTCTCTAGCTCCATCCACATCATTGCAAATGGCAAGATTTCATTCTTTTTGATGGCCGTGTGTGTGTGTGTGTGTGTGTGTGTGTAAACTCTTCTTCATCCGTTCACCGATCGATTGACACTTGGGCTATTTCCCTAGGTTGGCTATTTGAGATAATACTGCTATAACATCCTTGTGCATGTACCCCTCTGAATTAGTATTTTTTTATCCTTTGGGCAAATATCTAGTAGTGCAACCTATGGAATGGGAGAAGATATTAGCAGAAGACCTATCTGATAAAGAGTTAGTATCCAAAATCTGTAAAGAACTTATCAAACTCAACACCCCCCAAAATAATCCAGTTAATAAATGGACAGAAACTTCAAGACACAGGGAGTCCTTCCTTCCCATGGTTCTTTGCATTTTATTAATTTTTTCCCAAGATATTCTGTGAATAGAGATATTCCCTTTCTTATTTCCATCTGTTGGTTGACATCCTGGCATTTAAGGGTCACATATTGGAGTATATGAACTCAGTTACAATTCATTGCCCTGAGGACAACTCATACCCTACAACACACACATGCACACACATGCACACACACACACACACACACACACACACACACACACACTGAGTGCATTATGGCATCCTGGCACTGATTGCTATCCGGCTTTTCCCACCCTCAACCACCACACTTTTGAAAGAAATGGTACAAGGCAAGCTGTCAACATCAGATTACCTTTATCCTAGAAAATGTGTAAATAGTACTTAAATTTTGTTGAGTATGCCTCCAATGGACATGTAAACATGGGAGCCCTTTTAATATGATCATCTTGTGTCCTGTATTTTCTTTAATGTGTACTTATTTAAGGGACAGAGAGAGAGAGAGGGAGGGAGGGAGAGAGAGAATCCTTTGTGCTGGCAGCACAGAGCCCGACACGGGACTTGAACCCCCAAACCGGGAAATCATGACCTGAGTTGAAACCAAGCACTGAGCGCTTAACAGACTGAGCAACTCAGGTGCCCCTTGTGTCCTGTATTCAAAGAAACATAAAAAAGCAGTTCCAAAAACACAGACAGGAAAGAAATGGAACAGGGGAAAAAAAAAGATCTAATAAGCTCCAACTGTCCCTGAGAGACTGTGATGAAAGGAAAGCTTCCCTGGTTCTGGCAGCATTCCAGCCCCAGATACATCCATTTGATGCCCAGAATAATTAAGATAGCTGGGAAAAAATGTACCTAAACAAGAAAGGAGGGGTATTTTTTATGATGTCAGGATCTTTTACTGATCACATGTCTCTCTAGAAAATGTGCTAAGGGAATAAACCTGCAATTTACAACAGAAAATATACACTGTACAACAACAGAAGGGGATTTTTCAAGATGCAATAATAAAAGGTTTTTCTGAATGATTTTAAATGCAAAGCATTTGGAATCAGAAAACCAGGCTTCGAAGGTCAGATCTATCCTATTAAGCTATTTGAACTTGGGAAAGACAATGAATCCATTCCAAATGTGAATATCCTTACTCAAAGAGTGGGGAGAGCAGTGTCCATCCTCCTAGGGTGGTAGACAGCGTTAGTGAGTGTATGTAAAAGGCTTACAATGGTTCCTTCTCATTAGTAAGTGGATGATTATCACTGGTGAAGAGATTGGCTGAAGTTTTTCTTCTATGTTGAACAAATATGTTCCTAGTTTCTATACAACTTGGTAATGAAGTATTATGCAGTAAAGCTAGTTAGCATACACTCTTTTGCAAATTAAACACACATTTGTATGTGAATACTCACCGTGAAAGATGATGCCAAGAAGTGTGTGTCTCAAGAAGTGCTGTTGCAAGGAAACAGCTACCTCTATGGCTCTGGGTCTTTCTATAAATACAGAGCGTGCTCAAAACCACCATTCCTTAAAAAGCTCAGGGCACATGCCTCCAAGCCTAACACTCTGTTTTCCTACTCTCCTTGGCTGCAAAACTCCTTACACATGTTCTAATTTCACTGGAACCACTTTATGCCCCTCTATTCCTTCCTCAGTCTCATCCAACTGGACTTCCGTTTCCACCGCTCATTGTCAACAATGATCCCTGTATTGCTGAGTCCAATGGACGCTTCTCTTTTGAACATACTATGTAAATTAATTATAAATGCGTCTACCTAGTCTCAGGTAACCTCAGGTGAAAGCTCTCAGGTTCCAATCTCTCAGAACCTTGCTTGAAATACCTACTGAGCTCTCAGACTCATCTGGATGGGGTCTAGAAGATGAAAGTCTCCATGTGGAGGTCTGACTTCCTCCCTGTATGATTGATCACGGAGACCGAAACTCTGTTCCCAGACAGGACAGCAGGAAGGAGTGAAACATTGGTCCCTCCTCCCCCAGACTTGGGACCACCAAAGCAACAACCATGTCCTGGCCATTCCAAGGTTTCATATGCTATGGTTTTGCAGTGAAGGAGACATTTCCAGCTCCTTACGTCTGCTCATTAGACACTGTTGCCATTGTTACTCCCACCTTGGAGCACATCATTTCTCCATGGGCCACTGGAGTGGACAGAAAGGAAAAGTTTCCTGCTGACACTCTGTTCCTGGGAGTTTAGATTAGAAGTCAGGTGAGTCCAGTTTTGTATTACTCACCCTCATGAACTTGCCTGCCTTCCAGAGGTCTAACCAGCTTGCACTTCACCTTCGCCTTGAGTTGATAGTGAATTCATTGAATTGAGGGTTTACTTTACCATTTATAGTTTTGAAGTAATTTTAATAAACGAGGCACGTGATCCTCTTCATGTATGGTTTTGAAAGAAAAGTCTAAGGACTCACCCTAGAGTCTGAAATAAACTCTGTGTTTGATTCTTTAATCTGAGGGACCCTGAGCTGACCCCAAATATACCCCTGAAAAAGACTTTTAGTAGGAAGAATAATGTCCCCCAAATATGTCCACATCTTAATCTCCAGACTTTTTGAATATATCTTGTGTCATGGCAAGGGAGAATTAGGGTGACAAATGGTATTAACATTGTTAGTCAGCTGACCTGAAGATAAACTTGTTCTGATTATCCAGGTGGGCTCAATAGATCACAAGGTACCTCCAGATATGGAAGACAGAGGCAGAAGAGTAGGAATCACAGAGAAATTTTGAGATGCTATGTTGCTGGCTTTGCAGATAAAGGGAGGGACCATGAACTGGGGAATAAAGGTGGTTTTCATTCCCCAGACCTCCAGAATGAACTCTTCTCTGCAGAGTGATTTTAGCCTAGGGAGACCTACTTCAGACTTCTGATTTCCAGAACTATCAGAACATAAATGTATTTGTTCTAAGCCTGCAACATGGAATTTGTCACAACCACAATAAATATCTATTCCTGATAGTTATCCAATAACACTCTCTTCAAGGGAAATGAAATTCAGCCTTGGATATTATTCATTCATATTCTCTCAGATAAGGACATTTGGTGTCAAACATCAGTTTATGTAGATTAAGAAATCTAAAGTCACTTTGGAGTTCCTCAACCCCAACAGCTGGTAGAGAAAATCTCCCAAGCTATGAGCCATACTGACGTGCAGGCACTGAGGGACAAAACCTGAAATATTAAGGTCACTTGTTCTATCTTAAATTTTTATGTCCAAATCTTTATATACTTTTACTTTCATGTTAATCCAAGTTTTCATTCTTATCATTTTTATCCTCTCCCACTTTCTCTCCAGTTTATTTTTGACATGAAATCTTGCCTAGTAATGAGTCTGTGTGTATGCACATATGTTTACTTGAAAGAAAAATGTGTATAAACACACACGCACACACACACACACACCATACTCCTTGAACATTTTCTTAGGAATCAAAATATTACCACACATTTGTTCATTCCCCACAATATCCCTCTGAAATTAGTTTTGTTACCCTGAATTACCTTCAGAAATAAGAAAACTGAGACTCAAGAAAATTAAATTTTAATAAGTTACAGAACAGGGGCACCTGGGTGGCTCAGTCTGTTAAGCATCCAACTTCAGCTCAGGTCACGATTTCACACTTCATGGGTTTGAGCCCCGCATTGGGCTCTGTGCTGACAGCTCAGAGGCTGGAGCCTGTTTCAGATTCTGTGTCTCCCTCTCTCTCTGCCCCTCCCCCCACTCGCACTCTGTCTCCCTCTGTCTCAAAAATAAATAAATATTAAAAATTTTAATAAGTTACAGAACAAAGTAGTTAGAGCTTATTGTGCACTTTCTGGAATTACATATAAATGGAATCATTCACAATATGCTTCTAAATATTTATGACTCCTTTAATGGAGCAAACTGTACAATTTATTTTAAAAAAATTTATTGAAGTGTCATTGATAGTTTCAAGTGTACAACATAGTGATTTGACAGACGACTCTTTATGTTGGGCTCACCACAAGGGTCCAACTGTAAACTTTAAATGGGTGCAGTTTATTGTATATAATTACACCTCAGTGATAGGGTTAAAAGGAAAAAAGTCTAGTGGAGCATGGCTGATGGGAGGATCTAGAACATTAGTAGCTGATTCACATCGAACCAGGATGGAAGGTCTGTCCTCTAACTAGAAAGAACTAGAAAGAAAACAAAGTGTCTGTATGGATACAGGACCAATGAAATGAAGTTAAGGCCATTCATGTTTGATATGCCTGCTCTAAATTATTATCAGGTACTATTTTGTATTCAAAATATTCTTTCCTGAAGACTAAACAAAGTCAAATGTGAGCAAAAGAAAGGAAATAATAAAGATCAGGGCAGAAATAAATGACACAGAGACTAAAAAATGCAATGGAAAAATACCAGTGAAACCAAGAGCTGTTCCTTTGAAACGATAAACAAAATTGACAAACACTGAGCCACATTCATCAAGAAAAAAGAGAAAGGACCCAATTAGTAAAATCAGAAACAAAAGAACAGAAGTAACAATTGACACTACAGAAATGCAGAGAACGGTAAGAGAATATTATGAAAAATTATATGCCAACAAAGTGGACAACCTAGAAGAAATGGATAAAGTCCTAGAAACATACAATCTTCCAACATGGAACTGGGAAGAAATAGAAAATCTGAACAGACCAATTGTCAATAAAAAATGGAATTGGAAATAAAACATTAAAAAAATTTTTTAAAAAGGGGAGCCTGGGTGGCTCAGTCAGTTAAGCGTCCGAATTCGGCTCAGGTCATGATCTCACGGTCCGTGATTTTCGAGCCCCACGTTGGGCTCTGTGCTGACAGCTCAGAGCCTGGAGCCTGTTTCAGATTCTGTGTCTCCCTCTCTTTCTGACCCTCCCCCGTTCATGCTCTGTCTCTCTCTGTCTCATAAATAAATAAAACATTAAAAAAATTTTTTTAATGGAATTGGTAATCAGAAAACTACTCAAAACTAAAAGTTCGGGACCAGATGGATGATTTACAGGTGTATTCTACCAGACATTTAAAGAGTTAATATCTATTCTCCTCCAACTCTTCCAAAGTATAGAAGAAGAGGGAAGTCTTCCAAATCCATTCTATAAGGCCAGCATTACCCTGCTACCAGAACCAGAGACCCCACAAAAAAAGAAAACTATAGGCCACTATCCCTGATGAAGATTGATGCAAAAATCCTCACGAAAATACTAGCAAACCACATACAACAATATATTATAATAATCATTCACCTTGATCAGGTGGCATTTATTTCAGGGATGCAAGGATGTTTCAATATTTTAAAATCAATGTCATATACTACATAAACAAAATGAAGGATAAAAAACATATGATCATATCAATAGATGCAGAAAAAGCATTTGACAAAATTCAGCATTCATTCATGACAAAAACTCTCAATAAAGAGGGAACATACCTGAACATAATAAATGCCATAAGTGAAAAATTCACAGCCAGCATCATACTCAATGGGGAAAAACTGAGATCTTTCCCCTAATGTCAGGAAGAAGACAAAGATGTGCACTCTCAGTTTTATTCAACATAGTATTGGAAGTCCTAGCCTCAGCAATCAGACAAGAAAGAGAAATAAGGGGTATCCATATTGGTAAGAAGTAAGTTAAGCAGCCACTATTTTCAGATGACAGGACACTATACATAGAAATTCCAGAAAATTCTATCGACAAATTACTAGAAGTATGGATAAAGAAGATGTGGTATATAACATACGGTAGAATATTACACAGCAATCAAAATGAGTGAAATCTTGCCTTTTGAAACAAAGTGGATGAAACTATAGTGTATTATGCTAAGAGAAATAAGTCAGTCAGAGAAAGATAAATGTGATGATTTCACTCATATGTGGAATTTAAGAAACAAAACAGATGAATATAGGGAAAGGGAAGGAAAAGTTCAATAAAAACAGAGAGGGAGAAAACCATAAGAGACTCTTGAATACAGAAAACAGGCTGGGGGTTGTTGGAGGGAAGGTGGGTGGGGTATGGGCAAAATGGGTGATGGGTATTAAGGAGGGCACTTGTTGGGATGAACACTGGGTATTATATGTAAGTGATGAATCCCTGGGTTCTACTCCTGCAACCAATACTACACTGTATGTTAACTAACTTGAATTTCAATCAATCAATCAATCAATCAGTCAATAAAATTACTAGAAGTAATAAATTAATTCAGTAAAGTACAAGATAAAAAATCAATACCCAGTAATAAGCAACATTCCTATACACTAACAGTGAAGTAGCTGAAAGAACAAAAAATGTTTTTAAACACCATTTACAATTGCACCAAGAAGAATAAAATCTTTAGGAATAACTTTAACCAAAGAAGTGAAAGACCTATACTCCAAAAACTATAAAACACTGATGAAGGAAATAGAAGATAAATAATTGGAAAGATATTCCATGCTCATGGACTGGAAGAATCAATATTGTGAAAACGTCCGTACTGCCCAAAGCCATCTACAGATTCAATGCAATCGCTATTGAAATACCACCAGTAGTTTTCACAAAACTAGAACAAATAATGCTAAAATTTGTATGGAACTATAGAAGACCCTGCATAGCCAAAGCAATCCTGAGAAAGAAGACCAGACCTACCAAATTTCAAGATATACTACAAAGCTGTTGTAATTAAGACAGTATGGTATTGATACAAAAGTAGACACATAGGTCAGTGAAACAGAATAGAGACTCCATGACCATGATTATATGGTCAATTAATCTGTGACAAAAGAGGTGACAATATTGGGCAAAGACAGTCTTCTCAATAAATGGTGCTGGGAAAACTGGACAGCTACATGTAGAACAATGAAACAGAACCACTTTCTTATGCCACGCACAAAGACAAACTAAAAATGGATTAAAGACCTAAATGTGAGACCTGAAACCATAAAAATCCTAGAAAAGAACACAGGCAGTAATTTCTCCGACATCAGCTATAGCAACATTTTTCTAGATAGGTCTCCCAGGCTAGGGAAACAGAAGTAAACATAAACTATTGGGACTGGATCAAAATTAAAGGCTTTTACACAGCAAAGGAAACAATAAAACAAAAAAACCCCTAGTAAATGGAAGAAGATAATTGCAAGTGACATATGTGATAAAGGGTTAATATCTAAAATACATAAAGAACTCATACAACTCAACACCAAAAAAACCCGCACAATCAAATTAAAAAATGGGCACAGGATCTGAATAGACATTTCTCTAAAGAAGACATCTAGATGACTACAGACACATAAAAGATGCTCTGCATCACTCATCATCAGGGAAATGCAAATCAAAACCACAATTGGATACCACCTCACACCTGGCAGAATAGCTAAAATCAAATACACAAGAAAAAACAAATGTTGGTGAGGGTGTAGAGAAAAAGGAACCCTCATGCACTGTTGGTGGGAATGCAGCCACTGCGGATAACAGTATGGAGGTTCCTCAAAACTTAAAAATAGAACTATTCTATGATCCAATAATTCCACTACTGTTTTCAAAGAAAACAAAAATGCTACATTGAAAAGATATATGCACCCCTATGTTTATTGCAGCATTACTTATTATAAACAAAATGTGGAAGCAACATAAGTGTCTATCAATAGACAGATGGATAAGGAAAATGGGGTACACACACACACACACGTACACATACGCATACACACAATGGAATATGTATCCCATATGTTAGTTGAAAATATCTTCTGCATTCCTGAGGCAGCCTTTTAGTTTTCCTGGTTGTTTATTTCACTGTGCAGAGGTTTCTCACATTGATAAAATCCCAACAGTTCATGTTTTTTTGGTTGTCATTGTTATTTCCCTTGCCTCCAGGCAACATGTCTAATAAGAAGTTGCTATGGCCAAGGTCAAAGACATATTTCGCTGTGTTCTCCTCTAGGTATTTTGGTTACTTCCTGTCTCACATTTAGGCCTTTCATCCATTTGGAATTTATTTTTGTGTATGGTGTAAGAGAGTGGTCCATTTTCATTCTGCATGTTGCTGACCAATTTCCAACTCTATTTGTTGAACAGACTGCGTTTTTTCCATTGGATATTCTTACCTCCTTTGTCAAAGATTTGACCATATCATTGTGGGTCCATTTCTGGGTTCTCTATTGTGTTTCATTGATCTGTGTGTCTGTTTTTGTGCCAGTACCATACTGTCTTGATGACTACAGCTTTGTAATATAGCTTGAATAACCAAACGTCTAATAAATGTCAACTTAAAAATACATAACTCCTACTTGACTTGTCAAAAGAATTATGAATCTAAGGATTGTTGTACCCATGATTTCATAGCAAAGGAACCTACCTTTGCTTGTTGAAGAAGGAATAGAAATTTTCTAGAGCTAGTAGGAGTTGTGTTCTCACCACAACTCAATGTTTTGGAGACCCAGGTTCCCGAGTCTTATATTTGGAAAAAATTTTCATTCCAGGCTGTGAAAAGTTTCAATGTTAGAGCTCTGGAAACCAGGAAAGTTCAAGGAGGAGTAATAAAAATTGGATACACCTGAATTGTTTTTTTTTTAATTTTTAACATTTTACTTATTTTTGAGAGACAGAGACAGAGCATGAGTCGGGGGAGGGACAGAGAGAGAGGGAGACTTAAAATTTGAAGCAGGCTCCAGGCTCTGAGCTGTCGGCACAGAGCCCAATGAGGGGTTTGAACCCACCAACCATGACATCATGACCTGAGCCAAAGCCAGACACTTAACTCCCTGAGCCACTCAGGCACCCTGGATACACCTGGATTCTAACCTGATCTCCTGGGAACAGAGAACTTATAGGAAAAATTTCCATTCTGTCCAGATAAGTTCCCATGGGGAGATGTGCTCAGAGGTTGGAGTAATAATGGGAAATGTGTCTAATGAGCCGTTATAGAGAACAGATACAGCAAACATAAGAGACTATAAATATCTCCTCTGCCGCAGACCCTGAACATGTTCTACCTGAAGCTGGAGGAGACATGGTTTTTGCATTTGGGGTCCTAGCACTCCTTCCTGCTGTCTGGAAATAGAGCTTGCTCTCTATCATCAACCAACAGGGAGGAATTCTGACCTCCACTTGGAGACCTTCCTCTCAGAGACCCCAAGCAGGTGAGTCTCAGAGCGCAGCAAGTATTTCAGGAAAGGTTCAGGGAGAATGGATGAAGTCACCTGAGAGCCTAACCATCCTGTCCCAGATCTGAGAGATCGTTGTGTTTGTTGGTGTGGTGAACTCATTCATTCATAATCAATATATTTAAAATGTTTTTTTAAAAAAGGAATGTCTGTTGAAATTGCTAATGCAAGGATTATTGTTGACAACTAAGTGGTGGGAATCAAAGTCCAGTTGGGTGAGATTAATGAAGGAGTGGGAGGTACTGTCTTCCTGGAAACTTTGAACACTTCCAAGGAGTTTTGCAGTAAAAGGGAATAGGAAAATATACTATTAGGTATGGAGGGGGGTGAAGTGCAGTGAGGGAATTTAAAAAATATTTTTAAGATGGGGTATTTTGGAGCATATTCTGTATCCGTTAGAAAGATCCAGACCAATGGAGGGAGCCACGATCTTGCAACCACAGTTCTGGAGACATACATTTCACAGAATCTTCTCTCAATTAGATATTCACTTAAACAGTTTATTTAAAACACAACAGGAATATGCTACAGGGCTTTACTTGACAATTTGTTCATTACCTAGAGACGGAATACAGTTTTGGGGTGTTAGCCATTTACTTTCTTTGCAGCAAATTATCTGCAAAAATTCTTTGCCTGGTTTCCTAGGTTCGGAGCATTCTTATTCTTGTTTTTGTTTGTCATTCTTGCTGAATCATTTTCTTTCTTCTTTTTGATTGCATTCTTTCAAACGCGTGATTTGACTCCTGAAACCAGTATCACACTAAGTTAACCAACTAGAATTTAAACAAAAATGTGAAACAAACAAAAACCACAATTGCAAAATTTTAAGCCAAGTTTGCTATTTGCTGTTTAGTTCTTGTATGTATGTACAGATGTATTTGTTGAGAGTTTCTAAATTGAGAGTGGCCAAACCTGTCAACTAGTCATATTTTGTCCCTCACCCATTGTTTTCTATGGGTCTTGTAGTAATAAACCGTCTTTTGTATGTATTGCCACCTACCTCCCATCTGTGCTTCCTCACTGCTACCTTTTGTTTTGTGATTGGATCTATTTTCTAAACTAGCAATCGTCCTTGTGCCGTCCTGCGGAAACATGAATTCCTCTCGCATTCAACTTATATCTTTCTCACAAGGATGCGTGATTCCACCTATGTTTATTATATAGGATGAAATTATAATTTTAGATACTGCTCTCTACGCTATTTTAAAAATCAGTGATAATTATAAATGATATTTTCCTATTCTTTTTTATTAGCTTTTTTCCCCATTCCATTTTGATTTAGACACCTGTGGTAATGTCATGAACTTATTGTCATTGACTATCTTTTGTGGCAGAAGACAGTCTTTTTAAAATTGGATTTGATTAACAAGGTTGTTTGGAATCCACTGTGTGTATTCTGCTTGTCCTCTCCCTGCTATTCTTTTTATTTTATAAATTCCATTTTCTAAAGATGTGTTTCTGCCTGAACGCACACCTTTATGAACTGTATGAAGCAAACGGATGTTCGCTGAAGTGATGCCAGCACCCGCCCTGGCTTCCCACTGTCTCTGCAACCTGGCTTCTAGAATAGGCTCCTTATTCATATTGCTTTCCCCTCCTTAGCAGGAACTACCCTTCTTTTGAAACTGTTCTTGCATGTACTGCCACGGATAAGAGAACTTTGACTTTACCCCGGAGCAAAACATGCCATTTACATGTGACCCAGCACGTTGCAGGGGCAAACACAGAAACGCATTTTTACACACGCACGTGCCCACGCCTACGGCTCTACAAGGAGAACCACGAAATGGCTGGGTTTGCAGCCTGACCACGTCTGATGCGCTCTGATATTTTCTACTGTGCCTTATTTTTCCTACTCTAGTTTATTCTTGCAGACCAAGCTTGACCCCACAAATGCTCCCATTCTAAGAACATGGACAACATTCTTTTCTCGCGTCCTCTGTTCCTGTGCTAGTAGCTCCCTGATTCTGTTCTCTCTCTCATCACTGGCAACTTCTGTGAGCGCAGAGCCTCTCATTCCTTCATGCAATATGTATTTATTCCTGGTGATCCCAACTAAACTATGTCTGGGGGTAAAGGGTGGGGGTATGCATAATAGCCCCAGGGCGCCCAAGTCCAGCAGGGAAACGAATGGCATTAAATAAAAGTTACACATTGATAACCCTGACATCTAAATTATCACAAGAGAAAGCCTTTTTTTTCTGTGAGACTATTAAATAGGCTATTTAATATTCTGTGAGACTATTAAAAGGAACTACACTCACGAAGATTCATGAGGGAGAGGACTCCTTGCTTCTGAAAGAGGAGATGGGATTTTCTGGATAGAGAAGAGGTGAAAAACTCCAAACGGACCAGGGGGTGACTCCAAGCAGAGGGAAGCAGGGGTGTAGAGGCTCCGAGACCTGAGCAGGGCCTTCCAGGGAGGCTACAACTCAGGCTCGGTGTGTGTGGGATCGAAGGGGTGAGGCCGTGTGAGTGTGAATGAAGGCAGTGGGTCGGTCATGGGAGGCAAGCCAAGTGTTGGAAGGTACGGAATTGGGGGTACATTCTCCAGGGGGGAGTCACTGGGAAGGGGTTAAGGTGGACAGTCATGTAATTGCAATATTAGAAAGATCACTTGGGTAATTGTGACTATTGGCTAGAGAGGTGCCAGCCCATGATAGGTGGAGACAGGACAAGGAACTGAAATAAGGCGGTGGATTTGGGACCCCAGAAGTGGGGAAGTGATGGGGACTTTGAGAGAAGAAAAAAAATCAGCCAAATCTCCTCACCAGTGAGAAGCACTCATTGTCAATTGAGGGAACTCTGCTAAGTTCTTTACAGTGTATTCACTAAATCTGCCAACCACCTGAGCAGGATAGATACCTCTAGCCCTACCATTTGGGGGAAGGATATTAGCATTTACAATAGTTTGGCTGGGAAGGCGGGGGAAGAGAAGAGAGGGAAACAAACCACAGGAGATTCATAGGGGTAGAGAGCAAACTCAAGGTTGATGGAGCAGGTGGGTGGGGATGGGCTAAATGGGAGGTGGGAATTAAGGAGGGCAATTGCTGCCATGAGCACTGGGTGTGGTAAGTGATGAATCACTGAATTCTGCTCCTGAGACCAATATTACACTGTATGTTACCTGACTAGAATTTACAGGGGGCAGAAAAAGAATAGTTTGGTTGGTTCTCCAAGTCCAAATAGCAAACGTGTGGAGATCCCCAATTCAAAACCGGTTTATGGTTGTAAAAGTTAGCATTTTATATCATTTAGAAAAGTTGTTCTTTAGCAAATAATTTTCTAAAACCCCCCACTTTTCTTGTACCCTGTGTATTTCCTTTTGTGAATTGTGGGTGTCTTCCCTTGTTATTCTGGTGGGATGTCTTGATAACATGAAGACATTCCTACTTTTTCTTTTGGATAAATTGCTTTTTGCCGCTTTGTTATTCTGGGCATCAAGGAGATGTACCTGGGGTTGGGGTGTCACCAGAACCAGGGAAACTTTCTCGTCATCCTCACCAGGGGCCACCTTAGCTCATTAGATCTTTCTCCCCACTTTTCTTGCTCTCAGTTTTTGAATTTGATTTTTATGTTTCTGTAAATACTGGACACAAAATGATCACCTTAAATTTGAGACCCAGGTCTACATGCTCACGGGAGACTTAACTACTAGAATTTGGATATTTTTGCAACTTATAGGAAAGACGATCTGATATTGCACAGCTTGCCTTGTATCATTGTTTGCCTAATTATTGCGACTGGAGGTGAGAATAGTCTGGTTGTGACATGGTCCAAGGAGGCTATAGAGCGTGTGTGTGTGTGTGTGTGTGTGTGTGTGTGTGTGTATGTGATGAGCAGTTCTCAAGACAGAGGTCCTGGAACCCATAGCTCAAATACATGACCCTTAAAATACGGGTGCCAGGTTAGTACCGACAATGAATATAAGAAGGGTGCCCATTCCTGTTCAAAGATTCCTTGGAAACGAAATTAATAAAGTGCAAGGAACACCATGTGAAGGAGGGGTTCCTTGTGCCGGGAAGTTTCATCAGTGTCCGGGAGGCCACCTCATTCCTCAACATTCCCTGCCACCACCTCTCATCAGTCTTCCTCTCGCTCCTTCCCCTGGACACACTGGCTTTCTTTTGAGCCTGGGTCTTTAACACAATATGCAAACAATAAAAGGCAGGATGGTGAAGGGGAGTGGGAGACACTGGCTTCCGGTTGAGGAATTCCTTCCATGTTCAGGAAGGGGAGACTCAGAGGAGGTAAAGGCCCAGCGGAGGGAATACTGTCAGTGATGCTGTCACAGGCTGTGTGGTGACAGATGGCAACTCCATGCCTGGTGAGCAAGGCGTGATGTTGACACTTGTTGAATCACTGTGTGGCGCCCCCCAAACTAACGTGACCTGGTGTGTCGACCACCCTCATGCTTTAAAAAATTAATTAAGAAACCCCACGTCTTTCTTCAGAGCCATCGCACTCATAGTTCCCTCCGATGGGCACGCTCTTCCCCAGAGGACCTTGTGTCTCCTGTCTCCTCGAGGGCTCTGTTTACATGTGTGCCAGTGTGCCCGAACAACCAGGAAGAGCCATCCCTCCATCCACGCTTCCCTTTACACAGGCTTTGTTTTTCTTCAAGGCACCTGTCACCTCCTGATATTTTATCTGATCTTTATTTGCTTATCCCCTTTCTCCATCACTGAACCCTCCAGGCTTTTGTTTCTAGACAGTTATACTCTTTACCTGGAGGTTAGTGAGTGTTCAAAGTTATTCCTCAAATGCATGACAGATTTCAGAATTCCTCATTAAAAATATATAATAGATGAGTAGATGGGGAAAAAGCTAACTGGAGGATGTGAAGTCTTAGAGCTGGCATGGGGAGGGGAGGAGATTTTTCCCTGAGAGGGGAAAAATTCTGTAAAAAACCTATGGAAATTGATATTTTGAATTCAATATAAAATAGTAGAATTTCAATGATATTTGCAATTTTCATTTTGAGAAAATTAGTCATGTTATTTCTTTGTTCCCCGGTAGTCATCTCCAGCATATGGAAACAGGAAATGATACACAAATTTCAGAATTTTTTCTTCTGGGATTTTCAGAGGAACCAGCATTACAGCCCCTCATATTTGTACTTTTCCTCTCCATGTACCTAATTGCTGTGTTTGGGAACCTGCTCATCATCCTGGCTGTCAGCTCTGACTCCCACCTCCACACGCCCATGTACTTCTTCCTGGCCAACCTGTCCTTTTCGGACATCTGCTTCATCTCCACCACTGTCCCGAAGATGCTGTGGAACATCCAGACTCAGAGCAAAGTCATAACCTATGCAGGCTGCATCACACAGATGTATTTTTTCATACACTTTGCAGGATTAGAATTCTTTCTTCTGACCGTGATGGCCTATGACCGCTTCGTGGCCATCTGTCACCCCCTACACTACACAGTCATCATGAACCCCCAGTTCTGTGGGCTGCTGGTTCTGGTGTCCTGGATCATGTGTGTCCTGAATTCCTTGTTACAAAGTTTAATGATGTTGTGGCTGTCCTTCTGTACACATTTGCATGTCCCCCACTTTTTTTGTGAACTCAATGAGATGCTCCAGCTTGCCTGTTCTGACACCTTTCTTAATGACATGGTGATGTATTTTGCAACTGTGCTGCTGGGTGGTACTCCCCTGGCTGGGATCCTTTACTCTTACTCTAAGATAGTTTCCACCATACGTAGGATCTCATCAGCTCAGGGCAAGTATAAAGCATTTTCCACCTGTGCGTCTCATCTCTCGGTTGTCTCCTTATTTTTTTGTACGAGCCTAGGAGTGTACCTCAGCTCTGCTGCTACCCAGAGCTCACTCTCAAGTGCCGCAGCCTCGGTGATGTACACGGTGGTCACGCCCATGCTGAACCCCTTCATCTACAGCCTGAGGAACAGAGACATAAAGAGGGCTCTGAAGAGAATCATTGGGGTTCCGGCAATGTAAGGGCCAATAGTCCTGGGACTGGAGACATACCCATGATTGCAAGGCTCAGAGCCTCAGAGCTATTCCTTGATCAGACTGTGGAAGTAGAATCTGTTCCTTCTATTTATTTCCTGTAATTTCCATTTGTTTGAATCCAACTTCTCCATATATTTAAGAAACTCCCTTTATCAAGCTTCTGCTCTGTCTGATACACTATTTCACTTTTGTTCATTTTCATGTGTTCCCAATGTTTTCCCCAACCTTAGATCACGAATGCCTGGAAATTTCTGTATCTTACGATGGGCAAGTTGGTCTCCTTGAAAATAATTTCATTTCAAATGATTTATACCATGCCATATAAATTTTCCCTAATTTTCCCCAAAGAATAATCACAAGGTGGGTTATTCATGTGGAAAAACACTACACTTGACCCCTAGGCCCTCGACATAATTTTATTGTAGATGGAAATACAAAACCACTGCTTTCACCTGGAATCTGTCAATCTCTTTTAAGTCCCTTCCTTAAGAACTCTTTGATGATGTGGACTCTAGCAGGGGTCCATTTAAGCCTCAGGCTATTGACACCAATGCTTAGGTAGGAAACCCCAGGCATTTGCATATGCCCTTGTGCTTGTGGACATTCCCACAAGTGTTTCCCTGACCAGAGCCTATGCTGTGACTGCCCTGGCCTTTGGGTTCTTATTTTGGTCACAAGACACACCTCAGCAACACCCACCGGAGGACTCTAAAAACACAAGGTTTATTTCTCATGTGTGTTGGAGGGCACACGGGATGCCCAGAGGCCATTTGGGGAGGTTTCAGAGAGGGAGAGGGACTTTGACAGGGAGGGAGAGAGAACACTGTTGAAGGATCTGACTTTTATGGGGGGGTCCATGGGTGCAGTGGCTATGGGTTTCTGGGCTTAGTTTTTATGGTTAATTTAAAACATGAGTGGAGTTTGAGGACGGGGCACATGGGGGAAAGAGAGGAGGAACAGAGTTATGGAATGATCAGTAATGAGAATGGAAGACACAGTGTATGGAATATAGTCATCGATGATGTACTAGCGGTAATGGGACAGGTGTCAGTACACCTGTGTGAGCCCCACATAATGTACAGAGAAGTTGAATCACTGTATTGCAGACCTGAAACTAAGGTAACATCGTGTGTCAACTACGCTCATGTAAACAGTTAAAGAAAAAGAATAATAAAATATTATCCCCCAGTACTCAAAAATAACAACAGCAAAAACCAGACAAAAAGCCCAGTAATGGAATGTGGGCACCGAACGGGAAAAGCGGGTCACTCACAGTTGTTACGTAGATTACCAGGGCTTTCTAATGGGGCGATTTGTGGGAGGGGGGGCCTGCATGTTTGTATAGTAACTGAATCATATGCCTGGCAATGTGTCAATATGAATGGTGGTCTTTGAAATGGATGCCTCAGAAATCAAAAGCCTAATGTCAGGCAATTACTGTACAAACAGGCTTCTGTGTCTCATAACTGGACTCTGTTGTTGTTGTTGTTGTTGTTGTTGTTTTTCTGTTATTCAGCCCGGCATCCAGAGGCCTATCATAGCCACTGGCAAAAACTGATGAGCAAATATGTACTTCCCCGTGGAGTCAACATGGAAAGACAAATTGGAATAAACAGATTGATCTAATATGTTCTTGGTGTCAGAGGAGACCATAAACCCGAGAAAGCAAAACACGCATTGTGTTCCTATGCAAAATATTTCTTTTTCATGCGCTGCCTCTATTTATTGAAGCATGGAGGCTTTTGTCCGCAGCTGAGGTGGTTTGTTCACTGAGGTAAGGGGTTGCTTAGTGTCTTCTGTTTTATCTCCGAATTAGCTTCCCGTTTCTTCTGAAAGCTTTGAAATGCTACCTACTATCATGAGTCTTCCTACCGTCGCATGAAATAGGTTCCTTTTCCCAGTATTTGTCACAAATGATGGCAAATGAACAGTATCAGCCCCATCCATTTCGTGCCTCCGTCCCCCTCTGAAATCTCTCCCACCTGCACTACCAGAGGATGCTTCACACGAGAGCTGGATGTCCTGCTGGCATGTGGCTCAGGGTCCCCAGTTGTTCTGCACAAACGTGCATGTCCTTCAAACTCTCCCAGTTACCCAAAAGGGAACCCACTTGTTCGTAACGTCGTGGGAAATAAACTTGAATCACAGAACGATCATGAGTGCTCTCCTCAACGGCAGATCATTTGCCACAAATAAAAATCAGCACATCTTCTAATTGTCTAAGGTCCGTTCACTTGGTTTATTGTTTCAGTCAGCAACTGCTGCATAACAGGCGGTCCTTGTCAAATAACATATCATAATACTTTTACAATCAAATGGAATCATATGCGGGGGAGCGTTTCTGGTCTCTGCTGGGCTCCTCGTGGGTCTGGGGTCAGGTGTGAATCTCTACATTGTGTTTGTCAGGCTCATGCGTGGTGTTGGGCTTGGCTGTAGTGCTCTTCTGTCTTCAACCAATTTATGGTCAGATACGGTTCCCATATGGAGGTTAATCTTCTTCTATTACAGAAACAAGTTTCTTTCTCATGTGGTTTACTTAAATTTAATTCCATTGTTTGTACATCCATACTAATGATTTCCTCCCCGTTAGAAGTGGTATCTCCTAATCCTCTTAAGTGAGTATCTGCTACCTGTGCTCTGGATCCTACCCTTACCCATGCACCATCAGATTTTTTTTCCACCGAATTAAATCATCGGAGTGTAATTACACACTATAACCTGCATATGTAAAGTGTATACTTTGGTGAATTAAAGGAGCCACATGCAAACGAACAGTAGATATTTCAAGTTTCTTGTTGTGTATAATTTAAGACTGTCACATAACCTTGAAGTGCTTTACTGGGTAATTTCTTGTTTTAAAATTTATTTATTTTGAGAGAGAGAGAAAGAGAGAAGGAGAGGGAGAGAGAAAGTGCAGGGGAGGGACAGAGAGGAGAGACAGAGAATCTCAAGCAGGTTCCATGCTGTCAGCCCTGACGTGGGACTTGATCCCAAGATGTTAGGTACTTTCTAAAACTGAAGCATCCTGAGCCTCAGTCTCCTTATTTCTGAAGGCAGAATGGCATACTGAACCGTGTGGAGGTCGTGAGGATGAATAACATGTGTGGAACTTCCTTTGTAACTGAGAGAAATCATTTGAGGGTGAAAGGTTTGTCGTGTGTGTGTGTGTGTGTGTGTGTGTGTGTGTGTGTGTGTGTGTTTATATCCAATTTTCTTTCAAATAAGCACACTCACCACACATGTACACACACAGATGACTTGTGATTTCATCTTTTATGTTGAAAGGATATGTGAGACACCCTTGGAGAGGATAGCACTGAACAGATGAATGGTTGAATTAACATGAAATAAAAGGATGCAGAAATACAGACACAAAATCTTAAATTACACAGGGTGACCTTAATTTTTTTTTTTTTTTAATTTTTTTTTTTTCAACGTTTATTTATTTTTGGGACAGAGAGAGACAGAGCATGAACGGGGGAGGGGCAGAGAGAGAGGGAGACACAGAATCGGAAACAGGCTCCAGGCTCCGAGCCATCAGCCCAGAGCCCGACGCGGGGCTCGAACTCACGGACCGCGAGATCGTGACCTGGCTGAAGTCGGACGCTCAACCGACTGCGCCACCCAGGCGCCCCTGGGTGACCTTAATTTTGATCATGGGTTCCTTTTCCGGACTTGCAGCCTCAAAGGCCTTGTAGTCAGACGACACTCACATTTCTACCCCAAGGAAATCACTGTACCAGCTGATGGGGTAGAATATATCCAAATCAATTTCATTTTTTTCCTACTTACTGTGGGTTCCTCACATGTCAAATAATCTTTTCCCGGGGAAGATGATGAGTGAATTCAGAGTCTTAAACTCAGTTTCCTCAAATAATTGTATTGACTATGTCAGTATGAGAGTTCTACCACTGCTGTAAAATATCTCCACACTAGCTGCTTAAAACATACACACACTTACAGTTCTGGAGTCAGAGCTCAGAAGGAGTCTCATCGGGCTAATAGCAAGAAGTCTGCAGAGTTGAGATCCTTCTGGAGGCTCAGGGGAGAATCTGTTTCCTTTCCATTTCCAGTCTCTGTCGCCGGTCACCTGCATTCTTTGGTCATGGCTCTCCCTCCACCTTCAGAGCCAACAGGGTAGCAGTTTCAAAGTCTCTCTGACACCAACTCTTTTGACTCCCTCGTCAACATTTGGAGGACTGTTGTGACTACCTTAGTGCCACCTGGACAATCACAGCTAATCGTTGTATCTGAATGGCAGCTGATTGGCAGCTCTGTTCAATCTCCTACCTTGATTCCCTGAGCTCTAGAAAATACCATGTTCGTAAGCACTGATTAGGATGTGGACCTGCTTGGGAGGCTCCTCCTCTGTCTTCTAAAAAGTCTTTTTCGGGGCGCCTGGGTGGCGCAGTCGGTTAAGCGTCCGACTTCAGCCAGGTCACGATCTTGCGGTCCGTGAGTTCTAGCCCTGCGTCGGGCTCTGGGCTGATGGCTCAGAGCCTGGAGCCTGCTTCCGATTCTGTGTCTCCCTCTCTCTCTGCCCCTCTCCCGTTCATACTCTGTCTCTCTCTGTCCCAAAAATAAATAAAAAACGTTGAAAAAAAAGGTCTTTTTCAAAAGTGTATTGTTTTCAGGTGATTTGACTAGTTTATACATTATGCTCTGCTCACCATAAGAGCAGCTACTGTCTGTCCCCGGGCTGCACCATTACAATAAATTGACTGCATTCCTTATGCTGGGCCTTTTATTCCCATGGCTTATTCGTCCCATAACTGGAAGCCCGCACCTCCCACTGTTGTAACCTTGTGTGTCAACTGTACTAAAACTATTACAAAGTAATAGATACATGAAAAAAACAAAACCTGGGTGTATTATTTTGTGCCACACTAGTGCCTGCCTATAAAAGAAACAAACACAGAATTGACACAGCCTCCAGAAGGAGGGATACACTATTCCCTCCAAATTACATGCAACGATGATTTTTGTATAGGAGATCTCTAAAACTACCTACATCTGTCTCTAACACAGGATCACACCCTTGCTAACCAAACACGGACTGGAACTTGCACATAAATAACAAGTGAGAGCTTGTCAAAAATGCAGAAGCTCTGGGCCACCCGGGAACTATCACTCAGATGCTGCATTTGCAGCAGGATCCGTGTGGATTCATAAACATTTGTAGACCATGTGAGGTTGGAGAAGGGCTGGTCTAGAATAGGTTTTCTCACTTGTTACACCAGACCTTTGGGACAGCTTAAGTCTATTTTTGGAGGCTGCTTTCTTGTGGACGAGGTGTTTAGCAGCATCCCTTCAGACGTCACCAGACATCCCCAGGGGAAAATTCATTTCTGGTCGAGAGCCACTGCCCCCAAGCTTGAGAACCAGAAGCATCCCGACAGAATCCCACTCAAGGCCCACATCCTCGAGCACTGACTTCGGGCAGATCACTAGATGCCGCCAAGCACATTCCCGCCTGGAGAATGGAGTTTAGAAATGGAGTTTCTCAGGGACGACACGTTCACAGAACATTGAATTAAACATTCCCTGTAAATGCTCGATACAGGTGATAGCATGTGCAAAGACCTAAGTATACCTCTTATAATTAACAAGGCCTTTATAAGTGGGACTAAGTGACAGCTTTTAGCTTGAGATAAAGTAAGAAAGTCCTAATAGTAATGGCAAATGCATCTTGAAACCAATGTGAGTAGTGCCCAAGGTTTATTATCAGAAGAACTGAGTTCTCCACCTCATTTAAGAGAAGAGTAAACATGTCTGGAGATAGCTGGGTCCCCACCACAAGTCAATGCTTTGAAGATAAAGAGACCTAGTCCAGGCAGGATCCCTCAGTCTCAGACCTGGAGCAAACTGTAACTGGGAGCTGAGATAAAGTGCTGGGAGATTTACTCACCAGGAGGGAGGCAAGTTCAAGGAAAAGAGTAAAGAAAACCCAACTGGATTCACTACTTCTAAACTGGTCTCTTGGGAACATGATTCATTAGAGAAATTTCCTTTGTGTGCAAAAGTGTTCCTCTTGGGAACTGTGCTGGAGTAAGAAGAAGGAATATACCTAATGAGCACACACATGGACCTTTAAATACCTCCTGGTCTCCTGTCTGTCAGCCTGTGCAACCTTGCACAGGAAGGGGCATGCTTTTCTGTTTGTTCTGAATCCTAGTTCTGGCTGAGGACTGATGCTTCACTGCCTCCTGCTGTCTCGGGTGAGGGCAGAGCTTTAGTCCCTATCATCTGCTATCCAGGGAAGAATTCAGGCTTCCACAAGGAGACCTTCCCGTCAGACACCCCAGCCAGGTGAGTCCAACAGCGCAGTGGACCGTGGGTGAGAGGGTCAGAGAGAATGGAAGCCAAGATCATTAACTGTCACCACTTGAGAGCCAATCCAACTTAGCCCAGAGCAAATGGTCACTGTGTTTGTTTGCTTAATTAAGTAATTCATGTATTTATTCAGTGGCTGTGTCAGTTTCAGAGGGAGTGCCATTCACACTCTTGAAGAGCTTATTCTTTTTCATTCAATTGCTATTATGGCCATGCTAGAAAAACTATGTTGAGATTGTTAAATTCAATGTGTGGTTCTAATCAGGTGTAATTTTGTCCCCCCGGGGGACATTGATCAATGTCTGGAGACACTTTGTCTGTCACGCTGGAGAGGGGTGCACAGAGGTCAGGGTTGCTCTGAACATCTTAACAGGGCACAGGACGCTCCCCACCACAGGGCAGGCTCTGGGAAGGATGGGTGCAGAGACTGGGAAACTCCTGGTGAAAGAATGTCAGTATCTGTAATACAGCTGCTCTCATGTTCTGCCTTCAACCTTGTAACACTCTTACGCCAACAAATTCAGAATAACCCTTTGGCTCCTATTTGAAAGTTTCAACCACAAACAATGTAACAGCCCTGTAAGTTTTTTTTCCAGGCTGCTGGGTGAAGGAGACAGTTCTTGTTATTTTCCTAAATCTTGTTATTTTCCTAAACTATCCCTCAGTTTCAGCCGAGGTCGTATGTTTGATGACCATTCTGATTGCTTTTATTATTATTATATGCCCATAGGTTTCTCTCTCTCTCTCTCTCTCTCTCTCTCTTATTTTTAAAACACTATCAGCATTTGAAATGATTTCCTGAGATCATTGTTTCTCAATTGGTTTTTGCAACATATTTTGATCATAAAAATTTTAAATTTTATTTAAATAAATCTATCTTCTTACTTCTGAGATTATGGCTTTATTTAGTGGGTTGGCTCACCTGTGAATGTTATATGTAGTTTCCTTGATGTTCTGCTATATTGTATGGTTCCACTTACCCTGAGGTCATAATCCCTTGATGTTGGTAACGTGTCTGCGGGATAGGACCAGTTTCATATTCTTCCAGATAGATATCCATTGATGCCAGTATTAGTTTAGATATCCCTTTATTCTAGCTGTTATATAGCAATTCAACCTTTTCCAACTAAACGGAAATTAAACCTTGTGAACAAAGAAGGTGAAATCCCTTCACTAGCATATGTTTCTGTGTAGCACCAAGGATAGAGAACAATAATATAAATATACAGATGGCATCATGCGGTCAAGCATAATCATACGAAACAAGTTATTTGGTACAAACCTGGACTGTCGTGATGTCGGGAGCATTTACAGAGCATGGTCTGGGGAAGCCTCTGTCCACTGGCTGACATACAGAATGAGGATTCGAGGTGCCCCTTGGGTTTGTGTAAAAGAGACCAGTACCCAGAGTCCAAGAGTATCAACGAGAGGACATCACATAGGGATGGGAGATGAGCGCCTGGGTGGCTCAGTGGGTTAAGAGACCTCTTCTTGGTTTCGGCTCAGCTCAGATCTCACCGTTCGTGAGATCCAGCCCCTTGTTGGGCTCTGTGCTGACAGCATGGAGCCTGCTTGGGACTCTCTCTGTCCCTCCCCTGCTTGTGTGCTTGCTCTCTCTCTGTCAAAGAAATAAACATTAAAAAGAGAAAGGGATAACAGGGCTGCCCTCACCTGCTGTCAGCCCCCATGAAGGCGAATTGCCCAAGTAATGATGTGAGAGGCACGTGAAAGCGAAGTCTTCCGTGGTTGACCTTTTAACTGCGCACCTTGCAGCCAATCGTGTGTGCTTCCTTTTGTGAAGTGTTGGCTTATCCCTTCGCTCATTTTTTCCATTGGGCCCGCCATATGTAAGGTATTTGACATTAGGAAGATATCGGCACTTTCGTCTCTGGGGGGAGCTAAATGTGTTCTCACATGGTTTTTGCTGGGCATCGGGGGAGGTGGTCGGGTGCAAAGCTTCCAGAAGCGAGGAGGTTACTGTTCGTCACAGTCCCTCGGGGACCCCCTGAGCTTACTGGATCCTTGCTCTGCTGTCCAGACTCTGGGTCTTGTCTAGCAAGGGACGATTATAACGCGAGCGAGGCTAATGTCAGGGAGGAGACCAGAGTCCCAAGTAAGGGTCCTTGTTCTGCTTTAATTAGGATCAGGAGGCTCACAGGCTTGATGGGTGTGCACAGGAACAATGGAACCGTCCATATTAACTCATGGGCGTGGGGGAAGTGGGGCTTTGAAGACATGTGGTGTTAGGGGTTTGGGTCAATGCAAAACAAATCCTGGGGCTGGGCAGAAGGTTGTTTACAGCAGACAAGAGGTGCCACTTCTGTTTACCTAAACTGGCCTAGGGGCAAGCCAGACAAAGCAGGCTACCTAGGGGTCATCAAGCCACCTTTCTTTTGCTAATTAGCTCCCCTCGGGGCAACTTCCCCTTGCTGAGGTCTACAGCCCTGTTTACCCATTTACCTAATTTTAGTCCTTCCTTCCTGGGAAAGCAGCTTTCTGCTATTGTATTCAGTTGGGGGGCATTTCAGTCCTGAATACCTAATCTTTTCCCCTCATTTTGGATGCTTCTGTGCAGAGATTTCCCATTCCTATACTTTTGTCCTATGGTGGGGGCCTTTGCCCTCTTTACCTAATCTTGGATGCCTTCATCCTGTGTCTCTTTATGCCTTGTTAACGCATCTGTGCAAGCTGAGGGAATTCCTAAGCTTATTCCCCACAGTTCCCCCCTTTTGTTTTTCGTGGTTCTTCTAGTTTCGTGTTCCAGGACCGTCATGATGAGCTCCCGGTCCTTCGTTTGCTGTCGGAAGGCTTGGAGGGTGATTCCGCAAAGACACAAAAAGAGACACAGTGGAAGCATCCCGCTTCCCAGAGTTATCCAGAATTTGAGATGAGTGTTGGCTGTAAGTGAGAAAGGATTTAGGTCGCGCCACATTGCCCAAGAATCAGCCCGTTCATTTTTAAGCTGATCTTCTGCATATTGTAGCTGTGGGCACAATGTCACATCTAGATTTTCTGTATTGTTAGAGTTGTAGGGAGAGAAGACACTGCAAAAATATGTGTGGACAGCATCCCAAGCTTGGGAGTGATTATAAGGAATGTCAGCCATGCCAATATGCTGGTAGTTAGGGTCGCAGGACAGTTTAGAGCGGAGGGGCAAGGCCTCCTGTCTTTTTCCAATAAATTCCACTGACTCCTGAAGAGCTTCGAGGCGGGCCAGAACTTGCTTATCAATGGAAGTATGGCTTATAAATTCTTTCGTAGTGTTGACCATAAATTTATTAAGGACATGGGCTGTCTGGATAGTATGATGCAGGCTGAGTCCAGCTACAGTGGCAGAAGCGATAATGCCTGCTGCTGCTAGGATGCCCGTGATTAACAGGCCAACAAATCATTTCTGCCTTGCAGCTGAGTGCCAGTGTTGAACAGGCTTGGAAAGAGCTCCTAGTCCCCCCGATGGATGCGTATAGGGCTCAGAGCTATTAACAGGAAGCCAGGCCGAGATGCGCTTAAGTGCTAATAAAGAGGAGATGTTTAATTGGGTGATATTATCATTATTTATGCAGGACACAAGCCAGCCCTGGGAGGTAGAGATATTATAATTATTTTCTAGTTGTTTGATCTGTAAAGTGGAGGTAGCAAAGAGAAGGTAGGAAGAAGGGATACAAATAGTGGTCCCTGCAAATTGATGGTTGTGCGGGGAGGCCCAAGTTATATTAATATGTCAATTTACATAAATTTCACCTTGGCTAACAGTATGAATGAAGAAGGGAAGGCCTAGCTTCCAAAGATTAACAAGCCCAGGTCCTTTTAACTTCCTTTTATGTGCAGAAATTATAGGGCCAGACAAGCCTCTGTCTTTCAAAACAATATTCTCCCTACTAGGCTGGCCAAAAGGTACGGTCTTATTACAGTATTTTGTTTCACGATGTCCTCTAGGACACCTGTCAATAGTAGTTCAATTGCCCCAGCGAAGATTATGCTGTTTCTCCATAACAGGTTGTCCAGGGAGAATGTTCCAGGGATATTTGAGAGTAGAGCACGCTAGAACATTAGGAGTGTGAGATTTGTTTGTTTGTTTGTTTTTTTGAGGTATATGAAGCTTGTGGCTGAGAAGGAGGTAAAATTGTCTGGCCTTGTTGAGGTTTTGGGCTGTACATATAAAAGCCAGCTGATTTTTAGTTGGAGACAAGCAGATAAGTTGCTAAGTTTAGTAACACACACTGGAGGTGCTGGAGGAAGCCACCATCGAGGTCTTGGCATAGAAAGCCAATGGTCTTGTTCCGTTTGGAAGGGCGGGTTAAGATTGGCTCCTCCCAGGAACTCAGTGTCATAATGGCCAATAGGAATATCCCAGTCCAGGAGTGTTAGGCTGTCAAATATAGGTGGGTTAAGGAGATGAGCCCAATAGCAATACTGAGGTTGGCTTGGACAAATGAGGGCAAGGAGGGGAATCAGGGTTACACATATCAAATTCCTGTTAGTGATGGAAATCGTGGCCATCAGATGTGAATCGGGGTATATGCAATGTAATTTTCTTGTAAGAGGATGCCGGTAGACAGACGTTTAAGGCTTCCCCATGTTCTATCAGGGGCAGGGATTTGTGTTTGTGGAGTGGCTTCAGGATGGGGAGTCCACCAAGAGGCTTCTTCCATCTTGAAGAAGGGGGGCAGGGGCTGCTCATTCAGAATCATTCTCCGGATGCCCTGGCTCATGGGAAGATATCCCGGGTGTCTCCATCATGCCACGGTAAGCCTTCACCAACCGAGAGGGAATCCACAGAAGTCCAGAATCTGAAAGTACGCAAACATATCCTCGACCGCAGGTGAGAAGTCGAGGGGGCCCAGTCCGTGTGGGCCCCCGTTCGGGGGGTTTGCGTAGCGCCATAGGGTGAGAGGGTTTATCTGGTTTTGAAGAATGTCACTCAGCTGTAGTTAGTCCTTGAGGATTAGGATTTAAAAAGTGAAGATCCTCGAGGATCAAGATTTAAAAAGTGAAGAGTAATCATAGCATGATCAAGAAGGAGCTGAGGTTGTCATGCAGACTGATGAGGTTTTTTGGGGTGCTAGTGGGGTTCGTGGGGTCTGGAGCCGACGACCAAGAAGGAATTCTCGAAGACGTCTTTTGTGCCAAGAGGTGATTTATTGAGGCATGGGGACGGGACCCGCGGGCAGGAAGAGCTGCCCGGGGACCCTGAGGAGAGACTGGTTTTGCACTATGGAGCTGGGGGAGGTAAGGTCCAGGGGAAGTTTCCAGTGAGATTTTCATATGCTAAAGACAACTCCCAGGTTACTGGAGGCCTAGCTAGTGTCAAGTGAAGATAGTTCCTCCCTCTAGCAAAGCAGTAAGACAGCAAGGAGTTCCTGGAGAAACGTTTTACTCTGCCAGCCTCACGTATTTGTCAGTGGGCTGCAGGGTGTAAGGAAATGGAGTTCGTTAGCCATTTCCTTCTGCCTCTGTTTCCCCCATCACTGTGGAGAGGTGATGGAGACTCAGGTCCTGCTGGACTGTGATCTCCATCAGTTAACCCCCTCTGTTTGCCCCTTTCCTTTGTTCTTGGGCAGCGGGAGTGCCCAAGGAATATCACACACATCCCACCTGGTTGGGAGGGGATGTTTGCGGCCGGTCAGCTTGCCTTAGGCTCCCTCATCACAGACAGCCAGGGGCCTCCCCGCCTTTTTTGGTTTGTGCAACATGCTTTTCGGGTGTATGATGTGCCATTTTACAATTGCTTGGCCTTGTGGAGTATAAGGAATGGCTAATTCCAACCAAGGCTTCAGTAAAACAACTTAAAAGGGCACGTTGTCCTTTTTTCCCCCCTTTTAGTTAAAATTTTATTTATTTATTTATTTATTTATTTATTTATTTGGATCCTGAGAAACTTCACAGAAGACCATGGGGGAGGGGAAGGGGGGAAAAAAACTTACAGAGAGGGAGGGAGGCAAACCATAAGAGACTCTTAAATACTGAGAACAAACTGAGGGTTGATGGGGGGTGCGGGAGAGGGGAAAGTGGGTGACGGGCATTGAGGAGGGTACCTTTTGGGATGAGCACTGGGTGTTGTATGGAAACCAATTATAATCATAATAAAATAAACGTGTTTATTTAATCTGCAATAAATATGCAAATTATTTCTTTAATTTATAAGACAATAAGTTATATTTAATAAAAATTATTTATTTATTTATAAAATATAAATATATATTTATTTATAAATAAACATGTTTATGTATTGGTTTATTACCTTTAAGAAACACGTATTTTCATTTTTTAATCTTTCTTACATATCTCTTACTTTTTTATATACGAAGTTACTTATTTCCATCAGCCTTAATAACATTTAGCAGAATTTTAACTCTTAGAAACCTTTCGTCTCCATTGAAAATTAAATAGTAACCAACTGTGAATTGTCTGTTACATCAGAAAGTTTTTAGGTGGCCGACTTATGAATCCATTAAGCATAATGCATGTTTTTTAATGGATTTACCTGTTCTTCGTTTTTTTTTTCTTTGGCACAAGGAGTCCGAAGCATAAACCGTGTTTAGTAAGCAATGTTTCAGCGTTCTGTTTGATGTGGAAGAGGCCTAAATGTCCGATGAACTTAATTTAATTTATCCTTTGAGCAAAACGCTAAAGTTTTAGGTTGCCAAAGACCCTGAAAGCTATTTTAACAATTACCCATGAAAACTGTGAGACAAAGTTAACTATTACTGTAAGTCGTCCTTTTGCTAACAAATTGGAACAGAGATCACAGGAGCTTATTTGGCCTTCAGTAAGCCTCAGTAGAATAAAGTTTTAATATTTAATTTTAATAATTTAAAAGACATGTCTATCTTAATTACATTTTATCTGTGTGTCCCCCCAGCCCCCCCCCCCCCCCCCCCCCAGGACACCGGAATAGCAGTGTCAAAGTTCTGCATAGCGGGAGCCACGCAAGCAGCATGAAACTCTTGGGCACAGACAGCATACTGGGCTGGGGTCAAAATGATGCTCATAAGAGAGCCCCAGTCCCAGGCACCCGTGGAATAAGTACCCCAAGTATTTTCCAAAATGTCGATTGTAATAGGGCTGTGATGGACATACAGCTGAACTGATTTTTGCAATTCTTTTGCTACTGGAAAGAGCAGGCCTCCATGGACCTATTGCCCACTTTGCCTGACAGCGGGAAACCGCTGGAACTTACCCGCCTTACGGGCTTCCTTAAAGTACTTTCACATTGGAGTGAGGACTTTATCAGAACCGGTCGGTGAGGTTTTTAGAGGCTCTGAAAGGGCGGGCCTACGCTAGCCGACTCCATCTTGTTCTGTGTCCTTCACCTTGACCACACCTCCTCCCCTTGACTCCATCTTGTTCTGTGTCCTTCACCTTGACCACACCCCCTCCCCTCAACTCCATCTTGTTCTGTGTCCTTCACCTTGACCACACCTCCTCCCCTTGAGTAAACCCTCCCTCACCTACCGGACCCTTCCCCAGGACCCCTCCCCAGCCAATCGGCTGAGGCCACAGCCATTACCTCACCAACTGCCCCCAGGCCCCAATAAAACCTTTGTGCTTTTGAAACTCGTCCTCTTTCCCTGGTATCTCACCGCTGCGTCGGTGCAGGTAGGGGATTGAGCTCGAGCTAGCTCGAATAAAGGCTCTTTGCTTTTGCATCGGACTCGGCTCCCTAGTGGTCTTTGGGGATCACGAATTCTGGGCATAACAGCTCCATATCTTCCCACCTTTTTGGGAGAGGAGGAGTATCTTTTGGCTGCAAAGGCACCGAAGGCACAGGTTGACTATGAAAAGTTCAGGTTTTTCCTCTATTTGGGGTAATTTTACATCTTTAATCTTTCTTTTAAATTATTTTTTTAATGTTTATTTGTTTTGAAGCAGAGAGAGAGAGACAGAGCATGAGCAGGGGAGGGACAGAGAGAGAGGGAGACACAGAATCCAAAGCAGGCCCCAGGGTCTGAGCTGTCAGCACAGAGTCTGACATGGGGCTTGAACTCATGAGCCGTGAGATCATGAACTGAACTGAAGTCAGACCCTTCACTGACTGAGCCACCCAGGAGCCCCTGGGTAAGTTTACATCTTTATCTACATCCTCTGAACTCAAGGGCAGTATGGACAATGGGCTAAGTGAGGATTACCTTTGGGGGACATTAACCCCCTCAGAATGCCCAGCTTTAAATGTTTTCCCTACTTGTTCCCAAATATCAAGTCCTTGGGACTTAACAAGTACCTTGTTTTGGGAACCAAGGGCAGTGTTGCTGGGTAATCATTAGTTATTTAAGGAGTGCTTTCTGATTGAGGATAGTGTCGGCCACCTTTCCAAATGATTATAAAATACGAATGTATTGTTCCTGTTTTGGGGAGAGGGAGTTTCCTATAATAGATCTCCCAAAAGTTCCGCAGCAGCAAATCGTAATATAGTTTCGCTTTCTCTCTTACCTTGTCAGGAAGAGACTGTAACCCCGTGCATTTTTCTTGGAGCTCTTTAGTCGTTCCGCGGGTCCTGCAGTCCTTGAGTTGCACCGCCTCCTGGCCACCCTGGGTTCTAGCCACATCAGCCTATAGTCCTCTTGACTCTGATCATGTCGGGGTCACCATCTGTCAGAGACTCTGGGTCTGGAGTTCTCTCTTGTCCAGCAAGAGAGTGGATGCAGGGTTAAAATCTAAGAGAGGCTAATGTCTGGGAGGAGACAAGAGCCCCGAGTAAAGGTCCTTGCTCCATTTTTATTAGGATCAGAAGGTTTACAAGCATGACAGATGTGCAATAAACCATCAACATTAACTCAGGTGTGTGAAGGAAAGGGGGCTTTGAAGATATCCTGGCACTGGGCAAGTGGTTGTTTACAGCAGACATGAGGCACCACCTCTGTTTACCTAAACTTGCCTAGGGCACAAGACAGAGCATGCTACCTTGGGGTCAATAAGGCACCTTTCTTTTGCTAATTAGCTTCCCTTGGGGCAACTTCCCCTTGCTGAGGTCCATAGCCCTGCTTACCTGTTGACCTATTTGGGTCCTTCCTTCCTGGGAAAGCAGCTTTCTGCTATTGTACTAAATGGGGGAGCATTACCGCCCTGAATATCTAATCTTTTCCCCTCATTTTGGATGCTTCCATGCTGAGATTTCCTATTCCTATACTTTTGTCCTATACTGGGGACCTTTGCCCTGTTTACCTAATGTTGGATGCCTTCATCCTGTGGCTTCTCTTTCTTTATGCCTTGTTAACTCATCGGTGCAAGCTCAGGGAATTCCTAAGCTTATTCTCCACACTCTGCCTCATCCATTTCATTCACCATCCCTATGTCTTTCCACTTATTAAACAAATGTATGTATGCATATATGTGTATATATATATATGTGTAAATATACATACATACATTTGTTTAATATGTTTAATACATATGTTTAATATGTATATATATATATTTATCTTCAATCTAGTTTATTTTTTTAAATTTTTTTCAATTTAATTTTTTATTTTTTTAAATTTACATCCAAATTAGTTAGCATATAGTGCAACAATGATTTCAGGAGTAGATTCCTTAGTACCCCTTACCCATTTAGCCCATCCCCCCTCCCACAACCCCTGCAATAACCCTCAGTTTGTTCTCCATATTTATGAGTCCCTTCTGTTTTGCCCCCTCCCTGTTTTTATATTATTTTTGTTTCTATTCCCTATATTCATCTGTTTTGTCTCTTAAAGTCCTCATATGAGTGAAGTCATATGATTTTTGTCTTTGTCTGACTGACTAATTTCATTTAGCATAATACCCTCCAGTTCCATCCACGTAGTTGCAAATGGCAAGATTTCATTCTTTTTGATTGCCGAGTAATACTCCATTGTATATCTACATACCGCATCTTCTTTATCCATTCATCCATCGATGGCCATTTGGGCTCTTTCCATACTTTGGCTATTGTTGATAGTGCTGCTATAAACATAAACATGGGGGTGCATGTGTACCTTCAAAAGAGCACACCTGTATCCTGTGGATAAATGCCTAGTAGTGAAATTTCTGGGTCTAGGGTAGTTCTATTTTTAGTTTTTTGAGGAACCTCCATACTGTTTTCCAGAGTGGCTGCACCAGCTTGCATTGCCACCAACAAAGCAAAAGAGATCCTCTCTCTCTGCATCCTTGCCAACATCTGTTGTTGCCTGAGTTGTTAATGTTAGCCATTCTGACAGGTGTAAGGTGGTATCTCATTGTGGCTTTGATTTGTATTTCCCTGATGATGAGTGATGTGGAGCATTTTTTCATGTGTCGGTTGGCCATCTGGATGTCTTCCTTGGAGAAGTGTCTATTCATGTCTTTTGCCCATTTCTTCAATGGATTATTTGTTTCTTGGGTGTTGAGTTTGATAAGTTCTTTATAGAATTTGGATACTAACCCTTTCTCTGATATGTCATTTGCAAATATCTTCTCCCATTCTGTCGGTTGCCTTTTAGTTTTGCTGATCGTTTCCTTCACTGTGCAGAAGCTTTTTGTTTTGATGAGGTCCCAGTTCATTTTTGCTTTTGTTTCCCTTGCCTCCAGAGTCGTGTTCAGTAAGAAGTTGCTGTGGCCAAGATCAAAGAGGTTTTTGCCTGCTTTCTCCTCAAGGATTTTGAAGGCTTCCCGTCTTCTATTTAGGTCTTTCATCCATGTTAAGTTTATTTTTGTGTCTGTTGTAAGAAAGTGGTCCAGGTTCATTCTTCTGCAAGTTGCTGTCCAGTTTTCCCAGCACCACTTGCTGAAGACACTGTCTTTATTCCATTGGATATTCTTTCCTGCTTTGTCAAAGATTAGTTGGCCATAGGTTTGTGGGTCCATTTCTGGGTTCTTTATTCTGTTCCATTGATCTGAGTGTCTGTTCTTGTGCCAGTACCATACTGTCTTGATGATTACAGCTTTGTAGTACAGCTTGAAGTCTGGGATTGTGATGCCTCCTGCTTTGGTTTTCTTTTTCAAGATAGCCTTGGTAATTCAGGGTCTTTTCCGGTTCCATATAAATCTTAGGATTATTTGTCCTAGCTCTGTGAAGAATGCTGGTGTTACTTTGATAGGGATTGCATTGAATATGTAGAGTGCTTTGGGTAGTATCGATATTTTAACAATATTTGTTCTTCCTATCCAGGAGCATGGAATCTTTTTCCATTTTTTTGTGTCTTCTTCAATTTCTTTCATAAGCTTTCTATAGTTTTCAGAGTATAGATTTTTCACCTCTTTGTTTAGTTTTATTCCTAGGTAGTTTATGGTTTTTTGTGCAACTGTAAATGGGATCAATTCCTTGATTTCTCTTTCTATTGCTTCATTGTTGGTGTATAGGAATACAATCGATTTCTGCGGATTGATTTTATATCCTGCAGCTTTGCCAAATTCATGAATCAGTTCTAGCAGTTTTTGGTGGAATCTTTCGGGTTTTCCACATAGAGTATCATGTCATCTGCGAAGAGTGAAAGTTTGATCTCCTCCTGGCCGATTTGGATGCCTTTTATTTCTTTGTGTTGTCTGGTCGCAGAGGCTAAGACTTCCAATACTAAGTTGAATAACAGTGGCGAGAGTGGGCATCCCTGTGTTGTTCCTGACCTTAGGGGGAAAGCTCTCAGTTTTTCCCCATTGAGGATGACATTAGCGTTGGGTGGTTCATATATGGCTTTTATGATCTTGACGTATGCTCCTTCTATCCCTACTTTCTTGAGGGTTTTTAGCAAGAAAGGATGCTGTATTTTGTCAAATGCTTTCTCTGCATCTATTGAGAGAATCATATGGTTCTTGTCCTTTCTTTTTTGATGTGATGAATCACGTTAATTGTTTTGTAGATACTGAACCAGCCCTGCACCCCAGGTATAAATCCCGCCTGGTCGTGGTGAATAATTTTTTTAATGTATTGTTGGATCTGGTTGGATAATATCTTGTTGAGGATTTTTGCATCCATGTTCATCAGGAAAATTGGTCTCTAGTTCTCCTTTTCAGTGGGGTCTCTGTCAGGTTTTGGAATCAAGGTAATGTTGGCTTCATAGAAAGAGTTTGGAAGTTTTCCTTCCATTTCTATTTTTTTTTTTTTTTTGGAACAGTTTCAAGAGAATAGGTGTTAACTCTTCCTTAAATATTTGGTAGAATTTGCCTGGAAAGCCATCTGACCCTGGACTCTTGTTTTTTGGCAGATTTTTTATTACTAATTCAATTTCCTTACTGGTTATGGTTCTGTTCAGATTTTCTATTTCTTCCTGTTTCAGTTTTGGTAGTGTATATGTTTCTAGGAATTTGTCCATTTCTTCCACATTACCTATTTTATTGGCATATAATTGCTCATAATATTCTCTTATTATTGTTTTTATTTCTGTTGTGTTGGTTGTGATGTCTCCTCTTTCATTCTTGATTTTATTTATTTGGGTCCTTTCCTTTTTCTTGATCAAACTGGCTAGAGGTTTATCAGTTTTGTTAATTATTTCACAGAATCAGCTTCTGATTTCATTGATCTGTTCTACTGGTTTTTTTTGGTTTCGATAGCATTAATTTCTGTTGTAATCTTTATTATTTCCTGTCTTCTGCTGGTTTTGAGTTTTATTTGCTGTTCTTTTTCCAGCTCCTTAAAGCATAAGGATAGGTTGTGTATCTGAGATCTTTCTTCCTTCTTTAGGAAGGCCTGGATTGCTATATATTTTCCTCTTATGACAGCCTTTGCTGCATCCCAGACATAGCATATGTATATATTTAAGTTTGTGAAATACACAACAGGAGATGGCCATCCCAGCATGGAGCTTCAACTTCATTTGTTTATGGGAGGCTTAGGAATTAAAATTTCCAGGAGCCATTTCTACATTTTTCAGGGGAAATTTCGCTGATCTGGTCTATTTGGGTTGTATCCATTCCCAGCATAACCTGGATGGCATGGGCGGTAAAGACGGGGATTACACAACCCAGAAGACCACGGTGTCCTGTGTGTTTGTGTGACTCGTAGAGGGTGAGCAGTCCTCACAACAGGGGCCAGGACTCCTAATCTCAAGGTGACACAATACAAGGGCCAGAACTCAGTCAAGAGCAGGCACCAAGATGGAGATCTGTGTCAGTTCATGGGATGTCTTTGCAGCATGATGAATACAGAGGGAGAGGTAGTGTGGACAAGAACGGCCCTGTGCCCTGAGGTCACAGTTGTAGCAGAGAGACTACTTCCGTCATCACATGTGTGACAGCATCTGTCCTCAGTGTCCCCCAGGCTCATTCCCCTTGCAGCACTGGCTTTGCTTTTTGACTTGAACATTTGAAACAAGTACCTTCCTCAGGGCCTCTGCACCGACCTGCATTCTGTCTGCTGGGCACGCATTTCCCCCATAATCCCACATCTACCTCTCTTTTCTATCAGGGTCTGTGTTCCAATATCACCTTGTTGCAGAATATGGCCAAATACCCACAAAAATAGAGTGCCCTATTTGCTCTGTTTTATGCCTGTTTTTCTTTTCTTCATGTGCTATGCACACATGCACCCCTCACCATCTAAAAAGTTATACAATTCTTTTATATGCTTATATTTTTTCTCTATCATTGTAGGACTTTTTTTCTTTAACACGTTATGCTCATTCCTCAGATAGTGCCTGACACATGGTCAGCATTCGATGTATATTCCTGAAATTCTTGAAGAACTTCTTAGTAAAACTGTAAAATATATGATTCCTTAGGAAAGAAGCTGATTGAAAAAAAACCACACAGAACCTATCAGATATGTCTGAGTGCATTCCTGAAGGGGACCGTATCCACATACAACATATTAAAATGAATTTCTGCACTCCAAACTATAAAAGTAGTATTTCAATTCTGTGAGTAATGAAAGTTTGTGTGAAATGTACTCACATTATTTCCTTCTTTCCAAGAAGCCACCTCCACCACATGGAACTGAGCAACAAAACACGAATTTCAGAATTTCTTCTTCTGGGATTTTCAGAGAGACCAGAACTGCAGCCCCTCATATTTGGGCTTTTCCTCTCCATGTACCTGATCACTGTGTTTGGCAACCTGCTCATAATTTTGGCCATCAGCACAGACCCCAACCTCCACACTCCCATGTACTTCTTCCTCGCCAACCTGTCCTTTGTAGATATTTGCTTCACCTCCACCACAATTCCAAAGATGCTGGTGAACATCCAGACTCAGAGCAAAGTCATAACTTATGAGGACTGCATCACACAGATTTATTTTCTCATTCTCTTTGCTGTACTGGACGTCTTCCTCCTGAGTGTGATGGCCTATGACAGGTTTGTGGCCATCTGTCACCCCCTGCACTACAGGGTCATCATGAACCCCCGGCTCTGTGGGCTGCTGGTTCTGGTGTCCTGGATCATGTGTGTCCTGAATTCCCTGTTACAAAGTTTAATGATGTTGCGGCTGTCCTTCTGTACACACTTGCAAATCCCCCACTTTTTTTGTGAACTCAATGAGATGCTCCAGCTTGCCTGTTCTGACACCTTTCTTAATAACGTGGTGATGTATCTTGCAGCTGTCCTGCTGGGTGGTGGTCCTTTTGCTGGGATCCTTTACTCTTATTCCAAGATAGTGTCCTCTATACGTGGGATTGCATCAGCTAAGGGCAAGTATAAAACGTTTTCCACCTGTGCGTCTCACCTGTCGATCGTGTGTTTATTTTACTGTACGATGCTTGGCGTGTACCTGAGCTCTGCTGCTACCCAGAGCTCACGGTCAAGTGCCACAGCCTCGGTGATGTACACGGTGGTCACGCCCATGCTGAACCCCTTCATCTACAGCCTGAGGAACAAAGACATAAAGAGTGCTCTGAAAAGAATTTTTTGCGTTCAAGTGATGTAATGGCCAACTGTCTTGGGGTTGGAGACGTGTGCATGATTGCAGGGCAGAGCCTCAGAACCAAGAACTGCTCTTCCTTGAATAGACTTTGGCAGGAGAATCTGCTCCTTCTGTTTTTCTCCTGGAATTTCCACTTGTTTGCTTTCAACTTCTCTATACATTTAAGGAACTCACTTTATCAAGCTTCTCTGTCTGACATACAGTTTCCCCTTTGTCCATTTTCATACATCCCCAGTGTTTTCCCCAGCCTTAGAACACAAATGCCTGGAAATTTCTGTATCTAATGGGAAAAGTTGGACATCTTAAAAATAATTTTTTTTTTTCAAATGACTTATCCCACAAGAAGTAAATCTCCCCTAGATTTTCCAAGAATGTAATCATGAGTTATAGTCTTCATATGGAAAAAAGCTACCCTTGGCCCCTAAGCCTGTTGCATCCACACGACTCCTGAAACAGAATGCTACGGGCACCAGTGACAGTCACAACAAAGTTTATTACAATGAGAGGCAAGGCCGACTGATCGGGACCAACACTCTTGATAAGAGTGCGACCTCGAACAGCCTGGGTACAGAGTTTTTAAAGCCGGTCACATCGTTTTATCATTACCTGGGAACAGAACAGAAAAACAGTTGCCAGATGAGTTAGAAACAGTTGCCTAATGAGGTGTTTATTTTAGACTTTCTGCCTCGAAGTCTCAACCAGTGGATCTCCTTGACCTTGCCTTTGATGCTCTTTTCTTTGAACTTTTGTTTCCTTCTTTGGTAAAGCCTAATTTACAAGAGTAAAAGCAAGGCTGTTATCTTTTGACCTTCAGTGTCAGAACAGAGCTGTTATTTTTCAAGCTAAGTGTTAGCCCTACACTACAATTTAACCCTTACAAGCCCTCTCCATAATTTTATTGCAGATGAACATACAAACCAAAGTTTTCACCTTGTGTCTGTCAATCTTTTTACATCACAACCTAAGCATTCCTACTGATGACGTGGACTCTAACAGTGTTCCCTTTAAACCTCTGGCTATTGACACCACAATGCTCTGGCTAGGAAAGCCCCAGCACTCACCCATGCCCAAGCGCTTGTGGACATTCCCAGACCTTATGCTGTGACTCACTGGCCCTCGGGTTCTTATTGTGATCAGAAGACACACCTCAGCACCACCATCAGAGAACTCTAAAAAAGCAATGCCTGTTACTCACAGATCCCGGAGGGCACATGGGATGATCAAAGGCCTTTTGGAGAGGTCTGAGAAAGGGAGACAGAGATTGACAGACACTGGGAGCACCGCTGAGGGATCTGGCTTTATTGAGGACCATGACCAGAGTGGCTAGGGGGTTGCGGGTTCACACCTTACTGGACAGTTTTATAGGAGCAGATTTCAGCAGCTGAAGGGGAAAAGCAAGGTCACTCAAGGGCAGTTATATTAGTTACCCAGGGCTTTGTCAACAGGAACTTCCTGGCTGGGGCGGTCCGAGTGCTAATTTGGTAATTGTGTCATACACCTGACAATATGTTTGTTCAACATGGTTGTTTTCAAATGGATGCCTCAGAAATGCAAAGCTTAATTTCAGGCATTTACATTATAATCAAAAGCTTAATGTCAGGCACTTACTCTAAAAAACATGCTACTGTATTTCCTAATCGGTCTCCTGTTTTTTCTCTGTTATTCAGCGCGGTGTCCAGGAAGCCTACCATAGCCCAAGACAAAACTTGCTCAGCATAATATATCTCCCAGTGAAGTCTATATGGAAAGACAAATAAGTTCATCAACTGGATATATTCTTAGTGTTGGGACGACCATAAATATGAGGAGGCAAAATTTCAAAACACTATCTCTTATTACACAAGTTTCTTTCTTCTTTCTTTCTTTTCTTTTTTCCTTTTTCTTTCTTTCTTTCTTTCTTTCTTTCTTTCTTTCTTTCTTTTTCTTCCTTCCTTTCTTCCTTTCTTTTCTTTTCTTTCTTTCTTTCTTTCTTTCTTTCTTTCTTTTTCTTTCAACAGTTGATCTTGTGTATCTACTTACTGAAGCATAGAACATTTGTGTCCACAGCTGAAGGGATTTAGTTTTTGAGGCGAAGGATCGCTGTGTCTTCTATGCTTTATCATGGAATTTTCTTCCTGTTTCTACTTGAGAACTTCCAGTGCTACCTGTTAATATGACACTTCCTGGTATTATACATAAAATAACTCGCTTTTCTTAATTTTTGTCACAAATGCTAAGGCTTGGCAAAGGAACAGTATCAGCCCCATCCATTTCGTGCCTCCGCCCTGCTCTGAAATCTCTCCCACCTGCATGACCAGAGGATGCTTCATATGAGAGCTGGATGTCCTGCTGGCATGTGGTTCAGGGTCCCCAGGTCTTCTGCACAAACATGCATGTCCTACAAACTCTCCCCCTTACCCTGAGGGGAGCCTATATATAGTCACTTGTTCATCAAGTCATGGGAAATAGACTTGAACCACAGAAGGATGACAACCACTCTCCTCAATTATCGGACCATATGCCACAAATAAAAAGCAGCACATGTCTGATCACCTCAAGTCTGTTTGCTGGGGTGATTATGTCAGCCAGGTGTTTCTGTATAACAAACAGGCTGTTCTTATCAAATGGGATATCATAATGATGTGGGGTTGCCGAGCACAATGGTGAAGAAAGAATTCTTGAGACATTTTATGATCCAAAAAGGTGTGTTTATTAGAGCTTGGAGATAGGACCCATGGGCAGAAAGAGCTACACTGGGATTGTAAAGAATGACTGATCATATACTTTTAAATTTATGGAGGAGGGGAGTAGAGATAGCACGTTTCTAAGGAATTCCTTTATGCTGAAAGTGAGGTTTACGGGGCCATGGAGGTTTGGTTCTTGTCAAGATAAGGTTGCTTTTCTTGTCTAGTAAAACATCAACATTAACGCAGCCTCGAGTTCCTGGACGTGACTCAGGGATTTGTCAGTGGGCTGCAAGTTGTAAGGACACTGATGTTTAGCTACATTTCTCTTCCTTTTGTTCTCCTCATCGACGGTAGCTTTAGCATCAAATGGCATCATATCGGGAAACATTTCTTTCTTTGTCTTTTTAACATTTATTTATTTTTGAGAGACAGAGAGACAGAGTGCAAGTGGGGGAGGGGCAGAGACACAGAATCTGAAGCAGGCTCCAGAGCCTGCTGACAGCTCAGAGCCTGATACAGGGCTTGAACCCTCAAGCCGTGAGATGATGATCTGAGCCAAAGTCAGACGTTTAAGGGAGTGAGCCACCCAGGACCTCCGGGAAGCATTTCTTATCTCTGCTGGGCTCCTCATGTGTCTGTGGTCTGGTGCGAATCTCTCTGTTGTGTTTCTAAGGCTCATCCATGATGCTGTGTGTGATTGTAGTGCTCTACTGTCTCAGCCAATTTGTGGTCTTATTACTACATTTCTATGTGCAGGTTATTCTTCTATTTATAAATAAGATGAATTATCATGTGAATTCTTTGCACTGAATCCCAGTATTCCTACACCTGTATGTAACATTGGTTTTCCTTCCCTGTTAGAAGAGCTATCTCCCAAACCTGTAAAGGAGAATCATCTATCTGTGCTCTCTATCCAACCCTTAGCCTGTACCATAGATATGTTCCCAGTTAATTAATCAGAGTATAATTACACACAATACACCACATATTTAAAGGGTACAGTTTGATGAATTAAACGAGCTACACGAAAATTCATAGCACATAGTGCAAGTTTCCATTTGTGTATAATTTAAGTTTTAACTGCTTTGTGAGGTGTTCTTAAAATTTTAAACTCCCTAAGCCTCTCTTTCCTTATTTCTGAAGGCAGAGTGGATGCTAAACATAACTTCCAGTGAAATGTAAGGAAAGAATGAAATGCATGGAAATACATTTTTTACTCCAAGGAAACCATTCAAGTGTAGTGGTTGTGTCTTATGTGTGTGTATGTGTGTGTGCACACATTTTTCTTTCTTATAATGTGTACACACACAGATGATTTATGATTTCATCTTTATGTTGAAAGACTTGAGAGAAAGTTGGAGAGGATAGTACTGAAAAGAACGAATGGTTGAATCAGCCTAAAATAAAAAGAAGCAGAGATAAAGACACAAAACGTTAAATTACAATGGGTGAACTTATTTTTTGTTTTTAAATTTATGTATTTAAATTAAAGTTAGTTCACATACAGTTTACAATGGGTTTTAGGCGTAGAACCAAGTGATTCGTCGCTTGCCTTGACACCCAGTGTTCTTCCCAAGTGCCCTCCTTAATGCCCTTCACCCATTTAGCCCATTCCCCCCCCCACACACACCTCCTCTCCAGCATCCCTGAATTTGTTCTCTTTATTTAAGAGTCTCTTAAGGTTTGCCTGTCTCTGTTTTTATTTTATTTTTCCCTCCATTCCCCTGTGTTCATCTGTTTTGTTTCTTAAATTCCACATATGAGCAAAACCATGGCACTTGTCTTTCTCTGACTGACTTATTTCACTGAGTATACTACCATTGAGTTCCATCCACATCGTTGCAAAAAGATCTCATTCTTTTTGATGGCTGACTAATATTCCATTGTAGGGATATATCACATCTTCTTTATCTGTTAAAGGGCACCTGAACCCCAATGTTCATAGCAGCACTATCAACAATAGCCAAACTATGGAAGGAACCCAAATGTCCACTGGCTGATGAATGGATAAAAAAGATGTCGGTGACCCTAATTTTGATCACGAGTTCCTTTCCTATCTTGTTGCCTCAAAATCATTATAGTCAGACCACACTCACATTTATGCCCACAGGAATTCACTCCACCACCTACTGGGCAGAATATCTCCAAATTGTTTTAATTTTTTTCTACATATTGTGGGGTTTTTAAAATATAATTTATTGTCAAATTGGCTCTCATACAGTGTGTAAAGTGTGCTCTTGGTTTTGGGGGTAGATTCCCATGGTTCATCGCTTACCTCGTATTGTGGGTTGTTAAACTGTAAATTGCCCTTAACCAAGGGAAGCTAATGAGTGAATTGAGAGGCTTAAAGTTGGTTGTCTCAAATAATTTTATTGATTATGTTCATATGAGATTCCTACTGCTGCTGTAAAATATCCCCACACCAGCTGCTTGAAACAAACACATACAGGCTCTTACACTTCTGGAGTCAGAGGCTTGGAAGGAGTCCAGGGCTAATAGCAAGAAGTCTGCAGGGTTGAGTTCCTTCTGGAGGCTCAGGGGAGAATCTATTGCAGTCTCTGTGGCTGGCCACCTCCTCCTCCACCTTCAGGGCCAGCAGGGTAGCATTTTCAAAGTCTTTCTGACATCAACTCTTTTGTCTCCTTCCTTAACAACTGGGGGACCGTCATGATTACCTTAGGCTCACGTGGATAATCACAACTAATATTTTTATCTCAATGGCAGCTGACTAGCAGTCCTGTTCAATTTGCCACCTAAATCCTTCTTTGCTATAAAAAATATTTTAAAGGTACTGGGGATTTGGAGGTGGGCATATTTGGAGTGTTGTATTCTGCCCACTACAAAGTATTTTCTCTAAGTATATTATTTTGATCACTTACAAAAGCAATAAACACAGAATTTATGCAGCTTAATGAATGAGCAAATACTGTATTCCTTCAAAATCACATCATGCAATGACAATATTCAGTGCAGAAGACTTAAAATTACCTACACCTATCTCTAACACAGGACCACCTCCTTGCTAATCAGAGTGTTCCACATATGATAGTGTCCCACCTATATCACCTAGGAACTTGTAGAAATGCAGATTCTCTGGGCCACTCAGGATGTGTTTTCAGATTCTGCATTTGTAGTGGGATCTGTGTGGATTCACAGGCACATTGAAGTTGGAGAAATGCTGGTCTATTTGGGTTTCTACCTTTTGTGGTTGACATTTGTGGCAGGATAATAATAATTTGGGGTGCTTCCCTTTGCCTTGTAGGTGTTTGGCAGTTTCCCTTCAGACTTTGACAGGTATCCTCAGGGGAAAATGCATTTCTGACTGAGAACCACTGCCCCAGTGTTTGAGAACTAGAAGCATCCTGACAGAATCAAACTTAAGGGACACCTCATGCTCAGATATTAAATTCGGACAGATTACTAGATACCACCAAGCACCATTTCTACAATGCAAAGTGGAGTTTTAGGCTTCTGGGTTAAAAAGACATTTCCAGGACCAGATGGCTTCCCAGGAGAATTCTACCAACATTTAAAGAAGAGGTAATACTTATTCTTTTGAAGCTGTGTCAAAAAAATAGAAATGGAAGGAAGACTTCCAACTTCATTCTCTGAAGTCAGCATTACCTTGATTCTAAAACTAGAGAAAGACCCCACTAAAATGGAGAATTACAGACTAATCTTTCTGATGAACATGGGTACAAAATTATCAACAAGATAGTAGCAAACCAAATCCAACAATACGTTAAAAGAAGTATTCACCAAAATCAAGTGGGATATTCCTGGGCTCTTTGGGTGGTTCGGTATCCTCAAATCAATCAATATGATACACCACATTAATAAAAGGATAAGAGCCACATGATCCTCTCAATAGATGCTGATAAAAACCCTCAAGAAAGTAAGGATAGAAGGAACACACCTCAAGATCATAAAGGCCATATACAAAAGACCCAGAACTAATATCACCCTCAATGGGGAAAAAGTTAGAGTTCTCTACCTAAGGTCAGGAACAGGACAAGGGATGTCTACTCTCATCACGTTTGTTTCACATAGCGTTGGAAGTCCTAGCCTCGGCAATCAGACAACAAAAATAAATAAGAGGCATCCAGATTGGCAAGGAAGAAGTCAAACTTTCACTCTTCGTTGATGGCATGATACTTTACGTGGAAAACCTGAAAGGTTCCACCAAAAATTGCTAGAACTGATGCATGAAGTCAGCAAAGATGCAGGATATAAATTAACATATAGAAATCGGTTGCAATTCTATGCACCAATAATGAAGCAACAGAAAAAGAAATTAAGAAATGAACCTTATTTACAATTGCACCAAAACCCATAAAATACCTAGGAATAAACTTAATAAAGAGGTAGGAAAAAACTGTACACTGAAAACTATAGTAAGCTTATGGAAGAAATTGAAGAAGACACAAAAGTATAAAACATTCCATGTTCATGGATTGGAAAACAAATATTGTTAAAATGTTGATAGTACCGAAAACAATGTATACATTCAATGCAAGTGCTATCAAAATAACACCAGCATTCTTCACGGAGCTACAACAAACAATTCTAAAATTTGCATGCAACCAGAAACGACCACAAATAGCCAAAGCAATTGTGAAAAAGAAAATCAGAGCTGGAGACTTCACAATTCCCGACTTCAAGCTGTATAATAAAGCTGAAATCATCAAGACAGTATGGTACTGGCACAAACACAGACACATAGATCAATGGAACAGAATAGAGAACCCAGAAATGGACCCACAAATGCATGGCCAACTAATTTTTGACAAAGCAGGAAACAATATCCAATGGAATAATGACAGTCTCTTCAGCAAATGGTGCTGGGAAAACTGGACAACAACGTGAAGAAGAATGAACCTGGACCACTTTCTTACACCATACACAGAAACAAACTCAAAATGGATGAAAGACCTAAATGTGAGATAGGAAATTATTAAAATCCTACAGGACCAAACAGGCAGCAACCTCTTTTACCTTGGCTGCAGCAACTTCTTACTAGACATGTTTCCGAAAGCAAGGGATAGAAGGGCAAAAATTAACTATTGGGACTTTATCAAGATAAAAATCTTCTGCACAGCAAAGGAAACAATCAACAAAACTAAAAGTCAACTGATGGAATGGGAGAAGATATTTGCAAATGACATATTGGATTAAGGGTTAGCATCCAAAATCTATGAAGAAATTCTCAACCTCAACACACAAAAAACAAATAATCCAGTGAAGAAATGGGCAAAAGACATGAACAGACACTTTTCCTAAGAAGACATCCCAACGGCTAACAGACACATGAAAAGATTCTCATCACTCATCATCAGGGAAATACAAATGAAAACCACAATGAGACATCACCTCACACCTGTCAGAATGGGTAAAATGAACAACTCAAACAACAACAGATGTTGGCTAGGATGCAGGGAAAGAGGAACCCTTTTTCACGGCTGGTGGGAATGCAAACTGATGCAAGCACTCTGGAGAAGTGTATGCGGGTTCCTCAAAAATAAAAAATGGAGTTACCCTACAACTCAGCAATTGCACTACTAGGTATTTATCCAAAGGATACAAAAATGTTGATTCCAAGGGACACATGCATCCCAATGTTTATAGCAGCACTATCAACAACAGCCAAATTAGGGAAAGAGCCCAAATATCAATCAACTGATGAATGGATAAAGAAGATGTGGTATTTATATTATATTATATTATATTATATTATATTATATTATATATAATGTAATATTGCTCAACAATAAAAAAATGAAATCTTACCATTTGCAACAATGTGGATAGAACTAGAATGCATTACGCTATGCGAAATAAGTCAGAGAAAGATAAATATATCATTTCACTCATATGTAAAGTTAAACATAACAGATGAATATAAAGAGGGGAGAAAAAAAAGAATAAAATAGAGAGGGAGGCAAACCGTAAGAGAGTCTTAAAGTGAACAAACAGGGTTGCTGCAGAGGAGGGCAGAGGAATGGGCTAACTGGGTGATGGGCAATAAGGAGGATACCTGTTGGCATGAGCACTGGGTGTTCAAGGCAAATGATGAATCACTGGGTTCTACTGTTGAAACCAATACTACACTGTATGTTAACTAACTGAATTTACATAAATAAAAAAATTTAAAGGTGTAACAAAAACCTTGGGTACTACATTCTTTGGCTTCGTGATAGTTTCGCCAAAACCATTAGGAATTTCATAGTTAGATCACAAATTAAGAGTCATCATTTACTTCCTCATGATGAAGTATTTATTAACTATAAGAGATACATTTAGATTTTCTGCAGCATAGACTAGCTTAGCACACTAAAGAGATTTTATGGTTTAATTTTTACAAAAGTATAATCTATGATGGAGTACTTTCATGAGCTGTATTTGCTATTGTAGAAATGGGCTCAGAGGAATTCAATGTTGTGCTCAAAGGCACAAACCAATTAGCATGTAGTCTTAATTGGAATGATTTCTGGATATTTCTGATTCTGAAACTCTGGGAAGTGGTTCCCAACCAGAGTTGCTCTTGGGATTTTTGTCCATGTCTGAAGAGGTGCTTCTGAATACCTTCAGCCACAGGACAGCACCCGACAAAAATAGTTATCCAGCTCCAAGGGTCAATGGCGAGAAGGTGAGGAAACCTGTTCCACCCTAAGGTTTCTCCACTTCACTGTGCACACAATTCATTAGAGACTGTAGTTGAAATGCAAATTCTGATTGCTCAGGTCTCCAGGGGCCCCAAGGACCCTGCTTCTCTAACAAGCTCCCTGGTAGTGGTGATGCTGCGGGTCCTGGATGTGGAGCCCAGACTGAGAGCAAAGCTGTGGTCCTTTAAGTTAGAATTTAAGTTAGAATTAAAGTTAGAGAAATTTAAGTTAGAATTAAAGTTGTTAAGATGGCAGGCAATACTACCCAAAGATCTACAGATTCAATGATAATCTGAAAATAACAAAAATGGGGTATCCTTGGAAAACATTTTGAAAACCATCCTAAAATTAAATAAAAAATCTTCCAAGCACGAGCACAGGAGGTCATCCCATTTATTTATGTATTCTTTAATTTCTTTCAGGACCATTTTATTGTTTTTATTTATAAGTCTTTTGATGGAAATAAGTAACCAATCATTCACTCCAGCGAGTAAATCCCCTTAAACACTGCCACTGCTATTCCATACTTGATTGAGAGATGTACAGCTTGAGAAGAAATGTAAAGCATAGTAATACAAAGGAGAATTTAAAATTTGCTTTATCATAGTCGAGGTCATCTTTGACTCCAAGGCCGTATTAAGTCATTCTACTTTTTTGAATTTCTGTTTCCGTGTAGACTCCACTGGTAGACAAGTTTTTGATAATCAGTTTTGCCAGTGACTAATGTAAGCACTGGGGACATAGAGCCTGAGAAAAGAACAGAATCCTAATTTGGAGAAAAAAGCTAATGGGCCATTATGAAACACACTGGTTTGTTCATCAGGAAAAACAGTTAAGGCAGTGATAAAGGAATGACAGACTCAAAATGAAAAACTGTGGTCCCAGAGTTAATAGAATGAATAGAATAGAATAGGCCTATTTGCCAAATTGAATTTATTCCAACAGAGAGGTAACAAATCACTATTCTTTTAGTAAAAATAAAAACATTATTATGTGGAGTGATTTTGTCATTGGTGAAGAAATTATTCTTTTTTCTTTAAAAATTTTTTAATGTTTTTTTTTTTATTCTTGAGGGAGAGAGACAGAGACAAAACATGAGTGGGGGGGGGGGCAGAGACAAAGGGAGAGACACAAATCTGAAACAGGCTCCAGGCTCTGAGCTATCAGCACAGAGCCCAATGCAGGGCTCGAACTCAGGAACCAGAACCTGAGCCGAGGTCAGATGCTTAACCAACTGAGCCACCCAGGTGCCCCTGTGAAGAAATTATTCTTAAGAAATCCAGGCACTTCCATGAGACAAATGAGAACTCCTAATTTTCTCATATCACAGCTTGTGAATCAATTTAGAAATAAAAGAAAAAGATGAAGGGAAAAAGGTTGGAACACAGAGAGGGAAAAACTTAATAAAATGAGGAACTAAATTGTACTGAGTGTTTGAAAAAATAAAAATTCCGGGATATAAGGAGAGACACAAACTCTATGTCTACAATCTGCTTAAAAAAACAAAACGCGGGGCGCCTGGGTGGCGCAGTCGGTTAAGCGTCCGACTTCAGCCAGGTCACGATCTCGCGGTCCGTGAGTTCGAGCCCCGCGTCGGGCTCTGGGCTGATGGCTCAGAGCCTGGAGCCTCTTTCCGATTCTGTGTCTCCCTCTCTCTCTGCCCCTCCCCCATTCATGCTCTGTGTCTCTCTGTCCGAAAAATAAATAAACGTTGAAAAAAAAAAAAAATTAAAAAATAAAAAAAATAAAAAAAACAAAACGCAATTTCTGACCCTAAGACTTTGAGGCTTGCAATCCTGGGAAATTCTTCAACCGCAGGACAATTGGACCTTTTCTAACTGCCATCGCAGAGAATCTCTTCAGAGCCCCCTTTATATCTTTGTTCCTCAGGCTGTAGATGAAGGGGTTCAGCATGGGCGTGACCACCGTGTACATCACCGAGGCTGTGGCACTTGAGTGGGAGCTCTGGGTAGCAGCAGAGCTGAGGTACACTCCGAGGCCCGTACAATAAAATAAGGAGACAACCGAGAGGTGAGATGCACAGGTGGAAAATGCCTTATACTTGCCCAGAGCTGATGAGATCCCACGTATGGAGGAAAGTATCTTGGAGTAAGAGTAAAGGATCCCAACGAAAGGACCACCACCCACTAGGATAGCTGCAAAATACATCACCAAGTTATTAAGAAAGGTGTCAGAACAGGCAAGTTGGATCATCTGATTGAGTTCACAGGAAAAATGGGGGATTTCCAAGCCTGTACAGAAGGACAGCCGCAACACCATTGAAGTTTGCAACAAGGAATGCAGGACACTCGTGATCCAGGACATCAGGACCAGCAGTGCACAGAGCCGGGGGTTCATGATGACCGTGTAGTGTAAGGGGTGACAGATGGCCACAAACCTGTCATAGGCCATAATGGCCAGGAGGCAGATGTCCAATCCTGAAAAGATTATGAAAAAGTTCACCTGTGTGATGCAGTCCTCATAGGTTATGACTTTGCTCTGTGTCTGGATGTTCCAGAGCATCTTCGGGACGGTGGTGGAGGTGAAGCAGATGTCTACAAAGGACAGGTTGGCCAGGAAGAAGTACATGGGCGTGTGGAGGCGGGAGTCAGAGCTGACGGCCAGGAGGATGAGCAGGTTGCCAAACACAGTGATCAGGTACATGGAGAGGAAAAGCCCAAATACGAGGGGCTGCAGTTCTGGACCCTCTGAAAATCCCAGAAGCAGAAATTCTGATGTCCGTGTGTCATTTCCTGGTTCCATGAGGTTGCACTGACCACGAGGAAAGACGATGGGAGACATCATTAATTTTCACATGAACAGTATCACTCACATTGTTGCAATGCTACGATTTATATTTTGCTGTCAAGAAGTTGTAGTGAGGGTCAAACATATTCCAGGCATTGTCGAGGCAATGAGTCAGGGAAAATCAAAAGCCAGTATAATTCAGTGATGGAGAATGAACAGAAGGAAATTAAAATATCAATAAGAGGGTGTCAAGTGCTGTGAAGAGAACAAGAGTAGGTGTAAAGGAGAGCGTGGATACAAGTGTTATTTTGTAATTGGTGTTCAGTCAAGAACAGTGAACAAGGCGACATCTGAACGGAGACCTCAGGGAAAGGAAGGCAGGAGCCACGAGCATGTCTGGGGAAGTGTGTGCTGGCTGAGGGAATGGCCTCTGCTAAGGCCCCGAGGATGATCCTACTTTGAGCTATTTGGGTCCCAAACAGGAAGCATGTGTAGGAAGGGGAGTAAACAGGAGGGGAATCAGAGATGGTGTCAGGCAGTTTCAAGGAAATGGGCGCTGCTGGTTAACCCTCAAGAAAACAGAGTCACTCACCCACACTATGTACTGCTTGTCTTTTAGACTCTACTTGCAAAGTCTCCTGTCAATTGACATTGAGCCCTCCTGAGTACTGTGTGTTGATTGAGTTCTGGCTTCTGTATTCACCTTAGAACATATTAGACCGTATACCCCTGTTCTGAGGATGAATCCCACTCCAAAAAGCATGCACACACACACACACACACACACCCCAAATCATTGTTTCTCTGGCTGTGTTCTGACCATGACTTCTCACCCCCAGCCCCCGTGATTAAGTTTGGAGGGAGTATAACTCAAGCTGGCCAGATCCATAATCATTCCCCTAAACAATGTAAAATGTTACCTGAATTCCAATGAACAAGCTTCCCGTGAAGAAATAACATTGACAAGTCAGACTGGCATGTTCATTTTCTTTCTTTCTGTATTTAAATTTTTTAACGTTTATTTATTATTGAGAGAGAGAGAGAGAGAGAGAGAGAGCATGAGTGGGGGAGGGGAGGAGAGAGAGGGAGACACAGAATCCGCAGCAGGCTTCAGGCTCCAAGATGTCAACACAGAGCCCGACGCGGGACTTAAACTCACAGACCGCGAGATCATGACCTGAGCTGAAGTCAGACGCACACTCATCAGCCTTTTATAATACAGAAAATCCCATGCAGGCTCCACGCTCGGCATGGAGACTGATGCATGGTTTGATCTCACGAACCATAAGACCATGACCTGAGTTGAAAGCAAGAGTCAGATGCTCAACTGACTGAGCCACCCAGGCACCACTGTACTCCAATTTAGTTGGTGAAGGTTGTTTCCTAAAGGCTGGCAAAGGTGGCTATCCATCTGAAAGAAAATAAAGTTTCCCTAGTACACACATCTTAAACAATTCAGAGGGATTAGAGATCTTGAAGTAAATGGAAACAGTACATTTTCAGTGAACATGCATAAAAACGCAGATACATTGTATCTGCAAAATCATTGTATAAGGCAGGAAAATCGGAAGTAAGAAGATAGATATATTTAGCTACATAAAATTTAAATCATTTTGTGGACATAATATCCAACCCAAGGCAATAAACGGTAATCTGTGAACTTCATGTGAAATGCTGCTAGCTGTGGAATAGGCGTAGTCTTTATGGACATATAATAACAATAGACATGTAACAATGAACCTGGTGATCAAATATGTACATATTGGCTCAAATTCAGTAATGGTTCAAGAAAACAAGATCTCTCGAGCTGACTGGGTTGAAATTTTTAAACAGGTAGAAAAAAGAGATTCTCTAATTTTTCTGGGAGGAATTTGAACCACTGCGATGTAGAGAAAACAACTGAAGACACCTACAAATGTGAAAACACAGATATTCTTTAACTCATCGATTCTCAGTCTCGGCACCTTTGACGTTCTGATCCAGACTGGCCTCTGTGCTGTGTGTCCTGGGCTTTGAACGTGTTCAGAGCATCCCTGGACCTTCCTGAGCTCCCCCCCCCCACCATGTGACACCCAAATAAGTCGTGTCCCCCTGAGGGACAGTGTTTCCTCCAGTGGAGAACCAGATTTTTCACATAACAATCTCAAAATATTTTTGCAGAATTGTCATAATAGCAATGCATCGAGAAAAGCTAGGAAAAGCTTTCCAAGTGTGAGTAGCACAGCCGTATCACTGAGATATGCAGACATTGGAATAAAGAATCAGCATTTCCTTAGTCGGTTGGAGACAAGTCCATGAGGTAGTTTTGAGGAAGAAGGAGAGTGGACGCAGGTCAAGAAAAGACTACCCGAAAACCTAAAGAGCGTTTATGTTGTCCACAGGCCGCTATTCATTCATCCGTCTGGTTATGAATGTGTATGTGCGCCTAAGATAGCAAGAGAAGCTTTATGAGAACTGAAAGAATAAAGACTTCCAAGGGGAGTGAAATTAGGGCAAGTTTCAAAACAACTGTGTGAAACAAAATTATGTGAGACTCTAAAACTGACTTACAAAAGGCATAAAATAATTTAGTGGTATCGAGGTGGGCCACTGATTTCCGATCACACTTCCAAACACGTGGAAAGAAAAGAATGCGATAGAATCACCTTTATCACTGGGGAAGGAGCCGTATCTAAATGGTAAATATTTTCTTATAACGATACATGGATTCAAATATGCTTATGGAGAGTAAGGTGATCTTCAGTTAAATGTAAAGAAGCTGTGGTAGTCAGAGATAACGCAACTTCCAGAAATAGATCTTTTCACAAAGGGCCAAAAGGAACTGTAGGGAATAACAGAGATGGGAAAGCACGTGGAAATGTGTATAGACAGTGATTTGTGAGCAATGTACAAAGTACCACATATGCTCCTTTTTGTTTATAGCAAGAATTTGCAAGTGAAGAGTATTAATGACAGCTCAGTGTAGGATAATGAAGGAAGGCAAATAAATAAATAAATAAATACATAAGTAAATAAATAAATAACAAGAGAGAACACAGTATAACCGAGTGACAGATTTGACCCCATATTACTAATGAACACAGTCCTATATGTCTATGTCACAGTGTGTATATGTCTATATGTACACAGTAGAACTCAATGGTAAATGGCAAAGTGGGGAAAATAACACCGAACACCCCATCCACTTCCTTTTTAGAAAGAATGCAATCAGACATGGAAGTAGCACCTCCTCGACTCCACTGTACACATGCAAAGACCCGTTAGAGACAATGCGTAAATGAGGCAACCAAGGAATAACTAACCACAAACATAGTCAACTTCGTAGATAATGAAATCACTGCAAAGCAAAGCTAGGTAACCATAGTTTTTACTTATCACATCATGGCGGTCATACGAATACCCAGAGCAAGAGCACGCTGTGAAAATACATGTCTCATGAATTAATGTTGTAAGGTCGTATATGCAAGCAGTAATTGGTCTAGATATGTCTCATCAATATGGAAACGTAGCCCAGTATGCCCCATTTGTTTAATGTTTTGTTATTTATTTTCAGACAGGGTATGTGAACGGAGGAGAGGCAGAGAGGGAGAGAGACACAGAATCCAAAGCAGGTTCCAGTCTCTGAGCTGTCAGCCAGAGCCAGATGCAGGGCTTGACCTCACAAACCATAAGATCATGACCTGACCCGAAATCAAGAGTTTGCAGCTTAACCACCTGAGCCACCCAGGCACCCCCCAGGATGCCTCATTTACAGACAAAAAAGGAACGTCCTGACTTCACTGCGCATCCCTCCATCCCTAATTTTCCTACTCCCTTCAACTGCAAAACTCATTGGACGTGTTCTACTTTTACTGGAAGTATTTCCTGCCTCCCCTCCCATCACTTCACTGGCAACAATCACCCATGTGTGGCTGAGTTCAATGTGCAATCCTTTCTGTAACATCATCCACGAGGTCATTAAGTAATCAGGCAAGCAAATGACCATAGAGATCTCCAGGTTCTGGGCTAGGTTGGTGGCTGTGTGGTGACCTTAGGTAAATGCACCTGGCTTTGATTCTCCCTAATCTTTTCCTGAAGATCCTGCTGGGTGTCAGACTCACCTGATTGGGAGCTCTGAGGGAGAGGTCTCCTTGTGGCTGTCTGAATTCCCTCCAGATGGTTATTGGTGGTGACTAAACTCTGTCCCCACACAAGATGACAGGAAGGAGGCTAGCATGAGTCTCCCAGCCAAGCTTCAGACTCCAGAAGCAACAACAGGGTCCCATCAGCCCAAGGTTGCACAGGCAGAGGGACAGCACACAGGAGGTATTTATAGTTTCCTCTGTCTGTTCATGAGGCACGTTCCCCTCCTGCCTCTCCAACCTACAGCACATGATTTCCCTGGAGGACACTGGTCTGGAGACAAAGGAAAGTTTTTTGGAGATTCCATATTCCCAATAGACTGTGACCCCAGTGTTAATCACTCCTTGCTCTTGAACTCTGCTCCTCCCAGAGGGCAGACATCCCCGCATCTCATCCCAACCCTGATTTCAGCTTTTCCCCCAAGTCTAGAACTGAACAATCTTTGTGGATTAGATGCCTTGGATGTCCAAACACTTGGCTTGTGGTGGAGACACAGCTCCGCTATCTATGGAACATTCCTATTTCCTTTTCAATGAGTTCCTTTGATATAAACCCCAAGCACTACGTACCTCAGCTTCATGACACATTTTCCAAACATTTAGGAATTCCATAATATGTCACAAGTTAACAGCTGCCATGTAGCCCCTCTGTGTGAAGCATTTGTCAGTTATATAAAATATATTTACATCATATTTTGCACTATGATATGAGCTTGGGATAGAAAAGTAAACAGATTCTTCCCTGTAGCTTCCAGAAGGAACCAAGCCTTGCAAACATCTTCATTTCAGACCCATGAGAATGACTTCAGGCTTTTGAGCCCCAGAATTGTAAGAGCATACATGTGTTTTAAAACACTAATGTAGTCATTGTACATTAGCATTAGGACTTGAACACAAACATTTGTCCAATGAAATTTTGTTAAGAACCTGAGACTAAGCTTCTCCTTTCATTCACTATAGCTCCCCCTGGGTAAAGGCATTTTGTGTTGTAATCCCATCTTTAAGTAGAAGAATTTTAAAATCAATTTGGAGATATTCGTCCTCTTTAGCTGGTAGAGAATTTCTCCGGGCATAAATACAAATGTGCTCCAGATTTTATTGTCTTTGACGCATTAGCAGAAGAAAAGTAATTCATCATTTGAATGTATGTCTATTGTTTATACTGAATTGTTGTGTCTACATGTCTACATTCTATCAATTGCATATTAACTCAAACATTTATTCTTTTGATATCAACACTCTTCAAATTTCACTCATTTCCTTTCAACATAAAATAAGAGGCCATAAATGAGTCTGTGTTCATTTTTTAAATTTTTGTTTGAGAGTAAGAGCATGTGTGAGTGGAGGAGGGGCAGAGGGAGAGATTCAGAGAGAGAGAATCCTAAGCAAGTTCCATGCTCAGTGTGGCGGGGAACCCAATTCCACGACCCCATGGGAAATCAAGAGTCAGACATTCAGCCAACTGAGCCACTCGGGTGCCCCATTGAGTCTGCTTCAAATGAATAAACAAGCACACAAAACAGCAGAATCCGATCCATAAATATAGAGAATAAACTCGTGGTTGTCAGAGGGGGGGTGGGGAGGATGGGTGAAGGGCAGTGGGAGGTACAGGCTTCCAGTTGTGGAATAAATGAGTCACGGAAATCAAAGGCACAGCGGACAGAATATAGTCAATGATATTGCAATGGCCCTGTAGGCTGACAGGCAGCAGCTGCCTTTGTGCTGAGCACCGCACAATGTACGGAGAAGTTGAATCTCTATCTTGTACACACGAACTCGTGTAAAATTGTGTGCCAAGTACACTCAGATAATAATATTTTTAAAAATGATTCTGTGTTGGGGTACCCATGTGTAGGTGTGTTTATTTGAAATAAAAATGTATACAGAGAAACACACATATATGCATACATACAACTTTACAGCTGAGCATTTTCTTCAGATTCAACGAAATATGTCCGCACACCTCATTTATATCTTGCAATATCCATTTGAAGTTATGTTTACGCTCCCAAGTTACTTTTGGAAATAAAGAAGCTGAGGCCAAGGGAGATTACATTTTAACAATTGGATTAAGAAGTCATCAAGGTTGTGCATTTTCTTGAAGAACATCAAACAGGAATGTGCAGTAGGTACTTTAGTGTTTGTATGGCTCCCTTAATTCATCAAATCATACGTTCCGAATAGATGCAGTTTATAGCACATGATTAAACCCCCACTAAATTGGTTAGAAGGGAAAAAAATCTAGCAGCATACGGATCAGTGTGAAATATAGAGCAGAGGTAGCTGATTCATACTGAGTCGTGACAGGAGCTTTCTCTTCTCAGTAGGAAGAAAGCAAAGTGTCATGTATGAATACAGGAACAGTAGATGTAAATTAAAATCATTCACTTTTGATATTCTTTTTTTCCCTGTAAAACAGAAGATAAAAATGCACTTGGAAATCAAGTTAACTGATCATATACTTGTTCAGAAGAGAAGTGCCCCGTGGTCACACATGACATCATGGATGAGCCTTAGGAACAATGTAGAGTCGGGGCGCCTGAGTGGCTCAGTCGATTGAGTGTCCAACTTCGGCTCAGGTGATGATCTCACAGCTTGTGGGTTCAAGCCCTGCGTCAGGCTCGGTGCTGCCAGCTCGGAGCCTGGAGCCTGCTTCGGATTCTGTGTCTCCCTCTCTCTCTCTGCCCCTAACCCACTCGCATCCTGTCTCTGCCTCTCTCAAAACAAATAAATTTTAAGAAAAAAATTTAAAAAAAAGAAACAGTGTAGAGTCTCACAGCTCACTATAGACTCACGAGGAGACAGGCAGAGCTCAGAACAATCCCCAACATACAATATCATTTGGTAATAAAAGCATTACATTAAATCATTTTCTTTTAAATGTCTTGTTATGAGCAATCGCTAACTGATTCAATGATCACGGTGAACAGAAGTAAGGACAATTATAATCTGCTGCTGACTGTTCTTGGTATTTATTCTTGTATTTGAAGCCTGCATTCGTGGTACCTCTGTTATTTCAGTTTAGTTCAGACAACTGCATATAAAACCTCTCACTGAGAAGCACCTTAGTGGCTTAGTCGGTTGAGTCTCCAACTCTTGATTTTGGCTAAGGTTGTGATCTCACAGTCATGAGATCAAACCCCGTTCAACTTGGAGCCTGCTTAAGATTCTATCTCTGTCTCCCTCTCTGCCTCTTCCCCCTCTCCTGCTCACTCCCCCTCTCCCTCTCTCTCTCTCTCTCTCTCTCTCTCTAAAAAACAAACAAACAAACAAACAATAACAACAAAAACAACAAAACAACTACCTCTCATTGAGGGTCATTTCCCCATAGCCAGAAAAGATTGAAAATGTATGCATTATTGTGTTGGAAAACTGGTGTCCCTGATTCACATGACCAGACAGGAATGCAAGCTCCCTCTTATGTCATCCCTTGAGCATAGAAGATGAATAGAATCCTGAGCCTGAGAAACATGTATAATGGAGGAAATGACCATTCGACACCCCTTTCATGGTTATGACAAAATTTAGAAGGAAGGGGGATATATTTCTTTTACAACAATGAAAGGAGTCATACCAAAGGCAGCGTAAAGATTTCAGGAAGAAACAAGGAGATAATTCAATAAAAATAGAAAAATGTCAATCAGTCCTTCCCCCATTTGGATAAGCCCCCTTACACATGGCCACCAATCCTCCATACTCCAATGAATAGCTGTACAGCAGGAAGAATAAATATTTTAAAGAGCACAATGTGCGATTTAAAATAAAATAAAATTTTGCTTCATCATATTAAAGGGCATCTGGAGTCTAAGATCATATTCTAAAGTCAATCTATCTATTAATGTTTGTTGTTCCATGAAGACTTCTCTTGGAGACGTGTATTTGGTGAACACTTCAGTAAGGAAGTGACTTTCGTACACATTGTGGACAACAAGGTACTAAGAGACCAGGATCCTAATGAGGAGAATAAAACCCATCTATATGACACATTAATATATTAAGTGTCCACTATTAAGAAGAGCAGTTAAGATACTGATATACAAAGGAGCTTCAGACATATAAGTGAAAAAACATAGTCTCAGATATTGTTCTACTTTAAAATCATATATATTTGTTATAAAGTGTGGTTGTTTCCATAGGTGGCGTATCAATCATGACAGTTCTTTTTGTTTGTTTGTTTCAAGTTTTTATTTAAATTCTAGTTAGTGAACATGTAGTGTAGTGTTGGTGTCAGGAGTAGAATTTAGTGATTCATCACTTACATACAACACCCAGTGCTCACCCCAACAAGTTCCCTCCCTAATGCCTATTGCCCATGTAGCCCATCACCCACCCAATTCCGCCCACCAATCCTAAGACATACAGAGAGCTAACTAGTGGTAATCGTGGCATTAAAAAAACACGTATGGAAGAAAAATTATTTGGTGTGACACAATTGTTTGAGAAAGATTATTTTTTAAAAACATCTATGTTGCCTCAAGGTAAATGAACATTTCCAAATATTTCAGATCCATGGTTGGAAATAAAATTCAGAAAGTGGGAAATACAAGGGAAAAAATTGTAGGATATCAGAGAGAGCAGAGCTTCATAGAGTGAGTTACATACATGGCATATGGAAGTTGAGGACAAGGAAATAAACGGGAAGAGGAATACTAACATCTAAAGTCTGAATAAAGATCACAATCTCTGACCCAGAGGCTTTGACCCCTGCAATCATCGGCATTTCTTCAATCTCATGACGATTGGCCATGTAAGGGTCTCCTTCCAAAAGAATACTTTCAGAGCCCTTTTCATGTCTTTGTTCCTCAAGCTGTAGATGAAGGGGTTCAGCATGGGTGTGACCACCGTGTACATCACCGAGGCTGTGGCACTTGACCGTGAGCTCTGGGTAGCAGCAGAGCTCAGGTACACGCCGAGCATCGTACAGTAAAATAAACACACGACCGACAGGTGAGACGCACAGGTGGAAAACGTTTTATACTTGCCTTTAGCTGATGCAATCCCACGTATAGAGGAAACTATCTTGGAATAAGAGTAAAGGATCCCAGCAAAAGGACCACCACCCAGCAGGACAGCTGCAAGATACATCACCACGTTATTAAGAAAGGTGTCAGAACAGGCAAGCTGGAGCATCTGATTGAGTTCACAGAAAAAGTGGGGGATTTCCACCTCTGTACAGAAGGACAGCCGAAATGCCATTAAGGTTTGTAACAAGGAATACAGAACACTCATGATCCAGGACACCAGAACCAGGAGTCCACAGAGCTGGGGGTTCATGATGATTGTGTAGTGCAGGGGGTGACAGATGGCCACAAACCGGTCATAGGCCATCACACTCAGCAGAAAGACGTCCAACACACCAAAGAGTATGAAAAAATAAATCTGTGTGATGCAATCCTCATAGGTTATGACTTTGTTCTGAGTCCGGATGTTCACCAGCATCTTCGGGACGGTGGTGGACGTGAAGCAGATGTCTACAAAGGACAGGTTGGCCAGGAAGAAGTACATGGGCGTGTGGAGGTTGGGGTCTGTGCTGATGGCCAAGATGATGAGCAGGTTCCCAAACACAGTGATCAGGTACATGGAGAGGAAAAACCCAAATATGAGGGGCTGCAGTCCTGGTTCCTCTGAAAATCCCAGAAGAAGAAACTTTGAAATTTGTGTTTCATTACTTGGTTCCATGTGGTGGAGGTGGCTTCTGGGAAAGAGGGAAATAAAATAACATAAATTTGTATTATTCACAAAATTGAAATGCGACTGTTTTTTTATTTTGCAGTCCAGAAATTCCTTTTAATATGTTGTGTACGGATATGGTCCCCTTTAGGGAATCATCGCTGCCACATCTGATATACTTTTTATTGTCAATCAGCTTCTTTCCTAAGAAATCATGTATTTTATAGTTTTTCTGAGAAATGCTTCAATTATTCAGGAATCTAAATTGAGTGCTGACCAGCTTTCAGGCACTATCTAGGCAATGAGTATAGAGTGCTGAAGAACAAAAATCCCTACAGCGATGGAGAAAAAATATGTAAGCAAAGAAGATAATTATACAATTATCTTTTTGATACAATTACCTTTTGATTATCTCACCTTTTTGATGGTGAGGTGTGCTGTGAAGAAATGGGAAACAGGGATAAAGCGGAGAGCAAAAAGGGCATTCTATTTTAATGGCATTTAGGCAAGTTCTGTACACAGGTGGCATTGGAACACAGATGTCATGTAAGACAGAGACATAGACACAGGATTCTGGGGGAAGTGTGTGCCTGGCAGGGGGAATGGCCAGTGCAAAGGCCCTGAGGAAGGTACTTGTTTCAAATGTTCAAGCGAAAAAGCAAAGCCAGCGCTGCAAGGGGAATGATCTTGAGGGACACTGATGACAGACTCTGACACACATGTGAGGAGGGATGTGGCCTCTCTGCGACAACTGTGACCTCCAGGCACAGGGCCGTCCTTGTCCACACTGCATCTCCCTCGGTATTCATCGTGCTGCAAAGCCATCCATGAATTGACACAGATCCCCGTCTTGGTGCCTGCTCTTGACTGAGTTCTGGCCCGTGTATGGTGTCACCTTGGGATTGAGGAGTCCTGGCCCCTGTTGTGAGGACTGCTTACCCTCTACAAGTCACACATGCACAGGACACCGTGGTCTTCTGGGTTGTGAATTTCCCTGTCCTCACAGCCCCCACATTCCTGGTTATGCTGGGAATGGATACAACCCAAGGAGACCCGATCAGCCATCTTTCCCCTGCAAAGTGTAGAAATGGTTCCCAGAAATGCTAATTCTTAAGCCTCCCATGGACCAATCACCATGGAGCTCCATACTGGAATGTTAATTTTCCGCTGTGATTTACACCAATGTAACAAAGTCTGCTTAGTAAATGAAAGAGACAGAGAGTGAGATACAGAGGGAATGAAATCGATGAGGGAGATCAAGGATCTCATAAGCTGGGGTGGTCCCTGAGAGACTGTGAGGAAGAAATATCTCCCTTGCTTCTCCCCTGGTTACATCCCCTGATGCCCAGCAAAAATAATACAAGAATGAAACAAACTTGTTTAAAAGACAGATAGTGATATATTCATGGTGTGCTTGTACAAAACTATATAGATAAAAGTATAAATACATATAAATATTAACATATCCGTTTATATTATACATCAAGAAAAACAAGCAAAGGGATAAACCAATACAATCAAAGTCGGGCATTTTTATATCAAGCCTAGAAGACATTTTCCTGTACCTCCTGCATCATGATATGACTGATTCATTTCTACGTGATTGATAGTGGATGGGGTTAGCTCCTTTCTCCCTCTTCTTATGTGGCACCTTTTCATTGATATTCCTGGGCTTTGAGTAAAGATCTCTCGTTCTCAAACCCAATGGACACCCTCTAATCCTCATTCTGGATCTCATCCATCATGCAAAGGACTCCCCAGACCGTGCTCTGTAAATCCTGCCCACATCATGACAGTCTCAATGCTCCACTGTAACATCCAGAAGAGCAGGGACTTTATCCTCTCTGTTCATTTCTGTTTTTCACCAACTTAGTTGAATATATGTTTACTGTAAAAAGATATAAGACTATGAGAAGTTATAGAATGGAAAGAATGAAAGGTTCTGGAAACCAGGTTAAAATAGTACCTTGGAAACAACTGTCATAAGCAAAGTTGTATGAAAAATAAAAGCAAACTGGAACAGGTAAAAATAGCAGTCATTAGTAATACCGACACGGATTAATAACTAAATTGTGAAACACCATGAAAGAATATGACATATAATGTCCCTAGAATGTTCTGGCCCATGGCAGATGCTCAGTTATTATTTGTTGAGTGAATCAGGAATTAGGTCTCAGTGTATAAGGACATTTACTATATGGCAAGGTCGTATTTCAGTTTCTTTGGGAAGAGATGAATTGCTAAGTAACAGCTGGAATAAATGGATATCTATCTGGAAAAACCTTAAATTGGTCCCCTCCCTCAGACACATTACCGACACCAGAGGGATAATGACTTCAGTGGAAATGTAACCATACGATATATGGAACATCAAGAAAACTGCATATAACATTTACAGGTGGGAAAAACCACTAAAATAAAGCAAGAAACTCAGAAGTAAGAAGATAGGAATATTTAAATCAAGTTAAACATTTTTATGGTCAAAGAATGTTTCCAAAGTCGACTGAGAAGCAATGATTTGAGGAAATCTTTTGAAGTGCTAAAAAAAAAGCAGGGGAGGGGGAATAGCATATGGCCATATAATAATCAGAAAGGTCATCAAATATTTGCTGAAACTGAGGGATAGATTAAGAAACAACAGGAAATGTCTTCTTCACCCAGGAACCTGGGGAAAAAACTTAGAGCAGTGTTACATTGTGTGTGGTTGGAACTTTTCTTTTAATGTTTATTTATTTTTGAGAGAGAGAGAGAGAGAGAGAGAGAGAGAGTGCAAGTGGGGAGGGGCAGAGAGAGAGGGAGACACAGAATCCGAAGCAGGTTCCAGGCTCTGAGCTGTCAGCATAGAGCCTGGTGCGGGGCTCGAACTCATGGACTGTGAAATCATGACCTGAGCCAAAGTAGGACGCTTAACTGACTGAGCCACCCAGGCCCCACTGTGGTTGGACTCTTAAGCGGGTAGTCTTGGGGTTACACTGAATTTGCTGGTGGAAAAGTGGGTGTTACCGGTTGAAGGCAGGACCTGAAAGCAGCTATATTACAAATATTCATGTTTTTAATGCAGGGTTTCTACGTCTCTGCCTATGGACATCCTGACCAGAGCCTGCCCAGTGCTGAGGTCTGTGTATCTTAGGATGTTTAGAGCATCCCTTTCATGATAAAGATTATGAAGGACTATCAAAAGTGTTCGTAGCAGCCATTCTGCGAAACTGGCACAGTCACTGAATAAATACATTCATTATTTACGCAAGCAAATAAACACAGTGATCACTTGCTATGGACTAAGTTGAATTGGCCCCCAGGTGATGATGGATTAATGTTCTCGGACAACCCTGTCATCCACAGTGCACGGGGCTGTTGGACTCACCTGGCTGGGTGTCTGACAGGAAGGTCTCCGTGTGAAACTGAATTCCTCCCAGGACAGCAGGTAACAGGGACGAAGGCTCTGTCCTCACCAGAGACAGCATGGGGGAGTGAAGCATCAGTCCCAGCCAGAATTAGGACTCAGAACAAACAGACCAAAACCAATCTCCTTCCTGTCCAAGGTCGCACAGGCTGACAGGAGACCAGAGGGTATTTACACCTCCCTGTATCTGCTCATTAGGCACATTTCCCTCTTGTTACTCCAACCTCTAAGTGTATGATTCCCAATGGAAAGCTGCTCTGGACAACAAGGATTTCTTCCTGATGAATCTCAGTTCCCAAAAGACTAGGTTAGAGATCAAGGGAATCCATTTCTTTGCTTTTTTCTCCTTTTCCCTGAACTTGCCCTCTTCCTGTTATGTAAGTCTCCTAGCACGTTATCTCAGCTCAGAGTTACACTTTTCTCCAGCTCTAAGAAGGAAGAACACACCGGGATTAGGTCTCTTTAACTTCAAAACCTTGACTTGTCTCGGGGACCCAGCCCCGCCATCTCCAGTGTCTCCTCTTCTCCTTCCCCTCCCCTTCTTCCTTCTCCTCCTCCTCCTCCTCCTCTTCCTTCTTCTTCTTCTTCTTCTTCTTCTCCTCCTCCTCCTCCTCCTCCTTCTTTTCCTTCTTCTTCTTCATCTTCTTCTTCTCCTTCTCCTTCTCCTTCTCCACCTCCTCCTCCTCTTCTTCCTCCTCCTCTTCTTCTTCTTCTTCTTCTTCTTCTTCTCCTTCTCCTTCTCCAACTCCTCCTCCTCTTCTTCCTCTTCTTCTTCTTCTTCTTCTTCTTCTTCTTCTTCTTCTTCATCTTCATCTTCTTTGTCTTCTTCTATAGGAGAAAAAGAACCAGAGAGGGGCAGAGAGAGACAGGGAGAGAGATAATCATAAGCAGGTTCCTCACTCTCAATGCAGAACCTGATGGGGGCTCAAACTCCAGGTTCCTGAGTTTGGGACCTGAGCCGAAATCAAAAGCCAGATGCTCAGCCAACTGAGTCACCCAGCATCCCTAGTGTCTATTCTTTAAAAAAATATTTTTTAATGTTTATTTATTTTTGAGAGAGATCATGAGCAGGGGAGGGGCAGAGAGAGAGGGATACGATTTCCGTAGTAGGCTCTGGGCTCTGAGCTATCAGCACAGAGAAGCACAGAGAACTGGGTTCTTCTGATAATAAACCTTGGGTTCTACACACACTGGCTTCAAGACACTTTTGCCATCACAATTAGGAATTTCTTACATTATCACAAGGTAAAAGCTATCAGTTGGTCCCTTGTTATTAAATGTTTAATTATAACAGATGTATTTAAATATTTTACGTACTACAATGTGAGCTTGACCTCTCATAGGGATAGTTGGATTCAATTTTTATAAACATACCTGAGGAAGTACATTTATGAGCTCCATTCTACATTGTAGAAATGGTGCTTGGTTATGTCTAGTCATCTGTCTAAATTTAATACCTGAGTATGTGGTGACCCTTGAGTTTGATTCTGTCAGGATGCTTCTAGTTCTCAAACTCTGGGGCAGTGGTTCACAGCCAGAAATGAATTTTCCCCTGATGATGTCTGTCAAAGTCTGAAGGGAAGCTGCCAAACACCTACAATTCAAAGGAAGCAGCCCCAAAAATATTATCCTGCCACAAATGTCGATCATAAAAGGTGAGAAACCCAGCTACACCAGCAGTTCTCCAACTTCAATGTGCGTGTACATTCACACAGATCCCACTACAAATGCAGAATCTGATCTCTCATCCTGGGTGGCCAGAGATTCTGCATTTCTACCAGCTCCTGGGTGATGCTAAACTGTGGGTCTGGGTCTGTGGGCCACTCTTTGATTAGCAAGCCTAGGATCTTGTGTTAAAGACAGGTGTAGGTATTTTAAGTCTTCTGCACCAAATGGTGTCCTTGCATGCATGTAATTTTGAAGGAATAATGTATTCACTCTTTCTTCAGTCTGTGTCAATTCTGTTTTATGGCTTTTATAAGTGACAAAAATAATACATTTATGAAAAAGACTTTGTAGTGGGCAGAATAAGGCCCTTCCAAATATGTCCACATCCTAATTCCCAGGACCTTTCACATGTTATTTTTGATAGCAACGTAGGATTAAGGTAGCAGACTAAACAGGGCTGTAAATTAGCTGCCATGGAGACAAAAGGATCAGCTGTGATTCTCTAGGTGGGACTAGGGTAGTCAGGATCGTCCTCCAAATGTTGAGGATGGAGACAAAAGAGTTGATGTCAGAGATTTTGAGAATGCTCTCCTGCTGTCCATGAAGGTGGCGGAAGACCCATGGCCAAGAAATGCAGGTGGCCAGCAACAGAGACTGCAATTGGAAAGGAAACACATTCTCCCCTGAGCCTCCAGAAGAACCACAACCCTGAAGACACCTTGCTATTAGCCCGACGAGACTCCTTCGAAGCTTCTGACTCCAGAACTGTAAGAACCTGTATGTGTTTGTCTTCAGCAGCTAGTGTGGGAATGTTTTATAACAGCAGTAGGAATCTCACAGGGACATAGTCAATAAAATTATTTGAGGGAACCGAGTTCAAGCTTCTCCATTCATCAGCTTCCCCATTCATCAGCTTCCCTTGGTTAAGGTCAATTGACATTTAAAGAACCCACATTATGGAGAAGAAATTAAATCAATTTGGAGATATTCTGCCTAGCACCTGGTAGAGTGAATTCCTGGGGCATAAATGTGAGTGTGGTCTATGATGCTTTTGAGGTAGCAGGATAGGCAAGCAGGTCATGATCAAAATTTAGGTCACTCACATCTTCTTTATCCATTCATCAATCCACGGACATTTGGGCTCTTTCCATAACTGCCTATTGTTAATAACACTGCTATAAATATTGGGGTACATATGCCCCTTTAATGAATCAAGAGGATGTGGCATATATATATATATATATATATATATATATATATATATATAGTGAAATATTACTCAGTGATCAAAAAGAATGAAATCTTCCATTTGCAACAACGTGGTTAGAACTAGTGTGTATTATGCTAGGCAAAATATGTCAATCAGAGAAAGATAAATCTGATTCATATGATTTCACTCATATGTGAAACTTAAGAAACAAAACCAATGAACATAGAGGAAGGGAAGGAAAACTAAGATGAAAACAGAGAGGGAGGCAATTTATAAGAGACTCAAAAATACAGAGAAGAAATTCAGGGTTGCTGCAGAGGAAGTGGGTGGGGGGAGGGGCTAAATGGGTGATGGGCATTAAGGAGGGAACTTGTTGGGACGAGCACTGGGAGTTATATGTGAGCGATGTACCACTGGGTTCTACTCGTGAAACCAACACTCCACTGTATGTTAACTAACTTGAACTGAAATAAATAAATGTAAGGTGTGCTTGGGTGGCTCAGTCAGTTAAGCATCCGACTTTGGCTAATGTCATGATTTCACAGCTCTTGAGCTCAAGCCCCATGTCGGTCTCTGTGCTGACAGCTTAAATTCTATGTCTCTGCCCCTCTCTGCCCCTCCCCAGCTCAGGCCATATCTCTCTCTCTCTCTCTCTCTCTCTCTCTCTCTCTCTCCCCCTCTTAAAAATAAATAAAAATATTTAAAAATACAAATTATTTGGTGTTTTATCTGTAATATTTTATTATGTATCTCTAATGGAACTCTATTTTTGGCATGCCTTGGTGGCTCAGTGGGTTGAGCGTCCAACTTTGGCTCAGGTCATGATCTTGCGGTTGACAATTTCAAGTACCGCATCAGGCTCTGTGAGATTATGTTTTTTTCACTTATATGTCCAAAGTTCCTTTGATATCAGTATCTCAACTGCTCTTAATAGTGGACACCTAATATATTAATGTGTCTTATAGATGGGTTTTATTCTCCTCATTAGGATCCTGGTCTCTTAGTACCTTGTTGTCCACAATGTGTACGATAGTCAGTACCTTGCTCAAGTGTACACCAAATATGTATCTCCAAGGAAAGTTTTCATGGAACAACAAATTTTAATAAATAGAATGACTTTGGAATATGATCTCAGACTCTAGATGTCCTTTAATATGATGAAGCAAAATTGTATTTTATTTTATTATTTTCTTATTTTAAATTATAGTTAGCTTTGTTGAGTCCAAAGAAAATGTTCAGAGGCAAAGTTGTACATATATATTGCATGTGTTTTTTCAAATAAACACATATATGCATATGTACATAAACACAAACTCACTTAAAAGAAATCTTATCTGAGTATAGTTGGCAAGAATGTTGCCTTAGTTTCGGGTGCACAACATAGTGATTCAACTTCTCTGCCCATTACGCGGTGCTCGCCGCAAAGGTAGCTCCTGTCTGTTATCATACAGACCCATCCAGTATCATTGACTGTATTCCATACCCCGTGCCTTTTTTCCCCAAGACTCATTCATTCCATAACTGGAAGCCTGTATCTCCCACTGCCCTTCACCCATTCTGCCCATCCCCCCACACCCTCAGGCAAATCATGAGTTTTTTTCTCTGTATTTGTAGGTCTCATTCTGCTTTTTTGTGTGTTTGTTTATTCACCTAAAATTTTTTTTAGTGTTTATGCATTTAATTTTGAGAGAGAGGTGTGGGGAGAGGCTGAGAGAGGGAAAGACAGAGAATACCAAGCAGCCTCATGTCAACACGGACCCTGACATGGGGGTTGAACTCACAAAATGTGAGATTGTGACCTGAGCCAAAATCAAGAGGCAGGTGCGTAACCAACTGAGCCATCCAAGAGCCCCATATTTATTCATTTTAAATGCAAACCCATACATAATCTCTTATTTTATGTTGAAAGGAAACTTAAGAGAAAGTTGCAGGTGTAGGTATTGAAAGAGTAAATGTTTGAATTAATATGCATTTAAAAGAATGAAGATGTGTAGACACAAAGATTTCAAGGTAGACATAAATGATAGACACAAAGATTTCAAGACAGACATAAATGATAGACACAAAGATTTCAAGACAGACATAAATGAAAGACATACATTTAAAGGATGAATTACTTTTGCTGTCATAATGCCTCCAAGACGTCAAAATCTGAAGCATGCTTGCAGTTACGTACTGAGAAATTCTCTACTAGCTAAAGAGGATGAATATCTGTAAATTGATTTTAAATCTCCTCTTCTACTTAGAGATGAGATTACAATGCAAAATGACTTTACCCAGGGGAAACTCCGTGAACGAAGGGAGAACCCTAATCTCAGATTCTTCTTTCTTATTTATTTTTAAAAAATTTTTAAAAAATGTTTATTTATTTTTGAGACAGAAAGAGACAGAGCATGATCAGGGAAGGGGCAGAGAGAGAGGGAGACACAGAATGTGAAGCAGGCTCCAGGCTCTAAGCTGTCAGCACAGAGCCTGACGCGGGGCTGGAACTCACGAACAGTGAGATCATGATCTGAGCCGAACTCGGACGCTTAACCGACTGAGCCACCCAGGTGCCCCCCTAATCTCAGATTCTTAACAAAATTTCATTGGAACAACATTTGTCGTTTTAAGTCCTAACGCTGATGTAAAATAACTACATTGGTGTTTTAAAATTCATTTATGTTCTTGCATTCGATGGATTAGAAGCCCGAAGTGGCTCACATTGGTCTAAAATGAAAATGATTGCAAGGCCTGATTTCTTCTCAAAGCTACCGGGATGAACCTCTTTACTTTTCTATTCCAAGCTCATATTATACTGCAAGAAAAAAAATCTCACCATATTTCATATAATTAAAACATTCTTTACAAAGAGGGGCTGAACAGCAGCTCTTAATTGTGATGTGTAATGAAAGTCCTAAAAGTGTGCAAATGTGTCATGAAGCTGCGGTATGGGTATGTAGTGCTCAGGGTTCGTATCAAGGAGCTTTTTTCTCTTCCTTGTTGAAAAGGAAAACCGGAATGTTGTGTAGATGGCAGGACTGTATCTCCAACACAAGCCAACAGCTTGGAGATCCAAGGGAACTAATCCACACAGATTGCTCAGTCCTAGACTTGGGCGAAACATTGACATAAGCGTTGGGAGTCGCTGCTGGGAGGTCTGAACTCTGAGAGCAGTGGAGTTCATGAGGAGGGAATACTCAACACTGGGGTCACACAGATATAATCTGGTCTATTGGGAACACAGAACCTCCAGAAAAATTTCCTTTGTGTCCAGACCAGTGTCCCCCAGGGAAATCATGTGCTGCTCCAAAGAGGAGGAGGAGGGGAATGTGCCTCATGAACAGACAGAGGAAACTATAAATCCCTCCTGTGCACACCCACTGCCTGTGCCACCGTGGGCTGACGGGACCAGGTTGTTGCTGTGGAGTCGAAAGCTTGACTGGGAGACTCATGCTAGCCTCCGTTCTGCCGTCTTGTGTGGGGACAGAGTTCAGTCACCACCAATAACCATCCAGGAGGAATCCAGATGGCCACATGGACACCTCTCCCTCACAGCTCCCAGCCAGGTGAGTCTGAGAGCTTGACAAGACCAGGAGGAAAGGGTCAGAGAGAATCAAAGCCAAGCGCATTTACCTGAGGTCACCTGACAGCCACCAGCCTAGCCCAGAATGTGGAGATCTCTATGGCCATGTACCTGCCTGATCATGCCCTTCTGAAAAACTACAGTGAACAAGGTCAGAGAGGGCCCCATCCGTTTGGTACTTGCCTTATAATGGTGGAGTCACAGGACTATGAAAAAAGTTTGTGTGGTGTAAGAGCCTCAGGCAGAAATCTTACGGAGATGGTGACTTAGAGCCAGAACGGTTTTCATGGTATGTGCAGAATTTTGTAGCGCAAGGTCTGGACAGAACTTTGCACGTTGTGCAAACCAGAAACAGGACCAGAGTGTGCCCAACACTCGGCCAAAAAGATCACAACCTAAAGCCCAGGAAAAAGAGAGAAAAGATGCCACGTCTAAAGAGTGAAAGGGACTTGTCCCACCTTCTCTAAGATCACAGGACATCCAGTTGGTCAAAGAAATAGCAAAATCTCAAGGTGCTTTTTCAAAGAACAAGCAAGTCTCTTACCTTCCATTATAACCTGCCCAACTTTTGCTGTGCTTTGCATATTTCCTGTGCTGAAGTGTTGATTTATTCCTTGGCACAGGTTTCTCTTGAAAATTCACTCTGTAAGGTGAGCAACGCCCTGAAGTTCCCACTAATTTTGTCTTCGGACTGAATTTAAGTTTCCTCCTTACTATTTTTGCTGGGCATCAGGGAGGTAACAAGGGTTGGAATGTTGTCAGAACCAGGGATGCTCTTTCTTCTTCATGGCCCCTCAGATTTCAGCGATCACCTGAGCCATTAGATCTTTTCTGCCACTTCTACTTTATTTCACTTTCTTGTTTCTCTTTCTCTCTCTGATTTTGAGCAGATTGTTTGTGTTTCTTTAAATACAGGAAAGAAAATGAGCATGCCAATCTGACTTGTCAATTTTATTTGTTCATGGAAAACTTACATCATTTGCAGGAATGATAATGGATCTGCGCATCTTGAGTTATACCCACTCCAAACTTAATTGTTGGGGTTGGAGTGAGAAGTCATGGTAAAAACACAGCCCAGGGAGCACTCATTTGGGGTGTGTGTGTGTGTGTGTGCGCACTGTGTGAAATGACATCCGTCATCAGAGCAGGGGACATGGTCCAATATATTCCAAGGTGATTCTTATAATACAGGAGCCAGAACTCAATCAACACACTGTATTCTAGAGGGCTCTATGTCAACTTACAGCAGACTTTGCAGGTAGATGCTAAAATACAAGCAGTATATAATAAGGGTGAGTGACTCCTTTCTCTTGAAGGGGAACCAGCAAGGAGGCCACCTATTTCTTTGAAATTGCCTGACACGATCTCTGATCATTTTCCTGCTCAATCCCCTTCCCATAAATGCTTCCTGTTTTGGACTCAAATAGCTCCAAGTAGTATCATCCTCGGGGCCTTAGCTGAGGCCATTCCCTCTACCATCACACACTTCCCCACACAGGCTCTGGGCTCCTGCCTTCCTTCCCTGCAGGTCTCTGATCAAATGTCACCTAGTTTACTGGTCTTGACCAAACACTGATTACAAAATAGCACTCATATCCACGCTCTCCTTTATATCTGCTTTTGTCTCTTCATAGCACTTGACACCCTGTGATGTCTTATTAATATTTGTATTTGATTCTATTCATTCTCCATCACTAGATTATAGTGGCTTTTGGTTTTCAGTATCCCATGTTCATGGCCTAGACAATGCCTGGAACATGTTTGACCCTCAGTACATATTCCTCCAATGCAGGAAAGATATTCTTAGTAAAACAGTAAAATACATGACCTCTGCTGGGGAGTGTGGAGAATGAGACCAAAACACCTAATCTGAGATGAAACAGGAGGGAATCTCTCCAAAAGGACAATCCTATGGGGACAAAAGGGACAAGATTCTGAAATGAACTTCTTGACTGCACAATATAAATGGTAGCATTTCAACTATGTAAGTAAACTGTTGATGTGAAAATTAATGATGTCCTTTGCCTCTTTCTGGCAGTCAGTGCAACCTCATGGAACCAGGAAATATTACACGGATATCAAAATTTCTTCTCCTGGGATTTTCAGAGAGACCAGAACTGCAGCCCCTCATATTTGGGCTTTTCCTCTCCATGTACCTGATCACTGTGTTTGGAAACCTGCTCATCCTCCTGGCCATTAGCTCTGACTCCCACCTCCACACCCCCATGTACTTCTTCCTGGCCAACCTGTCCTTTGTAGACATCTGCTTCACCTCCACCACCGTCCCGAAGATGCTCTGGAATATCCAGACCCAGAACAAAGTCATAACCTATGAGGACTGTATCACACAAATGAACTTTTTCATAACCTTTGCAGGGATGGACGACTTTCTCCTGAGTGTGATGGCCTATGACAGGTTTGTGGCCATCTGTCACCCCTTGCAATACACGGTCATCATGAACCCCTGGCTCTGTGGACTCCTGGTCCTGGTGTCCTGGATCACGAGTGTCCTGTATTCCTTGGTACACACCTTAATGGTGTTGCGGCTGTCCTTCTGTACAGAAGTAGTGATCCCCCACTGTTTCTGTGAACTCAATCAGATGATCCAACTTGCCTCTTCTGACACCTTTCTTAATAACGTGGTGATGTATCTTGGAACTATGCTGCTGGGTGGTGGTCTGCTTGTCTGGATCCTTTACTCTTACTCCAAGATAGTTTCCTCCATACGTGGGATCTTATCAGCTCAGGGAAAGTATAAAGCATTTTCCACCTGTGCATCTCACCTCTCAGTTGTCTCCTTATTTTATTGTGCAAGCCTAGGTGTGTACCTTAGCTCTGCTGCTACCCAGAGCTCACGGTCAAGTGCCACAGCCTCGGTGATGTACACGGTGGTCACGCCCATGCTGAACCCCTTCATCTACAGCCTGAGGAACAGAGACATAAAGAGGGCTCTGAAAAGAATCCTTGGGATCCCGTGATATAAGAACCAATCATCCAAAGGCTGAAGACATGCCCATGATTGAAGGGCTCAATCCTCAGAGTCAGGAACTGCCAATCTTTGATCAGACTGTGGAAGTAGGATCTACTCCTTCTATTTCTTTCTTGGCATTTCCATTTGTTTGATCAACTTGTCTATACATTTAAGAACTCACTTCATTAAGCTTCTGCTGTGACTGAAATACAGACGGTTTTTCCTTTGTCTATTTTCAGATGTCTCCAAAGTTTACCCCAATCTTGGGTCACAAATGCCTGAAATTTCTGTATCTCACATGGGACTAGTTGGATTTCTTAAAATTAATTTCATCTCAAATGACTTATACCATGCCGGGTAAATTTCCCCTAGATTTCCTGAGATCGATATCATGAATTATACGCTTCGTACGGAATAAAGCTACACTTGATCAGAAAGCCATTTCCATCATTTTACTGTCAAGGAGAATACAAAAACACAGTTTCCACGTTGAGTCTCAGTCTTTTCCTTCACTTCCTTTAGGACTCCACCGGATGATGTGGACTCTAACATTGTTCCATTCAAGCCTCAGGCAATTCACACGCTGCTCTGGCTAGGAATGTCCAAGGACTCACCTGCACCCATGTGCTTTCCACACTCCCACAGACCTTTCCCTGACCACAGCCTATGCCTTGGCTGCACCAGCCCTTGGGTTCTTATTGTGACTGCAGGACACAGGTCAGCAACATCTATCAGAGGACTCTAATATCCCCAGGTTTATTACTCCTGTATGCTGGAGGGCACATGGGATGGTCAAAAGCCATTCTGGGAGTTCTCAGAAGGGGATAGAGGGTCAAGAGGAAGACAGAGAGAGAGAGAGCCGCAGAGGGATCTGGCTTTCTCAAGGACCACGGCCAGGGTTGGTGGCTGGTGTTGGGTTCACACGTTCTTGGAGAATTGTATTGAGTAGGATGTGTGGGCTGAAGGGGAAAAGCTGATTCACTCATGTGTCAGTCTCTAGTTTATAAAGGGCTTCCGGAAGTGGTACTTCGTGACTGGGGGTAGCCGAGGGTTTATCTGGTGATTGTGGAACACATCTGACGATATGTTTATTCAACATGGTTGTGTTCAAAATGGACCCGAGGAAAATATGTCATTTCAGTCCCTTGCACTAAATATGCCCTTATGCTTTGTCAGCGGTCTCTTGGTTTTATTCTGTTATTCACCTCGGGGTCCAGAAATTCTACCATAGTCACTGGGAAAACCTGATTAGCTAATATAGATCCCCCAGTGGAGTGTACTTAGAACGTCAAATTTGAATAAACAGTTCGACCTGATATGTTCTTCGTATCGGCCTGACCATAAATATGAGGAGAATGTTAAGCTCACATTCTAGTACATAACATTCGAAACACTCATTTCGTGACACACAAAATATTTCTCTCATTTTTTAAAAAAATCACAGTTCGTGCTATGCACCTATTTATTAAAGCATGGAAGATGGTGTTCACCACTGAGGGAGTTTATTCATCGAGGCGCAGGAATGCTTAGTGTCTTCTACATTTCATCACTGAATTATCTTCCTGTTTCTGCTTGAAAACTTCTAATGCGATCCTCTCATATGATTCTTTCCGTTGTTACACGAAATAGCTTCCTTTTCCTGATATATGTCACAAATCCCATGCGATGGCGAATGCACAGTATCAGCACCATCTATATAATACGTCCTTTCTGCTCTGAAATCTCTTCCACCTGCTTGACCAGAGGACGCTTCACCCAAGAACTGCATGTCCTGCTGGGGTATGGTTCAGGGTCCCCAGTTCTTCTGCACAAATTGGCACGTCCTTCAGAGTCGCCCAAGCTGACGAGCAGCCCTGTTCAATCTGCTGCATAAACCTTCTTTGTTCTAAAAAAAAATAATAACATGTGAAAGGGACTGGAGATTAGGATGTGGGCATATCTGATGGTGCCTTATTCTCCTTAGTGTAAAGGCTTGTTCATCAGGGTATTATTTTGTTCACTTATAAAAGCAATAAACACAGATTTCACACAGCCTGAAGAATGAGTGAATACACGATCCTTTCACAATTACAGGCACGCAAGGACAGGATTTGGTGCAGAAGCCTTCACGCTACCCACACTTATCTCTAACACAGGATCATCTTCTTGCTAATCAAACAGTGGTCCGCAGACTCAGAGCTGCACTTCAGCATCACCCAGGAGCTTGGAGAAATGCAGAATCGCTAAGATTTTGGGTTTGTAGTGGGATCCGTGTGGATTCACGGGTATGGTGAAGTTGGAGACATGCTGGTCTAGCTGGCATTCTCATCGTTTATGGTGAGACACTGGTGGCAGGATAACAGTATTTTGGGGGTGCTTTCCTGGGGATTGTAGGGGATGGGCAGCACCCCTTCAGACTTTGACAGACGTCCCAGGGGAAAATTCATTTCTGGCTGAGAACCACGACCCCAAGTTTGAGAACCAGAAGCATCCTGACAGAATCAATCTCAAGGGACACCACATACTCAGATATTAAATTTGGACAGATGACTAGACATCACCAAGCACCATTTATACATCGTAAAATGTAGTTCATAACTGTAACTCCTGAGGAATAAGATTTTATATAGATTACATGCAAACTCCCTGTGGGATGTTAAGCTCACATTCTAGTACATAACTAGATCTCAACACATCTGTTGTATTTAAGGACCATTTTATAACAAGGGACCAAGTGACAGCTTTTAATGTCTTATAAAACAAATGACAGAAAATGTGGCTTGAAGCCAATCTGTGTAGCACCCAAGGTTTATTATCCGAAGTCATTTCTATGCTTTATTATTTTTTTCTTTTGTTTATTCTGTTTTAATATAATTTGTTGTCAAATTGGTTTCCATACAACACCCAGTGCTCATCCCAACAAGTGCCTTCTTCAATGCCCATGACCCACTTTCCGCTCTCCCTACCCCCCACATACCCTCAGTTTGTTTTCAGTCCTCAAGAGTCTCTTATGGTTTGCCTCCCTCGCTCTAACTTTATTTTCCCCTTCCCTTTCCCATGCTCTTCTCTTACTTTCTCAAGATCCACCTATGAGTGAAAACATACGGTATCTGTCTTTCTCTGCTTGTTTTCTTTCACTTAGCATAACACTCTCCATTTCCAGCCACCTTGCTGCAAATGGCAGGATTTCATTCTTTCTCATTGACATGTAGTATTCCATCATATATATAAACCACAACTTCTTTATCCATTTGTCAGTTGATGGACATTTAGGCTCTTTACATAATTTGGCTGTTGCTGAAAGCGCTGCTCTAAACATTGGGGTGCACGTGCCCCTGTGCATCAGCACTCCTGTGTCCTTGGGTAGGTTCCTAGCAGCGCTGTTGATAAGAACAGTAGACACTGGGTTGCCTCGTTGCCTCAGTGGGTTCATCTTCTGTGTCCTGACTGCAGCTTAGAACATGACCCCATGGTCATGGAACTGAGCCCCCAGATTGCTTCTGCACTGAGCATGTAGACTGCTTGGGATTCTCTCTCTCCCTCTTTCTCTGACTCTCTCTCTCTTAATATAAATAAACAAATAAACATTAAAAAAGCTTCTCTCTGTCCCTCTCTCCCTCCCTTCCTCTCCCCCACTCATGCTCTCTCTCTCCCTCTCTCTCAAAAACAAACAAAAAGACGGACAGCACCAGAAATTCTACAGCTGGGTCCCTAGGAAAGGCAATGCTTGGAAGACAAAGAAGACTAATCCCGGGGGGCTCCTTGGTCTTAGACTTGGAGGAAAGTGTGTCTCGGCTGAGATAAGGTGCCAGATGATTTACACATCAGGAAGGGGACAAGTTCAGGGAAAAGGGGAGGCAAAAAAGAACTGCATTCACTTGGTCTCTGACCTAGTCTTTTGGGAACTGAGAGTCATTAGGAAAAAATACTTGTGTCCAGAGCAGTTTTCCACTTGGGAATATGAGATCAGAGGCTGGGGTACCAAGAGGGAAATGAGCCTAATGAGCACATACCGGGAGCTGTAAATACTCTCTGGTCGCCTGTCAGCCTCTGCGAACTTGGATGGGAAGGGACAAGGTCTCCCTCTGTTCTTCCAGGCCCTAATTACGGCTGGGGCCCATGCTTTACTCCTTCCTGCTGTCTCAGCTGAGAACAGAGCTTTAGTTCCTACCATCTGGAGTCCAGGGAGGCATTCAGACTTGTCACAAGGAGACCTTGTCAGACACCCCAGCCAGGTGAGCCCAATGGCCCGGTGCGCCATGGATGACAGGGTCAGAAGAACGGAAGCCAAGTTCATTAACCTGTATTCACCTGAGAGCCAATTCAACTTAGTGCAGGCCAGGTGATCACTGTGTTCATTTGTTTGTTTGATTAAGTGATGTATTTATTCAGTGGCTGTGTCAATTTCACAGAGTGGATGCTCCCACTTTTGTTGATCTTCCATATTCTATTCCTTTAACTTACTATTAAGGCAATGGCAGTTTATTTTACCTCCCAGTGTCTCAGGAACCACACAAGTTTTTTAGATAATTGCTCTGCCTCATCCGTTTCATTCACTGCCCCACGCGACTCTGCCTCGCTGTCTGTTGAACAGACATTTTTAAGTTTGTGTGAATCACAGCAGAAACTTGCCATTCCAATGTGGAGCCTCAAATTCATTTTTCCATGGGAGGCTTAAGTACTGGCATTTCTGGGAACCATTTCTATACTTTGCAGGGAAAAGATGACTGATCTGGCCTCCTTGGGTTGTGTCCATTCCCAGCATAACCGGGCTGGTGAGGTCTGTGAAGACAGGGAAATACACAACCCAGGAGGCCATGGTGTCTTGTGACTGGTGAAGGGTGAGCAGTCCTCAAAAAAGTTAGAGAGGGAGGGAGCCAAACCAGAAGAGACTCTTAAAAACTGAGAACAATCTGAGGGTTGATGGGGGCGGGAGGAGGGGGAGGCTGGGTGATGGGTATTGAGGAGAACACCTGTGGGGATGAGCACTGGGTGTTGTATGGAAACCAATCTGACAATGAATTTCATATTTTAAAAAAAAGGGGGTCAGGACTCTGAAATCCCAAGATGACACAATACAGGGGCCAGAACTCTGTCAAGAGAAGGCACCAAGAAGGGGATCTGTGGCAACTCATAGGATGCTTTGAGACCATGATGTATACAGAGGGAGACGTAGCATGGGCAAGGATGGTCCTGTGCCTTGAGATCACAGTTGTAGCAGAGAGGCCGCTTTTCTCCCCACATGTGTGACAGCGTCTGTCCTCAATCTCCATCAGGCTCATTCCCCTTCATCGCTGGCTTTGCTTTTTGCCTTGAACTTTTGAAACAAGTACTTTCCTTGGGGCCTTTGTACTGGCCCTTCCCTCTGCCAGGTAAAGGCTTCCCACATAATCCTTTCTGTCTGGTATGAGTTCTGTTTTCCAAAGTCACCTCGTTTGCAGAATTTGCCTAAATACCCACTAAAATAGAATGCCCTATTGGCTCCCTCCTTTATTCCTGCTTTTCTTTTCTTCACAGCAGCCCTCACCATCTGAAATATTATAGAATTCTCTTGTTTGCTTATATACTTTTTCTCCATGATTCTAGGGATTTTCGTTCTTCACCACACCCTATACTCATTGCCTGAAACATGGTCAGCAGTCAATTTATATTCTTGAATACTTGAAGAATTTCTCAGTGAAATTATAAAATATGTCGTTACTTACAGAAGAAGCTTTTTGACAAAAAAAAACCCTACATCAATGTGGCAGAAGGAATCCCTTAATGGGGGCCATATCTATACACAACATATTTAAATGAGTATCTGGGGGCGCCTGGGTGGTTCAGGCTTAGAAGCGTCCAACTCTTGATTTCGGCTCAGGTCTCCACCGTAAGCTAACATTTTGGAGATCCAAGGGATCTAATCCAGACTGATTGGTTAGTCCTAGATTTTGGGGAAATGTTAAAATCAGCGTTGGGATTAGGTGCTGGGATATTTGAACTCTGGGAGCGACCGAACTCACAAGGTAGGAGTAATGAACACAGGGGTTACGCAGTTATAATCTGGTCTATTGGGAACATAGAATCTCCAGGAAATCTTTCTTTGTGTCCAGACCAGTGTCCCCCAGGGAAATCATGTGCTGCAGGTTGGACAAGCAGGAGGGAAACATGCCTCATGAACAGACAAAGGAAACTATAAATGTCTCCTCTGTGCAGTCCCTCTCCCTGTGCCACCGGGGGTGATGCGACCTGATTGTTGCTTCTAGAGTCCGAAGCTTGGCTGGATGACTCATGCTAGCCTCCTTCCCACCATCTTCTGCAGGGAGAGGGTTTAGTTGCCACCGATAACCATCCAGGAGGAATTCAGACAGCCACATGGACACGTCACCCTCAGAGCTCCCAGCCACATGATTCCGGGTGCCCAGCAGGTCCAGCAGGAAAGGGTCAGAGAGAATCAATGCCAGGTGCATTCACTTGAGGTCACCGCACAGCCACCAGCCTAGCCCAGAACCTGGAGATCTCTATGGTCATGTGCTTGGCTGACCATGCCTTCCTGAAAAACCACAGTGGACAAGGTCAGAGAAGGCCCCGTTCCTTTGGTACTTGCCTTATATGGCAGAGTCATAGTAGAATGAAATAAGTGTGTGGTGTAAGAGCCTCAGGCAGAAATGCTATGAAGACGGTGATTCAGAGCCTAGACTGACTGTCACGGTGTGTGCAGAATTCTGTAGAGCAAGGTCTGAACAAACCTTTGGGTGTTGTGCAAACCGGAAACAGGACCAGAGTGTGCCCACTACCCTTGTCAAGAAAGAGGTCACAATGCAAAGGCCAGGAAAAACAAAAGATGCCACATCTGAAAAGTGAAAGGGACTTGTCCACCTTCTCTAAGATCACAGGACATCCAATGGGTCAAAGAAATATGAACCAGGCACAGAAAAAAACCCTGTCTCCTACTGCTTCATTATAACCTGCCCAACTTTTGCTGTGCTTTGCATATTTCCCATGCCGAAGGGTTGATTTATTCCCTTGACACACTTTTCTCTTGGAGCATTCAGTCTGTAAGGCGATCCACATGCTGAACAACCCACTAATTTCGTCTTCTGACCACACTTAATTTTGCTCCTTATTATTTTTGCTGGGCATCAAGGAGGTAACAAGACTTGGAATGTTGTCAGACCTAGGGATGCTCTTTCTTCTTCATGGCCCCTCAGGTTTCAGTGACCATATGAACCATGAAATCTTTTGTGCCACTTCAATTGCATTTCTCTCTCTCTCTCTCTCTCTCTCTCTCTGTGTGTGTGTGTGTGTGTGTTTCTCTGATTTTGAGCAGACAGTTTGTTTTTCTTTAAATGCAGGACAGAAAATAAGCATGCCAGTCTGACCTGTCAATTGTATTTGTCCATAAGAAGCTCAATCATTGGAATTCAGGTACCATTTTTACATCATTTGGAGGGAATGATAATCGAACTGGCCACACTGGTTTATAGCCACTCTGAGCTTAATTATTGGGGCTGCAGGTGAGAACTCATGGAAGAACACAGTTCAAGGAGTGATGATTTGATATGTGTTTGTGTGTGTGTGTGTGTGTGTGTGTGTGTGTGTGTGTCTTGTCTTGTGGAGGGGGAGCTGTTTCTAGAGCAGGGGTGCCTTAACTAATATATTCTAAGTTGACTATTATAATACAGAAGCCAGCACTCAATCAGCACAGGGTATTCAGGAGGGCTCCTTGTCAATTTATAGGAGGCTTTGCAGGTAGATTCTAAAATATAAGCAGTATGTAGTGTGGGTGAGTGACTCCTTTCCCTCTAAGGGGAAACAGCAATGAGGCCACCCTTTCTTTTTTTTTTTTTAATTTTTTTTTCAACGTTTATTTATTTTTGGGACAGAGAAAGACAGAGCATGAACGGGGGAGGGGCAGAGAGAGAGGGAGACACAGAATCGGAAACAGGCTCCAGGCTCTGAGCCATCAGCCCAGAGCCCGACGCGGGGCTCGAACTCGCGGACAGCGAGATCGTGACCTGGCTGAAGTCGGACGCTTAACCGACTGCGCCACCCAGGCGCCCCGAGGCCACCCTATTCTTTGAAATTGCCTGACACCATCTCTGATTTCTCTCCTGTTTACTCCTTTTCACACAACGCTTCCTATTTTGGACCCCAATAGCTCCAAGTAGTATGATCCTCAGGGTCTTAGCAGAGACCATTCCCTCAGCCAGCACACACTTCCCCAGAAATGTTTACAGATCCTGCCCTCCTTTCACTGAAGTCTCTGTTCAAATGTCACCTGTCACGGGTCTTGACCAAATACCAATTACACAACGACACTCGTATCCACGCTCTCCTTTATATCCACTTTTGTTCTCTTCATAGCATTTTGACACCCTCTAATGTCTTATTCGTATTTTTATTTCTTTCTAGTCAATCTCCATCATTGGATGATACTTGCGTTTGGTTTTTCAGTATCCCGTGCTCATTGCCTACACAATGCCTGGAATATGTTTGACAATCAGCACATATTCCACCAATGCAGGAAAGGTATTCTAACAAAACAGTAAAATGCATGGCTTCTGCTGGGGAGTGTGGAGAATGAGACGAAAACACCTAATCTGAGGTGAAACAGTAGGGAATCTCTTCAAAAGGACAATCCTTTGGGGACAAAAGGGACAAGATACGGAAATGAACTTCTTGACTGCACAATATAAATGGTAGCATTTCAACTATGTGAGTAAACTGTTCATGTGAAAATTAATTATGTCCTTTGCCTCTTTCCGGGGGTCAGTGCAACCTCATGGAACCAGGAAATATTACACGGATATCAAAATTTCTTCTCCTGGGATTTTCAGAGAGACCAGAACTGCAGCCCCTCATATTTGGACTTTTCCTCTCCATGTACCTGATCACTGTGTTTGGCAACCTGCTCATCATCCTGGCCGTCAGCTCTGACTCTCACCTCGACACCCCCATGTACTTCTTCCTGGCCAACCTGTCCTTTGTAGACATCTGCTTCACCTCCACCACCGTCCCGAAGATGCTCTGGAACATCCAGACTCAGACCAAAGTCATAACCTATGAAGACTGTATCACACAAATGAACTTTTTCATAACCTTTGCGGGGATGGACGACTTTCTCCTGAGTGTGATGGCCTATGACAGGTTTGTGGCCATCTGTCACCCCTTGCAATACACGGTCATCATGAACCCCCGGCTCTGTGGACTCCTGGTTCTGGTGTCCTGGATCACGAGTGTCCTGTATTCCTTTGTACACACCTTAATGGTGTTGGGGCTGTCCTTGTGTACAGAAGTAGAGATCCCCCACTTTTTCTGTGAACTCAATCAGATGATCCAACTTGCCTCTTCTGACACCTTTCTTAATAACGTGGTGATGTACCTTGCAGCTATGCTGCTGGGTGGTGGTCTGCTTGTCTGGATCCTTTACTCTTATTCTAAGATAGTTTCCTCCATATGTGGGATCTCATCAGCTCAGGGCAAGTATAAAGCATTTTTCACCTGTGCATCTCACCTCTCGGTTGTCTCCTTATTTTATTGTGCAAGCCTAGGTGTGTACCTGAGCTCTGCTGCTACCCAGAGCTCACAGTCAAGTGCCACAGCCTCGGTAATATACACGGTGGTCACGCCCATGCTGAACCCCTTCATCTACAGCCTGAGGAACAGAGACATAAAGAGGGCTCTGAAAAGAATACTTGGGATTCAGTGTTATAAGAACCAATCATCCAAAGGCTAAAGACACGACCATGACTGAAGGACTCAAATCCTCAGAGCCAGGAACTGCCAATCTTTGATCAGACTGTGGAAGTAGAATCTACTCCTTCTATTTCTTTCTTGGCATTTCCATTTGTTTGATCAACTTGTCTATACATTTAAGGAACTCACTTCATTAAGCTTCTGCTGTGACTGAAATACAGACGGTTTTTCCTTTGTCTATTTTCAGATATCTCCAAAGTTTACCCCAATCTTGGGTCACAAATGCCTGAAATTTCTGTATCTCACATGGGACTAGTTGGATTTCTTAAGTTTAATTTCATCTCAAATGACTTATACCATGCCGGGTAAATTTCCCCTAGATTTCCTGAGATCGATATCATGAACTATACGCTTCGTACGGAATAAAGCTACACTTGATCAGTAAGCCATTTCCATCATTTTATTGTCAAGGAGAATATAAAAGCACAGTTTCCATCTTGAGTCTGTGAGTCTTTTCCTTCACTTCCTTTAGGACTCCACCTGATGATGTGGACTCTAACATTGTTCCATTCAAGCTCAGGCAAGTCACACCCCACTCTGGCTAGGAAAGCCCAAGTACTCACCCACGCCCATGTGCTTTCCACACTCCCACAGACCTTTCCCTGACCACAGCCTATGCCCGTGGCTGCACCAGCCCTTGGGTTCTTATTGTGACTGCAGGACACAGGTCAACAACATCTATCGGAGAACTCTAATAACTCCATGTTTATTACTCCTGTATCCTGGAGGGCACATGGGATGGTCAAAAGCCATTCTGGGAGTTCCCAGAAGGGGATAGAGGGTCAAGAGGAAGACAGAGAGAGAGAGAGAGAGCCACAGAGGGATCTGGCTTTCTCAAGGACCACGGCCAGGCTGGGTAGCTGGTGTTGGGTTCACACGTTCTTGGAGAATTGTATTGAGTAGAATGTGTGGGCTGAAGGGGAAAACCTGATTCACTCATGTGGCAATATCCAGTTTATAAAGCTTTCTGAAGAGGTACTTCGTGACTAGGGGGTAGCTGAAGGCTTATCTGGTGATTGTGGAACACATCTGACGATATGTTTATTCAACATGGTTGTGTTCAAAACAGACACAGGGAAAATATGTCATTTCAGTTGCTGATCTGGCCTCACTGGCTTATTTGTTTTTTGGGTGTGGAGTTTGGAGAGTTCTTTATAGATTTTGGATACTAGCCCTTTGATATGTCATTTGCAAGTATCTTTTCCCCTATCTGTCAGTTGCCTTTTAGTTTTGTTGATTGTTCCCTTTGCAGCGCAGAAGCTTTTTATCTTCATGAGCTCCCGATAGTTAAGTTTTGCTTTTAATCCCCTTGCCTTTGGAGATAGAGACACAGAATCTGAAGCAGGCTCCAGGCTCCAAGATGTCAACACAGAGCCCAATGCACAGATGCCAATGCTCAAACTCATGAACCATGAGATAATGACCTGAGCTGAAGTTGGACACCCAACCAACTGAGCCACCCAAATGCCCCATCTACAAGGCATTTAACAAGGAGTTAGTATCTATTCTCTTCAACATACTCCAAAATATTGAATAGGAGGGAAAGCTTCCAAATACATCAATCAGGCCAACATTACCCTGATGCTGGTACCAGACAACGACACCCCCAAAAAAGAAAACCATAGGCCAGTATCCTTGATGAAGATAGATGCAAAAATCTTCAGGAAAATCCTAGCAACCACACAGGACAGTATATTAAAAGATCATTCACCATGATCAGGTAGGATTTATTTCAGGGATACAAGGGTATTTCAATATTTTGAAAATCAATGTTATATACATCAACAAAATGAAGGATAAAAATCATATGATCATCTCAATAGATGAAGAAAAATCATTTGACAAAATTCAACATTCATTCATGATAAAACCTCAGTAAAGTGGGGTTAGAGGCAACATACCTCCACATAATAAAGGCCACCTATGAAAATCGCATAGGTAGCATCATACTCAGTGGTGAAAAGTGGAGAGCTTTTCCCCCAATGTCAGGAAAAAGAAAATATGTCCACTCACACTTATTCAACATAGTACTAGAGGTCCTAGCCCCAGCAATCAGACAAGAAAAAGAAATAGGGAATATCCATATTGGTAAAGAAGTTAAACTGTCACTATTTGCAGATGACATGATACTATACATGGTAAATCCAAAAGAATCTACCAAAACATTCCTAGAAGTATGGATAAAGAAGATGTGGTATATATACATACAATGGAATAATATTCAGTGATCAAAAAGAGTGAAATATTGCCATTTGAAAGAATGTGGATGGAACTACAGTGTATTATGCTAAGCGAAATAAGTCAGTCAGAAAAAGACAAATATATCATTTCACTCATATGTGGACTTTAAGAAACAAAACAGATGAACATAGGGGAAGTGAGGGAAAATAAGTTAATAACAGAAGGAGTAAAACCATAAGAGGCTCTTGAATACAGAGAATAGGCCGGGGGTTCCTGGAGGGGAGGTGGATTGGGGGTTAGCTAAATGGGTGATGGGCATGTATTTAAGGAGGGCATTTATTGGAATGAGCACTGAGTGTTCTATACAAGTGATGAATCACTGGGTTCTACTCATGAAACCAACACTACAGTGCATGTTAACTAAATTGATTTTACATACATACATACATATCAAATTACTAGATGTATTACATTAATTCAGTAAAGTACAAGATACAAAATAAATTCCCAGTAATCAGCAACGTTTCTGTACCTTAACAACGAAGCGGCTGAAAGAAAAACATTTAAAAACACCATTTACAATTGCACCAAAAAGAATACAATATTTAGGAATCAACTTAGCCAAAAAGTGAAAGACCTATGTTCCAAAAACTATAAGACACTAGTGAAAGTAATTGAAGGTAATGTAAATAAATGGTAAGATATTCCATGCTCATGGATTGGAAGAATTATTCTTGTGAAAATGTCCATATTACCCAAAGCAAAGCAATCGACAGATTCAATGCAATCTCTATCAAAATACCAACAGCAGTTTTCACAAAACTAGAACAAATAATACTAAAATTTTTATGGATCTACAGAGGATCCTGCATAGCCAAAGCAATCCTGAGGAAAAAGAACAGACCTACCAGGTTTCAAGATATACTCCAAAGCTGTAATAATCAAGATAGTATGCTTTAGGCACAGAAATAGACACATAGGTCAGTGGGACAGAATAAAGACCCCAGAAATAAAACATGACTAAATGGGTTTAATCTATTACTTGGATGTAAATTTTAAAAAAAATTTAAAAAGGTGAGACTATGGGGGAAAGACAGTCTTTTCAATAAATGGTGCTGGGAAAACTGGGCAGATACATGTAAAACAATGAAACAGGACAACTTTCTTACACCATACACAAAACCAAATATGGATGAAAAACCTAAATGTGAGACATGAAACTGCCCGAAAAGAACACAGGCAGTAATTTCTCTGACATCAGCTATAGCAACATTTTTCTAGACAAGTCTCCTAAGGCTAGGGAAACAAAAGTAAAGATAAACTATTGGGATTCCATCAAAAGTAAAAGATTTTACACAGCAAAGGAAACAAGAAAACAAAACAAAACAAAACAAACCTGATCTATTGAATGGGAGAAGGTATTTGCAAATGATATATCTGATAAAAGGTTAATATCTAAAATACACAAAGAATTCATACAACTAAACAACAACAAAAAAACCCAAACCATCCACTTAAAAATTGGGCAGAGGTTCTGAATTGACATGTCTGTAAAGAAGACATCCAGATGGCCAACAGACAAATGCAAAGATGTTCATCATCACTCATCATCAGGGAAATGTAAATCAAAACCACGATGAGATACCACCTCACACAGGTCAGAAGGGCTAAAATCAGAAACACAACAAACAAGTGCTGGTGATGAAGTGGGGGAAAAGGCACCTCACACACTGCTGGTGGGAATGCAGCCACTGTGGAAAACAGTATGGAGGGCCCTCAAAACTTGGAAATAGAACGACATGATCCAATAAGTCCATTACTGTTTCCAAAGAAAAGAAAAACACCAATTTGAAAACATATATGCACCCCTATGTTTATTGCAGTATTCTTCACAACAGACAAGATATGGAAGCAACCTAAGTGTCTATCAATAGAAGAATGGATAAGGAAAATGTGGCGCACACACACACACACACACACATGAATATTGATCTGATGTGTCATTTACAAACATCTTCTCCCATTCTGTAGGAAGCCTTTTAATTCTTTTGTTTTCTTCACTGTGCAGAAGCTTTTTACATTGGTGAGGTCCCAATAGTTCATGTTCACTTTTGTTTCTCTTGCCTACGGCAACACGGGTAACAAGAAGTTGCTATATGTGAGGTCAAAGAGGTAGCTGCCTGTGTTCTCCTCTAGGATTTGGGTGCTTTCCTATCTCACATGTAGGTCTTTCATCCATTTTGAATTCATTTCTGTGAATGGTGTATGGTGTAAGACAGTGGTCCAGTTTCACTGGCATGTTGCTCTCCATTTTGCCAATACCATTGCTTAAGAAGCTGCCTTTTTTCCATTGGACACTTCTTCCTTCTTTGTCGAAGATTGACCATATTGTTTTGGGTCCATTTCTGGGTTTTCTATTCTATTCCATTGTTCTATGGGTCCGTTTTTGTGTCAGTACCATACTGTCTTGATGACTACAGCTTCATAATACACCTGGAAATACCAAATGTTTTATAAACGTCAATCTTTAACCTGTCTTAAACATACGAAACTCCCAGATGATTTGTCAAAAGAATATCAAATCCAAGGATTATTAAATCCATGGTTGTATAGCAAAGGAACACACTTTTTCTTGTTGAAGAAAGAATAGGTATTTTCTAGACTATCAGGAGTTGTGTTCCCACCACAACTCAATGTTTCGGAGAGCCAAGGGGCATTGTCAAGACAGGTTCATGAGTCCTAGATTTGGAAAAAAAAAAAACTTTCACTCAGGTCTGTCAAACGTTTCAATGTTAGACAAGCCAGGGAAGTTCGAGGAGGAGTAAAAAAAATTGGATATGCCTGAATTCTAATCTGATCTCTTGGGAACAGGGAATCTACAGGAAAAAATCCCATTCTGTCCAGATAAGTTCCCATGGGGAGATGGGCTCAGGGGTTGGAGTAACAATGGGAAATGTGTCTAACGTTTCAGACACATTTTGCTGTGTCAGATGCAGCAAACATAAGGAGCTGTAAATAACTCCTCGGCTGCAGATCCAGAACATGTTTAATCCGAAGCCGGAGGAGACATGGTTTTTGCATTTGGATTCTTAAGTCTGGTTTGGGGACAAATGTTTCACTCCTTCCTGTTCTGGGAATAGAGCTTGCTTTCCATCATCAACAAACAGGGAGGAATTCTGACTTCTACCTGGAGACCTTCCTCTCAGAGACCCCATCTAGGTGAGTCTCAGAACTCAGTAGGTATTCCAGGGAAGGTTCCGAGAGAATGGAATCTGAAAGCTTTCCTCTGAGGTCACCTGACAGCCTAACCATCCTGGTCTCGGAGCCAAAAGAGCATTGTGTTTGTTGGCACGGTGAACACTTTCATTTTTTTAAGGTTTACTTATATTTGAGCGAGAGAGACGGAGACAGGGTAAGAGTGTGGGAGGGGCACAGAGAGAGGGGGACCCAGAATCTGAAGCAGACTCCAGGCTCTGAGCTGTCAGCACAAAGCCTGACGTGGGGCTCAAACTCATGAACTGCGAGATCATGACCTGAGCCAAAGTCAGACGCTTAACTTACTGAGCCACCCAGTCTCCCCCATTTATTTTTTTATGTTTATTTACCTTTGAGAGAAAGAGAGAGAGAGGCAGAGTGTGAGTAGGGGGGTACCAGAGAGAGAGTGAGACATAGATCTGAGGCAGGTTCCAGGCTCTGAGCCATTAGCACAGAGCCTTATGTGGGGTTGGAACTAACCAACTGCGAGATCATGACCTGAGCTGACGTCGGACGCTTAACCGACTGAGCCACCCAGGTGCCCAACCCACTCATTTATAATCAATTTATTTAAGATGTGAAAAAAAGGAAATGTCTGTTGAAATTAGCAATATAAGGATTATTGTTGAAAATTAAGTGGTGGGAATAAAAGATCAGTTGGATGCGACTAACGAGGGAACGCCGGGTACTGACTTCCAGGATAATCTGAACATTTCCAAAGAGTTTTGCAGTTAAAGGAAATATGAAAATACACTATTAGGTATGGAAGGAGGTGCAGTGAGGGAATTTAAACAATATTTTTAAGATGGGGTATTTTGGAGCATATTCTGTATCTTTTAGAAAGGTCCAGACCAATGGAGGGAGCCACGACCTGGCAACTGCAGTTCTGGAGACATACAATTCACAGAATCTTCTCTCCATTAGGTCACTTAAAAAGTTTATTTAAAACGCAAACAGGCATATACTAGAGGGTTTTATTTTGCACTTATTACCTGGAGGACGAATTTATGTTGGGGTTTATTGGCCACTTACTTTCCCTGTCGTAAATTATCAGTGTAACTTCTTTGCCTTTTACATCGAGTCTGAGTGTTCTTTTCTTTGTTTGTTGCTCCTGCTGAATCATTTTCTTCCTTCCTCTTGATTGCATTTTTTCACACAAATAATTCTACTCTTGAAACCAATATTACACTATATTTTAACCAACTAGAATTTAAATAAAAACTTAAAAAAACAAAAAAAAATATTCAAATTTTAAGCCAACTTTACTCTTTGCTGTTTGATTCTTGTATGTATGTACAGATATATTTTCTGGGTGGTGTGAGAGTTTATAAACTTTGGTCAAATCTACCAGTCGGCCATACTTTCTCCCCCACCCATTGCTTTCTATGTGCCTTGTAGTCATAAACTGCCTTTTGTATGTATTGCCACCTACCTCCCATCTGTGCTTCCTCACTGCCACCTTTTGTTTTGTGATTGGGTCTATTTTCTAAACTAGCAATCGTCCTTCTGCCGTCCTGTGGAAACGTGAATTTCTCTTGCATTCAAATTACATCTTTCTCACAAGTGTGTGTGACCCCACTTATGTTTGTATAGAATGAAATTATAATTTTATAGTTTGCTCCCTGCATTATTTTTTTTTAATTTTTTTAACGTTTATTTTTGAGACAGAGAGAGACAGAGCATGAACAGGGGAGGGGCAGAGAGAGAGGGAGACACAGAATCTGAAACAGGCTCCAGGCTCTGAGCTGTCAGCACAGAGCATGATGTGGGGCTCGAACTCATGGAACATGAGATCATGACCTGAGCTGAAATCAGACACTTAACCGACCAAGCCACCTAGGTGCCCCCCTGCATTATTTTTAAAGTCAGTTATAATCATAATTCTTGTTTTCCTATTCTTTTTTGAGGTTTTTGCCTATTCCATTTTGATTTTGAGACGTGTATTAATGTGATGAAATTATATTTTATATCTTTTCCTACAGAAGAGTCTTTTTAACTCGATTTTAATTAATAAGTTTATTTTGAATTCACTATTTATCCAGGTTTTCTTCTCCCTGCTATTTCTTTTATTTTATAAATTTCATTTTCTAAAAATGTGTTACTATATAAATGCACACCTTTATGAAACAGCAAAAAAAAAATGAATGAAAGAAGTGAGGTCCTGCTCATTTGGATCTTACATTAAATGAAGAAAGCAGAGGGGCGCCTGGGTGGCGCAGTCGGTTGAGCGTCCGACTTCAGCCAGGTCACGATCTCGCGGTCCGTGAGTTCGAGCCCCGCGTCGGGCTCTGGGCTGATGGCTCGGAGCCTGGAGCCTGTTTCCGATTCTGTGCCTCCCTCTCTCTCTGCCCCTCCCCCGTTCATGCTCTGTCTCTCTCTGTCCCAAAAATAAATAAACGTTGAAAAAAAAAAATTTAAATGAAGAAAGCAGAGTGGCGGAAATAAATGTGTATCTGACACAATGTTCTCAGGGATAGACATATGAAGAAAGGAAACACGTTTTTGCACACTCACACGTACACACATGTAACTCAACAAGGAGAACCATGAGTGATTGGTCTGCACCCTGATCACGTACGACGTGCTCTGATATTTTCTATTGTGCCTCAGTTTTTCTATTCTAGTTTATTCTTGCAAACCACACCCTGACCCCACAAATGGTCCCAGTCTCAGAATATGGAAAACATTCCTCTCCCTGCTTCTCTGTTCCTGTGCTGGTAGCTCCCTGTTTGTGTTCTCTCTCCTTTCATTGACAACTCCTGTGAGCACAATCTCTCATTCGATCATGCAATATGTATGTATTACTACTGTCCCCAACCAAACTATGTCTGGGGTAAAGGATGGGAGTAAGTATAACATGCCCAGGGCACCCACAGTCTAGCAGGGAAACATATATGGAATTAAATAAAAATTACAGTGATAACACCACATCTAAATTATCACAAAAGAAACTCTTTTTTTTTTCTTGTGGGAATGTCAAAACATACACACACACACACACACACACACACACACACACACATTCATGAAGGAGACGACTCCTTGCTGTCTGAAAGAGGACATGGGAGTTTCAAGACAGAAGAGGTGAAAACTTCCAAATAGACCAGTGGATGATTCCAACCAGAGGGGAAGCAGGTGTGTAGAGGCTCGGACCTTGAGACTGGGGCTTGAGATGAAGCTACAACTCAAGTTCAGTGTCAGTAGAACTGATGTGGGTGAGGCAGCATGAGTGCAAAGCTGTTGGGTCAGTCAGGGGAGGCAAGCCAAGTGTTGGAAATATGGATTTGGGGTTCATTCTCCTGGGAGGAGTCAGATGAAAGCATTAAATCAGGAAGGTGGACAGTAACGTAATTGTAATATAGACAGATCTCTCAGGGGTAAATGTGAATATTGGCTAGAGGGGTGCTAGCCTGTGATGGGTGGAGAGAGGAAAAAAACTGAAATAAGGCTGTATAACTGGGGCCCCAGAAGTGGGGAAGTGATGGGGACTTTGAGAGAAGAAAAAGTCGGTCAAATCTCCTCACCAGTAAGAAGCACTCATTATCAATTCAGGGAACTATGCTAAGTTCTTTATGGCGTATTCACTAAATCTGCCAACCACCTGAGCAGGATAGATACCTCTAGCCCTACTATTTGGGGAAGGATATTAGCATTTACAATAGTTTGGTTGGGAAGGTGGGGGAAGAGAAGAAAGGGAAACAAACCACAGGAGATTCATAGGGGTAGAGAGCAAACTCAGGGTTGATAGAGCAGGTGGGTGGGGATGGGCTAGATGGGTCATGGGGATTAAGGAGGGTAATTGCTGTGAGGAGCACTGGGTGTTGTCAGTGATGAATCACTGAATTCTACTCCTGAAAACAATGTGTTGCACTGTATGTTACCTGAGTAGAATTTAAATGAAAAAAAGAGTAGTTTGCTTGGTTCTTCAAATTCAAAAAGCAAACATATGTAGATCCAAAATTCAAAACACGAGTCTCTGATGATGAAGGTGTTGCATTTTATATCATTTATAAGAGGTGGGGTTTTGTTAGCAAATAATCTTTTAAAATCCGCCACTTTTGATGTACTCTGTATATTATCCTTAGAGAATTGTGGGGGTTTTCCCTTGCTTGTTATTTAGCGGGATGTCTTGATAACTTAGACATCCTAACTTTTCCGTTTAGATACATTGCTTTTTGCTGCTTCATTATTCTGGGCTTGAAGGAGACGTACCTGGGGTTGGGGTGTTGCCAGAACAAAAGACACATTCTCATCCCGCTGCTAGGGGCCACCTCAACTCATAGATCTTTCTCCCCACTTTTCTTGCTCTCAGTTTTTGAAAATGATATTTTAATTTCTTTAAACACTGGCTATGAAAAGTTCATATTAATGCAGAGACCCATGTTTACATGCTCATAGAAGACTTAACTAGTGGAACTTGGATGTATTTTCACATCTTTCGAGGGAAGAAAATCTCTTGTCAACAGCTTGCCTTGTATCAGTGTTTACCTAATTAATGTGCCTTGAGGTGAGATTAGTCTGGTTGTGACATGGTCCTAGGAGACTAGGGGGCATGCACATGTGTGTGTGTGTGCATGTGTGTGTGTGTGTGTGCCATGAGCGGTTCTCAAAGCAGAGGTCCTGGAACCCATAGCTCCATAATGTGACTCTTAATATACAGATGCCAGATTATTACCCAACACGTGAAGATAATAAGGGGGCCCATTTCTATCCAAAGATTCTTTGGAAACAAAATCAATAAAGTGCAAGGGACGCTATGTGAAGGAGGGATTCCTTGTGCCGTGAAGTTTCATCAGTACCCGGGAGGCCACCTTGTTCCTCAACATTCCCTGCCACCATCTGTCACCACTCTTCCTCTTGCTCATTCCCCTCAACGCAATGGCTTTGGTTGACCATTGAATGACCAATGAATATTGGTTTTTAAAACAACAAGCAAACCAACAAAAGGAAAGATGGTGACAGGGAGTGGGAGATACTGGCTTCCAGTTAAGGAACGAAGGACACACAGGACTAAGAGGCACAGCAAAGTGTGTGGTGACAAATGGCAGCTCCACGTGTGGTGAGCATGGTGTGATGTGTAAAACTGTTGGATTGTACACCCCAAACTGCTGTAACATGGTGCATCAACCACCCTCAGGTTTTAAAAATTGATTAAGAAAAATGACTTTTCTCAGAACCTCTGCACTGGTCATTCCCTCTGATTGGTGTACTTTTCCCCAGAGGACTTTGTGTCTCCTTCTGTCTCCTTGAGGCCTCTGTTTAGATGTGTTTTGGTATACCCGAATAACCGGTAAAAAGTAACGTCTCCACCCGCTCTTTCTTTACACAGGCTTTGTTTTTTTTCATAGCACCTGTCACCTTCTCATATTTTATCCACTCTTTCATTTGCTTATCCTCTGTCTCCATCACTGAACCTTATAGACTTTTATTTTTTTGACACCTGTACTCTTTGACTGGAGATTAGTCAGTGCTCAAGGTTATTCCTCAAACGGGTGACAGAATTCCTCATTAAAACTATAGAATCCATGAGTGTTAGGGGAAAAAGCTAAGTGTGGGATGTGAATTCCTATTCAAAGCTGGCATGAGGGAGTCCCCAGGGGAGGGCAAGTTCTATCCAAAAAACTATGGATATTGAATTTTTGAAAGAAAAATAAAAATTATAGAATTTCAATGATATTTGCAATGTTCATTGTTGAGAAACTCAGTCATGCTATTTTTTGTTCCCTGATAGTCCCCTCTAGCCCATGGAACCAGGAAATGATTCACAAATTTCAGAATTGTTTCTTCTGGGACTATCAAAGGAATCAGAGCTGCAGCTCCTCATTTTTGGGCTTTTCCTCTCCATGTACCTGATCACTGTGTTTGGGAACCTGCTCATCCTCCTGGCCGTCAGCTCTGACTCCCACCTCCACACCCCCATGTACTTCTTCCTTGCCAACCTGTCCTTTGTAGACATCTGCTTCACCTCCACCACCGTCCCGAAGATGCTCTGGAACATCCAGACCCAGAGCAAAGTCATAACTTATGCAGGCTGCATCACACAGATGTATTTTTTCCTACTCTTTGCTGGATTGGACAACTTTCTACTGTCTGTGATGGCCTATGACCGGTTCATGGCCATCTGTCAACCCTTGCACTACACGCTGATCATGAAACCCACCTACAGTGGGCTGCTTGTTCTGGTGTCCTGGATGATGAGCACCCTGAACTCCTTATTACAAACCTTAATGATGTTGTGCCTGTCCTTCTGTACAGAGGTGGAAATCTCCCACTTTTTCTGTGAAATCAATCAGGTGGTCCTGCTTGCCTGTTCTGATCCCTTTCTTAATGACATCCCTTTCTTAATGACATTTCTTTCCAAGATTTTATTTAAATTTACATAGTTAGCATATAGTGTAGAATTGGTTCAGTAGTATAGTTTAGTGATTCTTCACTTACCCAGTTCCCATCACAAGCACCCTTCTTTTTTTTTATTTTTTATTTTTTTTAACGTTTATTTATTTTTGAGACAGAGAAAGACAGAGCATGAACATGGAGGGGCAGAGAGAGAGGGAGACACAAAATCTGAAACAGGCTCCAGGCTCTGAGCTGTCAGCACAGAGCCCAACGCGGGGCTCGATCTCACGGACAGCGAGATCGAGACCTGAGCCGAGGTTGGCCGCTTAACCGACTGAGCCACCCAGGCGCCCCATAAGCACCCTTCTTAATGCCTCTCACCCACCTTCCTTCCAGCAACCCTCAGTTTGTTCTCTATTGTTAAGAGTCTCTTTATGGTAAAAATACTCTAGGACGTAGGGATAGAAGGAACATGCCTTAACATCATAAAAGCCGTATATGAAAGTCCCAGAGATAATATCATCCTCAATGAGGAAAAATGGAGTGCTTTCCTAAGATCATGAACATGATAGGCATGCCACTCTCACCACTATAGTTCAATAGTACTTGAAGTCCTAGCCTCAGGATTCAGACAACAAAAAGAAAAGGCATCCAATCTGGCAAAGAAGAAGTCAAACTTTCACTCTTTGCAGATCACATGATACTCTACATGGAAAACTTGACTCCACCAAAAAAATGGCTAGAGCTGGTACATGAATTCGATCAAGTCACAGGTTATAAAATCCATGTACAGAAATAGGTTGCATTTCTATACACCAATAAGGAAGCAGCAGAAAGAGATATCAAAGAATTGATCCCATTTACAGTTGCACCAAAACACCCCAAGATACCTAGGAATAAACCTAACCAAAGAGGTAAAAAATGTATACACTGAAAACTATAGAAAGCTTATGAAAGAAATTGAAGAAGAACAAAAGAAATGGGAAAACATTCCACGTTCATGGATTGGAAGAGCAAATATTGTTAAAATATTGATCCTACCCAAAGCAATCTACATATTTAATGCAATCTCCATCAAAATACCCCAGGATTCTTCACAGATCTAGAACAAATAATGCTAAAATCTGTATGGACCCAGAAAAGCCAAAACAATTCTGAGAAGAAAACCAAATCTGGATGCATCACAGTTCTGGACTTCGAGATGTATTTCAAAGCTGTAATCATCAAGACGGTATGGTATTGGCACAAGAACAGACAAATCGACCAATGGAACAGAATAAAACACACAGAAATGGACCCACAAACGTATGGCCAACTAATCTTTGACAAAACAGGAAATAATACCCAATGGAAAAAAGACAGTCTCTTCAGCAAATGGTGTTGGGAAAACTGGACCTCAACATACAGAAGAATGAACCTGGACCACTTTCTTACACCATACACAAGAATAAACTCAAATGGCTGAAAGACCTAAACTCCATCAAAATGCTAGAGGAGAAAACAAGCAACAACCTCTTTGACCTCAGCCACAGCAACTTCTTACTTGACATGTCTCCAGAGACAAGGGAAATAAAAGCAAAAATGAACTTTTGGGATCTCATCAAGATAAAAAGCTTCTGCACAGAGAAGGAAATAATCAGTAAAACTACAAGGCAACTGAAGGAATGGGAGAAGATATCTGTAAATAACATATCAGATAAAAGGTTAATATCAAAAATCTACAAATAACTTATCAAATTCAACACTCAAAAAAACAAACCATCCAGTGAAACATTGGCAAAAGAAATGAGTAGACACTTTTCCAAGAAAAACATTCAGATGGCTAATAGACACACAAAAAGATGCTCAACATCTCTCATAAGGAAACTATAAATCAAAACCACAATGAGTTACCACCTCACACCTGTGAGAATGGCTAAAATTTAACAACTCAGGAAACAACAGATGTTGGCAAGGATGCAGAAAAGTGGAACCCTTTTGCACTCCATTTGGGAATGCAAACCGGTGTAGCCACTCTGAAAACAGTATGGAGGTTCCACCAAAAAATAAAAATAGAACTACCCTATGGGGCAGCAATTGCACTACTAGCTATTTATCCAAGGGACACAGGAGTGGTGATTCGAAAGGTCACGTGTACTCCAATATTTATAGCAGCACTATCATCAATCCACAAAGAATGGAAAGAGCCCAAATGTCCATTGACTGATGAACTGATAAGGAAGAAGTGGTATACACACACACACACACACACACACACACACACTGGAATATTACTCAGTGATCCATAAGAATCAAATCTTGCCATTTGCAACATGGATGGAACTAGAGTGTATTATGCTAAGCAAATCTGGTCAGTCAGAAAAAGGCAAATATCATATAATTTCACTCCGATGTGGAATTTAAGAAACAAAACAGATGATCATAGGAAAATGTAAGCAAAAATAAGATACAGAGATGGAGACAAACCATAGAAGACTCTTCAAGACAGAAAAGAACTGATGGTTACTGGAGGGGAGGTGGCTGCAGGAATGGGCTAGATGGGTGATGGGTATTAAGGAGGCCACTGGTGATAAGCACTGGGTGTTAGATGTAAGTGATGAATCATTAAATTCTATTCCTGAAATCATTATTACACTATATGTTAACTAACTTGGTTGAATAAAAAAATAAATAAATAAAAGTAAAAAGAAATGTAAATAACTCATACTAAACAGCAACAAAAAACAATGGGCAGAGAATCTGAATAGACATTTCTCTGAAGGAGACATCCAGGGGAGCCTGGGTGGCTCAGTCGGTTAAGCGTCCGACTTCAGCTCAGGTCACCATCTCTCGGTCCGTGGGTTTGAGCCCCGCGTCAGGCTCTGGGCTGATGGCTCAGAGCCTGGAGCCTGCTTCCGATTCTGTGTCTCCCTCTCTCTCTGCCCCTCCCCCGTTCATGCTCTGTCTCTCTCTGTCTCAAAAATAAATAAAAAACGTTAAAAAAATTTTTAAAAAGATAAAAAATAAATAAAAAATAAAAAAAATAAAGGAGACATCCAGATGGCCAACAGACAAATGAAAATATGCTCAGCATTTCTCATCATCAAGGAAATGTAAATCAAAACCACAATTGAGATACCAACTCACACATGTCGGAATGGCTAAAATCAAAAGCACAACAAACAACAAATGCTGGTGACAATGTGGAGAAAAAGGTACCTTGCACACTTTGGGTCGGAATGCAAACTGGTGCAGCAGCTGTGGAAAACGGTGTGGAGGGGCCTCAAAATTTAAAAATAGGACTACCTTACGATCCAAGAATTCCACTACTGTTTCCAAAGAAAACAAAAATGCTAAATTGAAAAGATATACGCACCCCTAGGTTTATTGCAGCATTCTTTACAACAGACAAGATATAGAAGCAACCTAAGTGTCTATCAATAAATGAATGGATAAGGAAAATGTGGAACACACACACACACACACACACACACGAATATTTATCTGATGTGTCATTCACAAACATCTTCTCCCATTCTTTGGGCAGCCTTTCAATTCTCTTGCTTGTTTTCTTCACTGTGCAGAAGATTTTTACTTTGGTGAAGGTCCAATAGTTCATGTTTGCTTTTGCTTCCCTTGCCTCCTGCAACATGTCTAATAAGAAGTTGCTAAATCCGAGGCCAAAGAAATAGCTACCTGTGTTCTCCTCCAGGATTTTGATGGTTTCCTGCCTCACGTTTAGGTCTTTTGGAATTTTGAATTTATTTTTGTGTATGGTGTAAGCAAGTGATCCAGCTGACGTTGCCTGTTGCTACCCAATTTTCCAGCATCATTTTTGAAGAGACCGCCTTTTTTCCATTGGATATTCTTTCCTGCTTGGTGAAGATTGCCCGTATCACTGTGGGTCCATTTCTGGGTTCTCTATTGTGTTTCATTGATCTGTGTGTCTGTTTCTGTGTCAGTACCATACTGTCTTGATGACTACAGCTTTGTAATACACCTAGAATTACCAAATGTTTTATAAATGTCAACTTTTAACCTGTATTAAAACTACAAAACTCCTAGTTGATTTGTCAAAAGAATTATGAATCCAAGGATTATTGTACCCATGGTTTTACAGCAAATGAGCACATCTTTGCTTGGTGGAGAGGGAATAGGTATTTTCTAGACTATCAGGAGTTGTGTTCCCACCACAACCCATGTTTTAAAGAACCAAGGGTCATAGTCAACACAGGTTCCTGAGCCATAGATTTGGAAAAAAACTTTCACTCAGGTCTGTGAAAAGTTTCAATGTTAGAGCTCTGGAAGCCAGGAAAGTTCGAGGAGGAGTAATAAAAATCGGATATGCCTGAATTCTAACCTGTATCTTGGGAACAGAGAATCTACAGGAAAAAAATTCCATGCTGTCCAGATATGTTCCCATGGGGAGATGGGCTCAGGGGTTGGAGTAATAATGGGAAACGTGTCTAAGGAGTTGGTGCAGAGAACAGATACAGCAAACATAAGGAGCTATAAATATTTCCTCTGCTGCAGATCCAGACATGGTTAACCCGAAGCTGGAGGAGACGTGGTTTTTGCATTTGGATTCTTCAGCCTGGCTTGAATGCTTCACTCCTTCCTGTTCTGGGAATACAGCTTCACTCTCGATCATCAACCAACAGGAAGGAATTCAGACTTCCACCTGGAGACGTTCCTCTCACAGACCCCATCCAGATGAGGCTCAGAGCTCAGCAGGTATTTCAGGAAAGGTTCAGAGAGATTGGTAGCTGGAAGCTATTTAATAGACTATTTAATAGACTATTTAATAGTCTGTGAGAATATTAAAAGGAACTATACCCAAGAAGACTCATGAGGGAGAGGACTCCTTGCTTCAGAAAGAGGAGATAGGACTTTCAGGATAGAGAAGAGGTGAAAAACTCCAAACGGACCAGGGGGTGACTCCAAGCAGAGGGAAGCAGGGGTGTAGAGGCTCCGAGACCTGAGCCGGGCCTTCCGGAGAAGCTACAACTCAGGCTCGGTGTGTGTGAGATCGAAGGGGTGAGGCGGTGTGAGTGTAAAGCTGGTGGGTCGGTCAGGGGAGGCAAGCCAAGTGTTGGAAGGTATGGAATTGGGGTTTCATTCTCCAGGGAGGGGTCACTAGGAAGGGGTTAAGGTGGACAGTCGTGTAATTGCAATATTAGAAAGACCTCTTGGGTAATTGTGACTATTGGCTAGAGAAGTGACAGTATGATAGGTGGAGACAGGACAAGGAACTGAAATAAGGCGGTGGATTTGGGACCCCAGAGGTGGGGAAGCGATGGGGACTTTGAGAGAAGAAAAAAAATCAGCCAAATCTCCTCACCAGTGAGAAGCACTCATTGTCAACACAGGGAGCTGTGCTAAGCTCTATATGGTGTATTCACTAAATCTGCCACCTACCTGAGCAGGATAGATACCTCTAGCCCTACCATTTGGGGAAGAATATTAGCATTCACAATAGTTTGGTTGGGAAGGTGGGGGAAAAGAAGGGAGGAAACAAACCAGAAGAGACTCATAACGATAGAGAACAAATTGAGGGTTGATGGAGGCAGGTGGGTAGGGATGGGCTAGATGGGAGGTGGGGATTAAGGAGGGCAATTGCTGCCATGGGCACTGGGTGTGGTAAGTGATGAATCACTGAATTCTGCTCCTGAGACCAATATTACACTGTATGTTACCTGACGAGAGTTTACAGGAGGAAGAAAAAGAATAGTTTGGCTGGTTCTCCAAGTCCAAAGCAAACGTGTGGAGATTCCCAATTCAAAACTGGTTTCTGATTGTAAAAGCTTAGCATTTTATATCATTTAGAGAAGTTGTTCTCTAGCAAATAATTTTCTAAAATCCCCCACTTTTCTTGTACCCTGTGTATTTCCTTTTGTGAATTGTGGGTGTCTTCCCTTGTTATTCTGGTGGGATGTCTTGATAACATGAAGACATTCCTACTTTTTCTTTCGGATAAATTGCTTTTTGCCGCTTTATTATTCTGGGCATCAAGGAGATGTACCTGGGGTTGGGGTGTCGCCAGAACCAGGGACACTTTCACGTCATCATCACCAGGGGCCACCTGAGCTCATTAGATCTTTCTCCCCACTTGTCTTATTCTCAGTTTTTGAATTTGAGTTTTATGTTTCTGTAAATACTGGACACAAAATGATCACGTTAAAATTGAGACTCATGTCTACATACTCATGGGAGACTTAACTACTAGAATTTGGATGTTTTTGCAACTTATAGGAAAGACAATCTGATATTGCACAGCTTGCCTTGTATTATTGTTTGCCTAATTATTGCGACTGGAGGTGAGAATAGTCTGGTTGTGACATGGTCCAAGGAGGCTATAGAGCATGTGTGTGTGTGTGTGTGTGTGTGTGTGTGTATGTGATGAGCAGTTCTCAAGACAGAGGTCCTGGAACCCATACCTCCAATACATGGCCCTTAAAATACAGGTGCCAGGTTAGTACCGACAGTGAATATAAGAAGGGTGCCCATTCCTGTTCAAAGATTCCTTGGAAACGAAATTAATAAAGTGCAAGGAACACCATGTGAAGGAGGGGTTCCTTGTGCCGGGAAGTTTCATCGGTGTCCGGGAGGCCACCTCATTCCTCAACATTCCCTGCCACCACCTCTCATCAGTCTTCCTCTGGCTCCTTCCCCTGGACACACTGGCTTTCTTTTGAGCCTGGGTCTTTAACACAATATGCAAACAACAAAAGGCAGGATGGTGAAGGGGAGTGGGAGACACTGGCTTCCGGTTGAGGAATTCCTTCCATGTTAAGGAAGGGGAGACTCAGAGGAGGTAAAGGCCCAGCGGAGGGAATACTGTCAGTGATGCTGTCACAGGCTGTGTGGTGACAGATGGCAGCTCCATGCCTGGTGAGCAGGGCATGATGTTGACACTTGTTGAATCACTGTGTGGCGCCCCCCAAACTAACGTGACCTGGTGTGTCGACCACCCTCATGCTTTAAAATATCAATTTAGAAAAACCCACGTCTTTCCTCAGAGCCGTCGCACTCATAGTTCCCTCCGATGGGCACGCTCTTCCCCAGAGGACCTCGTGTCTCCTGTCTCCTCAAGGGCTCTGTTTACATGTGTGCCGGTGTGCCCGAACAACCCGGAAGAGCCATCCCTCCATCCACGCTTCCCTTTACACAGGCTTTGTTTTTCCTCACGGCACCTGTCACCTCCATATTTTATCTGGTCTTTATTTGCTTATCCCCTTTCTCCATCACTGAACCGTCCAGGCTTTTGTTTCTAGACACTTATACGCTTTGTGTGAAGGTTAGTCAGTGCTCAAGGTTATTCCTCAAACGGGTGACAGAATTCCTCATTAAAAGTATAGATAATATGAGCACTTGGGGAAAATGTTAAGTGTGGGAAGTGAATACCTATTCAGAGCTGGCAAGGAGATACTGAGAGGGGACAAGTTCCATACAAAAACGATGGATATTCACGTTTGAATGCAAAATAAGAATTGTAGCATTTCAATGATATTTGCAATGTTCATTATTGAGAAAATCAGTCATGTTATTTTTTTTTGTTGTTGTTCCCTGGTAGTCACCTCCAAAACATGAATCCAGGAAATGATACACAAATTTCAGATTTTTTTCTTCTGGGATTTTCAGAGAGACCAAAACTGCAGCCCCTCATATTTGGGCTTTTCCTCTCCATGTACCTGATCACTGTGTTTGGGAACCTGCTCATCCTCCTGGCCGTCAGCTCTGACTCCTGCCTCCACACGCCCATGTACTTCTTCCTGGCCAACCTGTCCTTTGTAGACATCTGCTTCACCACCACCACCGTCCCAAAGATGCTTTGGAACATCCAGACACAGAGCAAACACATAACCTATGAGAACTGCATCACACAGATGTATTTTTTCCTGCTCTTTGCAGGATTAGACATCTTTCTTCTGACAGTGATGGCCTATGACCGCTTTGTGGCCATCTGTCACCCCCTACACTACATGGTCATCATGAATCCCCGGCTCTGTGGACTGGTGGTTCTGGTGTCCTGGATCATGTGTGTCCTGAATTCCTTGTTACAAACCTTAATGGTGTTGGGGCTGTCCTTCTGTACAACCTTGGAAATCTCCCACTTTTTCTGTGAACTCAATCAGATGATCCAACTTGCCTGTCCTGACACCTTTATTAATAACTTGGTGATGTATCTTGCAGCTATGCTGCTGGGTGGTGCTTCGTTGGCCGGGATCCTTTACTCTTACTCTAAGATAGTTTCCTCCATCTGTGGGATCTCATCAGCTCAGGGCAAGTATAAGGCATTTTCCACCTGTGCGTCTCACCTGTCGGTTGTCTCCTTATTTTATTGTACTGGCCTAGGAGTGTACCTCAGTTCTGCTTCTACCCAGAGCTCCCACTCAAGTGCCACAGCCTCGGTGATGTACACGGTGGTCACACCCATGCTGAACCCCTTCATCTACAGCCTGAGGAACAGAGACATAAGGAGGGCTCTGAAAAGAATCGTTGAGGTTCCAGCAATACATGGGACAATCATCCTGAGGTGACAGACGTGCCCATGATTGCAGGGCTCAGAGCCTCAGAGCCAGGAACTGCTAATCTTTGATCACACTCGGGAAGGAGAATCTGCTCCTTCTATTTACTTCCTGGCATTTCTGTTTGTTAGATTTCAAGTTTTCTATACATTGAGGTAACTCACTTTATCAAGACTCCACTCTGTCTGATATACCAATTCACCTTTGTTCACTTTCATACGTTCCCAGTGTTTTCCCAAATGTTGGATCACAAATGCCTGGAAATTTCTGTATCTTACAATGGGCAAGTTGGTCTCCAAAAAATAATTTCATTTCAAATTATTTATACCATGCCATATAAATTTTCCCTAATTTTCCCCAAAGAATAATCCCAAGGTGAGTTATTCATGTGGAAAAACACTACACTTGGCCCCTAGGCCCCCTACATAATTTTATTGTAGATGGAAATACAAAGCCACTGCTTTCACCTGGAATCTGTGAATATCTTTTAAGTCCCTTCCTTAAGAACTCTTTGATGATGTGAATTCTAGCAGGGGTCCATTTAAGCCTCAGGCTATTGACACCAATGCTTAGGTCGGAGAAGCCAGGCATTTGCATATGCCCTTGTGCTTGTGGACATTCCCCCAAGTGTTTCCCTGACCAGAGCCTATGCTGTGACTGCCCTGGCCTTTGGGTTCTTATTTTGGTCACAAGACACACCTCAGCAACACCCACTGGAGGACTCTAAAAACACAAGGTTCATTGCTCACAAATGTTGAGGGCACATGGGATTCCCAAAGGCCATTGAAGGAGGTCTCAGAGAGGGAGAGACTTTAACAGGGAAGGAAAGAGAGCACTATGAAGGATCTGGCTCTTGGGGGGTCCATGGGGGGAGTGACTATGTTTTACTGGGCTCAGTTTTTATGGATGAATTTAAAACACGAGTGGAGGTGGAGGATGGGCCGAATGGGCCAAGAAGAGGGGGAATGGAGGTATGGAAAGATCAATAATGAGAATGGAAGACACAGTGTGTGGAATATAGTCATCGATGATGTACTAGCGGTATAATGGGACAGGTGTCAGTACACCTGTGTGAGCCCCGCATAATGTACAAACAAGCTGAATCACTGTATTGCAGACCTGAAACTAAGGTAACATCGTGTGTCAACTACACTCATGTAAACAGTTAAAGAAAAAGAATAATAAAATATTATCCCCCAGTACTCAAAAATAACAACAGCAAAAAGCAGACAAGAAGTCCAGTAATGGAATGTGGGCACCGAACAGGAAAAGCAGGGTCACTCACAATTGTTACCTAGATTACCAGGGCTTTCTAATGGGGCAATTTGTGAGGGGGGGCCTGCATGTTTGTATAGTAACTGAATCATACGCCTGGCAATGTGTTAATATGAATGGTGGTCTTTGAAATGGATGCCTCAGAATTGAAAAGCCTAATGTCAGGCAATTACTGTACAAACAGGCTTCTGTGTCTCATAACTGGACTCTGTTGTTGTTGTTGTTGTTTTCTGTTATTCAGCCCGGCATCCAGAGGCCTATCATAGCCACTGGCAAAAACTGATGAGCAAATATGTACCTCCCCGTGGAGTCAACATGGAAAGACAAATTGGAATAAACAGATTGATCTAATATGTTCTTGGTGTCAGAGGAGACCATAAACCCGAGGAAGCAAAACACCCATTGTGTTCCTATGCAAAATATTTCTTTTTCATGCGCTGCCTCTATTTATTGAAGCATGGAGGCTTTTGTCCGCAACTGAGGTGGTTTGTTCACTGAGGTAAGGGGTTGCTTAGTGTCTTCTGTTTTATCTCCGAATTCACTTCCCGTTTCTTCTGAAAGCTTTGCAACGCTACCTGCTATCATGAGTCTTCCTACCGTCGCATGAAATAGGTTCCTTTTCCCAGTATTTGTCACAAATGATGGCAAATGAACAGTATCAGCCCCATCCATTTCATGCTTCTGTCCCTCTCTGAAATCTCTCCCACCTGCACGACCAGAGGATGCTTCACACGAGAGCTGGATGTCCTGCTGGCATGTGGCTCAGGGTCCCCAGTTCTTCTGCACAAACGTGCATGTCCTTCAAACTCTCCCAGTTACCCAGAAGGGAGCCCACTTGTCCGTAACGTCATGGGAAATAAACTCGAATCACAGAACGATCATGAGTGCTCTCCTCAATGTCAGATCATTTGCCACAAATAAAAATCAGCACATCTTCTAAGTGTCTAAGGTCGTTTGCTTGGATTATTGTGTCAGTCAGCTACTGCTGTATAACAGGCGATCCTTGTCAAATGAGATATTGTAATACCTTTACAATCAAATGGAATCATGTGTGGGGGAGCGTTTCTGATCTCTGCTGGGCTTCTCATGGGTCTGGGGTCAAGTGTGAATCTCTACATTGTGTTTCTCAGGCTCATGCGTGGTGTTGGGCTTGGCTGTAGTGCTCTTCTGTCTTCAACCAATTTATGGTCAGATACGGTTCCCGTATGGAGGTTAATCGTTTTTTATGGAAACAAACTGCTTTATCATGTGAATTACTTAAATGTAATTCCATTGTTCATACATCTATATTATGATTTGGCTTCCTTCCCCATTAGAAGTGCTATCTCCTAGCTCTCTTAAGTGAGAATCAGCTACCCATTCTCTAGATCCTAACCTTAGCCATGACCCATTCGATTTGTTTCCACTGAATTAAATCATCAGAGTGTAATTACACACTATAACCTGCATATGTAAAGTGTGCGCTTTGGTGAATTAAAGGAGCCACACGCAAATGAACAGTAGATATTTCAAGTTTCTATTTGTGTATATTGTAATACTGTCACATAAGCTTTAACTGCTTTGTTGGAGAGTTTCTTTTCTAAGTTTATGTATTTATTTTGAGAGAGAGAGAGGAGAGAGAGAGAGAGAGATGGGGGAGGGGCAGAGACAGGGAGAATCCCAAGCAGGCTCCACAGTGTCAGCCCTGATGCAGGGCTCAGTGCCATGATGTTAGGTAACTTCTAAACATTCAAGCATCCTGAGACTTTGCTGAGTTCATGATTCAGCTCTAGCAGTTTTTTGGTGGAGTCTTTCAACTTTTCCATGTAAAGTGTCATGTCTTCTGCAAAAAGTGAAAGTTTGACTTGTTTGCCAATTTGGATGCCTTTATTTCATTTTGTTGTCTGATTGCTGAGGCTAGGACTCCCAAAACTATGTTAAACAACAGCGGTGAGAGTGGACATCCCTGTCATGCTCCTGATCTTACGGGGAAAGCTCTCAGTCTTTTCCCATGGAGGGTGATATTAGCTGTGGACCTTTTTTTGTACGTTTTTTATGGTGTTAAGGTATGTTCCTTCTATCCCGACTTTCTGGAGGATTTTTATCAAGAAAGATTCTGTATTCTGTTGAATGCTTTTTTCTGCATCCACTGACAGGATCATATGGTTCTTGTACTTTATTCTATTAATGTGATGTATCATATTGATTTGCAAATATTGAACCAGACTTGCAGCTCAGGAATGAATCCCATGTGATCATGGTGAATAATTCTTTGGATACACTGTTGAATTCAATTTGCTAGTATCTTGTTAAGAATTTTTGCAGGATACAAAATCAATGTACAGAAATCGGTTGCATTTCTATACACCAATAATGAAGCAACAGAAAGAGAAATCAAGGAATTGATCCCATATACATAGACCTGGAGGAAACTGTAACTCACAGTGGTGCTGTGAGTTTACTCATCAGGAAGGGGTCACATTCATGGAAAAGGAAGAACAAAAAACCTAACTGGAGTTACTGCTTCCAAACTAGTCTCTTGGGATCAGAGATTCATTAGAGAAATGTCCTTTGTGTGCCAAAGGGTTGTCCACTTGGGAGCCATGCTGGAGTAAGAAGAGAGACATGTATCTAACGAGCAGATACAGGGTGCCGAAAATACCTCCTAGTCTCCTGTCTGTCAGCTTGTGCACCTTAGACAGCAAGGGGTGTGGTTTTCATCTGGTGTTCTGAGTACTCATATTGGTTGGGGGCTGATGCTTCTCTGACCTTCCTGCTTTCTCCATTGAGAAAATGATCTATAATCTATCATCCAGGGAGGAATTCAGCATCCAGGGAAGGATTCAAACTTCCACAAGGAAACCTTCCTGTCAGAGAACTCAGCCTCATCATCCATGGATGAGAGGGTCAGAGAGAGTGGAAGTCGAGAACATTAATCTGTCATCTCCTGAGGGCCAATCCAATTTAGCCCAGAGCATATCGCTGTGTCTGTAGGTTTGCTCGCTTAATTAAGTTATAATGTATTTATTCAGTGTTAATATCATTTTCACCGAATGACTGCCGTTCACACTTTTGAAGATCTTTCTTATTCTACCATTCAATTGCTATTATGGCCATGCTACAAAAAATATGTTGAGATTGTTAAATTCACTGTGTTTCTAATGGAGTATAATTTTGTCCCCCAGGGGACATTGGTCAATGTCTGGAGACACTTTGTCTGTCACGCTGGAGAGGGGTGCACAGAGGTCAGGGATGCTCTGAACATCTTACAGGGCACAGGACGCTCCCCACCACTGGGCAGGCTCTGGGCAGGATGGGTGCAGAGACTGGGAAACTCCTGGTGACAGAATGTCAGTATATGTAATACAGCTGCTTTCAGCTTCTGCGTTCAACCTTGTTACACTTACTCTTATGCCAAAAAATTCAGAATAACCTTTTGGCTCCTATTTGAAAGTTTCAACCACAAACAGTGTAACAGTCCTGTAAGTTCTTTTGCAGGCAGCTGGGTGAAAGAGACAGTTCTTGTTATTTTCCTAAACCATCCCTCAGTTTCAGCCAAGGTCATATGTTTGATGACCATCCTGGTTGGTTTTATTATTATTATATGCCCATAGGTTATTCTCTCTCTCTCTCTTTTATTTTTAAAACATTACCAACATTTCAAATGATTTCCTGAGATCATTGTTTCTCAATTGATTTTTGCAACAAATTTTGATCACAAAAATTTTAAATTTTGTTTAAATAAATCTATCTTCTTACTTCTGAGATTATGGCTTTATTTAGTGGTTTTGCTCACTTGTGAATGTTATACGTAGTTTCCTTGATGTTCTGCTATATTGTATGGTTCCGCTTACACTGAGGTCATAATCCCTCTGGTGTTGGTAACGTGTCTGCGGGATAGGACCACTTTCATATTCTTCCAGATAGATATCCATTGATGCCAGTATTAGTTTAGATATCCCTTTATTCTAGATGTTATTTAGCAATTCAACCTTTTCCAATGAAATGAAATACAACCTTCCCATATGGTCAATGTCCTTATATTTGAGACCTAATTTCTGAGTCATCCCACAAATACAAACTGAGCATTGTACGAACATTATATATTACATTTTTTCGTGTGTAGGCCATTGACAATTTAGTTATGAATCCATGTTGATATCATTAACAATTTCTTTTTTATACCAATTTCAATTAGTTTTTAGTTTTCACATAATTTTGCTGTGGACAGTTGTTTGGAACCTAGTCATTTTAACCTGGTTTCATTATCCTTTATTTTTTAAATTCTATAATTTTTCATATCCTTGGGGTTTTCATACTAACCATATATTCACATACATTGTGACAAAAACAAAAGTGAACAAAGAAGGTGAAATCCCTTCACTAGCATATGTTTCTGTGTAGCATCATGGACAGAGAACAATAATATAAATATACGGATGGCATCATGCGGTCAAGCATAATCATGTGAAAGAAGTTATTTGGTACAAAACTGGACTGTCGTGATGTCAGGAGCATTTACAGAGCATGGTCTGGGGAAGCCTCTGTCCAGTGGCTGACATACAGAATGAGGATTCGAGGTGCCCCTTGGGTTTGTGAAAAAGAGACCAATACGCAGAGTCCAAGAGTATCGATGAGAGGACTTCATGTAGGGATGGGAGACTAGTGCCTGGGTGGCTCAGTGCGTTAAGAGACCTCTTCTTGGTTTCGGCTCAGCTCAGATCTCACCATTCGTGGATCCAGCCCCTTGTTGGGCTCTGTGCCCACAGCATGGAGCCTGCTTGGGACTCTCTCTGTCCCTCTCCTGCTTTGTGCTCTCTCTCTCTCACCCTCCCTCCCCTGCTTGTGCTCTCTCCCTCTCTCCCTCCCCTGCTTGTGCTCTCTCTCTCAAAGAAATAAACATTAAAAAGAGAAAGGGATAACAGGGCTGCCTTCACCTGCTGTCAGCCCTCATGAAGACGAATTGCCCAAGTAATGATGCAAGAGGCACGTGAAAGCGAAGTCTTCCGTGGTTGACCTTGTAACTGCGCGCCCTGTAGCCAATCACGTGCTCTTCCTTTTGTGAAGTGTTGGCTTATCCCCTTGCTCATATTTTCCCTTGGCCCCGCCATATGTAAGGTGTTTGACGTTAGGAAGATATCGGCACTTTCGTCTTTGGGGGAGGCAAATGTGTTCTCACATGGTTTTTGCTGGGCATCGGGGGAGGTGGTCGGGTGCAAAGCTGCCAGAAGCAAAGAGGTTACTGTTCCTCACAATCCCTCGGGGACTCCCTGAGCTTCTTGGATCCTTGAATTTTAATAAATGAATTTTAAAAAGTTGGGGTACTAACCTCTTTGGTTGTGTAATAGTTTAGCAGAAACAATTAGGAATTTCATTATTAGATCACAAGTTACAAACTGTCATTTTTCCCTCATAATGAAGTGTTTATTAATTATAAGAGATACATTTCGATTTTCTGCAGCATAGACTAGCTTAGCACACTAAAGGGATTCTATGGTTTAATTTTGACAAAAGTACAATCTATGATGTAGTACTTTCATGAGCTGTTTCTGTATTGTAGAAATGGGCTCAGAGGAATTCAATGTGCTGCTCAAAGGCACAAACCAATCAGCATGTAGTCTTAATTGGAATGATGTCAGGATTTTCTGGTTCTGAAACTCTGGGAAGTGGTTCCCACCAGAGTTGCTCTTGGGATTTTTGTCCATGTCTGAAGAGGTGCTCCTGAATATCATCAGCCGCAGGACAGCACTCGACAAAAATAGTTACCCAGCTCCAAGGGTCAATGGCGAGAAGGTGAGGAAACCTGTTCCACACTGAGGTTTCTCCACTGTGCACACAATTCACCAGGGACTGTAGTTGAAATGCAAATTCTGATTCCTCAGGTCTCCAGGGGCCCCGAGGACCCTGCTTCTCTAACAAGCTCCCTGGTGGTGGTGATGCTGCGGGTCCTGGATGTGGAGCCCAGACTGAGAGCAATTTAAGAGAAATTTAGGAGAAATTTCCCTCGTTAGGTCCCTCGTGAGGAGAAATTTAAGTTAGAATTAAAGTTGTGAAGATGGCAATACTAACCCGAAGATCTACAGATTCAATGATAATTTGAAAATAACAAAAATGGGGTATCCTTGGAAAACAATTTTAAAACCATCCTAAAATTAAATAAAAAATCTTCCAAGCATGAGCACAGGATGTCATCCCATTTATTTATGTATTTTTTAATTTATTTCAGGACCATTTTATTGTTTTTATTTATGAGTCTTTTGACGGCAATAAGTAACCAATCATTAACCCCAGCGAATAAATCCCCTTAAATACTGCTACTGCTATTCCATACTTTATTGAGAGATGTACAGCTTGAGAAAAAATGTAGAGCATAGTAATACAAAGGAGAATTTAAAATTGTTTTTTTTAACGTTTATTTATTTTTGAGACAGAGAGAGACAGAGCATGAACGGGGGAGGGTCACAGAGAGAGGGAGACACAGAATCTGAAACAGGCTCCAGGCTCCGAGCCGTCAGCACAGAGCCTGACGTGGGGCTTGAACCCACGGACCGTGAGATCATGACCTGAGCTGAAGTCGGACGCTAAACCGACCGAGCCACCCAGGCGCCCCTAAAAAGGAGAATTTAAAATTTGCTTTATCATAGTCAAAGTCATCTTTGACTCCAAGGCCGTATTAAGTCATTCTACTTTTTTGAATTTCTGTTTCCGTGTAGACTCCACTGGTAGACAAGTTTTTGATAATCAGTTTTGCCAGTGACTAATGTAAGCACTGGGGACATAGAGCCTGAGAAGAAGATGGGATCTTAATTCGGAGAAAAAAGCTAATGGTCTCTTATAAAACACACTTTTCTGTTCATCAGGAAGAGCAGTTATTGTAGTGATATACAAAAAAATGACAGACACAAAGTGAAAAACTATGGTCCCAGAGTTAGAATAGAATAGAATGGAATAAATAGAATAGAATAGAATAGACAATAGAATAGAATAGAATCGAATAGAGAATAGTATAGAATAGAGAATAGTATAGAATAGAATAGAATAGAATAGAAATGGCCTATTTGCCAAATTTAATTTATTCCAACAGAGAGGTAACAAATGAGTATTCCTTTAGTAAAACTAAAATCATTATTATGTGGAATGATTTTGTCATTGGTGAAGAAATTATTCTTTTTTCTTCAAAAAATTTTTAATGTTTTTTTTTTATTTTTCGAGGGAGAAGAGACAGAGACGAAACATAAGTGGGGGGAGGGGAGAGACAAAGGGAGAGACACACATCTGAAATAGGCTCCAGGCTCTGAGCTATCAGCACCCAGCCCAATGTGGGGCTCGAACTCGGGAACCAGGAACCTGAGCCGAAGTCAGATGCTTAACCAACTGAGCCACCCAGGTGCCCCTGTGAAGAAATTATTCTTAAGAAATCCAGGCACTTCCATGAGACAAATGAGAACTCCTAATTTTCTCATATCACAGCTTGCAAATTGATTTAGAAATAAAAGAAAAAGATGACGGGAAAAAGGTTGGATCACAGAGAGGGAAAAACTTAATAAAATGAGGAACTAAATTGTACTGAGTGGTTGAAAAAATAAAAATTCCGGGAAATAAATGAGAGAAACAAACTCTATGTCTACAATCTGCTTAAAAAAACGAAACGCAATTTCTGACGCTAAGACCTTGAGGCTTGCAATCCTGGGAAATTCTTCAACTGCAGGACAATTGGACCTTTTCTAACTGCCATCGCAGAGAATCTCTTCAGAGCCCTCTTTATATCTCTGTTCCTCAGGCTGTAGATGAAGGGGTTCAGCATGGGTGTGACCACGGTGTACATCACCGAGGCTGTGGCACTTGAGTCGGAGCTCTGGGTAGAAGCAGAGCTGAGGTACACTCCCAGGCCAGCACAATAAAATAGAGAGACAACCGAGAGGTGAGATGCATAGGTGGAAAATGCCTTATACTTGCCCAGAGCTGATGAAATCCCACCTATGGCGGAAACTATCTTGGAGTAACAGTAAAGGATCCCAATGAAAGGACCACCACCCACTAGGATAGCTGCAAATACATCACCAAGTTATTAAGAAAGGTGTCAGAACAGGCAAGTTGGGTCATCTGATTGAGTTCACAGGAAAAATGGGGGATTTCCAAGCCTGTACAGAAGGACAGCCGCAACACCATTGAAGTTTGCAACAAGCAATGCAGGACACTCGTGATCCAGGACACCAGGACCAGCAGTGCACAGAGCCGGGGGTTCATGATGACCGTGTAGTGCAGGGGGTGACAGATGGCCACAAACCTGTCATAGGCCATAATGGCCAGGAGGCAGATGTCCAATCCTGAAAGGATTATGAAAAAGTTCACCTGTGTGATGCAGTCCTCATAGGTTATGACTTTGCTCTGAGTCTGGATGTTCCAGAGCATCTTCGGGATGGTGGTGGAGGTGAAGCAGATGTCTACAAAGGACAGGTTGGCCAGGAAGAAGTACATGGGCGTGTGGAGGTGGGAGTCAGAGCTGACGGCCAGGAGGATGAGCAGGTTGCCAAACACAGTGATCAGGTACATGGAGAGGAAAAGCTCAAATACGAGGGGCTGCAGTTCTGGGCCCTCTGAAAACCCCAGAAGCAGAAATTCTGATGTCTGTGTATCATTTCCTGGTTCCATGAGGTTGCACTGACCACGAGGAAAGACGATGGGAGACATCATTAATTTTCACATGAACAGTATCACTCACATTGTTGCAATGCTACGACTTGTATTTTGCTGTCAGGAAGTTGTAGTGAGGGTCAAACATATTCCAGGCATTGTTGAGGCAATGAGTCCGGGAAAATCAAAAGCCAGTATAATCCAGTGATGGAGAAGGAACAGAAGGAAATTAAAATATCAATAGGACACCAGAGGGTGTCAAGTGCTGTGAAGAGAACAAGAGTAGGTGTAAAGGAGAGCGTGGATACAAGTGTTATTTTGTAATTGGTGTTCAGTCAAGAACAGTGAACAAGGTGACATCTGAATGAAGACCTCAGGGAAAGGAAGGCAGGAGCCACGAGCATGTCTGGGGAAGTGTGTGCTGGCTGAGGGAATGGCCTCTGCTAAGGCCCCGAGGATGATCCTACTTTGAGCTATTTGGGTCCCAAACAGGAAGCATGTGTAGGAAGGGGAGTAAACAGGAGGGGAATCAGAGATGGTGTCAGGCAGTTTCAAGGAAATGGGCGCTGCTGGTTAACCCTCAAGAAAACAGAGTCACTCACCCACACTATGTACTGCTTGTCTTTTAGACTCTACTTGCAAAGTCTCCTGTCAATTGACATCGAGCCCTCCTGAGTACTGTGTGTTGATTGAGTTCTGGCTTCTGTATTCACCTCAGAATATATTAGACCGTGTACCCCTGTTCTGAGGATGAATCCCACTCCAAAAAGCACGCACACACACACACACACACACACACACCACAAATCATTGTTTCTCTGGCTGTGTTCTTACCATGACTTATTCCAGCCCCCGTGATTAAGTTTGGAGGGAGTATAACTCAAGCTGGCCAGATCCATAATCATTCCCCTAAACAATGTAAAATGTTACCTGAATTCCAATGAACAAGATAACATTGACAAGTCAGACTGGCATGTTCATTTTCTTTCCTGTATTTGAAGTTTTTAACGTTTATTTATTATTGAGAGAGAGAGAGAGAGAGAGAGACAGAGCGTGAGTGGGGGAGGGGAGGAGAGACAGGGAGACAGAGAATATACAGCAGGCTCCAGGCTCCAAGCTGTCAGCACAGTGCCCGACGCGGGGCTCCAACTCGCAGACCGCGAGATCATGACCTGAGCCGAAGTCAGACGCACACCCATCAGCCTTTTGTAATACAGAAAATCCCATGCAGGCTCCACGCTCAGCATGGAGACTGATGCATGGTTTGATCTCACGAACCATGAGATCATGACCTGAGTCGAAAGCAAGAGTCAGATGCTCAACGGGCTGAGCCACCCAGGCACCACTGTATTCCAATTTAGTTGGTGAAGGTTGTTTCCTAAAGGCTGGCAAAGGTGGCTATCCAATTGAAAGAAAATAAAGTCTCCCTAGTATGCACATTTTAACAATTCAGAGAGATTAGAGATCTTGAAGTAAATGGAAACAGTACATTTTCAGTGAACGTGCATAAAAACGCAAATACAAACCACAGGTGAGCAAAATAATTGTAATTAAGGCAGGAAAATCGGAAGTAAGAAGATAGATATATTTAGCTACATAAAATTTAAATCATTTTGTGGACATAATATCCAACCCAAGGCATTAAACGGCAATCCGTGAACTTCATGTGAAATGCTGCTAGCTGAGGAATAGGCATAGACTTTATGGACATATAATAACAATAGACATGTAACAATGAACCTGGTGATCAAATATGTACATATTGGCTCAAATTCAGTAACGGTTGAAGAAAACAAGATCTCTCGAGCTGACTGGGTGAAATTTTTAAACAGGTAGAAAAAAGAGATTCTCTAATTTTTCTGGGAGGAGTGTGAACCACTGCGATGTTGAGAAAACTGAAGACAGCGACAAATGTGAAAACACAGATATGCTTTCACTGAGAGATTCTAAGTCCCGGCACCCTTGACGTTCTGATACAGACTGGTCTCTGTGCTGTGTGTCCTGGGCTTTGAACATGTTTAGAGCATCCCTGGACCTTCCTTAGCACCCCCCCCCACCATGTGACACCCAAATAAGTCGTGTCCCCCTGAGGGACAGTATTGCCTCCAGTGGAGAACCAGATTTTTCACATAATAATCTCAAAATATTTTTGCAGAATTGTTATAATAGCAATGCATCGAGAAAAGCTAGGAAAAGCTTTCGAAGTGTGAGTAGCACAGCCGTATCATGAGATATTATGCAGACATTGAAATAAAGAATCAGCATTTCCCTAGTCGGTTGGAGACAAGTCCATGAGGTAGTTTTGAGGAAGAAGGAAGAGTGGACGCAGGTAGAAGAAAAGACTACCCGAAAACCTAAAGAGCGTTTATGTTGTCCACAGGCCGCTATTCATTCATCCGTCTGGTTATGAATGTGTATGTGCGCCTAAGATAGCAAGAGAAGCTTTATGAGAACTGAAAGAATAAAGACTTCCAAGGGGAGTGAAATTAGGGCAAGTTTCAAAACAACTGTGTGAAACAAAATTATGTGAGACTCTAAAACCGACTTACAAAAGGCATAAAATGATTTAGTGGTATCGAGGTGGGCCACTGATTTCCGATCACACTCCAAACACGTGGAAAGAAAAGAATGCGATAGAATCACCTTTATCACTGGGGAAGGAGCCGTATCTAAATGATAAATATTTTCTTATAACGATACATGGATTCAAATATGCTTATGGAGAGTAAGGTGATCTTCAGTTAAATGTAAAGAAGCCGTGGTAGTCAGAGATAACGCAACTTCCAGAAATAGATCTTTTCACAATGGGGCAATAGGAACTGTAGGGAATAACAGAGATGGGAAGGCACGTGGAAATGTGTATAGACAGTGATTTGTGAGCAATGTACAAAATACCACGTATACTCCTTTTTGTTTATAGCAAGAATTTGCAAGTGAAGAGTATTAGTGACAGCTCAGTATAGGATAATAAAGTAAGGTAAATAAATAAATAAATAAATAAATAAATAAAAAACAAGACAGACAGTATAAGCGAGTGACAGATTTGACCCCATATTACTAATGAACACAGTCCTATATGTCACAGTGCGTATATGTCTATATGTACACAATAGAACTCAATGGCAAACGGCAAAGTGGGAAAAATAACTCCGAACACCCCATCCGCTTCCTTGTTAGAAAGAATGCAATCAGAAATGGAAGTAGCACCTCCCCGACTCCACTGTACACATGCAAAGACCCGTTAGAGACAATGCGTAAATGTGGCAACCAAGGAATAACTAACCCACAAATACAGTCAACTTTGTAGATAATGAAATCACTGCAAAGCAAAGCTAGGTAACCATAGTTTTCATTTATTACATCATGGCAGTCATACGAATATCCAGAGTAAGAGCACGCTGTGAAAATATATGTCTCATGAATTAATGTTGTGAGGTCGTATATGCAAGCAGTAAATTGGTCTAGATATTTCTCATCAATATGGAAACGTAGCCCAGTATGGCCCATTTGTTTAATGTTTTGTTATTTATTTTGAGACAGGGTGTGTGAATGGGGGAGAGGCAGAGAGGGAGAGAGACACAGGATCCAAAGCAGGTTCCAGTCTCTGAGCTGTCAGCCAGAGCCCGATGCAGGGCTTGACCTCACAAACCATAAGATCATGACCTGAACCGAAATCAAGAGTTTGCAGCTTAACCAACTGAGCCACCCAGGCACCCCCCAGGATGCCTCATTTACAGACAAAAAAGGAATGTCCTGACTTCACTGCGCATCCCTCCATCCCTAATATTCCTACTCCCTTCAACTGCAAAACTCATTGGACGTGTTCTACTTTTACTGGAAGTATTTCCTGCCTCCCCTCCCATCACTTCACTGGCAACAATCACCCATGTGTGGCTGAGTTCAATGTGCAATCCTTTCTGTAACATCATCCATGAGGTCATTAAGTAATCAGGCAAGCAAATGACCATAGAGATCTCCAGGTTCTGGGCTAGGCTGGTGGCTGTGTGGTGACCTTAGGTAAATGCACCTGGCTTTGATTCTCCCTACTCTTTTCCTGAAGACCCTGCTGGGTGTCAGACTCACCTGGATGGGAGCTCTGAGGGAGAGGTCTCCTTGTGGCTGTCTGAATTCGCTCCAGATGGTTATTGGTGGCGACTAAACTCTGTCCCCACACAAGATGACAGGAAGGAGGCTAGCATGAGTCTCCCAGCCAAGCTTCAGACTCCAGAAGCAACAACAGGGTCCCATCAGCCCAAGGTTGCACAGGCAGAGGGACAGCACACAGGAGATATTTATAGTTTCCTCTGTCTGTTCATGAGGCATGTTCCTCTCCTGCCTCTCCAACCTACAGTCCCTGGAGGACACTACTCTGGAGACAAAGGAGAGTTTTTTGGAGATTCCATATTCCCAATAGACTGTGACCCCAGTGTTAATCACTCCTTGCTCTTGAACTCTGCTCCTCCCAGAGGGCAGACATTCCCGCATCTCATCCCAACTCTGATTTCAGCTTTTCCCCCGAGTCTAGAACTGAACAATCTTTGTGGATTAGATGCCTTGGATGTCCAAACACTTGGCTTGTGGTGGAGACACAGCTCCGCTATCTATGGAACATTCCTATTTCCTTTTCAATGAGTTCCTTTGATATAAACCCCAAGCACTACGTACCTCAGCTTCATGACACATTTTCCAAACATTTAGGAATTCCATAATATGTCACAAGTTAACAGCTGCCATGTAGCCCCTCTGTGTGAAGCATTTGTCAGTTATATTAAATATATTTAGATCATATTTTGCACTATGATATGAGCTTGGGATAGAAAAGTAAACAGATTCTTCCCTGTTGCTTCCAGAAGGAACCAAGCCTTGCAAACATCTTCATTTCAGACCCATGAGAATGACTTCAGGCTTTTGAGCCCCAGAATTGTAAGAGCATACATGTGTTTTAAAACACTAATGTAGTCATTGTACATTAGCATTAGGACTTGAACACAAACATTTGTCCAATAAAATTTTGTTAAGAACCTGAGACTAAGCTTCTCCTTTCATTCACTATAGCTCCCCCTGGGTAAAGGCATTTTGTGTTGTAATCCCATCTTTAAGTAGAAGAATTTTAAAATCAATTTGGAGATATTCGTCCTCTTTAGCTGGTAGAGAATTTCTCAGTGCATAAATACAAACGTGCTCCAGATTTTATTGTCTTTGACGCATTAGCAGAAGAAAAGTAATTCATCATTTGAATGTATGTCTATTGTTTATACTGAATTGTTGTGTCTACATGTCCACATTCTATCAATTGCATATTAACTCAAACGTTTATTCTTTTTATATCAACACTTCCAATTTCACTCATTTCCTTTCAACGTAAAAGAAGAGGTCATAAATGAGCCTGTGTTCATTTTTTAAATTTTTGTTTGAGAGTAAGAGCATGTGTGAGTGGAGGAGGGGCAGAGGGAGAGATTCAGAGAGAGAGAATCCTAAGCAAGTTCCATGCTCAGTGTGGCGGGGAACCCAATTCCATGACCCCATGGGAAATCAAGAGTCAGACATTCAGCCAACTGAGCCACTCGGGTGCCCCATTGAGTCTGCTTCAAATGAATAAACAAGCACGCAAAACAGCAGAATCCGATCCATAAATATAGAGAATAAACTCGTGGTTGTCAGAGGGGGGTGGGGAGGATGGGTGAAGAGCAGTGGGAGGTACAGGCTTCCAGTTGTGGAATAAATGAGTCACGGAAATCAAAGGCACAGCGGACAGAATATAGTCAATGATATTGCAATGGCCCGGTAGGCTGACAGCCAGCAGCTGCCTTTGTGCTGAGCACCGCATAATGTACGGGGAAGTTGAATCTCTACGTCGTACACACGAACTCGTGTAACATTGTGTGCCAAGTGCACTCAGATAATAATAGTTTTAAAAATGATTCTGTGTTGGGGTACCCATGTGTAGGTGTGTTTATTTGAAATAAAAATGTGTACAGAGAAACACACATATATGCATACATACAACTTTACAGCTGAGCATTTTCTTCGGACTCAACGAAATATGTCCGCACACCTCATTTATTTCTTGCAATATCCATTTGAAGTTACGTTTGGTCCCAAGTTACTTTCGGAAATAAAGAAGCTGAGGCCCAGGGAGATTACATTTTAACAATTGGATTAAGAAGTCTTCAAGGTTGTGCATTTTCTTGAAGAACATCAAATAGGAATGTGCAGTAGGTACTTTAGTTTTTGTATGGCTCCCTTAATTCATCAAATCATACGTTCCGAGTAGATGCAGTTTATAGCACATGATTATACCCCCACTAAATTAGTTAGAAGGGAAAAAAATCTAGCATCATACGGATCAGTGTGAAATATAGAGCGGAGGTAGCTGATTCATACTGAGTCATGACAGGAGCTTTTTCTTCTCAGTAGGAAGAAAGCAAAGTGTCATGTATGAATACAGGGACAGTAGATATAAATTAAAATCATTCACTTTTGATATTCTTTTTTTTCCCTGTAAAACAGAAGATAAAAACGCACTCGGAAATCGAGTTAACTGATCATATACTTGTTCAAAAGAGAAGTGCCCCGTGGTCACACATGACATCATGGATGAGCCTTTGGAACAATGTAGAGTCGGGGCGCCTGAGTGGCTCAGTCAGTTGAGCGTCCAACTTCGGCTCAGGTCATGATCTCACAGCTTGTGGGTTCAAGCCCTGCGTCAGGCTCGGTGCTGCCAGCTCGGAGCCTGGAGCCTGCTTCAGATTCTGTGTCTCCCTCTCTCTCTCTCTGCCCCTAACCCACTCGCATCCTGTCTGCCTCTCTCAAAAATAAATAAACTTTAAGAAAAAATTTAAAAAAAGAAAAGAAACAGTGTGGAGTCTCACAGCTCACTATAGATTCGCGAGGAGACAAGCACAGCTCAGAACAATCCCCAACATACAATATCATTTGGCAATAAAAGCATTATATTAAATCATTTTCTTTTAAATGGCTTGTTATGCAGCAATGGCTAACTGATTCAAGGATCACGGTGAACAGAAGTAAGGAAAATTATCATAATCTGCTGCTGACTGTTCTTGGTATTTATTCTTGTATTTGAAGCCTGCATTCATGGTACCTCTGTTATTTCAGTTTAGTTCACACAACTGCATATAAAACCTCTCACTGAGAAGCACCTTAGTGGCTCAGTCGGTCGAGTCTCCAACTCTTGATTTTGGCTCAGGTTGTGATCTCACAGTCATGAGATCAAGCCCCGTTCAACTTGGAGCCTGCTTAAGATTCTATCTCTGTCTCCCTCTCTGCCTCTTCCCCTCTCTCCTGCTCACTGCCCCTCTCCCTCTCTCTCTCTCTCTCTAAAAAACAAGGAAACAAATAACAACAACAAAAACAACAAAACAACTACCTCTCGTTGAGGGTATTTCCCCATAGCCAGGAAAGATTGAAAATGTATGCATTATTGTGTTGGAAAACTGGTGTCCCTGATTCACATGACCAGACAGGAATGCAAGCTCCCTCTTATGTCATCCCTTGAGCATAGAAGATGAATAGAATCCTGAGCCTGAGAAACATGTATAATGGAGGAAATGACCATTCGACACCCCTTTCATGGTTATGACAAAATTTAGAAGGAAGGGGGATATATTTCTTTTACAACAATGAAAGGAGTCATACCAAAGGCAGCGTAAAGATTTCAGGAAGAAACAAGGAGATATTTCAATAAAAGTAGAAAAATGTCAATCAGTCCTTCCCCCATTTGGATAAGCCCCCTTACACATGGCCACCAATCCTCCATACTCCAATGAATAGCCGTACAGCATGAAGAATAAATACTTTAAAGAGCACAATGTGCGATTTAAAATAAAATAAAATTTTGCTTCATCATATTAAAGGGCATCTGGAGTCTAAGATCATATTCTAAAGTCAATCTATCTATTAAAGTTTGTTGTTCCATGAAGACTTCTCTTGGAGACGTGTATTTGGCGACACTTGAGTAAGGAAGTGACTGTCGTACACATTGTGGACAACAAGGTACTAAGAGACCAGGATCCTAATGTGGAGAATAAAACCGATCTAGAAGACACATTAATATATTAAGTGTCCACTTTTAAGAAGAACAGTTAAGATACTGATATACAAAGGAACTTCAGACATATAAGTGAAAAAACATAGCCTCAGATATTGTTCTCCTTTAAAATCATATATATTTGTCATAAAGTGTGGTTGTTTCCATAGGTGGCGTATCAATCATGACAGTTCTTTTTGTTTGTTTCAAGTTTTTATTTAAATTCTAGTTAGTGAACATGTAGTGTAGTGTTGGCGTCAGGAGTAGAATTTAGTGATTCATCACTTACATACAACACCCAGTGTTCACCCCAACAAGTGCCCTCCCTAATGCCCATTGCCCAATTAGCCCATCACCCACCCAATTCTGCCCACCAATCCTAAGACATACAGAGAGCTAACCAGTGGTAATCGTGGCATTAAAAAAACACGTATGAAAGAAAAATTATTTGGTGTGACGCAGTTGTTTGAGAAAGATTATTTTTTAAAAACATCTATGTTGCCTCAAGGTAAATGAACATTTCCAAATATTTCAGATCCGTGGTTGGAAATAAAATGCAGAAAGTGGGAAATATAAGGGAAAAAATCTGTAGGATATCAGAGAGAGCAGAGCTTCATAGAGTGAGTTACATGCATGGCATATGGAAGTTGAGGACAAGGAAATAAACGGGAAGAGGAATACTACATCTACAGTCTGAATAAAGACCACAATAACTGACCCAGAGGCTTTGACCCCTGCAATCATCGGCATTTCTTCAATCTCATGACGATTGGCCATGTAAGGGTCTCCTTCCAAAAGAATGCTTTCAGAGCCCTTTTCATGTCTTTGTTCCTCAAGCTGTAGATGAAGGGGTTCAGCATGGGTGTGACCACCGTGTACATCACCGAGGCTGTGGCACTTGACCGTGAGCTCTGGGTAGCAGCAGAGCTCAGGTACACGCCGAGCATCGTACAGTAAAATAAACACACGACCGACAGGTGAGACGCACAGGTGGAAAACGTTTTATACTTGCCCTTAGCTGATGCAATCCCACGTATAGAGGAAACTATCTTGGAATAAGAGTAAAGGATCCCAGCAAAAGGACCACCCCCCAGCAGGACAGCTGCAAGATACATCACCACGTTATTAACAAAGGTGTCAGAACAGGCAAGTTGTATCATCTGATTGAGTTCACAGAAAAAGTGGGGGATTTCCACCTCTGTACAGAAGGACAGCCGAAATGCCATTAAGGTTTGTAACAAGGAATACAGAACACTCATGATCCAGGACACCAGAACCAGGAGTCCACAGAGCTGGGGGTTCATGATGATCGTGTAGTGCAGGGGGTGACAGATGGCCACAAACCGGTCATAGGCCATCACACTCAACAGAAAGATGTCCAACACACCAAAGAGTATGAAAAAATAAATCTGTGTGATGCAGTACTCATAGGTTATGACTTTGCTCTGAGTCCGGATGTTCACCAGCATCTTCGGGACGGTGGTGGACGTGAAGCAGATGTCTACAAAGGACAGGTTGGCCAGGAAGAGGTACATGGGCATGTAGAGGTTGGGGTCTGTCCGGATGGCCAAGATGATGAGCAGGTTCCCAAACACAGTGATCAGGTACATGGAGAGGAAAAGTCCAAATATGAGGGGCTGCAGTCCTGGTTCCTCTGAAAATCCCAGAAGAAGAAACTTTGAAATTTGTGTTTCATTGCTTGGTTCCATGTGGTGGAGGTGACTTCTGGGAAAGAGGGCAATAAAATAACATAAATTTATATATTCACAAAATTAAAATGCGACTGTTTTTTTATTTTGTAGTCCAGAAATTCCTTTTAATATGTCGTGTACGGATATGGTCCCCTTTAGGGAATCATCACTGCCACATCTGATATATGTTTTATTGTCAATCAGCTTCTTTCCTAAGAAATCATGTATTTTATAGTTTTTCTGAGAAATGCTTCAATTATTCAGGAATCTAAATTGAGTGCTGACCAGCTTTCAGGCACTATCTAGGCAATGAGTATAGAGTGCCGAAGAACAAAAATCCCTACAGCAATGGAGGAAAAATATGTAAGCAAAGAAGATAATTATACAACTATCTTTTTGATACAATTACCTTTTGATTATCTCACCTTTTTGACGGTGAGGTGTGCTGTGAAGAAATGGGAAACAGGGATAAAGCAGAGAGCAAATAGGGCATTCTATTTTAATGGCATTTAGGCAATTCTGTACACAGGTGGCATTGGAGCACAGACGTCATGTAAGACAGAGACATAGACACAGGATTCTGGGGGAAGTGTGTGCCTGGCAGAGGGAATGGCCAGTGCAAAGGCCCTGAGGAAGGTACTTGTTTCAAATGTTCAAGCGAAAAAGCAAAGCCAGCGCTGCAAGGGAAATGATCTTGAGGGACACTGATGACAGACTCTGTCACACATGTGAGGAGGGATGTGGCCTCTCTGCGACAACTGTGACCTCCAGGCACAGGTCCGTCCTTGTCCACACTGCATCTCCCTCGGTATTCATCGTGCTGCAAAGCCACCCCATGCATTGACACAGATCCCTGTCTTGGTGCCTGCTCTTGACTGAGCTGTGGACCGTGTATGGTGTCACCTTGGGATTGAGGAGTCCTGGCCCCTGTTGTGAGGACTGCTCACCCTCTACAAGTCACACATGCACAGGACACCGTGGTCTTCTGGGTTGTGAATTTCCCTGTCCTCACAGCCCCCACATTCCTGGTTATGCTGGGAATGGATACAACCCAAGGAGACCCGATCAGCCATCTTTCCCCTGCAAAGTGTAGAAATGGTTCCCAGAAATGCTAATTCTTAACCCTCCCATGGACCAATCACCATGGAGCTCCATAATGGAATGTTAATTTTCCGCTGTGATTTACACCAATGTAACAAAGTCTGCTTAGTAAATGAAAGAGACAGAGAGTGAGATACAGAGGGAATGAAATCGATGAGGGAGATCAAGGATCTCATAAGCTGGGGTGGTCCCTGAGAGACTGTGAGGAAGAAATATCTCCCTTGCTTCTCCCCTCTTTACATCCCCTGATGCCCAGCAAAAATAATACGAGAATGAAACAAACTTGTTTAAAAGACAGATAGTGATATATTCATGGTGTACTTGTACAAAACTATATAGATAAAAATATAAATAGATATAAATATTAACATATCCGTTTATATTATACATCAAGAAAAACAAGCAAAGGGATAAACCAATACAATCAAAGTCGGGCATTTTTATATCAAGCCTAGAAGACATTTTCCTGTACCTCCTGCATCATGATATGACTGATTCATTTCTACGTGATTGATAGTGGATGGGGTTAGCTCCTTTCTCCCTCTTCTTATGTGGCACCTTTTCATTGATATTCATGGGCTTTGAGTAAAGATCTCTCGTTCTCAAACCCAATGGACACCCTCTAATCTGCATTCTGGATCTCATCCAACATGCAAAGGACTCCCCAGACCATGCTCTGTAAATCCTGCCCACATCATGGCAGTCTCAATGCTACACTGTAACATCCAGAAGAGCAGGGACTTTATCCTCTTTGTTCATTTCTGTTTTTCACCAACTTAGTTGAATATATGTTTAGTATAAAAAGATATAAGACTATGAGAAGTTATAGAATGGAAAGAATGAAAGGATCTGGAAACCAGGTTAAAATAGTAGCTTGAAAACAACTGTCATAAGCAAAGTTGTATGAAAAATAAAAGCAAACTGGAACAGGTAAAAATAGCAGTCATTAGTAATACCTACACGGATTAATAACTAAATTGTGAAACACCATGAAAGAATATGACATATAATGTGTCTAGAATGTTCTGGCCCATGGCAGATGCTCAGTTATTATTTGTTGAATGAATCAGGAGTTAGGTCTCAGTGTTAAGGACATTTCCTATATGGCAAGGTCGTATTTCAGTTTCGTTGGGAAAAGGTGAATTGCTAAGTAACAGCTAGAATAAATGGATATCTATCTGGAAAAACATTAAATTGGTCATCTTCCTCAGATACTTTACCGACACCAGAGGGATACTGACTTCAGTGTAAATGTAACCATACAATATATCGAACATCAAGAAAACTGCATATAACATTTGCAGGTGGGAAAAACCACTAAAATAAAGCAAGAAACTCAGCAGTAAGAAGATAGGAATATTTAAACCAAGTTAAACATTTTTATGGTCAAAGAGTTTTTCCAAAGTCGACTGAGAAGCAATGATCTGAGGAAATCTTTTGAAATGCTGAAAAAAAGCAGGAGAGGGGAAATAGCATATGGCCATATAATAATCAGAAAGGTCATCAAGTATATGACATTTGCTGAAATTAAGGGATAGATTAAGAAACAACAGGAAATGTCTTCTTCACCCAGGAACCTGGGGAAAAAACTTAGAGCAGTGTTACATTGTTTGTGGTTGGAACTTGTCTTTTAATGTTTATTTATTTTTGAGAGAGAGAGAGTGAGAGACAGAGTGCAAGTGGGAAGGGGCAGAGATAGAGGGAGACACAGAATCCGAAGCAGGTTCCAGGCTCTGAGCTGTCAGCATAGAGCCTGGCGTGGGGCTCGAACTCATGGACTGTGAAATATGACCTGAGCCAAAGTAGGACGCTTAACTGACTGAGTCACCCAGGTGCCCCTATGTTTGGACTTTCAAGCGGGTAGTCTTGGGGTTACACTGAATTTGCTGGTGGAAAAGTGAGTGTTACAGGTTGAAGGCAGGACCTGAAAGCAGCTATATTACAAATATTCATATTTTTAATGCAGGGTTTCTACGTCTCTGCCTATGGACATCCTGACCAGAGCCTGCCCAGTGCTGAGGTCTGTGTATCTTAGGATGTTTAGAGCATCCCTTTCATGATAAAGAATATGAGAGAGGGTGGGTGATGGGTATTGAGGAGGGCACCTTTTGGGATGAGCACTGGGTGTTGTATGGAAACCAATTTGTCAATAAATTTCAGAAAAAAAAAAAAAGAATATGAAGGACTCTCAAAAGTGTTCATAGGAGCCATTCTGCAAAACCGGCACAGTCACTGAATAAATACATTCATTACTTACGCAAGCAAATAAACACAGTGATCACTTGCTATGGACTAAGTTGAATTGGCCCCCAGGTGATGATGGATTAATGTTCTCAGACAACCCTGTCATCCACGGTGCCCGGGGCTGTTGGACTCACCTGGCTGGGTGTCTGACAGGAAGGTCTCCGTGTGAAACCGAATTCCTCCCAGGACAGCAGGTAACAGGGACTAAGGCTCTGACCTCAGCAGAGACAGTAGGGGGGAGTGAAGCATCAGTCCCAGCCAGAATTAGGACTCAGAACAAACAGACAAAAACCACTCGCCTTCCTGTCCAAGGTCGCACAGGCTGACAGGAGACCAGAGGGTATTTATACCTCCCTGTATCTGCTCATTAGGCGCATTTCCCTCTTGTTACTCCAACCTCTAAGCGTATGATTCCCAATGGAAAGCTGCTCTGGACATAAAGGATTTCTTCCTGATGAATCTCAGTTCCCAAAAGACTAGGTTAGAGGTCAAGGGAATCCAGTTCTTTGCTTTTTTCTCCTTTTCCCTGAACTTGCCCTCTTCCTGTTATGTAAGTCTCCTAGCACGTTATCTCAGCTCAGAGTTACACTTTTCTCCAGCTCTAAGAAGGAAGAACACACCGGGATTAGGTCTCTTTAACTTCAAAACCTTGACTTGTCTCGGGGACCCAGCCCCGCCATCTCCAGTGTCTCCTCTTCTCCTTCCCCTCCCCTTCTTCCTTCTCCTCCTCCTCCTCCTCCTCTTCCTACTACTTCTTCTTCTTCTTCTTCTCCTCCTCCTCCTCCTCCTCCTTCTTTTCCTTCTTATTCATCTTCTTCTTCTCCTTCTCCTTCTCCACCTCCTCCTCCTCTTCTTCCTCCTCCTCCTCTTCTTCTTCTTCTTCTTCTCCTTCTCCTTCTCCAACTCCTCCTCCTCTTCTTCCTCTTCTTCTTCTTCTTCTTCTTCTTCTTCTTCATCTTCATCTTCTTTGTCTTCTTCTATAGGAGAAAAAGAACCAGAGAGGGGCAGAGAGAGACAGGGAGAGAGATAATCATAAGCAGGCTCCTCACTCTCAATGCAGAACCTGATGGGGGCTCAAACTCCAGGTTCCTGAGATTGGGACCTGAGCCGAAATCAAGAGCCAGATGCTCAGCCAACTGAGTCACCCAGCATCCCTAGTGTCTATTCTTTAAAAAAATATTTTTTAATGTTTATTTATTTTTGAGAGAGATCATGAGCAGGGGAGGGGCAGAGAGAGAGGGATACGATTTCCGTAGTAGGCTCTGGGCTCTGAGCTATCAGCACAGAGAAGCACAGAGAACTGGGTTCTTCTGATAATAAACCTTGGGTTCTACACACACTGGCTTCAAGACACTTTTGCCATCACAATTAGGAATTTCTTACATTATCACAAGGTAAAAGCTATCAGTTGGTCCCTTGTTATTAAATGTTTAATTATAACAGATGTATTTAAATATTTTACGTACTACAATGTGAGCTTGACCTCTCATAGGGATAGTTGGATTCAATTTTTATAAACATACCTGAGGAAGTACATTTATGAGCTCCATTCTACATTGTAGAAATGGTGCTTGGTCATGTCTAGTCATCTGTCTAAATTTAATACCTGAGTATGTGGTGACCCTTGAGTTTGATTCTGTCAGGATGCTTCTAGTTCTCAAACTCTGGGGCAGTGGTTCACAGCCAGAAATGAATTTTCCCCTGAAGATGTCTGTCAAAGTCTGAAGGGAAGCTGCGAAACACCTACAATTCAAAGGAAAGCACCCCCGAAAATATTATCCTGCCACAAATGTCGATCATAAAATGTGAGAAACCCAGCTACACCAGCAGTTCTCCAACTTCAATGCGCGTGTACATTCACACAGATCCCACTACAAATGCAGAATCTGATCTCTCATCCTGGGTGGCCAGAGATTCTGCATTTCTACCAGCTCCTGGGTGATGCTAAACTGTGGGTCTGGGTCTGTGGGCCACTCTTTGATTAGCAAGCCTAGGATCTTGTGTTAAAGACAGGTGTAGGTATTTTAAGTCTTCTGCACCAAATGGTGTCCTTGCATGCATGTAATTTTGAAGGAATAATGTATTCACTCTTTCTTCAGTCTGTGTCAATTCTGTTTTAAGGCTTTTATAAGTGACAAAAATAATACATTTATGAAAAAGTCTTTGTAGTGGGCAGAATAAGGCCCTTCCAAATATGTCCACATCCTAATTCCCAGGACCTTTCACATGTTATTTTTGATAGCAACGTAGGATTAAGGTAGCAGACTAAACAGGGCTGTAAATTAGCTGCCATGGAGACAAAAGGATCAGCTGTGATTCTCTAGGTGGGACTAGGGTAGTCAGGATGGTCCTCCAAATGTTGAGGATGGAGACAAAAGAGTTGATGTCAGAGATTTTGAGAATGCTCTCCTGCTGTCCATGAAGGTGGCAGAAGAGCCATGGCCAAGAAATGCAGGTGGCCAGCAACAGAGACTGCAATTGGAAAGGAAACCCATTCTCCCCTGAGCCTCCAGAAGAACCACAACCCTGAAGACACCTTGCTATTAGCCCGACGAGACTCTTTCGAATCTTCTGACTCCAGATCTGTAAGAACCTGTATGTGTTTGTCTTCAGCAGCTAGTGTGGGAATGTTTTATAACAGCAGTAGGAATCTCACAGGGACATAGTCAATAAAATTATTTGAGGGCACCGAGTTCAAGTTTCTCCATTCATCAGCTTCCCTTGGTTAAGGTCAATTGACATTTAAAGAACCCACATTATGGAGAAGAAATTAAATCAATTTGGAGATATTCTGCCTAGCACCTGGTAGAGTGAATTCCTGGGGCATAAATGTGAGTGTGGTCTGACCATGATGCTTCTGAGGTAGTGAGATAGGCAAGCAACTCATGATCAAAATTTACATCACATCTTCTTTATCCTTTGATCAATCCATGGACATTTGGGCTCTTTCCATAACTGCCTATTGTTAATAACACTGCTATAAACATTGGGGTACATATGCCCCTTTAATCTATCAAGAGGATGTGGCATATATATATATATATATATGGAATATTACTCAGTGATCAAAAAGAATGAAATCTTCCATTTGCAACAACGTGGTTGGAACTAGAGTGTATTATGCTAAGCAAAGTATGTCAATCAGTGAAAGATAAATATCATATGATTTCATTCATGTGTGAAACTTAAGAAACAAAACTGATGAACATAGGGGAAGGGAAGGAAAACTAAGATGAAAACAGAGAGGGAGGCAATTTATAAGAGACTCAAAAATACAGAGAAGAAATTCAGGGTTGCTGCAGAGGAAGTGTGTGGGAGGAGGTGCTAAATGGGTGATGGGCATTAAGGAGGGCACTTGTTGGGACGAGCACTGGGAGTTATATGTAAGTGATATATCACTGGGTTCTACTCGTGAAACCAACACTCCACTGTATGTTAACTAACTTGAATTGAAATAAATAAATGTAAGGTGTGCTTGGGTGGCTCAGTCAGTTAAGCATCGAACTTCCGCTCAGGTCATGATCTCACAGCTCTTGAGTTCAAGCCCCATGTCGGGCTCTGTGCTGACAGCTTAAATTCTATGTCTCTGCCCCTCTCTGCCCCTCCCCAGCTCAGGCCATCTCTCTCTCTCTGTCTCTCTCTCTCTTTCTCTCTCCGCCCTAAAAATAAATAAAAATATTTAAAATACAAATTATTTGGTTTCTTATCTATAATATTTTATTATGTGTCTCTAAAAGAACTCTATTTTTGGCCTGCGTGGGTGGCTCAGTGGGATGAGCGTCCAACTTTGGCTCAGGTCATGATCTTGTGGTTGACAATTTCAAGCACCTCATCAGGCTCTGTGAGATTATGTTTCTTTCACTTATATGTCCCAAGTTCCTTTGATATCAGTATCTTAACTGCTCTTAATAGTGGACACTTAATATATTAATGTGTCTTATAGCTGGGCTTTATTCTCCTCATTAGGATCCTGGTCTCTTAGTACATTGTTGTCCACAATGTGTATGACAGTCACTTCTTTACTCAAGTGTTCACCAAATATGCATCTCCAAGAAAATTTTCATGGAGCAACAAACTTTAATAAATAGATTGACTTTAGAATATGATCTCAGACTCTAGATGTCCTTTAATATGCTGAAGCAAAATTATATTTTATTTTATTACTTTTTAAAGTTTAAATTATAGTTAGCTTTGTTGAGTCCAAAGAAAAAGTTCAGAGGCAAAGTTGTACGTATATATTACATGTGTTTTTTCAAATAAACACATATACCCATATGTACATAAACACGAACTCACTTAAAAGAAATCTTATCTGAGTACAGTTGGCAAGAATGTTGCATTAGTTTCAGGTGCACAACGTAGTGATTCAACTTCTCTGCCCATTACGCGGTGCTCGCCGCAAAGGTAGCTCTTGTCTGTTATCATACAGACCCATCCAGTATCATTGACTGTATTCCATACCCCGTGCCTTTTTTCCCCAAGACTCATTAATTCCACAACTGGAAGCCTGTATCTCCCACTGCCCTTCACCCATTCTGCCCATGCCCCCACAACCCTCAGGCAATCCATGAGGTTTTTTTCTCTGTATATGTAGGTCTCATTCTGGTTTCTGTGTGTTTGTTTATTCACTTAAAATTTTTTTAATGTTTATGCATTTAATTTGGAGAGAGAGGTGTGGGGGGAGGCTGAGAGAGGGAAAGACAGAGAATACCAAGCAGCCTCATGTCAACACAGACCCTGACATGGGGGTTGAACTCACAAAATGTGAGATTGTGACTTCAGCCAAAATCAAGAGGCAGGTGCTTAACCAACTGAGCCATCCAAGAGCCCCATATTTATTCATTTTAAATGCAAACTCATACATAATCTCTTATTTTATGTTGAAAGGAAACTTCAGAGAAAGTTGAAAGTGTAGGTATTAAAAGAGTAAATGTTCGAATTAATATGCATTTAAAAGAATGAAGATGTGTAGACACAAAGATTTCAAGGTAGACATAAATGATAGACATACATTTAAAGGATGAATTACATTTCCTGTCCTAATGCCTCCAAGACGTCAAAATCTGAAGCATGCATGCAGTTACGTACTGAGAAATTCTCTACTAGCTAAAGAGGATGAATATCTGTAAATTGATTTTAAATCTCCTTTTCTACTTAGAGATGAGATTACGATGCAAAATGCCTTTACCCAGGGGAAACTCCGTGAATGAAGGGAAAACCCTAGTCTCAGATTCTTTTTTTTTTATTTATTTTTTAATTTTTTTAAGGTTTATTTATTTTTGAGACAGAGAGAGACAGAGCATGAGCAGGGAAGGGGAAGAGAGAGAGGGAGACACAGAATGTAAAGCAGGCTCCAGGCTCTGAGCTGTCAGCAGAGAGCCTGACGCGGGGCTTGAACTCACGAACTGTGTGATCGTGACCTGAGCTGAAGTCGGACGCTTAACCGACTGAGCCACCCAGGTGCCCCTCTAATCTCAGATTCTTAACAAAATTTCATTGGAACATTTGTCGTTTTAAGTCCTAACGCTGATGTAAAATAACTACATTGGTGTTTTAAAATTCATTTATGTTCTTACATTCGATGGATCAGAAGCCCGAAGTGGCTCACATTGGTCTAAAATGAAAATGATTGCAAGGCCTGATTTCTTCTCAAAGCTACAGGGAAGAACCTGTTTACTTTTCTATTCCAAGCTCATATTATACTGCAAGAAAAAAAAATCTCACCATATTTCATATAATTAAAAAATTCTTGAAGATGGCGGAAGATGGAGGACGCTGGGCTCACCGCACGTCCTGCTGATCACTTAGATTCCATCTACACCTGCCTAAATAACCCAGAAAACCACCAGAGGATTAGCAGAACGGAGTCGCCGGAGCCAAGCGCAGACGAGAGGCCCACGGAAGAGGGTAGGAAGGGCGGCGAGGCTGTGCGCGCTCCACGGACTGGTGGGAGGGAGCCGGGGTGGAGGGGAGGCTCGCCGGCCAAGCAGAGCCCCCGAGTCTGGCTTGCAAAAGCGGAGGGGCCTGACGGACTGTGTTCCCACAACAAGCGTGACATAGCTTCTGGGAGGTCATAAGTTAACAGCTCTGCTCAGAAAGCGGGAAGGCTGGAGGACAAAGGGAGGGAGAGCTGCTGAGCCCCCGGACGACAGAGCTCAGTTTGGTGGGGAACAAAGGCCCTCCCCAGCGCCATCTCCCCCGCCCATCCCCCAGCCAAAATCCCAAAGGGAACTGGTTCCTGCCAGGGAACTTGCTCGCTCCCTGCAAACACCCAACTCTGCACTTCTGCGGAGCCAAACCTCCGGCAGCGGATCTGACTCCCTCCCGCTGCCACAGGGCCCCTCCTGAAGTGGATCACCTAAGGAGAAGCGATCTAAGCCTGCCCCTCCTGCCCCCGTGCACCTTGCCTACCCACCCCGGCTAATACGCCAGATCCCCAACATCACAAGCCTGGCAGGGTGCAAGTAGCCCAGAGGAGCCACACCACCCCACAGTGAATCCCACCCCTAGGAGAGGGGAAGAGAAGGCACACCAGTCTGACTGTGGCCCCAGCGGTGGGCTGGGGGCAGACATCAGGTCCGATTGCGGCCCCGCCCACCAACTCCAGTTATACACCACAGCACAGGGGAAGTGCCCTGCAGGTCCTCACCACGCCAGGGACTATCCAAAATGACCAAATGGAAGAACTCCCCTCAGAAGAATCTCCAGGAAATAACGAAAGCTAATGAGCTGATCAAAAAGGATTTAAATAATATAACAGAAAGTGAATTTAGAATAATAGTCATAAAATTAATCGCAGGGCTTGAAAACAGTATACAGGACAGCAGAGAATCTCTTGCTACAGAGATCAAGGGACTAAGGAACAGTCACGAGGAGCTGAAAAACGCTTTAAACGAAATGCATAACAAAATGGAAACCACCACAGCTCGGCTTGAAGAGACAGAGGAGAGAATAGGTGAACTAGAAGATAAAGTTATGGAAAAAGAGGAAGCTGAGAAAAAGACAGATAAAAAAATCCAGGAGTATGAGGGGAAAATTAGAGAACTAAGTGATACACTAAAAAGAAATAATATACGCATAATTGGTATCCCAGAGGAGGAAGAGAGAGGGAAAGGTGCTGAAGGGGTACTTGAAGAAATCATAGCTGAGAACTTCCCGGAACTGGGGAAGGAAAAAGGCATTGAAATCCAAGAGGCACAGAGAACTCCCTTCAGACATAACTTGAATCGATCTTCTGCACGACATGTCATAGTGAAACTGGCAAAATACAAGGATAAAGAGAAAATTCTGAAAGCAGCAAGGGGTAAACGTGCCCTCACATATAAAGGGAGACCTATAAGACTCGTGACTGATCTCTCTTTTGAAACTTGGCAGGCCAGAAAGAATTGGCACGAGATTTTCAGGGTGCTAGACAGAAAAAATATGCAGCCAAGAATCCTTTATCCAGCAAGTCTGTCATTTAGAATAGAAGGAGAGATAAAGGTCTTGCCAAACAAACAAAAACTGAAGGAATTTGTCACCACTAAACCAGCCCTACAAGAGATCCTAAGGGGGACCCTGTGAGACAAAGTCCCAGAGACATCACTACAAGCATAAAACATACAGACATCACAATGACTCTAAACCCATATCTTTCTATAATAACACTGAATGTAAATGGATTAAATGCGCCAACCAAAAGACATAGGGTATCAGAATGGATAAAAAAACAAGACCCATCTATTTGCTGTCTACAAGAGACTCATTTTAGACCTGAGGACACCTTTAGATTGAGAGTGAGGGGATGGAAAACTATTTATCATGCGACTGGAAGCCAAAAGAAAGCTGGAGTAGCAATACTTATATCAGACGAACTAGACTTTAAATGAAAGGCTGTAACAAGAGATGAAGAAGGGCATTATATAATAATTATAGGGTCTATCCATCAGGAACAGCTAACAATTATAAATGTCTATGCGCCGAATACCGGAGCCCCCAAATATATAAAACAATTACTCATAAACATAAGCAACCTTATTGATAAGAATGTGGTAATTGCAGGGGACTTTAACACCCCACTTACAGAAATGGATAGATCATCTAGACACACAGTCAATAAAGAAACAAGGGCCCTGAATGAGACATTGGATCAGATGGACTTGACAGATATATTTAAAACTCTGCATCCCAAAGCAACAGAATATACTTTCTTCTCGAGTGCACATGGAGCATTCTCCAAGATAGATCGTATACTGGGTCACAAAACAGCCCTTCATAAGTTTACAAGAATTGAATTATACCATGCTTACTTTCAGACCACAATGCTATGAAGCTTGAAATCAACCACAGAAAAAAGTCTGGAAAACCTCCAAAAGCATGGAGGTTAAAGAACACCCTACTAACGAATGAGTGGGTCAACCAGACAATTAGAGAAGAAATTAAAAAATATATGGAAACAAATGAAAATGAAAATACAACAATCCAAATGCTTTGGGACGCAGCGAAGGCAGTCCTGAGAGGAAAATACATTGCCATCCAGGCCTATCTCAAGAAACAAGAAAAATCCCAAATACAAAATCTAACAGCATACCTAAAGGAACTAGAAGCAGAACAGCAAAGGCAGCCTAAACCCAGCAGAAGAAGAGAAATAATAAAGATCAGAGCAGAAATAAACAATATAGAATCTAAAAAACCTGTAGAGCAGATCAACGAAACCAAGAGTTGGTTTTTTGAAAAAATAAGCAAAATTGACAAACCTCTAGCCAGGCTTCTCAAAAAGAAAAGGGAGATGACCCAAATAGATAAAATCATGAATGAAAATGGAATTATTACAACCAATCCCTCAGAGATACAAACAATTATCAGGGAATACTATGAAAAATTATATGCCAACAAATTGGACAACCTGGAAGAAATGGACAAATTCCTGAACACCCACACTCTTCCAAAACTCAATCAGGAGGAAATAGAAAGCTTGAACAGACCCATAACCAGCAAAGAAATTGAATCGGTTATCAAAAATCTCCCAACAAATAAGAGTCCAGGACCAGATGGCTTCCCAGGGGAGTTCTACCAGACGTTTAAAGCAGAGATAATACCTATCCTTCTCAAGCTATTCCAAGAAATAGAAAGGGAAGGAAAACGTCCAGACTCATTCTATGAAGCCAGTATTACTTTGATTCCTAAACCAGACAGAGACCCAGTAAAAAAAGAGAACTACAGGCCAATATCCCTGATGAATATGGATGCAAAAATTCTCAAGAAGATACTAGCAAATTGAATTCAACGGCATATAAAAAGAATTATTCACCATGATCAAGTGGGATTCATTCCTGGGATGCAGGGCTGGTTCAACATTCACAAATCAATCAACGTGATACATCACATTAACAAAAAAAAAGAGAAGAACCATATGATCCTGTCAATCGATGCAGAAAAGGCCTTCGACAAAATCCAGCACCCTTTCTTAATAAAAACCCTTGAGAAAGTCGGGATAGAAGGAACATACTTAAAGATCATAAAAGCCATTTATGAAAAGCCCACAGCTAACATCATCCTCAACGGGGAAAAACTGAGAGCTTTCCCCCTGAGATCAGGAACACGACAGGGATGCCCACTCTCACCGCTGTTGTTTAACATAGTGCTGGAAGTTCTAGCATCAGCAATCAGACAACAAGAGGAAATCAAAGGCATCAAAATTGGCAAAGATGAAGTCAAGCTTTCACTTTTTGCAGATGACATGATATTATACATGGAAAATCCAATAGACTCCACCAAAAGTCTGCTAGAACTGATACATGAATTTAGCAATGTTGCAGGATACAAAATCAATGTACAGAAATCAGTTGCATTCTTATACACTAACAATGAAGCAACAGAAAGACAAATAAAGAAACTGATCCCATTCACAATTGCACCAAGAAGCTCAAATACCTAGGAATAAATCTAACCAAAGATGTAAAGGATCTGTATGCTGAAAACTATAGAAAGCTTATGAAGGTAATTGAAGAAGATTTAAAGAAATGGAAAGACATTCCCTGCTCATGGATTGGAAAAATAAATATTGTCAAAATGTCAATACTACCCAAAGCTATCTACACATTCAATGCAATCCCAATCAAAATTGCACCAGCATTCTTCTCGAAACTAGAACAAGCAATCCTAAAATTCATATGGAACCACAAAAGGCCCCGAATAGCCAAAGTAATTTTGAAGAAGAAGACCAAAGCAGGAGGCATCACAATCCCAGACTTTAGCCTCTACTACAAAGCTGTCATCATCAAGACAGCATGGTATTGGCACCAAAACAGACACATAGACCAATGGAATAGAATAGAAACCCCAGAACTAGACCCACAAACGTATGGCCAACTCATCTTTGACAAAGCAGGAAAGAACATCCAATGGAAAAAAGACAGCCTCTTTAACAAATGGTGCTGGGAGAAGTGGACAGCAACATGCAGAAGGTTGAAACTAGACCACTTTCTCACACCATTCACAAAAATAAACTCAAAATGGATAAAGGACCTAAATGTGAGACAGGAAACCATCAAAACCTTAGAGGAGAAAGCAGGAAAAGACCTCTCTGACCTCAGCCATAGCAATCTCTTACTCGACACATCCCCAAAGGCAAGGGAATTAAAAGCAAAAGTGAATTACTGGGACCTTATGAAGATAAAAAGATTCTGCACAGCCAAGGCAACAACCAACAAAACCAAAAGGCAACCAACGGAATGGGAAAAGATATTCGCAAATGACATATCGGACAAAGGGCTAGTATCCAAAATCTATAAAGAGCTCACCAAACTCCACACCCGAAAAACAAATAACCCAGTGAAGAAGTGGGAAGAAAACATGAATAGACACTTCTCTAAAGAAGACATGTGGATGGCCAACAGGCACATGAAAAGATGTTCAGCGTCGCTCCTTATCAGGGAAATACAAATCAAAACCACACTCAGGTATCACCTCATGCCAGTCAGAGTGGCCAAAATGAACAAATCAGGAGACTATAGATGCTGGAGAGGATGTGGAGAAACGGGAACCCTCTTGCACTGTTGGTGGGAATGCAAATTGGTGCAGCCGCTCTGGAAAGCAGTGTGGAGGTTCCTCAGAAAATTAAAAATAGACCTACCCTATGACCCAGCAGTAGCACTGCTAGGAATTTACCCAAGGGATACAGGAGTACTGATGCATAGGGGCACTTGTACCCCAATGTTCATAGCAGCACTCTCAACAATAGCCAAATTATGGAAAGAGCCTAAATGTCCATGAACTGATGAATGGATAAAGAAATTGTGGTTTATATACACAATGGAATACTACGTGGCAATGAGAAAAAATGAAATATGGCCTTTTGTAGCAACGTGGATGGAACTGGAGAGTGTGATGCTAAGTGAAATAAGCCATACAGAGAAAGACAGATACCATATGGTTTCACTCTTATGTGGATCCTGAGAAACTTAACAGGAACCCATGGGGGAGGGGAAGGAAAAAAAAAAAAGAGGTTAGAATGGGAGAGAGCCAAAGCATAAGAGACTGTTAAAAACTGAGAACAAACTGAGGGTTGATGGGGGGTGGGAGGGAGGAGAGGGTGGGTGATGGGTATTGAGGAGGGCACCTTTTGGGATGAGCACTGGGTGTTGTATGGAAACCAATTTGTCAATAAATTTCATAAAAAAATAAATAAAAAAAGAAAAAATAATAAAAAAATAAAAATAAATAAAACAGTGTCAAAAAAATAAAAAAATAAAAAATAAAAAATTCTTTACAAAGAGGGGCTGAACAGCAGCTCTTAATTGTGATGTGGAATGAAAGTCCTAAAAGTGTGCAAATGTGTCATGAAGCTGTGGTATGTAGTGCTCAGGGTTCGTATCAAGAAGCTTTTTTCTCCTCCTTGTTGAAAAGGAAAACCGGAATGTTGTGTAGATAGCAGGACTATATCTCCAACACAAGCCAAAAGCTTGGAGATCCAAGGGAACTAATCCACACAGATTGCTCAGTCCTAGACTTGGGCGAAACATTGACATAAGCTTTGGGGGTCGCTGCTGGGAGGTCTGAACTCTGAGACCAGCGGAGTTCATGAGGAAGGAATACTCAAACCTGGGGTCACGCAGTTATAACCTGGTCTATTGGGAACACAGAACCTCCAGAACAATTTCCTTTGTGTCCAGACCCGTGTCCCCCAGGGAAATCATGTGCTGCTCCAAAGAGGAGGAGGAGGGGAACGTGCCTCATGAACAGACAGAGGAAACTATAAATCCCTCCTGTGCACACCCACTGCCTGTGCCACCATGGGCTGATGGGACCAGGTTGTTGCCGTGGAGTCGAAAGCTTGACTGGGAGACTCATGCTAGCCTCCGTTCTGCCGTCTTGTGTGGGGACAGAGTTCAGTCACCACCAATAACCATCCAGGAGGAATCCAGACGGCCACATGGACACCTCTCCCTCACAGCTCCCAGCCAGGTGAGTCTGAGAGCTTGGCAAGACCCAGAGGAAAGGGTCAGAGAGAATCAAAGCCAGGCGCATCTACCTGAGGTCACCTGACAGCCACCAGCCTAGCCCAGAACATGGAGATCTCTATGGCCATGTACTTGCCTGATCATGCCCTTCTGAAAAAACAGTGAACAAGGTCAGAGAGGGCCCGTTCCTTTGGTACTTGCCTTATAATGGTGGAGTCACAGGGCTATGAAAAAAGTTTGTGTGGTGTGAGAGCCTCAGGCAGAAATCTTACGGAGATGGTGACTTAGAGCCAGAACGGTTGTCATGGTATGTGCAGAATTTTGTAGCGCAAGGTCTGAGCAGAACTTTTCATGTTGTGCAAACCAGAAACAGGACCAGAGTGTTCCCAACACTCGGCCAAAAGATCACAACACAAAGCCCAGGAAAAAGAGAGAAAAGATGCCACGTCTAAAGAGTGAAAGGCACTTGTCCCACCTTCTCTAAGATCACAGGACATCCAGTTGGTTAAAGAAATAGCAAAGTCTCAAGGTGCTTTTTCAAAGAACAAGCAAGTCTCTTACTTTCCATTATAACCTGCCCAACTTTTGCTGTGCTTTGCGTATTTCCTGTGCCGAAGTGTTGATTTATTCCTTGCCACAGGTTTCTCTTGAAACATTCACTCTGTAAGGTGAGCAACGCCCTGAAGTTCCCACTAATTTTGTCTTCTGACGGAATTTAAGGTTCCTCCTTACTATTTTTACTGGGCATCAGGGAGGTAACAAGACTTGGAATGTTTTCAGAACCAGGGATGCTCTTTCTTCCTCATGGCCCCTCGGATTTTAGCGATCACCTGAGCCATTAGATCTTTTCTGCCACTTCCATTTTATTTCACTTTCTTGTTTCTCTCTCTCTCTCTGATTTTGAGCAGATTGTTTGTGTTTCTTTAAATACAGGAAAGAAAATGAGCATGCCAATCTGACTTGTCAATTTTATTTGTTCATGGGAAACTTATGTCATTTGCAGGAATGATAATGGATCTGTGCATCTTGAGTTATATCCACTCCGAACTTAATTGTTGGGGTTGGAGTGAGAAATCATGGTAAAAACACAGCCCAGGGAGCACTAATTTGGGGTGTGTGTGTGTGTGCACCTTGTGAAATGACATCCGTCATCAGAGCAGAGGACATGGTCTAATATATTCCAAGGTGATTCTTATAATACAGAAGCCAGAACTCAATCAACACACTGTATCTAGGAGGCTCTATGTCAATTTACAGCAGACTTTGCAAGTAGATTCTAAAATACAAGCAGTACATAGTGTGGGTGAGTGACTCCTTTCTCTTGAAGGGGAACCAGCAAGGAGGCCACCTATTTCTTTGAAATTGCCTGACACGATCTCTGATCATTTTCCTGCTCAATCCCCTTCCCATAAATGCTTCCTGTTTTGGACTCAAATAGCTCCAAGTAGTATCATCCTCGGGGCCTTAGCTGAGGCCATTCCCTCTACCATCACACACTTCCCCACACAGGCTCTGGGCTCCTGCCTTCATTCCCTGCAGGTCTCTGATCAAATGTCACCTGGTTTACTGGTCTTGACCAAACACTGATTACAAAATAGCACTCATGTCCACACTCTCCTTTATATCTGCTTTTGTTGCTTCATAGCACTTGACACCCTGTGATGTCTTATTAATATTTGTATTTGATTCTATTCATTCTCCATCACTAGATTATAGTGGCTTTTGGTTTCTGTATCCTGTGCTCATGGCCTAGACAATGCCTGGGACATGTTTGACCCTCAGTACATATTCCCCCAATGCAGGAAAGATATTCTTAGTAAAACAGTAAAATACATGACCTCTGCTGGGGAGTGTGGAGAATGAGACCAAAACACCTGAGATGAAACAGGAGGGAATCTCTTCATAAGGACAGTCCTTTGGGGCAAAAGGGACAAGATACCGAAATGAACTTCTTGACTGCACAATATAAATGGTAGCATTTCAACTATGTGGGTAAACTGTTCATGTGAAAATTAATGATGTCCTTTGCCTCTTTCTGGCAGTCAGTGCAACCTCATGGAACCAGAAAATATTACACGGATATCAAAATTTCTTCTCCTGGGATTTTCAGAGAGACCAGAACTGCAGCCCCTCATATTTGGACTTTTCCTCTCCATGTACCTGATCACTGTGTTTGGCAACCTGCTCATCATCCTGGCCGTCAGCTCTGACTCTCACCTCAACACCCCCATGTACTTCTTCCTTGCCAACCTGTCCTTTGTAGACATCTGCTTCACCTCCACCACCGTCCCGAAGATGCTCTGGAACATCCAGACTCAGAGCAAAGTCACAACCTATGAAGACTGTATCACACAAATGAACTTTTTCATAGCCTTTGCGGGGATGGACGACTTTCTCCTGAGTGTGATGGCCTATGACAGGTTTGTGGCCATCTGTCACCCCTTGCAATACACGGTCATCATGAACCCCAGGCTCTGTGGACTCCTGGTTCTGGTGTCCTGGATCACGAGTGTCCTGCATTCCTTGGTACACACCTTAATGGTGTTGCGGCTGTCCTTCTGTACAGAAGTAGGGATCCCCCACTTTTTCTGTGAACTCAATCAGATGATCCAACTTGCCTATTCTGACAGCTTTCTTAATAACGTGGTGATGTACCTTGCAGCTATGCTGCTGGGTGGTGGTCTGCTTTTCTGGATCCTTTACTCTTATTCTAAGATAGTTTCCTCCATATGTGGGATCTCATCAGCTCAGGGCAAGTATAAAGCATTTTCTACCTGTGCATCTCACCTGTCGGTTGTCTCCTTATTTTATTGTACCAGCCTAGGTGTGTATCTTAGCTCTGCTGCTACCCAGAGGTCACAGTCAAGTGCCACAGCCTCGGTGATGTACACGGTGGTCACACCCATGCTGAACCCCTTCATCTACAGCCTGAGGAACAGAGACATAAAGAGGGCTCTGAAAAGAATACTTGGGATCCAGTGATATAAGAACCAATCATCCAAAGGCTAACGACATGACCATGAATGAAGGGCTCAAATCCTCAGAGTCAGGAACTCCCAATCTTTGATCAGACTGTGGAAGTAGGATCTACTCCTTCTATTTCTTTCTTGGCATTTCCATTTGTTTGATCAACTTCTCTCTACATTTAAGGAACTCACTTTATTAAGTTTCTACTGTGACTGAAATACAGACGGTTTTTCTTTGTCTATTTTCAGACGTCCCCAAAGTTTACTCCAACCTTGGGACACAAATGCCTGAAATTTCTGTATCTCACATGGGACTAGTTGGAATTTTTAAAATTAATTTCACCTCAAATGACTTATACCATGCCGGGTAATTTCCCCTAGATTTCCTGAGATCATTATCATGAGTTATACGCTTCATACGGAATAAAGCTACACTTGATCAGTAAGCCATTTTCATCATTGTACTGTCAAGGAGAATACAAAAGCACAGTTTCCACCTTGTGTCTCAGTCTTTTCCTTCACTTCCTTTAGGACTCCACCTTATGAAGTGGACTCTAACATTGTTCCATTCAAGCCTCAGGCAATTCACACCCCGCTCTGGCTAGGAAAGCCCAAGTACTCACCCGCGCCCATGTGCTTGTCCACACTCCCACAGACCTTTCCCTGACCACAGCCTATGCTGTGGCTGCACCAGCCCTTGGGTTCTTATTGTGATTGCAGGACATATGTCAGCAACATCTATCGGAGAACTCTAGTAACCCAGGTTTATTACTCATGTATGCTGGAGGACACATGCGATGCTCAAAAGTCATTCTGGGAGGTCTCAGAAGGGGAGAGAGAGTCAAGAGGAAGAGAGAAAGAGAGGGAGCCTCTGAGGGATCTGGATTTATGAAGGACCATGGCCAGGGTGGGTAGCTGGTGTTGGGTTCACACGTTCTTGGAGAATTGTATTGAGTAGAATGTGTGGGCTGAAGGGGAAAACCTGATTCACTCATGTGTCAGTCTCTAGTTTATAAAGGGCTTTCTGAAGAGGTACTTCGTGACTCGGGATAGCCGAGGGCTTATCTGGTGATTGTGGAACACATCTGACGAAATGTTTATTCAACATGGTTGTGTTCGAAATGGACCCGGGGAAAATACATTATTTCAGTCCCTTGCACTAAACATGCCCTTATGCTTTGTCAGCGGTCTCTTGGTTTTATTCTGTTATTCACCTCGGGGTCCAGAAATTCTACCATAGTCACTGGGAAAACCTGATTAGCTAATCTAGATCTCCCAGTCGAGTGTACTTAGAACGTCAAATTTGAAGAAACAGTTCGACCTGATATTTCTTCGTATCGGCCTGACCAGAAATATGAGGAGGCAAACATTCGAAACACTCATTTCGTGACACACAAAATGTTTCTCTCATTTTTAAAAAAAAAAATCACAGTTCGTGCTATGCACCTATTTATTAAAGCATGGAAGATGGTGTTCACCACTGAGGGAGTTTGTTCATCCAGGCGCAGGATTGCTTAGTGTCTTCTACGTTTTATCACTGAGTTATCTTCCTGTTTCTGCTTGAAAACTTCTAATGTGATCCGCTCATATGATTCTTTCCGTTGTTACACGAAATAGCTTCCCTTTCCTGATATATGTCACAAATCCCACGCGATGGCGAATGCACAGTATCAGCACCATCTATAAAATACATCCTTTCTGCTCTGAAATCTTTTCCATCTGCTTGATCAGAGGACGCTTCACCCAAGAACTGCATGTCCTGCTGGGGTGTGGTTCAGGGTTACCAGTTCTTCTGCACAAATGGGCGCGTCCTTCAAAGTCGCCCAAGCTGACGAGCAGCCCTGTTCATTCTGCTGCATAAATCCTTCTTTGCAAAAATAATAATAATAATAATAACATGTGAAAGGGACTGGAGATTAGGATGTGGGCATATCTGATGGTGCCTTATTCTCCTTAGTGTAAAGGCTTGCTCATCAGGGTATTATTTTGTTCACTTATAAAAGCAATAAACACAGATTTCTCACAGCCTGAAGAATGAGCGAATACACGATCCTTTCACAATTACAGGCACGCAAGGACAAGAGTTGGTGCAGAAGCCTTCACACTACCTACACTTATCTCTAACACAGGATCATCTTCTTGCTAATCAAACAGTGGTCCGCAGACTCAGACTTGCACTTCAGACTCACCCAGGAGCTTGGAGAAATGCAGAATCGCTAAGATTTTGCACTTGTAGTGGGATCCGTATGGATTCACAGGCACAGTGAAGTTGGAGACATGCTGGTCTAGCTGGGATTCTCACCGTTTATGGTGGACATTGGTGGCAGGATAACAGTATTTTGGGGTGCTTTCCTGTGGACTGTAGGTGTTTGGCAGGTTCCCTTCAGATTTTGACAGACGTCCCAGGGGAAAATTCATTTCCGGCTGAGAACCACGGCTCCAAGTTTGAGAACCAGAAGCATCCTGACAGAATCAAACTCAAGGGACACCACATACTCAGATATTAAATTTAGACAGATGACTAGACATCACCAAGCACCATTTATACATCGTAAAATGTAGTTCATAATCTCAGGGATAAGATTTTATAAAGATTAAATCCAAACTCCCTGTGAGATGTTAAGCTCACATTGTAGTACATAACTAGATCTCTATACATCTGTTATATTTAAGGACCATTTTATAACAAGGGAACAAATGACAGCTTTTAACGTCTTATAAAACAAGTGACAGAAAAACTGTCTTGAAACCAATCTCTGTGGCACCCAAATTTTATTATCAGAAATCATTTCTCTGCTTTATTATTTTTTCTTTTTTTTAATATATGAAATTTATTGTCAAAATGGTTTGCATACAACACCCAGTGCTCATCCCAACAAGTGCCTTCTTCAATGCGCATCCCCCTCTCTCCCCTCTCCCCCACCCCCCACCTACCCTCGGTTTGTTCTCAGTCCTCAAGAGTCTCTTATGGTTTGCCTCCCTCCCTCTAACTCTCTTTCCCCCTTCCCCTCCACATGCTCTTCTCTTTAGTTTCTCAAGATCTACCTATGAGTGAAAACATATGGTATCTGTCTTTCTCTGCCTGACTCCTTTCACTTAGCATAACACTCTCTAGTTCCATCACGTTGCTGCAAATGGCAGGATTTCATTCTTCCTCATTGCCAGTAGGATTCCATTGTGTATATAAACCACAACTTCTGTATCTATTTGTCAGTTGATGGACATTTAAGCTCTTTACATAATTTGGCTGTTGCTGAAAGCGCTGCTCTAAACATTGGGATGCACATACCCCTGTGCATCAGCACTCCTGTGTCCTTGGGTAGATTCCCAGCGGTGCTGTTGAGAACAACAGTAGACACTGGGTCACCTCATGGGCTCAGTGGGTTCATCTTCTGTGTCTTGATTGCAGCTCAGGACATGACCCCATGGTCTGGAGATGAGCCCCAGTTTGCTTCTGCACTGAGCATAGAGACTGCTTGGGATTCTCTCTCTCCCTCTTTCTCTGACTCTCTCTCTCTTAATATAAATAAATAAACATTAAAAAAGCTTCTCTCTGTCCCTCTCTCCCTCCCTTCCTCTTCCCCACTCATGCTTTCTCTCTCCCTCTCTCTCAAAAACAAATAGACAGACAGACATACAGTACTAGAAATGCTACAGCTGGGTCCCTAGGACAGGCAATGATTGGAAGACAAAGAGGACTAATCCCGGAGGGTTCCTTGGTCTTAGACTTGGAGGAAAGTGTGTCTCAGCTGAGATAAGGTGCCAGACGATTTACACATATGGAAGGGGACAAGTTCAGGGAAAAGGGGAGGAAAAAAAGAACTGCATTCACTTGGTCTCTGACCTAGTCTTTTGGGAACAGAGATTCATTAGGAAAAAATACTTGTGTCCAGAGCAGTTTTCCACTTGGGAATATGAGATCAGAGGCTGGGGTACCAAGAGGGAAATGAGCCTAATGAGCAGATACGGGGAGCTGTAAATACTCTCTGGTCTCCTGTCAGCCTGTGTGAACTTGGATGGGAAGGGACAAGGTCTCCCTCTGTTCTTCCAGGCCCTAATTACGGCTGGGGCCCATGCTTTACTCTGTCCTGCTGTCTCAGTTGAGAACAGAGCTTTAGTCCCTACCATCTGCAGTCCAGGGAGGCATTCAGACTTGTCACAAGGAGACCTTGTCAGACACCCCAGCCAGGTGAGCCCAATGCCTGGTGCGCCATGAATGACAGGGTCAGAAGAATGGAAGCCAAGTTCATCAACCTGTCTTCGCTGGAGAGCCAATTCAATCTAGTGCAGGGCTGGTGATCACTGTGTTCATTTGTTTGTTTGATTACGTGATGTATTTATTCAGTGGCTGTGTCAGTTTCACAGAGTGGATGCTCACACTTTCGTTGATCTTCCATATTCTATTCCTTTAACTTACTATTAAGGCAATGGCAGTTTATTTTATGTCCCAGTATCTCAGGAACCACACAAGGTGATTAGATAATTGCTCTGCCTCATCCGTTTCATTCACCACCACCACCACTCTCTGCCTTGCTTTCTGTTGAACAGATTTTTTATGTTTGTGTAAATCACAGCAGAAACTTGCCATTCCAATATGGAGCCTCAAATTCATTTGTCCATGGGAGGCTTAAGAACTGGCATTTCTGGGGACCATTTCTATACTTTGCAGGTAAAAGGTCGCTGATCTGTCCTCACTGGCTTATTTCTTTTTCGGGTGTGGAGTTTGGAGAGTTCTTTATAGATCTTGGATACTAGCCCTTTGTCCGATGTATCATTTGCAAGTATCTTTTCCCATTGTGTCAGTTGCTTTTTAGTTTTGTTGATTGTTCCCTTTGCAGTGCAGAAGCTTTTTATCTTCATGAGCTCCCGATAGTTAATTTTTGCTTTTAATCCCCTTGCCTTTGGAGATAGAGACACAGAATCTGAATCAGGCTCCAGGCTCCAAGATGTCAACACAGAGCCCAATAAACAGATCCCAATGTGGGGCTCAAACTCATGAACCATGAGATAATGACCTGAGCTGAAGTTGGAAACCCAACCAACTGAGCCACCCAAATGCCACATCTGCAAGGCATTTAACAAAGAGTTAGTATCTATTCTCTTCAACCTACTCCAAAATATTGAATAGGAGGGAAAGCTTCCAAATACATCAATCAGGCCAACATTACCCTGATGCTGGAACCAAACAACGACACCCCCAAAAAGAAAACTATAGACCAGTATCCTTGATGAAGATAGATGCAAAAATCCTCAGGAAAATCCTAGCAAACCACACACGACAGTATATTAAAAAGATCGTTCACCATGATCAGGTAGGATTTATTTCAGTGATACGAGGGTGTTTCAATATTTTGAAAATCAATGTTATACACATCAACAAAATGAAGGATAAAAATCATACGATCATCTCAATAGATGAATAAAAATCATTTGACAAAATTCAACATTCATTCATGATAAAACCTCAGTAAAGTGGGGTTAGAGGCAACATACCTCCACATAATAAAGGCCACCTATGAAAATTGCATAGGTTGCATCATACTCAATGGTGAAAAGTGGAGAGCTTTTCCCCCTATGTCAGGAAGAAGAAAATATGTCCACTCACACTTATCCAACATAGTACTGGAGGTCCTAGCCACAGCATTCAGACAAGAAAAAGAAATAAGGATATCCATATCGGTAAAGAAGTTAAACTGTCACTATTTGAAGATGACATGATACCATACATGGTAAATCCAAAAGAATCTACCAAAACATTCCTAGAAGTATAGATAAAGAAGATGTGGTATATATACATACAATGGAATAATATTCAGTGATCAAAAAGAATGAAATCTTGCCATTTGAAAGAAATGTGGATGGAACTAGAGTGCATTATGCTAAGCGAAATAAGTCAGTCAGAAAAAGACAAATATATCATTTCACTCATATGTGGAATTTAAGAAACAAAACAGATGAACATAGGGGAAGTGAGGGAAAATAAGTTAATAACAGAAGGAGTAAAACCATAAGAGGCTCTTGAATACAGAGAATAGGCCAGGGGTTCCTGGAGGGGAGGTGGATTGGGGGTTAGCTAAATGGGTGATGGGCATGTATTTAAGGAGGGCACTTATTGGAATGAGCACTGAGTGTTCTATACAAGTGATGAATCACTGGGTTCTACTCATGAAACCAACACTACAGTGCATGTTAACTAACTTGATTTTACATACATACATACATACATACATATAAAATTACTAGATGTATTACATTAATTCAGTAAAGTACAAGATACAAAATAAATTCCCAGTTATCAGCAACGTTTCTGTACCTTAACAACAAAGCAGCTGAAAGAAAAACATTTAGAAACACCATTTACAATTGCACCAAAAAGAATACAATATTTAGGAATCAACTTAGCCAAAAAGTGAAAGACCTATGTTCCAAAAACTATAATACACTGGTGAAAGAAATTGAAGGTAACATAAATAAATAGAAAGATATTCCATGCTCATGGATTGGAAGAATTATTCTTGTGAAAATGTCATTATTACCCAAAGCAAAGCAATCGACAGATTCAATGCAATCTCTATCAAAATACCAACAGCAGTTTTCACAAAACTAGAACAAATAATACTAAAATTTGTATGCAACTATAGAAGACCCTGCATAGCCGAAGAAATCCTGAGAAAAAAGAACAGACCCACCAGGTTTCAAGATATACTTCAAAGCTGTAGTAATCAAGACAGTATGCTTTTGGCACAGAAATAGACACATAGGTCAGTGGGACAGAATAAAGACCCCAGAAATAAAACATGACTAAATGGGTTTAATATATTACTTGGATGTAAATTTTTAAAAAAATTTAAAAAGGTGAGACTATGGGGGAAAGACAGTCTTTTCAATAAATGGTGCTGGGAAAACTGGGCAGATACATGTAAAACAATGAAACATGACAACTTTCTTACACCATACACAAAACCAAAAATGGATGAAAAACCTAAATGTGAGACATGAAACTGCCCGAAAAGAACACAGGCAGTAATTTCTGTGACATCAGCTATAGCAACATTTTTCTAGACAAGTCTCCTGAGGCTAGGGAAACAAAGTAAAAATAAACTATTGGGATTCCATCAAAATTAAAAGATTTTACACAGCAAAGGAGAGAAGAAAACAAAACAAAACAAAACAAACCTGATCTATTGAATGGGAGAAGGTATTTGCAAATGATATATCTGATAAAAGGTTAATATCTAAAATACACAAAGAATTCATACAACTAAACAACAACAAAAAACCCAAAGAATCCACTTAAAAATTGGGCAGAGGTTCTGAATTGACATGTCTCTAAAGAAGACATCCAGATGGCCAACAGAAAAATGAAAAGATGTTCATCATCACGCATCATCAGGGAAATGTAAATCAAACCACAAGGAGATACCACCTCACACAGGTCAGAAGGGCTAAAATCAGAAACACAACAAACAAGTGCTGGTGATGAAGTGGAGAAAAAGGCACCCTCACACACTGCTGATGGGAATGCAGCCACTGTGGAAAACAGTATGGAGGGTCCTCAAAACTTGGAAATAGAACGACAACATGATCCAATAAGTCCATTACTGTTTCCAAAGAAAAGAAAAACGCCAATTTGAAAACATATATGCACCCCTATGTTTATTGCAGTATTCTTTACAACAGACAAGATATGGAAGCAACCTAAGTGTCTATCAATAGAGGAAGGGATAAGGAAAATGTGGCGCACACACACACATACACACGAATATTGATCTGATGTGTCATTTACAAACATCTTCTCCCATTCTGTAGGAAGCCTTTTAATTCTTTTGTTTTCTTCACTGTGCAGAAGCTTTTTACATTGGTGAGGTCCCAATACTTCACGTTCGCTTTTGTTTCTCTTGCCTACGGCAACATGGGTAACAAGAAGTTGCTATATTTGAGGTCAAAGAGATAGCTGCCTGTGTTCTCCTCTAGGATTTGGGTGGTTTCCTATCTCACATGTAGGTCTTTCATCCATTTTGAATTCATTTCTGTGAATGGTGTATGGTGTAAGAGAGTGGTCCAGTTCCACTGGCATGTTGCTCTCCATTTTGCCAATACCATTGCTTAAGAAGCTGCCTTTTTTTCTACTGAACACTTCTTCCTTCTTTGTGGAAGATTGACCATATTGTTTTGGGTCCATTTCTGGGTTTTCTATTCTATTCCATTGTTCTATGGGTCCGTTTTTGTGTCAGTACCATACTGTCTTGATGACTACAGCTTCGTAATACACCTAGAATTACCAAATGTTTTATAAACATCAACTTTTAACCTGTCTTAAACATACGAAACTCCCAGATGATTTGTCAAAAGAATATCAAATCCAAGGATTATTAAACCCATGGTTGTATAGCAAAGGAACACACTTTTTCTTGTTGAAGAAAGAATAGGTATTTTCTAGACTATCAGGAGTTGTGTTCCCACCACAACTCAATGTTTCGGAGAGCCAAGGGGCATTGTCAAGACAGGTTCCTGAGTCCTAGATTTGGAAAAAGAAACTTTCACTCATGTCTGTGAAAAGTTTCAATGTTAGACAAGCCGGGGAAGTTTGAGGAGGAGTAAAAACAATTGGATATGCCTGAATTCTAATCTGATCTCTTGGGAACAGGGAATCTACAGGAAAAAATTCCATTCTGTCCAGCTAAGTTCCCATGGGGAGATGGGCTCAGGGGTTGGAGTAACAATGGGAAATGTGTCTAACGTTTCAGACACATTTTGCTGTGTCAGATGCAGCAAACATAAGGAGCTGTAAATACCTCCTCTGCTGCAGATCCAGAACATGTTTAATCTGAAGCCGGAGGAGACATGGTCTTTGCATTTGGATTCTTAAGTCTGGTTTGGGGACCAATGCTTCACTCCTTCCTGTTCTGGGAATAGAGCTTGCTTTCCATCATCAACAAACAGGGAGGAATTCTGACTTCCACCTGGAGACCTTCCTCTCAGAGACCCCATCTAGGTGAGTCTCAGAACTCAGCAGGTATTCCAGGGAAGGTTCTGAGAGAATGCAATCTGAAAGCTTTCCTCTGAGGTCACCTGACAGCCTAACCATCTTGGTCTTGGGGACAAAAGTGCATTGTATTTGATGGCACAGTGAACTCTTTCATTTTTTTAATGTTTAATTATATTTGAGAGAGAGAGACAGAGACACAGTAAGAGTGCGTGAGGGGCACAGAGAGAGGGGGACCCAGAATCTGAAGCAGACTCCAGGCTCTGAGCTGTCAGCACAGAGCCTGACGTGGGGCTCGAATTCACGAACTGCGACATCATGACCTGAGCCAAAGTCAGACGCTTAACTGACTGAGCCACCCAGTCTCCATTTATTTTTTTATGTTTATTTACTTTTGAAAGAAAGAGAGAGAGAGGCAGAGTGTGAGTGGGGGAGGACCAGAGAGAGAGGGATACATAGATCTGAGGCAGGTTCAGACACTGAGCCATCAGCACAGAACCTTATGTGGGGTTGGAACTAACCAACTGCGAGATCATGACCTGAGCTGAAGTCGGACGCTTGACTGACTGAGCCACCCAGGTGCCCAACCCACTCATTTATAATCAATTTATTTAAGATGTGAAAAAAAGGAAGTGTCTGTTGAAATTAGCAATGTAAGGATTATTGTTGAAAATTAAGTGGTGGGAATAAAAGATCAGTTGGATGCGACCAACGAGGGAATGCCGGGTACTGTCTTCCAGGATAATCTGAACATTTTCAAAGAGTTTTCAGTTAAAGGAAATATAAAAATATACTATTAGGTATGGAAGGAGGTGCAGTGAGGGAATTTAAACAATATTTTTAAGATGGGGTATTTTGGAGCATATTCTGTATCTTTTAGAAAGGTCCAGACCAATGGAGGGAGCCACGACCTGGCAACTGCAGTTCTGGAGACATACATTTCACAGAATCTTCTCTGCATTAGGTCACTTAAAAAGTTTATTTAAAACTCGAACAGGCATATGCTAGAGGGTTTTATTTTGAACTTATTACCTGGAGGACGAATTTATGTTGGGGTTTATTGGCCATTTACTTTCCCTGTCGTAAATTATCAGTGTAATTTCTTTGACTTTTACATCGAGTCTGAGTGTTCTTTTCTTTGTTTGTTGCTCCTGCTGAATCATTTTCTTCCTTCCTCTTGATTGCATTTTTTCACACAAATAATTCTACTCCTGAAACCAATATTACACTATATTTTAACCAACTAGAATTTAGATAAAGACTTTAAAAAGCAAAAAAAAAAATTGCAAATTTTAAGCCAAGTTTACTATTTGCTGTTTAATTCTTGTATGTATGTACAGATACATTTTCTGGGTGGTGTGAGAGTTTATAAACTTTGAGTGGTCAAATCTACCAGTCGGCCATATTTTCTCCCCCACCCATTGCTTTCTATGTGCCTTGTAGTCAGAAACTGCCTTTTGTATGTATTGCCACCTACCTCCCATCTGTGCTTCCTCACTGCCACCTTTTGTTTTGTGATTGGGTCTATTTTCTAAACTAGCAATCGTCCTTCTGCCGTCCTGTGGAAACGTGAATTTCTCTTGCATTCAACTTATATGTTTCTCACAAGTGTGTGTGACCCCACTTAGGTTTGTATAGAATGAAATTATAATTTTATAGTCTGCTCCCTGCATTATTTTTAAAGTCAGTTATAATCATAATTCTTGTTTTCCTATTCTTTTTTGAGGTTTTTGCCTATTCCATTTTGATTTTGAGACGTGTGTCAATGTGATGAAATTGTTATTTTATATCTTTTCCTACAGAAGAGTCTTTTTAACTCGATTTTAATTAATAAGTTTATTTTGAATTCACTATTTATCCCAGTTTTCTTCTCTCTGCTATTCCTTGTATTTTATAAATTCCATTTTCTAAAAATGTGTTACTATATAAATGAACACCTTTATGAAACAGCAAAAAAAATGAATGAAAGAAGTGAGGTCCTGCTCATTTGGATCTTACATTAAATGAAGAAAGCAGAGTGGCGGAAATAAATGTGTATCTGACACAATGTTCTCAGGGATAGACATATGAAGAAAGGAAACACGTTTTTGCACACTCACACGTACACACATATAACTCAACAAGGAGAACCACGAGTGATTGGTCTGCACCCTGACCACGTACGACGTGCTCTGATATTTTCTATTGTGCCTTAGTTTTTCTATTCTAGTTTATTCTTGCAAACCACACCCTGACCCCACAAATGGTCCCAGTCTCAGAATATGGAAAACATTCCTCTCCCTGCTTCTCTGTTCCTGTGCTGGTAGCTCCCTGTTTGTGTTCCCTCTCCTTTCATTGACAACTCCTGTGAGCACAATCTCTCATTTGTTCATTCAATATGTATTTATTACCACTGTCCCCAACCAAACTATGTCTGGGGTAAAGGATGGGAGTAAGTATAACATGCCCAGGGCACCCACAGTCTAGCAGGGAAACATATATGGAATTAAATAAAAATTACAGTGATAACACCACATCTAAATTATCACAAAAGAAAGTCTTTTTTTTTCTTGTGGGAATGTCAAAACACACACACACAGTCACACACACACTCACACACATTCATGAAGGAGACGACTCCTTGCTGTCTGAAAGAGGAGATGGGAGTTTCAAGACAGAAGAGGCGAGAACTTCCAAATTGACCAGTGGATGATTCCAACCAGAGGGGAAGCAGGTGTGTAGGGGCTCAGAGTCTTGACACTGGGGCTTGAGATGAAGCTACAACCCAAGTTCAGTGTCGGTAGAATTGTTGTGGGTGAGGCAGCATGAGTGCAAAGCTGTTGGGTCAGTCAGGGGAGGCAAGCCAAGTGTTGGAAATATGGATTTGGGGTTCATTCTCGGGGGAGGTCAGATGAAAGCATTAAATCAGGAAGGTGGACAGTAACGTAATTGTAGTATAGAGAGATCTCTCAGGGGGGTAAATGTGAATATTGGCTAGAGGGGTGCTAGCCTGTGATGGGTGGAGAGAGGAAGAAAACTGAAATAAGGCTGTGGAATTGGGGCCCCAGAAGTGGGGAGTGATGGGGACTTTGAGAGAAGAAAAAGTTGGTCAAATCTCCTCACCAGTAAGAAGCACTCATTATCCATTGAGGGAACTATGCTAGGTTCTTTATGGCGTATTCACTAAATCTGCCAACCACCTGAGCAGGATAGATACCTCTAGCCCTACTATTTGGGGAAGGATATTAGCATTTACAGTTGTTTGGTTGGGAAGGTGGGGGAAAAGAAGAGAGGGAAACAAAACAGAAGAGACTCATAAAGATAGAGAACAAATTGAGGGTTGACGGAGGCAGGTGGGTGGGGGATGGGCTAGATGGGTGATGGGGATTAAGGAGGGTAATTGCTGTGATGAGCACTGGGTGTTGTCAGTGATGAATCACTGAATTCTACTCCTGAAAACAATATGTTGCACTGTATGTTACCTGAGTAGAATTTAAATGAAAAAAAGAGTAGTTTGCTTGGTTCTCCAAGTTCAAAAATCAAACGTATGTAGATCCAAAATTCAAAACACGAGTCTCTGATGATGAAGGTGTTGCATTTTATATCATTTATAAGAGGTGGGGTTTTGTTAGCAAATAATCTTTTAAAATCTGCCACTTTTGTTGTACTCTGTGTATTACCCTTAGAGAATTGTGGGGGTTTTCCCTTGCTTGTTATTTAGCGGGATGTCTTGGTAACATGAAGACATTCCTACATTTTCTTTTGGATAAATTGCTTTTTGCGGCTTTATTATTCTGGGCATCAAGGAGACGTACCTGGGGTTGGGTTGTCACCAGAACCAGGGACACTTTCTCGTCATCCTCACCAGGGGCCACCTGAGCTCATTAGATCATTCTCCCCGCTTTTCTTGCTCTCAGTTTTTGAATTTGATTTTTGTTTCTGTAAATACTGGACACAAAATGATCACCTTAAAATTGAGACCCATGTCTACATGCTCACGGGAGACTTAACTACTAGAATTTGGATGTTTTTGCAACTTATAGGAAAGACAATCTGATATTGCACAGCTTGCCTTGTATCATTGTTTGCCTAATTATTGCAACTGGAGGTGAGAATAGTCTGGTTGTGACATGGTCCAAGGAGGCTATAGAGCATGCATGTGTGTGTGTGTGTGTGTGTGTGTGTGTGTGATGAGCAGTTCTCAAGACAGAGGTCCTGGTACCCATACCTCCAGTACGCGACCCTTATAATACAGGTGCCAGATTACTACCAACATATGAAGCTAAGAAGGCCCATTTCTATTCAAAGATTCCTTGGAAATGAAATTAATAAAGTGCAAGGAACACCATGTGAAGGAGGGCTTCCTTGTGCCGGGAAGTTTCATCAGTGTCAGGGAGGCCATCTCATTCCTCAACGTTCCCTGCCACCACCTCTCATCAGTCTTCCTCTGGCTCCTTCCCCTGGACACACTGGCTTTCTTTTGAGCCTGGGTCTTTAACACAATATGCAAACAACAAAAGGCAGGATGGTGAAGGGGAGTGGGAGACACTGGCTTCCGGTTGAGGAATTCCTTCCATGTTCAGGAAGGGGAGACTCAGAGGAGGGAAAGGCCCATCGGAGGGAATACTGTCAGTGATGCTGTCACAGGCTGTGTGGTGACAGATGGCAACTCCATGCCTGGTGAGCAGGGCGTGATGTTGACACTTGTTGAATCACTGTGTGGCGCCCCCCAAACTAACGTGACCTGGTGTGTCGACCACCCTCATGCTTTAAAAACTTAATTTAGAAAAACTCACGTCTTTCCTCAGAGCCGTCGCACTCATAGTTCCCTCCGATGGGCACGCTCTTCCCCAGAGGACCTTGTGTCTCCTGTCTCCTCGAGGGCTCTGTTTACATGTGTGCCGGTGTGCCTGAACAACCAGGAAGAGCCATCCCTCCATCCACGCTTCCCTTTACACAGGTTTTGTTTTTCTTCACGGCACCTGTTACCTCCTGATATTTTATCTGATCTTTATTTGCTTATCCCCTTTCTCCATCACTGAACTCTCCAGGCTTTTGTTTCTAGACAGTTATACTCTTTACCTGGAGGTTAGTGAGTGTTCAAAGTTATTCCTCAAACGCATGACAGATTTCAGAATTTCTCATTAAAAATATATAATAGATGAGTAGTTGGGGAAAAGCTAACTGGGGGATGTGAAGCCCTAGTTAGAGCTGACATGGGGAGGGGATTTTTCCCCTGAGATTTTTCCCTGAGAGGGGAAATTTCTGTAAAAAAACTATAGAAATTGATCTTTTGAATGCAAAATAAGAATTGTAGAATTTCAACGATATTTGCAATGTTCATTTTGAGAAAATTAGTCATGTTATTTCTTTGTCCCCCGGTAGTCATCTCCAGCATATGGAAACAGGAAATGATACACAAATTTCAGAGTTTTACCTTTTGGGATTTTCAAAGGGACCAGAGCTGCAGCCCCTCATATTTGGACTTTTCCTCTCCATGTACCTGATCACTGTGTTTGGCAACCTGCTCATCCTCCTGGCCGTCAGCTCTGACTCCCACCTCCACACACCCATGTACTTCTTCCTGGCCAACCTGTCCTTTGTAGACATCTGCTTCACCTCCACCACCGTCCCAAAGATGCTCTGGAACATCCAGACCCAGAGCAAAGTCATAACCTATGCAGGCTGCATCACTCAGATGTACTTTTTCCTTCTCTTTGCTGGATTAGACAACTTTCTACTGTCTGTGATGGCTTATGACCGGTTTGTGGCCATCTGTTACCCCCTGAACTATATGGTCATCATGAACCCCCGGCTCTGTGGGCTGATGGTCCTGGTGTCCTGGATCACGAGTGTCTTGCATTCCTTGTTACAAACTTCAATGGTGTTGCAGCTGTCCTTCTGTACAGAGGTGGAAATCCCCCACTTTTTCTGTGAACTCAATCAGATGATCCAACTTGCCTGTTCTGACACCTTTATTAATAACTTGGTGATGGATCTTGCAGCTGTGCTGCTGGGTGGTGCTCCCCTGACTGGGGTCCTTTACTCTTATTCTAAGATAGTTTCCTCCATACGTAGGATCTCATCAGCTCTGGGCAAGTATAAGGCATTTTCCACCTGTGCGTCTCACCTCTCGGTTGTCTCCCTATTTTACTGTACCAGCCTAGGAGTGTATCTTAGCTCTGCTGCTTCCCAGAGCTCACGGTCAAGTGCCACAGCCTCGGTGATGTACACGGTGATCACACCCATGCTGAACCCCTTCATCTATAGCCTGAGGAACAGAGACATAAAGAGGGCTCTAAAAAGAATCGTTGGCATTCCAGCAATGCATGGGACAATCGTCCTGAGGCCAAAGACGTGCCCATGATTGCAGGGCTCAGAGCCTCAGAGCTGGGAACTTCTAATCTTTGATCAGTCTGGGGAAGTAGAATCTGCTCCTTCTGTTTATTTCCTGGCATTTCCGTTTGTTTGAATTCACCTTCTCTATACATTGAGGTAACTCACTTTATCAAGCTTCTGTTCTGTCTGATATACCATTTCATCTTTCTCCACTTTCATACGTTCCCAGTGTTTTCCCAATTGTTGGATCACAAATGCCAGGAAATTTCTTTACCTTACAATTGGCAAGTTGGTCTCCTTAAAAATAATTCCATTTCAAACTGAAATGAATTTATACCATGATTTCTACCATGGCACATAAATTTTCCATAATTTTCCCCAAAGAATAATCCCAAGGTGAGTTATTCATGTGGAAAAACACTACACTTGGCCCCTAGGCCCTCAACATAATTTTATTGTAGATGGAAATACAAAACCACTGCTTTCACCTGGAATATGTCAATCTCTTTTAAGTCCCTTCCTAAAGAACTCTTTGATGATGTGGACTCTAGCAGGAGTCCATTTAAGCCTCAGGCTATTGACACCAATGCTTAGGTAGGAAACCCCAGGCATTTGCTTATGCCCTTGTGCTTGTGGACATTCCCCCAAGTGTTTCCCTGACCAGAGCCTATGCTGTGACTGCCCTGGCCTTTGGGTTCTTATTTTGGCCACAAGACACACCTCAGCAACACCCACTGGAGGACTATAAAAACACAAGGTTCATTGCTCACAAACGTTGAGGGCACATGGGATTCCCAAAAGGCATTCAAGGAGGTCTCAGAGAGGGAGAGACTTTAACAGGGAAGGAAAGAGAGCACTATGAAGGATCTGGCTTTTGGGGGGGGTCCATGGGGGGAGTGACTATGTTTTTCTGGGCTCAGTTTTTATGGATGAATTTAAAACACGAGTGGAGTTGGAGGATGGGCCGAATGGGCCAAGGAGAGGCGGGACGGAGTTATGGAATGATCAATAATGAGAATGGAAGACACAGTGTATGGAACATAACATCGATGATGTACTAGCGGTAATGGGACAGGTGTCAGTACACCTGTGTGAGCCCCCATAAAGTACAGAGAAGTTGAATCACTGTATTGCAGACCTGAAACTAAGGTAACATCGTGTGTCAACTACACTCATGTAAACAGTTAAAGAAAAAGAATAATAAAATATTATCCCCCAGTACTCAAAAATAACAACAGCAAAAACCAGACAAAAAGTCCAGTAACGGAATGTGGGCACCAAACAGGAAAAGCGGGGTCACTCACTGTTGTTACCTAGATTACCAGGGCTTTCTAATGGGGCAATTTGTGGGGGGGGCCTGCATGATTGTATAGTAACTGAATCATACGCCTGGCAATGTGTTAATATGAATGGTGATCTTTGAAATGGGTGCCTCAGAAGTGAAAAGCCTAATGTCAGGCAATTATTGTACAAACACGCTTCTGTGTCTCATAACTGGACTCTGTTGTTGTTGTTGTTGTTGTTGTTGTTGTTTTCTGTTATTCAGCCCGGCATCCAGAGGCTTATCATAGCCACTGGCAAAAACTGATGAGCAAATGAAATGTGTACCTCCCCTGGAGTCAACATGGAAAGACAAATTGGAATAAACAGATTGATCTAATATGTTCTTGGTGTCAGAGGAGACCATAAACCCGAGGAAGCAAAACACCCATTGTGTTCCTATGCAAAATATTTCTTTTTCATGCACTGCCTCTATTTATTGAAGCATGGAGGCTTTGGTCCGCAGCTGAGGTGGTTTGTTCACTGAGGTAAGGGGTTGCTTAGTGTCTTCTGTTTTATCTCCGAATTCGCTTCCCGTTTCTTCTGAAAGCTTTGCAACGCTACCTGCTATCATGAGTCTTCCTACCGTCGCATGAAATAGGTTCCTTTTCCCAGTATTTGTCACAAATGATGGCAAATGAACAGTATCAGCCCCATCCATTTCGCGCCTCCGTCCCCCTCTGAAATCTCTCCCACCTGCACGACCAGAGGATGCTTCACACGAGAGCTGGATGTCCTGCTGGCATGTGGCTCAGGGTCCCCAGTTGTTCTGCACAAACGTGCATGTCCTTCAAACTCTCCCAGTTACCCCAAAGGGAGCCCACTTGTTCGTAACGTCGTGGGAAATAAACTTGAAAGAGAACGATCATGAGTGCTCTCCTCAACGTCAGATCCTTTGCCACAAATAAAACTCAGCATATCTTCTAATTTTCTAAGGTCCATTCGCTTGGGTTATTGTATCAGTCAGCTACTGCTGTATAACAGGCGGTCCTTGTCAAATGAGATATCATAACACCTTTACAATCAAATGGAATCATATGCGGGGGAGCGTTTCTGATCTCTGCTGGGCTCCTCATGGGTCTGGGGTCAAGTGTGAATCTCTACATTGTGTTTCTAAGGCTCATGCGTGATGTTGGGCTTGGCTGTTGTGCTCTTCTGTCTTTAACCAATTTATGGTCAGATACGGTTCCCATATGGAGGTTAATCTTTTCTTTATGGAAACAAACTGCTTTATCATGTGAATTACTTAAATGTGATTCCATTGTTCATACATCCATATTAACATTTGGCTTCCTTCCCCATTAGAAGTGCTATCTCCTAGCTCTCCTAAGTGAGAATCAGCTACCCGTTCTCTAGATCCTAACCTTAGCCATGACCCATTCGATTTTCTCCACTGAATTAAATCATCAGAGTGTAATTACACACTATAACCTGCATATGTAAAGTGTGCACTTTGGTGAATTAAAGGAGCCACACGCAAATGAACAGTAGATATTTCAAGTTTCTATTTGTGTATATTTTAATACTGTCACATAAGCTTTAACTGCTTTGTTGGAGAGTTTCTTTTCCAAATTTATTTATTTATTTTGAGAGAGAGAGAGGAGAGAGAGAGAGAGAGAGAGAGATGGGGGAGGGGCAGAGACAGGGAGAATCCCAAGCAGGCTCCACAGTGTCAGCCCTGATGCAGGGCTCAGTGCCATTATGTTAGGTAACTTCTAAACATTCAAGCATCCTGAGACTTTGCTGAGTTCATGATTCAGCTCTAGAAGTTTTTGATGGAGTCTTTCGACTTTTCCATGTAAAGTATCATGTCTTCTGCAAAAAGTGAAAGTTTGACTTCTTTGCCAATTTGGATGCCTTTATTTCATTTTGTTGTCTGATTGCTGAGGCTAGGACTCCCAACACTATGTTAAACAACAGCGGTGAGAGTGGACATCCCTGTCCTGCTCCTGATCTTAGGGGGAAAGCTCTCAGTCTTTTCCCATGGAGGGTGATATTAGCTGTGGACCTTTTTTTTTACGTTTTTTATGGCGTTAAGGTATGTTCCTTCTATCCCGAATTTCTTGAGCATTTTTATCAAGAAAGATTCTGTATTCTGTTGAATGCTTTTTCTGCATCCACTGACAGGGTCATATGGTTTTTATCCTTTCTTCTATTAATGTGATGTATCACATTGATTTGCAAACATTGAACCAGACTTGCAGCTCAGGAATGAATCCCATGTGATCATGGTGAATAATTCTTTGGATACACTGTTGAATTCAATTTGCTAGTATCTTGTTAAGAATTTTTGCAGGATATAAAATCAATGTACAGAAATAGGTTGCATTTCTATACAGCAATAATGAAGCAACAGAAAGAGAAATCAAGGAATTGATCCCATATACATAGACCTGGAGGAAACTGTAACTCACAGTGGTGCTGTGAGTTCACTCATCAGGAAGGGGTCACATTCATGGAAAAGGAAGAACAAAAAAACCTAACTGCAGTTACTGCTTCCAAACTGGTCTCTTGGGATCAGAGATTCATTAGAGAAATGTCCTTTGTGTGCCAAAGGGTTGTCCACTTGGGAGCCATGCTGGAGTAAGAAGAGAGACATGTACCTAACGAGCAGATACAGGGTGCCGGAAATACCTCCTAGTCTCCTGTCTGTCAGTGTGTGCAACCTTAGACAGGAAGGGGTGTGGTTTTCTTCTGTTTGTTCTGAGTAGTAACATTGGCTGGGGGCTGATGCTTCTCTGACTGTCCGGCTTTCTCCATTGAGGAGAAAATGATCTCTAATCTATCATCCAGGGAGGAATTCAGCATCCAGGGAGGGATTCAGACTTCCATAAGGAGACCTTCCTGTCAGACAACTCAGCCTCATCATCCGTGGATGAGAGGGTCAGAGAGAGTGGAAGTCGAGAACATTAATCTGTCATCTCCTGAGGGCCAATCCAATTTAGCCTAGAGCATATTACTGTGTCTGTGTGTTTGCTCGTTTAATTAAGTTATAATGTATTTATTCAGTGCTAATGACAGTTTCGCTGAATGACTGCCGTTCACACTTTTGAAGATATTTCTTATTCTATATCATTCAATTGCTATTATGGCCGTGCTAGAAAAAATATGTTGAGATTGTTAAATTCACTGTGTGTTTCTAATGGAGTATAATTTTGTCCCCCGGGGGACATTGATCAATGTCTGGAGACACTTTGTCTGTCATGCTGGAGAGGGGTGCACAGAGGTCAGGGATGCTCTGAACATCTTACAAGGCACAGGACACTCCCCACCACAGGGCAGGCTCTGGGCAGGGTGGGTGCATAGACTAGGAAACTCCTGGTGACAGAATGTCAGTATCTGTAATACAGCTGCTTTCAGTTTCTGTGTTCAACCTTGTTACACTTACTCTTATGCCAACAAATTCAGAATAGCCCTTTGGCTCCTATTTGAAAGTTTCAACCACAAACAATGTAACAGTCCTGTAAGGTTTTTTCCAGGCTGCTGGGTGAAAGGGGCAGTTCTTGTTATTTTCCTAAACCATCCCTCAGTTTCAGCCAAGGTCATATGTTTGATGACCATTCTGATTGGTTTTATTATTATTATATGCCCATAGGTTATTCTCTCTCTCTCTTTTATTTTTAAAACATTATCAACATTTCAAATGATTTCCTGAGATCATTGTTTCTCAATTGATTTTTGCTATACATTTTGATCATAAAAATTTTATATTTTATTTAAATAAATCTATCTTCTTACTTCTGAGATTATGGCTTTATTTAGTGGGTTTGCTCATCTGTGAATGTTATATGTAGTTTCCTTGATGTTCTGCTATATTGTATGGTTACACTTACACTGGGGTCATAATCCCTCTGATGTTGGTAACGTGTCTGCGGGATAGGACCAGTTTCATATTCTTCCGGATAGATATCCATTGATGCCAGTATTAGTTTAGACATCCCTTTATTCTAGATTTTTTTTTAGCAATTCAACCTTTTCCAATGAAATGAAATACAACCTTGCCATATGGTCAATGTCCTTATACTTTGAGACCTAATTTCTGAGTCATCCCACAAATACAAACTGAGCATTGTAGGAACATTATGTATTACGTTTTTTTGCGTGTAGGCCATTGACAATTTAATTATGAATCCATGTTGATATCATTAACAATTTCTTTTTTATAGCCAATTTCAGTTAGTTTTTAGTTTTCACATAATTTTGCTGTGGACAGTTATTTGGAAACTAGTCATTTTAACCTGGTTTCATTATCCCTTTATTATTTTTTTTTATAAATTTTTTTTTCAACGTTTATTTATTTTTGGGACAGAGAGAGACAGAGCATGAACGGGGGAGGGTGAGAGAGAGGGAGACACAGAATCTGAAACAGGCTCCAGGCTCCGAGCCATCAGCCCAGAGCCTGACGCGGGGCTTGAACTCACGGACCGTGAGATCGTGACCTGGCTGAAGTCGGACGCTTAACCGACTGCACCACCCAGGCGCCCCACCCCTTTATTTTTTTAATTCTATAATTTTTCATATCCTTGAGTTTTTCATACTAACCATATATTCACATACATTTGTGACAAAAACAAAAGTGAACAAAGAAGGTGAAATCCCTTCACCAGCGTATGTTTCTGTGTAGCACCAAGGACAGAGAACAATAATATAAATATACAGATGGCATCATGCGGTCAAGCATAATCATACGAAACAAGTTATTTGGTGCAAAACTGGACTGTCGTGATGTCGGGAGCATTTACAGATCATGGTCTGGGGAAGCCTCTGTCCACTGGCTGACATACAGAATGAGGATTCGAGGTGCCCCTTGGGTTTGTGAAAAAGAGACCAATACGCAGAGTCCAAGAGTATCGATGAGAGGACTTCATATAGGGATGGGAGACGAGTGCCTGGGTGGCTCAGTGGGTTAAGAGACCTCTTCTTGGTTTCGGCTCAGCTCAGATCTCACCATTCGTGGATCCAGCCCCTTGTTGGGCTCTGTGCCCACAGCCTGGAGCCTGCTTGGGACTCTCTCTGTCCCTCCCCTGCTTTGTGCTCTCTCTCTCTCACCCTCCCTCCCCTGCTTGTGCTCTCTCCCTCTCTCCCTCCCCTGCTTGTGCTCTCTCCCTCTCAAAGAAATACACATTAAAAAGCGAAAGGGATAACAGGGCTGCCCTCACCTGCTGTCAGCCCCCATGAAGGCGAATTGCCCAAGTAATGATGCGAGAGGCACGTGAAAGCGAAGTCTTCCGTGGTTGACCTTGTAACTGCGCACCTCGCAGCCAATCGTGTGTGCTTCCTTTTGTGAAGTGTTGGCTTATCCCTTTGCTCTTTTTTTCCCTTGGGCCCGCCATATGTAAGGTGTATGACATTAGGAAGATATGGGCACTTTCGTCTTTGGGGGGAGCTAAATGTGTTCTCACATGGTTTTTGCTGGGCATCAGGGGAGGTGGTCGGGTGCAAAGCTGCCAGAAGCAAGGAGGTTACTGTTCATCACAGTCCCTCGGGGACTCCCTGAGCTCCTTGGATCCTTGAATTTCAATAAATAAATTTTAAAAAGTCGGGGTACTAACCTCTTCGGTTGTGTAATAGTTTAGCAGAAACAATTAGGAATTTCATTATTAGATCAGAAGTTACAAACTGTCATTTTTCCCTCCTGATGAAGTGTATATTAATTATAAGAGATACATTTTGATTTCTGCAGCATAGACTAGCTTAGCACACTAAAGGGATTCTATGGTTTAATTTTGACAAAAGTACAATCTATGATGTAGTAGTTTCATGAGCCGTATTTACTATTGTAGAAATGGGCTCAGAAGAATTCAATGTGCTGCTCAAAGGCACAAACCAATCAGCATGTAGTCTTCATTGGAATGATGTCAGGATGTTTCCAGTTCTGAAACTCTGGGAAGTGGTTCCCACCAGAGTTGCTCTTGGGATTTTTGTCCATGTCTGAAGAGCTGCTTCTGAATATCATCAGCCGCAGGACAGCACTCGACAAAAATAGTTACCCAGCTCCAAGGGTCAATGGCGAGAAGGTGAGGAAACCTGTTCCACACTAAGGTTCTCCACTTCACTGTGCACACAATTCACCAGGGACTGTAGTTGAAATGCAAATTCTGGTTCCTCAGGTCTCCAGGGGCCCCGAGGATCCTGCTTCTCTAACAAGCTCCCTGGTGGTGTTGATGTTGCGGGTCCTGGATGTGGAGCCCAGAGTGAGAGCAAAGCTGTGGTCCCTCGTTAGGAGAAATTTAAGTTAGAATTAAAGTTGTGAAGATGGCAATACTACCCCTAAGATCTACAGATTCAATGATAATTTGAAAATAACAAAAATGGGGTATCCTTGGAAAACATTTTTAAAACCATCATAAAATTAAATAAAAAATCTTCCAAGCACGAGCACAGGAGGTCATCCCATTTATTTATGTATTCTTTAATTTCTTTCAGGACCATTTTATTGTTTTTATTTATAAGTGTTTTGATGGCAATAAGTAACCAATCATTCACCCCAGCGAGTAAATCCCCTTAAACACTGCCACTGCTATTCCATACTTGATTGAGAGATGTACAGCTTGAGAAGAAATGTAGAGCATAGTAATACAAAGGAGAATTTAAAACTTGCCTTATCATAGTCGAGGTCATCTTTGACTCCAAGGCCGTATTAAGTCATTCTACTTTTTTGAATTTCTGTTTCCGTGTAGACTCCACTGGTAGACAAGTTTTGGATAATCAGTTTCACCAGTGACTAAGGTAAGCACTGGGGACATACAGCCTGAGAAGAAGATGGGATCCTAATTCGGAGAAAAAAGCTAATGGTCTCTTATAAAACACACTTTTCTGTTCATTAGGAAGAGCAGTTATTGTAGTGATATACAAAGAATGACAGACACAAAGTGAAAAACTGTGGTATCAGATTTAGAATAGAATAGAATAGAATAAAAGAGAATAGAATAGAAATGAACTACTGATCAAACTGAATTTTTTCCATCAGAGTGGTAACAAATGAATATTCTTTTAGGAAAACTAAGGACATATTAAATGGGGTAATTTTTGTCATTTGGGAATAAATTATTCTTAAGAAATCCAAGCAGTTCCATTAGATAAATGGGAATTCCTAAGTTTTCCATATCACAGGTTGGGAATCAATTTACAAATAAAGGTAAAAGATCTGTACACTGAATAGAAGGTTTACGAAAGAAATTGAAGAAGACAAAAAGAAATGGAAAAACATTCCATGCTCAGTGATTGGTAGAAATAAAGGAAGAAAATGAAGGAATAATGATTGCATATCAGAGAAAGGTAAAAAAAAAAGTTTTTTAAATAAGTAAATTGTACTGAGTAGTTGAAAAAATAAAAATTCCAGGAAATAAATGAAAGAAGCACTCTCTATAACCACAATTTGCTTTAAACACACACACACACACACACACACACACACAACTTATTCATTTAAGACCATGAGGCCTGCAATCATGGGAAATTCTTCAACCCCAGGACAATTGGAACTTTTATAGCTACCATCCCAGAGAATCTCCTCAGAGCCTCCTTTATGTCTCTGTTCCTCAGGCTGTAGATGAAAGGGTTCAGCATGGGTGTGACCACCGTGTACATCACCGAGGCTGTGGCACTCGAGTGGGAGCTCTGGGTAGCAGCAGAGCTAAGGTACACTCCCAGGCCAGTACAATAAAATAGAGAGACAACGGAGAGGTGAGATGCACAGGTGGAAAATGCTTTATACTTCCCCTGAGCTGATGAGATTCTCTGTATGCAGAAAGCTATCTTGGAGTAAGAGTAAAGGATCCCAATGAAGGGACCACCACCCAGCAGCATAGCTGCAAGATACATCACCAAGTTATTAAAAAAGGTGTCAGAACAAGCCAGTTGGGTCATCTGATTGAGTTCACAAAAAAAGTGGGGGATTTCTACCTCTGTACAGAAGGACAGCTGCAACACCATTAAGGTTTGTAACAAGGAATGCAGGACACTCATGATCCAGGACACCAGAACCAGCAGTCCACAGAGCTGGGGTTTCATCATGACTGTGTAGTGTAGGGGGTGACAGATGGCCACAAACCTGTCATAGGCCATCATGGTCAGGAGATACATGTCCAACACTGAAAAGATTAAGAAAAAGTCCATCTGTGTGATTCAGTCGTCATAGGTTATAACTTTACTCTGAGTCTGGATGTTCACCAGCATCTTCGGGATGATTGTGGAGGTGATGCAGATGTCTACAAAGGACAGGTTGTCGAGGAAGAAGTACATGGGGGTGTGGAGGTGGGAGTCAGAGCTGACGGCCAGGAGGATGAGCAGGTTCCCAAACACAGTGATCAGGTACATGGAGAGGAAAAGCCCAAATATGAGGGGCTGAAGTTCTGGTCCCTCTGAAAATCCCAGAAGGAGAAATTCTAATAGTCGTGTATCATTTCCTGGTTCCATGAGGTTGAACTGGCCCCCGGAAAGAGGAAAGAGATATCATCAATTTTCACCTGAAGGCATGACTCACATAGTTGAAAGGGTCCAATTTATATTGTGCAGTGAAGAAGTTAATTTCATTGTCTTGTGTATGGATTGCTCCCTTGAAAGGATTCCCTCTCATTACATCTCTGATTAGGCATTTTGGTCTCATTCTCCGCATTCCCCAACAGAGGTCGTGCATTTTACTCTTTTACTAAGAATATCTTTCCTGCATTGGAGGAGTATGTACTGAGTGTCAAATATGTTCCAGGCACTGTCTAGGCCATGAGCACGGGATACTGAAAACCAAAAGCCACTATAATCTAATGATGGAGAGTGATTAGAAACAAATAAAAATATTAATAAGACATCAGAGGGTGTTAAGAACTTTGAGGAAACCAGGGTCAGTGTAAAGCAGAGTGTGGTGAACAGGTGACCTTAGAACAGACCTCAAGGAAAGGAAGGCAGGAGCCCAGAGCCTGTCTGGGGAAGTGTGTGCTGGCCGAGGGAATGGCCTCTGCTAAGGCCCCGAGGATGATCCTACTTCGAGCTATTTGGGTCCAAAACAGGAAGCATGTTTGGGAATGGAGAATTACCAGGAGAGATATCAGAGTTGGTGTCAGGCAATTTCAAAGAAATAGGTGGCCTCGTTGCTGGTTCCCCTTCAAGAGAAAGGAGTCCCTCACCCACGCTATATATTTCTTGTATTTTAGAATCTACTTGCAAAGGCATCCTTTAAATTGACATAGATGGGGCGCCTGAGTGGCGCAGTCGGTTAAGCGTCCGACTTCAGCTCAGGTCACGATCTCGCGGTCCGTGAGTTCAAGCCCCGCGTCGGGCTCTGGGCTGATGGCTCAAAGCCTGGAGCCTGTTTCCGATTCTGTGTCTCCCTCTCTCTCTGCCCCTCCCCTGTTCATGCTCTGTCTCTCTCTGTCTCAAAAATAAATAAACGTTAAATTGACATAGAGCCCCTACTGAACACCATGTGTTGATTTCTGGCCTCTGTGTTACAAGAGTCATCTTGGAATATATTAGACCATATACCTCTGCTCTGTGTATGTATCCCATTCCACAAGGTGCACACACACACACCCCAAATCATTGCTCTCTGGGCTGTGTTCTTTCCATGAGTTCTCAACCCTCACCCCAACAATTAAGCTCGGAGTGGCTCTAACTCAAGATACCCAGATCCATATCATTCCCCTAAACAATCTAAATGGTACCTGAATTTCAATGAATAAGCTTCCCAAGAATAAATACAATCACCAGTCTCACCTGGATGGGAGCTCTGAGGGAGAGGTGCCCATGCGGCAGTCTGAATTTCCCCTGGATGGTTGGTTATTGATGGCGGCTAAACTCTGTCCCCACACAAGACAGCAGGAAGGAGGCTAGCGTGAGTCTCCCAGCCAAGCTTCAGACTCCAGAAGCAGCAACCAGGTCCCATCAGGTGGTACAAGCAGAGGGACTTCACACAGGAGATACAGTTTCCTCTTCTGTTGAGAGGGCACGTTTCCCTCCTACTCCTCTGACCTACAGCACATGATTTCCTGGGGGACACTGGTGTGGACACAAGGGAGAGTTTTCATGGAGATTGTGTTCCCAATAGGCCAGGTTATAACCATGCATATCCGGGGTTGATTAATCCTTCCTTGTGCACACCTCTGCTCCCAGAGTACAGACCTCCCAGCACCTTACCCCAAGCCTGATTTCAGCATTTCCCCAAAGTCTAGGACTAGCAATCTGTCTGGATTACACTCCTTGGACCTCCAAAATACCACGTGCTGATTGAGTTGTGACCTCTGTGTTACAAAAGTCACCTTGGAATATATATTAGACCATGTACCTCTTGTGGTGGAGACACAGCCCTGCCATCTATAGAACATTCTTGTTTTCCTTTTAAACAAGGAGGGCAACTAAGTTCCTTGATACAAACCTCAAGGACTACATACCTCAGCTTCATGACACATTTGCCAAACATTTAGGAATTGCATACTATGTCACAAGTTAAGAGCTGCTCTTTAGCCCCTCTTTGTGAGGCTTTTGTTAGTTGTATGGCATATGTTTAGATACTTTTTTTTAAATATGAAATTTATTGTCAAATTGGTTTCCATACAACACCCAGTGCTCATCCCAAAAGGTGCCCTCCTCAATACCCATCACCCACCCTCTCCTCCCTCCCACCCCCCATCAACCTTCAGTTTGTTCTCAGTTTTTTAGAGTCTCTTACGATTTGGCTCCCTCCCTCTCTAACTTTTTTTTTCTCCACCTCCCCCCTGGTCTTCTGTTAAGTTTCTCGGGATCCACATAAGAGTGAAAACATAAGGTATCTGTCTTTCTCTGTATGACTTGTTTCACTTAGCATCACACTCTCCACTTCCATCCACGTTGCTACAAAAGGCCAGATTTCATTCTTTCTCATTGCCACGTAGTATTCCATCGTGTGTATAAACCACAATTTCTTTATCCATTCGTCAGTTGATGGACATTTAGGTTCTTTCCAATATTTGGCTATTGTTGAGAGTGCTGCTATAAACATTGGGGTACAAGTGCCCCTATGCATCAGCACTCCTGGATCCCTTGGGTAAATTCCTAGCAGTGTTATTGCTGGGTCATAGGGTAGATCTATTTTTATAGATATTTTTTGGTTGGAAAAGTTTGGAATATAAAAGTAAACAGATTCTTCCCTGTAGTTTCTGGAAGGAACCAAGCCTTGCAAACATCTTCATATTAGCCCAATGAGAGCTACTTCAGCTTCTAATTCACAGAATTATAAGAACATAATGTGTTTATTTTTATATTAATTTAATTTAATTTAATTTATTTTTGAAATAGAGAGAAAAGGCACAGTGAGCAAAGGGCAAAGAGAGGATCCCATGAGGGGCAGAGAAAGAGAGAGAGAGAGGTGGGAGAGAGAAGTGGGGCTCACCTGACATGGGGCTCAAGATCATGAGCCCTGAGATCACGGCTGAGCCAAAATCAGATGCTTAATTGACTGAACCATCCATGCACCCAGCATAAATGTTTTAGAACACTAATGTAGTCATTTTACATTAGCATTAGGACTTTAATACAATTTTCCCAATTAAGTTTTGTTAAGACCCTGAGATTAAGCTTCTTCATTCATCCATTTAACTTCCCCTGGGTAAAGGCATTTTGTGTTGTAATCCCATCTTCATGTAAAAGAAGAAATGTAGAATCAATTAGGAGTTATTAATCCTCTTTAACTGGTAAAGAATTTCTCAATGCATAAATTCAAACGTACTTCAGATTTCGATGTCTTTGAGACAACAGGAAAAGTAAGTCATCCTTTAAATGTGTGTCTCTCATTTACTTTATATCTTTTTGTCTACATGTACGCATTCTTTTAAATGCATGTTAATTCAAACATTTATTCTGCAACTTTCCCTCAAGTTTCCTTTCAACATAAAGTAAGAGATTAGAAATGAGTTTGTGTTTAAAATGAATAAATATGCGTCTCCTGGGTGGCTCAGTCTGTTAAACACCTGACTTGATTTTGGCTCACAACATAATCTCAACCATTGGAGCCACCCAGGCAACCCAGTATCTATTCTTCTTTTTAATAAGGCAGAAAACTGACTTCTTCTGATAATAAACCTTGGGCACTAACCACATTGGCGTCAAGACACTTTTGCCATCACCTACTTTATCACAAGTTAAAAGCTGCCATTTGGTTCTTTGTTACAAAATGCTTGTTAAGTAGAACAAGATGTATTTAGATCCTTTTGTGTACTACAATGTGAGCTTAACATCTCATAGGGAGTTTTGATTTGATCTTTATAAACATCTTATCCCCAAGGAAGTACATTTATGAACTCCATTCTACATTGTATAAATGGTGCTTGGTGATGTCTAGTTATCTGTCCAAATTTAATATCTGAGTATGTGGTGTCCCTTGAGTTTGATTCTGTCAGGATGCTTCCGGTTCTCAAACTTGGGGTCGTGGTTCTCAGCCAGAAATGAATTTTCCGCTGGGACGTCTGTCAAAGTCTGAAGGGAAGCTGCCAAACACCTACAATCCCCAGGAAAGCACCCCCAAAATACTGTTATCCTGCCACAAATGTCCACCATAAAAGGTGAGAAACCCAGCTAGACCAGCATGTCTCCAACTTCACTGTGCCCGTGAATCCACACGGATCCCACTACAAATGCAAAACCTTATCTCATGTTCTGGGTGGCCCAGAGATTCTGCATTTCTCCAAGCTCCTGAGTGATGTTGAAGTGCAGGTCTGGGTCTGTGGACCACTGTTTGATTAGCAAGAAGATGATCCTGTGTTAGAGATAAGTGTAGGTAGCGTGAAGGCTTCTGCACCAAATATTGTCCTTGCGTGCCTGTAATTGTGAAAGGATCATGTATTCGCTCCTTCTTCAGGCTGTGTCAATTCTGTGTTTATTGCTTTTATAAGTGACCAAAATAATACACTTATGAAAAAGGCTTTGTAGTGGGCAAAATAAGGCCCCCCCAATATGTTCACATCCTAATCCCTAGTATCTACAACATGTTATTTTTTATAGCAAAGAAGGATTAAGGTAACAGATTGATCGGAGCGGCTGATCAGCTGCCATCGAGAGGAAAAGAGCTGTGATTGTCCACGTGGGACAAAGGCAATCACTACAGTCCTTCAAATGTTGAGGAGGGAGACAAAAGAGTTGGTGCTAGAGAGACTTTGAAAACTTACCCTGCTGGCTCTGAAGGTGGAGAAGAGCCATGAACCAAGAACTGCAGATGACCAGTGACAGAGACTGGAAATGGAAAGGAAACAGATTCTCCCCTGAGCCTCCAGTAGGAACTCAACCCTGAAGACATCTTGCTGCTAACCTGATGAGACTCCTTCCAAGCTTCTGACTCCAGAATTGTAAGAGTGTGTATTTGTTCATTTTAAGCAGCTAAAATGGGGACATTTTACAGCAGCAGTAAGAATCTCATAGGGACAGAGTCAATAAAATGATTTGAGGGAACTGAGTTTAAGACTCTCAATTCATTTATCAGCTTCCCTTGGGTAAGGGCAATTGACACGTAAAGAAACCACATTAACTCGGCGGCAAGATGGCGGTTTAGGAGGATGCTGGGCTCACCGCACGTCCTGCTGATCACTTAGATTCCACCTACACCTGCCTAAATAACCCAGAAAACCGCCAGAGGATTAGCAGAACGGAGTCGCTGGAGCCAAACGCAGACGAGAGGCCCACGGAAGAGGGTAGGAAGGGCGGTGAGGCGGTGCGCCCTCCACGGACTGGTGGGAGGGAGCCGGGGCAGAGGGGCGGCTCGCCGGCCAAGCAGAGCCCCCGAGTCTGGCTTGCAAAAGCGGAGGGGCCTGACAGACTGTGTTCCCACAACAAGGGCGACTTAGCGTCTGGGAGGTCATAAGTTAACAGCTCTGCTCAGAAAGTGGGAAGGCTGGAGGACAACCAGAGGGAGAGCTGCTGAGCCCCCTGACAACAGAGCTCAGTTTGGTGGGGAACAAAGGCGCTCGCCAGCGCCATCTCCCCCGCCCATCCCCCAGCCGAAATCCCAAAGGGAACCGGTTCCTGCCAGGGAACTTGCTCGCTCCGCGCAAACACCCAACTCTGCGCTTCTGCGGAGCCAAACCTCCGGCAGCAGATCTGACTCCCTCCCGATGCCACAGGGCCCCTCCTGAAGTGGATCACCTAAGGAGAAGCGATCTAAGCCTGCCCCTCCTGCCACCGAGCACCTTGCCTACCCACCCCAGCTAATACGCCAGATCCCCAGCATCACAAGCCTGGCAGGGTGCAAGTAGCCCAGACGAGCCACACCACCCCACAGTGAATCCCACCCCTAGGAGAGGGGAAGAGAAGGCACACACCAGTCTGACTGTGGCCCCAGCGGTGGGCTGGGGGCAGACATCAGGTCCGATTGCGGCCCCGCCCACCAACTCCAGTTATACACCACAGCACAGGGGAAGTGCCCTGCAGGTCCTCACCACGCCAGGGACTATCCAAAATGACCAAGCAGAAGAATTACCCTCCGAAGAATCTCCAGGAAATAACAACAGCTAATGAGCTGATTAAAAAGGACTTAAATAACATAACAGAAAGTGAATTTAGAATAATAGTCATAAAATTAATCGCTGGGCTTGAACAGTATACAGGACAGCAGAGAATCTCTTGCTACAGAGATCAAGGGACTAAGGAACAGTCACGAGGAGCTGAAAAACGCTTTAAACGAAATGCATAACAAAATGGAAACCACCACAGCTCGGCTTGAAGAGGCAGAGGAGAGAATAGGTGAACTAGAAGATAAAGTTATGGAAAAAGAGGAAGCTGAGAAAAAGAGAGATAAAAAAAACCAGGAGTATGAGGGGAAAATTAGAGAATTAAGTGATACACTAAAAAGAAATAATATACGCATAATTGGTATCCCAGAGGAGGAAGAGAGAGGGAAAGGGGCTGAAGGGGTACTTGAAGAAATAATAGCTGAGAACTTCCCTGAACTGGGGAAGGAAAAAGGCATTGAAATCCAAGAGGCACAGAGAACTCCCTTCAGACGTAACTTGAATCGATCTTCTGCACGACATATCATAGTGAAACTGGCAAAATACAAGGATAAAGAGAAAATTCTGAAAGCAGTGAGGGGTAAACGTGCCCTCACATATAAAGGGAGACCTATAAGACTCGTGACTGATCTCTCTTTTGAAACTTGGCAGGCCAGAAAGAATTGGCACGAGATTTTCAGGGTGCTAGACAGAAAAAATATGCAGCCAAGAATCCTCTATCCAGCAGGTCTGTCATTTAGAATAGAAGGAGAGATAAAGGTCTTCCCAAACAAACAAAAACTGAAGGAATTTGTCACCACTAAACCAGCCCTACAAGAGATCCTAAGGGGGACCCTGTGAGACAAAGTACCAGAGACATCACTACAAGCATAAAACATACAGACATCACAATGACTCTAAACCCATATCTTTCTATAATAACACTGAATGTAAATGGACTAAATGTGCCAACCAAAAGACATAAGGTATCAGAATGGATAAAAAAACAAGACCCATCTATTTGCTGTCTACAAGAGACTCATTTTAGACCTGAGGACACCTTTAGATTGAGAGTGAGGGGATGGAAAACTATTTATCATGCGACTGGAAGCCAAAAGAAAGCTGGAGTAGCCATACTTATATCAGACAAACTAGACTTTAAATTAAAGACTGTAACAAGAGATGAAGAAGGACATTATATAATAGTTACAGGGTCTATCCATCAGGAAGAGCTAACAATTACAAATGTCTATGCACCGAATACCGGAGCCCCCAAATATATAAAACAATTACTCATAAACACAAGCAACCTTATTGATAAGAATGTGGTAATTGCAGGGGACTTTAATACACCACTTACAGAAATGGATAGATCATCTAGACACACGGTCAATAAAGAAACAAGGGCCCTGAATGAGACATTGGATCAGATGGACTTGACAGATATATTTAGAACTCTGCATCCCAAAGCAACAGAATATACTTTCTTCTCGAGCGCACATGGAACATTCTCCAAGATAGATCATATACTGGGTCACAAAACAGCCCTTCATAAGTTTACAAGAATTGAATTATACCATGCTTACTTTCAGACCACAATGCTATGAAGCTTGAAATCAACCACAGAAAAAAGTCTGGAAAACCTCCAAAAGCATGGAGGTTAAAGAACACCCTACTAACGAATGAGTGGGTCAACCAGACAATTAGAGAAGAAATTTAAAAATATATGGAAACAAACGAAAATGAAAATACAGCAATCCAAATGCTTTGGGACGCAGCAAAGGCAGTCCTGAGAGGAAAATACATTGCAATCCAGGCCTATCTCAAGAAACAAGAAAAATCCCAAATACAAAATCTAACAGCACACCTAAAGGAACTAGAAGCAGAACAGCAAAGGCAGCCTAAGCCCAGCAGAAGAAGAGAAATAATAAAGATCAGAGCAGAAATAAACAATATAGAAACTAAAAAAACTGTAGAGCAGATCAACGAAACCAAGAGTTGGTTTTTTGAAAAAATAAACAAAATTGACAAACCTCTAGCCAGGCTTCTCAAAAAGAAAAGGGAGATGACCCAAATAGATAAAATCATGAATGAAAATGGAATTATTACAACCAATCCCTCAGAGATACAAACAATTATCAGGGAATACTATGAAAAACTATATGCCAACAAATTGGACAACCTGGAAGAAATGGACAAATTCCTAAACACCCACACTCTTCCAAAACTCAATCAGGAGGAAATAGAAAGCTTGAACAGACCCATAACCAGCGAAGAAATTGAATCGGTTATCAAAAATCTCCCAACAAATAAGAGTCCAGGACCAGATGGCTTCCCAGGGGAGTTCTACCAGACGTTTAAAGCAGAGATAATACCTATCCTTCTCAAGCTATTCCAAGAAATAGAAAGGGAAGGAAAACTGCCAGACTCATTCTATGAAGCCAGTATTACTTTGATTCCTAAACCAGACAGAGACCCAGTAAAAAAAGAGAACTACAGGCCAATATCCCTGATGAATATGGATGCAAAAATTCTCAATAAGATACTAGCAAATCGAATTCAACGGCATATAAAAAGAATTATTCACCATGATCAAGTGGGATTCATTCCTGGGATGCAGGGCTGGTTCAACATTCGCAAATCAATCAACGTGATACATCACATTAACAAAAAAAAAGAGAAGAACCATATGATCCTGTCAATCGATGCAGAAAAGGCCTTCGACAAAATCCAGCACCCTTTCTTAATAAAAACCCTTGAGAAAGTCGGGATAGAAGGAACATACTTAAGGATCATAAAAGCCATTTATGAAAAGCCCACAGCTAACATCATCCTCAACGGGGAAAAACTGAGAGCTTTTTCCCTGAGATCAGGAACACGACAAGGATGCCCACTCTCACCGCTGCTGTTTAACATAGTGCTGGAAGTTCTAGCATCCGCAATCAGACAACAAGAGGAAATCAAAGGCATCAAAATTGGCAAAGATGAAGTCAAGCTTTCGCTTTTTGCAGATGACATGATACTATACATGGAAAATCCGATAGACTCCACCAAAAGTCTGCTAGAACTGATACATGAATTTAGGAAAGTTGCAGGATACAAAATCAATGTACAGAAATCAGTTGCATTCTTATACACTAACAATGAAGCAACAGAAAGACAAATAAAGAAACTGATCCCATTCACAATTGCACCAAGAAGCATAAAATACCTAGGAATAAATCTAACCAAAGATGTAAAGGATCTGTATGCTGAAAACTATAGAAAGCTTATGAAGGAAATTGAAGAAGATTTAAAGAAATGGAAAGACATTCCCTGCTCATGGATTGGAAAAATAAATATTGTCAAAATGTCAATACTACCCAAAGCTATCTACACATTCAATGCAATCCCAATCAAAATCGCACCAGCATTCTTCTCGAAACTAGAACAAGCAATCCTAAAATTCATATGGAACCACAAAAGGCCCCGAATAGCCAAAGGAATTTTGAAGAAGAAGACCAAAGCAGGAGGCATCACAATCCCAGACTTTAGCCTCTACTACAAAGCTGTCATCATCAAGACAGCATGGTATTGGCACCAAAACAGACACATAGACCAATGGAATAGAATAGAAACCCCAGAACTAGACCCACAAACGTATGGCCAACTCATCTTTGACAAAGCAGGAAAGAACATCCAATGGAAAAAAGACAGCCTCTTTAACAAATGGTGCTGGGAGAAGTGGACAGCAACATATAGAAGGTTGAAACTAGACCACTTTCTCACACCATTCACAAAAATAAACTCAAAATGGATAAAGGACCTGAATGTGAGACAGGAAACCATCAAAACCTTAGAGGAGAAAGAAGGAAAAGACCTCTCTGACCTCAGCCGTAGCAATCTCTTACTCGACACATCCCCAAAGGCAAGGGAATTAAAAGCAAAAGTGAATTACTGGGACCTTATGAAGATAAAAAGCTTCTGCACAGCCAAGGAAACAACCAACAAAACCAAAAGGCAACCAACAGAATGGGAAAAGATATTTGCAAATGACATATCAGACAAAGGGCTAGTATCCAAAATCTATAAAGAGCTCACCAAACTCCACACCCGAAAAACAAATAACCCAGTGAAGAAATGGGCAGAAAACATGAATAGACACTTCTCTAAAGAAGACATCCGGATGGCCAACGGGCACATGAAAAGATGTTCAGCGTCGCTCCTTATCAGGGAAATACAAATCAAAACCACACTCAGGTATCACCTCACGCCAGTCAGAGTGGCCAAAATGAACAAATCAGGAGACTATAGATGCTGGAGAGGATGTGGAGAAACGGGAACCCTCTTGCACTGTTGGTGGGAATGCAAATTGGTGCAGCCGCTCTGGAAAGCAGTGTGGAGGTTCCTCAGAAAATTAAAAATAGACCTACCCTATGACCCAGCAATAGCACTGCTAGGAATTTATCCAAGGGATACAGGAGCACTGATGCATAGGGCCACTTGTACCCCAATGTTCATAGCAGCACTCTCAACAATAGCCAAATTATGGAAAGAGCCTAAATGTCCATCAACTGATGAATGGATAAAGAAATTGTGGTTTATATACACAATGGAATATTACGTGGCAATGAGAAAAAATGAAATATGGCCTTTTGTAGCAACGTGGATGGAACTGGAGAGTGTGATGCTAAGTGAAATAAGCCATACAGAGAAAGACAGATACCATATGGTTTCACTCTTATGTGGATCCTGAGAAAATGAACAGGAACCCATGGGGGAGGGGAAGGAAAAAAAAAAAAAGAGGTTAGAATGGGAGAGAGCCAAAGCATAAGAGACTGTTAAAAACTGAGAACAAACTGAGGGTTGATGGGGGGTGGGAGGGAGGAGAGGGTGGGTGATGGGTATTGAGGAGGGCACCTTTTGGGATGAGCACTGGGTGTTGTATGGAAACCAATTTGACAATAAATTTCATAAAAAAAAAAAAGAAACCACATTAATAGAAATAAAATGAAATAGATTTTGAAACATTTTGCCCCTTTACCTGATACAGTGATTTCTGTGGGGCATCAATGTGAGTGTGGTCTGACCATGAATCTTTTGAGGCAGTGACACAAGAAAGGAACTCATGATCAGAATTATGGTAACATGTGATAAATTAAAATTTTGTGTCTATTACCACTTCCTTTTACATATGTTCTTTATTTAGTTTCCCTTTATTTTTTGTTGCTACAACCATTCATTCTTTTCAGTGCTCTCCTGTCCAACTGTCTCTCAAGTCTCCTTGCAACATAAAAGATGAAATCATAAATCATCTGTGTGTGTACATGTATGGGGAGTGTGATTATTTGAAAGAAAAATGTATACACACACACACACACACACAAGACACAACCACTACACTTGAATGTTTTCTTTGAGTAAAAATGCATTTAATTTTTTTCCTTACAAGATTCATAGGAATTAACGTTTAGCGTCTGCACTGCCTACAGAAATAAGGAAAGAGAGGCTCGGGGAGCTTGAATTTTTAACGATTACCTGAGAAAGCAATTAAAGCTTATGTAGACCCTTAAATTATACACAGATGGAAACTTGCACTATGTGCTTTTCATTATCTTTTTTGTAAAATTTTTAAACATTTAATTATTTTTGAGAAGAGAGAGAGAGAGAGACAGAGCATGAGCAGGGGAGGGTTGACAGAGAGGGAAACACACGATCCGAAGTAGGCTCCAGGCTCTAGCTGTCAGCACAGAGCCCGGTGGAGGGCTCGAGCCCACGCACCTGAGCTGGAGTCAGACGCTTGAGAGACTGAGCCACGCAGGCACCCCATGTGCTCTACATTCTTGTGTAGCTCCTTTAACGTACCAAATTGTACCCTTTCAACATGCGGTGTATTGTGTATAATTATACTTCAATGATTTAATTGGGGACATATCTATGGAGCAGGGCTCAGAGGAGGATTTGGAGCACAGTTAGCTGACTCTCCATTACAGGTGTGGAGATAGCTTTTGTAACGGAAGGAAAGCAAGTTTATGTACGGATGTAGGCACAGTGAGATGCAACTCGAAGAATACACATAAGCGTATGTAATTTGTAAATAGAAGACTAGCCTACAAATCGAAATGTAGAAATAAGACCAAGAATCTGGCTGAAACAGAAGAGCATGACAGCCACAGACACAACGTCATGGATGGGCGCTAGAAATACCAGGTAGAGATTCAGTCCTGACCACAGACCCATGAGGAGCCCAGCAGAGGTCAGAAAAGTTTCCCGATACAATGCCGTTTGATTGTAAAGGTATTATTGACGAAGAGAACAAAAAGCATGAAGAATGTTGCTGGAAGTCAGATTCCCAACAACTGTAGCTCACTGATAAATCCCCAAGAAATGCAGGGAATGACATTCTCCAGGAACTCACGGCTACTCTGATGCTGATGTTTTGTTGGAGACTAAAAGCACCATTATCTTTGACAGGAGTGAGACCTCCAAGGTCACTTTCATCATACGGAAATTCCTTAGACGTTTATGTTATCTCTACCCTTCCCTCCCTCCACAAACTTAAAAGTATATAATCACTCACTTTCCACAATCCCAGTGCGGCGCTCTCTGGCCATGAGTCCTGCCGCCTTGCTATGAGAGCACATTTTTTTGCACGGTAAAACAACTCAAGGATTCTTTTGTGACCGTTGTCCTCGGCGATCCCACATCATTTTAACATCCCACGTGACAAGGAAAGAATGTTATACAGCAAGAGCTGACTGACACAATCATCCGAGCAACCAACCTGAACTAATTTGAACACGTTCTACCTTTTACTAATGTCATATGATTTGACAATTGAGGAGGGCACTCATGACCATTCAGTGATTCAAGTGTATTTCCCATGACTTGATGAACAAGTGACCATGTGAGGGCTCCCTTCTGGGTAACAGGGAGAGTTTGAAGGACATGCACGTTTGTGCAGAAGAACTGGAGACCCTGAGCCAAACCCCAGCAGGACATCCAGCTCTTGGGTGAAGCATCCTCTGGTCATGCAGGTGGAAGAGATTTCAGGGCAGGAAAGAGGTACGAAATGGATGATACTGGTAGTGTTCATTCACCATCTCTTGGCATTTGTGACAAATATTAAGAAAAGGAAGTTATTTTGTGTAACAACGGAAAGAATCATATTAGCAGCTAGCATGAGAAGTTTTCTAGCAGAAATGGGAAGATAATTCACTGATAAAAGATAGAAGGCACTAAGCAATCCTGCACCTCAATGAATAAATCCCCTCAGTTGTGAACACCATCTTCCGTGCTTTAATAAAGAGGTGCGTAGCATGAACTGGGACATTAAAAAAAAGAAAGAAATGTTTTTTGTGTAGCAAAATGAGTGTTTCGAAATTTTGCCTCCTCATACTTATGGTCATGCCGATGCTAAGAACATCACGTTGATCTATTTATTCAAATCTGTCTTTCTAAGTACACTCCACTGGGAGATGAATATTTTCTAATCAGGTTTGCCAGTGGCTTTGGGAGGCTTTCTGGACCCCGAACTAAATAAAAGAATAAAACCAGGAGACCGGTTATAAAGCACAATAGCATGTTTAGCATAAGTGAAATTAAGCTTTAGATTTCTGGGGCATCGAATTCAAAGACAACCATGTGAAATAAACATATTGTTTATTATTTAAATAAACATATGGCTCAGCTACCCTCAGCCATAAAGTATCTCTTCAGAAAGTCCTGGATAACCTAGATACTGACACGTAAGTGAATCAGCTTTTCCCCTTCAGCACATAAATTCTACTCAATAAAATTCTCCAGTGAATCCCCATGGGCCTTAATAGACCCAGGTCCTTCAGCAGCACTCTCTCTGTCTCCCTCTCCATCTCTCTCTCCCCCTCTGAGACATCCAGAAATGGCCTTGGGCATCCCTGTGCCCTTCAGCTTATGTGAGTCATACATTTCCGTTTTTAGAGTTCTCTGATAGGTGTTGATGTGTGTCTTGTGATCACAATAAGAACCCAGGGACCTGTGCAGTCACAGCATAGGCCTGGTCAGGGAAAGGTCTGTGGGAATGTCCAAAAATACACGGGTGCAGGTGAGTGCCCGGGCTTTCCTAAGCATTGGTGTCAATAGCCCGAGGTTTAAATGGAACAATGTTAGAATCCACATCATCAGGAGGAGTATTAAATGAACTGAAGGAAAAAGACGGATAGACTCAAGGTGGAAACCGTGGTTTTGTATTCTCCTTGGCAATAAAATTATGGAAATGGCTTCCTGATCAAGTGTAGCTTTATTCCATAAGAAGAGTATAATTCATGATAATGATCTCAGGAAATCTAGGAGAAATTTACCTGGCATGGTATAAGTCATTTGAAATGAAATTAATTTTAAGAAATCCAACTACTCCCATGTGAAATGCAGAAATCTCCAGGCATTCATGATCGAAGGTTGAGGAAAACATTGGTGACATATGAAAATAGACAAAGGGGAAAATGTCTGTATATCAGAAACAGCATAAGTTTAACAAAGTTACTTAAACGTATAGAGAAGTTGACATAAATAAAGATGGAAATTCCAGCAAATAAATAGAAGGAGTGGATTTCACTTCCACAGTCTAATCAAAGAATAATTCTTGACTTTGAAGCTTTGAGCCTTGCAATCATGGGCACGTCTTCAGCCCTAATATGATTGGCCCTCACATCATTGAAATCCCAATGATTCTTTTAAGAACCACCTTTAGGTCTTTGTTCCTCAGGCTGTATATGAAGGGGTTCAGCATGGACGTGACCACCGTGTACATCACCGAGGCTGTTGCATTTGACTGGGAGCTCTGGGTAGCAGCAGAGCTGAGGTACACACCTAGGCTCGTACAAAAAAATAAAGATACAACTAAAAGATGAGATACACAGGTGGAAAACGCTTTATACTTGCCCTGAGCTGATGAGATTCCAATTATGGTTGAAACTATCTTAGAATAAGAGTAAAGGATCCCAACAAAGGGACCTCCAGTCAGCAACATAGCTGCAAAATACATCACCAAGTTATTAAAAAAGGTGTCAGAACAGGCAAGTTGGATCATCTGATTGAGTTCACAGAAAAAGTGGGGGATTTCCGCCTGTGTACAGAAGGACAGCTGCAACACTATTGAGGTGTGTACCAAAGAATGCAGGACACTTGTGATCCAGGACACCAGGACCATCAGCCCACAGAGCCGGGGGTTCATGATGACCGTGTAGTGCAGGGGGTGACAGATGGCCACAAACCTGTCATAGGCCATCACACTCAGGAGAAAGTCGTCCATCCCTGCAAAGGTTATGAAAAAGTTCATTTGTGTGATGCAGTCTGCATAGGTTATGACTTTGCTCTGGGTCTGGATGTTCCAGAGCATCTTCGGGACGGTGGTGGAGGTGAAGCAGATGTCTACAAAGGACAGGTTGGCCAGGAAGAAGTACATGGGGGTGTGGAGGTGGGAGTCAGAGCTGACAGCCAAGATGATGAGCAGGTTGCCAAACACAGTGATCAGGTACATGGCGAGGAAAAGTCCAAATATGAGGGGCTGCAGTTCTGGTCTCTCTGAAAATCCCAGGAGAAGAAATTTTGATATCCGTGTAATATTTCCTGGTTCCATGAGGTTGCACTGACCCCCGGAAAGAGGCAAAGGACATCATTAATTTTCACATGAACAGTTTACTCACATAGTTGAAATGCTACCATTTATATTGTGCAGTCAAGAAGTTCATTTCGGTATCTTGTCCCTTTTGTCCCCAAAGGATTGTCCTTTTGAAGAGATTCCCTCCTGTTTCACCTCAGGTTAGGTGTTTTCATCTCATTCTCCACACTCCCCAGCAGAGGTCATGCATTTTACTGTTTTACTAAGAATACCTTTCCTGCATTGGAGGAATATGTGCTGATTGTCAAACATATTCCAGGCATTGTGTAGGCAATGAGCATGGGATACTGAAAAACCAAACGCAAGTATCATCCAATGATGGAGAATGACTAGAAAGAAACAAAAATACTAATAAGACATTAGACTAATAAGACATCTCTATGAAGAGAACAAAAGTAGATATAACGGAGAGCGTGGATACGAGTGTCGTTGTGTAATTGGTATTTGGTCAAGACCCGTGACAGGTGACATTTGAACAGAGACTTCAGGGAAAGGAGGGCAGGATCTGCAAGCATTTCTGGGGAAGTGTGTGCTGGCTGAGGGAATGGCCTCTGCTAAGACCCTGAGGATCATACTACTTGGAGCTATTGGGGTCCAAAATAGGAAGCGCTGTGTGAAAAGGAGTAAACAGGAGAGAAATCAGAGATGGTGTCAGGCAATTCCAAAGAAATGGGTGGCCTCATTGCTGATTCCCCTTAGAGGGAAAGGAGTCACTCACCCACACTATGTACTGCTTATATTTTAGAAACTACCTGCAAAGCCTCCTATAAATTGACAAGGAGTCCTCCTGAATACCCTGTGCTGATTGAGTGCTGGCTTCTGTATTATTAGAGTCAACTTAGAATATATTAGTTAAGGCACCCCTGCTCTGAAAACAGCTCCCCCTCCACAAGACAAGACACACACACACACACACACACACACACCAAATCATCACTCCTTGAACTGTGTTCTTCCATGAGTTCTCACCTCCAGCCCCAATAATTAAGCTCAGAGTGGCTATAAACCAATGTGGCCAGTTCGATTATCATTCCCCCCAAATGATGTAAAAATGGTACCTGAATTCCAATGATTGAGCTTCTTATGGACAAATACAATTGACAGGTCAGACTGGCATGCTTATTTTCTGTCCTGCATTTAAAGAAAAACAAACTGTCTGCTCAAAATCAGAGAAACACACACACACACACAGAGAGAGAGAGAGAGAGAGAGAGAAATGAAATTGAAGTGACACGAAAGATTTCATGGTTCATATGATCACTGAAACCTGAGGGGCCGTGAAGAAGAAAGAGCATCCCTATGTCTGACAACATTCCAAGTCTTGTTACCTCCTTGATGCCCAGCAAAAATAATAAGGAGCAAAATTAAATGTGGTCAGAAGACGAAATTAGTCGGTTGTTCAGCATGTGGATCGCCTTACAGACTGAATGCTCCAAGAGAAAAGCGTGTTAAGGGAATAAATCAACCCTTCGGCACGGGAAATATGCAAAGCACAGCAAAAGTTGGGCAGGTTATAATGAAGCAGTAGGAGATTTGGGGTTTTTTTCTGTGCCTGGTTCATATTTCTTTGACCCATTGGATGTCCTGTGATCTTAGAGAAGGTGGACAAGTCCCTTTCACTTTTCAGATGTGGCATCTTTTGTTTTTCCTGGCCTTTGCATTGTGACCTCTCTCTTGACAAGGGGAGTGGGCACACTCTGGTCCTGTTTCCGGTTTGCACAACACTCAAAGGTTGGTTCAGACCTTGCTCTACAGAATTCTGCACACACCGTGACAGTCAGTCTAGGCTCTGAATCACCGTCTTCATAAGATTTCTGCCTGAGGCTCTTACACCACACACTTATTTCATTCTACTATGACTCTGCCATATAAGGCAAGTACCAAAGGAACAGGGCCTTCTCTGACCTTGTCCACTGTGGTTTTTCAGGAAGGCATGGTCAGCCAAGCACATGACCATAGAGATCTCCAGGTTCTGGGCTAGGCTGGTGGCTGTGTGGGGACCTCAAGTGAATGCACCTGGCATCGATTCTCTCTGACCCTTTCCTGCTGGACCTCCTGGGCACCCGGAATCACGTGGCTGGGAGCTCTGAGGGTGACGTGTCCATGTGGCTGTCTGAATTCCTCCTGGATGGTTATCGGTGGCAACTAAACCCTCTCCCTGCAGAAGATGGTGGGAAGGAAGCTAGCATGAGTCATCCAGCCAAGCTTCGGACTCTAGAAGCAACAATCAGGTCCCATCACCCCGGTGGCACAGGGAGAGGGACTGCACAGAGGAGACATTTATAGTTTCCTTTGTCTGTTCATGAGACATGTTTCCCTCCTGCTTGTCCAACCTGCAGCACATGATTTCCCTGGGGGACACTGGTCTGGACACAAAGAAAGATTTCCTGGAGATTCTGTGTTCCCAATAGACCAGGTTATAACTGTGTGACCCCAGTGTTGATTACTCCTACCTTGTGAGTTCTGTCACTCCCAAGTTCAAATATCCCAGCACCTAATCCCAACGCTGATTTTAACATTTCCCCAAAATCTAGGACTAACCAATAAGTCTGGATTAGATCCCTTGGATCTCCAAAATGTTAGCTTACGGTGGAGACCTGAGCCAAAATCAACAGTTGGACGCTTCTAAGCCTCAACCACCCAGGCGCCCCCAGATACTCATTTAAATATGTTGTGCATAGATATGGCCCCCATTAAGGGATTCCTTCTGGCACATTGATGTAGGGTTTTTTTTTTGTCAAAAAGCTTCTTCTGTAAGTAATGACATATTTTATAATTTCACTGAGAAATTCTTCAAGTATTCAAGAATATAAATTGAGTGCTGACCATGTTTCAGGCAATGAGAATAGGGTGTGGTGAAGAACGAAAATCCCTAGAATCATGGAGAAAAAGTATATAAGCAAACAAGAGAATTCTATAACTTTTAGATGGTGAGGGCTGCTGTGAAGAAAAGAAAAGCAGGAATAAAGGAGGGAGCCAATAGGGCATTCTGTTTCAGTGATTATATAGGCAAATTCTGCAAACAAGGTGAAATAGTAACACAGAACTCATATAAGAGAGAAAGGATTATGTGGGAAGCCCTTACCTGGCAGAGGGAAAGGCCAGTACAAAGGCCCCAAGGAAAGTACTGGTTTCAAAAGTTCAAGGCAAAAAGCAAAGCCAGCGATGAAGGGGAATGAGCCTGATGGAGATTGAGGACAGACGCTGTCACACATGTGGGGAGAAAAGCGGCCTCTCTGCTACAACTGTGATCTCAAGGCACAGGACCGTCCTTGCCCAAGCTACATCTCCCTCTGTATACATCATGGTCTCAAGGCATCCTATGAGTTGCCACAGATCCCCTTCTTGGTGCCTTCTCTTGACAGAGTTCTGGCCCCTGTATTGTGTCTTCTTGGGATTTCAGAGTCCTGACCCCCTTTTTTTTTAAATATGAAATTCATTGTCAGATTGGTTTCCGTACAACACCCAGTGCTCATCCCCACAGGTGTTCTCCTCAATACCCATCACCCAGCCTCCCCCTCCTCCCACCCCCATCAACCCTCAGATTGTTCTCAGTTTTTAAGAGTCTCTTCTGGTTTGGCTCCCTCCCTCTCTAACTTTTTTGAGGACTGCTCACCCTTCACCAGTCACAAGACACCATGGCCTCCTGGGTTGTGTATTTCCCTGTCTTCACAGACCTCACCATCCCGGTTATGCTGGGAATGGACACAACCCAAGGAGGCCAGATCAGTCATCTTTTCCCTGCAAAGTATAGAAATGGTTCCCAGAAATGCCAGTACTTAAGCCTCCCATGGACAAATGAATTTGAGGCTCCACATTGGAATGGCAAGTTTCTGGTGTGATTCACACAAACTTAAAAATGTCTGTTCAACAGACAGCGAGACAGAGAGTCATGTGGGGCAGTGAATGAAATGGATGAGGCAGAGCAATTATCTAAAAAACTTTGTGGTTCCTGAGACACTGGGAGGTAAAATAAACTGCCATTGCCTTAATAGTAAGTTAAAGGAATAGAATATGGAAGATCAACGAAAGTGGGAACATCCACTCTGTGAAATTGACACAGCCACTGAATAAATACATCACTTAATCAAACAAACAAATGAACACAGCTGTCACCCCTCTTGCATTAAGTTGAATTGGCTCTCAGGCGAAGACAGGTTAATGAACTTGGTTTCCGTTCCTCTGACCCTCTCATCCATGGCACACCGGGCCATTGGGCTCACCTGGCTGGGGTGTCTGACAAGGTCTCCTTGTGACAAGTCTGAATGCCTCCCTGGACTGCAGATGGTAGGGACTAAAGCTCTGTTCTCAGCTGAGACAGCAGGAAGGAGTAAAGCATGGGCCCCAGCCGTAATTAGGGCCTGGAAGAACAGAGGGAGACCTTGTCCCTTCCCATCCAAGTTCACACAGGCTGACAGGTGACCAGAGAGTATTTACAGCTCCCCGTATCTGCTCATTAGGCTCATTTCTCTCTTGGTACCCCAGCCTCTGATCTCATATTCCCAAGTGGAAAACTGCTCTGGACGCAAGTATTTTTTCCTAATGACTCTCGGTTCCCAAAAGACTAGGTCAGAGACCAAGTGAATGCAGTTCTTTTTTGCCTCCCCTTTTCCCTGAACTTGTCCCCTTCCTGATGTGTAAATTGTCTGGAACCTTATCTCGGCCGAGACACACTTTACTCCAAGTCTAAGACCAAGGAACCCTCCGGGATTAGTCCTCTTTGTCTTCCAAGCATTGCCTACCCTAGGGACCCAGATGTAGCATTTCCAGTGCTGTCTGTCTGTCTCTTTGTTTGTTTTTAAGAGAGAGGGAGAGAGAGAGCATGAGTGGGGGAGAGGAAGGGAGGGAGAGAGGGACAAAGAGAAGCTTTTTAAATGTTTATTTATTTATATTAAGGGAGAGAGAGTCAGAGAAAGAGGGAGAGAGAGAATCCCAAGCAGTCTCCATGCTCAGTGCAGAAGTAATCTGGGGGCCCAGTTCCATGACCAGGGGGTCGTGTCCTAAGCTGGAATCAAGACACAGAAGATGAACCCACTGAGCCAACGAGGCACCCCAGTGTCTACTGTTGTTCTCAACAGTGCCGCTAGGAAACTACCCAAGGACACAGGAGTGCTGATGCACAGGGGCACGTGCACCCCAATGTTTAGAGCAGCGCTTTCAACAACAGCCAAATTATGTAAAGAGCCTAAATGTCCACCAACTGACAAATGGATACTAAAGTTGTGGTTTATATATACGATGGAATACTACATGGCAATGAGTAAGAATGAAATGCTGCCATTTGCAGCAACATGGATAGAACTAGAGAGTGTTAGGCTAAGTGAAAGAAGACAGGCAGAGAAATACACATACCGTATGTTTCACTCATAGGTGGATCTTGAGAAACTTAAGAGAACAGCATGGGGGAGGGGAAGGGGAAAAGAAAGTTAGAGGGAGGGAGGCAAACCATAAGAGACCCTTGAGGGCTGAGAACAAATTGAGGGTAGGTGGGAGTTGGGGGAGAGGGGAAAGTGGGTGATGGACATTGAAGAAGGCACTTGTTGGGATGAGCCCTGGGTGTTGTATGGAAACCAATTTGACAATAAATTTCATATATTAAAAAAAAGAAATAAATAATAAAGCAGAGAAATGACTTCTTCTGATAATAAACATTGGGTGCTACAGAGATTGGCTTCAAGACACCTTTTCTGTCACTTGTTTTATAACAGATTAAAAGCTGTCATTTGGTCCCTTGTTATAAAATCGTCCTTAAATATAATGGATGTATTGAGATCTAGTTATGTACTACAATGTGAGCTTAACATCTCACAGGGAGTTTGGATGTAATCTTATAAAATCTTATCCCTGAGATTATGAACTACATTTTACGATGTATAAATGGTGCTTGGTGATGTCTAGTCATCTGTCCAAATTTAATGTCTGAGTATGTGGTGTCCCTTGAGATTGATTCTGTCAGGATGCTTCTGGTTATCAATCTTGGGGTCGTGGTTCTCAGCCAAAAATGAATTTTCCCCTGGGACGTCTGTCAAAGTCTGAAGGGAACCTGCCAAACACCTACAGTCCACAGGAAAGCACCCCAAAATACTGTTATCCTGCCGCCAATGTCCACCAATAACAGTGACAAACCCAGCTGGACCATCATATCTCCAACTTCACCTGCCTGTGAATCCACACGGATCCCACTACAAGTGCAAAATCTTAGCGATTCTGCATTTCTCCAAGCTCCTGGGTGACGCCGAAGCACAGGTCTGAGTCTGCAAACCACTGTTTGATTAGCAAGAAGATGATCCTGTGTTAGAGATAAGAGTAGGTAGCGTGAAGCCTTCTGCCCCAAGTACAGCCCTTGCGTGCCTGTAAAAGGATCGTGTATTTGCTCATTCTTCAGGCTGTGTGAAATCTGTGTTTATTGTTTTTATAAGTGACCAAAATAATACCCTGATGAACAAGCTTTTACAGCAAGGAGAATAAGGCACCATCAGATATGCCCACATCCTAATCTCCAGTCCCTTTCACATGTTATTATTATTTTTTAGAGCAAAGAAGGATTTATGCAGCAGATTGAACAGGCTGCTCGTCAGCTTGGGCAACTCTGAAGGACATGCCCATTTGTGCGGAAGAACTGGGGACCCTGAACCACATGACTGGCAAGACATGCAGTTCTTGGGTGAAGCGTCCTCTGGTGAAGCAGGTGGAAAAGATTTCAGAGCAGAAAGGACGTATTATATAGATGGTGCTGATACTGTCCATTTGCCATCCCATGGGACTTGTGACATATATCAGGAAAAGGAAGCTATTTCGTGTAACAATGGAAAGAATCATATGAGCGGATCGCATTAGAAGTTTTCAAGCAGAAACAGGAAGATAATTCAGTGATAAAATGTAGAAGACACTAAGCAATCCTGCCCCTCGATGAACAACTCCCTCAGTGGTGAACACCATCTTCCATGCTTTAATAAATAGGTGGATAGCACAAACTGTGATTTTTTTAAAAAATGAGAGAAATATTTTGTGTGTCACAAAATGAGTGTTTCGAAAGTTTGCTTCCTCATATTTATGGTCAGGCTGACACGAAGAACATATCAGGTCGATCTATTTATTCAAATTTGCCTAAGTACACTCCACTGGGAGATCTAGATTAGCTAATCAGGTTTTCCCAGTGACTATGGTAGGAATTCGGGACCCAGAGCTGAGTAACAGAATACAACCAAGAGACCGCTGACAAAGCATAAGGTCATGTTTAACGCAAGTGACTGAAATGACGTATTTTCTCCGGGTCCGTTTCGAACACAACCATGTTGAATAAACATATCATCATTTGTGTTTCACAATCACCAGATAAACCCTCGGCTACCCCCAGTCACGAAGTACCACTTCAGGAAGCCTTTTATAAACTAGAGACTGACATATGAGTGAATCAGCTTTTCCCCTTCAGCCCACACATTCTACTCAATACAATTCTCCAAGAACGTGTGAGCCCAACACCAGCTACCCACCCTGGCCATGGTCTTGGAGAAAGCCAGATCCCTCAACAGCTTCCTCTCTCTCTCTCTTCCTCTTGACTCTCTCTCCCCTTCTGAGACCTCCCAGAATGGCTTTTGACCATCCCATGTGCCCTCCAGCATACAGGAGTAATAAACCTGGGGTTATTAGAGTTCTCCGATAGATGTTGCTGACCTGTGTCCTGCAGTCACAATAAGAACCCAAGGGCTGGTGCAGCCACGGCATAGGCTGTGGTCAGGGAAAGGTCTGTGGGAGTGTGGAAAGCACATGGGTGCAGGTGAGTCCTTGGACATTCCTAGCCAGAGCAGGGTGTCAATAGCCTGAGGCTTAAATGGCACAATGTTAGAGTCCACATCATCAGGTGGAGTCCTAAAGTAAGTGAAGGAAAAGACAGAGACTCAAGGTGGAAACTGTGTTTTTGTATTCTGCTTGACAGTAAAATGATGGAAATGGCTTTCTGATCAAGTGTAGCTTTATTCCGTACGAAGCGTATAATTCATGATATCGATCTCAGGAAATCTAGGGGAAATTTACCCGGCATGGTATAAGTGATTTGAGATGAAATTAAACTTAAGAAATCCAACTAGTCCCATGTGAGATACAGAAATTTCGGCATTTGTGACCCAAGGTTGGGGTAAACTTTGGGGACACCTGAAAATAGATGAAGGAGAAACCGTCTGTATTTCAGTCACAGCAGAAGCTTAATGAAGTGAGTTCCTTAAATGTATAGACAAGTTGATCAAACAAATGGAAATGCCAAGAAAGAAATAGAAGGAGTAGATTCTACTTCCACAGTCTGATCAAAGATTGGCAGTTCCTGGCTCTGAGGATTTGAGTCCTTCAATCATGGTCATGCTTCAGCCTTTGGATGATTGGTTCTTCTATCACTGGATTCCAAGTATTCTTTTCAGAGCCCTCTTTATGTCTCTGTTCCTCAGGCTGTAGATGAAGGGGTTCAGCATGGGCGTGACCACCGTGTACATCACCGAGGCTGTGGCACTTGAGTGGGAGCTCTGGGTAGCAGCAGAGCTGAGGTACACTCCTAGGCCAGTACAATAAAATAAGGAGACAACCGATAGGTGAGATGCACAGGTGGAAAATGCTTTATACTTGCCCTGAGCTGATGAGATCCCACGTATGGAAGAAACTATCTTAGAATAAGAGTAAAGGATCCCAGCAAGGGGACCTCCAGCCAGCAGCATAGCTGCAAGGTACATCACCACGTTATTAAGAAAGGTGTCAGAAGAGGCAAGTTGGATCATCTGATTGAGTTCACAGAAAAAGTGGGCGATCTCTACCTCTGTACAGAAGGACAGCCGCAACACCATTAAGGTGTGTACCAAGGAATACAGGACACTCGTGATCCAGGACACCAGAACCAGCAGCCCACAGAGCCGGGGGCTCATGATGACCATGTATTGCAGGGGGTGACAGATGGCCACAAACCTGTCATAGGCCATCACACTCAGGAGAAAGTCGTCCATCCCCGCAAAGGCTATGAAAAAGTTCATTTCTGTGATACAGTCTTCATAGGTTATGACTTTGCTCTGAGTCTGGATGTTCCAGAGCATCTTCGGGACGGTGGTGGAGGTGAAGCAGATGTCTACAAAGGACAGGTTGGCCAGGAAGAAGTACATGGGGGTGTCGAGGTGAGAGTCAGAGCTGACCGCCAGGATGATGAGCAGGTTGCCAAACACAGTGATCAGGTACATGGAGAGGAAAAGTCCAAATATGAGGGGCTGCAGTTCTGGTCTCTCTGAAAATCCCAGGAGAAGAAATTTTGATATTCGTGTAATATTTCCTGGTTCCATGAGGTTGCACTGACTGCCAGAAAGAGGCAAAGGACATCATTAACTTTCACATGAACAGTTTACCCACATAGTTGAAATGCTACCATTTATATTGTGCAGTCAAGAAGTTCATTTCGGTATCTTGTCCCTTTTGCCCCAAAGGATTGTCCTTTTGAAGAGATTCCCTCTTGTTTCACCTCACATTAGGTGTTTTGGTCTCATTATCCACACTCCCCAGAAGAGGTCATGTATTTTACTGTTTTACTAAGAATATCTTCCCTGCATTGGAGGAATGTGTACTGAGGGTCAAACATGTCCCAGGTATTGTCTAGGCCATGAGCACAGGATACTGAAAACCAAAAGCCACTATAATATAGTGATGGAGAATGAATAGAATCAAATACAATTATTAATAAGACATCACAGGGTGTCAAGTGCTATGAAGAGACAAAAGCAGATATAAAGGAGAGCGTGGACATGAGTGCTATTTTGTAATCAGTGTTTGGTCAAGACCAGTAAACTAGGTGACATTTGATCAGAGACCTGCAGGGAAGGAGCCTGTGTGGGGAAGTGTGTGATGGTAGAGGGAATGGCCTCAGCTAAGGCCCTGAGGATGAAACTACTTGGAGCTATTTGAGTCCAAAACAGGAAGCATGTATGGGAAGGGGAATGAGCAGGAAAATGATCAGAGATCGTGTCAGGCAATTTCAAAGAAATAGGTGGCCTCATTGCTGGTTCCCCTTCAAGAGAAAGGAGTCACTCGCCCACACTATGTACTGCTTGTATTTTAGAATCTACCTGCAAAGTCTGCTATAAGTTGACATAGAGCCTTCTAGAATACAGTGTGTTGATTGAGTTCTGGCTTCTGTATTATAAGAATCACCTTGGAATATATTAGACCATGTCCTCTGCTCTGATGACGGATGTCATTTCACAAGGCGCACGCACACACACACACACACACACACCAAATTAGTGCTCCCTGGGCTGTGTTTTTACTATTATTTCTCACTCCAACCCCAACAATTAAGTTCGGAGTGGATATAACTCAAGATGCACAGATCCATTATCATTCCTGCAAATGACATAAGTTTCCCATGAACAAATAAAATTGACAAGTCAGATTGGCATGCTCATTTTCTTTCCTGTATTTAAAGAAACACAAACAATCTGCTCAAAATCAGAGAGAGAGAGAGAAACAAGAAAGTGAAATAAAATGGAAGTGGCAAAAAAGATCTAATGGCTCAGGTGATCGCTAAAATCTGAGGGGCCATGAGGAAGAAAGAGCATCCCTGGTTCTGAAAACATTCCAAGTCCTGTTACCTCCCTGATGCCCAGTAAAAATAGTAAGGAGGAACCTTAAATTCCGTCAGAAGACAAAATTAGTGGGAACTTCAGGGCGTTGCTCACCTTATAGAGTGAATGTTTCAAGAGAAACCTGTGGCAAGGAATAAATCAACACTTCGGCACAGGAAATACACAAAGCACAGCAAAAGTTGGGCAGGTTATAATGGAAGGTAAGAGACTTGCTTGTTCTTTGAAAAAGCACCTTGAGACTTTGCTATTTCTTTAACCAACTGGATGTCCTGTGATCTTAGAGAAGGTGGGACAAGTCCCTTTCACTCTTTAGACGTGGCATCTTTTCTCTGTTTTTCCTGGGCTTTGTGTTGTGATCTTTTGGCCGAGTGTTGGGCACACTCTGGTCCTGTTTCTGGTTTGCACAACATGAAAAGTTCTGCTCAGACCTTGCGCTACAAAATTCTGCACATACCATGACAACCGTTCTGGCTCTAAGTCACCATCTCCGTAAGATTTCTGCCTGAGGCTCTCACACCACACAAACTTTTTTCATAGCCCTGTGACTCCACCATTATAAGGCAAGTACCAAAGGAGTGGGGCCCTCTCTGACCTTGTTCACTGTTTTTTCAGAAGGGCATGATCAGGCAAGTACATGGCCATAGAGATCTCCATGTTCTGGGCTAGGCTGGTGGCTGTCAGGTGACCTCAGGTAGATGCGCCTGGCTTTGATTCTCTCTGACCCTTTCCTCTGGGTCTTGCCAAGCTCTCAGACTCACCTGGCTGGGAGCTGTGAGGGAGAGGTGTCCATGTGGCCGTCTGGATTCCTCCTGGATGGTTATTGGTGGTGACTAAACTCTGTCCCCACACAAGACGGCAGAACGGAGGCTAGCATGAGTCTCCCAGTCAAGCTTTCGACTCCACAGCAACAACCTGGTCCTGTCAGCCCACGGTGGCACAGGCAGTGGGTGTGCACAGGAGGGATTTATAGTTTCCTCTGTCTGTTCATGAGGCACGTTCCCCTCCTCCTCCTCTTTGGAGCAGCACATGATTTCCCTGGGGGACACTGGTCTGGACACAAAGGAAATTGTTCTGGAGGTTCTGTGTTCCCAATAGACCAGGTTATAACTGCGTGACCCCAGGTTTGAGTATTCCTTCCTCATGAACTCCACTGCTCTCAGAGTTGAGACCTCCCAGCAGCGACCCCCAACGCTTATGTCAATGTTTCGCCCAAGTCTAGGACTGAGCAATCTGTGTGGATTAGTTCCCTTGGATCTCCAAGCTGTTGGCTTGTGTTGGAGATATAGTCCAGCCATCTACACAACATTCCCGTTTTCCTTTTCAACAAGGAGGAGAAAAAAGCTTCTTGATACGAACCCTGAGCACTACATACCACAGCTTCATGACACATTTGCACACTTTTAGGACTTTCATTCCACATCGCAATTAAGAGCTGCTGTTCAGCCCCTCTTTGTAAAGAATGTTTTAATTATATGAAATATGGTGAGATTTTTTTTTTCTTGCAGTATAATATGAGCTTGGAATAGAAAAGTAAACAGGTTCTTCCCGGTAGCTTTGAGAAGAAATCAGGCCTTGCAATCATTTTCATTTTAGACCAAGGTGAGCCACTTCGGGCTTCTGATCCATCGAATGTAAGAACATAAATGAATTTTAAAACACCAATGTAGTTATTTTACATCAGCGTTAGGACTTAAAACGACAATTGTTGTTCCAATGAAATTTTGTTAAGAATCTGAGATTAGAGGGGCACCTGGGTGGCTCAGTCGGTTAAGCGTCCGAGTTCGGCTCAGATCATGATCTCACTGTTCGTGAGTTCAAGCCCCGCGTCAGGCTCTCTGCTGACAGCTCAGAGCCTGGAGCCTGCTTTACATTCTGTGTCTCCCTCTCTCTCTTCCCCTTCCCTGCTCATGCTCTGTCTCTCTCTGTCTCAAAAATAAATAAACATTAAAAAAATTAAAAAATAAATTAAAAAAAAGAATCTGAGATTAGGGTTTTCCCTTCATTCATGGAGTTTCCCCTGGGTAAAGGCATTTTGCATCGTAATCTCATCTTTAAGTAGAAAAGGAGATTTAAAATAAATTTACAGACATTTATCCTCTTTAGCTAGTAGAGAATTTTTCAGTACGTAACTGCATGCATGCTTCAGATTTTGACGTCTTGGAGGCATTAGGGCAGGAAATGTAATTCATCCTTTAAATGTATGTCTATCATTTATGTCTGTCTTGGAATCTTTGTGTCTATAATTTATGTCTGTCTTGGAATCTTTGTGTCTACACATCTTCATTCTTTTAAATGCATATTAATTCAAACATTTACTCTTTTAATACCTACACCTTCAACTTTCTCTGAAGTTTCCTTTCAACATAAAATAAGAGATTATGTATGAGTTTGCATTTAAAATGAATAAATATGGGGCTCTTGGATGGCTCAGTTGTTTAAGCACCTGCCTCTTGATTTTGGCTGAAGTCACAATCTCACATTTTGTGAGTTCAACCCCCATGTCAGGGTCCGTATTGACATGAGGCTGCTTGGTATTCTCTGTCTTTCCCTCTCTCAGCCTCCCCCCACACCTCTCTCTCCAAATTAAATGCATAAACATTAAAAAAATTTTAAGTGAATAAACAAACACACAGAAACCAGAATGAGACCTACATATACAGAGAAAAAAACCTCATGGATTGCCTGAGGGTTGTGGGGGCATGGGCAGAATAGGTGAAGGGCAGTGGGAGATACAGGCTTCCAGTTGTGGAATTAATGAGTCTTGGGGAAAAAAGGCACGGGGTATGGAATACAGTCAATGATACTGGATGGGTCTGTATGATAACAGACAGGAGCTACCTTTGCGGCGAGCACCGCGTAATGGGCAGAGAAGTTGAATCACTACGTTGTGCACCTGAAACTAATGCAACATTCTTGCCAACTGTACTCAGATAAGATTTCTTTTAAGTGAGTTCGTGTTTATGTACATATGGGTATATGTGTTTATTTGAAAAAACACATGTAATATATACGTACAACTTTGCCTCTGAACTTTTTCTTTGGACTCAACAAAGCTAACTATAATTTAAATTTAAAAAAGTAATAAAATAAAATACAATTTTGCTTCAGCATATTAAAGGACATCTAGAGTCTGAGATCATATTCTAAAGTCAATCTATTTATTAAAGTTTGTTGCTCCATGAAAATTTTCTTGGAGATGCATATTTGGTGAACACTTGAGTAAGGAAGTGACTGTCGTACACATTGTGGACAACAATGTACTAAGAGACCAGGATCCTAATGAGGAGAATAAAGCCCAGCTATAAGACACATTAATATATTAAGTGTCCACTATTAAGAGCAGTTAAGATACTGATATCAAAGGAACTTGGGACATATAAGTGAAAGAAACATAATCTCACAGAGCCTGATGAGGTGCTTGAAATTGTCAACCACAAGATCATGACCTGAACCAAAGTTGGACGCTCATCCCACTGAGCCACCCAGGCATGCCAAAAATAGAGTTCTTTTAGAGACACATAATAAAATATTATAGATAATAAACCAAATAATTTGTATTTTAAATATTTTTATTTATTTTTAGGGCGGAGAGAGAAAGAGAGAGAGAGACAGAGAGAGAGAGATGGCCTGAGCTGGGGAGGGACAGAGAGAGGCAGAGACATAGAATTTAAGCTGTCAGCAAAGAGCCCGACATGGGGCTTGAACTCAAGAGCTGTGAGATCATGACCTGAGCGGAAGTTCGATGCTTAACTGACTGAGCCACCCAAGCACACCTTACATTTATTTATTTCAATTCAAGTCAGTTAACATACAGTGGAGTGTTGGTTTCACGAGTAGAACCCAGTGATATATCACTTACATATAACTCTCAGTGCTCGTCCCAACAAGTGCCCTCCTTAATGCCCATCACCCATTTAGCACCTCCTCCCACCCACTTCCTCTGCAGCAACCCTGAATTTCTTCTCTGTATTTTTGAGTCTCTTATAAATTGCCTCCCTCTCTGTTTTCATCTTAGTTTTCCTTCCCTTCCCCTATGTTCATCAGTTTTGTTTCTTTAGTTTCACACATGAGTGAAATCGTATGATATTTATCTTTCACTGATGGACATATTTTGCTTAGCATAATACACTCTAGTTCCAACCACGTTGTTGCAAATGGAAGATTTCATTCTTTTTGATCACTGAGTAATATTCCATATATATATATATATATATATATGCCACATCCTCTTGATAGATTAAAGGGGCATATGTACCCCAATGTTTATAGCAGTGTTATTAACAATAGCCAGTTATGGAAAGAGCCCAAATGTCCGTGGATTGATGAAAGGATAAAGAAGATGTGAGTGACCTAAATTTTGATCATGAGTTGCTTGCCTATCTCACTACCTCAAAAGCATCATAGTCAGACCACACTCACATTTATGCCCCAGGAATTCACTCTACCAGGTGCTAGGCAGAATATCTCCAAATTGATTTAATTTCTTCTCCATAATGTGGGTTCTTTAAATGTCAATTGACCTTAACCAAGGGAAGCTGATGAATGGAGAAACTTGAACTCGGTGCCCTCAAATAATTTTATTGACTATGTCCCTGTGAGATTCCTACTGCTGTTATAAAACATTCCCACACTAGCTGCTGAAGACAAGCACATACAGGTTCTTACAGATCTGGAGTCAGAAGATTTGAAAGAGTCTCGTCAGGCTAATAGCAAGGTGTCTTCAGGGTTGTGGTCCTTCTGGAGGCTCAGGAGAGAATGTGTTTCCTTTCCAATTGCAGTCTCTGTTGCTGGCCACCTGCATTTCTTGGCCATGGCTCTTCCGCCACCTTCATGGCCAGCAGGAAAGCATTCTCAAAATCTCTGACATCAACTCTTTTGTCTCCATCCTCAACATTTGGAGGACCATCCTGACTACCCTAGTCCCACCTAGAGAATCACAGCTGATCCTTTTATCTCCATGGCAGCTAATTTACAGCCCTGTTTAGTCTGCTACCTTAATCCTACGTTGCTATCAAAAATAACATGTGAAAGGTCCTGGGAATTAGGATGTGGACATATTTGGAAGGGCCTTATTCTGCCCACTACAAAGTCTTTTTCATAAATGTATTATTTTTGTCACTTAAAAAAGCAATAAGCACAGAATTGACACAGACTGAAGAAAGAATGAATACATTATTCCTTCAAAATTACATGCATGCAAGGACACCATTTGGTGCAGAAGACTTAAAAATACCTACACCTGTCTTTAACACCAAGATCCCAGCCTTGCTAATCAAAGAGTGGCCCACAGACCCAGACCCACATTTTAGCATCACCCAGGAGCTGGTAGAAATGCAGAATCTCTGGGCCACCCAGGATGGGAGATCAGATTCTGCAATTGTAATGGGATCTGTGTGAATGCACATGCGCATTGAAGTTGGAGAACTGCTGGTGTAGCTGGGTTTCTCACATTTTATGATCGACATTTGTGGCAGGATAATATTTTCGGGGGTGCTTTCCTTTGAATTGTAGGTGTTTGGCAGCTTCCCTTCAGACTTTGACAGACATCTTCAGGGGAAAATTCATTTCTGGCTGTGAACCACTGCCCCAGAGTTTGAGAACTAGAAGCATCCTGACAGAATCAAACTCAAGGGTCACCACATACTCAGGTATTAAATTTAGACAGATGACTAGACATGACCAAGCGCCATTTCTACAATGTAGAATGGAGCTCATAAATGTACTTCCTCAGGTATGTTTATAAAAATTGAATCCAACTATCCCTATGAGAGGTCAAGCTCACATTGTAGTACGTAAAATATTTAAATACATCTGTTATAATTAAACATTTAATAACAAGGGACCAACTGATAGCTTTTACCTTGTGATAATGTAAGAAATTCCTAATTGTGATGGCAAAAGTGTCTTGAAGCCAGTGTGCGTAGAACCCAAGGTTTATTATCAGAAGAACCCAGTTCTCTGTGCTTCTCTGTGCTGATAGCTCAGAGCCCAGAGCCTACTTCGGATTCCATATCCCTCTCTCTCTGCCCCTCCCCTGCTCATGCTCTCTCTCAAAAATAAATAAACATTAAGAAATATTTTTTTAAAGAATAGACACTAGGATGCTGGGTGACTCAGTTGGCTGAGCATCTGGCTCTTGATTTTGGCGCAGGTCCCAATCTCAGGAACCTGGAGATTGAGCCCCCATCAGGTTCTGCATTGAGAGTGAGGAGCCTGCTTATTATTATCTCTCTTCCTGTATCTCTCTGTCCCTCCCTGGTTCTTTTTCTCCCATAGAAGAAGACAATGAAGAAGAAGAAGAAGAAGAAGAAGGAGGGGGAAGGGGAGTTGAGGAAGGAGAAGAGGTGGAAGAGGAAGAAGCAGGAGGAGAAGGAAGAAGGGGAGGGGAAGGAGAAGAGGAGACACTGGAGATGGCGGGGCTGGGTCCCCGAGACAAGTCAAGGTTTTGAAGTTAAAGAGACCTAATCCCGGTGTGTTCTTCCTTCTTAGAGCTGGAGAAAAGTGTAACTCTGAGCTGAGATAATGTGCTAGGAGACTTACATAACAGGAAGAGGGCAAGTTCAGGGAAAAGGAGAAAAAAGCAAAGAACTGGATTCCCTTGACCTCTAACCTAGTCTTTTGGGAACTGAGATTCATCAGGAAGAAATCCTTTATGTCCAGAGCAGCTTTCCATTGGGAATCATACGCTTAGAGGTTGGAGTAACAAGAGGGAAATGCGCCTAATGAGCAGATACAGGGAGGTATAAATACCCTCTGGTCTCCTGTCAGCCTGTGCGACCTTGGACAGGAAGGCGAGTGGTTTTTGTCTGTTCTGAGTCCTAATTCTGGCTGGGACTGATGCTTCACTCCCCCCTACTGTCTCTGCTGAGGTCAGAGCCTTAGTCCCTGTTACCTGCTGTCCTGGGAGGAATTCAGTTTCACACGGAGACCTTCCTGTCAGACACCCAGCCAGGTGAGTCCAACAGCCCCGGGCACCGTGGATGACAGGGTTGTCTGAGAACATTAATCCATCATCACCTGGGGGCCAATTCAACTTAGTCCATACTTGCTTGCATAAGTAATGAATGTATTTATTCAGTGACTGTGCCGGTTTCGCAGAATGGCTCCTACGAACACTTTTGATAGTCCTTCATACTCTTTATCATGAAAGGGATGCTCTAAACATCCTAAGATACACAGACCTCAGCACTGGGCAGGCTCTGGTCAGGATGTCCATAGGCAGAGACGTAGAAACCCTGCATTAAAAATATGAATATTTGTAATATAGCTGCTTTCATGGTCTGGGGAGTCCTTTGAATGTTGGATGAGATCCAGAATGCAGATTAGAGGGTGTCCATTGGGTTTGAGAACGAGAGATCTTTACTCCTGCCTTCAACCTGTAACACCCACTTTTCCACCAGCAAATTCAGTGTAACCCCAAGACTACCCGCTTGAAAGTCCAAACACAGGGGCACCTGGGTGACTCAGTCAGTTAAGCATCCTACTTTGGCTCAGGTCATGATTTCACAGTCCATGAGTTCGAGCCCCACGCCAGGCTCTATGCTGACAGCTCAGAGCCTGGAACCTTCTTCGGATTCTGTGTCTCCCTCTATCTCTGCCCCTTCCCACTTGCACTCTGTCTCTCTCTCTCTCTCTCAAAAATAAATAAACATTAAAAGACAAGTTCCAACCACAAACAATGTAACACTGCTCTAAGTTTTTTCCCCAGGTTCCTGGGTGAAGAAGACATTTCCTGTTGTTTCTTAATCTATCCCTTAATTTCAGCAAATGTCATATATTTGATGACCTTTCTGATTATTATATGGCCATATGCTATTTCCCCTCTCCTGCTTTTTTTCAGCATTTCAAAAGATTTCCTCAGATCATTGCTTCTCAATCGACTTTGGAAAAACTCTTTGACCATAAAAATGTTTATCTTGGTTTAAATATTCCTATCTTCTTACTGCTGAGTTTCTTGCTTTATTTTAGTGGTTTTTCCCACCTGCAAATGTTATATGCAGTTTTCTTGATGTTCGATATATTGTATGGTTACATTTACACTGAAGTCAGTATCCCTCTGGTGTCGGTAAAGTATCTGAAGAAGATGACCAATTTAATGTTTTTCCAGATAGATATCCATTTATTCTAGCTGTTACTTAGCAATTCACCTTTTCCCAACGAAACTGAAATACGACCTTGCCATATAGGAAATGTCCTTAACACTGAGACCTAATTCCTGATTCATTCAACAAATAATAACTGAGCATCTGCCATGGGCCAGAACATTCTAGAGACATTATATGTCATATTCTTTCATGGTGTTTCACAATTTAGTTATTAATCCGTGTCGGTATTACTAATGACTGCTATTTTTATCTGTTCCAGTTTGCTTTTGTTTTTCATACAACTTTGCTTATGACAGTTGTTTTCAAGCTACTATTTTAACCTGGTTTCCAGATCCTTTCATTCTTTCCATTCTATAACTTCTCATAGTCTTATATCTTTTTACAGTAAACATATATTCAACTAAGTTGGTGAAAAACAGAAATGAACAGAGAGGATAAAGTCCCTGCTCTTCTGGATGTTACAGTGTAGCATTGAGACTGCCATGATGTGGGCAGGATTTACAGAGCACGGTCTGGGGAGTCCTTTGCATGTTGGATGAGATCCAGAATGCAGATTAGAGGGTGTCCATTGGGTTTGAGAACGAGAGATCTTTACTCAAAGCCCAGGAATATCAATGAAAAGGTGCCACATAAGAAGAGGGAGAAAGGAGCTAACCTCATCCCCTATCAATCACGTAGAAATGAATCAGTCATATCATGATGCAGGAGGTACAGGAAAATGTCTTCTAGGCTTGACATAAAAATGCCCAACTTTGATTGTATTGGTTTATCCCTTTGCTTGTTTTTCTTGATGTATAATATAAACAGATATGTTAATATTTATATCTATTTATATTTTTATCTATATAGTTTTGTACAAGTACACCATGAATATATCACTATCTGTCTTTTAAACAAGTTTGTTTCATTCTCGTATTATTTTTGCTGGGCATCAGGGGATGTAACCAGCGGGGAAGCAAGGGAGATATTTCTTCCTCACAGTCTCTCAGGGACCACCCCAGCTTATGAGATCATTGCTCTCCCTCATCGATTTCATTCCCTCTGTATCTCACCCTCTGTCTCTTTCATTTATTGAACAGATTTTGTTACACTGGTGTAAATCACAGTGGAAAATTAACATTCCAGTATGGAGCTCCATGATGATTGGTCCATGAGAGGCTTAAGAATTAGCATTTCTGGGAACCATTTCTACACTTTGCAGGGGAAAGATGGCTGATCGGGTCTCCTTGGGTTGTATCCATTCCCAGCATAACCAGGAATGTGGGGACTTTGAGGACAGGGAAATTCACCACCCAGAAGACCACGGTGTCTTGTGCATGTGTGACTTGTAGAGGGTGAGCAGTCCTCACAACAGGGGCCAGGACTCCTCAATCCCAAGGTGACACCATACACGGGCCACAGCTCAGTCAAGAGCAGGCACCAAGACGGGGATCTGTGCCAATTCATGGGATGGCTTTGCAGCACGATGAATGCCGAGGGAGAGGCAGTGTAGCCAATGACGGCCCTGTGCCTGGAGGTCACAGTTGTCGCAGAGAGGCCACATCCCTCCTCACATGTGTGACAGAGTCTGTCATCAGTGTCCCTCAAGATCATTCCCCTTGCAGCGCTGGCTTTGCTTTTTGCTTGAACATTTGAAACAAGTACCTTCCTCAGGGCCTTTGCACTGGCCATTCCCTCTGCCAGGCACACACTTCCCCCAGAATCCTGTGTCTATGTCTCTGTCTTACATGACGTCTGTGTTCCAATGCCACCTGTGTACAGAATTTGCCTAAATGCCATTAAAATAGATGCCCTATTTGCTCTCTGCTTTATCCCTGTTTCCCATTTCTTCACAGCACACCTTACCATCAAAAAGGTGAGATAATCAAAAGATAATTGTGTCAAAAAGATAATTGTATAATTATCTTCTTTGCTTACATATTTTTTCTCCATCGCTGTCGGGATTTTTGTTCTTCGGCACTCTATACTCATTGCCTAGATAGTGCCTGAAACTTGGTCAGCACTCAATTTATATTCCTGAATACTTGAAGCATTTCTCAGGAAAAGTATAAAATACATGATTCTTAGGAAAGAAGCTGATTGACAATAAAAATATATCAGATGTGGCAGCGATGATTCCCTAAAGGGGACCATATCCGTGCACAACATATTAAAAGGAATTTCTGGACTGCAAAAAAACAAACAAACAAACAAACAAAAAAACAAAACATTCGCATTTCAACATTGTGAGTAATACAAATTTGTGTTTTTTTATTTCCCTCTTTCTCAGAGGTCACCTCCACCACATGGAACCAAGCAATGAAACACAATTTTCAAAGTTTCTTCTTCTGGGATTTTCAGAGGAACCAGGAATGCAGCCCCTCATATTTGGGCTTTTCCTCTCCATGTACCTGATCACTGTGTTTGGGAACCTGCTCATCATCTTGGCCATCAGCACAGACCCCAACCTCCACACGCCCATGTACTTCTTCCTGGCCAACCTGTCCTTTGTAGACATCTGCTTCACCTCTACCACCGTCCCAAAGATGCTGGTGAACATCCAGACTCAGAGCAAAGTCATCACCTATGCAGGCTGTATCACACAGATTTATTTTCTCATACTCTTTGCTGTGATGGACGTCTTCCTCCTGAGTGTGATGGCTTATGACCGGTTTGTGGCCATCTGTCACCCCCTCCACTACACGATCATCATGAACCCCTGGCTCTGTGGGCTGCTGGTTCTGGTGTCCTGGATCATGTGTGTCCTGAATTCCCTGTTACAAAGTTTAATGATGTTGCGGCTGTCCTTCTGTACACACTTGCATATCCCCCACTTTTTTTGTGAACTTAATCAGATGCTCCAACTGGCCTGTTCTGATACCTTTCTTAATAACGTGGTGATGTATCTTGCAGCTGTCTTGTTGGCTGGTGGTCCCTTCATTGGGATCCTTTACTCTTACTCTAAGATAGTTTCCTCCATACGTGGGATCTCATCAGCTCAGGGAAAGTGTAAAGCATTTTCCACCTGTGCATCTCATCTATCGGTTGTCTCCTTATTTTACTGTACGATGCTCGGCGTGTACCTGAGCTCTGCTGCTACCCACAGCTCACGGTCAAGTGCCACAGCCTCGGTGATGTACACGGTGGTCACACCCATGCTGAACCCCTTCATCTACAGCTTGAGGAACAAAGACATGAAAAGGGCTCTGAAAGCATTCTTTGGGAAGGAGACCCTTACGTGGCCAGTCGTGATAAGATTGAAGAAATGCCTCTGATTGCAGGGGCCAAAGCCTCTGGGTCAGAGATTGTGGTCTTTATTCAGACTGTAGATGTAGTATTCCTCTTTCCGTTTATTTCCTTGTCCTCAACTTCCGTATGCCATATATGTAACTCACTCTATGAAGCTCTGCTCTCTCTGATATCCTACAGATTTTTCCCACTTTCTGAATTTTATTTCCAACCATGGATCTGAAATATTTGGAAATGTTCATTTACCTTGAGGCACCATAGATGTTTTTAAAAAATAATCTTTCTCAAACAATTGTGTCACACCAAATCATTTTTCTTTCATATGTGTTTTTTTAATGCCACGTTTACCACTGGTTAGCTCTCTGTATGTCTTAGGATTAGTGGGCAGAATTGGGTGGGTGATGGGCTAATTGGGCAATGGGCATTAGGGCATTAGGGAGGGCACTTGTTGGGGTGAGCACTGGGTGTTGTATGTAAGTGATGAATCACTAAATTCTACTCCTGACACCAACACTACACTACATGTTCACTAACTAGAATTTAAATAAAAACTTAAACAAACAAAAAGAACTGTCATGATTGATACGCCACCTATGGAAACAACCACACTTTATGACAAATATATATGATTTTAAAGGAGAACAATATCTGAGACTATGTTTTTTCACTTATATGTCTGAAGCTCCTTTGTATATCAGTGTCTTAACTGTTCTTCTTAATAGTGGACACTTAATATATTAATGTGTCTTCTAGATCAGTTTTATTCTCCTCATTAGGATCCTGGTCTCTTAGTACCTTGTTGTCCACAATGTGTATGATAGTCACTACCTTACTCAAGCATTCACCAAATACGCGTCTCCAAGAGACGTCTTCATGGAACAACAAACTTAGATAGATTGACTTTAGAATATGATCTGAGACTCTAGATGCCCTTTAATATGATGAAGCAAAATGTTATTTTTTTTTAATTTAAATTTTAGTTAGTTAATATACCATGCAATATTGGTTTCAGGAGTGAATTCTGTGATTCATCACTTACATACAACATCTAGCGCCCATCCCAATGAAGCGGAGTTTTAAATCACACATTGTGCTCTTTAAAATATTTATTCTTCATGCTGTATGTCTATTCATTGGAGTAAAGAGGATTGGTGGCCATGTGTAAGGCGGCTTATCCAAATGGGGGAAGGACTGATTGACATTTTTCTATTTTTATTGAATTATCTCCTTGTTTCTTCCTGAAATCTTTACGCTGCCTTTGGTATGACTCCTTTCATTGTTGTAAAAGAAATATATCCCCCTTCCTTCTAAATTTTGTCATAACCATGAAAGGGGTGTCGAATGGTCATTATCCTCCATTATACATGTTTCTCAGGCTCAGGATTCTATTCATCTTCTATGCTCAAGGGATGACATAAGAGGGAGCTTGCATTCCTGTCTGGTCATGTGAATCAGGGACACCAGTTTTCCAACACAATAATGCATACAGTTTCAATCTTTCCTGGCTATGGGGAAATGACCCTCAATGAGAGGTAGTTGTTTTGTTGTTGTTCTTGTTGTTGTTGTTTGTTTGTTTTTTAGAGAGAGAGAGGGAGAGGGGGAGTAGGCAGGAGAGAGGGGAAGAGGCAGAGAGGGAGACAGAGATAGAATCTTAAGCAGGCTCCAAGTTGAACGGGGCTTGATCTCATGACTGTGAGATCACAACCTGAGCCAAAATCAAGAGTTGGAGACTCGACCGACTGAGCCACTAAGGTGCTTCTCAGTGAGAGGTTTTATACGCAGTTGTGTGAACTAAACTGAAATAACAGAGGTACCATGAATGCAGGCTTCAAATACAAGAATAAATACCAAGAACAGTCAGCAGCAGATTATAATAATTGTCCTTACTTCTGTTCATTGCTGCATAACAAGCCATTTAAAAGAAAATGATTTCATATAATGCTTTTATTACCAAATGATATTGTGTGTTGGGGATTGTTCTGAGCTGTGCCTGTCTCCTCGTGAGTCTATAGTGAGCTGTGAGACTCTACACTGTTTCTTTTCTTTTTTTAAATTTTTTCTTAAAGTTTATTTATTTTTGGGAGAGGCAGAGACAGGATGCGAGTGGGTTAGGGGCAGAGAGAGAGAGGGAGACACAGAATCCGAAGCAGGCTCCAGGTTCTGAGCTGGCAGCACAGAGCCTGATGCGGGGCTTGAACCCACAAGCTGTGCGATCATGACCTGAGCTGAAGTCGGACACTTAACCGACTGAGCCACCCAGGCGCCCCAACTCTACATTGTTCCTAAGGCTCAACCATGATGTCATGTGTGACCACGGGCCACTTCTCTTCTGAACAAGTATATGATCAGTTAACTCGATTTCTGAATGCATTTTTATCTTCTGTTTCACAGGGGAAAAAAGAATATCAAGAGTGAATGATTTTAATTTACATCTACTGTTCCTATATTCATACATGACATTTTGCTTTCTTCCTACTGAGAAGAAAAAGCTCCTGTCACGACTCAGTATGAATCAGCTACCTCCGCTCTATATTTCACACTGATCCGTATGATGCTAGATTTTTTTCCCTTCTAACTAATTTAGTGGGGGTATAATCATGTGCTATAAACTGCATCTACTCGGAACGTATGATTTGATGAATTAAGGGAGCCATACAAACACTAAAGTACCTACTGCACATTCCTGTTTGATGTTCTTCAAGAAAATGCACAACCTTGATGACTTCTTAATCCAGCTGTTAAAATGTAATCTCCCTTGGCCTCAGCTTCTTTATTTCCAAAAGTAACTTGGGACCGTAAACGTAACTTCAAATGGATGTTGCAAGAAATAAATGAGGTGTGTGGACATATTTCGTTGAATCCGAAGAAAATGCTCAGCTGTAAAGTTGTATGTATGCATATATGTGTGTTTCTCTGTATACATTTCTATTTCAAATAAACACACCTACACATATGTACCCAAACACAGAATCATTTTTAAAACTATTATTATCTGAGTGCACTTGGCACACAATGTGACACGAGTTTCATGTGTACGACGGAGAGATTCAACTTCTCCGTACATTATGCGGTGCTCAGCACAAAGGCAGCCTCTGGCTGTCAGCCTACTAGGCCATTGCAATATCATTGACTATATTCTGTCCGCTGTGCCTTTGATTTCCGTGACTCATTTATTCCACAACTGGAAGCCTGTACCTCCCACTGCCCTTCACCCATCCTCCCCACCCCCCTCTGACAACCACGAGTTTATTCTCTATATTTATGGATCGGATTCTGCTGTTTTGTGTGCTTGTTTATTCATTTGAAGCAGACGCAATGGGGCACCCGAGTGGCTCAGTTGGCTGAATGTCTGACTCTTGATTTCCCATGGGGTCGTGGAATTGGGTTCCCCGCCACACTGAGCATGGAACTTGCTTAGGATTCTCTCTCTCTGAATCTCTCCCTCTGCCCCTCCTCCACTCACACATGCTCTTACTCTCAAACAAAAATTTAAAAAATGAACACAGACTCATTTATGGCCTCTTATTTTATGTTGAAAGGAAATGAGTGAAATTTGAAGAGTGTTGATATAAAAATAATAAATGTTTGAGTTAATATGCAATTGATAGAATGTAGACATGTAGACACAACAATTTAGTATAAACAATAGACATACATTCAAATGATGAATTACTTTTCTTATGGTAATGCATCAAAGACAATAAAATCTGGAGCACATTTGTATTTATGCACTGAGAAATTCTCTACCAGCTAAGGAGGATTAATATCTCCAAATTGATTTTAAAATTCTTCTACTTAAAGATGGGGTTACAACACAAAATGCCTTTACCCAGGGGGAACTATAGTGAATGAACGGAGAAGCTTAGTCTCAGGTTCTTAACAAAATTTTATTGGACAAATGTTTGTGTTCAAGTCCTAATGCTAATGTACAATGACTACATTAGTGTTTTAAAACACATGTATGCTCTTACAATTCTGGGGCTCAAAAGCCTGAAGTCATTCTCATGGGTCTGAAATGAAGATGTTTGCAAGGCTTGGTTCCTTCTGGAAGCTACAGGGAAGAATCTGTTTACTTTTCTATCCCAAGCTCATATCATAGTGCAAAATATGATCTAAATATATTTTATATAACTGACAAATGCTTCACACAGAGGGGCTACATGGCAGCTGTTAACTTGTGACATATTATGGAATTCCTAAATGTTTGGAAAATGTGTCATGAAGCTGAGGTATGTAGTGCTTGGGGTTCATATCAAAGGAACTCGTTGAAAAGGAAATAGGAATGTTCCATAGATAGCAGAGCTGTGTCTCCACCACAAGCCAAGCGTTTGGACAACCAAGGCATCTAATCCACAAAGAGTGTTCAGTTCTAGACTTGGGGGAAAAGCTGAAATCAGGGTTGGGATGAGATGCGGGGATGTCTGCCCTCTGGGAGGAGCAGAATTCAAGAGCAAGGAGTGATTAACACTGGGGTCACAGTCTATTGGGAATATGGAATCTCCAAAAAACTTTCCTTTGTCTCCAGACCAGTGTCCTCCAGGGAAATCATGTGCTGTAGGGTGGAGAGGCAGGAGGGGAACGTGCCTCATGAACAGACAGAGGAAACTATAAATATCTCCTGTCTGCCGTCCCTCTGCCTGTGCAACCTTGGGCTGATGGGACCCTGTTGTTGCTTCTGGAGTCTGAAGCTTGGCTGGGACTCATGCTAGCCTCCTTCCTGTCATCTTGTGTGGGGACATAGTTTAGTCACCACCAATAACCATCTGGAGGAATTCAGACAGCCACAAGGAGACCTCTCCCTCAGAGCTCCCATTCAGGTGAGTCTGAGACCCAGCAGGTCTTCAGGAAAAGATTAGGGAGAATCAAAGCCAGGTGCATTTACCTAAGGTCACCACACAGCCACCAGCCTAGCCCAGAACCTGGAGATCTCTATGGTCATTTGCTTTCCTGATTACTTAATGACCTCGTGGATGATGTTACAGAAAGGATTGCACATTGAACTCAGCCACACATGGGTGATTGTTGCCAGTGAAGTGATGGGTGGGGAGGCAGGAAATACTTCCAGTAAAAGTAGAACACGTCCAATGAGTCTTGCAGTTGAAGGGAGTAGGAAAATTAGGGATGGAGGGATGTGCAGTGAAGTCAGGACGTTCCTTTTTTGTCTTTAAATGAGGCATCCTGGGGGGTGCCTCGGTGGCTCAGTGGGTTAAGCTGCAAACTCTTGATTCCGGGTCAGGTCATGATCTTATGGTTTGTTTGATCGAGCCCTGCATCAGGCTCTGTGCTGACAGCTCAGAGACTGGAACCTGCTTTGGATTCTGTGTCTCTCTCCCTCTCTGCCTCTCCCCCATTCACACACCCTGTCTCAAAATAAATAACAAAACATTAAACAAATGGGGCATACTGGGCTACGTTTCCATATTGATGAGACATATCTAGACCAATTTACTGCTTGCATATACGACCTCACAACATTAATTCATGAGACATATATTTTCACAGCGTGCTCTTGCTCTGGGTATTCGTATGACCGCCATGATGTGATAAGTAAAAACTAGCTTTGCTTTGCAGTGATTTCATTATCTACGAAGTTGACTATATTTGTGGTTAGTTAGGTGGGTAACAAATACACCTATTTGTGGGTAGTTAGTTACCTAGCTTTGCTTTGCAGTGATTTCATTATCTACGAAGTTGACTATATTTGTGGTTAGTTATTCCTTGGTTGCCTCATTTACGCATTGTCTCTAACGGGTCTTTGCATGTGTACAGTGGAGTCGGGAGGTGCTACTTCCATTTCTGATTGCATTCTTTCTAAAAAGGAAGTGGATGGGGTGTTGGGTGTTATTTTCCCCACTTTGCCATTTACCATTGAGTTCTATTGTGTACATATAGACATATACGCCTGTGACATAGACATATAGGACTGTGTTCATTAGTAATATGGGGTCAAATCTGTCACTCGGTTATACTGTGTTCTCTCTTGTTATTTATTTATTTACTTATGTATTTATTTATTTATTTATTTGCCTTCCTTCATTATCCTACACTGAGCTGTCATTAATACTCTTCACTTGCAAATTCTTGCTATAAACAAAAAGGAGTATACGTGGTACTTTGTACATTGCTCACAAATCACTGTCTATACACATTTCCACGTGCCTTCCCATCTCTGTTATTCCCTATAGTTCCTTTGGCCCGTTGTGAAAAGATCTATTTCTGGAAGTTGCGTTATCTCTGACTACCACGGCTTCTTTACATTTGACTGAAGGTCACCTTACTCTCCATAAGCATATTTGAATCCATGTATCGTTATAAGAAAATATTTATCATTTAGATACAGCTCCTTCCCCAGTGATAAAGGTGATTCTATCGCATTCTTTTCTTTCCACGTGTTTGGAGTGTGATCGGAAATCAGTGGCCCACCTCGATACCACTAAATCATTTTATGCCTTTTGTACATCGGTTTTAGAGTCTCACATAATTTTGTTTCACACAGTTGTTTTGAAACTTGCCCTAATTTCACTCCTCCTGGAAGTCTTTATTCTTTCAGTTCTCATAAAGCTTCTCTTGCTATCTTAGGCGCACATACACATTCATAACCAGACGGATGAATGAATGGCGGCCTGTGGACAACATAAACGCTCTTTAGGTTTTAGGGTAGTCTTTTCTTGACCTGCGTCCACTCTTCCTTCTTCCTCAAAACTACCTCATGGACTTGTCTCCAACCGACTAGGGAAATGCTGATTCTTTATTTCAATGTCTGCATAATATCTCATGATACGGCTGTGCTACTCACACTTCGAAAGCTTTTCCTAGCTTTTCTCGATGCATTGCTATTATAACAATTCTGCAAAAATATTTTGAGATTGTTATGTGAAAAATCTGGTTCTCCACTGGAGGCAATACTGTCCCTCAGGGGGACACGACTTATTTGGGTGTCACATGGTGGGGGGGGGGGGCTCAGGAAGGGCCAGGGATGCTCTAAACATGTTCAAAGCCCAGGACACACAGCACAGAGACCAGTCTGTATCAGAACGTCAAGGGTGTCGGGACTTAGAATCTCTGAGTGAAAGCATATCTGTGTTTTCACATTTGTCGCTGTCTTCAGTTGTTTTCTCAACATCGCAGTGGTTCACACTCCTCCCAGAAAAATTAGAGAATCTCTTTTTTCTACCTGTTTAAAAATTTCAACACAGTCAGCTCGAGAGATCTTGTTTTCTTCAACCGTTACTGAATTTGAGCCAATATGTACATATTTGATCACCAGGTTCATTGTTACATGTCTATTGTTATTATATGTCCATAAAGTCTATGCCTATTCCTCAGCTAGCAGCATTTCACATGAAGTTCACGGATTGCCGTTTAATGCCTTGGGTTGGATATTATGTCCACAAAATGATTTAAATTTTATGTAGCTAAATATATCTATCTTCTTACTTCCAATTTTCCTGCCTTAATTACAATGATTTTGCTCACCTGTGGTTTGTATCTGCGTTTTTATGCACGTTCACTGAAAATGTACTGTTTCCATTTACTTCAAGATCTCTAATCCCTCTGAATTGTTTAAGATGTGTATACTAGGGAAACTTTATTTTCTTTCAGATGGATAGCCACCTTTGCCAGCCTTTAGGAAACAACCTTCACCAACTAAATTGGAATACAGTGGTGCCTGGGTGGCTCAGCCCGTTGAGCATCTGACTCTTGCTTTCGACTCAGGTCATGATCTCATGGTTCGTGAGATCAAACCATGCATCAGTCTCCATGCCGAGCGTGGAGCCTGCATGGGATTTTCTGTATTACAAAAGGCTGATGGGTGTGCATCTGACTTCGGCTCAGGTCATGATCTCGCGGTCTGCGAGTTATAGCCCCGCGTCGGGCACTGTGCTGACAGCTTGGAGCCTGGAGCCTGCTGCATATTCTCTGTCTCCCTGTCTCTCCTCCCCTCCCCCACTCACGCTCTGTCTCTCTCTCTCTCTCTCTCTCAATAATAAATAAACGTTAAAAACTTCAAATACAGGAAAGAAAATGAACATGCCACTCTCACTTGTCAATGTTATTTCTTCACGGGAAGCTTGTTCATTGGAATTCAGGTAACATTTTACATTGTTTGCGGGAATGATTATGGATCTGGCCAGCTTGAGTTATACTCCCTCCAAACTTAATCACGGTGGCTGGAATGAGAAGTCATGGTAAGAACACAGCCAGAGAAACAATGATTTGTGGTGTGTGTGTGTGTGTGTGCGCGTGCTTTTTGGAGTGGGATTCATCCTCAGAGCAGGGGTACACGGTCTAATATATTCTGAGGTGAATACAGAAGCCAGAACTCAATCAACACACAGTACTCAGGAGGGCTCGATGTCAATTGACAGGAGACTTTGCAAGTAGAGTCTAAAAGACAAGCAGTACATAGTGTGGGTGAGTGACTCTGTTTTCTTGAGGGTTAACCAGCAGCGCCCATTTCCTTGAAACTGCCTGACACCATCTCTGATTCCCCTCCTGTTTACTCCCCTTCCTACACATGCTTCCTGTTTGGGACCCAAATAGCTCAAAGTAGGATCATCCTCGGGGCCTTAGCAGAGGCCATTCCCTCAGCCAGCACACACTTCCCCAGACATGCTCGTGGCTCCTGCCTTCCTTTCCCTGAGGTCTCCGTTCAGATGTCGCCTTGTTCACTGTTCTTGACTGAACACCAATTACAAAATAACACTTGTATCCACACTTTCCTTTACACCTACTCTTGTTCTCTTCACAGCACTTGACACCCTCTGGTGTCCTATTGATATTTTGATTTCCTTCTGTTCATTCTCCATCACTGGATTATACTGGCTTTTGATTTTCCCGGACTCATTGCCTCAACAATGCCTGGAATATGTTTGACCCTCACTACAACTTCTTGACAGCAAAATACAAGTCGTAGCATTGCAACAATGTGAGTGATACTGTTCATGTGAAAATTAATGATGTCTCCCATCATCTTTCCTCGTGGTCAGTGCAACCTCATGGAACCAGGAAATGATACACAAACATCAGAATTTCTGCTTCTGGGGTTTTCAGAGGGTCCAGAACTGCAGCCCCTCGTATTTGAGCTTTTCCTCTCCATGTACCTGATCACTGTGTTTGGCAACCTGCTCATCATCCTGGCCGTCAGCTCTGACTCCCGCCTCCACATGCCCATGTACTTCTTCCTGGCCAACCTGTCCTTTGTAGACATCTGCATCACCTCCACCACCGTCCCGAAGATGCTCTGGAACATCCAGACACAGAGCAAAGTCATAACCTATGAGGACTGCATCACACAGGTGAACTTTTTCATAATCTTTTCAGGATTGGACATCTGCCTCCTGGCCATTATGGCCTATGACACGTTTGTGGCCATCTGTCACCCCTTACACTACACGGTCATCATGAACCCCCGGCTCTGTGCACTGCTGGTCCTGATGTCCTGGATCACGAGTGTCCTGCATTCCTTGTTGCAAACTTCAATGGTGTTGCGCCTGTCCTTCTGTACAGGCTTGGAAATCCCCCACTTTTTCTGTGAACTCAATCAGATGATCCAACTTGCCTGTTCTGACACCTTTCTTAATAACTTGGTGATGTATTTTGCAGCTATCCTAGTGGGTGGCGGTCCTTTCGTTGGGATCCTTTACTCTTACTCCAAGATAGTTTCCTCCATACGTGGGATTTCATCAGCTCTGGGCAAGTATAAGGCATTTTCCACCTGTGCATCTCACCTCTCGGTTGTCTCTCTATTTTATTGTACTGGCCTGGGAGTGTACCTCAGCTCTGCTTCTACCCAGAGCTCCGACTCAAGTGCCACAGCCTCGGTGATGTACACGGTGGTCACGCCCATGCTGAACCCCTTCATCTACAGCCTGAGGAACAGAGATATAAAGAGGGCTCTGAAGAGATTCTCTGCGATGGCAGTTAGAAAAGGTCCAATTGTCCTGCGGTTGAAGAATTTCCCAGGATTGCAAGCCTCAAGGTCTTAGCGTCAGAAATTGCGTTTCGTTTTTTTAAGCAGATTGTAGACATAGAGTTTGTTTCTCTCATTTATTTCCCGGAATTTTTATTTTTTCAACCACTCAGTACAATTTAGTTCCTCATTTTAAGTTTTTCCCTCTCTGTGATCCAACATTTTCCCCGTCATCTTTTTCTTTTATTTCTAAATCGATTTGCAAGCTGTGATATGAGAAAATTAGGAGTTCTCATTTGTCTCATGGAAGTGCCTGGATTTCTTAAGAATAATTTCTTCACAGGGGCACCTGGGTGGCTCAGTTGGTTAAGCATCTGACTTCGGCTCAGGTTCCTGGTTCCCGAGTTCGAGCCCCACATTGGGCTGTGTGCTGATAGCTCAGAGCCTGGAGCCTGTTTCAGATTTGTGTCTCTCCTTTTGTCTCTCGCCTCCCCCCCCCCCCCACTTATGTTTCGTCTCTGTCTCTTCTCCCTCAAAAAATAAAAAAAAAAACATTAAAAAATTTTTGAAGAAAAAAGAATAATTTCTTCACCAATGACAAAATCATTCCACATAATAATGATTTTAGTTTTACTAAAGGAATACTCATTTGTTACCTCTCTGTTGGAATAAATTCAATTTGGCAAATAGGCCATTTCTATTCTATTCTATTCTATACTATTCTCTATTCTATCCTATTCTCTATTCGATTCGATTCTATTCTCTATTCTATTCCATTCTATTCTATTTATTCCATTCTATTCTATTCTAACTCTGGGACCACAGTTTTTCACTTTGTGTCTGTCATTCTTTTGTATATCACTACAATAACTGCTCTTCCTGATGAACAGATAAGTGTGTTTTATAAGAGACCATTAGCTTTTTTCTCCAAATTAGGATCCCGTTCTCTTTTCAGGCTCTATGTCCCCAGTGCTTACATTAGTCACTGGCAAATCTGATTATCCAAAACTTGTCTACCAGTGGAGTCTACACGGAAACAGAAATTCAAAAAAGTAGAATGACTTAATACGGCCTTGGAGTCAAAGATGACTTTGACTATGATAAAGCAAATTTTAAGTTCTCCTTTGTAGGGGCGCCTGGGTGGCTCGGTCGGTTAAGCGTCCGACTTCAGCTCAGGTCATGATCTCACGGTCCGTGGGTTCGAGCCCCGCGTCGGGCTCTGTGCTGATGGCTCGGAGCCTGGAGCCCGTTTCAGATTCTGTGTCTCCCTCTCTCTGTGACCCTCCCCCGTTCATGCTCTGTCTCTCTCTGTCTCAAAAATAAATAAACGTTAAAAAAAACAATTTTAAATTCTCCTTTGTATTACTATGCTCTACATTTCTCCTCAAGCTGTACATCTCTCAATCAAGTATGGAATAGCAGTGGCAGTGTTTAAGGGGTTTTATTCGCTGGGGTGAATGATTGGTTACTTATTGCCGTCAAAAGACTCATAAATAAAAACAATAAAATGGTCCTGAAAGAAATTAAAAAATACATAAATAAATGGGATGACATCCTGTGCTCATGCTTGGAAGATTTTTTATTTAATTTTAGGATGGTTTTAAAATTGTTTTCCAAGGATACCCCATTTTTGTTATTTTCAAATTATCATTGAATCTGTAGATCTTCGGGTTAGTATTGCCATCTTCACAACTTTAATTCTAACTTAAATTTCTCCTCACGAGGGACCTAACGAGGGAAATTTCTCCTAAATTTCTCTTAAATTGCTCTCAGTCTGGGCTCCACATCCAGGACCCGCAACATCAACACCACCAGGGAGCTTGTTAGAGAAGCAGGGTCCGTGGGCCCCTGGAGACCTGAGGAATCAGAATTTGCATTTCAACTACAGTCCCTGGTGAATTGTGTGCACAGTGGAGAAACCTCAGTGTGGAACAGGTTTCCTCACCTTCTCGCCATTGACCCTTGGAGCTGGGTAACTATTTTTGTCGAGTGCTGTCCTGCGGCTGATGATATTCAGAAGCAGCTCTTCAGACATGGACAAAAATCCCAAGAGCAACTCTGGTGGGAACCACTTCCCAGAGTTTCAGAACCAGAAAATCCTGACATCATTCCAATTAAGACTACATGCTGATTGGTTTGTGCCTTTGAGCAGCACATTGAATTCCTCTGAGCCCATTTCTACAATACAGAAACAGCTCATGAAAGTACTACATCATAGATTGTACTTTTGTCAAAATTAAACCATAGAATCCCTTTAGTGTGCTAAGCTAGTCTATGCTGCAGAAAATCGAAACGTATCTCTTATAATTAATAAACACTTCATTATAAGGGAAAAATGACAGTTTGTAACTTGTGATCTAATAATGAAATTCCTACTTGTTTCTGCTAAACTATTACACAACCAAAGAGGTTAGTACCCCAACTTTTTAAAATTCATTTATTAAAATTCAAGGATCCAAGAAGGTCAGGGAGTCCCCGAGGGACTGCGAGGATCAGTAACCTCCTTGCTTCTGGCAGCTTTGCACCCAACCACCTCCCCCGATGCCCAGCAAAAAACCATGTGAGAACACATTTGCCTCCCCCAAAGACGAAAGTGCCGATATCTTCCTAACGTCAAACAGCTTACATATGGCGGGGCCAAGGGAAAATATGAGCAAGGGGATAAGCCAACACTTCACAAAAGGAAGAGCACGTGATTGGCTACAGGGCGCGCAGTTACAAGGTCAACCACGGAAGACTTCGCTTTCACGTGCCTCTTGCATCATTACTTGGGCAATTCGTCTTCATGGGGGCTGACAGCAGGTGAGGGCAGCCCTGTTATCCCTTTCTCTTTTTAATGTTTATTTCTTTGAGAGAGAGAGAGCACAAGCAGGGGAGAGAGAGAGGGAGAGAGCACAAGCAGGGGAGGGAGGGTGAGAGAGAGAGAGCACAAAGCAGGAGAGGGACAGAGAGAGTCCCAAGCAGGCTCCAGGCTGTGGGCACAGAGCCCAACAAGGGGCTGGATCTCACAAACGGTGAGATCTGAGCTGAGCCGAAACCAAGAAGAGGTCTCTTAACCCACTGAGCCACCCAGGCGTTCCTCTCCCTTCCCTATGTGACATCCTCTCATCGATACTCTTGGACTCTGCGTATTGGTCTCTTTTTCACAAACCCAAGGGGCACCTCGAATCCTCATTCTGTATGTCAGCCACTGGACAGAGGCTTCCCCAGACCATGCTCTGTAAATGCTCCCGACGTCACGACAGTCCAGTTTTGTACCAAATAACTTCTTTCACATGATTATGCTTGACCGCATGATGCCATCCGTATATTTATATTATTGTTCTCTGTCCATGATGCTACACAGAAACATATGCTAGTGAAGGGATTTCACCTTCTTTGTTCACTTTTGTTTTTGTCACAATGTATGTGAATATATGGTTAATATGAAAAACCCAAGGATATGAAAAATTATAGAATTTAAAAAATAAAGGATAATGAAACCAGGTTAAAATGACTAGTTTCCAAACAACTGTCCACAGCAAAATTATGTGAAAACTAAAAACTAACTGAAATTGGCTATAAAAAAGAAATTGTTAATGATATCAACATGGATTCATAATTAAATTGTCAATGGCCTACACGCGAAAAAACATAATACGTAATGTTCCTACAATGCTCAGTTTGTATTTGTGGGATGACTCAGAAATTAGGTCTCAAAGTATAAGGACATTGACCATATGGGAAGGGTGTATTTCATTCCATTGGAAAAGGTTGAATTGCTAAATAACATCTAGAATAAAGGGATGTCTAAACTAATACTGGCATCAATGGATATCTATCTGGAAGAATATGAAACTGGACCTATCCCGCAGACACGTTACCAACATCAGAGGGATTATGACCTCAGTGTAAGCGGAACCATACAATATAGCAGAACATCAAGGAAACTACATATAACATTCACAAGTGAGCAAAACCACTAAATAAAGCCATAATCTCAGAAGTAAGAAGATAGATTTATTTAAATAAAATATAAAATTTTTATGATCAAAATGTATAGCAAAAATCAATTGAGAAACAATGATCTCAGGAAATCATTTGAAATGTTGGTAATGTTTTAAAAATAAAAGAGAGAGAGAGAGAGAGAGAGAGAATAACCTATGGGCATATAATAATAATAAAACCAATCAGGATGGTCATCAAACATATGACCTTGGCTGAAACTGAGGGATGGTTTAGGAAAATAACAAGAACTGTCTCTTTCACCCAGCTGCCTGCAAAAGAACTTACAGGACTGTTACACTGTTTGTGCTTGAAACTTTCAAATAGGAGCCAAAGGGTTATTCTGAATTTTTTGGCATAAGAGTAAGTGTAACCAGGTTGAATGCAGAAGCTGAAAGCAGCTGTATTACATATACTGACATTCTGTCACCAGGAGTTTCCCAGTCTCTGCACCCATCCTGCCCAGAGCCTGCCCTGTGGTGGGGAGCGTCCTGTGCCCTGTAAGATGTTCAGAGCATCCCTGACCTCTGTGCACCCCTCTCCAGCGTGACAGACAAAGTGTCTCCAGACATTGACCAATGTCCCCTGGGGGACAAAATTATACTCCATTAGAAACACACAGTGAATTTAACAATCTCAACATATTTTTTGTAGCATGGCCATAATAGCAATTGAATGGTAGAATAAGAAAGATCTTCAAAAGTGTGAACGGCAGTCATTCGGTGAAACTGATATTAACACTGAATAAATACATTATAACTTAATTGAGCGAGCAAACACACAGACACAGCGATATGCTCTGGGCTAAATTGGATTGGGCCTCAGGAGATGACAGATTAATGTTCTCGACTTCCACTCTCTCTGACCCTCTCATCCATGGATGATGAGGCTGAGTTGTCTGACAGGAAGGTCTCCTTATGGAAGTCTGAATCCCTCCCTGGATGCTGAATTCCTCCCTGGATGATAGATTAGAGATCATTTTCTCCTCAATGGAGAAAGCAGGACGGTCAGAGAAGCATCAGCCCCCAGCCAATGTTACTACTCAGAACAAACAGAAGAAAACTACACCCCTTCCTGTCTAAGGTGCACAAGCTGACAGACAGGAGACTAGGAGGTATTTTCGGCACCCTGTGTCTGCTCGTTAGGTACATGTCTCTCTTCTTACTCCAGCATGGCTCCCAAGTGGACAACCCTTTGGCACACAAAGGACATTTCTCTAATGAATCTCTGATCCCAAGAGACCAGTTTGGAAGCAGTAACTGCAGTTAGGTTTTTTGTTCTTCCTTTTCCATGAATGTGACCCCTTCATGATGAGTAAACTCACAGCACCACTGTGAGTTACAGTTTCCTCCAGGTCTATGTATATGGGATCAATTCCTTGATTTCTCTTTCTGTTGCTTCATTATTGGTGTATAGAAATGCAACCGATTTCTGTACATTGATTTTGTATCCTGCAAAAATTCTTAACAAGATACTAGCAAATTGAATTCAACAGTGTATCCAAAGAATTATTCACCATGATCACATGGGATTCATTCCTGAGCTGCAAGTCTGGTTCAATATTTGCAAATCAATATGATACATCACATTAATAGAATAAAGGACAAGAACCATATGATCCAGTCAGTGGATGCAGAAAAAAGCATTCAACAGAATACAGACTCTTTCTTGATAAAAATCCTCAAGAAAGTCGGGATAAAAGGAACATACCTTAACACCATAAAAGACGTACAAAAAAAGGCCCACAGCTAATATCACCCACCATGGGAAAAGACTGAGAGCTTTCCCCCTAAGATCAGGAGCAGGACAGGGATGTCCACTCTCACCGCTGTTGTTTAACATAGTGTTGGGAGTCCTAGCCTCTGCAATCAGACAACAAAATGAAATAAAGGCATCCAAATTGGCAAACAAGTCAAACTTTCACTTTTTGCAGAAGACATGATACTTTACATGGAAAAGTCGAAAGACTCCACCAAAAAACTGCTAGAGCTGATACATGAACTCAGCAAAGTCTCAGGATGCTTGAATGTTTAGAAGTTACCTAACATCATGGCACTGAGCCCTGCATCAGGGCTGACACTGTGGAGCCTGCTTGGGATTCTCCCTGTCTCTGCCCCTCCCCCATCTCTCTCTCTCTCTCTCCTCTCTCTCTCTCAAAATAAATAAATAAACTTAGAAAAGAAACTCTCCAACAAAGCAGTTAAAGCTTATGTGACAGTATTACAATATACACAAATAGAAACTTGAAATATCTACTGTTCATTTGCGTGTGGCTCCTTTAACTCACCAAAGCGCACACTTTACATACTGGGAAAAGGAACCTATTTCATGCGACGGTAGGAAGACTCATGATAGTAGGTAGCGTTTCAAAGCTTTCAGAAGAAACGGGAAGCGAATTCGGAGATAAAACAGAAGACACTAAGCAACCCCTTACCTCAGTGAACAAACCACCTCAGTGCGGACAAAAGCCTCCATGCTTCATTAAATAGAGGCAGCGCATGAAAAAGAAATATTTTGCATAGGAACACAATGGGTGTTTTGCTTCCTTGGGTTTATGGTCTCCTCTGACACCAAGAACATATTAGATCAATCTGTTTATTCCAATTTGTCTTTCCATGTTGACTCCACGGGGAAGTACATATTTGCTCATCAGTTTTTACCAGTGGCTATGATAGGCCTCTGGATGCCAGGCTGAATAACAGAAAAACAACAACAACAACAACAACAGAGTCCAGTTATGAGACACAGAAGCCTGTTTGTACAGTAATTGCCTGACATTAGGTTTTTCAATTCTGAGGCATCCATTTCAAAGACCACTATTCATATTAACACATTGCCAGGTGTATGATTCAGTTACTATACAAACATGCAGGCCCCCCCTCACAAATTGCCCCATTAGAAAGCCCTGGTAATCTAGGTAACAACTGTGAGTGACCCCACTCTTCCTGTTCGGTGCCCACATTCCATTACTGGGCTTTTTGTCTGGTTTTTGCTGTTGTTATTTTTGAGTACTGGGGGATAATATTTTATTATTCTTTTTCTTTAACTGTTTACATGAGTGCAGTTGACACACGATGTTACCTTAGTTTCAGGTCTGCAATACAGTGATTCAGCTTCTTTGTACATTATGCGGGCTCACACAGGTGTACTGACACCTGTCCCATTATACCGCTAGTACATCATCGATGACTATATTCCACACACTGTGTCTTCCATTCTCATTATTGATCTTTCCATACCTCCATTCCCCCTCTTCTTGGCCCATTCGGCCCATCCTCCAACTCCACTCGTGTTTTAAATTCATCCATAAAAACTGAGCCCAGTAAAACATAGTCACTCCCCCCATGGACCCCCCAAGAGCCAGATCCTTCATAGTGCTCTCTTTCCTTCCCTGTTAAAGTCTCTCCCTCTCTGAGACCTCCTTCAATGGCCTTTGGGAATCCCATGTGCCCTCAACATTTGTGAGCAATGAACCTTGTGTTTTTAGAGTCCTCTGGTGGGTGTTGCTGAGGTGTGACCAAAATAAGAACCCAAAGGCCAGGGCAGTCACAGCATAGGCTCTGGTCAGGGAAACACTTGGGGGAATGTCCACAAGCACAAGGGCATATGCAAATGCCTGGCTTTTCCTACCTAAGCATTGGTGTCAATAGCCTGAGGCTTAAATGGACCCCTGCTAGAATTCACATCATCAAAGAGTTCTTAAGGAAGGGACTTAAAAGAGATTCACAGATTCCAGGTGAAAGCAGTGGCTTTGTATTTCCATCTACAATAAAATTATGTAGGGGGCCTAGGGGCCAAGTGTAGTGTTTTTCCACATGAATAACTCACCTTGGGATTATTCTTTGGGGAAAATTAGGGAAATTTTATATGGCATGGTATAAATAATTTGAAATGAAATTATTTTTAAGGAGACCAACTTGCCCATTGTAAGATACAGAAATTTCCAGGCATTTGTGATCCAACATTTGGGAAAACACTGGGAACGTATGAAAGTGAACAAAGGTGAATTGGTATATCAGACAGAGTGGAGTCTTGATAAAGTGAGTTACCTCAATGTATAGAAAAGTTGAATTCTAACAAACAGAAATGCCAGGAAGTAAATAGAAGGAGCAGATTCTACTTCCCCAGTGTGATCAAAGATTAGCAGTTCCTGGCTCTGAGGCTCTGAGCCCTGCAATCATGGGCACGTCTTTCGCCTCAGGATGATTGTCCCATGCATTGCTGGAACCCCAACAAATCTTTTCAGAGCCCTCCTTATGTCTCTGTTCCTCAGGCTGTAGATGAAGGGGTTCAGCATGGGCGTGACCACCGTGTACATCACCGAGGCTGTGGCACTTGAGTGGGAGCTCTGGGTAGAAGCAGAGCTGAGGTACACTCCTAGGCTGGTAGAATAAAATAAGGAGACAACCGACAGGTGAGACGCACAGGTGGAAAATGCCTTATACTTGCCCTGAGCTGATGAGATCCCACAGATGGAGGAAACTATCTTAGAGTACGAGTAAAGGATCCCGGCCAACGAAGCACCACCCAGCAGCATAGCTGCAAGATACATCACCAAGTTATTAATAAAGGTGTCAGGACAGGCAAGTTGGATCATCTGATTGAGTTCACAGAAAAAGTGGGAGATTTCCAAGGTTGTACAGAAGGACAGCCCCAACACCATTAAGGTTTGTAACAAGGAATTCAGGACACACATGATCCAGGACACCAGAACCAGCAGTCCACAGAGCCGGGGATTCATGATGACCATGTAGTGTAGGGGGTGACAGACGGCCACAAAGCGGTCATAGGCCATCACTGTCAGAAGAAAGATGTCTAATCCTGCAAAGAGCAGGAAAAAATACATCTGTGTGATGCAGTTCTCATAGGTTATGTGTTTGCTCTGTGTCTGGATGTTCCAAAGCATCTTTGGGACGGTGGTGGTGGTGAAGCAGATGTCTACAAAGGACAGGTTGGCCAGGAAGAAGTACATGGGGGTGTGGAGGCAGGAGTCAGAGCTGATGGCCAGGAGGATGAGCAGGTTCCCAAACACTGTGATCAGGTACATGGAGAGGAAAAGCCCAAATATGAGGGGCTGCAGTTTTGGTCTCTCTGAAAATCCCAGAAGAAAAAAATCTGAAATTTGTGTTTCATTTCCTGGATTCATGTGCTGGAGGTGACTACCAGGGAACAACAACAAAAAAATAACATGACTGATTTTCTCAATAATGAACATTGCAAATATCATTGAAATGCTACAATTCTTATTTTGCATTCAAAAGTGAATATCCATCGTTTCTGTATGGAACTTGTCCCCTCTCAGCATCTCCTTGCCAGCTCTGAATAGGTATTCACTTCCCACACTTAACATTTTCCCCAAGTGCTCATATTTTCTATACTTTTAATGAGGAATTCTGTCACCCATTTGAGGAATAACCTTGAGCACTGACTAACCTTCACACAAAGCATATAAGTGTCTAGAAACAAAAGCCTGGAGGGTTCAGTGATGGAGAAAGGGGATAAGCAAATAAAGACCAGATAAAATATGGAGGTGACAGGTGCCGTGAGGAAAAACAAAGCCTGTGTAAAGGGAAGCGTGGATGGAGGGATGGCTCTTCCTGGTTGTTTGGGCACACTGGCACACATGTAAACAGAGCCCTCGAGGAGACAGGAGACACGAGGTCCTCTGGGGAAGAGCGTGCCCATCGGAGGGAACTATGAGTGCGACAGCTCTGAGGAAAGACGTGGGTTTTTCTAAATTAATATTTTAAAGCATGAGGGTGGTCGACACACCAGGTCACGTTAGTTTGGGGGGCGCCACACAGTGATTCAACAAGTGTCAACATCACGCCCTGCTCACCAGGCATGGAGCTGCCATCTGTCACCACACAGCCTGTGACAGCATCACTGACTGTATTCCCTCCGCTGGGCCTTTACCTCCTCTGAGTCTCCCCTTCCTGAACATGGAAGGAATTCCTTAACCGGAAGCCAGTGTCTCCCACTCCCCTTCACCATCCTGCCTTTTGTTGTTTGCATATTGTGTTAAAGACCCAGGCTCAAAAGAAAGCCAGTGTGTCCAGGGGAAGGAGCCAGAGGAAGACTGATGAGAGGTGGTGGCAGGGAATGTTGAGGAATGAGGTGGCCTCCCGGACACTGATGAAACTTCCCGGCACAAGGAACCCCTCCTTCACCCCTCCCTGGAGAATGAACCCCCAATTCCATACCTTCCAACACTTGGCTTGCCTCCCCTGAACGACCCACCAGCTTTACACTCACACCGCCTCACCCCTTCGATCTCACACACACCGAGCCTGAGTTGTAGCTTCTCTGGAAGGCCCAGCTCAGGTCTCGGAGCCTCTACACCCCTGCTTCCCTCTGCTTGGAGTCACCCCCTGGTCCGTTTGGAGTTTTTCACCTCTTCTCTATCCTGAAAGTCCTATCTCCTCTTTCTGAAGCAAGGAGTCCTCTCCCTCATGAGTCTTCGTGGGTATAGTTCCTTTTAATATTCTCACAGCCTATTAAATAGTCTATTAAATAGTCTATTAAATAGCTTCCAGCTACCAATCTCTCTGAACCTTTCCCGAAATACCTGCTGAGCTCTGAGCCTCACCTGGATGGGGTCTGTGAGAGGAACGTCTCCAGGTGGAAGTCTGAATTCCTTCCTGTTGGTTGATGATCGAGAGTGAAGCTGTATTCCCAGAACAGGAAGGAGTGAAGCATTCAAGCCAGGCTGAAGAATCCAAATGCAAAAACCACGTCTCCTCCAGCTTCGGGTTAACCATGTCTGGATCTGCAGCAGAGGAAATATTTATAGCTCCTTATGTTTGCTGTATCTGTTCTCTGCACCAACTCCTTAGACACGTTTCCCATTATTACTCCAACCCCTGAGCCCATCTCCCCATGGGAACATATCTGGACAGCATGGAATTTTTCCTGTAGATTCTCTGTTCCCAAGATACAGGTTAGAATTCAGGCATATCCGATTTTTATTACTCCTCCTCGAACTTTCCTGGCTTCCAGAGCTCTAACATTGAAACTTTTCACAGACCTGAGTGAAAGTTTTTTTCCAAATCTATGGCTCAGGAACCTGTGTTGACTATGACCCTTGGTTCTTTAAAACATGGGTTGTGATCAAAACCACACTCAGGTATCACCTCACGCCAGTCAGAGTGGCCAAAATGAACAAATCAGGAGACTATAGATGCTGGAGATGATGTGGAGAAACGGGAACCCTCTTGCACTGTTGGTGGGAATGCAAATTGGTGCAGCCGCTCTGGAAAGCAGTGTGGAGGTTCCTCAGAAAATTAAAAATAGACCTACCCTATGACCCAGCAATAGCACTGCTAGGAATTTATCCAAGGGATACAGGAGCACTGATGCATAGGGCCACTTGTACCCCAATGTTCATAGCAGCACTCTCAACAATAGCCAAATTATGGAAAGAGCCTAAATGTCCATCAACTGATGAATGGATAAAGAAATTGTGGTTTATATACACAATGGAATATTACGTGGCAATGAGAAAAAATGAAATATGGCCTTTTGTAGCAACGTGGATGGAACTGGAGAGTGTGATGCTAAGTGACATAAGCCATACAGAGAAAGATAGATACCATATGGTTTCACTCTTATGTGGATCCTGAGAAACTTAACAGGAACCCATGGGGGAGGGGAAGGAAAAAAAAAAGAGGTTAGAATGGGAGAGAGCCAAAGCATAAGAGACTGTTAAAAACTGAGAACAAACTGAGGGTTGATGGGGGGTGGGAGGGAGGAGAGGGTGGGTGATGGGTATTGAGGAGGGCACCTTTTGGGATGAGCACTGGGTGTTGTATGGAAACCAATTTGACAATAAATTTCATAAAAAATAAATAAATAAAAAAAATAAAAGCACACACAAAAAAATAAAATAAATAAAACATGGGTTGTGGTGGGAACACAACTCCTGATAGTCTAGAAAATACCTATTCCCTCTCCACCAAGCAAAGATGTGCTCATTTGCTGGAAAACCATGGGTACAATAATCCTTGGATTCATAATTCTTTTGACAAATCAACTAGGAGTTTTGTATTTTTAATACAGGTTAAAAGTTGACATTTATAAAACATTTCGTAATTCTAGGTGTATTACAAAGCTGTAGTCATCAAGACAGTATGGTACTGACACAGAAACAGACACACAGATCAATGAAACACAATAGAGAACCCAGAAATGGACCCACAATGATACGGGCAATCTTCACCAAGCAGGAAAGAATATCCAATGGAAAAAAGGCGGTCTCTTCAAAAATGATGCTGGAAAATTGGGTGGCAACAGGCAACGTCAGCTGGATCACTTGCTTACACCATACACAAAAATAAATTCAAAATTCCAAAAGACCTAAACGTGAGGCAGGAAACCATCAAAATCCTGGAGGAGAACACAGGTAGCTATTTCTTTGGCCTCGGATTTAGCAACTTCTTATTAGACATGTTGCAGGAGGCAAGGGAAGCAAAAGCAAACATGAACTATTGGACCTTCACCAAAGTAAAAATCTTCTGCACAGTGAAGAAAACAAGCAAGAGAATTGAAAGGCTGCACAAAGAATGGGAGAAGATGTTTGTGAATGACACATCAGATAAATATTCGTGTGTGTGTGTGTGTGTGTGTGTGTTCCACATTTTCCTTATCCATTCATTTATTGATAGACACTTAGGTTGCTTCTATATCTTGTCTGTTGTAAAGAATGCTGCAATAAACCTAGGGGTGCGTATATCTTTTCAATTTAGCATTTTTGTTTTCTTTGGAAACAGTAGTGGAATTCTTGGATCGTAAGGTAGTCCTATTTTTAAATTTTGAGGCCCCTCCACACCGTTTTCCACAGTGGCTGCACCAGTTTGCATTCCGACCCAAAGTGTGCAAGGTACCTTTTTCTCCACATTGTCACTGGCATTTGTTGTTTGTTGTGGTTTTGATTTTAGCCATTCCGACATGTGTGAGTTGGTATCTCAATTGTGGTTTTGATTTACATTTCCTTGATGATGAGAAATGCTGAGCATATTTTCATTTGTCTGTTGGCCATCTGGATGTCTCCTTTATTTTTTTTATTTTTTATTTATTTTTTATCTTTTTTAAAAAATTTTTTAACGTTTTTTATTTATTTTTGAGACAGAGAGAGACAGAGCATGAACGGGGGAGGGGCAGAGAGAGAGGGAGACACAGAATCGGAAGCAGGCTCCATGCTCTGAGCTATCAGCCCAGAGCCTGACGCGGGGCTCGAACCCACGGACCGCGAGATGGTGACCTGAGCTGAAGTCGGACGCTTAACCGACTGAGCCACCCAGGCGCCCCTGGATGTCTCCTTTAGAGAAATGTCTATTCAGATTCTCTGCCCATTGTTTTTTGTTGCTGTTTAGTTGTATGAGTTATTTACATTTCTGTTTACTTTTATTTATTTATTTTTTTTATTCAACCAAGTTAGTTAAGATATAGTGTAATAATGATTTCAGGAATAGAATTTAATGATTCATCACTTACATCTAACACCCAGTGCTTATCACCAGTGGCCTCCTTAATACCCATCACCCATCTAGCCTATTCCTGCAGCCACCTCCCCTCCAGTAACCATCAGTTGTTTTCTGTCTTGAAGAGTCTTCTATGGTTTGTCTCCATCTCTGTATCTTATTTTTGCTTACATTTTCCTATGATCATCTGTTTTGTTTCTTAAATGCCACGTCGGAGTGAAATTATATGATATTTGCCTTTTTCTGACTGACCAGATTTGCTTAGCATAATACACTCTAGTTCCATCCATGTTGCAAATGGCAAGATTTGATTCTTATGGATCACTGAGTAATATTCCAGTGTGTGTGTGTGTGTGTGTGTGTGTGTGTGTGTGTATACCACTTCTTCCTTATAAGTTCATCAGTCAATGGACATTTGGGCTCTTTCCATTCTTTGTGGATTGATGATAGTGCTGCTATCAATATTGGAGTACACGTGACCCTTTGATCACCACTCCTGTGTCCCTTGGCTAAATAGCTAGTAGTGCAATTGCTGCCCCGTAGGGTAGTTCCATTTTTTTTTTTTTGGTGGAACCTCCATACTGTTTTCAGAGTGGCTACACCGGTTTGCATTCCCAAATGGAGTGCAAAAGGGTTCCACTTTTCTGCATCCTTGCCAACATCTGTTGTTTCCTGAGTTGTTAAATTTTAGCCATTCTCACAGGTGTGAGGTGGTAACTCATTGTGGTTTTGATTTATAGTTTCCTTATGAGAGATGTTGAGCATCTTTTCGTGTGTCTATTAGCCATCTGAATGTTTTTTTTGGAAAAGTGTCTACTCATTTCTTTTGCCAATGCTTCACTGGATGGTTTGGTTTTTTGAGTGTTGAATTTGATAAGTTATTTGTAGATTTTTGATATTAACCTTTTATCTGATATGTTATTTGCACATATCTTCTCCCATTCCTTCAGTTGCCTTGTAGTTTTACTGATTATTTCCTTCACTGTGCAGAAGCTTTTTATCTTGATGAGATCCCAAAAGTTCATTTTTGCTTTTATTTCCCTTGTCTCTGGAGACATGTCAAGTAAGAGGTTGCTGTGGCTGAGGTCAAGGAGGTTGTTGCTTGTTTTCTCCTCTAGGATTTTGATGGAGTTTAGGTCTTTCAGCCATTTGAGTTTATTCTTGTGTATGGTGTAAGAAAGTGGTCCAGGTTCATTCTTCTGTATGTTGAGGTCCAGTTTTCCCAACACCATTTGCTGAAGAGACTGTCTTTTTTCCATTGGGTATTATTTCCTGTTTTGTCAAAGATTAGTTGGCCATACGTTTGTGGGTCCATTTCTGTGTGTTTTATTCTGTTCCATTGGTCGGTTTGTCTGTTCTTGTGCCAATACCATACCGTCTTGATGATTACAGCTTTGAAATACATCTTGAAGTCCAGAATTGTGATGCATCCAGCTTTGGTTTTCTTCTCAGAATTGTTTTGGCTTTTCTGGGTCCATACAGATTTTAGCATTATTTGTTCTAGATCTGTGAAGAATCCTGGGGTATTTTGATGGAGATTGCATTACATATGTAGATTGCTTTGGGTAGGATCAATATTTTAACAATATTTGCTCTTCCAATCCATGAACGTGGAATGTTTTTCCATTTCTTTTGTTCTTCTTCAATTTCTTTCATAAGCTTTCTATAGTTTTCAGTGTATAGATTTTTCACCTCTTTGGTTAGGTTTATTCCTAGCTATCTTGGGGTGTTTTGGTGCACTGTAAATGGGATCAATTCTTTGATATCTCTTTCTGATGCTTCATTATTGGTGTATAGAAATGCAACCTATTTCTGTACGTGGATTTTATAACCTGTGACTTGACTGAATTCATGTATCAGCTCTAGCCATTTTTTTTGGTGGAGTCATCAAGTTTTCCATGTAGAGTATCATGTGATCCGCAAAGAGGGAAAGTTTGACTTCTTCCTTGCCAAATTGGATGCCTTTTATTTCTTTTTGTTGTCTGAATCCTGAGGCTAGACTTTCAAGTACTATTGAACTATAGTGGTGAGAGTGGCATGCCTGTCATGTTCATGATCTTAGGAAAGCACTCCATTTTTCCTCATTGAGGATGATATTATCCGTGGGACTTTCATATATGGCTTTTATGATGTTAAAGCATGTTCCTTCTATCCCTACGTCCTTGAGTATTGTTATCATAAAGAGACTCTTAACAATAGAGAACAAACTGAGGGTTGCTGGAAGGGAGGTGGGTGAGGGGATGGACTAAATGGGTGAGAGGCATTAAGAAGGGTGCTTGTGATGGGAACTGGGTAAGTGAAGAATCACTAAACTATACTACTGAAACCAATTCTACATTATATGCTAACTATGTAAATTTAAATAAAATCTTGGAAAGAAATCAAATAAAATCCAACTTGCCCATTGTAAGATGCAGAAATGTACAGGCATCTGTGATCCAACATTTGGGAAAACATGGGAATGTATGAGGGTGGACGAAGGAGAAACCGTATATCAGACAGATCAGAAGCTTAATAAAGTGAGTTATTGAAATGTATGGAGAAGTTGAAATCAAACAAATGGGAATTCCAAGAAATAAATAGAGGGGGCAGATTCTACTTCCACAGTCTGATCAAAGAAAAGCAGTTCCTGGCTCTGATGCTTTGAGCCCTGCAATCATGGCATGTCTTCAGCCCCAGGACAATTGGCCTTTACATCACTGGAACCCCAACGATTCTTTTCAGAGCCCTCTTTATGTCTTTGTTCCTCAGGCTGTAGAAGAAGGGGTTCAGCATGGGTGTGACCACGGTGTACATCACCGAGGCTGTGGCACTTGAGTGGGAGCTCTGGGTAGCAGCAGAGCTGAGGTACACTCCTAGGCCAGTACAATAAAATAAGGAGACAACCGAGAGGTGAGACGCACAGGTGGAAAATGCCTTATACTTGCCCTGAGCTGATGAGATCCCACGTATGGAGGAAACTATCTTAGAATAAGAGTAAAGGATCCCAGCTAGGGAAGCACCACCCAACAATCCAGCTGCAAAATACATCAGCATGTCATTAAGAAAGGGATCAGAACAGGCAAGCAGGACCACCTGATTGGTTTCACAGAAAAAGTGGGAGATTTCCACCTCTGTACAGAAGGACAGGCACAACATCATTAAGGTTTGTAATAAGGAGTTCAGGGTGCTCATCATCCAGGACACCAGAACAAGCAGCCCACAGTAGGTGGGTTTCATGATCAGCATGTAGTGCAAGGGTTGACAGATGGCCACGAACCGGTCATAAGCCATCACAGACAGTAGAAAGTTGTCCAATCCAGCAAAGAGTAGGAAAAAATACATCTGTGTGATGCAGCCTGCATAAGTTATGACTTTGCTCTGTGTCTGGATGTTCCAGAGCATCTTCGGGATGGTGGTGGAGGTGAAGCAGATGTCTACAAAGGACAGGTTGGCCAGGAAGAAGTACATGGGGGTGTGGAGGTGGGAGTCAGAGCTGACGGCCAGGAGGATGAGCAGGTTCCCAAACACAGTGATCAGGTACATAGAGAGGAAAAGCCCAAAAGTGAGGAGCTGCAGCTCTGGTTCCTTTGATAGTCCCAGAAGAAAAAATTCTGAAACTTGTGAATCATTTCCTTGTTCCATGGGCGAGAGGGGACTATCAGGGAACAAAAAATAGCATGACCGAGTTTGTCAACAATGAACATTGCAAATATCATTGGAATTCTATAATTTTTATTTTTCTTTCAAAAATTCAATATCCATAGTGTTTTGGATAGAACTTGCCCCCTCTGGGGACTCCCTCATGCCAGCTTTGAATAGGAATTCACATCCCACACTTAGCTTTTTCCCCTAATACTCATGGATTCTATAGTTTTAATGAGAAATTCTGTCACCCATTTGAGGAATAACCTTGAGCACTGACTAATCTCCAGACAAAGAGTACAGGTGTCAAAAAAATAAAAGTCTATAAGGTTCAGTGATGGAGACAGAGGATAAGCAAATGAAAGAGTGGATAAAATATGAGAAGGTGACAGGTGCTATGAAGAAATACAAAGCCTGTGTAAAGGAAAGAACGGGTGAAGATGTTACTTTTTACTGGTTATTCGGGCATACCAAAACACATCTAAACAGAGGCCTCAAGGAGACAGAGGAGACACAAAGTCCTCTGGGGAAAAGGACACCAATCAGAGGGAACGACCAGTGCAGAGGCTCTGAGAAAAGTAATTTTTTTTAATCAATTTTTAAAACCTGAGGGTTGTTGATGCACCATGTTACAGCAGTGTGGGGTGTACAATCCAACAGTTTTACACATCACACCATGCTTACCACACGTGGAGCCGCCATTTGTCACCACACAATGCTCTGATAATATCACTGACTATATTCCCTTTGCTGTGTCTTTTAGTCTTGTGTGTCCTTCGTTCCTTAACTGGAAGCCAGTATCTCCCACTCCCTGTCATCATCTTTCTTTTTGTTGGTTTGTTTGTTGTTTTAAAAGCCAATATTCATTGGTCATTCAATGGTCAACCAAAGCCATTGCGTTGAGGGGAATGACCAAGAGGAAGAGTGGTGACAGATGGTGGCAGGGAATGTTGAGGAACAAGGTGGCCTCCCCGGTACTGATGAAACTTCACGGCACAAGGAATCCCTCCTTCACATAGAGTCCCTTGCACTTTATTGATTTTGTGTCCAAAGAATCTTTGGATAGAAATGGGCCCCCTTCTTATCTTCATGTGTTGGGTAATAATCTGGCATCTGTATATTAAGGGTCACATTATGGAGCTATGGGTTCCAGGACCTCTGCTTTGAAAACCGCTCATGGCACACGACACACACACGCACACACACACGTGTGTGCCCCCTAGTCTCCTAGGACCATGTCACAACCAGACTATTCTCACCTCAAGGCACATTAATTAGGTAAACACTGATACAAGGCAAGCTGTTGACAAGAGATTTTCTTTCCTCTAAAGATGTGAAAATACGTCCAAGTTCCAGTAGTTAAGTCTTCTATGAGCATGTAAACATGGGTCTCCGCATTAATATGAACTTTTCATAGCCAGTGTTTAAAGAAATTAAAATATCATTTTCAAAAACTGAGAGCAAGAAAAGTGGAAAGAAAGATCTATGAGTTGAGGTGGCCCCTAGCAACGGATGAGAATGTGTCTTCTCTTCTGGCAACACCCCAACCCCAGGTACGTCTCCTTCATGCCCAGGATAATGAAGCAGCAAAAAGCAATGTATCTAAACGGAAAAGTTAGGATGTCTAAGTTATCAAGACATCCCGCTAAATAACAAGCAAGGGAAAACCCCCACAATTCTCTAAGGGTAATACACAGAGTACAACAAAAGTGGCGGATTTTAAAAGATTATTTGCTAACAAAACCCCACCTCTTATAAGTGATATAAAATGCAACACCTTCATCATCAGAGACTCGTGTTTTGAATTTTGGATCTACATATGTTTGCTTTTTGAATTTGGAGAACCAAGCAAACTACTCTTTTTTTCATTTAAATTCTATTCAGGTAACATACAGTGCAACATATTGTTTTCAGGAGTAGAATTCAGTGATTCATCACTGAAAACACCCAGTGCTCATCACAGCAATTACCCTCCTTAATCCCCAGCACCCATCTAGCTCATCCCCACCTACCTGCTCCATCAAACCTGAGTTTGCTCTCTACGAGTATGAATCTCCTGTGGTTTGTTTCCCTCTCTTCTCTTCCCCCACCTTCCCAACCAAACTATTGTAAATGCTAATATCCTTCCCCAAATAGTAGGGCTAGAGGTATCTATCCTGCTCAGGTGGTTGGCAGATTTAGAGAACACGCCATAAAGAACTTAGCATAGTTCCCTCAATGGATAATGAGTGCTTCTTACTGATGAGGAGATTTGACCGACTTTTTCTTCTCTCAAAGTCCCCATCACTTCCCCACTTCTGGGGCCCCAGTTATACAGCCCTATTTCAGTTTTCTTCCTCTCTCCACCCATCACAAGCTAGCACCCTTCTAGCCAATATTCACATTTACCCCCAAGAGATCTGTCTATATTACAATTATGTTACTGTCCACCTTCCTGATTTAATGCTTTCATCTGACCCCCCCCTGGAGAATGAACCCCAAATCCATATTTCCAACACTTGGCTTGCCTCTCCTGACTGACCCAACAGCTTTGCACTCATGCTGCCTCACCCACATCAATTCTACCGACACTGAACTTGGGTTGTAGCTTCATCTCAAGCCCCAGTCTCAAGACTCCGAGCCCCTACACACTTGCTTCCCCTCTGGTTGGAATCATCCACTGATCTATTGGGAAGTTTTCATCTCTTCTGTCTTGAAACTCCCATCTCCTCTTTCAGACAGCAAGGAGTCGTCTCCTTCATGCATGTGTGTGTGTGTGTGTGTGTGTGTGTGTTTTGACATTCCCACAAGAAAAAAAAGACTTTCTTTTGTGATAATTTACATGTGGTGTTATCACTGTAATTTTTATTTAATTCCATATATGTTTCCCTGCTAGACTGTGGGTGCCCTGGGCATGTTATACTTACTCCCATCCTTTACCCCAGACATAGTTTGGTTGGGGACAGTAGTAATATGTACATATTGCATGAGCGAATGAGAGATGTGCTCACAGGAGTTGTCAATGAAAGGAGAGAGAACACAAACAGGGAGCTACCAGCACAGGAACAGAGAACCAGGGAGAGGAATGTTTTCCATATTCTGAGACTGGGACCATTTGTGGGGTCAGGGTGTGGTTTGCAAGAATAAACTAGAATAGAAAAACTAAGGCACAGTAGAAAATATCAGAGCACGTCGTACGTGGTCAGGATGCAGACCAATCACTCATGGTTCTCCTTGTTGAGTTACATGTGTGTACGTGTGAGTGTGCAAAAACGTGTTTCCTTTCTTCATATGTCTATCCCTGAGAACATTGTGTCAGATACACATTTATTTCCGCCACTCTGCTTTCTTCATTTAATGTAAGATCCAAATGAGCAGGACCTCACTTCTTTCATTCATTTTTTTTTTTTGCTGTTTCATAAAGGTGTGCATTTATATAGTAACACATTTTTAGAAAATGGAATTTATAAAATACAAGGAATAGCAGGGAGAAGAAAACCGGGATAAATAGTGAATTCAAAATAAACTTATTAATTAAAATTGAGTTAAAAAGACTCTTCTGTAGGAGAAGATATAAAATATAATTTCATCACATTAACACACGTCTCAAAATCAAAATGGAATAGGCAAAACCTCAAAAAAGAATAGGAAAACAAGAATTATGATTATAACTGACTTTAAAAATAATGCGGGGGGGCGCCTGGGTGGCTTGGCCGGTTAAGCGTCTGACTTCAGCTCAGGTCATGATCTCACGGTCCGTGAGTTCGAGCCCCGCGTCAGGCTCTGTGCTGACAGCTCAGAGCCTGGAGCCTGTTTCAGATTCTGTGTCTCCCTCTCTCTCTGCCCCTCCCCTGTTCATGCTCTGTCTCTCTCTGTCTCAAAAATAAATAAAAGTTAAAAAAATTTTTAAAAATGCAGGGAGCAGACTATAAAATTATAATTTCATTCTGTACAAACCTAAGTGGGGTCACACACATTTGTGAGAAAGATATAAGTTGAATGCAAGAGAAATTCATGTTTCCACAGGACGGCAGAAGGACGATTGCTAGTTTAGAAAATAGATCCAATCACAAAACAAAAGGTAGCAGTGAGGAAGCACAGATGGGAGGTAGGTGGCAATACATACAAAAGGCAGTTTCTGACTACAAGGCACATAGAAAGCAATGGGTGGGGGAGAAAACATGGCCGACTGGTAGATTTGACCAAAGTTTATAAACTCTCACACCACCCAGAAAATATATCTGTACATACATACAAGAATTAAACAGCAAATAGTAAACTTGGCTTAAAATTTGCAAATTTTTTTTGTTTTTTTAAGTTTTTATTTAAATTCTAGTTGGTTAAAATATAGTGTAATATTGGTTTCAGGAGTAGAATTATTTGTGTGAAAAAAATGCAATCAAGAGGAAACAAGAAAATGATTCAGCAGGAGCAACAAACAAAGAAAAGAACACTCAGACTCGATGTAAAAGGCAAAGAAATTACACTAATAATTTACGACAGGGAAAGTAAGTGGCCAATAAACCCCAACATAAATTCGTCCTCCAGGTGATGAAATAAGTGCAAAATAAAACCCTCTAGCATATGCCTGTTCGAGTTTTAAATAAACTTTTTAAGGGACCTAATGGAGAGAAGATTCTGTGAAATGTATGTCTCCAGAACTGCAGTTGCCAGGTCGTGGCTCCCTCCATTGGTCTGGACCTTTCTAAAAGATACAGAATATGCTCCAAAATACCCCATCTTAAAAATATTGTTTAAATTCCCTCACTGCACCTCCTTCCATACCTAATAGTGTATTTTTATATTTCCTTTAACTGAAAACTCTTTGGAAATGTTCAGATTATCCTGGAAGACAGTACCCGGCATTCCCTCGTTAGTCGCATCCAACTGATCTTTTATTCCCACCACTTAATTTTCAACAATAATCCTTACATTGCTAATTTCAGCAGACATTTCCTTTTTTTCGCATCTTAAATAAATTGATTATAAATGAGTGGGTTGGGCACCTGGGTGGCTCAGTCGGTTAAGCGTCCGACGTCAGCTCAGGTCATGATCTCGAAGTTGGTTAGTTCCAACCCCACATAAGACTCTGTGCTGATGGCTCAGAGTCTGGAACCTGCCTCAGATCTATGTCTCCCTCTCTCTCTGGTCCTCCCCCACTACACTCTGCCTCTCTCTCTTTTTCTCTCAAAAGTAAATAAACATTAAAAAAAAATGGGAGAGACTGGGTGGCTCAGTACATTGGCTCAGGTCATGATGTCGCAGTTCGTGAGTTCGAGCCCCACGTCAGGCTCTGTGCTGACAGCTCAGAGCCTGGAGTCTGCTTCAGATTCTGGGTCCCCCTCTCTCTGTGCCCCTCCCGCACTCTTACCCTGTCTCCATCTCTCTCTCTCTCTCAAATATAAGTAAACCATAAAAAAATGAAAGAGTTCACCGTGGCAACAAACACAATGATTTTTCCGCTCCGAGACCAGGATGCTTAGGCTGTCAGGTGACCTCAGAGGAAAGCTTTCAGATTCCATTCTCTCGGAACCTTCCCTGGAATACCTGCTGAGTGCTGAGACTCACCTAGATGGGGTCTCTGAGAGGAAGATCTCCAGGTAGAAGTCAGAATTCCTCCCTGTTTGTTGATGATGGAAAGCAAGATCTATTCCCAGAACAGGAAGGAGTGAAGCATTGGTCCCCAAACCAGACTTAAGAATCCAAATGCAAAAACCATGTCTCTTCCGGCTTCGGATTAAACATGTTCTGGATCTGCAGCCGAGGAGATATTTACAGCTCCTTATGTTTGCTGCATCTGACACAGCAAAATGTGTCTGAAACGTTAGACACAATTCCCATTGTTACTCCAACCCCTGAGCCCATCTCCCCATGGGAACTTATCTGGACAGAATGGAATTTTTTCCTGTAGATTCCCTGTTTCCAAGAGATCAGATTAGAATTCAGGCATATCCAATTTTTATACTCCTCCTCGAACTTCCCTGGCTTGTCTAACATTGAAACGTTTGACAGACCTGAGTGAAAGTTTTTTTTTTTTTCCAAATCTAGGACTCATGAACCTGTCTTGACAATGCCCCTTGGCTCTCCGAAACATTGAGTTGTGGTGGGAACACAACTCCTGATAGTCTAGAAAATACCTATTCTTTCTTCAACAAGAAAAAGTGTGTTCCTTTGCTATACAACCATGGGTTTAATAATCCTTGGATCTGATATTCTTTTGACAAATCATCTAGCAGTTTCATATGTTTAAGACAGGTTAAAATTGATGTTTATAAAACATTTGGTAATTCTAGGTGTATTACGAAGCTGTTGTCATCAAGACAGTATGGTACTGACACAAAAACGGACCCATAGAACAATGGAATAGAATAGAAAACCCAGAAATGGACCCAAAACAATATGGTCAATCTTCGACAAAGAAGGAAGAAGTGTCCAGTGGAAAAAAGGCAGCTTCTTAAGCAATGGTATTGGCAAAATGGAGAGCAACATGCCAGTGGAAATGGACCACTCTCTTACACCATACACCATTCACAGAAATTAATTCAAAATGGATGAAAGACCTAAATGTGAGATAGGAAAGCACCCAAATCCTAGAGGAGAACACAGGCAGCTATCTCTTTGACCTCAAATATAGCAACTTCTTGTTACCCGTGTTGCCGTAGGCAAGAGACACAAAAGCGAACGTGAACTATTGGGACCTCACCAATGTAAAAAGCTTCTGCACAGTGAAGAAAACAAAAGAATTAAGAGGCTTCCTACAGAATGGGAGAAGGTGTTTGTAAATGACACATCAGATCAATATTCGTGTGTGTGTGTGTGTGTGTGTGCGCGTGCGCGTTTGTGTGCCACATTTTCCTTATCCATTCCTCTATTGACAGACATTTAGGTTGCTTCCATATCTTGTCTGTTGTAAAGAATACTGCAATAAACATAGGGGTGCATATATGTTTTCAAATTGGCGTTTTTCTTTTCTTTGGAAACAGTAATGGACTTATTGGATCATGTTGTCGTTCTATTTCCAAGTTTTGAGGGCCCTCCACACTGTTTTCCACAGTGGCTGCATTCCCACCAGCAGTGTGTGAGGGTGCCTTTTTCTCCACTTCATCACCAGCACTTGTTTGTTGTGTTTCTGATTTTAGCCCTTCTGACCTGTGTGAGGTGGTATCTCCTTGTGGTTTTGATTTACATTTCCCTGATGATGAGTGATGATGAACATCTTTTCATTTGTCTGTTGGCCATCTGGATGTCTTCTTTAGAGACATGTCAATTCAGAACCTCTGCCCAATTTTTAAGTGGATTGTTTGGGTTTTTTTGTTTTTGCTTAGTTGTATGAATTCTTTGTGTATTTTAGATATTAACCTTTTATCAGATATATCATTTGCAAATACCTTCTCCCATTCAATAGATCACGTTTGTTTTGTTTTGTTTTCTTGTCTCCTTTGCTGTGTAAAATCTTTTACTTTTGATGGAATCCCAATAGTTTATTTTTACTTTTGTTTCCCTAGCCTTAGGAGACTTGTCTAGAAAAATGTTGCTATAGCTGATGTCAGAGAAATTACTGCCTGTGTTCTTTTCGGGCAGTTTCATGTCTCACATTTAGGCTTTTAATCCATTTTTGGTTTTGTGTATGGTGTAAGAAAGTTGTCCTGTTTCATTGTTTTACATGTATCTGCCCAGTTTTCCCAGCACCATTTATTGAAAAGACTATCTTTCTCCCATAGTCTCATCTTTTTAAATTTTTTAAAAAATTTACATCCAAATAATAGATTAAACCCATTTAGTCATGTTTTATTTCTGGGGTCTTTATTCTGTCCCACTGACCTATGTGTCTATTTCTGTGCCTAAAGCATACTGTCTTGATTACTACAGCTTTGGAGTATATCTTGAAACCTGGTAGGTCTGTTTTTTTTCTCAGGATTGCTTTGGCTATGCAGGGTCTTCTATAGTTCCATACAAATTTTAGTATTATTTGTTCTAGTTTTGTGAAAACTGCTGTTGGTATTTTGATAGAGATTGCATTGAATCTGTCGATTGCTTTGCTTTGGGTAATATGGACATTTTCATAAGAATAATTCTTCCAATCCATGAGCATGGAATATCTTTCCATTTATTTACGTTACCTTCAGTTTCTTTCACCAGTGTATTATAGTTTTTGGAACATAGGTCTTTTACTTTTTGGCTAACTTGATTCCTAAATATTGTATTCTTTTTGGTGCAATTGTAAATGGTGTTTTTAAATGTTTTTCTTTCAGCCCCTTCGTTGTTAAGGTACAGAAACGTTGCTGATTACTGAGTAATTATTTTGTATCTTGTACTTTACTGAATTAATGTAATACATCTAGTAATTTTATATGTATGTATGTATGTATGTAAAATCAATTTAGTTAACATGCACTGTAGTGTTGGTTTCATGAGTAGAACCCAGTGATTCATCACTTCTATAGAACACTCAGTGCTCATTCCAATAAGCCCTCCTTAAATACATGCCCATCACCCATTTAGCTAACCCCCAATCCACCTCCCCTCCAGGAACCCCCAGACTATTCTCTGTATTCAAGAGTCTCTTCTGGTTTTACTCCTTCTGTTATTAACTTATTTTCCCTCACTTCCCCTATGTTCATCTGTTTTGTTTCTTAAAGTCCACATATGAGTGAAATGATATATTTGTCTTTTTCTGACTGACTTATTTCGCTTAGCATAATACACTGTAGTTTCATCCACATTCTTTCAAATGGAAAGATTTCATTCTTTTTGATCACTGAATATTATTCCATTGTATGTATATATACCACATCTTCTTTATCCATACTTCTAGGAATGTTTTGGTAGATTCTTTTGGATTTACCATGTATAGTATCATGTCATCTGCAAAAGTGACAGTTTAACTTCTTTACCAATATGGATATCCCTTATTTCTTTTTCTTAGCTGATTTCTGTGGCTAGGACTTCCAGTACTATGTTGAATAAGTGTGAGTGGACATATTTTCTTCTTCCTGACATTGGAGGGAAAGCTCTCCACTTTTCACCATTGAGTATGATGCTACCTATGCGATTTTCATAGGTGGCCTTCATTATGTGGAGGTATGTTGCCTCTAACCCCACTTTACTGAGGTTTTACCATGAATGAATGTTGAATTTTGTCAAATGATTTTTCTTCATCTATTGAGATGATCATATGATTTTTATCCTTCATTTTGTTGATGTATATAACATTGATTTTCAAAATATTGAAATACCCTTGTATCACTGAAACAAATCCTACCTGATCATGGTGAACGATCTTTTTAATATACTGTCGTGTGTGGTTTGCCAGGATTTTCCTGAGGATTTTTGCATCTATCTTCATCAAGGATACTGGTCTATAGTTTTCTTTTGGGGGTTGTCGTCGTCTGTTTCCAGCATCAGGGTAATGTTGGCCTGATTGATGTATTTGGAAGCTTTCCCTCCTATTCAATATTTTGGAGTAGGTTGAAGAGAATAGATACTAACTCCTTGTTAAATGCCTTGTAGATGGGGCATTTGGGTGGCTCAGTTGGTTGGGTGTCCAACTTCAGCTCAGGTCATTGTCTCATGGTTCATGAGCTTGAGCATTGGGATCTGTGCATTGGGCTCTGTGTTGACATCTTGGAGCCTTGAGCCTGCTTCAGATTCTGTGTCTCTATCTCCAAAGGCAAAGGGATTAAAAGCAAAAATTAACTATCGGGAGCTCATGAAGATAAAAAGCTTCTGCGCTGCAAAGGGAACAATCAACAAAACTAAAAGGCAACTGACAGAATGGGAAAAGATACTTGCAAATGACATATCGGACAAAGGGCTAGTATCCAAAATCTATAAAGAACTCTCCAAAATCCACACCCGAAAAACAAATAAGCCAGTGAGGCCAGCTCAGCGACTGAAATGACATATTTTCCTCTGGGTCTGTTTTGAACACAACCATGTTGAATAAACATATTGTCAGATGTGTTCCACAATCACCAGATAAGCCGTCAGCTACCCCCAGTCACGAAGTACATCTTCAGAAAGCTTTATAAACTGGATATTGCCACATGAGTGAATCAGCTTTTCCCCTTCAGCCCACACATCCTACTCAATACAATTCTCCAAGAACGTGTGAACCCAACACCAGCTACCCACCCTGGCCGTGGTCCTTGAGAAAGCCAGATCCCTCTGCGGCTCGCTCTCTCTCTCTCTCTCTCTCTTCCTCCTGACTCTCTCTCCCCTTCTGAGACCTCCCAGAATGGCTTTTGAGCATCCCATGTGCCCTCCAGCATACATGAGTAATAAACCTGGGGATATTAGAGTCCTCTGATAGATGTTGCTGACCTGTGTCCTGCAGTCACAATAAGAACCCAAGGGCTGGTGCAGCCAAGGCATAGGCTGTGGTCAGGGAAAGGTCTGTGGGAGTGTGGAAAGCACATGGGCGCAGGTGAGTCCTTGGACATTCCTAGCCAGAGCAGCGTGTGAATTGCCTGAGGCTTGAATGGAACAATGTTAGAGTCCACATCATCCGGTGGAGTCCTAAAGGAAGTGAAGGAAAAGACTGAGACTCAAGGTGGAAACTGTGTTTTTGTATTCTCCTTGACAGTACAATGATGGAAATGGCTTTCTGATCAAGTGTAGCTTTATTCCGTACGAAGCGTATAATTCATGATATCGATCTCAGGAAATCTAGGGGAAATTTATCCGGCATGGTATAAGTCATTTGAGATGAAATTAATTTTAAGAAATCCAAATAGTCCCATGTGAGATACAGAAATTTCAGGCATTTTTGACCCAAGATTGGGGTAAACTTTGGAGACATCTGAAAATAGACAAAGGAAAAACCGTCTGTATTTCAGTCACAGCAGAAGCTTAATGAAGTGAGTTCCTTAAGTGTATAGACAAGTTGATCAAAAAAATGGAAATGCCAAGAAAGAAATAGAAGGAGTAGATCCTACTTCCACAGTCTGATCAAAGATTGGCAGTTCCTGACTCTGAGGATTTGAGCCCTTCAATCATGGGCATGTCTTCAGCCTTTGGATGATTGGTTCTTATATCACGGGATCCCAAGGATTCTTTTCAGAGCCCTCTTTATGTTTCTGTTCCTCAGGCTGTAGATGAAGGGGTTCAGCATGGGCGTGACCACCGTGTACATCACCGAGGCTGTGGCACCTGGCCGTGAGCTCTGGGTAGCAGCAGAGCTAAGGTACACACCTAGGCTTGCACAATAAAATAAGGAGACAACCGAGAGGTGAGATGCACAGGTGGAAAATGCTTTATACTTTCCCTGAGCTGATGAGATCCCACGTATGGAGGAAACTATCTTGGAGTAAGAGTAAAGGATCCAGACAAGCAGACCACCACCCAGCAGCATTGCTCCAAGATACATCACCACGTTATTAAGAAAGGTGTCAGAAGAGGCAAGTTGGATCATCTGATTGAGTTCACAGAAAAAGTGGGGGATCACTACTTCTGTACAGAAGGACAGCCGCAACACCATTAAGGTGTGTACCAAGGAATGCAGGACACTCGTGATCCAGGACACCAGAACCAGGAGTCCACAGAGCCGGGGGTTCATGATGACCGTGTAGTGCAGGGGGTGACAGATGGCCACAAACCTGTCATAGGCCATCACACTCAGGAGAAAGTCGTCCATCCCTGCAAAGGTTATGAAAAAGTTCATTTGTGTGATGCAGCCTGCATAGGTTATGACTTTGGTCTGGGTCTGGATGTTCCAGAGCATCTTCGGGACGGTGGTGGAGGTGAAGCAGATGTCTACAAAGGACAGGTTGGCCAGGAAGAAGTACATGGGGGTGTGGAGATGGGAGTCAGAGCTGACAGCCAGGATGATGAGCAGGTTTCCAAACACATTGATCAGGTACATAGAGAGGAAAAGCCCAAATATGAGGGGCTGCAGTTCTGGTCTCTCTGAAAATCCCAGGAGAAGAAATTTTGATATCCGTGTAATATTTCCTGGTTCCATGAGGTTGCACTGACCCCCGGAAAGAGGCAAAGGACATCATTGATTTTCACATGAACAGTTTACTCACATAGTTGAAATGCTACCATTTATATTGTGCAGTCAAGAAGTTCATTTTGGTATCTTGTCCCTTTTGTCCCCAAAGGATTGTCCTTTCGAAGAGATTCCCTCCTGTTTCACCTCAGGTTAGGTGTTTTCGTCTCATTCTCCACACTCCCCAGCAGAGGTCATGCATTTTACTGTTTTACTAAGAATACCTTTCCTGCATTGGAGGAATATGTGCTGATTGTCAAACATATTCCAGGCATTGTGTAGGCAATGAGCATGGGATACTGAAAAACCAAACGCAAGTATCATCCAATGACGGAGAATGAATAGAAAGAAACAAAAATACTAATAAGACATTAGAGGGTGTCAAAGTGCTATGAAGAGAACAAAAGTGGATATAACGGAGAGCGTGGATACGAGTGTCGTTGTGTAATTGGTATTTGGTCAAGACCCGTGACAAGTGACATTTGAACAGAGACTTCAGGGAAAGGAGGGCAGGATCTGCAAGCATTTCTGGGGAAGTGTGTTCTGGCTGAGGGAATGGCCTCTGCTAAGACCCTGAGGATCATACTACTTGGAGCTATTGGGGTCCAAAATAGGAAGCGCTGTGTGAAAAGGAGTAAACAGAGAGAAATCAGAGATGGTGTCAGGTAATTTCAAAGAAATGGGTGTCCTCATTGCTAATTCCCCTTAGAGGGAAAGGAGTCACTCACCCACACTACGTACTGCTTATATTTTAGAATCTATCTGCAAAGCCTCCTGCAGTTTGACAAGGAACCCTCCTGAATACCTTGTTCTGACTGAGTGCTGGCTTGTGCTGGCTTATTAGAGTCAACTTAGAATATATTAGCTAAGGCACCCCTGCTCTGGAAACGGATCCCCCTTCACAAGACAAGACACACACACACACACACACACACACACACACAAACATAAACACACACCAAATCATCACTCCTTGAGCTGTGTTCTTCCATGAGTTCTCACCTCCAGCCCCAATAATTAAGCTCAGAGTGGCTATAAACCAATGTGGCCAGATCCATTATCATTCCTCACAAATGATGTAAAAATGGTACCTGAATTCCAATGATTGAGTTTCTTATGGACAAATACAACTGACAGGTCAGACTGGCATGCTTATTTTCTGTCCTGCATTTAAAGGAAAACAAACCATCTGCTCAAAATCAGAGAAACACACATACATACACACACACACACACACACAGAGAGAGAGAGAGAGAGAGAGAGAGGCAAGAGAGTGAAATGAAATTGAAGTGGCACAAAAGATTTCATGGTTCATATGGTCACTGAAACCTGAGGGGCCGTGAACTAGAAAGAGCATCCTGAGGTCTGACAATATTCCAAGTCTTGTTACCCTCTTGATGCCCAGCAAAAATAATAAGGAGCAAAATTAAATGTGGTCAGAAGACGCAATTAGTGGGTTGTTCATGTGGATCGCCTTACAGACTGAATGCTCCAAGAGAAAAGTGTGCTAAGGGAATAAATCAACCCTTCGGCATGGGAAATATGCAAAGCACAGCAAAAGTTGGGCAGGTTATAATGAAGCAGTAGGAGACTTGGGGATTTTTTCTGTGCCTGGTTCGTATTTCTTTGACCCATTGGATGTCCTGCTATCTTAGAGAAGGTGGACAAGTCCCTTTCACTTTTTAGATGTGGCATCTTTTCTTTCTTGTTCCTGGCCTTTGCGTTGTGACCTCTCTCTTGACAAGGGTAGTGGGCACACTCTGGTCCTGTTTCCGGTTTGCACAACACCCAAAGGTTGGTTCAGACCTTGCTCTACAGAATTCTGCACACACCGTGACAGTCAGTCTAGGCTCTGAATCACCGTCTTCATAACATTACTGCCTGAGGCTCTTACACCACACACTTATTTCATTCTACTATGACTCTGCCATATAAGGCAAGTACCAAAGGAACAGGGCCTTCTCTGACCTTGTCCCCTGTGGTTTTTCAGGAAGGCATGGTCAGCCAAGCACATGACCATAGAGATCTCCAGGTTCTGGGCTAGGCTGGTGGGTGTGGTGACCTCAAGTGAATCACCTGGCATCGATTCTCTCTGACCCTTTCCTGCTGGACCTCCTGGGCACCCTGAATCACATGGCTGGGAGCTCTGAGGGTGACGTGACCATGTGCTGTCTGAATTCCTCCTGGATGGTTATCGGTGGCAACTAAACCCTCTCCCTGCAGAAGATGGTGGGAAGGAAGCTAGCATGAGTCATCCAGCCAAGCTTCGGACTCTAGAAGCAACAATCAGGTCGCATCACCCCTGGTGGCACAGGCAGAGGGACTGCACAGAGGAGACATTTATAATTTCCTTTGTCTGTTCATGAGACATGTTTCCCTCCTGCTTGTCCAACCTGCAGCACATGATTTCCCTGGGGGACACTGGTCTGGACACAAAGAAAGATTTCCTGGAGATTCTGTGTTCCCAAGACCAGGTTATAACTGTGTGATCCTTGTGTTGATTACTCCTACCTTGTGAGTTCTGTCGCTCCCAGAGTTCAAATATCCCAGCACCTAATCCCAACCCTGATTTTTAACATTTCCCTAAAATCTAGGACTAACCAATCAGTCTGGATTAGATCCCTTGGATCTCCAAAATGTTAGCTTACAGTGGAGACCTGAGCCAAAATCAAGAGTTGGACGCTTCTAAGCCTGAAGCACCCAGGCGCACCCAGAATTTCATTTAAATATGTTGTGTATAGATTTGGCCCTCATTAAGGGATTCCTTCTGCCACATTGATGTAGGGGTTTTTTTTTGTCAAAAAGCTTCTTCTGTAAGTAATGACATATTTTATGATTTCACTGAGAAATTCTTCAAGTATTCAAGAATATAAATTGAGTGCTGACCATGTTTCAGGCAATGAGTATAGGGTGTGATGAAGAACAAAAATCCCTAGAAACATGGAGAAGAAGTATATAAGCAAACAAGAGAATTCTATAACTTTTCAGATGGTGAGGGCTGCTGTGAAGAAAAGAAAAGCAGGAATAAAGGAGGGAGCCAATAGGGCATTCTATTTTAGTGGGTATTTAGGCAAATTCTGCAAATGAGGTGACATTGGAAAACAGAACTCATAGAAGACAGAAAGGATTATGTGGGAAGCCTTTACCTGGCAGAGGCAATGGCCAGTACAAAGGCCCCAAGTAAAGTATTGTTTCAAAAGTTCAAGGCAAAAAGCAAAGCCAGTGCTACAAGGGCAATGAGCCTGATGGAGACTGATGACAGATGCTGTCACACATGTGAGGAGTGAAGTGGCCTCTCTGCTACAACTGTGACCTCAAGGCACAGGGCTTTCCTTGCCCATGCTACGTCTCCCTCTGTATACATCATGGTCTCAAGGCATCCCATGAGTTGCCACAGATCCCCTTCTTGGTGCCTTCTCTTGACTGAGTTCTGGCCCCTGTATTGCATCATCTTGGGATTTCAGAATCCTGACCCCCGTTTTTTTGAAATATGAAATTCATTGTCAAATTGGTTTCCATACAACACCCAGTGCTCATCCCCACAGGTGTTCTCCTCAATACACATCACCCAGCCTCCCTCTCCTCCCGCCCCCATCAACCCTCAGATTGTTCTCAGTTTTTAAGGGTCTCTTCTGGTTTGGCTCCCTCCCTCTCTAACTTTTTTGAGGACTGCTCCCCCTTCACCAGTCACAAGACACCATGGCCTCCTGGGTTGGGTATTTCCCTGTCTTCACAGACCTCACCATCCCGGTTATGCTGGGAATGGACACAACCCAAGGAGGCCAGATCAGCCATCTTTTCCCTGCAAAGTATAGAAATGGTTCCCAGAAATGCCAGTACTTAAGCCTCCCATGGACAAATGAATTTGAGGCTCCACATTGGAATGGCAAGTTTCTGCTGTGATTTACACAAACATAAAAAAGTCGGTTCAACAGACAGCGCGGTAGAGAGTGCGGGTGGTGGTGAATGAAACGGATGAGGCAGAGCAATTATCTAAGATACTCGTGAGGTTCCTGAGACACCGGGTGGTAAAATAAACTGCCATTGCCTTAATAGTAAGTTAAAGGAATAGAATATGGAAGATCAACGTAAGTGTGAGCATCCACTCTGTGAAACTGACACAACCACTGAATAAATACATCACTTAATCAAACAAATGAACACAGCGATCACCCCTCTTGCACTAAGTTGAATTGGCTCTCAGGTGAAGACAGGTTAATGAACTTGGCTTCAATTCCTCTGACCCTCTCATCCACGGCGCACCGGGCCATTGGGCTCACCTGCCTGGGGTGTCTGACAAGGTCTTCTTGTGACAAGTCTGAATGCCTCCCTGGACTGCAGATGGTAGGGACTAAAGCTATGTTCTCAGCTGAGACAGCAGGAAGGAGTAAAGCATGGGCTCCAGCCGTAATTAGGGCCTGGAAGAACAGAGGGAGACCTTGTCCCTTCCCATCCAAGGTCGCACAGGCTGACAGGTGACCAGAGAGTATTTATAGCTCCCTCTATCCGCTCATTAGGCTCATTTCCCTCTTGGTACCCCAACCTCTGATCTCATATTCCCAAGTGGAAAACTGCTCTGGACACAAGTATTTTTTCCTAATGACTCTAGGTTCCCAAAAGACTAGGTCAGAGACCAAGTGAATGCAGTTCTTTTTTGCCTCCCCTTTTCCCTGAACTTGTCCCCTTCCTGATGTGTAAATCGTCTGGCACCTTATCTCAGCCGAGACACACTTTCCTCCAAGTCTAAGACCAAGGAACCCTCCGGGATTAGTCCTCTTTGTCTTCCAAGCATTGCCTACCCTAGGGACCCAGCTGTAGCAGTTCTAGTGCGTTCTGTCTGTCTGTCTCTTTGTTTGTTTATTTTTGAAAGAGAGGGAGAGAGAGAGCATGATTGGGGGAGAAGGAGGGAGGGAAGAGGGACAGAGAGAAGCTTTTTTAATGTTTATTTATTTATTTTAAGAGAGAGAGAGTCAGAGAAAGAGGGAGAGAGAGAATTCCAAGCATTCTCCATGCTCAGTGCAGAAGCAATCTGGGGGCTCAGATCCATGACCAGGGGGGTCGTGTCCTAAGCTGGAATCACCACACAGAAGATGAACCCACTGAGCCAAGAGGTGACCCAGTGTCTACTGTTCTTAGCAACAGCACTGCTAGGAATCTACCCAAGGACACATGAGTGCTGATGCACAGGGGCACGTGCACCCCAATGTTTAGAGCAGCGCTTTCAGCAACAGCCAAATTATGTAAAGAGCTTAAATGTCCATCCACTGACGAAAAGAAAAGAAGTTGTGGTTTATATACACAATGGAATCCTGCTTGGCAATGAGGAAGAATGAAATCCTGCCATTTGCAGCAACGTGGATGGAACTAGAGAGTGTTATGCTAAGTGAAAGAAGTCAGGCAGAGACAGATACCGCATGTTTTCACTCATAGGTGGATCTTGAGAAACTTAAGAAAAGGGCATGGGGGAGGGGAAGGGGAAAAGAGAGTTAGAGGGAGGGAGGCAAACCATAAGAGACCCTTGAGGGCTGAGAACAAACCGAGGGTAGATGGGGGTGGGGGAGAGGGGAAAGTGGGTGGTGCGCAGGGAGGAGGGCACTTGGGATGAGCACTGAGTGTTGCATGGAAACCAATCTGACAATAAATTTCATATATTAAAAAAAAGAAAAAAATAATAAAGCAGAGAAATGACTTCTGATAATAAAACTTGGGTGCCACAGAGATTGGCTTCAAGACACTTTTTCTGTCATTTGTTTTATAAGGCGATAAAAGCTGTCATTTGGTCCTTTGTTATTAAATCGTCCTCAAATATAACAGATGTATTGAGATCTAGTTATGTACTAAAATGTGAGCTTAACATCTCACAGGGAGTTTGGATTTAATCTTTATAAAATCTTATCCCTGAGATTATGAACTACATTTTATGATGTATAAATGGTGCTTGGTGGTGTCTTGTCATCTGTCCAAATTTAATATCTGAGTATGTGGTGTCCCTTGAGATTGATTCTGTCAGGATGCTTCCAGTTCTCCAACTCTGGGGTCATGGTTCACAGCCAGAAATGAATTTTTCCCTGGGACGTCTGTCAAAGTCTGAAGGGAACCTGCCAAACACCTACAGTCCTCAGGAAAACACCCCCAAAATACTGTTATCCTGCCGCCAATGTCTCACCATAAACGGTCAGAAACACACCTAGACCAGCATGTCTCCAACTTCGCTGAACCCGTGAATCCACACGGATCCTAGTACAACTGCAAAATCTTAGCGATTCTGCATCTCTCCAAGCTCCTGGGTGATGCTGAAGTGCAGCTCTGAGTCTGTGAACCACTGTTTGATTAGCAAGAAGATGATCGTGTGTTAGAGATAAGTGTGGGTAGCGTGAAGCCTTCTGCACCAAATCCTGTCCTTTTGTGCCTGTAACTGTGAAAAGATCGTGTATTTGCTCATTCTTCAGGCTGTGTGAAATCTGTGTTTATTGCTTTTATAAGTGACCAAAATAATACCCTGATGAACAAGCCTTTACACTAAGGAGAATAAGGCACCATCAGATATGCCCACATCTTAATCTCCAGTCCCTTTCACATGTTATTATTTTTTTTTTAGAGCAAAGAAGGATTTATGCAGCAGATTGAACAGGGCTGCTCATCAGCTTGGGTGACTCTGAAGGACATGCCCATTTGTGCGGAAGGACTGGGGACCCTGAACCACATGACTGGCAGGACATGCAGTTCTTGGGTGAAGCGTCCTCTGGTCAAGCAGGTGGAAGAGATTTCAGAGCAGAAAGGACGTATTACATACATGGTGGTGATACTGTGCATTCGCCATCCCGTGGGATTTGTGACATATATCAGGAAAAGGAAGCTATTTCGTGTAACAACGGAAAGAATCATATGAGCGGTTCGCATTAGAAGTTTTCAAGCAGAAACAGGAAGATAATTCAGTGGTAAAATGTAGAAGACACTAAGCAATCCTGCACCTCAATGAACAAACTCCCTCACTGGTGAACACCATCTTCCATGCTTTAATAAATAGGTTCATAGCATGAACTGTGATTTTTTTTAAAAATGAGAGAAATATTTTGTGTGTCACAAAATGAGTGTTTTGAATGTTTGCCTCCTCATATTTATGGTCAGGCCAATATGAACAACATATCAGGTCGATCTATTTATTCAAATTTGCCTTTCTAAGTACACACCACTTGGAGATCTAGATTAGCTAATCAGGTTTTCCCATTGACTATGGTAGGAATTCTGGACCCCGGCTGAGTACCAGAATACAACCAAGAGACCGCTTACAAAGCATAAGGGCATGTTTAGTGCAAGGGACTGAAATGACATATTTTCCCCGGGTCCATTTCAAACACAACCATGTTGAATAAACATATCGTCAGATGTGTTCCACAATCACCAGATAAGCCCTCGGCTACCCCCAGTCACGAAGTACCTCTTCAGGAAGCCCTTTATAAACTAGATGCTGCCAAATGAGTGAATCAGCTTTTCCCTTTCAGCCCACACATTCTACTCAATACAATTCTCCAAGAATGTGTGAACCCAACACCAGCTACCCACCCTGGCCATGGTCCTTGAGAAAGCCAGATCCCTCTGCGGCTCTCTCTCTCTGTCTTCCTCTTGACCCTCTATCCCCTTCTGAGACCTCCCAGAATGGCTTTTGACCATCCCATGTGCCCTCCAGCATACATGAGTAATAAACCTGGGTTATTAGAGTTCTCCAATACATGTTGCTGACCTGTGTCCTGCAATCACAATAAGAACCCAAGGGCTGGTGCAGCCACGGCATAGGCTGTGGTCAGGGAAAGGACTGTGGGAGTGTGGACAACACATGGGGGCAGGTGAGTGCTTGGGCGTTCCTAGCCAGAGCAGAGTGTCAATAGCCTGAGGCTTGAACAGAACAATGTTAGAGTCCACATCATCAGGTGGAGTCCTAGGGGAAGTGAAGGAAAAGACTGAGACTCAAGGTGGAAACTGTGTTTTTGTATTCTCCTTGACAGTAAAATGATGGAAATGGCTTACTGATCAAGTGTAGCTTTATTCCGTACGAAGCATATAATTCATGATATCGATCTCAGGAAATCTAGGGGAAATTTACCCGGCATGGTATAAGTCATTTGAGGTGAAAAAAATTTTAAGAAATCCAACTAGTCCCATGTGAGATACAGAAATTTCAGCATTTGTGACCAAGGTTGGGGTAAACTTTGGGGACATCTCAAAATAGACAAAGGAGAAACCATCTGTATTTCAGTCACAGCAGAAGCTTAATGAAGTGAGTTCCTTAAATGTAGAGAGAAGTTGATCAAACAAATGGAAATGCCAAGAAAGAAATAGAAGGAGTAGATTCTACTTCCACAGTCTGATCAAAGATTGGCAGTTCCTGCCTCTGAGGACTTGAGTCCTTCAGTCATGGTCATGTCTTCAGCCTTTGGATGATTGGTTCGTATATCACTGAATCCGAACAATTCTTTTCAGAGCCCTATTTATGTCTCTGTTCCTCAGGCTGTAGATGAAGGGGTTCAGCATGGGCGTGACCACCGTGTACATCACTGAGGCTGTGGCACTTGGCCGTGAGCTCTGGGTAGCAGCAGAGCTAAGATACACACCTAGGCTTGCACAACAAAATAAGGAGACAACCGAGAGGTGAGATGCACAGGTAGAAAACGCTTTATACTTGCCCTGAGCTGATGAGATACCACATATGGAGGAAACTATCTTAGAATAAGAGTAAAGGATCCAGACAAGCAGACCACCACCCAGCAGCATAGCTGCAAGGTACATCACCACGTTATTAAGAAAGGTGTCAGAAGAGGCAAGTTGGATCATCTGATTGAGTTCACAGAAAAAGTGGGGGATCACTACTTCTGTACAGAAGGACAGCCGCAACACCATTAAGGTGTGTACCAAGGAATGCAGGACACTCGTGATCCAGGACACCAGAACCAGGAGTCCACAGAGTCGAGGGTTCATGATGACCGTGTAGTGCAGGGGGTGACAGATGGCCACAAACCTGTCATAGGCCATCACACTCAGGAGAAAGTCGTCCATCCCTGCAAAGGTTATGAAAAAGTTCATTTGTGTGATGCAGTCTGCATAGGTTATGACTTTGCTCTGGGTCTGGATGTTCCAGAGCATCTTCGGGACGGTGGTGGAGGTGAAGCAGATGTCTACAAAGGACAGGTTGGCCAGGAAGAAGTACATGGGGGTGTCGAGGTTGGAGTCAGAGCTGACAGCCAGGATGATGAGCAGGTTGCCAAACACAGTGATCAGGTACATGGAGAGGAAAAGTCCAAATACGAGGGGCTGCAGTCCTGGTCTCTCTGAAAATCCCAGGAGAAGAAATTTTGATATCCGTGTAATATTTCCTGGTTCCATGAGGTTGCACTGACCCCCGGAAAGAGGTAAAGGACATCATTAATTTTCACATGAACAGTTTACTCACATAGTTGAAATGCTACCATTTATATTGTGCAGTCAAGAAGTTCATTTTGGTATCTTGTCCCTTTTGTCCCCAAAGGATTGTCCTTTTGAAGAGATTCCCTCCTGTTTCACCTCAGATTAGGTGTTTTCGTCTCATTCTCCACACTCCCCAGCAGAAGCCATGCATTTTACTGTTTTGTTAGAATACCTTTCCTGCATTGGAGGAATATGTGCTGATTGTCAAACATATTCCAGGCATTGTGTAGGCAATGAGCACGGGATACTGAAAAACCAAACGCCTGTATCACCCAATGATGGAGAATGAATAGAAAGAACTAAAAATACTAATAAGACATTAGAGGGTGTCAAAGTGCTATGAAGAGAACAAAAGTGGATGTAAAGGAGAGCGTGCATACGAGTGTCATTGTGTAATTGGTATTTGGTCAAGACCCGTGACAGGTGACATTTGAACAGAGACTTCAGGGAAAGGAGGGCAGGATCTGCAAGCATTTCTGGGGAAGTGTGTGCTGGCTGAGGGAATGGCCTCTGCTAACACCCTGAGGATCATACTACTTGGAGTTATTGGGGTCCAAAATAGGAAGGATTGTGTGAAGAGGAGTAAACAGGAGAGAAATCAGAGATGGTGTCAGGTAATTTCAAAGAAATGGGTGGCCTCATTGCTGGTTCCCCTTAGAGGGAAAGGAGTCACTCATCCACCCTATATACTGCTTATATTTTAGAATCTATCTGCAAAGCCTCCTGCAGTTTGACAAGGAGTCCTCCTGAATACCCTGTGCTGATTGAGTGCTGGCTTCTGTATTATTAGAGTCAACTTAGAATATATTAGCTAAGGCACCCCTGCTCTGGAAACAGATCCCCCTCCACAGGGCAAGATACACACACACACACACACACACACACACACACACACACACACACAAACACACACCAAATCATCACTCCTTGAGCTGTGTTCTTCCATGAGTTCTCACCTCCAGCCCCAATAATTAAGCTCAGAATAGCTATAAATCAATAGCCGAACTGGGTGGCCAGTTCGATTATCATTCCCCCCAAATGATGTAAAAATGGTACCTGAATTCCAATGATTGAGCTTCTTATGGACAAATACAATTGACAGGTCAGACTGGCATGCTTATTTTCTGTCCTGCATTTAAAGGAAAACAAACTGCTCAAAATCAGAGAAACACACACACACACACACACACACACACACACAGAGAAAGAGAGAGAGAGAGAGAGAGGCAAGAGAGTGAAATGAAATTGAAGTGGCACAAAAGATTTCATGGTTCATATGGTCACTGAAACCTGAGGGGCCGTGAAGAAGAAAGAGCATCCTGAGGTCTGACAACAGTCCAAGTCTTTTTACCTCCTTGATGCCCAGCAAAAATAATAAGGAGCAAAATTAAATGTGGTCAGAAGACGAATTAGTGGGTTGTTCAGCATGTGGATCGCCTTACAGACTGAATGCTCCAAGAGAAAAGTGTGCTAAGGGAATAAATCAACCCTTCCGCACGGGAAATATGCAAAGCACAGCAAAAGTTGGGCAGGTTATAATGAAGCAGTAGGAGACTTGGGGTTTTTTTCTGTACCTGGTTCATATTTCTTTGATGCATTAGATGTCCTGTGATCTTAGAGAAGGTGGACAAGTCCCTTTCACTTTTCAGATGTGGCATCTTTTCTTTGTTGTTCCTGGCCTTTGCGTTGTGACCTCTCTCTTGACAAGGGGAGTGGGCACACTCTGGTCCTGTTTCCAGTTTGCACAACACCCAAAGGTTGGTTCAGACCTTGCTCTACAGAATTCTGCACACACCGTGACAGTCAGTCTAGGCTCTGAATCACCGTCTTCATAACATTTCTGCCTGAGGCTCCTACACCACACACTTATTTCATTCTACTATGACTCTGCCATATAAGGCAAGTACCAAAGGAACGGGGCCTTCTCTGACCTTGTCCACTGTGGTTTTTCAGGAAGGCATGGTCAGCCAAGCACATGACCATAGAGATCTCCAGGTTTTGGGCTAGGCTGGTGGCTGTGTGGTGACCTCAAGTGAATGCACCTGGCATGGATTCTCTCTGACTCTTTCCTGCTGGACCTGCTGGGCACCAGGAATCATGTGGCTGGGAGCTCTGAGGGTGAGGAGTCCATGTGGCTATCTGAATTCCTCCTGGATGGTTATCGGTGGCAACTACCCCTAGGGGCGCCTGGGTGGTCAGTCGGTTGGGCGGCTGACTTCGGCTCAGGTCACGATCTCGTGGTCCGAGAGTTCCAGCCCCGTGTCAGGCTCTGGGCTGATGGCTCAGAGCCTGGAGCCTGCTTCTGATTCTGTGTCTCCTTGTCTCTCTCTGCCCCTCCCCCGTTCATGCTCTGTCTCTCTCTGTCTCAAAAATAAAAAACACGTTAAAAAAAATTAAAAAAAAATAAAAAAAAACAAACCCTCTCCCTGCAGAAGATGGTGGGAAGGAGGCTAGCATGAGTCATCCAGCCAAGCTTCGGACTCTAGAAGCAACAATCAGGTCCCATCACCCCGGTGGCACAGGGAGAGGGACTGCACAGAGGAGACATTTATAGTTTCCTTTGTCTGTTCATGAGGCATGTTTCCCTCCTGCTTGTCCAACCTGCAGCACATGATTTCCCTGGGGGACACTGGTCTGGACACAAAGAAAGATTTCCTGGAGATTCTGTGTTCCCAATAGACCAGGTAATAACTGCGTCACCCATGTGTTGATTACTCCTACCTTGTGAGTTCTGTCGCTCCCAGAGTTCAAATATCCCAGCACCTAATCCCAACCCTGATTTTAACATTTCCCTAAAATCTAGGACTAACCAATCAGTCTGGATTAGATCCCTTGGATCTCCAAAATGTTAGCTTACGGTGGAGACCTGAGCCAAAATCAAGAGTTGGACGCTTCTAAGCCTCAACCACCCAGGCGCCCCCAGATACTCGTTTGAATATGTTGTGTATACATATGGCCCCCATTAAGGGATTCCTTCTGCCACATTGATGCAGGGCTTTTTTTTGTCAAAAAGCTTCTTCTGTAAGTAATGACATATTTCATAATTTCACTGAGAAATTCTTCAAGTATTCAAGAATATAAATTGAGTGCTACCATGTTTCAGACAATGAGTATAGGGTGTGGTGAAGAATGAAAATCCCTAGAATCATGGAGAAAAAGTATATAAGCAAACAAGAGAATTCTATAATATTTCAGATGGTGAGGGCTGCTGTGAAGAAAAGAAAAGCAGGAAGAAAGGAGGGAGCCAATAGGGCATTCTATTTTAGTGGGTATTTAGGCAAATTCTGCAAACGAGGTGACAATGGAAAACAGAACTCATACCAGACAGAAAGGATTATGTCGGGAGCCTTTACCTGGCAGAGGGAAGGGCCAGTACAAAGGCCCCAAGGAAAGTACTGGTTTCAAAAGTTCAAGGCAAAAAGCAAAGCCAGTGCTACAAGGGCAATGAGCCTGATGGAGACTGATGACAGACGCTGTCACACATGTGAGGAGTGAAGTGGCCTCTCTGCTACAACTGTGACCTCAAGGCACAGGGCCTTCCTTGCTCACGCTACGTCTCCCTCTGTATACATCATGGTCTCAAGGCATCCTAGGAGTTGCCACAGATCCCCTTCTTGGTGCCTTCTCTTGACTGAGTTCTGGCCCCTGTATTGCATCATCTTGGGATTTCAGAGTCCTGACCTCCCTTTTTTTGAAATATGAAATTCATTGTCAAGTTGGTTTCCATACAACACCCAGTGCTCATCCCCACAGGTGTTCTCCTCAATACCCATCACCCAGCCTCCCCCTCCTCCCACCCCCATCAACCCTCAGATTGTTCTCAGTTTTTAAGGGTCTCTTCTGGTTTGGCTCCCTCCCTCTCTAACTTTTTTGAGGACTGCTCCCCCTTCACCAGTCACAAGACACCAAGTCCTCCTGGGTTGTGTATTTCCCTGTCTTCACAGACCTCACCATCCCGGTTATGCTGGGAATGGACACAACCCAAGGAGGCCAGATCAGCCATCTTTTCCCTGCAAAGTGTAGAAATGGTTCCCAGAAATGCCAGTTCTTAAGCCTCCCATGGACAAATGAATTTGAGGCTCCACATTGGAATGGCAAGTTTCTGCTGTGATTTACACAAACTTAAAAATGTCTGTTCAACAGACATCGAGGCAGAGAGTGGAGGGGCTGTGGTGAATGAAACGGATGAGGCAGAGCAATTATCTAAGAAAATCGTGTGATTCCTGAGACACTGGGAGGTAAAATAAACTGCCATTGACTTAATAGTAAGCTAAAGGAATAGAATATGGAAGATCAACGTAAGTGTGAGCATCCACTCTGTGAAACTGACACAGCCACTGAATAAATACACCACTTAATCAAACAAACAAATGAACACAGCGATCACCCGTCCTGCAATAAGTTGAATTGGCTCTCAGGTGAAGACAGATTAATGAACTTGGCTTCCATTCTTCTGACCCTCTCATCCATGGCACAGTGGGCTGTTGGGCTCACCTGCCTGGGGTGTCTGACAAGGTCTCCTTGTGTCAAGTCTGAATGCCTCCCTGGACTGCAGATGGTAGGAACTAAAGCTCTGTTCTCAGCTGAGACAGCAGGAAGGAGTAAAGCATGGGCCCCAGCCGTAATTAGGGCCTGGAAGAACAGAGGGAGACCTTGTCCCTTCCCATCCAAGTTCGCACAGGCTGACAGGCGACCAGAGAGTATTTACAGCTCCCCGTATCTGCTCATTAGGCTCATTTCCCTCTTGGTACCCCAGCCTCTGATCTCATATTCCCAAGTGGAAAACTGCTCTGGACACAAGTATTTTTTCCTAATGAATCTCTGTTCCCAAAAGACTAGGTCAGAGACCAAGTGAATGCAGTTCTTTTTTTCCTCCCCTTTTCCCTGAACTTGTCCCCTTCCTGATGTGTAAATCGTCTGGCACCTTATCTCGGCCAAGACACACTTTCCTCCAAGTCTAAGACCAAGGAACCCTCCGGGATTAGTCCTCTTTGTCTTCCAAGCATTGCCTCTCCTAGGGACCCAGCTGTAGCATTTCTGGTGCTGTCTGTCTGTCTGTCTCTTTGTTTGTTTTTGAGAGAGAGGGAGAGAGGGAGCATGAGTGGGGGAGAGGAAGGGAGGGAGAGAGGGACAGAGAGAAGCTTTTTTTAATGTTTATTTATTTATTTTAATAGAGAAAGAGTCAGAGAATGAGGGAAAGAGAGAATCCCAAGCCGTCTCTATCCTCAGTGCAGAAGCAATCTGGGGGCTCAGTTCCAGACCATGGGGTCATGTCCTAAGCCGCAATCAAGACACAGAAGATGAACCCACTGAGCCAACGAGGCAACCCAGTGTCTACTGTTGTTCTCAACAGCGCCACTAGGAATCTACACAAGGACACATGAGTGCTGATTCACAGGGGCACGTGCATCCCAATGTTTAGAGCAGTGCTTTCAGCAACAGCCAAATTATGTAAAGAGCCTAAATATCCATCAACTGATGAAAGGATAAAGAAGTTGTGGTTTATATACACAATGGAATCCTACTTGGCAATGAGAAAGAATGAAATCCTGCCATTTGCAGCAACGTGGATGGAACTAGAGAGTGTTATGCTAAGTGAAAGAAGTCAGGCAGAGACAGATACCATATGTTTTCACTCATAGGTGGATCTTGAGAAACTTAAGAGAAGAGCATGGGGAGGGGAAGGGGAAAAGAAAGTTAGAGGGAGGGAGGCAAACCATAAGAGACTCTTGAGGACTGAGAACAAACTGAGGGTAGGTGGAGGGTGGGGGAGAGGGGAAAGTGGGTGATGGGCATTGAAGAGGGCACTTGTTGGGATGAGCACTGGGTGTTGTATGGAAACCAATTTGACCATAAATTTCATATATAAAAAAAAGAAAAAAATAATAAAGCAGAGAAATGACTTCTTCTGATAATAAACCTTGGGTGCTACAGAGATTGGCTACTAGACATTTTCTGTCACTTGTTTTATAAGACATTAAAAGCTGTCATTTGCTCCCTTGTTATAAAATGGGACCTTGAATATAACAGATGTATTGAGATCTAGTTATGTACTACAATGTGAGCTTAACATCTAACAGGGAGTTTGGATTTAATCTTTATAAAATCTTATCCCTGAGGAGTTATAGTTATGAACTACATTTTACGATGTACAAATGGTGCTTGGTGATGTCTAGTCATCTGTCCAAACTTAATATCTGAGTATATGGAGTCCCTTGAGTTTGATTCTGTCAGGATGCTTCCAGTTCTCCAACTCTGGAGCCGTGGTTCTCAGCCAGAAATGATTTTTCCCCTGGGACGTCTGTCAAAGTCTGAAGGGGTGCTGCCCAGCACCTACAATCCCCAGGAAAGCACCCCCAAAATACTGTTATCCTGCCACAAATGTCCACCATAAAAGGTGAGAATCCCAGCTAGACCAGCATGTCTCCAACTTCACTGTGCCTGTGAATCCATACGGATCCCACTACAAGTGCAAAATCTTAGAGATTCTGCATTTCTCCAAGCTCCTGGGTGAGGCTGAAGTGCAAGTCTGAGTCTGCAAACCACTGTTTGATTAGCAAGAAGATGATCCTGTGTTAGAGATAAGAGTAGGTAGCGTGAAGCCTTCTGCACCAAATCCTGTCCTTGTGTGCCCATAATTGTGAAAGGATTGTGTATTCGCTCATTCTTCAGGCTGTGTGAAATCTGTGTTTATTGCTTTTCTAAGTGAACAAAATAATACCCTGATGAGCAAGCCTTTACACTAAGGAGAATAAGGCACCATCAGATATGCCCACATCCTAATCTCCGGTCCCTTTCACATGTTATTATTATTTTTTTTTTTTTTGCAAAGAAGGATTTATGCAGCAGATTGAACAGGGCTGCTCGTCAGCTTGGGCGACTCTGAAGGACACGTCCATTTTTGCGGAAGAACTGGGGACCCTGAATCTCATGACTGACAGGACAGGCAGTTCTTGGGTGAAGCGTCCTCTGGTGAAGCAGGTGGAAGAGATTTCAGAGCAGAAAGGACGTATTATATAGATGGTGCTAATACTGTGCATTCTCCATCGTTTGGGATTTGTGACATATATCAGGAAAAGGAAGCTATTTCGTGTAACAACGGAAAGAATCATATGAGCGGATCGCATTAGAAGTTTTCAAGCAGAAACAGGAAGATAATTCAGTGATAAAACGTAGAAGACACTAACCAATCCTGCGCCTCGATGAACAAACTCCCTCAGTGGTGAACACCATATTCCATGCTTTAATAAATAGGTGGATAGCACGAACTGTGATTTTTTTTTAAAAATGAGGAGAAATATTTTGTGTGTCACAAAATGAGTGTTTCAAAAGTTTGCCTCCTAATATTTATGGTCAGGCCGACACGAAGAACATATCAGGTCGATCTATTTATTCAAATTTGCCTAAGTACACTCCACTGGGAGATCTAGATTAGCTAATCAGGTTTTTCCAGTGACTATGGTAGGAATTCGGGACCCAGAGCTGAGTAACAGAATACAACCAAGAGACCGCTGACAAAGCATAAGGTGATGTTTAACGCAAGTGACTGAAATGACGTATTTTCTCCGGGTCCGTTTCGAACACAACCATGTTGGATAAACATATCATCAGATGTGTTCCACAATCACCAGATAAGCCCTCGGCTACCCCCTGTCACGAAGTACCTCTTCAGGAAGCCCTTTATAAACTAGATGCTGCCAAATGAGTGAATCAGCTTTTCCCCTTCAGCCCACACATTCTACTCAATACAATTCTCCAAGAACGTGTGAGCCCAACACCAGCTACCCACCCTGGCCATGGTCTTTGAGAAAGCCAGATCCCTCAACAGCTTCCTCTCTCTCTCTTCCTCTTGACTCTCTCTCCCCTTCTGACACCTCCCAGAATGGCTTTTGACCATCCCATGTGCCCTCCAGGATACAGGAGTAATAAACCTGGGGTTATTAGAGTTCTCCGATAGATGTTGCTGACCTGTGTCCTGCAGTCACAATAAGAACCCAAGGGCTGGTGCAGCCAAGGCATAGGCTGTGGTCAGGGAAAGGTCTGTGGGAGTGTGGAAAGCACATGGGCGCAGGTGAGTCCTTGGACATTCCTAGCCAGAGCGGGGTGTCAATAGCCTGAGGCTTAAATGGAACAATGTTAGAGTCCACATCATCATGTGGAGTCCTAAAGGAAGTGAAGGAAAAGACTGAGACTCAAGGTGGAAACTGTGTTTTTGTATTCTCCTTGACAGTAAAATGATGGAAATGGCTTACTGATCAAGTGTAGCTTTATTCCGTACGAAGCATATAATTCATAATATCAATCTCAGGAAATCTAGGGGAAATTTACCCGGCATGGTATAAGTGATTTGAGATGAAATTAAACTTAAGAAATCCAACTAGTCCCATGTGAGATACGGAAATTTTGGCATTTGTGACCCAAGGTTGGGGTAAACTTTGGGGACACCTGAAAATAGACAAAGGAGAAACCGTCTGTATTTCAGTCACAGCAGAAGCTTAATGAAGTGAGTTCCTTAAATGTATAGACAAGTTGATCAAACAAATGGAAATGCCAAGAAAGAAATAGAAGGAGTAGATTCTACTTCCACAATCTGATCAAAGATTGGCAGTTTCTGGCTCTGAGGATTTGAGTCCTTCAATCATGGTCATGTCTTCAGCCTTTGGATGATTGGTTCTTATATCACTGGATCCCAAGGATTCTTTTCAGAGCCCTCTTTATGTCTCTGTTCCTCAGGCTGTAGATGAAGGGGTTCAGCATGGGCGTGACCACCGTGTACATCACCGAGGCTATGGCACTTGAGAGTGAGCTCTGGGTAGCAGCAGAGCTGAGGTACACTCCTAGGCTCGTACAATAAAATAAGGAGACAACCGATAGGTGAGACGCACAGGTGGAAAATGCTTTATACTTGCCCTGAGCTGATGAGATCCCACGTATGGAGGAAACTATCTTAGAATAAGAGTAAAGGATCCCAGCAAGGGGACCTCCAGCCAGCAGCATAGCTGCAAGGTACATCACCACGTTATTAATAAAGGTGTCAGAAGAGGCCAGTTGGATCATCTGATTGATTTCACAGAAAAAGTGGGGGATCACTACCTCTGTACAGAAAGACAGCCGCAACACCATTAAGGTGTGTACCAAGGAATACAGGACACTCGTGATCCAGGACACCAGAACCAGCAGCCCACAGAGCAGGGGGTTCATGATGACCATGTATTGCAGGGGGTGACAGATGGCCACAAACCTGTCATAGGCCATCACACTCAGGAGAAAGTCATCCATCCCTGCAAAGGTTATGAAAAAGTTCATTTGTGTGATACAGTCTTCATAGGTTATGACTTTGGTCTGAGTCTGGATGTTCCAGAGCATCTTCGGGACAGTGGTGGAGGTGAAGCAGATGTCTACAAAGGACAGGTTGGCCAGGAAGAAGTACATGGGGGTGTGGAGGTGGGAGTCAGAGCTGACGGCCAGGATGATGAGCAGGTTGCCAAACACAGTGATCAGGTACATGGAGAGGAAAAGTCCAAATATGAGGGGCTGCAGTTCTGGTCTCTCTGAAAATCCCAGGAGAAGAAATTTTGATATCCATGTAATATTTCCTGGTTCCATGAGGTTGCACTGACCCCCGGAAAGAGGCAAAGGACATCATTAATTTTCACATGAACAGTTTACCCACATGGTTGAAATGCTACCATTTATATTGTGCAGTCAAGAAGTTCATTTCGGTATCTTGTCCCTTTTGTCCCCAAAGGATTGTCCTTTTGAAGAGATTCCCTCCTGTTTCATCTCAGATTAGGTGTTTTGGTCTCATTCTCCACACTTCCCAGAAAAGGTCATGTATTTTACTGTTTTACTAAGAATATCTTTCCTGCATTGGAGGAATATGTACTAAGGGTCAACATGTCCCAGGTATTGTCTAGGCCATGAGCACTGGATACTGAAAACCAAAAGCCACTATAATCTAGTGATGGAGAATGAATAGAATCAAATACAAATATTAATAAGACATCACAGGGTGTCAAGTGCTATGAAGAGACAAAAGCAGATATAAAGGAGAGCGTGGATATGAGTGCTATTTTGTAATCAGTGTTTGGTCAAGACCAGTAAACTAGGTGACATTTGATCAGAGACCTGCAGGGAAGGAAGGCAGGAGCCCAGAGCCTGTGTGGGGAAGTGTGTGATGGTAGAGGGAATGGCCTCAGCTAAGGCCCTGAGGATGAAACTACTTGGAGCTATTTGAGTCCAAAACAGGAAGCATGTATGGGAAGGGGAATGAGCAGGAAAATGATCAGAGATCGTGTCAGGCAATTTCAAAGAAATAGGTGGCCTCATTGCTGGTTCCCCTTCAAGAGAAAGGAGTCACTCGCCCACACTATGTACTGCTTGTATTTTAGAATCTACCTGCAAAGTCTGCTATAAGTTGACATAGAGCTCTCTAGAAAATGGTATGTTGATTGAGTTCTGGCTTCTATATTATAAGAATCACCTTGGAATACATTGGATCATGTCCCCTGCTCTGATGACGGATGTCATTTCGCACACACACACACCAAATTAGTGATCCCTGGGCTGTGTTTTTACCATGACTTCTCACTTGAACCCCAACAATTAAGTTCGAAGTGGGTATAACTCAAGATGCACAGATCCATTATATTTCCTGCAAATGACGTAAGTTTTCCATGAACAAATAAAATTGACAAGTCAGACTGGCATGCTCATTTTCTTTCCTGTATTTAAAGAAACACAAACAATCTTCTCAAAATCAGAGAGAGAGAGAGAGAAACAAATTGAAATAAAATGGAAGTGGCAGAAAAGATCTAATGGCTCAGGTGATCGCTGAAATCCGAGGGGCCATGAAGAAGAAAGAGCATCCCTGGTTCTGACAACATTCCAACCCTTGTTACCACCCTGATGCCCAGCAAAAATAGTAAGGAGCAAAATTAAATTCAGTAGGAGACGACATTAGTGGGATCTTCAGGGTGTGCATCGTCTTACACAGTGAATGCTCCAAGAGAAAATGTGCTAAGGGAATAAATCAACCCTTCGGCACAGGAAATATGCAAAGCACAGCAAAAGTTGGGCAGGTTATAATGGAAGGTAAGAGACTTGCTTGTTCTTTGAAAAAGCACCTTGAGACTTTGCTATTTCTTTGACCAACTGGATGTCCTGTGATCTTAGAGAAGGTGGGACAAGTCCCTTTCACTCTTTAGACGTGGCATCTTTTCTCTGTTTTTCCTGGGCTTTGTGTTGTGATCTTTTGGCCGAATGTTGGGCACACTCTGGTCCTGTTTCTGGTTTGCACAACATGCAAAGTTCTGTTCAGACCTTGCGCTACAAAATTCTGCACATACCATGACAACCGTTCTGGCTCTAAGTCACCATCTCCGTAAGATTTCTGCCTGAGGCTCTTACACCACACAGACTTTTTTCATAGTCCTGTGACTCCACCATTATAAGGAAAGTACCAAAGGAGCGGGGCCCTCTCTCACCTTGTCCACTGTTTTTTCAGAAGGGCATGATCAGGCAAGTACATGGCCATAGAGATCTCCACATTCTGGGCTAGGCTGGTGGCTGTCAGGTGACCTCAGGTAAATGTGCCTGGCTTTGATTCTCTCTGACCCTTTCCTCCGGGTCTTGCCAAGCTCTCAGACTCACCTGGCTGGGAGCTGTGAGAGAGAGGTGTCCATGTGGCCATCTGGATTCTTCCTGGATGGTTATTGGTGGTGACTAAACTCTGTCCCCACACAAGACGGCAGAATGGAGGCTAGCATGAGTCTCCCAGTCAAGCTTTCGACTCCACAGCAACAACCTAGTCCCGTCAGCCCACGGTGGCACAGGCAGTGGGTGTGCACAGGAGGGATTTATAGTTTCCTCTGTTCATGAGGCACGTTCCCCTCCTCCTCCTCTTTGGAGCAGCACATGATTTCCCTGGGGGACACTGGTCTGGACACAAAGGAAATTTTTCTGGAGGTTCTGTGTTCCCAATAGACCAGGTTATAACTGCGTGACCCCAGTGTTGAGTATTCCTTCCTCATGAACTCCATTGCTCTCAGAGTTCAGACCTCCCAGCAGCGACTCCCAACGCTTATGTCAATGTTTCACCCAAGTCTAGGACTGAGCAATCTGTGTGGATTAGTTCCCTTGGATCTCCAAGCTGTTGGCTTGTGTTGGAGATACAGTCCTGCCATCTACACAACATTCCGGTTTTCCTTTTCAACAAGGAGGAGAAAAAAGCTCCTTGATACGGACCCTGAGCACTACATACCACAGCTTCATGACACATTTGCACGCTTTTAGGACTTTCATTCCACATCACAATTAAGAGCTGCTGTTCAGCCCCTCTTTGTAAAGAATGTTTTAATTATATGAAATATGGTGAGATTTTTTTTCTTGCAGTATAATATGAGCTTGGAATAGAAAAGTAAACAGGTTCTTCCCTGTAGCTTTGAGAAGAAATCAGGCCTTGCAATCATTTTCATTTTATTTATTTTTATTAAAAAAATTTTTTTTCAACGTTTATTTATTTTTGGGACAGAAAGAGACAGAGCATGAACGGGGGAGGGGCAGAGAGAGAGGGAGACACAGAATCGGAAACAGGCTCCAGGCTCTGAGCCTTCAGCCCAGAGCCTGACGCGGGGCTCGAACTCCCGGACCGCGAGATCGTGACCTGGCTGAAGTCGGACGCTTAACCGACTGTGCCACCCAGGCGCCCCAATCATTTTCATTTTAGACCAATGTGAGCCACTTCGGGCTTCTAATCCATCGAATGCAAGAACATAAATGAATTTTAAAACACCAATGTAGTTATTTTACATCAGCGTTAGGACTTAAAACGACAAATGTTATTCCAATGAAATTGTGTTAAGAATCTGAGATTAGGGGGTCACCTGGGTGGCTCAGTTGGTTAAGCGTCCAACTTTGGTTCAGACCATGATCTCACAGTTCGTGAGTTCGAGCCCCGCGTCGGGCTCTGTGCTGACAGCTCAGAGCCTGGAGCCTGCCTCACATTCTGTGTCACATATGCGTATATGTGTTTATTTGAAAAAACACATGTAATATATATGTAAAACTTTGCCTCTGAACATTTTCTTTGGACTCAACAAAGCTAACTATAATTTAAATTAAAAAATAATAAAATAAATAAAATTTTGCTTCATCATATTAAAGGACATCTAGAGTCTGAGATCATATTCTAAAGTCAATCTCTTATTGAAGTTTGTTGCTCCATGAAAACTTTTCTTGGAGACGCGTATTTGGTGAACACTTGAGTAAGGAAGTGACTGTTGTACACGTTGTGGACAACAAGGTACTAAGACATCAGGATCCTAATGAGGAGAATAAAACCCATCTATACGACACATTAACATATTAAGTGTCCACTATTAAGAAGAGCAGTTAAGATACTGATATAGAAAGAAACTTTGGACATATAAATGAAAAAAACGTAATCTCACAGAGCCTGATGAGGTGCTTGAAATTGTCAACCACAAGATCATGACCTGAGCCAAAGTTGGATGCTGAACCCACTGAGGCACCCAGGCATGCCAAAATTAGAGTTCTTTTATTTTATTTTATTTTATTAAAAAAAAATTTTTTTTCAACGTTTATTTACTTTGGGACAGAGAGAGACAGAGCATGAACGGGGAAGGGGCAGAGAGAGAGGGAGACACAGAATTGGAAACAGGCTCCAGTCTCTGAGCCATCAGCCCAGAGCCTGACGCGGGGCTCGAACTCCCGGACCGCGAGATCATGACCTGGCTGAAGTCGGACGCTTAACCGACTGCGCCACCCAGGCGCCCCAAAAATAGAGTTCTTTTAGAGACACATAATAAAATATTATAGATAAGAAACCAAATAATTTGTATTTTAAATATTTTTATTTATTTTTAGGGTGGAGAGAGAGAGAGAGAGAGAGAGAGAGAGGGCCTGAGCTGGCGAGGGGCAGAGAGGGGCAGAGACATAGAATTTAAGCTGTCAGCACAGAGCCCGACATGGGGCTTGAGCTCAAGAGCTGTGAGATCATGACCTGAGCCAAAGTCGGATGCTTAACGGACTGAGCCACCCAAGCACACCTTACATTTATTTATTTCAATTCAAGTTAGTTAACATACAGTGGAGTGTTGGTTTCACGGGTAGAACCCAGTGGTACATCGCTCACATATAACTCCCAGTGCTCGTCCCAACAAGTTCCCTCCTTAATGCCCATCACCCATTTAGCCCCTCCTCCCACCCACTTCCTCTCCAGCAACCCTGAATTTCTTCTCTGTATTTTTGAGTCTCTTATAAATTGCCTCCCTCTCTGTTTTCATCTTAGTTTTCCTTCCCTTCCCCTATGTTCATTGGTTTTGTTCCTTAAGTTTCACATATAAGTGAAATCATATGATATTTATCTTTCTCTGATTGACATATTTTGCTTAGCATAATACACTCTAGTTCCAACCATGTTGTTGCAAATGGAAGATTTCATTCTTTTTGATCACTGAGTAATATTCCATTATATATATATATATATATATATATATATATATATATATGCCACATCCTATTTATCCATTAAAGGGGCATATGTACCCCAATATTTATAGCAGTGTTATTAACAATAGCCAGTTATGGAAAGAGCCCAAATGTCCGTGGATTGATGAATGGATAAAGAAGATGTGAGTGACCTAAATTTTGATCATGAGTTGCTTGCCTATCTCACTACCTCAGAAGCATCATGGTCAGACCACACTCACATTTATGCCCCAGGAATTCACTCTACCAGGTGCTAGGCAGAATATCTCCAAATTGATTTAATTTCTTCTCCATAATGTGGGTTCTTTAAATGTCAATTGACCCTAACCAAGGGAAGCTGATGAATGGGGAAGCTGACGAATGGAGAAGCTTAAACTCGGTTCCCTCAAATAATTTTATTGACTATGTCCCTGTGAGATTCCTACTGCTGTTATAAAACATTCCCACAGTAGCTGCTGAAGACAAACACATACAGGTTCTTACAGTTCTGGGGTCAGAAGCTTCGAAGGAGTCTCGTCGGGCTAATAGCAAGGTGTCTGCAGGGTTGTGGTCCTTCTGGAGGCTCAGGGGAGAATGTGTTTCCTTTCCAATTGCAGTCTCTGTTGCTGGCCACCTGCATTTCTTGGCTCATGGCTCTTCTGCCACCTTCATAGCCAGCAGGAGAGCATTCTCAAAATCTCTGACATCAACTCTTTTGTCTCCATCCTCAACATTTGGAGGACCATCCTGACTACCCTAGTCCCACCTAGAGAATCCCAGCTGATCCTTTTGTCTCCATGGCAGCTAATTTACATCCCTGTTTAGTCTGCTACCTTAATCGTACATTGCTATCAAAAATAACATGTGAAAGGTCCTGGGAATTAGGATGTGGACGTATTTGGAAGGGCCTTATTCTGCCCACTACAAAATCTTTTTCATAAATGTATTATTTTTGTCACTTATAAAAGCCATAAAACAGAATTGACACAGACTGAAGAAAGAGTGAATACATTATTCCTTCAAAATTACATGCATGCAAGGACACCATTTGGTGCAGAAGACTTAAAAATAACTACACCTGCTTTAACACCAAGATCCCAGCCTTGCTAATCAAAGAGTGGCCCACAGACCCAGACCCACATTTTAGCATCACCCAGGAGCTGGTAGAAATGCAGAATTTCTGGGCCACCCAGGATGGGAGATCAGATTCTGCATTTGTAATGGGATCTGTGTGAATGCACACGCGCATTGAAGTTGGAGAACTGCTGGTGTAGCTGGGTTTCTCACATTTTATGATCGACATTTGTGGCAGGATAATATTTTCGGAGGTGCTTTCCTTTGAATTGTAGGTGTTTGGCAGCTTCCCTTCAGACTTTGACAGACATCTTCAGGGGAAAATTCATTTCTGGCTGTGAACCACTGCCCCAGAGTTTGAGAACTAGAAGCATCCTGACAGAATCAAACTCAAGGGTCACCACATACTCAGGTATTAAATTTAGACAGATGACTAGACATGACCAAGTGCCATTTCTACAATGTAGAATGGAGCTCATAAATATACTTCCTCAGGTATGTTTATAAAAATTGAATCCAACTATCCCTATGAGAGGTCAAGCTCACATTGTAGTACGTAAAATATATAAATACATCTATTATAATTAAACATTTAATAACAAAGGACCAACCAATAGCTTTTACCTTGTGACAATGTAAGAAGTTCCTAATTGTGATGGCAAAAGTGTCTTGAAGCCAGTGTGTGTAGAATCCAAGGTTTATTATCAGAACAACCCAGTTCTCTGTGCTTCTCTGTGCTGATAGCTCAGAGCCCAGAGCCTGCCTTGGATTCTGTATCCCTCTCTCTCTCTGTCCCTCCCCTGATCCTGCTCTGTCTCTCTCTGTCTCTCAAAAATAAATAAACATTAAAAAATATTTTTTTTTAAATTTTTTTTTCAACGTTTATTTATTTTTGGGATAGAGAGAGACAGAGCATGAATGGGGGAGGGGCAGAGAGAGAGGGAGACACAGAATCGGAAACAGGCTCCAGGCTCTGAGCCATCAGCCCAGAGCCCGACGCGGTGCTCAAACTCACGGACCGCGAGATCGTGACCTGGCTGAAGTCGGACGCTTAACCGACTGCGCCACCCAGGCGCCCCAAAAAATATTTTTAAAGAATAGACACTAGGGATGCTGGGTGACTCAGTTGGCTGAGCATCTGGCTCTTGATTTCGGCTCAGGTCCCAATCTCAGGAACCTGGAGATTGAGCCCCCATCAGGTTCTGCATTGAGAGTGAGGAGCCTGCTTATGATTATCTCTCTTCCTGTCTCTCTCTGCCCCTCCCTGGTTCTTATTCTCCCATAGAAGAAGACAATGAAGAAGAAGAAGAAGAAGAAGAAGAAGAAGAAGAAGGAGGAGAAGGAGAAGAAGAAGGAGGAGAAGGAGAAGGAGAAGGAGAAGGAGAAGGAGGGGGAGGGGGAGTTGAGGAAAGAGAAGAAGAAGAAGATGATGATGAAGAAGAAGAAGATGAAGAAGAAGAAGAAGAAGAAGAAGAAGCAGGAGAAGGAAGAAGGGGAGGGGAAGGAGAAGAGGAGACACTGGAGATGGCAGGGCTGGGTCCCCGAGACAAGTCAAGGTTTTGAAGTTAAAGAGACCTAATCCCGGTGTGTTCTTCCTTCTTAGAGCTGGAGAAAAGTGTAACTCTGAGCTGAGATAACGTGCTAGGAGATTTACATAACAGGAAGAGGGCAAGTTCAGGGAAAAGGAGAAAGAAGAAAAGAAATGGATTCGCTTGATCTCTAACCTAGTTTTGGGAACTGAGATTCATCAGGAAGAAATCCTTTATGTCCAGAGCAGCTTTCCATTGGGAATCATACGCTTAGAGGTTGGAGTAATAAGAGGGAAATGCGCCTAATGAGCAGATACAGGGAGGTATAAATACCCTCTGGTCTCCTGTCAGCCTGTGCGACCTTGGACAGGAAGGCGAGTGGTTTTTGTCTGTTTGTTCTGAGTCCTAATTCTGGCTGGGACTGATGCTTCACTCCCCCCTACTGTCTCTGCTGAGGTCAGAGCCTTAGTCCCTGTTACCTGCTGTCCTGGGAGGAATTCAGTTTCACACGGAGACCTTCCTGTCAGACACCCAGCTTGGTGAGTCCAACAGCCCCGTGCACCGTGGATGACAGGGTTGTCTGAGAACATTAATCCATCATCACCTGGGGGCCAATTCAACTTAGTCCATAGCAAGTGATCACTGTGTTTATTTGCTTGCGTAAATAATGAATGTATTTATTCAGTGACTGTGCCGGTTTCGCAGAATGGCTCCTACGAACACTTTTGATAGTCCTTCATATTCTTTATCATGAAAGGGATGCTCTAAACATCCTAAGATACACAGACCTCAGCACTGGGCAGGCTCTGGTCAGGATGTCCATAGGCAGAGACGTAGAAACCCTGCATTAAAAATATGAATATTTGTAATATAGCTGCTTTCAGGTCCTGCCTTCAACCTGTAACACCCACTTTTCCACCAGCAAATTCAGTGTAACCCCAAGACTACCCGCTTGAAAGTCCAACCACAGGGACACCTGGGTGACTCAGTCAGTTAAGCGTCCTACTTTGGCTCAGGTCATGATTTCACAGTCCATGAGTTAGAGCCCCGCACCAGGCTCTATGCTGACAGCTCAGAGCCTGGAACCTTCTTCGGATTCTGTGTCTCCCTCTATCTCTGCCCCTTCCCACTTGCACTCTGTCTCTCTCTCTCTCTCTCTCTCTCAAAAATAAATAAACATTAAAAGACAAGTTCCAACCACACACAATGTAACACTGCTCTAAGTTTTTTCCCCAGGTTCCTGGGTGAAGAAGACATTTCCTGTTGTTTCTTAATCTATCCCTTAGTTTCAGCAAATGTCATATATTTGATGACCTTTCTGATTATTATATGGCCATATGCTATTTCCCCTCTCCTGCTTTTATTCAGCATTTCAAAAGATTTCCTCAGATCATTGCTTCTCAGTCGACTTTGGAAAAACTCTTTGACCATAAAAATGTTTAACTTGGTTTAAATATTCCTATCTTCTTACTGCTGAGTTTCTTGCTTTATTTTAGTGGTTTCTCCCACCTGGAAATGTTATATGCAGTTTTCTTGATGTTCGATATATTGTATGGTTACATTTACACTGAAGTCATTACCCCTCTGGTGTCGGTAATGTATCTGAGGAAGATGACTGTTTTAATGTTTTTCCAGATAGATATCCATTTATTCTAGCTGTTACTTAGCAATTCACCTTTTCCCAACGAAACTGAAATACGACCTTGCCATATAGGAAATGTACTTAACACTGAGACCTAATTCCTGATTCATTCAACAAATAATAACTGAGCATCTGCCATGGGCCAGAACATTCTAGAGACATTATATGTCATATTCTTTCATGGTGTTTCACAATTTAGTTATTAATCCGTGTCGGTATTACTAATGATTGCTATTTTTACCTGTTCCAGTTTGCTTTTATTTTTCATACAACTTTGCTGATGACAGTTGTTTTCAAGCTACTATTTTAACCTGGTTTCCAGATCCTTTCATTCTTTCCATTCTATAACTACTCATAGTCTTATATCTTTTTATACTAAACATATATTCAACTAAGTTGGTGAAAAACAGAAATGAACAAAGAGGATAAAGTCCCTGCTCTTCTGGATGTTACAGTGTAGCATTGAGACTGCCATGATGTGGGCAGGATTTACAGAGCATGGTGTGGGGAGTCCTTTGCATGTTGGATGAGATCCAGAATGCAGATTAGAGGGTGTCCACTGGGTTTGAGAACGAGAGATCTTTACTCAAAGCCCAGGAATATCAATGAAAAGATGCCACATAAGAAGAGGGAGAAAGGAGCTAACCCCATCCCCTATCAATCACATAGAAATGAATCAGTCATATAATGATGCAGGAGGTACAGGAAAATGTCTTCTAGGCTTGACATAAAAATTCCCAACTTTGATTGTATTGGTTTATCCCTTTGCTCGTTTTTCTTGATGTATAATATAAACGGATATGTTAATATTTATATCTATTTATATTTTTATCTATATAGTTTTGTACAAGTACACCGTGAATATATCACTATCTGTCTTTTAAACAAGTTTGTTTCATTCTCGTATTATTTTTGCTGGGCATCAGGAGATGTAACCAGGGGAGAAGCAAGGGAGATATTTCTTCCTCACAGTCTCTCAGGGACCACCCCAGCTTATGAGATCATTGCTCTCCCTCATCGATTTCATTCCCTCTGTATCTCACCCTCTGTCGCTTTCATTTATTGAACAGATTTTGTTACACTGGTGTAAATCACAGTGGAAAATTAACATTCCAGTATGGAGCTCCAAGGTGATTGGTCCATGGGAGGCTTAAGAATTAGCATTTCTGGGAACCATTTCTACACTTTGCAGGGGAAAGATGGCTGATCGGGTCTCCTTGGGTTGTATCCATTCCCAGCATAACCAGGAATGTGGGGACTTTGAGGACAGGGAAATTCACCACCCAGAAGACCACGGTGTCTTGTGCGTGTGTGACTTGTAGAGGGTGAGCAGTCCTCACAACAGGGGCCAGGACTCCTCAATCCCAAGGTGACACCATACACGGTCCACAGCTCAGTCAAGAGCAGGCACCAAGACGGGGATCTGTGTCAATTCACAGGGTGGCTTTGCAGCACGATGAATACCGAGGGAGAGGCAGTGTGGCCAAGGACGGCCCTGTGCCTGGAGGTCACAGTTGTCGCAGAGAGGCCACATCCCTCCTCACATGTGTGACAGAGTCTGTCATCAGTGTCCCTCAAGATCATTTCCCTTGCAGCGCTGGCTTTGCTTTTTCGCTTGAACATTTGAAACAAGTACCTTCCTCAGGGCCTTTGCACTGGCCATTCCCCCTGCCAGGCACACACTTCCCCCAGAATCCTGTGTCTATGTCTCTGTCTTACATGACATCTGTGTTCCAATGCCACCTGTGTACAGAATTTGCCTAAATGCCATTAAAATAGAATGCCCTATTTGCTCTCTGCTTTATCCCTGTTTCCCATTTCTTCACAGCACACCTCACCATCAAAAAGGTGAGATAATCAAAAGATAATTGTGTCAAAAAGATAATTGTATAATTATCTTCTTTGCTTACATATTTTTTCTCCATCGCTGTAGGGATTTTTGTTCTTCGGCACTCTATACTCATTGCCTAGATAGTGCCTGAAAGCTGGTCACCACTCAATTTATATTCCTGAATACTTGAAGCATTTCTCAGGAAAAGTATAAAATACATGATTTCTTAGGAAAGAAGCTGATTGACAATAAAAATATATCAGATGTGGCAGCGATGATTCCCTAAAGGGGACCATATCCGTGCACAACATATTAAAAGGAATTTCTGGACTGCAACAAAACAAAACAAAACAAAACAAAAAAACAAAAACAAAAAAACAAAAAAAAACAGTCGCATTTCAATTTTGTGGGTAATACAAATTTGTGTTTTTTTATTTCCCTCTTTCTCAGAGGTCACCTCCACCACATGGAACCAAGCAATGAAACACAATTTTCAAAGTTTCTTCTTCTGGGATTTTCAGAGGAACCAGGAATGCAGCCCCTCATATTTGGGCTTTTCCTCTCCATGTACCTGATCACTGTGTTTGGAAATCTGCTCATCATCTTGGCCATCAGCACAGACCCCAACCTCCACACGCCCATGTACTTCTTCCTGGCCAACCTGTCCTTTGTAGACATCTGTTTCACCTCTACCACCGTCCCAAAGATGCTGGTGAACATCCAGACTCAGAGCAAAGTCATAACCTATGCAGGCTGTATCACACAGATTTATTTTCTCATACTCTTTGCTGTGATGGACATCTTCCTCC